>NW_027465931.1:1205000-2410000 GCF_049634645.1 Pelodiscus sinensis
CTGTCACTCCAGGTCACTTGTTGTTTCCCACTTTTCTCCCTCTCATTAGGTCAGTTATATTGACCCCCTCTCTAGGTGCGCTAGTTTGCAGTTCTCTGAAATCAGTCTTGTTCTGCTCAGGTTTCTAATTTCTCTGTGCCCCTCTTTATTATTTCTCTGTCACAACTCATACCTTCAACTCCTCCATATTTAGTATCATCTGTGAATTTGAACTTTGATGGACCCCATAAAAGAGACCTTCAAGTGTGCTACTGTCAATGTAGAGGTAACTCCTGAGCTAATTTTCCCTAAAAGCTGCAGAAGATTTACTGCAGGAGTTGGGTATTTTATCATTGTATTTACAAATTCTGTCTGGAGTGGATAAAAAAAGGCATGATGCTAATAATAACAATAACAACAATAACAATAACAATAATAATAATAATAACAACAATAATAATAATAAACGAAATTGGATAAGGGGGCAGTGCAGGGCCCTTATTCTGATTAAAAAATGTGTAAATTGCTCAGCTTCTTCTGAAATGCTGCTAGCTGGGGTGATTGTGGAGGGCATAGCAAGTTTTATACAAATGAAGACTAGGGGTTACTTGAGTGAGTATGCAGGCTGTGGAATCAGTGTGGTCTAGTGGAGAGGACTCCAGATAGTGAATCAGAAGACCTGAATTATTTTCCTGGCTATTGATCTGCTCTTTTAGCCTGGGCTAGTTGTTTCATGTTTAGATTGTAAACTCTTTTGGGCAGAAGCTTATTAGCGTAAGTGTTACTATATTGCGTTACTATATTAGCTTATAGCATTACTATATTGTCATCAAGGAAACATTTCCCCCAATTGTTCTTTTATGTTTTGTCCCCAGAAAAACAGAGTAGACATTTACTGTATCCTGGAGAAAGTATTACAGCAGGATGCCCAGGTCCTAAAGAGAAGGCTACTGAGCAAAATAATAACACTTGCCTCAAAGCACATGAGAGAGACTCAGGTAAGTTAGATTAACGGAAGTGTTGGAGCATAAGCTTTTGTGGTCAAAGACCCACTTCACTGCTTTTGCAGATTCAGACTAACACGGCTACCCCTCTGATACTCAGGTAAGTTAGTTTTCCCTATATGCTAATGACAGGAATGAAAGCTTAAACTAATTAAAACATTGTTTGTAAACTATATACTGAAACTCCAGGATTAATGACTGCTAGGGGCCCACAGATCCCCACACCGTCCTCCAGAAATCCCAGGTCCTAAGCAGCATGTGACTAGTTTCATCTTGTTCAAGTTACACATGTGCTTAAGTGCTTTGTAAGGTCAGGATATTGTGACATATATCAGATGCAGAGAGGCCTACCGTTTCTTAACAAGCAAGTATTTTGTGAAGTCTCCTAGGGATTTCATTATTGATACTGATTTTGTGTGGAAGGTGCTCTGATACTATGGTGTTAAGCAGCAGGATGAAACCTTTAAACAGAATCGGAGCTGTTTCCAAAAGAAGCAGTATTTGGATTTAGGGTATAGTTTATTCAGGAAAATTCTCTGAATATCTTGAAGCTGCCCACCTCCTCTGAGGGAAAAATATCATGTCACTATGATAGCCAATCATCCACCACAAATAGCTAATAGCGAATAGTCTAAGCAGCTTGCAAACAACTGAAAGGCTGACAAGTGTTTAGCCAAACGATTCAATGATTATTTATGACTCATGATTCTGTTCTCAGAAAGTTGGGTGGAAAACAGAAATAAGAACTTGATTCATTTGAGCAGCATTGGCTGGTGTAGTTGGCTTTAATCACTTCAGTCTCTCTCTTTTTGTATTTTTTAAGGAAGCAACAAATGAACTAAAAGTGGCAGCGAGCAACACATTAGTGGCTCTGGCACGCTGCTATTTCAGTGAGGTGATGTATGAGCTTCAATGTCATCTGAATCCACTGAAGCTGTCTGACGTGTTCACTTTGATTACGCTGGGCAACCTATCATCAGCCTATCGTAGGTCAACTTCCATCTTTTGTTTCAAAGTTATTGTCTTCCATTTAAGGACAGAGGTTCACGCTCTGTACAGCTACACAGAGTGCTATTTGGGGGGCATGAGATGAACTGATGTGGCTGGTTCCAGTTGCTAGACCATGAGCTATCCACACCAAGGTGCAAGCTCTTATGCCCCATTTGAAGTTCTTAAAGGACAGGATTGAGGAAAATCAGGTCTAGTGGAGCTCTTCTCCATTCCATTTCTCATCCCTCCCCAGTGCTCTCTCTCCTACTCTGGGAGAGGATTGGGCATCTGGCACAGCTGCACATTGGTGGAGAATGCTCCTCCTCAGGGTAAATCCCCCACTGATTTTTTACTTCTGCCTTATCATTTGTGTACGCAGCACAAAATGACCTAGGAGCCCATAGCATCCGACCCAGCGGTGTTTCTAAATGCGATAGTAAGAAGGCAGATAACAGTCAATTGTCTCTCTTCCTTTTCTTCTGGTCCTTCTTTTCAGCACTCAAGTGCATTCCTTTTGTGGGAATGACCCTGTACGGCATGAGCTCCATGCGGATGTTAGACGACGAGAGCAGGCTGAGGCAAGCATTTTGTGGTGGTAAGTGCCAGCACTTATTGTAGATGTCCAAAATGGATATTTAGGGGCCTTGGTACAGAGTTAAGTGACTGATCGTTTACAAACAGGCTCTGAACTGGATTGTACCAGGGGCTGAGTCCTCATGCTCCTGTGGCACTCAGTGGAGTTGAGAGTACTCCTTACTTTGCTGGAGGTGCTGAGCATTTGTAAGTTCAGGCCCTTTATGACTTGTGGATATTTTAAAAATAAACAAAAGCTGATGCTGCCCATGTGCCGGGAAACTCCTGGGGGAGAATGTGCAGGCAACAGACTGAATTACATTTAAAAATTTCCCGTTTTCCACCCCTCCACCCATTCCTCCTCTTTAGTTGCTTAATTATCATCTCCTTTCACCCTCTTTCTCTGTCCTCTGGTCTTCTCCACTTCTCTCTTCCTTTGCTTTTTAGTTGATGCTCAAGTAAGGCCACGTCTACACTATGCAGAAGATCAATGCTGCTGCAGTTGATCACCAGGGTCCAAATTAGCAGGTCTAGTGAAGCCCCACTAATTCGAACTGAGTGGGTGCTCCCGTTGGCACCGGTAGTCCTGCTTCTCATGAGGAATAACACTCCTGTCAACCTTCCACTGTGTGGACAGTCTGAAAACACGATTTAAGATACGTCAACTCCAGCTACATAATTAACATAGCTGGAGTTGCGTACCTTAAGTCAACTTTCCCCTTTAGTGTAGATCAGGCCTAAGGGATTAATCCTGCACCTTTGAGATAAATGGGAATTTTGCCATTAGCTTCATAGAACATAGGATTGAGCCTTAATTTTCCTTTCAAGGGCAGCGGGTGCATCTAATTTTAGGGCAAAATGCTGTCAAATCTCAGTATAGCTAATAGGAGTTAGGGGCACTGAACATCTTTCAGACAAACTGTAACCCAACAGGAAATCATACAGTTTTAGGGCTAAATAAGCAATAACTGCAGAGGACATGAATCATTCAGAAAACAGCTGGTCAAAATATTTTGTTTTTGTATTACATTTTTCATATTTTTTTCCAAGTTGATGGAATATTAAACTGAAAAAATGTCAATGACAGTTTTAATCAGGATGTGTTCAGTGTTTTTGTGCAGCTAAAAAGGTGGCTGAAATTTGTTGATTTTTGAAACATGTGAATGATCTTTGTAATTTGAAATTTTGAAAAAAACAAGAGTAAACACTTTTAATTTAATTTCAACTACCTTTACAATCAGCTCTAATTAAGAGGTAACAAGGGAGAAAAAAATATGTTTTCAAATGATGGGAATTAAAAAGAGATGGAGAGAGACAAAAGAGAAGAAAGCCTTTTGAGAAACAAGAAACGGAAAGGAGGGAAGAGAAATCATTCAAAACTGTTATTGGATTTCATCAGCTGTTCCTGAATTGGGCATGGAATTGTAATAAACTACAAGCCTGGGTGTGTCCACTGATAAAACAACGTATCCTTATTACTAGTGCATCCTTTTCATATTGCCTGTCTTTTTTCCTTCCATGCAGTTCTGGAAAAATGGTCAAGGGCAGTAAATGTATATTTTAGTAACTGGGAAAAGTGGCCATTTCCCAAAATGGGTAAATCTCAGTTCTGTGATGAAATTCTTCCCCTCTATCATCATGTGACAAGCAAATGGACCACATGTGAAGATTTGGAGGTGAGAATTGTAGGCTTTCTAAACCTTTATGAGAAATTGTATTGTTAAATTCTCTGTGTATGGCACTCTTTGTGATGATGGAGTTCAATGGCAGGTTCTTTGGGATAGAACGGAGTATGATGTAAAACATTTAAAAAAGATTATAATGTCACAATCTCATGGAAATTCTGTCTGTACATAGTGTACATAGATTCCAGTTTTGTCACCTGACATGCAGATGAATATAGGAGAATGGGCTAAATTCATTCCTGGCAGATGTCTATTCAGTTCCAGTAGAGTTACAGCAGGAATGAGTTGGTTTAGTGTGCATACTAATCTAGGGAAATATCCCACTTGGGAAAGTTGTGAGGTGCAGTAGAATATAATTCTGAAACCAACATCATAGCTGTGTCTAGACTGGAAAAACTTGCCAGCTGTCTACACTGGCTGCTTGAATTTCCGGAAAAGCACTGACGATCTCATGTAAGATCGTCACTGCTTTTCCGGAAATACTATGCTGCTCCCGTTCAGGCAGAAGTCCTTTTCCGAAAGACTTTTGCGCAAAAGGGCCAGTGTAGACAGCACAGTAGTGTTTTCTGCAAAAAAGCCCCGATCGCGAAAATGGCAATTGGGGCTTTTTTGCGGAAAAGCGTGTCTAGATTGGCCACGGACGCTTTTCCGCAAAAAGTGCTTTTGCGGAAAAGCATCCTGCCAATCTAGACGTGCTTTTCCGAAAATGCTTTTAACGGAAAACTTTTCCGTTAAAAGCATTTTCAGAAAATCATGCCAGTGTAGACGAAGCCATGCATGAGTCTTAACTCTTTACCAGGAAATATTGAGATAGGGCTGTTTCAACAGTGGAAAAGGGAAATTGCACTCGTCAGCAGTAGAAAAGATGGGCCCATTGCATGATATTGAATGAATTTGTAGGAACATAAATTCTGTGTCTCTATGTAGCTCAAGCAGGCCATTATCAAAGCCCTTGGTACTATGATGAGCCTCCTCCTGCATAAAGAAGAGCATCAAGATAAGGTGTTCGAACAGATCCCATGGCTTCTTGAGCAATATAAAGAGGATGTTAATGTTTTTCATGTCACCAAGGTGAGATACTTATTAAAATAACTATCAATGTGTGCGCATAGGTGAACTGCACTAGCTGCTACCAGTGGCGTTTCCTGGTCTACATAGTGACTTGTTAGATAATAGATAAACACACAAGTCTTGATTTTATAGACATGGTGACCCAGGTGACAAGTTTTGTAGGTAAAAGCCTCTCATGAAAAGTATCTTCTGTTTCTGGAGATGATAAGGAGGTAAGAAACAAAACACCTTTTCCCTCCCCCCCCCCCCCCCCGCCCCATAAGATACTCCCTCCTTGTGATTTACTGGTACATCCTATCAACTCTGTGTCTCTCTTTTAGATTATAAATAAACTCCTCAGAGCAGGGGCTGCTGTGTGTTGTCTCTGGGCAGTATTAAGTAAACTGCCAGTAGCTGAAAATTAATACTAAGAAGGCCTGAAGTGCATTGCTTTAGATTCTATAACTAGATAGATATAAAATCACTGTCTATTTCATCTACCGTTGTGTACAGGGCTGTTGTAGCTGTGTTGGTTCAAGGACATTAGAGAGACAAGGTGGGTGAGATAATATAATTAAAGATATTATTTCACCCACCTTGTCTCTCTTATTTCATCTACCCTCAGTATCACATGACCAAGGTAACTCTTGTCTGCTGATAGTGAGAGGATGGAGTGAGGGCAGTTGGCTTCAGTAGTATGATTGAGCATGCTCAGTCTCTGTGAGCTGGCTCAGTACAAGCCAAGCAGCAAATCCAGGGCCACAACCCTGCTGCCCTTCCCCCCTCCCCATTTCCTCCATGGTTTACTCCCAATCTATGTTGGCTTTCTGGTCCAGAATATGTGGTTGCTTTTGGGATTGGAATGCCCATGACTTTGAGGGAATCAATGTCTCATGGACTTGACTAAAAGTATCAGAGGACTACACAAGAGCCTAAATGTAGTAAAATATGTAGATTTCATCAGAGCTATCCTGGAAGCTTCAAGCAGCAAAGAAGAAAAGTGTGTAGGTACAGGAAGGAGTTAGACTGTCATCTCATTATCAATAGCCTGGAAGAGAACATAAAATCATCATTGATAAAATTGGCAGATGAAATAAACATTGGGGAGTGGTAAATAATGGAAAGGACAACTCACTGATTCAGAGTGATATAGATCATTTGGTAAACTGGGTGCTAACAATAAATGTGCATTTAAATATGGCTGAATGTAAATAGATGCATCTAGGAACAAAACAATGTAGGTGATACATACATGTTGAGGGATGCTTCCTGAGAAACAGTAACTCTGAAAAATATTTTGGGAAACTTGGTGAATACTCAGCTGAACATGACCTACAAATGCGATGCTGTGGCCAAAAAAGCTGAAGTGATACTGGGATGCATACATGGGGAAATCTCAAGGAGGAATATAGTGGGAAATGCAAAGTTCATTTCCACACTAGAACTGACCAACAGATATTGGTAGATACCCCTGATACCGGCTTCCTGTGAGAAGAGTGCCTTCCACACCCTGCTTGGCTTATAGCAATTCAGCAGGATGCCATTTGGGCTGCACAGAGCCTCAGCCACTTTTCAGCAGCTCATGAACCAAATATTGCAAACATATATGCGATATACAGCCGTGTGCATTAAGAATATTGTCATCCACAGCACCAGCTGGGGGAAACACCTCTGACATCTTAGCAAGGTATTGTAAGCCCCAATAGATGCACGACTCACTGTGAATCCAGGCAAGTGCCATCTTAGTGAACACAGTAGGAAGGGGAAAACTATAGCTCCTTGATAAATAAGGTCTAAGGCTTGTGTGACTGCCCCACCTCCATGACAAAGAAATAGGTGCCACAATACTTCAGACACAGTGGCTGCTTAGTACTCAACTTCATCACACTGGGCACCCTATTATTGGACCTGATGAAGAACACCCAATCACAGAAAGTCCAGTAATCAGAAGACTGTGAGGAAGCCTTCCAGACCCTGTGAAAACAGCTGAACCAAGAGCTGGTCCTATCCCATCCAACTTCACAAAGCCTTCTATCCTTCAAATGGAGGTCTCGGAGGTAGGACCAGGAGTGGTACTATCTCAAGAAATAGGTGGGAAGGAGCACCAGATCCTTTATCTCAGCTGCAAGCTGTTCTCCTGAGAGACCTGCCGCCCTACTATAGCAAGGGAGGCCCTGGCCATCAAGTGGGTGATCTACACCCTGGGGGTATGTCTACACTACAAAGTTAATTCGAACTAACGGATGTTAGTTCGAATTAACTTTGATAGGCGCTACACTAGCGCTCCGCTAGTTCGAACTTAATTCGAACTAGCGGTGTGCTTAGTTCGAACTAGGTAAACCTCATTGAACGAGGACTAAGCCTAGTTCGAACTTACTAGTTCGAATTAAGGGGTGTGTAGCCCCTTAATTCAAACTAGTGGGAGGCTAGCCCTCCCCAGCTTTCCCTGGTGGCCACTCTGGCCAACACCAGGGAAACTAGTCTGCCCCCCTTCCGGCCCCGGACCTCTTAAAGGGGCACAGGCTGGCCAGCACCCAGATAGCAGACCCTGCACCTGGCACGGCTCGAGCCAGGCACCCGCTGCCACCCAGCCATCCCCCTCTTCCCGGGACCAGGCTGGCGGCTCTCGGGAGCCTGCCCAGGACTGCACCCGCCTGGTTTACTGCGGACATCATGGACCTCGTCCACGACCTCCGCACTAGGCACAGGAAAGTGGCCGTCTAGGGCAGGAGAGCTGCCAGCCTGGCCACCTAGGAGCAGGTGTGCATGAAAATGAAGGTGGTCCACTGAGACCCCCAACCCTGAGCCCTGAGCTTACAATGGGCGTATTGGGTCATACCAAAGGTCCATCTAGCCCAGTAGCCTGTCTGCCGACAGTGGCCAACCCTAGGGACCCTGGAGGGGGTGGACCGAAGACAGTGATCAAGCCATTTGTCTCGTGCCATCCCTCTCCAGCCTTCCACAAACTTTGGGCAAGGACACCACTCCTACCCCCTGGCTAATACCACTCCATGGACCCAACTTCCATCACTTTATCTCACTTCTCTTTAAACTCTGTTCTAGTTCTAGCCGTCACAACCTCCTGCAGCAAGGAGTTCCACAGGTTGAATCTTTGCTTTGTGAAGAGCACCTTTCTGTTAGTAGTTTGAAGCCTGCTACCCATCCTTTTCCTTTGGTGTCCTCTAGTCCTTCTATTATGGGGACTAATGGAGAACTTTTCTTAATGCACCCTCTCCACCCCACTCATGCTTTTATGGACTTCTATCCTATCCCCCCTCAGTCTCCTCTTTTCTAAGCTGAGAAGTCCCAGTCTCTTTAGCCTCTCTTTATATGGGACCTGTTCCAAACCTCTGATCATTGTAGTTGCCCTCCCCTCTCCCACCCTCTCTCTTCCCCTCTCCCACCTCCTTTTCCCAGTCTCCCCGAGTTTTGTTCAATAAAGAGAGATTCTATTTTTGACCACACGTTTTCTTTATTTTGTACATCAGGAAGGGGGGCTAGGGAAGGGTAAGTGGAAGGAGGTGACGGAGGAATGGGGTACGAGCCCCCGATGGGGAGGACTGGGCTGGCTCTGCATGCTTCTGGGGGTGGAAGCTCTCCTGCAGCCCCCCAATTGCTCCTTCTCCCCAGATGGCAGCCTGCGGCAAGTACAGCCAGGCTGATGGCCGAGTGCTGTGATGTGCCCAGTGTGGGCACTCAGAGCACTCCAAGCCAGGACTGCTTTGCAAGAGGGGCACCCCTGAGAACTGTCTGTCCGGGGTGGGGGTCGGGTCCCTTTAAGCACAGCCCTCGGCTAGCCTGAGGCAGCAGCTCCACGCTCTAAGTCCTCCTCTGATGCCCTGCCGGCACTGCTTCCGGCTATCCTTAAGCCCGGTTCAGGGTCCACTTAATGTGGACATGCTAGTTCGAATTAGCAAAACGCTAATTCGAACTAGTTTTTTTAGTCTGGATGCATTAGTTCGAATTAGCTTAGTTCGAATTAACTAATTCGAACTAAGTTAGTTCGAATTAGCGCTGTAGTGTAGACATACCCTGGGATATCCTGTACTGGGGAAGCCCTTTCAACTGGTCACCAACCATGCACCCCTCAGATGGATTAATAACATGAAGGACACCAGTGCCTGAATCATGAGGTAGTACTTCCCGCTCCAACCCTATGACTTCTGTATGTTACGCTGGGCCAGGGAAGGCTCATGCAAACACAGACTTCTCCCAAGTGGAAGGAGACGATGAAGAGGAAGGTCCACCAATGGACACCCTCTTAAGGGGGAGTGTTTGTGACAGAGGATACCCCCCATGCATGGTTCAGCGGGGGCTAATCATGATCTGTGGGCTATGCCCCTTCATACTTGCTGGGAATGCTCCAACTGGAACCAGGATATAAAAGGGAGCAGCTCAGTTCTGTCTAGGCTGACAGCTGAAGGGAGCAGAGGTGCTTTGCAGGCTTTTGTGGAGGGACTGCCAGTGCCCTAGGATGCAGAAACCAGCCAGCCTGTGGTTCCAGTTGACCCCCCCCCCCCCCCCACAACCATCCAATGCCACAGATGGAGGAGAGACCACGGAGTTACTGAGATGACCTGCTGCAGAAGAATGGTGGGAAGTAATCTATGTGAACTAAGCATTATTGAGTTGAGGTATTAGTCTTTGACTCTGCATGTTTTGGAAGAAACCCCATTGAGCTGCAAGACAAGGCCCTGGGCTGGGACCCTGTGGAGTAGGTAGAGCCTGGTGGAGAAGGGCTGGCCACTAGGCAACACTGGTTTGCCCCAAAGGGTGGTTGAGCACTAGGTTGCACGGTCGTACCTGGAAGGGCTTGGGTCATTGAGCTGAAGAGCCTCATTAAAGGGCTGCTGCACTGACCCTGACTATTAGGCAATGCTGCTCTAAGAACCAGGCCTGCTATGGTGGTTGGGGAGACTAGGTCACTTGGGCTGCCTTAGTTCTTTAACTCCTCCACAACCTGATACCATCCAAACAGGGTGGACCTACCCTGTGACAGGTGACTTACTTACAGTCTATAATATCTGCATGGGGAAATATAGGTAATGACCTAGCAGAGAAAGGCATGACATGATCCAGTGGCTCCAAACTGAAACAGGAGACATTCAGATGGGAAATAAGGTCTACCTTTTCAGTGGTGGGATATTAGCCATTCAAACCATTTACCAAGAGTCAAGGGGATCATTTTAAAATCAAGATTGGATTTTTTTCTGAAAGTTCTGCTTTAGGAATTATTTTGGCAATTTCTAAGGCCTGTGTCATACAGAAGGCCTGACTAGTTGATGACAATCATCCCTTTTGGCCTTGGAATCTATGAATTCCATGAACCTGCTTCAGTCATTGCATATTGCTCCTTTGTATGCCCACCTTCTAACTTTCACCCTCTGTTGTAGAGTCTGAGGCAGCTCTTGGAAGTCTCTGGTGAATATAAGATCCTTCTACCTGAAGGGAAATTTCAAGCCATCTGCAGTGCTCTGCACGACCGGGTGAGGGGAACTTGTTCTTGTATCACTTGAGCTTAAGCACAGCAGATCTGAAGCATATTAAGAATAAACATCTTTTGAATGCTAGTGAAGAGCCCGGAGACCTTCTCATGCCTTATTGGTTTCTGCTGGCTTAAGAATAAGCAGATAGTGGTCTCATTTTATTAGCTAAAATCCAGCTCAGTTTGTAAAGCAATTTTAGCATAAGCCAGTTATTAGAGGGAGTTAGAGTTAGATAGTAAAAACTGATCCCATCCAAATGGGGAGGACCTATCCTGTGACAGGGTGACTTAATTGCAGTCTATAATATCTATGTGGGGAAACATATGTAATAATCTAGCAGAGAAAGGCATAACGTGAGCCAATAACTAGAAAATGAAGCTGGACAAATTCAGACTGCAAATAAGGCCTACATTTTTATGGTGGAATAATTAACCATTTGAACCAGTTACCAAGGGTCAAGTCTTGATTCAATTAGCTCTGCTGCTAAAAACATTTTGAAAGCATGAACTTCTGTTATCCAGTGTCTCGGTCATTGTTTCTGATTCTTGTTGTGCAGTCAGTACCATTTCTTTTGGCTTCAGAGCTCTATTTGGAAAGGTAGGAAGTGAGTGCTTAGAAATTAATTGAGCCTCTTCTTTTCAGTTGCTTGTTCTGATTAGTTTTCCTTTGATCACTTCTCTTCTTCCCACAGATCTGTTCTCCAACTCAGCAGCTCATCATGGAAAATCAAATGGAGCTGTGCTATTGTATCCTACTGCTAGGTAGGGGAAGAGACTCCAAATTACACAGTAGTGTCCTTGTAACTTCCTTCTTTTGTAGGTGTGGTAAGAATGAGCTTTCAGTTGTTAGTGAGGATGTGATTTCTTCCTTTGCAGCCCGTTCTTCTCCTGATGACCTCATAGCATTTCTGCACTCGCAGCTGAAGATTGAGAATGAGACTGTTCGTGTGGCAACCCTGAATCTGCTCACAGCTATTATTGGTGCTGACTGTAAGTAACACAGGAGTAACTGTGACTGCTGCGATCATCGCCATCGTGCTGGGGGTTGAGTTGGGGACATCCAGAGCTAAAAGCATGAGCTGCTATAGGTTGATCTAAAGAACCAAGGCTTTGCAGGCATGGTAGGGCTATAACATACTCATCATCTCTGCAAATGGGGCACAGAGGATCTGTAACACAGGGGCGGATATAGGGCAGGGCGAGTGGGGTGGCCGCCCCGGGTCCCGCGCTTCAAAAAGCCCCGCGCACGCGCCGTGGTGCCACCGCGCATGAGCATGGCGTCACTGTGCATGCGCCGTGGCAAAGGGGGGCCCCGCGGAATTATGCTGCCCGGGGCCCCGCAAAACGGTCATCTGCCCCTGCTGCAACACATAGAGTCATATAGTCATAGATTATTAGAACTGGAAGGGACCTTGAGAGGTCATCAAGTCCAGTCCCCTGCCCTCATGGCAGGACCAAGCACTGTCTAGATCACCCCTGATAGGTGTCTATCCAATCTGCTCTTAAATATCTCCAGTGGTGGAGATTCCACAACTTCCCTGGGCAATTTTTCACAGTGTTTAACCAACCTAACAGTTGGGACGTTTTTCCTAATGTCCAACCTAAACCTCCCTTGCTGCAATTTAAGCCCATTGTTTCTTGTCCTATCATCAGAGGCCAAAGAGAACAATTTTTCTCCCTTCTCCTTGCGACACCCTTTTAGATGCATGCTCACCAGAGGGTTGGAAATTCACTAAAGGGACCCAGTGCTGCTCTAAGTTACTCCCATGTGGTCACACAGAAATCAACAGGGTTAATTAAGTGCTGAATGTAGCCTAAAATATTTTCAAGGTACAAATACAAATGTAATCTTGTGGCGGATGCATGTTAATAATAATGAGATAAAAACAAAATAGTACTCCTGACTGAATAAGTATTAGACACTCTAGAATAGATTCCAAATTCTGCTATACTGGTGGTAAACACAGACTAACTTCACTGACCTCCATTTGTCTAACTCTCTCACAATATTTCCATCAGGATAGTATGATGGTGCTATTTACAGAAGTGGAAATACTTCAGACTTAGACTGGTGTAACTGAGATCAGAGTCTGGTCCTATATTTTCCCCGCTGATTCTGTATATGAGTGAAGCTTGGTAGTACTCTTAAATAGGGCACAGGACACATTCTAATGTGGAGCATGAGTGTTTGGAACAAAGATATACTATATTGCACACTTCTCCTTATCTTTCAGTGCCTGAGACAAGAGTTAGAAAGTTTCTGATTGTGAAGGCAGTGAAATCTGCTCTCAGTGATCAGAGTGCTAAGGTAAGATTGTGTGTGGAATAGTGGTATTGCTGTTAATATCTGGGAAGTATTTCACTCAGTGGAGAGTCTGGCAACGAGACACATTTTTAGGCTGAGATTATTAATAGGGTTTCAATTAATCACAGTTAACTAAAAATTAATGCGATTAAAAATTGAAATTTATTACATATTTTTGTGGTTTTTTACATTTTCAAATATATTGATTTCAATTACAACACAATGACAAGTGTGTACTATGCACTTTATATTATTTTTATAACAAACATTTGCATTGTAAAAATGACAAAAGAAATAATATTTTTCAATTCATCTCATAGAAGTGATGTAGAGCAATCTCTTTAGCGTGAAAATGCAACTTACAAATGTAGATATTTTTTGTTAACTGTAATGAAAGAATGTAAAACTTTAGAGTCTACAAGTCCATTCAGACCTACTTCTTGTTCAGCCAGACACTAAGACAAACAAGTTTGTTTCCATTTATAGGAGAAAATGCTGCCTTTTTCCTAATTACAGTGTCACCTGAAAGTGAAAACTGGCATTTGCATGGTACTTCTGTAGCCAGTGTTGCAAGGAATTTACATAACAGATGTGTTAATCATTTGTACTTCAGCCACTATTCCAAAGAGATAAAAGAAAAAGCAAAAGGACTCTCATATCCTGTCTCATATTGCATGCAGAAGAGATAATAATAACTCGTGCATAATCTCTACCCTTGCAGGTGAGGATGGCAGCTCTCCATTTTGTCCTGAAGCTGCTCAGTTCAGGAAGTGTGGAGAATTGTGCAGCAGGGGATATGGTCGCCTATGTATTCGGAGAGTTCGATGTGTCCACCAGAAATCTGGTAAGGAGAGTTCTTAACACTTAGGACTCAGTTCTGCCATTCTGGCATGCTGATTGTTCCCCTTGACTTCAGTGGGAGCTTTGGATGCTCAAGGATGCAGCTGGACTGAAGGATTAGAGCTAGAATCTGATCAGTGATATTCGTGTAAAACCAGGGTAATGCCCCTGACTTCAGTGGCATTATTTTGGATTTACACAAGTGTAACAGAGACCAGAATCTGATTCTGGATATTTATATCTGACAGTGCGACCTACATTACTTAGACCTCGGGCAAGTCAGTGAAAATTCTGACAACACAATCTTTCAGTGAAATGCTCTTGTATAAGGAAGCACATCTTTTTTATAAATAGACTCTCCAAAGAACACAATGGTGCCCAATCCTGTGGCTGCTGAAGCATACAGAAACTATTAGCAAAACACTGAAGTTATGCAGCCTACATCAAGATGTCTAGAACCTGGAAAAGTTTGCTGCACACGTCATTCTCTGTTCTATGTGTACTAGTTCAAAATCTTTTCAATGGGTATTTCCAGCTATGGGCAGAGTCATGGACTCCAGACACAGAGTTCCATGATGGGATCCATGATATACATTAACTTTACAGTAAGTTGTTGAGGATCTTAGCTCTGCCTGGCCCTTTAGCTACCAAGTGGGAGCTTATGGCAGTACTCACCAACTGCCTCTTTTTCATCCTACCCATCTCAAAGAAAGTAGGAGGCAACTCTTTCTCATCAGGCCACATTTGCTCTTATTTAAACTGAAATCAGTAGAGCTGATCAATATTTAGTTTGGTGTAAGGAAGAACAGAATTTAGCCTATAGATAGACTCACATTCACTATGCACAGAATGATCAAGCTGCTTGGGGCATCAGAACAAACAGAATGGCTCCCTCTCGGTTCTGCATATTTATTTCCACTGGGCAGAGTCTGAGTGGCTCTCCTCAGAGATAAAAAGAAGAAATGTTCTTTTTTGAAAATTTTTTTGAAAAGAGTTCAGGGAACTCTTTTATAGAATCATAGAACGATAGGGCTTGAAGAGAATTCAGGAAGTCATCGAGTCCAACCCCCTGCTAAAAGCAGAACCAATTCCAACTAAATCATCTCAGCCAGGGCTTTGTCAAGCTGGGACTGAAAAACCTCTAGGGATGGAGATCTCACCACCTCCCTCAGTAACCCATTCCAGTGCTTCACCACCCTCCTCGTGAAATCGTTTTTCCTAAGATCCACCCCCCCACACACAACTTGAGACCACTGCTTCTTGTTCTGTCATCTGTCACTACTGAGAACAGCCTCTCTCCATCTTCTTTGTGTCCCCTTGTGCTGGGGTTTTCCTAAGCCTGGGTTCTGACCCACCAGTTAGGTGTTTCTGTTATTCTCTTCCCTTAAGAATCTCCATCATTCGAGGTTTTTAATGCCAGGCTTGGCAAAGCCATGGCTGGAATAATTTAGTTGGGGCTGGCCCTGCTTTGAGCAGGGGGTTGGACTATATGACCTCCTGAGCTCCCTTCCATCCTTAATCCATGATTTTATGATTTGTGCACTCCTAATGAAATGGAAAAGCTCTCCTAGGTCAATATTCAGAAAGGCTTTGTAAGAAATAGACACCGATTCTACAGCCAGTGTTTTCCCACTAGCTAGTAAATGCTATGTATCTATCTCATAGCAGGGGACATTTTATGCCAGTGGTGGACTGAGATCTAGTTTTTCCAGTATAGTTAACACTACATGGACAGGAAAGAAAATCATCAGCGCAGTAACCAAATTCAAGAGGACCAGTGAGAACTGATCACCTCTCGTAAAAGGAATGAATTAGTATTGAGTTAAGCTCTGTGTATGGAAACTCATTCACCAAAGACTTCCTGCTCTTCAGACATAAACAGAATAGTTTGAAGAGCTGAGGGGAGGGGAGTTAGGTGCAACGTTGGTATGAAAATAAAGTTATAAAAGGAGCTGGGCTGGGGAGACTTCTCTGCTCTAAATAAAAAGAAATGCTCCTCTCTGTCATTTGCCACTCAGCATGGGAGAAGCTGTCCAGGAAAGAGAACACAGCACCGGACCCCAAACTGCATGCAATGTGCTAGACAGCTGCCATCAGACAGTCTACAGAAGCCCTCACATACACAGAGCCAGACTCATCTCTCATGTAACTCCTTTGGCTTTGATGGAGTTACGTACACCAGAGGTGAATCTGGTCCCTGGGACTTGTATAGACAAGGGTCTCTTTTGGGAGACATATAAATCTTTTGCTATATGGAAGTTAAATGCTTTGGAGAGGGATTTTAGTGACAATCAAACCTATTTAAAAGAAACGTTTGGGAGGGATTTTCTGGTACTAACTTTGTCCATTCTCCTGCTTTGCCAACAGCTACTAGAGACCTGGCTCAGTTCAGGGCAGGAGTGGGAGAGAGAAAGGGCCTTGCAGGCCAGTGTCTGGCTGCTAACTGCCTATCAGGAGATAGTTAATAGCACAGTGAGTATAGTTCTACTCTTCCTTGAGCTGACTTCCCAACTTCTATCAAATCTGACATTCAACGTGAATGCATGAGAAATTCTACTAGGCCTGCAGCTGGGGCCTCAAAGTGAGTAAGATCCCTCTGCTTCCATAAGAGAAAGGTTTCCATAATAGTGCTGTGACAGCACTCAGGCCAGACTGTAAGAAACAGGGCAGGCAGTTCCCCAGACTAGTGATTTTATAATTAGATTCACCAAACCAGTAAGAAAAGAGCTTCTACTCTGGTTAACAAAATACCAAACAATAGTACCCTTTAGGCATTCCAGACCTTGGTTCCCATCTAGACAACTAAGTCTAATATAATCACCAATCACAAAGGACTAGACACTTATCCTTAGGTTAATATGAATCACAGGTCTTCCCTAAATATCAGCCAATCCTTAATAACGGAATATCAGATTTGTTGTTAAAAGGAAAAAGAAGAGAGTTACAAATGGTTAAGTGATAGATAGTTGTTAAAATGACTTTCACTTTTCATAGTTCAGGATCACAACCATGGTGGAATAAACGGCTGGCTTGTAAAAGTCTCTCTGGAATCATGCTAACCGGTCAACATCCAAAGCCAGTTTAGATGCAAAGGCTGTTAGTTTTTCCATGCATTTCCCAGACTATTCCAAATAATTATTTGGAAGATCTATGTCCTATGGCTTACACGTCCCCTGTTCAAAGTTTAAGCAGACTGGAGAGAGAAGATCAGTCCCATAACTTGTCTTTTATAGCTATTCTAGCCGGTTGGCAAGCCTCCTCACAGAAATTGTCGAAGCAGGATCTCTCCCTGAGAAAGAATAGGTCATGCAGATCTCCTGTCGTACTTTGTTTTGAAGTTAATTTTCTATTTCCTACGCATACACTGGTAAATGGGTGATAGTCATTCACATAAAGTAATTAGCCGATCGTAGTCTTCCATTACAACACAGATAGTTAAGCTGAAGGCAATGTACAAACTATTTTCTTGTACTATCTTCTATCTTTGATCTTAAGGTTAACTGAAGACAGTTGCATATAATTAAGGCAATTAAGACATGAAAAGGAATTGGAATCTACAAGCTAATTTGGTTATGTTAAACTTCTAGCAAGATATAAATACAGACAATAATACATAACATCTACCTTTCATATCTATTACCAAAATGCATAATGTTGGTGATCGCTAGTCTAGGACTTTTCTTTGGGTACGTCTAGACTACAGGGTTTTGTCGACAGAAGTTTTGTCGACAGTATCTGTCGACAAAACTTCTGTCGACAAAGAGCGTCTAGACACATTCAGTTCTGTCGACTAAACAAGCTGCTTTGTCGACAAAACCCTGTAGTCTAGACACAACCCTACATGCAATAACACCTTCTGTCGACAGAACTCTGTCGACAGAAGGTGTTATGCCTCGTAAAATGAGGTTTACCAGCATCAACAAAACTGCTGACTTCTGTCGACGTTATGTCGACAGAACTCAGCGGTAGTGTAGACGCAGGTATAGTTTTGTCGACAAAAGTCCACTTTTGTCGACAAAACTCAGTAGTCTAGACACACCCTTTGAAATAACATAGAAGTGACTTGTCTTGATACAATTGCAGTGCCGCTTGTTAAGTTATTGTGGTCACACATAGGTTGGCTGTGTCAGTGTCATAGATGCATTCCTATACTCTCAGGCTGTTAAAGTTGAAGCAAAATGCAGGACAATGTAGCACTTTAAAGACTAACAAGATGGTTTATTAGATGATGAGCTTTCGTGGGCCAGACCCACTTCCTGATCTGAGGACGTGGGTCTGGCCCACGAAAGCTCATCATCTACTAAACCATCTTAATAAATAAATCAATAAATAAATAAATCTTGTTAGTCTTTAAAGTGCTACATTGTCCTGCATTTGCTTCAGCTACTCCAGACTAACACAGCTACATTTCTATCGCTGTTAAAGTTGAATTTCTATTTCTATTTAATCGGATAAGAACATAAAACATGAATGGCCATTCTGGATCCCCCAGACAAATGGTTCATGTAGCCTGTCTTCTGACAGTGGTGGGTGTTATATGCATCAGAGGGAACAAACAGAACAAGGCAATTGTTGAGTGATCTCTCCCCTGTTGTCCAGTCCCAGCCCCAGGCAGTCAGAGATATAGGGACACCCATATCATGCATCTCTGATCATCTTATATGGCTCTATCAAACCCCCCTGTAAGCATCTCTTTTCTAAGATGAATGGTCCCAGTCCTTTTAACTTCTCCTTGTATGACTTGTCCCATATCCCATATCATTTTTGTTGCTTTTCTCTGAACTTTTTCCAATTATAACCTAACTTTATTTAAGTTGGAGGACTACAATTGCTTGCAATATTCAAGGTGTGGGTGTACCATGGATTTGAAACAGTGGCATGATGATATTTATCATATTATTATTCATCCCTTTTCCTAGTGGTTCCTAACATACCATTAGCATTTTTAACTGCAGCTGCATGTTGAACAGATGTTTTTAGAGGACTATCCACAATGACTCTGAGATTTTTCTTGAGTGCTACAGCTAATTTAGACCCCATCAATTTGCATGTACAACAAGGATTATGTTTTCCAATGTGCCGTACCCAGGTACAGTAATGGAGTTCACAATAAGGAAGGCAAATAATGTCCAGTATAGCCGGAGAACTTTCATTCTTCATTCTTTTAAAATTAGCCTCAGGAAACTTTTGATCAGTTTGGATCGCTGATTGGGCTGTTAGCACCATATACCTGTGCTTCACTTACGACATCGCGTCAGTGGGTGGTTGACTGTATCAACTGTCTTCTCAATATACAAGGTGAGGAGACCATGAGCAGGTGTAAGTAACTCTTCACTTTCTTTCATTGTTGTAATGACCATTTTTTCCATCTGTAATTCTTTCTGTCTTGTTAGCGACACTTATATAACAGAACGATTGGGGCCTTGTAAGTACATTGCTGGAAGAGAACTGCACAAATAATAAATAATCTGCAAATATTAGAGGGTGGACAAAATATAGCACACAGGCCAGATCTGCCCTTCTCCCCAGAATTTCTGTCTGGAGCGCTCAGCTGATTAGCAAGCATGCCAGCAGCATGTGTTCAGCTGCCCCTCTCCGACCTTGCTCCATCCTATCTGCTGCTAGTGGTGTGTGGAGGGGAGGTGAGCAGGGAGACATGCAGAAATCAGGGTGACCCTTTTGCCCCTGTCATCATCTCTGCAGAGCAGAGTTTGGGGAGAGGGACACATACAATAGTGCTGCTCCAGTCTGAAGTATGGTGAGTAACGGAGTGCCTATCTAAAGAGGCACTGTTTCTAAGATTTCTCTGGCAGCCAGCATGTCCCTCTCTCTCTCTCTCTCTCTCTCTCTCTCTCTCTCTCACACACACACACACACACACACATTGTCTCACACACACTCTCTCCCCCGCCATATGCCCATATGCCCCCGCTCTGCAGAGTGGGGTGGGGAGAGGGAGATGACAGAGCAGGACAGCTTTCCCTTAAAGAGACAGTTCATGATTTAGAAGTGAGCGAAGAGCCTGGGTTTCCTACCTAAGCTTTTGGTCAGCCCCATCTCTTTTACAATGAGAGTTCAGTGGAGGGATTCTCCTCCAAAGCAGAACCTCAGATCAATCTACATGAGTTGTGCTTGACTATGAGATTAGATTTAAATACTGAGAGCAGAGTGGCTACTGAAACCAGATATACAGAGAAAGATGCTCCACACAGAATACAGTGCCTGTTTAATCCTGTATGAATCACAATGAATCACATGCCATTACCGTTAACTTTCAGACATAGGGGCTACGTCTAGACTACATCCCTTTTTCGGAGGGATAAGGGATCTTTCGGAAAAGGCTTAATTTTCCGCAAGATCAGCATCTAGACTGGCGCTTTTCTCCGGCAAAGCTCCGTGCCGAAAAAAGCTGCAGCCATTTTTATGCTAATGAAGCAGGGGAGATTTAAATCCCCGCTTCATTAGCAATTGCGATACGTCTAATTTACATCCCTTTTCCGAAAAAGGGATGTAGTCTAGACATAGCCTGACGGTAAAATTCTGACTCCGTTAAAGTCAACAAGAATTTCGTCATTGGCTTTAGTGGGGCCAAAATTTCACACACAGCTGGTAATAACATACCCCATAGATCCTCCTGTATGATTATCTCTGGATCAGAGGTTCAGTTTTATTAAATGTTGCCATACTTTTTCTCCTTTTCTCTATCCTAGGTCAGTGCACTAACCTGGGGTCAGCAGAGGAGGAGCTGAGTTGTCTCCGTGAGGCACTAACAACTCCAGACCCTGAGGCTCTGTTTCAAGCATCTTCCAAAATGGCTAAGGTAACAAACACTAGGTGACTGTCCTAGTGGCTGTGCACCATTCATTTTCCCTTGTCCAGAGGACTGGAAAAGGGCAAATCTAGTGCCCATCTATAAAAAGGGAAATAAGAACAACCCAGGAAACTACAGACCAGTTAGTTTAACTTCTGTGCCTGGGAAGATAATGGAGCAAGTAATTAAGGAAATCGTCTGTAAACACTTGGAAAGTGGCAAGGTGATAGGGAACAGCCAGCCTGGATTTGTAAAGAACAAATCATGTCAAACCAATCTGATAGTTTTCTTTGATAGGCTAACGAGTCTTGTGGATAAGGGAGAAGGGGTGGATGTGGTATACCTAGACTTTAGTAAGGCATTTGATACAGTCTCGCATGATATTCTTATCAATAAACCAGGTAAATACAACTTAGATGGGGCTACTATAAGGTGGGTGCATAACTGGCTGGATAACCATACTCAGAGACGAGGAGTCCTGTGGCACCTTATAGACTAACTGAAGTGTAGGAGCATAAGCTTTCGTGGGCAAAGACCCACTTCGTCAGATGCATGTAGTGGAAATTTCCAGAGGCAGGAATAAATATGCAGGCCAGGATCAGGCTGGAGATGACCAGGTGGATCCAATCAAGGAGGATGAGGCCCACTTCTAGCAGCTGATCTGGAGGTGTGAATTCCAAGAGAATAGAAGCTGCTTTTGTAGTTAGCAAGCCATTCACAGTCTTTGTTTAATCCAGAGTTGATTGTGTCAAACTTAAAGATGAACTGTAGCTCAGCAGTTTCTCTTTGAAGTCTGGTCCTGAAGTTTTTTTGCTGCAGGATGGCTACTTTTAGATCTGCAATTGTGTGTCCAGGAAGATTGAAGTGTTCCCCTACAGGTTTTTGTATGTTGCCATTCCTAATATCAGATTTGTGTCCATTGATTCTTTTACGTAGGGACTGTCCTGTTTGGCCGATGTATATAGCAGTGGGGCATTGTTGGCACATGATGGCATATATTACGTTGGTGGATGTGCAGGAGAATGTACCAGTGACAGTATGGCTGATCTGGTTAGGTCCTGTGATGGTGTTGCTGGTGTATATATGTGGGCAGAGTTGGCACCGAGGTTTGTTGCAAGGATTGGTTCCTGAGTTCGAGTTATTATGGTATGTTATATTATTATGGTGTATATTATGGTATATACACCAGCAACACCATCACAGGACCTAACCAGATCAGCCATACTGTCACTGGTACATTCTCCTGCACATCCACCAACGTAATATATGCCATCATGTGCCAACAATGCCCCACTGCTATATACATCGGCCAAACAGGACAGTCCCTACGTAAAAGAATCAATGGACACAAATCTGATATTAGGAATGGCAACATACAAAAACCTGTAGGGGAACACTTCAATCTTCCTGGACACACAATTGCAGATCTAAAAGTAGCCATCCTGCAGCAAAAAAACTTCAGGACCAGACTTCAAAGAGAAACTGCTGAGCTACAGTTCATCTTTAAGTTTGACACAATCAACTCTGGATTAAACAAAGACTGTGAATGGCTTGCTAACTACAAAAGCAGCTTCTATTCTCTTGGAATTCACACCTCCAGATCAGCTGCTAGAAGTGGGCCTCATCCTCCTTGATTGGATCCACCTGGTCATCTCCAGCCTGATCCTGGCCTGCATATTTATTCCTGCCTCTGGAAATTTCCACTACATGCATCTGACGAAGTGGGTCTTTGCCCACGAAAGCTTATGCTCCTACACTTCAGTTAGTCTATAAGGTGCCACAGGACTCCTCGTCGCTTTTGCAGATTCAGACTAACACGGCTACCCCTCTGATACTCAGAGAGTAGTTATTAATGGTTCACAATCCTGCTGGAAAGGCATAACAAGTGGGGTTCCACAGGGGTCTGTTTTGGAACCGGCTTTGTTCAATATCTTCATCAACGATTTAGATATTGATATAGAAAGTACGCTTATTAAGTTTGCAGATGATACCAAGCTGGGAGGGGTTGCGACTAATCTGCAGGATAGGGTCACTAATTCAAAATGACTTGGACAAATTGGAGAAACGGTCTGAGGTAAATAGGATGAAGTTTAAGACAAATGCCAAGTTCTCCACTTAGGAAGGAACAATCAGTTTCATACATACAGAATGGGAAGCGACTGTCTGGGAAGGAGTACGGCAGAAAGGGATTTAGGGGTTATAGTGGACCACAAGTTGAATATGAGTCAGCAGTGTGATGCCGTTGCAAAGAAAGCAAACATAATTCTGAGATGCATTAACGGGTGTTGTGAGCAAGACACGAGAAGTCATTCTTCCGCTCTACTCTGCGCTGGTTAGGCCTCAATTGGAGTATTGTGTTCAGTTCTGAGCACCGCATTTCAAGAAAGATGTGGAGAAATTGGAGAGGGTCCAGAGAAGAGCAACGAGAATGATGAAAGGTCTAGAGAACATGACCTATGAGGGAAGGCTGAAGGAATTAGGTTTGTTTAGTTTAGAAAAAAGAAGATCGAGGGGGAACATGATAGCAGTTTTCAGATATCTAAAAGGGTGCCATAAGGAGGAGGGAGAAAACTTGTTCATCTTGGCCTATGGGGATAGAACAAGAAGCAATGGGCTTAAACTGCAGCAAGGGAGATTTAGGTTGGACATTAGGAAAAAGTTCCTAATTGTCAGGGTAGTCAAACACTGGAATAAATTGCCCAGGGAGGTTGTGGAATCTCCATTTCTGGAGATATTTAAGAGTAGGTTAGATAAATGTCTATCAGGGATGGTCTAGACAGTATTTGATCCTGCCATGAGGGCAGGGGATTGGACTCGATGAACTCTCAAGGTCCCTTCCAGTCCTAGTATTCTATGATTCTATGATTGTTTTATGCTTTTGTGATGTCTTTCCACACTTGGAGCGAGCTATGGGAGTGAGGCATTCATGGGTAATCAGTAACATGCTTTTCATAGGTATATGCTATGAATGCCATGTAAAAAACAAACAGATTCCAGACAGTTGCATGAACATGCCCATGCATGTGCGCGCGCACATCCATCCATCCATCCATCCATCCATCCAGGGGGAAAATATGTGAGCGGGACATCAAGCTGAGAAACCAGTCTTGGCACCTTGTGTGTTTACCTGAACCTATATTTGTGTGCATGCATCTCTTTGCATATTTTTATATTTTGTGAAAAGATGTCATGTACATAATAGAATATAAACTGGAAATTTACATCCTGTTTGTCCCATACAATGTTGTGCTAACTGTACAACCTAAGATCTAACCTGATATTATTAGTGTAGAATAGAGATGTGGTAGCTAGAAAGATTACAGAGAAAATTTTAATTGCAACTGCCTTGCCAGATAGGAGCCCAATTAGCAATTTGCTGATGAATACATTATTTTCCAATACAGCTCTTAGGCCTCCTTTCTTAAAAGTACTGGAGCCGACTATCATTGCAATCTTTCCTGTTTTTGATCTGTCCACAGGTGGTTAGTAAGTACTTTCCCTCTGAACAAGCCACAGATTTTATTGAGGCCATACTGGATGGTATGCGGTCTGCTAGCCCCTCCTGTGCCACAGCAGCCGGTCTGTGGATGAAGATCATCCTGAAGGAGTGTGGAGGTGCCATGCTGGATGAGGTAAAATAGAAGCTGGAGAGGTTTTTCTGGCTAACCTGCAGGCTTTCAGGTCTTTGCCATCATTTGCAGTGAACACAAGTCTTGCTGTTTCTCCCCCTGGGATTGGAAGTTAATTCCATCTGTGTTCCTATCCTGAGTCAGGCAATGGGGGAATCAACAGCAGAAGACAGAGATAATCTAACGGTACATCTGCACTAGCTCGTTAGTTCGAGCTCGGTAGGGTAATGAGGGCAAGCGGAGTTGCAAATGAAGCCCGAGATTTAAATATCCCGGGCTTCATTTGCATGTTCCCTGGCGCCACCATTTTTAAATCCCCCTTACTCCAAACCCCGTGCCCGCGGCTACATGCGGCATGGACTAGGTAGTTCAAATTAAAGATCCTAATTCGAACTACCGTTACTCCTCATGGAATTAGGATCTTTAATTAGAACTACCTACTCGGTGCCGCGTGTAGCCGCGGGCACGGAGTTCAGATTAAGGAGGATTTTAAAATGGCAGCACCCGGGAACATGCAAATGAAGCCTGGGATATTTAAATCCTGGGCTTCATTTGCAACTCTGCTTGCCCTCATTACCCTACCTAGCTCGAACTAACGAGCTAGTGTAGCCGTACCCCAAGGGAAAAGGAAGATGCTTGATTAGTTGTCTATCTTGTTGTCACAGTTTCCAGCCATGAAAGGCTTGGAAAAATTAGACTCCGAGTAAAATGCAAAAAGAGAATATCCGGCCCCAAGAGACAAGCTAAGTGAACTACATCTTCGGGCCTCAGATAATGAGGGGTCTCTAAAAATACCCCCAAATTACTAGTTTTTACTTGCCTCTTTGCCTATGTATAGATAGATAGATAGATAGATAGATAGATAGATAGATAGATAGATAGATAGATAGATAGATAACTTTATTATTTCTCTTTTCATTGTCCTTTCTGTTAGAATAATACATGTTTTTTTGGAAATGCAATGAGGCCTCTTTAACTTGACATAGCTTAGGGCCTCAGCATGTCTTAACCCGGTGTTGCAGCCAGGTATGGGCAGAGATATGCATAATTTTTGTGGATTAAATCTATGCAGCCATGTCTAAATACTTGTTTTTTGAAGGGAGGAATTTCTACAAGAACAGCAAATTGCTAAACGACTAAATAAAGGTTTTGGCTCTGCAGAATGAATGCAGAGAATGGAAAAGGGACATTTTTTCTGGTTTTATTCTGTCCAGGTGCCAGCTATCCTGAGGAGAATATACATTCATATGCCTACCATCAAGCAGGGTAGCTTGAGGCAGTTCCTGGTGGAGGCAGTGTCCATTCTAGCCCACCATCACCTAGAGGCAGTGATCTTCAGCCTCCTCACCAAACGTCTGCCGATGGACAGGTATATACTGCTCCTTACAGTGTTCATTTTGGTAACCATGGATCCCACAGCTTCACTGGAAGATGTAAGGCTTCATTTAAGCCACAGACAGGTTGAGATAATTCCTAAAGGTTAATAGCTTGGGTCTTTCTGCAGAAAGGTCCAAGACCATGTCAAGGTGGGTGCAGGGAGAAATTAAGTTTCATTCTGTTTCCATTAATTAATAGTTGCTTTGGCATCCTAAAGACTTCCCTTTACTGGCATCACTGGAGTGGACTTTTGCCTCTCCAGACCCCTGAACTAACATCACCCTGGAAATTGCCAGTGACTGTTCGTTTTCTGGTAGCATGAAAGCTTCAAATCCAAATTCCTGGCTGATTAGCAAGGATAGGGCACCAGGCTTTTGGTATCAGGAAGGGTATGGCTGCTGGAATGGAGTTGTCATTCTTGGTACTTAAAGACAGGGCGGTAAGCATATCTATCATTTCATTCCAACATCCCTAGCTGAATTATCAGTCATCTGTGCTGGAATCTAAGAACATAAGAACGGCTGTAGTGGGTCAGACCAAATGTCCATCTAGCCCAGGATCCTGTCTTCAGACAGTGGCCAATGCCAGGTGCCCCATAGGGAGTGAACAGAACATGCCCATTCTGGCAAATAGAGGCCAGGGAATGCCATTTGTGAAGAGGTCATGGGCTAGCCACAAATATTTGTTCTCATAGTTGTACATCCAGTTAGTAGGAAGATCATTTTTCTTTCTTCAACTTGTCTCCCAGGCCCTAGATCTTTGGGCATCATATGCTCATGATTCCATATCTACTGAGAAGTAGGAAAACAGGAACTGTGATTAGAGCTCTGTGTCCTTTCCTTCTGAAGTCTAGCATTAATGGTTATGGTGCAGTAAGGCTAGGGTTGTGTCTATACAGCACCCTAAACTTGAAATAAGATGCACAATTTGCACTCCGCAAATTGCCTATCATATTTTGCATAGCCTATTTTGAAATGTGGCGCTTCTACACAGCACCAAATGTCGAAATAATGTGCTATTTCAAGCCATCCCTTATCCCTCATGCAACAAAGTTTATTGGGATGGCAAAATAGTGTGCCCATTATTTTGAAAAATATTTCAAAATAACGGGCTGCTTCTGTAAATGTGGGGTAGGTATTTCGGGATACCTCCAGGATCCCAAAATAGTCATGCACTGTAGAAATGTAACCTGAAATGTAACTTAACTTAGTTCTGTAACTAGAAACTCAATATGTAAAACATGAGGACCATATAAGGAGGACAGCACTCTGAACTTGCTCATCATAGGCAGGGCTTGACAAATAATACAATCTACTCATCCATGGCGTGTAGATTGTAACCTGGAAGAGCCGGGTTCGGGCGATCTGTGCATGCGCAGATCGCCGGACAGCGCGGCTGGTGAGCCCTGATCATAGTCAAGGAGAAAATGTGTTCTTTACTTGAATATGATGCATATAGTCAGAGCCACAAAAGTCTCCAGGGGTCACATATAACCTATGTTAAATTGCAGTAACACCACTGAGCTGTGGAGATCTCTGGGGACAGATCCCTTGCTCGCCCCTCAAGTCCTGAAGGTCCTAATAGAAAGAATAAAGACTCCAACAAGCCAAGAAGGAAGCATGACCTCAGAGACAGAAACTGACCTGCATTTAGCAGCTGCTGCACCTCTCACAGTAAGTTAGACAACAGACATGTATTTCTCTGCTTTGTGACAAACATGCTGATGGAAAGCTAGATGAGTGGTATAATATTGTCATCTGGGCACTTCTTTTCTGAAGTACTGTTTCCTGGATTCCAGCTGTGCTTTCTGTGGCAGATTTAGAGTATGTGGCTGATTCACTTAATAATATCTGGCAATTAGAAAGTCTTTGAATCAGATTTCTTACAGTGCTTTGCAAATGTTTTGTGCAACTCATAACATGCCTTGATAGGTCCTACACATTTTTACAGCTATGGGACGCTAAGGCACACATGGAGTGAATTGCTCTCGGTCATTCATCAAGTTAGTGACAGGAGTGAGAATTTAGTCCAGCAGGTATCAGAAGGGGAGAGCGTGTGATAGTGTTAGGAAGAGACCTCTTCTTTTACCATGCTCTCCTTTCAGGCAACATGTGCCATCTTTGAAGTGGTGTCAGCATTGCAGTTGAGCAAAACTGTGCAGGAGCTGTTCCCGGAGTTGTTCACTGTTCTTCTGCAGCAGATCAGCCAAACCCTAGGACAAAAGATGCCTTTGCCCAGGATGAGACGCCGAAGGAGGTTATTTAGAAAAGGACAACAACTATGTGAGGGCAACCCTTGCAGGTAATTAGAAGAAAGGGAGCAAAACAAAGAGAATCCCAGTCCATTTGTGTGACACTCCCCCAGGAGTTCTCAGGGTTATGAGGCACCTTACCATCACCTGCTTTTAATATGAGAAAGTCTTGTTTGTGCTTGCTATAGGTCAGTTCCCTGAAACCACCAAGCTCTGGCAACACAAACACTACTATCTAGGCCTCCTCAGGCCTCAGTCTCTTTGTCCTCTCTTTCTGACTACAGCTTAGAGAATCTCTATCAACAGATTCTCCTCTAAGAGAAGTCTCCCTGCGATTTACGTGCATCTCCCCACCAATCGGCTTTCCCCCATCTCTTAGTTTAAAAACTGCTCTACAGCCTTTTAAATGTTTAGTGCCAGTAGTCTGGTTCCACCCTGGTTTAGGTGGAGCCCATCCTTCCTGTATAGGCTCCCCCTCTCCCAAAAGTGTCCCCAGTTCTTGATAAATCCAAACCCCTCTTCCCTACACCATCGTCTCATCCACGCATTGAGACTCTGAAGCTTTGCCTGCCTACCTGGTCCTGCGCATGGAACTGGAAGCATTTCCAAGAATGCCACCATAGAGGTCCTGGATTTCAGTCTCTTTCCTAGCAACCTAAATTTGGCCTCCAGGACATCTCTCCTACCCTTCCCTATGTCATTGAGACCTACATGTACCACGACCACCGGCTCCTCCCCAGCACTACACATAAGTCTATCTAGATGCCTCTAGCCTTTTGTCTCTTTTGCTCTCTGTTTCCCTCAAACACTCCTGTGGATGTCCCTTTAGGCAGATTCCTTATTCATGGGAGAATAGGTTTGTTGATTCTATAGCCCCACTCTAGCCAGGCAATCAGGTACATTTCTATCCAATTAGGCTTTCTCTGGGGAAGCTAATTAGTACTAGTAGTTACCAGAGTGCTGACCCCAAGTACAAGCTCTCAGCACCCTGTCACATCTCGCTGGACATAGGGCCCCAAAATATCCATTAGTGATCACTAATCTCTCTGTGTCCCAGCTTTTGGGGTCTGATTGTGAATTTTTTCCATATTACTGTACTGTGCTAGTGCCCATACACCTTGCAGATAGGAGAAAGTGACTGCAAAATGTTGTCCATAGCAACACTAGTAATATGAGATGTATGAGACTGAAATACCTCCTGGGAATTAAGTCCTTCCAAAAACAGTGGTCCCCAGGATACTGTCAATGGATGAACTGTCAATGAACAACAGACCTGACAAGTAACTGGGGTTTCCTGACTGCTTAGGCTGTGCCTTTCTATTGGTTACTACAGTTCTGTGCCTCTTTTCCCCCAGGCTTTCTATTGAAGCATTAGAGGCTGTGCTTCTCAAGGCTATGAATGAGAAGCTGATACGAACTCTCTGGAAGCAGAAAACTTGGATGCTTCTTGAAAATCCGCAGACTCACCACGAGGGGGTGTGTTTGCTGGTGAGGTAAGAGATCTAGGAGACAGCAAGCACTTCATCCTCAGGGATCGGCAACAAATAGAGTGACTGACAGGGAACTTTCAGGTATAGCTTTGTGCGGGGTGCCCTGGGTGAGAAACACAGAGCTTCCATGCGTAGGTTTTAGAGTTGTATGGTCATAGCAGCTAAGCTTTTGAAGTGCACAGTCTGCCCCATAAGTGGTTCCTTTTGTCTTCCAGGGTTCTGCAAAGATCTGGACTAATAACAGTGGAGATCATACAGAGCCTCCTTCCCTGGGTAAATTCCCCATCAGAAAAGCAGCGAGTCACCAGCACAGCTTTCTTTGCTCAGGTATGAGCAGTTCCACCATTAGGCTGTTATCTGTTGTTTACCTTTCTCTGAGGAATTGTACAGTTCAGTTCATAGGAATTCATTTTAGATAGTAGAATGTGTCCTTTATAAGGAAATCTCATAAGGAACTTCATGACACCTTTCTTAATCATTTTCTCTTTGTTATTTTTGGGGCCTATACTAGCCTAGCCTAGCTGCCTATTCTAGTTGCTGGTTAAGAGAGAGTGAGCAAGATATAGATAGGCTACGTCTACATTGGCAAGATTTTGCGCAAATAGGGTATGTCTACACTACAGCACTAATTCGAATTAACTTAATTCAAATTAGTTAATTTGAAATAAGCTAATTCGAATGAGTGCATTTAGACCTAAAAACTAATTCGAATGAGCATTTTGCTAATTCGAAATAGCATGTCCACATTGAGTGGACCCTGAACCGAAGTTAAGGCTGGCCAGAACCAGTGCCGTCAGGGCATCAGGTTAGGACTTAAGGTGTGGAGCTGCTTCCTCAGGCTAGCCGAGGGCTGTGCTTAAAAAGACCTGACCCCCACCCCGGACAGACAGTTCTCAGGATTCCCCGCTTGCATGTCTAACTCGATGGGGACATCAAAGCAGTCCTGTCTTGGAGTGCCCTGAATGCCCACACTCGGCACATTTCAGCACTCGACCATCAGCCCGGCTGCACTTGCTGCAGGCTGCCATCTGGGGGAGGTCAATCAGGGGGCTATCAGGATCCAGGAGGCCCTACAGGAAAGCTTCCACCCCGAGGAGCCCGCAGAGCCACCCCAGTCCTCCCCATCGGGGGCTCGTGCCCCATTCCTCCCTCACCTCCTTCCACTTACCCTTCCCGAGCCCCCTCTTCCTGATGTAAAAAATAAAGGACATGTGTTCAAAAATAGAAACTCTCTTTATTTAACAAAACTGGGGGCGGAGGGGATTAACCTCTGGGGGACTGGGAAAAGGAGGTGGGAGAGGGGAAGAAAGAGGGTGGGAGAGGGGAGGTGGAAACCTGGGAGGAGGGAGCTGGAAGGGGGAAGCCAGGGGAAGAAGGAGGAGGGGAAGTATAAAACTATGGTACGCCATATCTTCAGAACTGTGTACAGATGTGGTCTTCTCACCTCAAAAACGATATGGCCTTGGAAAGGGTTCAGAAAAGGGCAAGTACAATGATTAGGGGTTTGGAACAGGTCCCATATGAAGAGAGGCTAAAGAGATTGCGACTTTTCAGCTTAGAAAAGAGGAGACTGAGGGGGGATATGATAGAGGTCTATAAAATCATGAGTGGTGTGGAGAGGGTGCATAAAGAAAAGTTCTTCATTAGTTCCCATAATAGAAGGACTAGAGGACACCAAATGAAATGAATGGACATCAGGTTTAAAACTAATAAAAGAAAGTTCTTCTTCACACAAAGTTCTTCTTATAGTCAACCTGTGGAACTCCTTGCCACAGGAGGCTTTGAAGCCTAGAACTATAACAGAGTTTAAAGAGAAGTTAGATAAATTCATGGAGGTTGGGTCCGTGGAGTGCTATTAGCCAGGGGGTAGGAATGGTGTCCCTGGCCTCTGTTTGTGGAAGGCTGAAGATGGATGGCACGAGACAAATGGCTTGGTCATTGTCTTCGGTCCATCCCCTCTGGGGTACCTGGTGTTGGCCGCTGTCGGCAGACAGGCTACTGGACTAGATGGACCTTTGGTCTGACCCAGTACGGCCATTCTTATGTTCTTATGTACTAAGCGAAGGGCTCAGGGTCGGGGGTCTCACTGGAACAACTTGATTTTCATGCAAACCTGCTCCTGGGTTTGGATGTGGCCTTTGGTGGCCAGGCTGGCAGCTATCCTGCCCTAGACGGCTGCATTCCTGTGCCTAGTGTGGAGGTCGTGGACGCTGGAGGCCTCCCCCCAAACCTCGATAATGTCCACGATCTCTGCACTAGACCAGGCAGGCGCCTGCCTCTTGTGGCCCTGGGCAGGCTCCTAGGAGCCGCCAGCCTGGTCCTGGGAAGAGGCGGAGGGCTGGGTGGCAGCAGGTGGCTGGCTCATGCCATGCCAGGTGCAGGGTCTGCTGGCTGGGTGCTGGCAGGCTTGCCACTGGCACAGGCACTGTAGCCAGACCATGCCCCTTTAAGGGCTCTGGGGCTCGGAGAGGGGCAGAAAAGTTTCCCTGGTTTGGCCCAGAGTGGCCATCAGGGCAACCTGATTAGGGTTAGCCTCCAACTAGTTCGAATTAAGTGGCTACACAGCCCTTAATTTGAACTACACAATTCGAACGAGGCGTTACTCCTCGTAGAATGAGGTTTACCTAGTTCAAATTAAGCGCTCCGCTAGTTCGATTTAAATTCGAACTAGCAGTTTGTATGTATAGCCGCTATTAAAGTTCATTCGAACTAACGGCTGTTAGTTTGAATTAACTTTGTACTGTAGACATACCCATACTTTTAACGCAAGAGTTTTTGCGTTAGAATATTTGCGCAAGAGAGCGTCTACACTGGCATGTGCTGTTGCGCTAAGAGGCGCTTTTCTGCAAACTCATCCGTGCCAGAATAGACGCTCTCTTGCGAAAGAAAGCTCCGATGGCCATTTTAGCCATTGGGCTTTCTTGCACAAGAAATTAATGTGGCCTGTCTACACTGGCCTCTTGCGCAAGAACAGTTGCACAGGAGGGCTTTTTCCTGAGCGGGAGCATCATAGGTTTTGCGCAAGAAGCACTGATTTTAGACATTAGAATGTCAGTGTTCTTGTGCAAGAACTCCCCACCAGTGTAGACAGGCAGCTGCTTTTGCGCAAAATCATGCCAATGTAGATGTAGCCATAGAATTTGAATTACTAGACCTTTTCTGACAATTCCTAGGGCTAATACTGACCAACAGCTCCTGATTTTGGTCTAGCTCAGCAAATCTTCTAAATGAATCTAGTGTCCTAATACTATAAAATAAGCAACATACAAATACATTAACATCTATCTTAGATTCTCATGAATGTAGAATAATAGATTCATAGATCATTAGAACTGGAAGGGATCTTGAGAGGTCTTCGAGTCCAATCCCCAGCCATCACGGCAGGACCAAGCACAGTCTAGATCATCCCTGACAGGTGTTTGTCTAACCTGCTCTTAAATATTTCTAGTGATGCAAATTCCACAACCTCCTGAGGCAATTTATTGCAGGGTTTAACCACCCTGACAGGCAGGACGTTTTTCCTGCTGTCCAACCTAAACTTCCCCTGATGTAATTTAAGCTCATGTCTTCTTATCCTATCCTTAGAGGCCAAGGAGAACAATTTTTCTCCATCTTCCTTAAAACATCCTTTTAGAAACTTGTATTATCTGAGTACTTCAAAATGAGAATGTAGTATCTGAGTGCCTCAAAACTCTTTAAAAGTATGTATCCCTACAACACCCCTGTGAGGCAGGGAAACACTATTAGTCCCATTTTGCAAACAGGAAACTGATGCACAGAAGGCCTAAGTGACTTGCCCAACATCATCTAGGAAGTCTTTGAGGGTGCAGGAAATTGAACTGGAACCTCCTAAGTCCTAGGCTGCTGACCACTGGAGCATCCTCCCTCTCCACAGACTTGCTATAACGTCTGTGTCATATTTCACATTTACGCTAAGTCGCTATTTTAGAGGCTCATCTGGTGGTTCTAGGAATCTGTTTGTGCCCCCAAATCTTTCTACACCCCACCTAGGAAAGGAGTCACAAACGTGGGTTTTCAAGGTCTGCCTAGAGAGGCCTCATGAAAGCTGCCAATCAGAGCCCAGCTGGCTCAGATATATGGAGCTACAGGGCTTTATTAGGTCAGTTCCTTTCAGGAAGTGGAGGGCCAAGAAAGGATGCTATTCTCTGGCCAAACCAATTCACAGGGGTTTATTTCAGGCAGCATTTTCTGAAGCTGAATTTGCAGAGAGAGAGTCCTTACGAGCCTTCAACATCTAATTAGAGGGAGAAACTGAAAGTGGCCCCATAGGAAGAACCCAAGGAAAAAGTAGCAATAAACTGAAATGAAGCAATGACTCGCTGCTATTTCTAGGTTGGAACCAAGAGTAGTGGGCAGGCCCAGGTTCCCCAGTGGCATAAACCCGATGAAGGGGACAAGGCTTATGGAGAGGTTGAACAAAGAACAGAATATAAAGGGTCCAGAGTTGGGGCTGAAGACCCTAGTGAGGGCAACAGGACCTAAAAGGCATTTGTTTGGACTTTGGGACTTGGCCAGAGGGCTGAGCCATGGAAGACTCACTAAGATCGACTGGCAGGATGCACCTGGGCGAGAAAAGGACTGTGGTATCAAATGCAGTCACTGAGAGGCTTTCAAGGGATGAGCAATCCCCCATTATAGTGCCTAAAAGGAAAAAATCCATGTTTTTAACACAGTACTCATTCATATAGAATAATAAATTACAGTGTATTACGTGTCTCCTCAAATTATATTCGCTATCTTAATGAACAGATTAGAGCTAATGGACATGTTGATTTTATTTCAGCTAATGACTGATCCCATACTCAGGGAGAAGAAGACCCTTAAGTCTGCCTTACATATATTAGAAGAAAGGTCACGGGACAATAACAGCATTGTCCGTCAAATGGCTGTAAGAGGCCTAGGCAATTTAGTCTATGGGGCACCTGAGAAGGTAAGATAGAATACTGAATACAATGCAGCATAACTAGAGAAACTAAAGGAAACAATTGCTCAGGATTTACAGAGGCCATGCACAATGCACTAGGCCAACTTCTGCTCTCTCATACCCCTGTAACCTCTTTGCAGTCAATACACAGCAGGTTTGTTCCCTTGGTAAGCTGGGCATAAGGAAACAATATGGACTTAATATGATCATATGTAAATGTATACTCCCAGGAATGAAGAGTGTAGGCTTTATTTCCAAGATGAGAGATTCTATTCCAGGAAACAGAGACACTAAAAAACTCAAATCATGATAGATAATCAGCTGAACGTAAGCGCCCAGTACAAAGCTGTGACCAAAAGAGCTGAGGTGATCCTCGGAGGCATAGACAGAGGGATTCTGAATAAGAATAAAGAAGTTATTTTACCTCTGCTTATGGCACTGGTGTGAGAACTGCTAGAATACTATGTCAGGATCATGCCTGCAATTCAAGAAGGATGCTGATAAATTGGAGAAGAGTCACAAGAATTTTCAAAGGGCTAGAAAATGTGCCTTTAGATTCAATGGGGGGGGGGGGGGGGCGGGGAATGAAGCTAAACTAATTCAGACTGCTAGTAAGGCATACATTTTAATGGTAATTTTAATCATTGGAACCATTTACCAAGGGTTGTGGTGGGGTCTCTATCAGTAGCAACTTTAAAAACAAGATGGGCTGTTTTTCTAAAAGAGGTGCTCTAGTCAAACAGACATTATTTTGGGGAGGTTCTGTGTTGTGAAGGAGGTCAGACTGAATGATCACAATGGTCCCTTTTGGCCTTCAAATCTAAGTAATTAGAAATCTAATAGGGTTACATAGGTGTAATATGGCACAGAGTTTGGCTTATTGTAGCTAGTACCTGATGTAAAATATAGCTATAGGTCACTAGGGGGCAGATGAAATTCCCACTGCTTCATAATTGCTAAAAAAACATATTAGAAATGTGGTTAGTGGAAAGTGTTTTTTAATGTCATACGTCTGAACAGGTGAAAAAGTACAAGAAGTTTCTTCTGGAGGCACTGATCAGGACTTTAGAAGACACTTTCAGTTCTGAAGTCGTCGAAAGCATGAAGGCACTGGCCAAAGTCCTAAAGGAGCTGAAAGGGAAGGACATAGGTTCTTCCTTCAGAGACCTCACCACACAGATCCGGAAGTACTTCGATAATGTACGTGAACAGAAGCCTTCAACCCCAGTTCAGCTGACATTGATGAGGCTCCATTTACAATGCATGATGTGTCCTCACTGGGCATTGTTCATGTCAGAATGAAGTGATTTTAGGCCTTAGGGAAGAGATGTGTTTTATGGAGGAGCAGAGAATTAAGAAAATGAGGATGCCATCCCTGCTCCTTCAGTCTCACCCTTCTGTTCATCTTTATTTCCAATGAGAATGGCAAAGGAAGTATGAATACTAGATTAGGTAGCTGCATAACAAGGAAAATGAGCATACAGGGTGTAATAGACTGTTTTGGGCCTGCTCCATACGATTTTTACGTCAGATGGTTGAAATTATTCCATTTTGCAGAGAAGTTTGAGATTTCAAATTTTGGTTTTATTCCTATTTGGGGGACACACCCCCCAGCCCAAATTTCAAAACTCTTTGTGAAACAGTAATACTATTCTCAACCCAGCTCTACTGGGAGCCTTGCCTGAGGGCAGTCTACTGGCAGACTATGCTGGAGACAGGGAACCTGGAAACACTGGGAATTAGAGGTGCCAGGGTGCACATTTCCTGGCTCCTTGTCAGCCTGCCAGACGGGCTGTTCTGAAGGTGAGGGCCAGGAAGCCCAAGATCCCAGTCAGCCTACTAGATGGGTCACCAAGAAGCTGACCAAGTACCCCTACTTGGCTTCTGGAAGAATTTTGTCAAAATTGAACTGTCTTCAAAGTATTTTGATGAATCAACACATTTGGCCCAAACTTGATTAATTCCAGTTCTTCTAAACTTCTGTCGTTGGAATCACTCTACTCTAATGTAGAAGAGACAGCTGTGCTAGATACATGATGTGGTTATCTCTTCGTTACCAACCTCTGTGGCTTTCTTGGCTATAGGAGGACAACACTCTTCGTGCATTGGCCTTTGTCCTTTTTGGTATCCTGGCCGGCTCTGCAAAGAGAAAATGGAAGGACTATTTTGCCAAGCAGGTTAGACAGAGCTGGGTCACGCTTCTGCTGCACCTGCAAGATCCAAGCCCTGAGGTTTCAATGGTAAGAATGACAGTGACTTAATTACTAAGCAAAAAGAATCTTCCTCCTGATGCCAGGGGAGCTCTGCTATTCCTTCCTGCAGTGGAGACCTAAATTCTTCCCTCAGTTCATTGCCCTCCTTTTGAGTCAATCCCAGACAGGCTGGTCCTTAGCAGCCAGGGTTGTCTCACTGGAGTTCAGGATAGGTCATGGGTCTGATCCCAAGAGTTCATTCCTACCTATCTCTGCACCCCACGTTCCTGCCTCCCCACAACAGAGGAAAGGCCACAGCTATGCCTAGTGAAGCAGCTTTCATAGCTACATCCGTTCTGAAAAAACATTGCTGCTATCTCCAGTTTTCAGTATTATAAAATCATAGAACCATAGGTTTGGAGGAGACCTCAGGAGGTCACTGAGTCCAACCTCCTGCCCAAAACAGGACCAGCCTCAACTAAACAATCCCAGCCAGGGCTTTGTCAAGCTAGGACTTGAAAACTCTAGATTTAGAGGTTCCGTTGCCTCCCTAGGTAACCCATTCCAGTGCTTCACCACCTTCCTAGTAAAATAGTTTTTCTGAATATCCAACCTAGACCTCCCCCACTGTAACTTGAGACCATTGCTCCTCATTCAGTCATCTAGTACCACTGAGAACAGCCTCTCTCCATCCTCTTTGAAATCCCCCTTCAGGTAGTTAAAGCCTTCTATCAAAGCTCCCCTCACTCTTCTCTTCTGAAGACTAAATAATCCCAAATCCCTCAGCCTCTCCTTGTAAATCATGTGTTCCAGCCTCCTAATCATTTTTGTTGCCCTCCGTTGGACTTTCTCCAATGTATCAACATTTTTTAAGTAATGGGGTGCCCAGAATTGGATGCAATACTCCAGAAGTAGAATCCCTTTCCCCCTATTAAAGTCATGCTGGAATATTTTCTGTCTATTACTTCAGGGGAATCCCTTTTATTCTTCGGGTAGATGAGCAGTAAAGGACATGAGTTCCATTTGAATGAGCACAATACGTGTTATGGAATAATTCAATGGTGCAACCCTCTTTTTCAGGAGTGCAGAGCTACATTTCATCTCTGTGCCCCATTTTTGGGACTGAAGAGGCTCCAAACTATACTTAATGAGCATCTTAGTTGGAGAACCGAGCTGAACCCTGAGGAGCTCCAGATGGATATCTGCAGACACCTTGTGAGTGACCTATAGAATTATATGAGATTATTGACAGCATAGGCTTGTGGTGTAGAAGCAGGGGGAATGTGTGATGGGCAATGGAAGTATCTATGGGTATGTCTACGCTACAAAGTTAGTTTGAACTAACGGACGTTAGTTCGAACTAACTTTCATAGGCGCTACACTAGCGCTCCGTTAGTTTGAATTTAATTCGAACTAACGGAGCGCTTAGTTCGAACTAGGTAATCCTCATTCCACGAGGATTAAGCCTAGTTCAAACTTACTAGTTCGAATTAAGGGCTGTGTAGCCCCTTAATGCGAACTAGTGGGAGGCTAGCCCCCCCCAGGTTTCCCTGGTGGCCACTCCGGCCAACACCAGGGAAACTCATATGCCCCCCTCCCGGCCCCGGACCCCTTAAAGGGGCACGGGATGGCTACGGTGCCCATGCCAGGTGCAAGCCTGCCAGCACCCAGCAGGCAGACCCTGCACCTGGTGCGGATCGAGCCACCCACCCGATGCCTCCCAGCCCTCCCCCTCTTCCCGGGACCAGGCTGGCGGGTCCTGGGAGCTTGCCCGGGACCGCAAAAGGCGGGCTCCCTCCTGGGCTAGTGCGGACATCGTGGACCTCGTCCACAATCTCCGCACTAGGCACAGGAAGGTGGCCGGCTAGGGCAGGAGAGCTGCCAGCCTGGCCACCCAGGAGCAGGAGTGCATGAAAATCAAGGTGGTCCACTGAGACCCCCGACCCTGAGCCCTGAGCTTACAATGGCCATCCTGGGTCAGAACAAAGGTTCATCTATCCCAGTAGCCTGTCTGCCGACAGCGGCCAACCCTAGGGACCCTGGAGGGGATGGACCGAAGACAGTGACCAAGCCATTTGTCTCGTGCCATCCCTCTCCAGCCTTCCACAAACTTTGGGCAGGGACACCACTCCTACCCCCTGGCTAATACCTCTCCATGGACCCAACCTCCATGGCTTGATCTCACTTCCCTTTAAACTCTGTTTTAGTTGTAGCCTTCACAGCCTCCTGCAGCAAGGAGTTCCACAGGTTGACTCTGTGCTTTGTGAAGAACAACTTTCTGTTACTAGTTTGAAGCCTGTTACCCATTCCTTTCCTTTGGTGTCCTCTAGTCCTTCTTTATGGGAACTAATGAAGAACTTTTCTGTATGCACCCTCTCCACCCAACTCCTGGTTTTAGAGACCTCTATCCTGTCCCCCCTCCGTCTCCTCTTTTCTAAGCTGAAAAGTCCCAGTCTCTTTAGCCTCTCTTCATATGAGACCTGTTCCCAACCCCTGATCATTTTAGTTGCCCTCCTCTCTGCCACCCTCTCTCTTCCCCTCTCCCACCCCCTTTTCCCAGTCTCCCCCAGTTTTGTTCAATAAAGACAGATTCCATTTTTGAACACAATTGTCCTTTATTTTGTACATCAAGAAGAGGGGCTAGGGAAGGGTAAGTGGAAGGAGTTGAGGGCGGAATGGGGTACGCGCCCCCGATGGGGAGGACTGGGCTGGCTCTGCGGGCTTTTGTGGTGGAAGCTCTCCTGCAGCCCCCCAATTGCCCCATCTCCCCAGATGGCAGGCTGCGGCAAGTGCAGCCGGTCTGATGGCCAAGTGCTGTGATGTGCCCAGTGTGGGCACTCCGGGCACTCCAAGCCAAGACTGCTTTGCAAGCGGGGCACCCCTGAGAACTGTCTGTCCGGCGTGGGGGTTGGGACCCTTTAAGCACAGCCCTCGGCTAGCCTGAGACAGCATCTCCACGCTCTTAGTCCTCCTCTGATGTCCTGCCGGCACTGCTTCCGGCCATCCTTAAGCCCGGTTCAGGGTCCACTTAATGTGGACATGCTAGTTCGAATTAGTAAAACGCTAATTCGAACTAGTTTTTTAGTCTAGATCCGTTAGTTTTAATTAGCTTAGTTCGAATTAAGTAATTCGAACTAAATTAGTTCGAATTAACATTGTAGTGTAGACGTACCCTATTAGAGTGGGATACAGGACTGAGGGTGAGAGGAATGTAAATCTGCCATAGATTCCCACTTTCCCCACTTCTACACAGCCTCCTGTCCTTTCTTTTATTTACTTGTTTAAATTAAAAAAAAAGTCTGAGTGAGTCCAATAACTGACAGCAGTGGCAAGAGGAACACAGACTGTTTACTTGTGGTTTGTAAAGGCATGTGTTGGCAGTCGAAGGGCATTTCTAGCCAGAGAGAGCTCATGTGTCCCTGATTTTCTCTAGGCCAAAGAGAAGGCTGAGCTACTGGAGAACTTTTACAAAAGCACCATCACATACTTCTGCAGCAGCTGGGAAGAGATCCGGGCAGTTGCAGCCAAGTTAGCTGGTGAGAGAAAGTGTGCCGTGTCCCTTTTGGTATTCCCTTTGAGGTAGACAGAAAAAGTCCCTGTGTGCAGCACTGAGCTACTATTAATCTCTCCGTGCTGTGACTTCTCATGCATAAATGGAGATGTTAATGTTCTCCTACTTCTCCAGTGTGGTGTTAGGAGGAATTTGTAATTTGCAATAGAATGCTTTGAGATGGCGCAGTCATTTAGTAGCAGAGGCTGGCACACTGTCACGTAGGGTATGTTTATTCTCCGATCAAACTAGTGTGCTAAAAATAGAGTAGCTGTGGCAGGAGTAGCAGGAGGGGTTAACTATTCCAAGGATGATCCCATCCAAACCCAAAAGTCTGTTCTCAAGGTGGCTAGCTCCTCCGACTGCTTCTGTCATCTGACCTGCACTCTATTTTTAGTAGTCCGAGTTAGTGTGGACTCAAACTATAGACCTAAGCTCAGTGTTGTTGACTGTTCCTTACTGGTGCTTCATCACTGGGAGGTAGGCAGGCCACCGCCACACAGTGCCTGCTGTTGCAGGTTCCTGATTGCCTTGCCCAGGAAGCACTAGATTCCTCCCCTTTGGCCCTGTGCCATCCTTTCCTTAGCACACCCATGCAAGCCAGGCAAGCATTGTGGCCTAATTAATTTATCCATGTGAGATCCTTGCTTAGTACGCACTTATTCCTGGCCCCAGCCCTTTGTTCACACCACTAGATTAATACACTATCCTAGTATATCTCCACTAACTGACAGCAGTGGCAAGAGGAACATAGATTGTTTAAAGCAAATGAGGTTTTATGTAAACATTCTTAATTTTTTTCTCTTCAGTGTGGACGCTAAACTTTTCTAGTATTTTCTTGCCTACAGCTCACCTTAGACCCACAATAGAAGCCAAAGGGCCAATGTTATCACCTTGCACTTAACAAGAGAAGGTTTTTTATTGATGTTTATTTTACACTGCTTATTTAGGCATCATCCTGGAACATACGGACACCAAGAATATGAAATGGCTGGACATGGAACATCTGTTGACCTGTAAGTAACAAATACAGGTGAAATCCTATTCATTAGTGAGTTATAAAGAAATTTAGCTGACAAGCAAGCAGTAACTGATACCACAGGTGTGAAGTGCATCAGCCACACATCAAAGGACAGATTCAGCTTTAGTCTGCTCTGAAAGAGGTACGTCTACACTACAGCGTTAATTCAAGTTAACTTAATTCGAAATAGTTAATTTGAATTAAGCTAATTCGAATTATGCATCTATACACAAAACCTATTTCAAAATAGCATTTTGTTCTTTTGAAATAGCGCGTCCACACTGAGTGGACCCTGAACCGAAGTTCAGGCTGGCCGGAACCAGTGCTGGCAGGGCATCAGGTTAGGACATAGTGTGTGGGGCTGCTGCCTCAGGCTAACTGAGCTCCGTGCTTCACGGGACCCTACCCCCACCCCGAACAGACAGTTCTCAGGGTTCCCCGCTCGCTTGTCTACCCCGATGAGGGAGAGCAAAGCAGTCCTGTCTTGGAGTGCCCTGAGTGCCTGCACTCGGGACACCACAGCACTCGGCCACATGGAGCCAGAGCTGCCCCTGGGCACACCGGTGCGTCTCGTAGGGTTGTTGCCATCAGCCCAGCTGCACTTGCTGCAGGCTACCATCCGGGGAGTCCATCGGGGGGCTGTCAGGATCCAGGAGGCCCTGCAGGAGAGTGTCCACCCCGAGGAGCCCTCAGAGCCACCCCGGTCCTCCCCACCGGGGGCTCGTGCCCCATTCCTCCCTCACGTCCATCTACTTACTCCTCCCTAGCCTCCCTTCCTGATGTCAAATAAAAGACATGTATGTTCAAAAATAGAAACTGGGTTTATTGAACAACAGGGTGAACCTCTGGGGAGACTGGGAAAAGGAGGTGGGAGAGAGGAATAGAGTGGGTGGGAGAGGGGAGGGTGAAACCTGGGAGGAAGAAGTTGGAAGGGAGAAGCAAAGGGAAGAAGGGGGAAGGGAAGATCAGGGCCCAAGGTTGGGGGTCTCACCGCACCAACTTGATTGTCATGCAAACCTGCTCCTGGGTTCGCATGTGGCCTTTGGTGGCCAGGCTGGCAGCTATCCTGCCATTGACGGCCGTGTTCCTCTGTCTAGTGCGGAGATCATGGATGCTGGGGCATCCCTCCCAAACCTGAATAAGGTCCATGATCTCCACCCTGGACCAGGAAGGCACCCGCCTTCTCCAGCCCCTGTCAGGCTCCTGGGTGCTGGCAGACTGCTCCTGAGGAGCAGTGGAGGGTTGGCTGCCAGTGCCTTGCTGGCTCACGTTTTGTGGCTACTGGCTCAGGGGCCCCGGTGGCCACTGCTGGCTCTTGGCTGGTAGGCTTGGATCTGGCACGGGCCAGGGTCTATCCCTTTAATGGCTCTGGGGCCAGGGGAGAGGAGAGGAAGTTTTCCTGGTTGTGCCCAGAGTGGCCACCAGGGCTCCCTGGGAAGGGCTGGAGGCCCCCTATTTTGAATTAATTGTCTACACAGCACTTAATTTGAAATAGCTATTTCAAATTTGGTGTTACTCCTTGTAGAATGAGGTTTACCAAATTTGAATTAAGCGCTCTGCTATTTCGAATTAATTTCGAAATAGCGGTTTGCATGTATAGATGCTATTAAAGTTAATTCAAAAGAACAGCTGTTATTTTGAATTAACTTTGCGGTGTAGACGTACCTGGAGGAAACTGCAGCCAGTGTGATATAAGTCAGTGCATCTCCTGGCTACCCTGGCAATGCCTCTTCCCAACCTGTGTGATCCACTCTTTGGGCTCCATCGGCTCCCTGGGAGCCACTTTTTGCTACCCCAAACTCCACACCATCAGATTTATTTCTGTCAGGAGATGTAAAATAACTTAAAAGCAGAAGCTATTGAGTCAATGGAGCACCTTCCAATTGGATGAGTTTCTGGTAGGGTCAGGGTCTCCCCTCTCCCCCCTCCTCCATCTCAGTTTGGAGCTTGGAAGGATCCCAATGGAGGAACCTAAAGCTTTGTTTGTACAGAGAGCTTCTGTAGCTTGGTACTCACTGGTACTAAATCTCCAGCTACTGCAGGCATAGGTGACTATATGAAAAGTGAGTCATATTCTCTGTAATTCCAGCTCTCCAGGTCCTACAGAATGACCCAAGTCCCATTGTCCAGCTGGTGGCAACTCAGGTCCTAAGAGACATCTGACCTGGATGAGTGCTCGGGGAATGAAGCACAGACAAATAGAAGAAAGAGCTCCTGCTTCTGTTTCCAGCTTGCACATCATATACTTGGGTGGGAAGCTAGACTGAACGCTATATCTGCTAGCTGTCTATGGGGTAGGGGAGTAGTATAAGGGCCCTACCATCAATCAAACATTAGCCCCGCCCCCTGACCCTGGAAGTCCCCCCCCCCCCGACTCCCCGGAAGTCCCTTCTCCCTTGTCACTGGCAGTCCCGCCCCTGGAGGGTAGTACATCCGGGTCGAGAGGGACAGGTGACCGGAAGTAAAAAAGGATGTCATGTGACCCCGGTTAGGCCCGTCCCCTGTCACCGGAAGTCCCGCCCTTGGGGGTAATACATCCGGGGTAAAGAGGGGCAGGTGACCGGAAGTAAGGGGTGTCATGTGACCCCTCTAAGGACTTGCCCCTCCTCCCTCTACCAATCAGGAAGGGCTTTCCCCGTAGGAACGCCCCGCGAACCGCTTTGACCAATCGGAGGGCAGTTCCGGGAACGGATGACCCGCCCAGAAGTGGGTCGTGTGACCCCTCTAAGAACTCAACCCGCCTCCCTCCACCAATCAGGAGGAGTTTTTTCCCTGTAGGACCGCCTCGTGAACTGCTTTGACCAATCGGGGGGCAGTTCCGGGAACGGATGACCCGCCCAGAAGTGGGTCGTGTGACCCCTCTAAGAACTCACCCTGCCTCCCTCTACCAATCAGGAGGGTTTTTTTCCCTGTAGGACCGCCCCACAAATCGCTTTGACCATTCGGGGGGTGCAGTTCTGGGACCCGTTGACCAGACCGGAAGCTGGTCGTGTGACCCCTCTAAGAGCTTCCCGTGACACCCTCTGTCAATCAGAGCATAGCATTTCCCCATAAGTTCTAGCGCCACACAAAAGAGGCCATCTTGTTCCAAGATACAGCTAGGACACCGCAGCGGCACGCCCACGCTGTCTGAGCACGTTCCGCTCAAGCAGAGGCGGCAACAATACCTGCAAGAGTGGTCATGACTGTATACTGTGTGGCAAAACTCACAATAATTTTTCGCTCCGAACAACTTTTTCACATCCAGAACCCCATAGTAATGCTCATCTCCGCCAAGCGCCGCGCGCCCGGGGCCGGCGCTCCCCCCGCAAGCGCCACGCGCCCGGGGCCGGAGCCGGAGCCGGCGCTCCCCCCGCCAAGCGCCGCGCGCCCGAGGCCGGCACTCCCCCTGCCAAGCGCCGCGCGCCCGGGGCCGGCGCGCCCCCCCGTGCAAGCGCCACGCGCTATGTGCCCAGGGCCAGGTCAGCCCCGAGCACCTGGCGGGTGCATGCAAATGCCCCTGCGGGCGCCATAGCGCCCGTGGGCAACGTGTTGGGGACCACGGACCTACGGCAATAACAGTATTTAATAAGATTTCCAAACACAGTTCAGCACATAGGCCCTGGAGCTTGCAGTTTATACCCTCTGGAGTCCAAGTCAAACAGTCATGGTACCACTGGGCTGGCGCATTTATGACACAACCCTCACAGTCCTCAAAAAGCTTTTCCCTAAGACAGTGACTAAGGACGGTATAAACACTAATGCGTACAATAGAGCGCATAACTTTTTTACGCTTATGATGTGGCACTGGCTCAACTAGGTCAATGCACAGCCACCTCCTGAATTCTTCATGGCCGTCATCCTAGGCGTTCTCTTCAATGCTTTGTATCGGTGTTGAGCAAAAACAAGGTGGGCCCGGTTCGTCTTCCTCGTCCGATGCAATGCTGTCCTGGGTCTGACGGTCAGCTAGAAAGGCATCGTCAAGCTGTCAAAAGATTGCCAGAAAGAAATAATGTAAGACGCTCTGGTCATTTTTTTTTTAAAGTTTACAAAATCCCGGATTCCTAACCCCATGATGCCCCAACTTCGATCTTTCATTTACCTATTTGGCTTCTTTTCCATGCGTCTTGTCCGACTCCTGGGAGCCATGGGCACCTTCTTCCTCCAGGCTATCTAGCTTGTCTGGCTGCATCGTGAGCGGTTGGGTTTCGGTGTCAGATATTGGTGTATCCATCAGCGGGTGGGTCAAAGGGCTCCCTTCAACTTCTCCTTCCTCCTCGGAACTGTCGCTGATGTAGCGCTTTCTTCTCGGCACCAAAACAAAGTTGGTGAAAGAAGCCATGTTTCCGCTCAGCGTTTGCACGCTCTCTGAAACACGCGCTCTTGGAACAAGATGGCCTCTTTTGTGTGGCGCTAGAACTTACGGGGAAGTGCTATGCTCTGATTGGCAAAGGGTGTCACGGGAAGCTCTTAGAGGGGTCACACGACCCGTCTTCGGTCTGGTCAACGGGTCCCGGAACTGCACTCCCCGGATTGGTCAAAGCGATTTGTGGGGTGGTCCTACAGGGAAAAAACCCCTCCTGATTGGTAGAGGGAGGCAGGGCGAGTTCTTAGAGGGGTCACACAACCCACTGCTGGGTGGGTCATCCGGTCCCAAAACTGCCCCCCGATTGGTCAAAGGGGTTCGCGGGGCGGTCCTACAGGGAAAAACCCCCTCCTGATTGGTGGAGGGAGGCGGGGCAAGTTCTTAGAGGGGTCACACAACCCACTGCGGGGCGGGTCATCCGGTCCCAGAACTGCCCCCCCGCTTGGTTAAAGCGGTTCGCGGGGCGGTCCTACAGGGGAAAAACCCTTCCTGATTGGTTGAGGGAGGCGGGGCGAGTCCTTAGAGGGGTCACATGACACTCCTTACTTCCGGTCACCTGCCCCTCTTGACCCCGGATGTATTACCCCCAAAGGCAGGACTTCCGGTGACAGGGGACGGGCCTAACGGGGGTCACATGACACCCGGTCAGCTGTCCCTCTTGACCCGGATGTACTACCATCCAGTGGCCGGACTTCTGGTGACAGGGGAGAAGGGAATTCTGGCGGTCAGGGGGCGGGACTTCCGGGATCAGGGGGCAGGGCTAACGTTTGATTGATGGTAGGGCCCTTATACTACTTAGGGGATTACACATGCCGGGGGAATTCACTAAGGGTGGCTTTAATTGGCATTTAAGCATCTAACTGTGGATTTTGGTGATTTCCTTTAGATATCCAGGGCCTTTAACTGTGCTTGTATTGTCCAGTCTCATAAGTTGCTGAGTGTCCTCAAACTCCCTCTGATGATATTGGGAGTTCAGAACACTCTGCCCTTCAAAGAAGGTACTCAGCAGATATCATTCGTCCTCCAAATTTAGAGGCTATGATCCTCCACCTCATAGAAAAAGTTTCCTGAATAGTTAGGTTTCTAGTCTCTCTCAGCACTTTACTCTTGCCCTCCTGGGTTCTGGGCCTATGAGGAGTCACCAGACAACAGTTAGCAAAGGAGGGTAAAAGGCTGAGGGGGTCTGGGATATCATTGTCTGTGGTTCTCAATGGGGAGAGAATCTTCCTGTGATGGCTGAATATGGGAAGGGGATCAGTGTTTTCCCCTGTTGAATTGACACTTTCTGATAATTCACTATATTAGGTAATAGGAGTTCCCCTAATCTTGTGGTGTTTCCTGTTTTGGAGATTGTTTTCCATTCCATATCCAGCAGCTTAATCCCAACCCATATTATTATATTTATTAAGGGGCATTGTACAAATGCTGATGACTCTTTAAGTTTATTTCTCAGGTGCTGGCCATGCTGTGTCTCACAAACAGTCACCTGTAAATAACCCTCCCCTGTAAATAATATAGTGTTTGTATTTACTGTGCACATGTTTCCAATTAAACTCTTTGAAGTATCTGTTTCAATTACTCAGGGGCCTGATTTCTTCTTTCAGAGTATGTCTACACTACAGCATTATTTCAAAATATCTTATTTCGAAATAGCGCGTCTACACACAAAATGCATTTTGAAATAGCGTTTTGCTATTTCGAAATAGCGCGTCCACACTGAGTGGACGGTGAATCGCATTTAAGGCCGGACAGAATCAGGTCCGGCAGGGCATCAGGTCAGGAGTTACTTTGTGTGGCTGCTGCCTGAGGCTGTCTGAGGCCTGTGCTTAAAGGCACCCCCCTGGACAGCCAGTTCTCAGGTTTCCCTGCTTGCTTGCCTACCTCCATGAGGGACAGGAAAGCATTTTGTCTCTGTGTGCTCTGGTTGCCTTCACTCGGGACATCACAGCACTCTGCAACGTGAAGCCAGAGCTGCCCCTGGGCACTCTGGTGCTTTTCGTGGACGCGTTGCTGCGGACCTGTCTGAACTTTCTGCAGGCTGCCATCTGAGAGGTCCATCAGGGGGCTGTCAGTATCCAGGAGGCTCTGCGGGAGAGCTTCCATCCTGAGGAGCCCTCAGAGCCTCTCTGGTCTGCCCCACTGGGGGCTTGTGCCTCATTCCTCCCTCACGTCCTTCCACTTACCTCTCCCTAAGCCCCCTTCCTGATGTCAAATAAAATACACGTATTTTCATGAACACAAACTATCTTTATTTAACAAAACCCCGGGGGAGAGGGGGGAGAATGAAACTCTGGTGAGACTGGGGAAAGGAGGCGGGAGAGAGGAGAAGAGAGGGGGGGGGGAGAGGGAAGGGGGAAAACTTGGGGGGAGGAAGCAAGGGGAAGAAAGGGGAGGGGAAGGTCAAGGCTCAGGGTTGGGGGGCTCTCCAGACCAACTTGATTTTCATGCAAACTTGCTCCTGGGTTCACATGTGGCCTTTAGTGCCACGCTGGCAGCTATCCTGCCATTGACGGCCGCATTCCTCTCTCTAGTGCAGAGATCATGGACATTGGGGGCAATCCCCCCAAACCTGAATAAGGTCCATGATCTCCACCCTGGACCAGGAAGGTGCCCGCCTTCTCCAGCCCCTGTCAGGCTCCTGGGAGCTGGCAGACTGCTCCTGGCGAGTGGTGGAGGGCTGGCTGCCAGTCTTTGCTGGCTCATGTTTGGGGGCCACTGGATCAGGGGTAGTGACTGCTGGCTCTGGCCTGGCAGGCTTGGAACTGGCACAGACACTGTGGCCAGAGTCAACCCCTAAAGGCTCCGGGGAGGGAGGAAGGAGAGGAGTGATCTTGGTTGAGGCTGGAGTGGCCACCAGGGCACCCTGGGAAGTGTCAAAGTCAGACAGGACTCACAGATTTGGCAGACTGCTCTGTTTATTTCAGCAAAGCTTTGCTAAAATGCATTCAGAAAATGTGAGTACCATACAAGGTTCAAACCCCTTGATTTTAGACAGTCAAAAGGCCAAGTTAACAAGATCAAAGGGTGTGGCAAAACTTCACATTATTAGTGTGGTTAAGTATCTTCATTTCAATATCAAGCACACAGCAATCTCCTGGCTATATCTCCCTGATTATCTAGAATTGCTTTCTGTCTAACACCTAATGTTTCTCTTCCTGTTAAACTCAGGCCCAAATTGGCTAGCACCTTGATCTGCATACCTACAATCAACATTAACATACTTTTCTTCTTCCTCTTAAAAGACAAACAGAATTCCTTCAACTTATTCAATTATTACAGTACAATTCATCTTTCTCCTACAGTATAATTCTTTCTACTTTCACAATCCCTCCTTTTGGTCAAGCCTCGCCTATGACCAACAATTACTGGGTTCCTTGCATTAACCGTTCTTTGTCTTTTTGTTCATTAGTGATATTTAAAAGCATCAGATTAGCACTCTGGTGAGGGGACATGTCTGTGACATGTCTTGCACAGTTTTGGATACAACAGGAGATTAACTGAAAACATACAAAAATTATTAAGATTCCAAATAGGATAGTCAGGGCTTCCTGAAACAACCAGTTTCCTATGCCAGAGAAATTGGACAAGTTACTTAGCCATTTTCACAGGGAACTTGGCTCTTCGTTGGAAAGGTATGCAATCTTTTTTAAGTAGCTAGCGCGATCTATTCTATCATTGGTGTTGTCTGGTATATATACACAACATTCTTTGCCAATGAGAGCACAGGTCCCTCCTTTTGCTGCCAGCACTATATCCAATGCCTGACGGTTTTGGAGGACCACTTGTCTGATCGCTCCTGTTTCTTTGGCCAGGGCCCTTAAACTTTTTCCAGTTTCATTTTCCATGATTTTAACTACTGTTTGTAACCTCAGAAGCCTTTTTGCATGATGTATTACTCCCCCAAGTGGGTCAAAGGAACCACCAATAGCCTCTTCCCAAGTTAAAGGGCTTATGTGATTCACATACCATTGGGCATCCGACAAGTCCCTTCTTTTTCGCCTAAAATTACGGAGGCGTTCTCATGGGAAGGACTCTAACACTCGGAATTGTGGGAAGAGTTGGGCGGGATAACAGATACCTGACCAGTTAACTGGTAATGTGGTCTAGGCCTTTGTTCCACAGACCCAATGATGCCCTATCAAAGCCGGGAAGGGTCGGTTGCACCCCTTTGCCATATAGGTGTCTACAAAGGAGGAGTAATATCCCCCGAAGGGCACACGGTGATTCTCCTTACGGGGAGTGGTGTTATTTGCATGGCATTAAAGATTGTACTGATGTTACAATATGCTGGAGACAACTGCTCCTCCCCAGATTCAGCCCCGTCCCATTACACACCAAACACCAGTGACCTTTTTTCTCCTCCACACTTATCCGTTTAGATACATTTATTCCCACAATTATTCCCACTGCTTCCCAAGTGTCATTACTGTTCCATGTCTTGTTAAACGGGTGAGGCCTGGGGAATTAAGTGGGATTGCCAAGACAGGAACCAGCTTGTGAGTGGGATGGAATGTGGCTGCAGACCCAGCAATTAGAGATATTAAGGGTCTGAGCGATCCATACTTGCTGGTGGATAAAAGAATTGTCATTGTCATTGTGGATTCCCCAGATCTTAAGACACCAGTGGCCGAGGAACAGGCCCCACCAGAGGCACATGTTGGAGGCAAGACCCTTTTGGTTCTGACAACCTCCACTGAGGGACCCGCAGTTACGGTTTTATGTCCACCAGGCAGCAGGCGCTAGGCTCACTACTGCTTCTTCTTGGGCCTTGCTTTTGGTCCTCATCTGCTTCAGGCAATCCTTACGCGAACGTAGGTTGTAAGGTATTGCAGGCTGTTCCTCTACGTCTTCTTCTGGAGTCAAAATTGACTCTGCATGGTCCTGAGGTGATGATTGGTCCGCTGGGGATGGTGCCTTCTTACACTGCGAAGCCTGTATCCATGCTGCGATGCCGGATAACTTAAGAGCCGTCTGGGCAGTGAGCAGCACCTGATGCAGGCCCTTCCACCGGGGTTCCATGGCGTGTTTTCGTTGGTGGTGTCGTACGTAGACCCAATCACCTGTCTCGAGAGTGTGGCAGGCATCCGAGGTGGGTTCCGTCGGCCAGGCGGCTCGAACCTGTGAATGGAAGTGACTTACAGCTTGCATTAGTCCCTTGCAGTACTGAAGGAGTGTACTGTGAGTCAAGTTCAAGTCTGAGACTGGAGTAATGGTAGCCATTGTTCACATAAACATTTTCAAAAGGACTTAATTTATGTCTTTGGGATGGTAGGGACAGTGCAGCAGGTGTGTGACATGTAACACACGATCCAGGTGCTGAACAAGTTGTTCAGTAAAACGTGTACCCCGGTCACTGGACAGAGTGGCAGGAGTTTCTTTGGCAGGCATAATATGATTTAACAAACATTTGGCAACAGACAGCGAATCAGCTTTGCGACAAGGAAAGACTTCAATCCAACCCGAAAATAAGCATACCATAACCCAAATAAATTCATATAGTTGACACACAAGCATTTGTACAAAATCAAGCTGCCAATGCAAGAACAGTGCTTGGGGCAGTCCCCAGAACCCTTGAGCTACCTTTACAGGTTTGCCAACATTGTAGCTTTGGCAAGTGGTACAGGCGGCACAGTGGTGAGCTGCAAAAGAGCTGAAATGGGGGGCCCACCATTCTGCCTTAGTTACAGCAGAGATCATACCCTCCTTTCCGACATGCGAAATGCCGTGTAGCAGGGCGGCCAGAGCTGGGTAGAGCGAAAAGGGGGCCACAAAGGCACCAATAAGGGGGCGCCAAAGGGAATCAGGGTGTAGAGAGCAACCCTGGGTGACCCAGGAGTCTTTTTCTGTTTCTGAGGCAGAGTCTTGGAGCAGGGTGACTTTAGAAAGGGATTGCGGTGGTACAGAAACAGAAAGGGAACCGAGAAACGCACCTGGGGAAGGTTCTATGGCAGCATTACCCTTAGCAACATCAGTATCTGCTGTGGAGTGACCAGGGCACTTAACAATAGCTAATGCAGATGGGAGTGCATACAGGAGAGCAGCAATGTAGGGGCCATTCTTGATAGGGGTACCAGCAGAGGTAAGGAAACCCCGAGCTTGCCAGAGGGTGCCAAAGTCATGTACAACCCCAAAAGCATATGGAGAATCAGTATAAATGGTGGCGGAGCGTCCCTCAGCCAGAAAGCAAGCGCGGGTTAGGGCAACTAGTTCAGCGACTTGTGCTGAGGTGACAGAAGGTAAAGGCGCAGCTCCTAGGGTTTCAGAGAGTGATACCACAGCGTATCCTGCGAGGAGACGACCTTGGCTATCTCTAAAGCAGGAACCTTCAGTGAATAACACAAGGTCGGAGTTAGAGAGAGGGACATCAGAAAGGTCGGGGCATGAGACGGTGACAGCAGAGACACTTGCAAGGCAGTCGTGGGGTTCACCGTCATTAGACAGAGGAAGGAGAGTGGCAGGGTTCAACTGAGAACAGCACTTTATGGTGATATGCGAAGCCGAAAGCAGTAAAAGTGAGGCGGGCGGAGGAAAGGTGAGCTGTATTACATTGTAGCAGGAGAGTATCTATAGAGTGAGGGACCATGAGAGAAACAGGAGAGCGGAGGACAAGGGACTCAGACATTTCAATTAGGCGTGCCGCGGCAGCCACAGCACGCAGACAGGGGGGTAGACCTTGGGCAACAGGATCCAAGGTGGCAGAGAAATAAGCTACTGGACGATTTTTGCCACCATGCTCCTGAGTAAGAACCCCAAGTGCACAACCAGATTGCTCGTGGCAGAAAAGGGTAAAGGCTTACAGTAGTCAGGTAACCCTAAGGTGGCGGGGGGGGGGGGGGAGCAGTGAGAAGCACTAAAGAGTCAGTTTCTGAGGCAGATAATGAAGGGGAACAGAGGAGTAGATCATTTACACATTGGACCAATGTGGACCCAGAGGGGAAGACCAGGTCAACAAGGTCTTTGGCTAATGCTTGGGAAAAGTAAGACGGGCTTTCTGTGTACCCCTTGGGAAGCATACTGCTGCTCCTTGTAAGAAAAGGCAAAAAGATACTGGGACTTAGGGTGAACCGGGACAGAAAAGAAAGCAGAACACAGATCAACATCAGTAAAATGAGTTGCATCTGGCAGGATAGAAGCCAGATTAGTTGCTGGGTTAGGGATTACAGGAAAGGTGGGTACAACAATGCAGTTAATAGCTTGAAGATCCTGAACAAACCACCATGATTTACCATCAGCTTTTCGAACTGGGAGGAGGATAGGGGTGTTACAGGGGCTAGAACAGGGGACAATAATGCCTTGTTCCCACAGGGTGGATATGACCGGAGCTGAAACCTTTAAATCCCAAAAACCCGGTGCCACGACCCCTTCTCTGACCTTATCCCCATTCTTGGTACCCTCCCCATTCCCAGTACTGTCTGCCCTGCCCTGAATAATGCTGTATTTGCAGAGCTATCAACTTTTGTGAGGACTGCTTCTCTTTCTTTTTAGAGTGCAGTGGCAATGCTCTGCCACTGCTTGCAATTTGTCCATGGTCTTGGCCTCCCATCCAACACTTATTTGCTTTAACATACTGCTAATAGCAGATAAGAGGCTATTAACAAACGCATGCGCCAGGGCACCCTGTCCATTTTTACCTGGTTGCTGTATCCCAAAAAACCCCAAAAAACCCAACCAAACAAACAAAAAAACCATCAGTCAGTCTGTGTGATAGTTGCCCGGGTTTTTTTTCTTTGTTGCTGTTTACGGGGTTATAAGTAGTTTACACAGTTGCAGGAGCTCTGCTTCAGAGGGTTCATAGGCATTGCACACTAGCAAAATTCCTCTGCAAATTTGGTAGGGTTTTCCTGGGGCTTTGGAAAACCTTTTAAAATCGAGTGGAGCTCCGTGTGGGTCCAGGGTTTATAGCTTCAAGTGGGACCGGTCTGAGTCTTCTTGGAGGACGGGGTAAAGGGAAGCGCTCGGTCTGGTGGTGGGAGAGGAGGTTTCCAATAAAGCTTTTTCTTATAATTAGAATTTTTAAGGGAGGCGAGCTTCGATTCAGTTCATTTAAGATTTGCCTCGTCCCACCACTGCATGAAGCAATCTACCTCTCCTCTAGCCAATTTAGTTTTGGGAAGGCCAAGTTTGTCTTTTAAGACGTCCACTTGGTCTTTGTTCCAAGATCCTAACAGTGGCCACTGAGTTTTGGGATCCCCCCAGAGTCAATCTAGATCATTTTTCCAGAAATTTACAGGAGTCCGGACCCTTTCTAAAATATATAAACTGAGCCAGGGTCCCTTTAGGGAACTATCCCTGCTTAGACGTCTAGTTACCCATACAGGAGGACTTCATACACCAATTACACAAGGAGGAAATTCGGGTTCGTCAGAGCGGTGCCCAGTGCAACACACAAAAGAAGCCCACAGGTTACTGCCTCAATCGCCCTTGCGTTCACTCCAAGGATTTTATCCAAGGTGCGGTGCGGCTGCGATTGTGCAGATTCCAGTCACACAGACCGCGGGGACAGGAGCCCCTTGGTCGGCCAGTCCCTGGACAGGGATGGCTCCCAGACTCACTCACACCACAGGGAAGACGGATAGACACAGAGACAAGACAGTCCTCAGTCCGGACAAAATAATTACCTGACCAGAGTCCTGATGTTAGATCCCGGGATCCCTACCAGAACAGAGCAGGAACCAACAGGTTCGATGGCGTAGACTTCGCTGTGGTTGTGCACCTTTCCGTTCTGGCGGAGGACCGCTCAGGCCAAATGCCCAGGTGCCGGCTACCACGGTCATCCTGCCAGACAGTCAGGGATCACACAGCCTCAGCGAAGACGGTTGCCATCTCGGTGGAACCTCCAAATTGTCAAAGTCAGACAGGACTCACAGATTTGGCAGACTGCTCTGTTTATTTCAGCAAAGCTTTGCTAAAATGCATTCAGAAAATGTGAGTGCCATACAAGGTTCAAACCTCTTGATTTATACAGTCAAAAGAAAGCCAAAATTAACAGGATTAAAAGGGGGGCAAAACTTCACATAATTAGTGTGAGGCTACTCAAGTACTCTTCATTTCAATATTAAGCACACAGCAATCTCCTGGCTATATCTCCCTGATTATCTGGAATTGTTTCCTGTCTAACACCTAATGTTTCTTTTCCTGTTAAACTCAGGCCCAAATTGGCTAGCACCTTGATCTGCATACCTACAATCAACATTAACATACTTTTCTTCTTCCTCTTAAAAAGACAAACAGAATTCCTTCAACTTATTCAGTTATTACAGCACAATTCATCTTTTTCTTACAGTATAATTCTTTCTACTTTCACACCCAGGACAGGGCTCCTGGTGATTAGCACCAGTCATTAGGGATTGTGGTTTCCATGGAGCCAGGCAGGGGCCGTATCTTGCTGAGGGTCTCACTGGGACCCATCCTGCGATCCCAGGGACACTGATCCAGCCCCAGTCCCTGTGTCCCATCCTCACTCCAGGGAATTGGCTCAGCCCATGGTGTATAGACACCCTGTATAACTAGCCACAGATTCCGGCTTTCTCACACCCTCCCTGCCCCTGAGTGTCTTTGTTCCACAGATGCCCTCGTGGGCCAAGGGAAACTGCAAGATGTCTTTGTAAGTGCCCCCCAAAACTCCCCAGCTCTGTGCCTTGCCTCACCCCACACCAATGCACCATGCATCCCCTCACTGCATATGAATACCCCCTACTGTCTGGGATCAGGACTGTCTGGTGTGTGGCTGTGTGTGTTTGTGTGCTGGTTTTGACTCATACACATAGTGACTCTCTTCCCTCCCTACCCCAGGAGCCCAACCCCAGCACTGAGGGACTCACCTATGCCGAACTGGACCCCCCAGCGCTGCAGACTAAGCGGGGGGCCCTGTCCCCAAACCCATCCTGTATGCCGCAGTCAGCACCTGTCCTCTGCCCCCATAGAGGAAGTCACTAGATCAATGGGGCAGGGAGGATGGTCCCCAGAGAGTGATGCAGTGACAACCCCCAGAGAACAGGCTCAGCTTATGGTCTCTCCTGAATCCCTTCCCCCGCCCGCATCTGGTACTGCCCCACTCAGTCACATGCCTCACCCTCAGTCCCATGGGTACATGCGCTGGTCTCAGATTCCCTCCCCTCTCACTGTGGGCACACACCCTGGTCTCAGACCCACCCCCATGGGCCCACCCCCTGGTCTCAGACCCACCCCAATGGGCCCACACCCTGGTCTCAGACCCACCCCAATGGGCCCACGCCCTGGTCTCAGATCCCCCCTGTCCCCTCCTGTCTATCTGCAATACTCACTGAGGAAGACGATGGTGAGAGCAGATGCCATAATGGGCCAGTGAGGGGCACCAGCCACACCCCTTTTCCCAGCTCCACCCAGCCTCAAATAAGGAGTTCCACTGCATCCACCACCCCTTGTTTCTCATCTGCAGGCAAAATCTCATGTGGTCACAGTTACCAGAGGTCTCTGCAAAACCGAGGAAACCCTGAAATCATCAGCCTAGCCAAATGTCCAGCAGCACCAGCTCGTCCATGTCTCTGTGGGGAGGGAGGGAGGGAGGGAGGTCGTCTTCTTTGGGGAGGGTACACTAGGCTGGGAGCCGGGTTGTCATAATCAGGAGTGCTGACCAGTGTCTGGTGACTAAGGGGTTAACCCTGTAGCTAGCCAAGTATCAGGTGGTAAGTCAATAACAATGCAGGTAGAAAATTCAAACTGAAAAACAGGGGTTTTCTCTCTCTCTTCTGTGTTTGAGAGGTAGAGTAGTCTCTTCCAAGACTGAGGGAAATGGGAGAATGGGAAGCGACTGTCTAGGAAGGAGTACGGCAGAAAGGGATCTAGGGGTTATAGTGGACCACAAGCTGAATATGAGTCAGTAGCGTGATGCTGTTGCAAAAAAAACAAACATGATTCTGAGATGCATTAACAGGTGTGTTGTGAGCAAGACATGACAAATCATTCTTCTGCTCTACTCTGCACTGGGTAGGCCTCAGTTTGAGTATTGTGTCCTGTTCTGGGCACCGCATTTCAAGAAAGATGTGAAGAAATTGGAGAGGGTCCAGAGAAGAGCAACAAGACTCATTCAAGGTCTAGAGAACAGGACCTATGAAGGAAGGCTGAAAGAATTGGGTTTGTTTAGTTTAGAAAAGAGAAGATTGAGAGGAGACATGATAGTCGTTTTCAGGTATCTAAAAGTGTGTCATAAGGGGGAGGGAGAAAACTTGTTCATCTTGGCCTCTGGGGATAGTACAAGAAGCAATGGGCTTAAACTGCAGCAAGGGAGGTTTAGGTTGGACATTAGGAAAAAGTTCCTAACTGTCAGGGTTGTCAAACACTGGAATAAATTGCCCAGGGAGGTTGTGCAATCCCCATCTCTGGAGATATTTAAGAGTAGGTTAGATAAATGTCTATCAGGGATGGTCTAGACAGTATTTGGTCCTGCCAAGGGGGCAGGGGACAGGACTCGATGACCTCTCGGGGTCCCTTCCAGTCCTAGTATTCTATGATTCTATGATTCTCTCTCCAAGAACGGATTTCTTAGAATGTGTAAGTAGGGAAAAGTTTAGCTAGTCCGTCAGGATTTGTTGTTTTCCTTGTTTGGGGATTTGGAAATAATGTCTAAGCTGTTAATTGTGTTTTTCTTTTTTCTTTGTAACCAAGTTTTAGCCCATGGGGTTTCCCTGAGTATCTTTATCAATTTGGTGGCTCTTTCCATCTAACCACTTTACTGTGCTTGCTACTGTAGTTTTATTTTGATAATAAAGAATTGTTGTATCTTGTAATTAACCGGGATTGGTTGATTGTTGTGTCCTTAGGACTCAGTGCCTACTTACAAGGGCAGAGTTCATTGTTGTCTGTGAATCTCCTGTTTTCCCAACTCCAAGTAAAACAGAGCTTGGGGCACGGGGAGAGTATTACCTTAGGTAGGAGGTTTCCCAAGTGATCTCTTCCCTGGTTTTCTTGGATTTACTTAGGTGGTGGCAGCAGATTCCCCAAAATCTGGGTATTAGGATTTTTTTAGGGGGAGGAGTTGTACCAGAGCCTGCAGAGGCAAGATTTTGGAGTGCTTTTGAGGGACCCACTTCTGCATTCATCATGCCAGAGTTGGGGACAGCCTTGACACAGATGTGTACAGGATCTGAAATTCAGTCTTTGACTGACCATTTAAAGGAAGGTGTCATAAGGCATGTGCGTGAGGGGGCAGAGTTAAGGGTGTTTGGGAAACAGTAAGTGGCATTTCTTGGTTCCGGAGAGTTTGACTATTCAAAGCCTACTGCTTAGCCTGCAATCCTGCCCATGTGCAACATGAGCCCTGGCACCATGAGAAGAACAGGTGTGATGGGGAGAAAAGCAGGTGTGATGGGTTTGATGCTCTTTGCTGCATAGCTGAGTGGGGATGGCAACTTTGCAGCTTTACACTCTTGCGCAATGCCGTTATTCCTGTAAATAATCGGCGTAACAGCATCGCGCAAGAGGGTTTTTCTTGCACAGAAAGGGGCAGTGCAGACAGCTCCTTCTGGCGCAAGAGACTCTTCTGCAAAAATGGTGGCTCATTAGGCGATATTCCACGCTTAGCCTCATTTGCATATTTCTCAGGCAAGAAGCCGCGAGTGCAGACATAGCCTGACTCAGCCAGCCGCGAGTGCAACAGGGCCTCATTTATCCCATCAAATGCAGAGGGGCCAGATCAGATCAGCACAAATCCAGATTCTCTGGGGAACGGGGCAGTGTAAGGCTGCAGCGCCACCTAGCGGCCACAGGAGGAATTGCCGGCCCTTGTCCCTGTGTGTGCTGGTTGGGAGGTTCCCATGGAAAGCAGCACAGTAGAAGGTTGGAAATAAAGGGCTCTAGTGCCCCCCCAGGAGTGTGTGGCCCCAAGGACCATACGAGAAGGGGCTGTCGCCCTGAAGCGGGTTCCCCCAGGGCCAACGGGCCAAGTGTGGATGTGACCTGTGGGCCCATGAGAAGGGGAATGATGTTGGTCTCCAAGGGAGGGGAACACCTGGCCTGGGGCAAGTCCCTTCAGCTGAGCCTGCCCAGAGATGCTCTCAGCATCTGTATCGTTCTGCAGCTGGCAGGGGGGGGGGAGAGTGGGAGGGAAGGGGCTGTCTGTGTGTTGCTGGGGGAGGCTTATGAGCCTGGCTCCCCACAGCAGGTCTAAGGGCTGCCCAGGCCCAACCAGGATCTGCAAACAGAAAGGGCTTGGTTCTCAGCTGTTACATGGGAGTCCTAGTTCCCAACCTCCTCCTCTAACCCTTAGTCCCCACTCCCCTCCCAGAGCTGGGACCAGGGCCAAATGTGCCTGACTACTAGCTTACTCCTGCCAGGTAGCCAGCAGCTGCACAAACACAGCTTATGTCCCTCTCTAGGGGCCTAGCCACACACCCACTGGCAGCTCAGTGGGCAAGGTTTATGTGGCACATGGGAAAGTCCCTGAGTCTCTCCTGGTTGGTGACCCATTGGGTTGAATGGAATTTCTCTTGCTCCCATTTTCTTTTGAACCTGGCTGATTTAATTCACAGGCTGACTAAAGACCCTTAGAACCAAGCGTTACAGCGTAAAGCCGCCAACACCGCTCAGCTATGGTGCAAGGGGCAGTGAACCCAGGTGTTCCCCTTCATGCCCATTCCTCGCATGGTGCCAGGGCTTGTGTTGCACGTGGGCAGGTTTGCAAGCTGAGCAGGAGGCTTTAAAGAATCAAAGCCTCCAAAGCCAGGAAATGCCACTTACTGTTCCCTAAACACCCTTAACTCTGTCCCTTCACTAACAGGCCTCACAACAGCTTCCTTTAATTGCATGATCACGTCCTGATTTTATTTACATGAGTCACCAACCACTTGGATCTAGAAACAAAGAAAGGGGGAGGGGAATCGTCATGGAAATAATGGTCAGTCAATGATTGAATTTCAGAACCTGTGGTCTCCTGGCTCCCCACAGACAGAGGAGACTTCCCTTTCTCCCCACAGAGATACGGACAAGCTGGAGCTGCAGGACACTGAGCCAGGCTGATCATTTCCTCGGTTTTGCAAAGACCTCTAATTAACTGTGATTGCATGACATGTCGCCTGCCGATAAGAGGCAAGGGATACCAGAAGAGATGAAATATTATTGACTTCCTGTAGCTGCAACCACCAGCTGAGCACCTTATTTGAGGAGGGGTGGAGCTGCGCATTAGGGGATCGGTGGTACCCTTCACTGCCCCATTATGGGATCTGCTCTCACCATCCTTTTCCTCGGTGAGTATTGCAGAGAGCCAGAGGCATGCGCCTGTGGGGAGATCTGAGACCAGGGCATGTGCCCATTGGAGGGAAACTGAGGCATGTGTCCAATGGGGAGGGTATGGGTCTGAGCGGCTGGATGTGGCAGAACCAGCTGCAGGAGGGTTATGGGGAGACCATAAGCCGAGCCTATTCTCCCATGACAACTTGCTTTACTTAAGAACCTTGGGTGAGGGACCTTGTCAGAGGCTTTCTGGAAATCTGAATGCACTATCTCCACTGGATCCCCCTTGACCACATGATAGTTGACTCCCTCAAAGAACTCTGGCTATTAGTAAAGCATGATTTCCCTTTACAGACACCATGTTGACTTTCCCCAACAAATTATGTTCATCCATATGTCTGACAATTTTATAATTGTCACAGACTGGCCTGACTGCATCCAAGCACACCGAGGTGGGGCAGAGTCCCTGGTCCCATGGTGCAGTGGGGGGAAACTGAGGCACAGAACAAGGCAGGGTCACCCAAAAGGTGCAGAGTGAGCCAAGGGTGCACCCCACATTAACATGCCCATCCCAGGACCCCGCTCCTCTACCCTCTCCTCTGCTCCCAGTGGACATGCCTAACGTACACATTGCGGCTGCAGTGCGGGCATTTTGCTCAAGAACAACTGTTCTTGTGCAAAAACTTGTGGCACGTCTACACTGCACATGAATTTTTGCGCAAGTAAATTTGCAGTGAAGCATCAGAAAAGAGGGCTTCTTGCACAAGAGTTATTCCTCTCCCCACGAGGAATCAGCCCCTTTTGTGCAAGAGCTGTTGTGCAAGAAGGCAGCGTGGACAGGCTCCAGGGGCTTCTTGAGCAAGACACTTTTATGGCTAATATGGCCATCAGAGCTTTCTTGTGCAGGAGAGCATTCAACTGCCATGGACACTCTTGTACAAAAGCACATGGCAGGGTGGAGGCGGTCTTGCACGAGACCTTTTGCTCAAGAACTCCTGCGTGAAACAGTTCTCGTGCAAGAAGCCTGCAGTGTAGGGCAGGGAGCAGCCTGTGGGGCTACTGGAGCTGCTGGCCGCAGGATGCCCAGTCAGGGAGTGGGGGGGACCCCTAGGAATGGCTCAAACTTCCCAGAGGGATGGCTAGAGGAAGGACATTTGCCTGGCAGGGTGAGGGGGGGGCAGTGACCTCACAGTGGCTTTGGGCAGCCCTCAGCATATGAGGCAAAGGGCAGGTGGGGAGGAGGTGACCTCACAGAGGGACCCACATCTCAGGCTGATAAAGGGGGGGGCGGGCCCAGGGGACTTTGGAGACCCCCGGTTGCTTTAGCTCTGGTGCGTCTCCTCCTCACGGTTCCTTTGTGCTCTGTGAGTTCCACATCCCGACACCTTTGTGCAGAAGGTAAGAGCCCCCAGGGGTTTGGATCCCGCCCGGGGCCGGCTGGGTTCCTCCATCCCGCCCGCATTTCTGCTCTGTTCTTACCTCTTCTGTGCCCTTCCCCTGCTGCTCCCCCCCCCCCCCCAGCTTGGGACACAACAGACAAGCTGAGGGATGGGGTGAGATTTGCAGGAGCCCGTGGGGCGGGGGATGCAGCCCCCGTTGTGGGGACTGGTGAGGTGGGGCTGGAACAGGTCTATGCCGGTGTCTTTCAGAAGAAAGCTCCACCCCCCACAGCTTAGACTCGCCCCTGATTGGCTGAGCAGGGGCTGTTGATGGGTAGGAGACTCAGGGTATGTCTACACTACAGAGTTAGTTCGAACTAACTTAGTTCGAATTAGTTAATTCGAACTAAGCGAATTCGAACTAACGCGTCTAGAACTAAAAACTAGTTCGAATGAGCGTTTTGCTAATTCGAACTAGCATGTCCACATTGAGTGGATCCTGAACCGCGCTTAAGGATGGCCGGAAGCAGTGCCGGCAGGGCATGAGAGGAGGACTTAGAGCGTGGAGATGCTATCTCAGGCTAGCCGAGGGCTGCGCTTAAAGGGTCCCGAGCTCCACCCCGGACAGACAGTTCTCAGGGGTGCCCCGCTTGCAAAGCAGTCCTGGCTTGGAGTGCCCGGAGTGCCCACACTGGGGACATCACAGCACTCGGCCATCAGCCCGGCTGCACTTGCCGCAGGCTGCCATCTGGGAAGAGGGGGCAATTGGGGGGCTGCAGGAGAGCTTCCACCCCTAGAAGCCCGCAGAGCCAGCCCAGTCCTCCCCATCGGGGCCTCGTACCCCATTCCTCCCTCACCTCCTTCCACTTACCCTTCCCTAGCCCCCCTTCCTGATGTACAAAATAAAGATAACGTTTCTTCCAACATTGACTCTGTCTTTATTGAACAAAACTGGGGGAGACTGGGAAAAGGAGGTGGGAGAGGGGAAGAGAAAGGCTAGGAGAGGGGAGGGCAACTAACATGATCAGGGGTTGGGAACAGGTCCCAGATGAAGAGAGGCTACAGAGACTGGGACTGTTCAGCTTAGAAAAGAGGAGATGGAGCAGGGACAGGATAGAGGTCTCTAAAAGCAGGGGTTGGATGGAGAGGGTGCATTCAGAAAAGTTCTTCATGAGTTCCCATAAAGAAGGACTAGAGGACACCAGAGGAAAGGAATGGGTAGCAGGCTTGAAACTAGTAAGAGAAAGTTAAGTATCAGAGGGGTAGCCGTGTTAGTCTGAATCTGCAAAAGCAACGAGGAGTCCTGTGGCATCTTATAGACTAACTGAAGTGTAGGAGCATAAGCTTTCGTGGGCAAAGACCCACTTCGTCAGATGCATGTAGTGTAAATTTCCAGAGGCAGGAATAAATAGGCAGGCCAGGATCAGGCTGGAGATGAGGAGGTGGATCCAATCAAGGAGGATGAGGCCCACTTCTAGCAGCTGATCTGGAGGTGTGAATTCCAAGAGAGCAGAAGCTGTTTTTGTAGTTAGCAAGCCATTGACAGTCTTTGTTTAATCCAGAGTTGATTGTGTCAAACTTAAAGATGAACTGTAGCTCCACAGTTTCTCTTTGAAGTCTGGTCCTGAAGTTTTTTTGCTGCAGGATGGCTACTTTTAGATCTGCAATTGTGTGTCCAGGAAGATTGAAGTGTTCCCCTACAGGTTTTTGTATGTTGCCGTTCCTAATATCAGATTTGTGTCCATTGATTCTTTTCCGTAGGGACTGTCCTGTTTGGCCGATGTATATAGCAGTGGGTCATTGTTGGCACATGATGGCATATATTACGTTGGTGGATGTGCAGGAGAATGTACCAATGACAGTATGACTGATCTGGTTAGGTCCTGTGATGGTGTTGCTGGTGTATATATGTGGGCAGAGTTGGCAGCGAGGTTTGTTGCAAGGATTGGTTCGTGAGTTGGAGTGATTATGGTGCGTTGTGTAGTTGCTGGTGAGAATCTGCTTCAGGTTGGCGGGTTGTGTGTGGGCAAGGGCCGGCCTATCTCCCAAGGCAAATAGTTAACCTGTGGAACTCCTTGCTGCAGGAGGCTGTGAAGGCTACAACTGGAACACAGTTTAAAGGGAAATGAGATCAAGTCATGGAGGTTTTGTCCATGGAGTGCTATTAGCCAGGGGGTAGGAGTGGTGTCCCTGCCCAAGGTTTGTGGAAGGCTGGAGAGGGATGGCACGAGACAAATGGCTTGGTCACTGTCTTCGGTCCATCCCCTCCAGGGTCCCTAGGGTTGGCCGCTGTTGGCAGACAGGCTACTGGGCTAGATGGACCTTTGGTCTGACCCAGGACGGCCATTGTAAGCTCAGGTCTCAGGGTCGGGGGTCTCAGTGGACCCCCTTGATTTTCATGCACACCTGCTCCTGGGTGGCCAGGCTGGCAGCTCTCCTGCCCTAGCCGGCCACTTTCCTGTGACCTAGTGCGGAGGTCGTGGACGAGGTCCACGATATCCGCACTAGCCCAGCTGGGTGCCCGCCTCTTGCGGTCCCGGGCAAGCTCCCGGGAGCCGCCAGTCTGGTCCCGGGAAGAGGGGGTGGGCTGGGGGACGTCCGTGAGTTCGAACTAACATTGTAGTGTAGACATACCCTCAGGTCCTTGCAGTGCCTGTGCAAGACCGAGGCGATAATCAAGGGGCCATTTGGGGGCTGGGGGCAGTCGCTCTGGGGAGTTGGAACCCCTGGATTTCGCTCTTCAGGCTGCGCCCCAAGCTCCCCTTTGCTCCTCTCATTTGCAGAATGGCCAAACGCTTCAGACAATTCTTTAAGAACACCCTGAAGATGGCCCCAGGGCCGGTGGGAAGCAGCTCCTCCGTCCCCGCGGGCGGGGAAGCTGAATCCCACCAGCTCGGGGCGACTCGCCCACCGGCCAGGCCCACCCGGACCTGGCTCCAGGGGCGGCTGGGAAGGCGGGACCCAGCCCAGCGGGGCAGCCGGGTAGAGTGGCTCTGGGGCCTCCTCCTCTGTGGAGAGAAACATCTGCCCCGGGAGCCCAGCCCCCATTACCACCAGGGGGAATCGCCCTGCCCGGCCCCCGGGGACCTGCCAGTCTCCGGGAGCCCCCAGCCCGTCGCTCCCCGCACCAGCCCCTGTAGCTGTGGGTCCAGGTCCGTCAGCAGCAGCGCCTGGGCCTCCAGCTGCAGCCGGGCTACCTCCCGCAGCCGCTCAGACCCAGGTGAGGGGCCGTGAACACGCTGGGCCCAGGGGCTCACCCAGTACCCGGGGGGGGCGGGGAGGGGCAGCCCCAGTGTCTGCCCTGCAGCCAGGGCAATGGATGGGGGCGGGGGCTGCTGCTTGGCTCTCTTGTTCCTGGTGGGGGCTCTGCTGAGGGCGTTGGCAGATGTGAGGGTGGAAGGGGGATGGGTCCCTGCGAGGGGCGTGTGGGGCCCAACCTGCCCTGGGTCCCTGACATGGGGGGCGCGTGACCCCTGCTGGCCACTGGAGTCACCCTGGTCCCTTCCCTCCCGCACAGAGTCCTCGGCGGCCGTTTGCATGGGACGTGCAGCCCCAGGATGCTGAGGGACCCCCCCTCTTCTCTCTCCCCTCAGAACTCAGCTGACTGGCCGAGGATGGGTCACCACATGGCCCAGCTGGGCCTTTTCATTTCGGACCCTTCCGAGGACGTCAGCCGGCTGGCCCGGGAGGGGGTGCACCGCCTCTTCCAACTAGTCCTGCACCACAGGGGTAAGTAACCCAGCTGGGAAGTGGGCCCCAGGATCACCCTGAGGGTGCCGGTGGCGGGGGAGGGGACCCAGCCCTTTTCCCCAGACTGGTCCAAGGGGGGATGCGTCCCTCTGTGTTCCCCTTCTGCCCCCTGTGCCCCTCCATTTGCCCAGGGATGCCTGCAGGGGCCCGTGGGAGGGAAGGGCTCAGACCTGCCAGCAGAATGACCCTGTTGTGTCTCTTCCAGGCCTCAACATCCACCAGGCAGAGGACCTGTGGTGCAGGCACTGGTACAAGGAGAGGTGGGTCCTGGCTCACAGCAACACCGTCAGGGTGGGAGAGGTAAGGACGCGCTGCCAGGGCAGGGCAGGGCTCGGGGGTGGGGCTGGCTGGGGCCCTCGTGCGGGTAGGACGCGGGGGGGGAGCGGGGAGTGAGTCGCTGATCGAATGGTCGATGCATTTTCCCTCGACTATTCGAGCCGTGGACAGGGCGGCGCTGCCCCTTTGTGACGCTGTCCCGGTGTTTCAAAGGGGCGGCGCTTCCTAGGGGCAGTGACGCACGGAGCCCGGATCTCCCGTAGGAAGGGAACCAGAGCGGGGGGGGGAGGGCAACACTTTTTGATGGAGGCTGCTCCAAGATGTTGGCCAGTGGCCTAGGGCTGCTCTGTTCTGCGGAGGGGGGTGAGGTCTGGGAAGGTCTTGGGGGCAGGAGGAAGGTGTGACCCGAGGCAGGGGTTGGGGTGCAGGGTGAGGAGAGCGTCTGGGTGCAGGGTCTGGAAGGGAGTTTGGGGAAGGAGGAAGCTGTTTTAGCCCCAGGAGTTGGGGCCGGGCTCTGGGCCGTCAGCTGAAACCTCCTGTGCTCTTGATTTCAGGTCTTTGGGCAGCTCTTCACACCAGAGCAGGAGAATGCCTTTCTGGAGACGGCTCTGCACGCTGCCCGCTCCCCCCTGCGGCGCCACAGCAAGGCCGGGCTGGTCCTGGCCCACGCCCTGCAGGGGCAGGCCCATCAGCTCCTGGAATACATGGTGAGCAGCCGGAGCAAATGCAGGAGAATGGGGCAGGGGCAGGGTCTCCTTCTCTTCCCCTCAGTGAGTCCCCCCCACCCCTTTCCTCAGGCTGCCCCCACCCCATGTCCTACCCGCATGGTTGGGGGAGAAACCGTGTCCTAGGAGGCGGGAGGGGGCAGAGGTGTCAGGAGCCCTGGGGGGGTCAGGAGCTCCCCCTACGGGCTGCAGGCCTGACAGGCGTGAGCAGAGAGCAGAACAAGTCTCAGCGCAGAGGGGAGGGGGATGGAAATCCCGGGGGGCCCAGTACCCCTGAGTCCTTGGGGGATGAACCGCTGACGGATTCTGCTTCCCTTGCAGCAGGAAGACAGCCAGTGAGGGAGCTGAGGAGCCAGCAGCTGCGTCCCCCTCTCCCCAACCCTCCTAATTGTATAGAACTGGATTTAAACTCTGATTAAACAACATTTGAAAAAACATTTGTATCAGGCTTGGTCAATAATTTTTAAGGGGGGGGGGGGCATTTTGGTAACTGATCAAGGGCCACATTTCTACCGAGGGGTTTGGGGTCTGGGACGGGGTGGTTGGGTGCAGAAGGGAGTTTAGGGTAGGAGCCTGGGTGCAGGGAGGGGGTGGAAGTCTGCCCTGGCTGGGGGGCAGGGCTGGAGGAGAGTTAGTTAGTTTCTGTCTGGGAGCATGGAGGAAGCAGCCTCAGCTACAGGCTGGGGGGTTTAGAAGCCGAGACCCCCTTCCCTATATCAAGGGGGGCTGAGGCATCCTAGACCTGCCCTGCAGCCTGATGACATCTTGTGCTGTGCTGTATCCTGAAGAAGCAATAAACCACCTCTATTCTACCGGCTGGTGGAGTCTGTTCGTGCCATTACGGGGGTGCAGGAGGCGGGGGACCCCAACGTGCCGTCACAGGGTGCCAGAGAGGAGTCTGGCCTGGGGGAGGGGTGTCGGGGGGGTGCAGGGTCAGGGAGGGAGCTGTGACCTGGGGAAAGGGGGATGCAGGTTCAGGTGGTCGCCTGGGACAGGCAGTGGGGGAGGGGATGTGGGTGCCGGGGCAGGCTCTGGCTGGGGGGCGCTTACCTAGGCAGCTGCATATGGGGGAGCCCAACTGTCACCTGAGGGGAAGGAGGAGCCCGACTGTCACCTGAGGGGACGGGGGAACTCAATTTTCAACTGTGGGGAATGAAGGAAACAATGTGGAGGGGAGGGAGCGAGATGGGGGGGTGAATTGTTCCCGGAGGGGAGATCTCCCTGGCTGGGGGGGGAAGGGACATTTCCAGCAAAGCCCCTCACATAAGAGGGGGACAGATGGGTAGGAGGGAGAGGATGGGGATGGGCAGAGAGCTGGGCAGGTAGAAATGGGGAGGGGAAGGAGAAGGGAAGGGGGAGGAGATGGAGAACAGGGGATGGGAACAGCGGAGGGTGGGGATGAGGAGCAGGACAGAAGTAGGGCAGTGGTGAGGATGGCTGGGCGATGAGAGCCCAGTCAGGGCCCAGGGGAGCTGCCCTTTCTGTGCCCAGGTGTCTGGGGGTCTCCCCCACACGCACATAACCCTGCTCCTCAGAGACTCTTTACAGTTTTTTTTCCAGCTCCCACTTTTGGGGGCAGGGACGTGCTGTCAGGAAGGGGCAATACCTCAAGTCACATCAGAAACACAGAGAAACCCCCCCCACCACCACGTGACAGAGGCCACGGCAGATTTAGGGAGCCCTACAGCAGAAACCTCTTCCCTCTCCCCCCACCCAGCTTCAGAGGAGTTGACCTCCCCTCCCCCTGAGGCTGCAGGGCACATCCCAGAGCAGCGGCTCTCAAGCTTTTTGGCCCCAAACCACCTGGCTCAACATAAACCTTTGCGTTCTAACCATTTTGAGTTGCACCCAGTGTTTCTGGGCAGGGCTATCAACAAAAGGATTAGTAAGAATGATGGAATATGGAGGAAATAAATAACACAAGGCAAGAGAAAAGTGACGACTTTACAATTGAGTGAGTAGCTCTCTATTTTACTGACATCTTTCTGGGCATGTTACCGTGCATGCGATGCCACCTCAGTGCCATACAGCTGGTAAGTTCTCGTTTCTTTTATCATATCAGCATTCATTGAGAACTGTTTTTAAACTATTTAACAATTAAACAAAAGGGCAGAATTTCTACGGCAGAATTTCATTGCCGTAGAGAGCAAGGAAACCGGCCTTACTGCTACTTTAACTGCAGTAGTCGACAAGAAATGTTCCAAGTACTTGTGATGCTCCTTTTACAATCAGGATAAAACCTCTTCCCAGACGTTTCAAGTCCAGCACAAGACACGATTCTCATGGGCACAGCGCCTTCGGGATCACGGCTCGTCACACGGCAAACAGCTGCTGCGGGTGGCTGACCGGCCTTCGCTAAGGAGCGAGCAACACGGACCGAGCTGTGTGACTGGCCAGCACTGGGCTACTGAAACCAACTGAGCTGCCAGTCAGCAGACCTCGGCGTGGCTCTTTTCAAACTGTGCCCGGCCACGTTTTAACTGGATTGACGTACCCCACTGTGCTCCTCTAGGTGCTATAAGCAACTCAGCTTCTGACATGGCCACGTGGCGCTGTTTGACAGGTACAATGTTTGACACTTTGTTCAGAGGAGATCACACACGTGTAGATATTTTAAATACAGACAAAATCTCTTCTGTTTAATTTGGTGCCCCAGGAAGCCTGGCTCCCAAGGCAACGTCTAATTCGCCTGTATGGTCGAGCTGGCCCTGCTAGCACAACACTTTGTACCCAGCCCAGCCCGGCTCTGTCGCTGTGGGGAACACGGGCTGCCGGGGGCTGCTCTGAGGTACGATGGTCACCGTGGGGTGTCAGCGCAGCACGGCCAGGGCCTGGCACGTGTGAGAAACAGATTGTGAACTTCCTTTCCCTTGCCGAGATGGCTCTTTGTGGTGTCCCTGTACCCACAGGACGGTCACTTGTTTCCTTTCACCTCCCCCTCTTTCCTCTATTTTTTAATTAATTGCTGTTTAATAAATTGTGTTTGCCCTGAGCTCTATGTAACGAGCTGTGGTCGGGAAGCATCCGGAGCACAGAGACCACCCCAAGCTGGGGACTCCCTGCCCCTGTGCTAAGTGCCCAGGACAAGACTGGGGGGTCGCGCCTCCAGGGATCCTGGCCCCGCCTTGCTGGGGTTACGAGGGCCTTTCCCCCGCTTACACTGGGAGCAGGGTCAGCCACAGCCCTTGCTGTCCACACAGAGAGTGAAAAGCACCGGAGCCACCAGCGTTCCCCATTCATGAGTGTGTCAGTGTGTATCTGCCCCATGGCCATGGGGGGTGTCGCCTGCCCCTTGTTCCCCCCCTCCCCACCGGACAGAGTTGCCCCAGCTCAGCTGGAGTTTTGGAGGGAAAACAAATCCCCACACCCCATCCGCTGACCCTGACTTGGTGAGGGGGGAACCGTTCCCATCCCCCCTCTCGCCACCCCCTTCCAACAATGTCTGGGGCCCCCGCTGGACCTTCCTCCATCTCCCCCCAAACCTCCGCCCTGCTGCCCCTTCCCATGTCCCCTCAAATCTCCGTCCTTTCTGCCCCATCCTGTCTGCTCTCAAACCCCTTCCCCCATCTCTCAGCACTGTCCTCGGCTCATCTCCCTCCCAACCCTTATTGCCCTGCAGCTCCCGTCCCATTTCTCTCAACCCCCTCTTCTGCCCTACAGCGACCTCTGCTGGCAACACTCAGGAGTCCTGCCTGCCAGGCCCTCGACTCTAACCACTAGTCCCCACTCGCCTCCCAGAGCCAGGATCAGAATCAAACCTTCCCGGCCCCCAGCTTTCTCCTGCTCTCTAGCCAGCGGTAGCACAAACACAGCCCGTGTCCCATCCCTTGCTAGGGACCTGGCCACTCACCCACTGGCCACTTGGGGGCAGGGTATCTGTGGGGCATGAGTAAGTCCCTGGGTCTCTCCTCATTGGTAACCTACTGGGGGCACAGGATCGAATTTATCTTGTTTCCGTTTCCTTTTGAACTTGGTTGATTTAATTCACACACAGAGAAAACACGCTTAGCTCCAGGCATTAAGCCATCATCACCGCTGAACTATGGCATAAGAGGCAGCAAACCCAGGTGCCCCCCATTGCGTCCTCTCCATGCATGGCACCAGGGCAGGCTAGGAGGGGAGGCTGCAGAATCAAACTTTCCAGCAACTGGAAATGACACAGTGACTGTCCCCCAAATGCCCTTAACTCTGCCCCCTCAGTCACGTGGCTTGTGATGCCATCCTTTGGATCATTTGTAAAAAAAGGGGTGTGTGTAATCTGCAGGAAATAGTCGTCGATTAAAGATGGAAGATGAGACTGCGGCTTCCTAGATCTCGCTCAGATGCACATTAGCCCAGGACACAGAGTACTTTGATGGTGACCAGTTTCCCCCTCCCCAAAACAAACAGGCCAGCTGCGAGCTACGTGACACTTGGCTGCAGGGTTTCCTGATTTGTGCAGGGACCTTTGCTGCTAACTGTGACGGCACTAGATTTCACCTGAAGATCAGAGACAAGGTGTGACGGACGCAGGAAGTGACAAGACATCGACATCTTCCTGTAGCTGCAGCTAGCATCTGAGCTCCTTATATGGGACTGGGTAGAACTGGGCACCGGGGCGTTGGTGGTGGTGCTAAGGGGCCCCTCACAGCCCCATCATGGCATCTGCTATCACCGTCCTCTTCCTCGGTGAGTATCAGAGACAGCTGGTGCACGTGCCTATGGCAGGTGTGTGTGTGGGAGATCCGAGACCAGGGTGTGGGATCCAATCGCTCTGAGTTCTGGTCCCTAATGAGCTGTCTCCTCTCCAGGATGCTGGCTGGCGGAGCAATTCAGGGTGTTGGGACATGAGTATCTCTCTTTGGGACAGGTGGGGACAGAGAAGAGCTGTTGATACCTGAATGTTCACCCCAAAGCTGAGTTCCACCTCCTTGTTTTGACACTGGGGGGCTTAGATCAGAATCCGGACGGGTCCTCAGGGCAGTTGGGGGGTGACTGCGGATCGACACTGGGGGCCTTAGATCTGAACCAGGCCCTACTCCCAGGGCAGTCGGGGGTGACTCCAGATTGTTCTAAGGGGGGCAGAGATCAGTCCCCAGCCCGCAGGGCCCCTGTGGGTGCAGAGAGGTGTCTGTGAGCCCCGGCGCTGTCCCTGGGGGTGGGTGCTAACACACGGGGAGGAGTTTGTGCCTCCCCAGCTCACTCCTGTCTGTGTGTAAATGCAGAGCTCCCTGCGCCCGGACCCTCCATCTCCATCAGCCCCGACGGGGTGGTTGCCATGGGGGAAGCCATCACCATCCGCTGTCAATGTTGGTGCCGGGGTAGGAGGCTGTGGCTGTATAAAGGTGCAGTCAGAATCCGGGATACCAGCCCAATTCTCCAGTTTCTCAAGATCTGTTTGAATTGTAATCCCATTCTACAATGTGTTTGCAACCCATCCCACTTTGGAGTAATCTACAAAATGTAGAAGCCGTTGTTCACTCACTTTATACTAATTTCATCTAGACCACATTTCCCCAGTCTTCCGGTGTGAATGCCATGAGGGACAATGCCAAAAGCCAGACGAAAATCAACATAGATCAGATCATGGTGCTATGTGAAGTGACAGGAAAGGTTGCAACTCAAGTGCTGTGTAGCTCTTCAGAGAGGGATGTCTGTGCAGGGGAACCAGTGAGGAGCTGAGACCAGAGGACCAAACAACCACAGAGCAACCTTCTCACCTTTCCCAGAGGGGGCATCATGTGGACGATAAACTTGGGCAGCCAGCGTGCTGTGTGTTCTCCAGCAGAGTCCTGCACGGATGGAAGCTGCAACTGTCTGGGGTGAAGGGCTTTTAAAAAAAGGAAATAACTGAACACAAAAAGCCTCTTGCAGTGCATGACAAGGCCGTTTTATTCGTTCTAGTACACTCTTGAGCTATGCTACATATTCCTGAGATCCATTTATTGGTGTATTACCTATTTCCTAGAGAGGGCTGGAATTTTCCCAGTGGAATGTGTTTCCACTGGAAAATGCAGTTTCATCAAAATTGAAACACCTCAAAGAAACTTGTCAATTTTGACAAACATCTGGGTAATGAAAAAAAAAGGTAAATGTGTTGTTGCCATCAGATTGAAAGGGAACCTCTCTATTTTCCCTCCTAAAGTGGCTTTCTGTCTAATGTTTTAATGTTGCATTCCAGAATATAAAACTGCTGTCAGTTGTTGTCTGCGTATGTGTTCTCTCTGTGTGTGTCGTGCTCATATTGGCCATGTAGCCCATACAGTCCTGGGTCCACCGGGGTTGGGTCGGGAGGCACCGGGGCAGGAGGGATAAAGGGCCTACCCACGGTAAGGTGGAGGGGTGGGTTCAAGCTGCCCAGTAAACCATTTTTGCCCATTTAATCACCTAATAAACCATCTTGTTAGTCTTTAAAGCGCTGCATAGACCTGTCTTTTGTTTCCCAATGAAGGTTTTCACAGGATCAGAGTGATGCAACTGTGAAGTTCAGCTTGATCCATGATATTGTAAATTCAAATGTACATTTCCCACTGACTCTTGTTTAAAAACTCCTGAGATGGGGTGGACATTCCATAGGCCTCCTGGAAAAGTTTGTGTGTTAAGGAGCAACTTTAAAGAAAAAAGAGACCAGATTTCTCTAGCAAATGGAAGAAACACAGAATGTACCATCAAGTCCGTACAGTACGTGAACATACTGCCCTATAGCTACACATGCTACGAGGGGGAGGGTGGCTGGAGGCAGGAGATGGCTGGACAAAGTCTCTTCACGGTCTATTTTAGTGTTCCTCTCACCATATCCTGTGGCTGGGTCTCTGAGCGGGGTTAATGTGAGGTCAAAGACAGGGTTCTACATCACTTCTACAAAACCACTGTACAGCTCAGATCTATTTATAGGCACTACATCTGTATGGGGCCTTTACAGGCTGCAGCAGGCCGGCGCTGGCCATTCCACAGTGATGGGCACCCAAGAAGACAGGCCTTTCTGGGTGCAGCTACTCATGCTTGCTAAAGGAGTCACACCATAGCCAGGCCCAGATTGGGCTCTGACCAGTTTACTGCTAGTTGCACGAGCGAAAGGAGCCAACCTGCTGGCTCTGCTGAAGCAATCAAGCATGTTCCTTTCTGCCTGGTCTGCACAGACTGAGCTCTGCTCATTTAGCTAAGACCTGATGAACTCTGTGGCCAGGTGGTGACCTCAGAAAAGGCCTGGCTTCCAGTCCCGGTAGCTAAATTGACTGAGCCTCACTCAGTGGACAAACCCTCGTAATGCTTGTGAAAATGCAGGCTGACACCTGCAGGGGAACCTTTTAACCTGCCTGGTCACTCAATCATGGATTTAAAAGTAGCCATTCCTTGACAAAGGAATTTCACTAACCAATTACAGAGACACTCTGCAGAACTTGGAATTCATCTACAGATCTGACACTGGTACCTTAGTCTTGAACAACAACATTATCTGATTGGCGCATTAGAAAGCCAATTTCTCCCACCTTTAACATCTGTATTTTCATATGAAGTGAGTATTAAGGATGTTAAATATTGACCAATTGACTAATCGAATAGTGAATGAGTTTTGCATTGACTATTCAATTACTTGGTAGGGCACCTCTGCCTTTGAAGTGTAGCAACAGTCCTAGGGCTGATGCTACACTTGAAAGGTGAAAGTGCCGCATGGAACCTGCAGTCAGCGGGGGAGACTACCCTGCCGACCCCGGGCACCGTGCAGCGCTCCCGCTTTGAACCACCGAAGGGATCAGCTGGGGAGTCCTGGGCTCCACACAGCAGTGCCACTTTGAAATGCTGCAAGGAGCTTGACTCCAGGCTCCCTGTGGAGTTTCAAAGTGTCAGCACTGTATGGAGCCTGGGGTCAGTGGAGGAGTCCCCAGCTGATCCTGGGCTTCACACGGCACTTTCACCTTTGAAGGGCTATTGCTAAGCTTCAAAGGCAGAGTGGGTCCGTGGACCACTTTGAGAAACACTGCTCTATTGTATACCCAATAAAACTGGGTATGTATTTTTGAGGTTCAGGATTTCCCCCTCCCATTCTGTTCATGAGGCATCAAAACTCTGATTATCACAGGCTCCAGACAACTTTTCTGAAGCTGATGAGCTAGTCCTGCTTTCTCATACAGAAGCCTAGAAGTGAAGACATACATTTCTGCTCCTACCCTAAAAGGGTTCATTAGCTATATACATTCTCATCTGGGTAGTTGATATTTGGGGTACATAGTTTTCATCTCGTCACCAGTATTACATATTGGACAAAACTGTCAAAGCACCAAAGTGACTCTTTTACCCAGCAACTGGTTAGAAAAATGAATTTCCATCCTATGGAAAATGGCATTATTTTGACATTTTCTTCCATCCCCAATCAAGCCAATGGGTCAAAATACCAACATTTTTCAACAATGACAAGTTTTAAAAAAAGACTTGAGGAAATGAAATTAAATTCAGACTTGAGGAAATGAAAAAAATGATTTTTTAAATCCAAATGAAATTGTTACCAAAAACACAAATTACATAAGCATGAATGGGAGTCGATTTATACATTTTATGAGCAGAAGTCCAATAAACTAGATATGCCAAATGGATCCCTGTTATAGCCAATATTTAAATGGGATTTAACAAAGAGAACCCCTTTTACTGAATGCAGGGAACATTAGCTTATTGATTCTCACTATGTGTTCTCTTCTCTGAATGCCTACTTTTACTTCTTGGACAATATTTCTTGGATCAGAATATGTAGTTACTATGAATCAATCTGCTATTTCATTACTTCACCAAGAATGTCCCCTTCATATGCTCAACCCTTCTCTGAACCCCTCTCTCCATTGCTTCCCTCGGTCAGGGCAGACCCATCTGCAGACTTCACCTCCCACTCTGAGCTCGGAGGGAGGTAAAGAGGCATCTTACTCGTTCTGACTGGTCCACTATGCCTTGATGGGTATCAGACATCATCTGCTGCCATCTACCTCTTGGCTGGGACTTTTCTTCCCATCAGTCTCAAGTGATTTCAACTCTTAGCAAGCAGGACAGAAGAAACACATTTAACCTAAAAAGATTCCTAAAGATGCCTATTTAGCTCTTCTCTTTGAACAGTGGGGGAGAACACATCTAACCCATGCAGGCTGGAGAAAACATAAATATGATTTAGATTAGAATAACCTTCCCTCACCCCTTTTTTCCCATACGCTATGTCTACACTGCAGGGGGGGCTTTTTCTGATTCTTTTTTCGGAAGAGACTTTTCCAACATTTGGCCTGTTTACATTGGGCGAAATGCGGGAAAAACCTCCTCTTTCAGAAGAGCCCTTATTCCTCATAAAATGAGGAATACAGGGCTGCCCAATGCATGTGCCCGCTTTTTTGGAAATTGGTCCAAAAAAAGCGGATGCTTTCCCTGGATGTGGCAGAATTTTTTCAGGGTATCCCAGAAAAACTCTGTAGTGTAGCCATAGCCATAGAGCTCTGAAAGTCAGGTCCCTGCTTAGCAAGGTTCTTTTTGATAATTATGAGCCCTTCCCTTTGGAACAAATTTAGCAAGATCCTGCTTTTCTGTATTCCCACAAAATTACAAACATTGGTAACCATATTTTAGCTCTCCCTGCATTTAATAAAACAATAGCTGGGGTAGAGTCACAAATTAAGTTAATTACAATAAACAAAGTAACACTCAAATCTGCAAACTATCTAACAAATCTAAGCAAAGCAGGAGCAAACTGTATTTACACACCAACACACTCAGACTACGTCTACACTGGCATGATTTTCCGGAAATGCTTTTAACGGAAAAGATTTCTGTTAAAAGCATTTTTGGAAAAGCACGTCTAGATTGGCAGGACGCTTTTCCACAAAAGCACTTTTTGCAGAAGAGTGCCCACGGCCAATCTAGACGCGCTTTTCCACAAAAAAGCCCCGATCACCATTTTCGCGATCAGGGCTTTTTTGCAGAAAACAAATCTCTGCTGTCTACACTGGCCCTTTTGCGCAAAAGTTTTTCAGAAACTTTTCAGTAGAGCTGCTTTTAGGTACACTGGTATCAGAGAAATAATTTAGGTTGTTTTCTTCAAGCACAGCCAAAGGCTTTCTTAATTTATAGCAGAAGTGACTTTAAAACACCCCCTACACACCCACGGAAAGGAAGGGCTGTTAAATGTGAAAATTGGCTGAAATGTCTCTTCTCCTGTTTATTTGGCCATTCAGAACATGGGACTGACGCCTCCACAGTCCATTGTCATTGTCTGTGGTTCAGATCAAAGGAAACTCCTTGGTTTTTCAGTTTCAAACAGGAAGCTGGGGCTGAGGGATGGTGCAGGGAGAATGTAGTGAACCCTCGTTTCATACAGACAGCGGCAACACAGTCCACAGGAGATAACAAACCGACCTGCCTATTGTCACAGCCCTGAGAAGCAAAAGGAGATGCAGAGGTGAATGCAGCAGCTTCCTGTACCTGCTACCAGAAGCAACTCAGTTGGGAGGGTCTGTGTCTGATCTTCTGTGAATCCCAGTGGGCAAGAGGAAACCCAGAACAGATTCTGGTCTCCTTGTTGCCTCTCCTCACCAAATCTCCTGATGATCCCACTTCTGCTTCTCTGGCTTTGCTGTGAGTAGTGTGGATATTCCACCTTTTATTTTTAGTTGAGACTGAGAACAAAATATTTGAGCCTGGTCCCCTTAATTAAAAGGCAACATTTTAATAACTGGTCTAAAATTGAATTTAAGGGTAAGGTTTGCCAAGTCACCTAGGGGATTTCAACACACAATTCTCATTCACCTTAACAGGAATTGGGAGTCCAGATCTTTTAGGGCACACTTAAAATCTCAGCTTTAATTCTATACACATACTGAGACACACATATAAAGGTTAAGATTCTACCATTGCAAATTCAGTGTAACTCCACTTGACTTACTTTTGATTTGAACTGTGCAAATTTGGGGCAGAATGAGACCGTAAGGAAATATCACTTGTTTAATCAAGATATCTCTGTTTAAGATCCACCACTATAGAATGGAACTTATTTTGGAAGATTAATAACCTATACATTGAAGATATAATCATTTAATGTTTTGTAAATGCCAGAATTTCTTTTCCATTGGGACACCTACAATATGCAAACATGAATAAAGAGCGTGAAATCTTCTTGAATAATCCAAAATGGAATTCAAAAGAAGTCATAGGGTACGTCTACACTGCAACCCTATTTCAAAATAACTAGTGCTATTCTGAAATAACTTAGTCCGCACCTACACAGCAGTCTGTTTTTTTTAAATAGTATCTAAATACTGTCAAGTTGGAAGACTTCTTACTCCAACTCCTGTAATCCTCATTGTACAAGTGCTCAGTTTGGGTAGCTTATTTTGAGGTAAGCTCTGCAGTGTATGAATACCCACAGTGATTAGAGGTGGCTGGATTCCACATATATTTATTTGTCATCTAAGAAACAAGGAGTCCAATTCTTATAATAAATAATATGATCAGTTTTATTTGGCAAGTAAGAAAAAACACCATGCCAAATATTTATTTAAATCATTGGAAATAATTGTTGTACCTACACTGTATTTATTATTTTAAGCACCATTCTTTTCCTTTTACATGCTTTCAGTGGTCTAGTTGGCAAGCATCATGACTTTAGTTGCTGAGTTTAAAGAGAGAGCAGAATGGGAATTTTTCATGGTAGTGAAAGTTCCAGTAGTTGAGAATATGTTCTGACTTCATTTCAAAACAGTCTCACATTTTAAAAATCTTCCTCTGTTCACATACTCAGAATTTCCTTAAAACAATCTCCTTTTCAAATTCAAATCTCTTCTTAGTCACAATCTAGAAGGAATTTTTTTTTATTTTCAATTGTTTGCCTTAAATTTCTTTAATCATCTACGTGACAGCAGAAAAACAGGCATGTCTTTCCAAGCAATAAAACAAAATACGACTAATTTTCACATGGACAATTAATATATAAAGGAATTTTAGAAGCAGCAATTTTCCAGGTAACTTGGCCTTTGTCTGATATGAAACAATTTCAGAATGGCTCAATTTTTTTCAAAGCAGACAACATGGAAGAAGTGAGCTAGGTCAATTGCGTAGCTTATTTCAAAACAGCTTATTTCGAAATGGGGAGCATCTACACAGCACTTATTCCGAAATAGAGCACCCTTCCTCTGGCTTTCCTTATTCCGATTACAATGAGGGTTACAGGAGTCAGAGTAAGATGTCCTCCAGCTTACAGTATTTCGACATTATTTTGAAATAACTGCCGGCTATGTAGATTGGACTAAGTTATTTCGAAAAAGCATTGCTGTGCAGACGCCCCTCTAGAGTTTAATAGGGAATGCATTGTCTAGAGTATTGCAAGGAGCTCCCAGGGGGTTAAATTTTTGCACTAGTGTAAAGTCAGTTAAATTGGGACTGAGATCTTAGTTTAATCTAGGCTTGAAGAGAATTGGTTCCCCTTTATATAATGTTATTATATCTCTGCATTTACCTGCTAGTATGTGATATTACTCAACATCATGTGTCATATGATGAAAATGTTAAAGGGGCAGAATGCATTTCCTTTCTTTTTTTGTATTTGAAATATCCAGGTGTCATTTTGCTCAACCACTCTATCATGTCTGCATTACAGCGATTTTCATTTTTTTTTTCATTTGTGGACCCCTAAAATAATTCAAATGCAGCTGCAGATCCCTTTGGAAATGTTAGGATTTGTCCATAATATTACACAGCTTTTACTGTCACAGCTGTGTCAGTACAGTTGTTTCGATAAAAGTCGAGTAATGCAAACGCTGCTGTTTGTGAGCCCTTTTCCTGACAAAATCATTCCACCACCTATGAGAAGGATTTGTATTGTCAACAGGAGAGCGCTCCTGCGGAAAATGACCCATTTGCCACTGAAAAATTTGTCTTTCGAATGAACGGGGTGTTAAGCCTCCGTGAATGACAAATGTTTTGTTGTTTAATTGGCAACATAGACAAAGCCTTAGATTTAATCTGCAAACCCACAAGGGACCCTGGATCATAGGCTATAAACCACCATTGTATTTCATTTCCTTTATATCTCATAAGAGAAAATAATATGCAGCTAAAGGTATTATTTATCTCTGGGTAACAGAGGTCAGAATGTGCCCTGACCCATTCCAGCAACAGGTGAGTCTGGATTTACCCAGTAGCAGCATAGAACAAAGCTTGAGCCTGTGCCCAAAACTAAAATTGTGTGTTTATTTTAAAGGGGTTCATTTCACAAATCAAGAAATCTGCAGCTTTCCGGGTGAGTATTTGCTCCACATTCCTAGAACAGAAATAAATTGACACTGCAGAAAAAGCCTGCAATTTCTGAAAGACTAGCAATGAATTCCGGGGACAGAAACTGTGAGGAGCTGGGTGGTGTTATGTAGACTGGGTTAAAAATATTAATTGTTTATTAGATGAAGGTCTCTATATTGAGGGAAATTAATTTATTTACCAAATTCCACAGGAACATCTAGAAAAACACTGTGCAAAATACTTTGGCAGATAATTAATTTAATAGCAATGGTGTAATTGACCAAACAGCACAGTGATTGAAAGCTGATCAGCAGTATTAGCTTGTGAATTGCTCTTAATGAACATATGCTCTTGAGTATAAACAACCAAAAAAGGATGCAGTAAAACTAAAAGGTAAACCCTGGGCTATGCAGGAATAAAAATAATAATAATGAAAAAGATGAATCACTGGAATTTTTTCCCTAAACCAATGCCTCAGGCTTCTTTTCCGGATCCAAGTCCAGCCTGTTTTCCACACCTGCTCTGAACCCCTTGGATGGCTCTGGCAACCCATATAGGGAACTGGGATATAGCAGACTTTTTCATAAGAGCCTTTCAACCCCATTTGGAAATAGTGGATAATGCACCGGGTCAGCAAACCAACCTATTGCATGCTTCTGCAGTCACAAGGGCCCGGATATGTTATTTTGCTTGTCTTAGATGGTGCCTATATAAAAAATGTCCTCCCCAAACTTCCCATGATGCAAGGATAGATCAGTGTCATTTGGAAAATTAGGGAGAAAGAACCTGGCTTGTAAGGAGTATGGAACACTGTCCATAGTCTGTCTAACCAGGAATTTATAATTCTGGGCTGTCTCTGACTTTATGAATTGGTGTGACTAGTGCACAATTAAAATCAAGGCACCCGGTTTTAGTGGCCGCTGATAAATTGGGACTATTTGTTACAGTTGGATAAGTAACTCTGAGGGTGCATCTACACAGCTGGGCTTTTAACTCAAAATAAGCTACGCAAACTGAGCTACATCAATTGCGCAGCTTATTTCAAAATTGGGAGCATCTACACAGCACTTATTTCAAAATAGAGCTCTCCTCATCCGACTCCTTATACAATGAGGCTACGTCTAGACTGCCATGATTTTCTGCAAATGATTTTAACAGAAAAGTTTTCCGTTAAAAGCATTTGCGGAAAAGAGCGTCTAGATAGGCACGGACGCTTTTCCGCAAAAGCACTTTTAGCAGAAAAGCGTCCGTGCCAATCTAGACGCGCTTTTGCACAAAAAAGCCCCGATCGCCATTTTCGCGATCGAGGCTTTTTTGCGGAAAACAAATCTGAGCTGTCTACACTGGCCCTTTTGCGCAAAAGGACTTTTACCGAACGGGAGCAGCATAGTATTTCCGCAAGAAGCACTGATTTCTTACATGAGATCGTCAGTGTTCTTGTGGAAATTCAAGTGACCAGTGTAGACAGCTGGCAAGTTTTTCTGCAAAAACAGCTGATTTTGCAGAAAAAACTTGCCAGTCTAGACACAGCCTGAAGGTGACAAGATTTGGAGTAAACACTCCTCTAGCTTGACAGTATTTCAACATTATTTTGAAATAACTGGTTGTGTAGAGACAGAGACAGAGGCAACAGACTGACCCCCCACTTCCTTTCCTTCTATGGGCTCTTTGGGGCAACATTTCCATTGGGATTTTGTAAAGGCCCCAAAACCAGGCAGGTGACCTTATATATTGGGCCAAAATCTCTGCTAATGTCCTTAGAGCACTGGCAGGTTCCATCATTAAGGAAATAGACCCTTTGTCTTTAGCTGAATGTTTTTATTACTCAGGTAACCTCTCTGCTCCTCAGCTACTTCTAGACAAGACATCCTCTGAGGAAGGAGTCAGCTTGGTCCTGAAGTGCAAAGTACCTGCCCTCTCTCCTTTTTCACGTGTTATTTTCTGCAAAGATGGGAAGGATCTTGGAAGCTGGCCAATGCAGGAAACCAAATTTGCCTACAGCTATCGAGTGAGTGTGAACAACACAGGGAGATTTACCTGTCTGTATCAGCACAAGGATGATCAGAATCAGGAAAAGAATTCACTTCTAAGTGACTCCCAGAACCTAGATGTGACAGGTAAGACACTAAACTTGCCTTAATTATACAAATATTCTCCAATATTAGAGAAATCCAAATGGGCTACGTCAGAATGACCAATGGTTCTTCTAACCCTGTACACGGTCTTCCGACAGTCGCCAATGCCAGGAACTTCAGAGGGAATAATCCATCCCCTGTAATCCAGTCCCAGCTTCTGATGGGTGGAGGTTTAAGGACACCCAGAGCATGAGGTTGCATCCCTAACCATCTTGGCTAACAGCCATTGATGGGCTTGACTTTCATTAACTTCTTTTTTGAATCCTATTACTACTTTGAACATCACAACATCCCCTGGCAAGGAGTTCCACAGGTTGACTGTGGAGAAGAAGTATTCCTTACGTTTGCTTTAAACCTTCCACCTGCTGATTTCATTGGGTGCCCGCTAATTCATGTGTTATGTGAAGGAATAAATAAAATTCCTCTTTTTACCTACTCGTGCCGATTTGATAAAATGGACAAGAAGTGAGAACAAAGGGTCCCAAACAAATCCCCTGTAAAGTGGGTTGAGAATGTTGTTGTTTGTGGAGACAAGTCTCACAGGGATAGAAAGTCTAACAGATGTAATTGGGCATAAACTTCCATGGGTAAAAAAGGTTGGAGTAGAAATTAGAGGCAAGGAGATATTCTATATTACATTATATATTACTGGAAGTTTGACTGAGCATTGCATTTTTCTTTGTTTAAATTATTGTTCTGGGGTGGATCTGGGAAGTGGGGGGTTCAGTATGCAGGCTGCCCCAGGGGAAGAGAATAACCCCAGCCCCTCTCACTGCAGCAGCTTGGGTGGGGAAGAGAGGGAGAGGTAAGAAGTGCCTACCCATAGTCGCTGCTGCTACGGTGAGCACACAACCCGGAAAACAGTGCATGTTCCCCGGGTGTGGGACAGACCGACACACAGACAAACAGACACACAGACAGAGAAATATATATTGGATAGCTGTCCCTTTCTCCACCCTTGTCCCCTGGCTCAATCCGCAGCATAACTCCCTCCTGCTAAACCTTTCCCTTTCCATTTTATGAGAAACAAGCGAATTCCAGGCTTATCCCCTTGTCCTGAGATAATCAAACCCTGACCTAGCTTTAAGAAGAGAAAGCAGCATACCGAATTTGGTGGTCCTAGCTGTTACGGTTTAGGAGAGGTTCTTGAACACATAGACTCACTGATGGACGGAAGAATAGACAGACAGACACACCTTTCTAAAGTACATAGTAAGAAAATATATTATATTATATTATATTATATTAATTATATTATATTATATTATATTATATTATATTATATTATATTATATTATATTATATTATATTATATTATATTATTTCTTTAAGGTAGAGGTGGGGAATCTCAGGCCTTTGGGCTGAATACGGACCCCTGGCTTGCCTGGATCTGGCCCCTAAGGCTAAGGGGGCTCCCCCATCCCGAGTATTAGAAAGCTCATGCCTGCTGTGGAACTGGAGCACACAAAGTCTACTAGCCTGGACCCCATTAGGTTCTGGCTTGTGAGGGGATTGTGGGGAATGTCTTTCTCCTCCGTTAGGGGCCACGTCAGTACGGGGCTGGTTTTTCTTTTTTTGCTTCTCACTTGTATGCAGCCCCAACTGATTTTTCCATGGGTCAGTGGCCCCTGACCCAAAAAAGGTTCCCCACCCCTGATGTAAGGTATCACAGGCCTCTTCATTGTTTATGGAGTGAGATGAGTCAGGGCACTGGTTTCTTTGGGGAGACCCCTGCCAGGGGGTTCAGGAATGTGCGTTTTGGAGCGTGCTTGCATACAGCTGAGCATGCTGCCCTGACTATCGCAGTCTAAAACTGCCTAGTTCTCTCTACAGACCCCTCCCTATGGAGTCAATAGGAATATCTACTGCAACAGGTCCAGAGAGCCAGATTCGATCCCTGGGGACTCATTCAGGGGCACAAATCTGCCTTCCTCAAGGCCTAATGTGAGACCCCAACACCACCACATCATGCCTGAGGAGATGGTGAAAATCTAATGGAACAGGCAATGCTCCATTCCTGGGTGGATCTTAGTTCTCCTCTCTGGCCACTTCGCTTCTGCCTAACCAAAGTGACTGGATCATCCACCATGAATTAGCCCCACAATATTTAACTTAATTAGTGAACCACAGAAACTGAATAATGGCCTGAATGGAGTCAAATAGGACTCAGCCTTACTCTCCAGAGTCCTGGGACTTTCCATGATGTAACATAGGGTGGGGGACAAATGGCTTGGTCATTGTTTCGGTCCATCCCCTCCAGGGTCCCTAGGGTTGGCCACTGTCGGCAGACAGTCTATTGGGCTAGATGGACCTTTGGTCTGACCCAGTACAGACATTGTAAGCTCAGGGCTCAGGGTCAGGGGTCTCAGTGGACCACCTTGATTTTCATGCACTCCTGCTCCTGGGTGGCCAGGCTGGCAGCTCTCCTGCCCTAGGCGGCCACTTTCCTGTGCCTAGTGCGGAGATCGTGGACAAGGTTCATGATGTCCGCACTAGAGCAGGCGGGTGCCCGCCTCTTGCGGTCCCGGGCAAGCTCCCGGGAGCCGCCAGCCTGGTCCCGGGAAGAGGCGGAGGGCTGGGGGACATCGGGTGGGTGGCTCGAGCCGTGCCAGGTGCAGGGTCTGCTGGCTGGGTGCTGGCAGGCTTGCACCTGGCACGGGCACCGTAGCCAGCCCGTGCCCCTTTAAGGGCTCCGGGGCTGGGTGGGGGGCAGACGAGTTTCCCTGGTGTTGGCCAGAGTGGCCACCAGGGAAACATGGGGAGGGCTAGCCTCCCATTAGTTCGAATTAAGGGGCTACACACCCCTTAATTCGAACTAGCTAGTTCGAACTCAGCTTAATCCTCGTAAAATGAGGGTTTCCTTGTTCGAACTAAGCGCTCCGATAGTTCGATTTAAATTCGAACTAACGGAGCGCTAGTGTAGCGCCTATGAAAGTTAGTTCGAACTAACGTTGGTTAGTTCGAACTAACTTTGTAGTGTAGACATACCCTTATTTCTTGGCAATTTTCCTTGTTATGTGTGTGAATGTTTTTTTAATTAAGATAATTTTAAAATCAGAGGACATTTCTTTCTAATTCCTCTCTAGAAACTGTTCTTGACTGTGAATCCCAGGGATGAGAAATCTTATTCGAAAAAAAATGTTTTACGGATGTTTTTGTTTTAAGAACATAAATACAGTCCAGATATGGCAAATATGTGTAACTCATATGCTTGTGTGGCCCATGGCCTAGAAAGAGTTAAGCTTACCTGAGTCCTTCTGTACTGCTGATTGGGAGCCACTTGTGGTAAGTACCTCCCAGCCACAGCCTGCACGCCTGCTCCCTGTGCCAGCCCTGAGCCCATCCAAACTCCCTCCCACAGCCCACACTCTTCATCCCATCTTGTACCCAACACTCTGCCCCAGCCTGAAGCCCCCTCCTACATCCAAACTTGCTCCTAGAACTGACACTCATCATTCCCTCCTGCACCCCAACCCTGTGTCCTAGACAGATGAAAGTGTGTGTGGGAAAGCAACCAAGGGAGGGGGTGGAGTCAGTGGGGCTTTGGGGGAAGGATGGGGTCTTGGGGTAGGGGTAGATTCTGTGTTGCCCTTAAACGCAGAAAGTATTCTTGGACATAAAAAGGTTTGAGACCACTGCTCTAGAGAATGCCCATACATTGAGGCCACATTACAGAGACTTGGAAGTCATCTCAGAGAAGATCGGAGGGGACTGAGTGTCTGTGTGTTAAAGGATAAGTGTGCTTTTCTGCACGTGAACCATTGCGCTGCAACAAATGTGACAGAAGCTAGGTGAGGAAATCTGCATAGGAAACAACAATAGATTTATTGCCTGGCAGTTTTATTAAAAAAGTTATTTCAAAGTTATGCCAAGTACCCTTGCACTTGTGTGCATTACAGGCTGTTATGTAGGAATTTCTCTAGAGGGGTACTTTTTTTGGACATGTGGACAACAATTCTTTTAAATGATAAAGGAGTTCAAAATAGTCATGCAATGGAGAATTTGAGTGGAAACAGTAATTGGTAAAATGATTTTGTTATACCTTCTGGGATCATGGCAGACCATGGCCCTCCTTCTCCCTCGGCTGCCTCTGTCTGTTGCTGCTCTATCTGCTTGGCAAATGTGGGTGGGGCTTCCAGCCAGTGGGGCTGGACCTGGGCCTGGGCCATACCTCATAGGTGGAGGCACTGTTCTCCTAGCCCTGCCGCCCTGCCACTAGCCTTGCCCCACTGCAACCCTGCATTCTCCCATCTCTCTAACACAATGGTTCCCAAATTCTCTTGGCCCGTGACCCACCTGGCTCAACACAAACCTTTCCAAGGGCCACCAGTTGCTAATGGAAACTTGCTGTTAATTACATAATTATGTCCAAGCCATTTTGCTAGTGCTGCAGCAAGGGAGAACAGTGTAATTTAACGAGTAAAAAGGAACTATTCATTTCAATTATTAAACTGATTAAGCACTGCAATTTTCTTAAGTTAGTTTATCAAGCTTCATTTTAAAGAAAGTAACATATTCATTTATGTCCAACACAAAAGATTCCCATGTTTTCTTTATTTATGGCAGGGGTGGGGAACCTTTTTTTGGGTTGGGGTCCACTGACCCACAGAAAAATCAACTGGGAACTATACAAGTGAAAAGCAAAAAACCCCCAAACAACCCCAAATAAACAAAAAAAACCCCCACTGATGCAGCCCCCAACTGAGAGGCTTCACTTCTTTGGTGCTCCAGCCCCAATGCGCGGGGAGGGGGCGGAGGAGGACAGTGAGGACTGAGGTTCAGGGCTTCCCATAACCCAGATTTACTCCTTTGGGGTTCCAGAGTTAGTGGATTTTGTGATCCCCCCCCCCCCCTCAGCCCCTGGGTTTAGGACAAAAATGGGGAGTCAGTGTGTGGGACAGGGCTTCCAGTGAGAGGAATGGTGGTTCAAGGTCTGGGTGGGAGGTGAGGTGCCTGAGCAGGCTGAGAGTAGGGTGCCTGGCTGGGGGAGGGATCAAGAACAAGGAACGTTGCAGTGTGTGGCCAGGAAGGAGGGTTCAGTAGCAGGGGAGGGTGCAGGAGCCAGCTGGGGGAAGGTGTCTGGCTAGGGGAAGGGTGCTGGAGCAAGGCGGAGGAATGCAAATGCAGATGAACAAAATTGCAAATGAAGCATGGATTTGAATTTCCCTCATTTCATTTGCATAATTGCATCTGGCCACTTTTTCGAAATACCCTATTTCAAAAAAAGAAACGCTGTCTAGAAACGGTTATTTCAAAAGAAAACCCTTCTTTCAAAATAACTGTTAAACCTCATTTTTTTAGGAGTAAGGATTATTTCGAAAGAAGGGTTTTCTTGTAAAATAACCACGTTTAGACAGCATTTCTTTTTTTGAAATAGGGTATTTTGAAAAAGCAGCCAGGTACGATTATGCAAATGAAGTGCAGGAAATTCAAATACGTGCTTCATTTGCAATTTCATTAGTCTGCATTTGCATTCCTCTCTCGAAAGAGGAATGCAATGTAGACATTCCCTAAATTGGAAACCAACTGGCTAAGCAGAAGTTATGCAGGGAAACACCTTAGGATTACAGTGGATAAGAAGCTGATACTAGTCAAGAATGTGCCCATGGTGCCAAGCAGGATAATTGGGATGCATTAGGAGGAGCATTTCCAGTAGATCTAGGGAAGTGTTTCTTCCCCTTTATTCAGCACTGGTGAGGCCACATCTGGAGTATTGTGTCCAATTCTGGGCCCACCATTACAGACAGGATTTACATGCAATTGATAAAGTCCATCAAATGGCAACAAAATGACTTATGACTTAGGAGGAGAGGCTGAGGAATCTGGCTTTATTTAGTCTACAGAAGAATGAGGGGGTAGGGAGGAATTTGATAGCAGCCTTCAAATACCTGCAGGAGGATTCGAAAGAGGATGGAATGTGTCCGTTCTCAATGGTGACAGATGACAGAATGAGGAGCAATGGTCTCAAGTTGCAGTGGGGACTGTCTAGGTTGGATATTAGAAAATACTATTTCACTAGAGGTGCATTTACACTGCACCCTACCCTCAAAATAAGGGTACATTTTGAAATAACAGGCACATTTAAAGACACGGAATAACTATTTTGGGATACTTCCAGTATCCCGAAATAATGTCGCTGTCTACACGTGGCCTAGGAGGGCAGTGAAGCATGGGAATCAGTTACCTAGGGAGGTGGTGGAAGACTTCGTCCCTAGAGATTTTTTAGTCCTGCTCTGATAAAGCCCTGATTTGGATGATTTAGTTGGGGTTGGTCCTGCTTTTAGCAGGGAATTGGACTTGATGACCTCCTGAGCTCTCTTCCAACTCTAGGATTCCATGATTCTATGAAGATTGACCTCCGGAGCCTTGATCTTCTGGTAAGTAGAGATGTGCCCTAACTGCCTGAGGTTAGGAAGAAGTTCATTTATGTGCAACTTATTCCTTAAACGAGACCATGTACTAGATTCCATGAATCACTAGTTTGATTTAGCACAGTGACTCCTACATGTTTTCCGTGTATAAGCAGAGTTGGTGGAATACTGCAAAAAAAGTACGGCTATGTCTACATTGGCATGATCTTGGGCAAATACTCTTTAACGCAAGAGTTCTTGCGTTAAAGTATTTACGCAAGAGAGCGTCTACACTGGCATGTGCCTTTGCACAAGAGCATCCGTGCCAGTGTAGACGCTCTCTTGCGCAAGAAAGCTCCGATGGCCATTTTAGCCATCGGGCATTCTTGCGCAAGAAATTCATGTTGCCTGTCTACACTGGCCTCTTGCGCAAGAACAGTTGCGCAAGAGGGCTTATTCCTGAGCAGGAGCATCACAGTTCTTGCACAAGAAGCACTGATTTCACACATTAGAACGTCAGTGTTCTTGCGCAAGAACTCCCCTCCAGTGTAGACAGGCAGCACGTTTTTGCGCAAAAGCGGCCACTTTGGCGCAAGATCGTGCCAATGCAGACACAGCCTACATGTTCCCTCAAATGTTGAATGGCTTTTCATTTTCACTAGGGCAGGTCAAAAACTTCTCTCTAATCTAATCATTAATGGAAAGCTGGACTCTCAATTACATCACATTTTTCACAAAAAGTGATTTTTCACAGAAAATGTCTTTTGTCTACAAATTCATAAGGGTTTCACTCCTATTGAGGAGATGTGGCTATTCTTTAGATCGGGGTGGACAAAAGTCTCTCAGCGGGCTGGATCCAGCTCGCTTTGGGCTTTGATCCGGCCCACGAGGCAATTACAGACCCCTCCTCCTAATTACAGGACTCATGATGGGGAGGAGCTCAGCTGAGCCCCTACATGCCCCACACTGCCACTGGAGAGGAGGCAGCGCCAGGACTCAAGCACCTCTATAGGGCCAGCCTGGAAGCATTGCTACCGCAGCCAGGCAGCCAGGGGCCAGCCCAGGAGACACTGCTTCTGCGGCCACACAGTCTGGGGTTGGCTCCGGAGGATGGAGACGCTGATACCACGGCACCTCCAGGGCTGGACCCGGACGGCCTGGCTGCAGTAGTGGTGCCTCCAGGCCAGCCCTAAGACACAGTAGCAGCACCTTCAGGGCCAGCCCTGGGTCACATAATTGTGGTAGCAGTGACTCCAGGGCGAGCCCCAGGCCATGTATCCGCAGTAGTGGCACCTCTGGGGCTGGCCCCGGGCCATGTGACTGCAGTGCCTCTGGGGCAGCCTGTAGGGCCTGCTGTGTAGCCATGACAGTGGCACCTCCTGGGCCAGCCCCAGGCCATGGTGCCTCTGTGGCAGGTGGTACCTGGGGTCCGGCCGCGTGGCTGCGGCAGTGGCACCTCCAGCCTCTGGGGTGGCCTGTGGCTGCAGTGCCTCGGGGTCAGCCCTGGATCGCATGGCCACAGCCGCAGTGTCTCCGGCCTTCGGAACCACGTGGCCCGCAGAAGCAGGGCCTCCCTCTGGGGCAGCAAGGACAGCGTGGCTGCAGCCATTGCTGCAAGGGAGCACGAAGCCAGGTAAGGTTCCCCCTCATGTCCAGACCCCCTCACTTACACCCTAATCCTGTCATTTACCTCCCCACCAACACCCAGCATCCCCAGCTTACTCTGACACCCTCCTTTGTTCTTTAACCCTCTCTCCTGGCCACACACTGCACCCTCCCTCGTTCTTGCTCCCTCCAACTGGCCAGAAACCCTACTCCCAGCCTGCTTCTGCACCCCAGCTACCTCCCAGATCCTGCACCCTGTCCCTATTCTACTTGCTGGGAGTCTTGTCTCACACACTGTCCCCTTGGGGACAGCCACCACCAGTGTCACAGAGAACCAACCTGGCACCCTTGAACACAGGAAGGATAAAGGGGGCCCTGAAGGTAGGGAGGTTGGAGGGCTCCTTCAGTGTCACAGTGGATAAGGTACCTACCTCTGAAGCCTCATTTTTATCCCTACGCCAGAGTCTAATCCACTAACTCCAGAACTCCAGAAAAATAAGTCTGGTCTATGGGAAGCCTGGAACCTCAGTTTCCCCCTTCACTTTCCCTCACTCTGTGGGGGAAGTTGTGGCCACGAGGAGTAACGGTAATTCGGACTAGGAAGCCTAGTCCGAACTACCTAGTCCGTGCCGCGCGGCACGGGGTTCGAACGAGCCGGGATTTTAAAATGGCGGTGCCCGGCTTATGCAAATGAAGCCCGGGAAATTCAAAGCCCGGGCTTCATTTGCAAGTGCGGTATGCCTACGTTACCCTCCTAGTTCGAACTAGGAGGGTAGTGTAGACATACCCCTAGAGTCCCAGGAGAGAACAGCATTGGCAGTATTTAATGATCACACAGCGGTGTCAGAGCTGTTCACATTTCTCCAGCAGGGAGAAGGGCCATTTGCAATGACCATGCAGAGCGAGAGCCTGGATGGCCAGGTCTCAGCTGAGCTCCTTTGGGCACTAGAAGACATGTTGATCTCATAAACAACTTTGCCATTTGCTAGAAGTGCCTTCTCCTACCAAGTACTGCTGGCCCTTGCCCATGCTATTGGCTCCTCTGTCTCCTGCTGCCTCTCATCCATTTATCCCTCTCTTTTGCTATTTCTTTCCTCCCCCTTCTCTTGGGACCCATCTAATGTTCATCCTTCCTGCTGCTGCCACCTCTGCTCCTGCCCTTTCACCCATTTGCTGGTGCTTTCTCCCACTTTTAGCTGTCTCCACCATCAATTTGCTGCCTTCTGCTGCTGCTATTACCACAGGCTTCTCCCTCCTCCCTTCCTAACTACTCTGTGATCTTGTCCAGGAAGACTGCTGATGCTGGGGGGGTCTAGATTGGGATCTGATAAGAGCTGATCCAGCTGCTGTGGCATATGGTGGATCTGGCCAGCAGGAAGGTGTTTGTCTGAGAACGGCCCCCACAGACTCAGGGGATGGGATTGCCCCTGTGCATTCAGCAGGGAGTCTGGAATGATAGGATGGGGAGGGAGTGGAGATTATAACAGATTGGCTATCCAGCTGCCCAGGGGAGTTGAGGCTGGAGCCTGTGCGCACTGAGGAGAAGGTGCTGCCTTGGCTAGCAGTGCAGATGGAGTTAGGCAGTAGCCGAGACCACCCCATGAGAGGGCTTGTGGTCAAGCAAATTACTGCACCAAGCCCTGTTGTGCGCCCACCCACACAGGCTTTTTCCTTGGGCCTCCAGCCTGGGAGGCAGCTGTCCTGCATGCTAGGGGTCACTGAGGGGGGAAATGCAAAGCCTTGCTTCCCATAAGCATTCAGAGACTTTCTCCTTGGCCTGGGTGTTTGCTCAGTACTCTATACCTCACCTGCACCCTAACACTGTGCTCCAGCCTAGAGCCCCTTTCCTGCACCCAGTTTCCCTCCCAGAGCTTGCATCTCTTACCCCCTCCTGCTCCCAGAACTCTTGGTTCCAGCCTGGAGCCTGCACCCCCTGTCCCGGCCTAATGAAAGTGTGTGTGTGGGGAGAGCAAGTGATGGAGAGAGCGGGGAATGAAGTCTGTGGAGCCTCAGGGGTAGGGTGGGAGTTGCCCTAATACTTAAAAAATGTTCTTGTGCATAAAAAGGTTGGAGGCCACTGGTGAAGACATTAGGGATGTAGGCAGTTCCCAGGGATGTAGCTTCACTGTGGCAGGGAAACCACTTCCCTGGGAGCCAGGCCAGCAGGGGCTGACAGGCCTGCTCTCAGGGAGGCATCGCTGTGGGCTCAGCAATATAATGCTTATTTAAGAGCATGCAGCATGTTGCCCATGAGATTTTCAGTGGTCACGTAGTTACCTATTTAATCAACTTTTAACATCCCTAGTAGACATACCCTGTCTGCTCCATTCACATTCTCACTCAGCATGGGTGCTTGATACGAATAAAGGAATGGCCAGACTGGGTCAGACCAAAGGTGCATCTAACCCAGTATCTTGTCTGCCAACAGTGGCCAACACCAGATACCCCAGAGGGAGGGAATACAAATAATCCTCACGTGATCCCACAGATCCTCTCCCCTGTTCAGTTGGAAAACAGTACTTCTCGTGGGATAGCACTCATCAGGCTTTCTAATGCACTGCAAGAGCCCAGCATATAAATTACTTCTAACATGTTATTAATATTTCTAAACCCAAGCATAACAAATATCTCAGGTCAGGCCTGAAAAAAGTCATTCATTTGGCTTAAAAATCATGAGGTTTTTTAAAAAAATATTATTTTTGGACTGTTTTCTGGATTCTGAGTCATTTGGGTGAACTCATGTCATATTTTAAACTTCTCTGTAATCATGACGGATAGAAACTTACTTTTTGAAGGCAAAAACTGAGTTGTACATAATGATGAATCCAAGAGCTAGGGCTTGGAGGAAAAACAAAACTAAACAAAACAAAATCCTGCTAAAGTTGGCCACACACATAGTTAATCATACTGTGCTGAGAAGCTCTCAGTATCTGTAGCTCCCACTGACATCTGTGGAAGTTGATGACACTAAGACTTTTGCTCATTGCTTTGGATCCGACATGCCAGCCTTGGAGTTTATGGATGTAGACTGTCGCTCTCCATATACAGCTCAGCAAGTGTGTGGATACATTTCAAAGTGCTTGCTATTCCCTGCCTACATGTGCTCTGCATGTTAGGAAATAAAACGGGTTTAAGTTGTATTTCCTAATGATTATAGTTGTACAAGTTGACAGGCATATATCACTACACGTTTTTATGAGTCCCTGCCTTTGAGTCAGCCTTATGTGTGTCACATCATTTCTTTAAAAGAACAAACTAACTGTTGGGCTACTGTGTATGCAGGCATGTATGTGCGTGTCTGAAGAGATATATCCCAAATAAATATCCTTTACTCCTTAATCTTTCATTGTGTCTGTGTAGAGTACCATTGACATGAATGCAGACACACAGATCTATCTGTGTGGATCATTTTGTAGAAGTAGGGCCCAGATCCATAAAGGTATTTAGCCTTCTAACATCCATTGAAAGCAATGGACTTTAGGGCTACGTCTAGACTGCAAGCTTCTTTTGGAATAAGCTTTTCTGGAAGGGTATGTCTACACTAGCCCCCTAGTTCGATCTAGGGAGGCTAATGAGGGTGACCAAAATTGCAAATGAAGCGCAGGATTTAAATATCCCGCGTTTCATTCGCATGTTCCCGTCCAGTCGCCATTTTAGAAATTGACTAGGCCGAAGTAACTGCCCGCGTCTACACGCGGCAGTGAAACGGGATTCCAAATTAAAGCCCTACGTTGAATTAGCTGTTATTCCTCCTGCAATGAGGTTTACCAGTAGTTGCTTCTGGGTGCTGTTGCCTAAGGCTAGCTGAGACATGTGCTTAAAGGGACCCCGCTGCTTGCTTGCCTACCTCTCCGAGGGACAGCAAAGCTTTTGCAGTGTGTGCTCTGGGTGCCCGGCTTTTGGACACCACAGCATACTCTTTGCCATGGAGCCGAAGCTGCCTGTGGGCATGCGATGGCCCCACACTGCTGCAGCTTCTGTTTGTGCAGGCTGCTTCCTGGCCCTGCACGAGCTCGACACCGAGCTCATCATTGAGACCCTCTCCCTGTGTGCGGAGCAAGGCCCTGGCAACTGCATCCCACAGTGAAGAGACGGTTTTGGAGGCTGGACACCAGTTCCGACTGGTGCGACCAGCTGGTCATGGAGTGGTGGGACAACCAGCAATGGCTCCATAACTTTCGTATGAGGAAGGCCACCTTCATGGAGCTGTGTGCCTGGCTTGCCCCTGCCCTCCATTGACGGGATACCCAGATACGACCCGCCATCCCCCTGGACAAGTGGGTCACCATCGCTGTCTGGAAGCTCGCCACCCCAGACAGTTAGTGGTCTATGGGCAAGTAGTTTGGCATGGGAAAGTCCACTGTCCGGGCCCTCCTCATGGAAGTAAGGTGTTCTCAGAATCTCTGGGGGGGGGGGGAGTCTTGGAAAAGGGGACCCTAGGGAAAGGGGTGCGAGGCTGTGGGGGGTGGGCTGGGAGTGGAGGGAAAGTCCCATCCCTGGGGGGGATGTGCCATCCCGCCCTCACACAGCCCTGCAGGGGGTGGGGGACGACTCATAGGGGGTGGCTCCTGCGGTGTTTGAGGGGGAAAGGAGGAAGAGGGACTCCGGAACCTCCCAAGGGCTCAGGCACCCCCTCTCATTCTCTGTTTTCTGTATTTCTTTGTCTCCTTCTGCAGGTGGTGAAGGCCTAACTCCATCCTGCTATACAGGGTCATCTGCTTGGGAGACCTGGACCCCATCATGGCCAGATTTGCCACCCTGGGCTTCCCCACCTGCGGTGGGGCCATAGATGGAACCCATATTCCCATGCATGCACCACAGCATCGAGCCACCCAATACATCAACTGCAAGAGCTATTTCTGCATGGTGCTGCAGGCCCTGGTCTACCACCATGGACAGTTCATGGACATTTTTGTTGGGTGGTTGGGCAGAGCTCACGATGCACACATTTTCAGGAATTCCAGCCTCTACCACTAGCTGGAGGTTGGCACATTCTTCCCCCAGCGTGACTGTCAGGTTGGGGATGTGCAGATGTAGGGAGAACATATTAATATATTGAAAATGATTCCCCCAAATGAAAGTGACTCCCCATAATTTGTTCCCCACAACTTAAAGTGTTTAGATTTATTATTAATTCTTCTTCTTCTTCTTCTTCTTCTTCTTCTTCTTCTTCTTCTTCTTCTTCTTCTTCTTATTTGTTAAGATTGTTAAATGTTTAGATTTATCATTATTATTGCCCCTTTAGAATATAATGTATTAGGTTATGTAATTTAGAACTGTTAAGAATATAATCCTATGTAGCCAGAAACAGCCCCCCCTCTGTGCTCCAGGGCATGCTCAAGCTTGTGCAAGGGGCTGCTTGAAATTGACATTGCAGAGATACATTGTAACAATGCACTGTCAATCCACTAACTCTGCTATGGGAGCCAAGCCCTGTAATTGACTAAGGGCATTGTTACTTACTTAACGCCTGTTCTCTTTAAAACACTGTAACTTTATTCAGCACTCAGAGAATGTTTTAAGCAATACCATCCAGAAACTTTTTGTAACTACAACTCTGAGCTATGTAAAGTTATTATTATACAAAAATATTGTGTGGGAAACATTAATTAAGGAATGTATGTAAGAGAGAGAGTGCTTGGATGATGAGTGAATGGTTCTGAGAGGTGCCAGCCTGAGAATACAGCAACAAAGGGCTGAAAAAGGCGTCAGGTGCCAGTGCAACCAAAAGGTGTCAAATACTGAAGGTCCACCCGATGAGATCACTGTCAAGCACCTGGCAGCCACCCTGGAGACATCAGCATGATGCAGCAATTTCCATAGACTGGCATAGGAAAAAATTCCTATAAGAACTGGACTAAAAAACTATGGAATCAGAGTCCAAGGTTCTGCTGCCAGCCTACCAGGAGCTTCAGATGCACATCTGATCAGGACTTCGCTCCCCACTACCATCACTTGTGTACAGAATACCTGGCCATTTTTCTGTCACAAGCAACTTCCAGGCTGGTAACTATAACAAATACACAGAACCTGAATAAATGGATGAATGAATGTTTATATGTATAAGGGTTAAGTAGTTAAACAACATTGTTTGCTTCTATCTTTTCTTTATTTTTTATTATTATCTTTACAATAAACGTGGCTTTTTGCCTTATCCCCCTCATAAGATCCTGCTTGCTTTTATTTGGTATAACATAGATGCCACTGTGCATCATGGGGGATGTGGCCTACTCCTCATGCCATGGCTGATGAAGCTATACACCTGCCACCTGGACCTCAGCGGGGACCAATTTAATACCCACCTAAACAGGGCCTGTATCCATGTGGAATGCGCCGTGCACAGCTGCCATCCATCAGGCCCATCAAATGAGGGTGCACATCTGGGAAGCTCTGAGGGAGAGTTTCTTTGAAAGACCCCACCAACTCTCCCCATGACCCCCCCCCCCCCCCACTAGAGGCCTGTGCCTTGCCCCTCTCTGCCTTTCCCACAACAATCTTTCCCTTCCCCCCTTCCTTGGTATCAGTACAGATACCAGTTTTGTGTTGAAAACCAAGAACTTTGTATTTTGTCCATAATAAAAGTAACTAGGGAGGAGCAGGATTCAGACCCTAGAATCATAGAATCATAGAACCATAGAGCTGGAAAAGACCTCAGGAGGTCATCAAGTCCAGCCCTCTGCTCTAGGCAGGACCAATCCCAACTAAATCAACCCGGCCAGGGCTTTGTCAAGCCAAGACTTAAACACCTCTAGGGATGGAGACTCCACTACTTCCCTAGATAACCCATTCCAGTGCTTCACTGCCCTCCTAGTGAAATAGTTTTTCCTGATATCCAACTTGGACCTCTCCCACCACAACTTGAGACCATTGCTCCTTGTTCTGCCATCTGTCACTACTGAGAACAGCCTCTCTCCAGCCTCTTTGGAACCTCCCTTCAGGAAATTGAAGGCTGCTATCAAATCCCCCCTCACTCCTATCTTCTGCAGACTAAACAGACCCAACTCCCTCAGCCTCTCCTCATAAGTCATATGCTCCAGCCCCCTAATCATTTTGGTTGCCCTCTGCTGGACTCTCTCCAATGCGTCCACATCCTTTTTGTAGTGGGGGCCCCAGAATTGGACACAATACTCCAGATGTGGCCTCACCAAAGCCGAATAAAGGGGAATAATGACATCTCTGGATCTGCTGGCAATGCTCCTCTTAATGCAACCTAATATGCCATTAGCCTTTTTGGCTACAAGGGAACACTGTTGACTCATGTCCAGCTTCTTATCCACTGTAACCCCCAGGTCCTTTTCTGCAGAACTGCTACTTAGCTGGTTGGTCCCCAGCTTGTAACTATGCTTTGGATTCTTCCGTCTTGTTGAACCTCATCAGATTTCTTGTGGCCCAATCCTCCAATTTGTCTAAGTCACTCTGGACGCTATCTCTGCCCTCAAGCGTATCTACTTCTCCCCCTAGCTTAGTATCATCTGCAAACTTGCTGAGGGTGCAATCCATCCCCTCATCCAGGTCATTAATAAAGATATTGAACAAAACCGGTCCTAGAACCAAACCTTGGGGCACTCCGCTAGAAACCAACCACCATCCTGACATCGAGCCATTGATCACTACCCGCTGGGCCAGGCCTTCTAGCCATCTTTCTATCCATCTTACCGTCCATTTATCCAATCCACATTCCCTTAACTTGCTGGCAAGAATATTGTGGCAGACGGTATCAAAAGCCTTGCTAAAGTCAAGTATATCACATCCACTGACTTTCCCACGTCCACAGAGCCAGTTACCTCATCACAGAAGCTAATCAGATTGGTCAGGCATGACTTGCCCTTTGTGAATCCATGCTGACTATTCCTAATCAGTTTCCTCTCTTCCAAGTACCTCAAAATGGATTCCTTAAGGATCGCTTCCATGATTTTTCCAGGAACCGAGGTAAGACTGACCAGCCTATAGTTCCCTGGATCGTCCTTCTTCCCTTTTTTGAAGATGGGCACTACATTTGCCTTTTTCCAATCATCCGGGATTTCTCCCGACCTCCACGACTTTTCAAAGATAATGGCCAAAGACTCCTCAATGACATTTGCCAACTCCTTCGGTACCCTCGGATGCATTAAGTCTGGACCCATGGATTTGTGTACGTTTAGCTTTTCTAAATAGTTCCTAACCTGTTCTTTACCCACCAAGGGCTGTCCATCTTCATCCCATCTTGTGTCATTTAGCGCATTAGTCCGGGAGCCCACCTTGTCCGTGAATACAGAGGCAAAGAAAGCATTGAGTACTTCAGCTTTCCCCACATCATCTGTCACTAGGTTACCTCCTTCATCCAGTAGGGGCCGCACACCCTGTCTGATCACTTTCTTATTATTAACATGCCTGTAGAAACCTTTCTTGTTATCCTTCACATCCGTAGCCAATCGCAATTCCATTTCCGCTTTCGCCTTCCTGATAACCCCCCGGCATTCTTGAGCTATACATTTATAGCTCTCCCTGGTCATTTGTCCAAGTGTCCACTTTTTGTAAGCTTCCTTTTTGTGCTTAAGTTTACCAAGGATTTCCCCTGTAAGCCAATCCGGTCTCCTACCATGTTTGCCTCTCTTGCTACATGTCGGGATGGTTACTTTCTGTGCCTTCAATAAGGCTTCTTTAAAATACTGCCAGCTGTCCTGGACTCCTTTCCCCTTCATGTTAGCATCCCAGGGGATTCTGCCCATCCGGTCTCTGAGGGAGTCAAAATCTGCTTTTTTGAAGTCCAAGGTGTGTATTTGACTACTCTCTTTTCTTCCTTTGGTCAGGATCCTGAAATCTACCATCTCATTATCACTGCCTCCAAGGTTGTCACCCACCTCTACTTCCCCTATTAGTTCCTCCCTGTTTGTGAGCAGACGGTCAAGCTGCGCATGGCCCCTGGTTGGATCCTTTAGCACTTGTGTCAAGAAGTTATCCTCAATATTGTCCAAAAACTTCCTGAATTGCCTGTGTACTGCCATATTGGTTTCCCAACAGATGTCAGGGTGATTAAAGTCCCCCACAAGAACCAGGGCCTGAGATCTGGAAGCTTCTCTCAGGTGTCCGAAGAAAGCCTCATCTACCTCATCCACCTGATTCGGTGGCTTGTAGCAGACACCAACCACAACATCACTGCTGTTGTTTGCTCCTCTAAACTTAACCCATAGACTCTCAACAGGTTTTTCTCCCTCTTTATACTGGAGTTCAGAGCAGTCATAGTGCTCTCTTACATATAGTGCAACTCCTCCTCCTTTTCTTCCCTGGATAGGGCCAAGGAGGAGGGGGACTCAGGGCTGGGAATGGTGCGTGGTGCAGCTGGAAGTGCCACCTCAGGTCTCAGGACCTCGGCAACCTCGGGAGGTGGGTGGGGCCTGGGACAACAGGAGAAGCAGGAGCAGGGAGGGCAGTGGGAGCAGCGGGGACAGGGACAGGGACAGGAGCTGGGTGTGCCATCATTTCATATATGGTAGCACACATGTTTTGGCTCTGCTGCACCATCTGAGCCCATATTTGGGTCCCATCTAGACTGCAAGCCTCTTTCGAAAGAGCATCTAGACTACAACCGGTACTTTTGAAAAAGCAAGCCACTTTTTCAAAAGAGAGCACCGAGACAGTCTGGATGCTCGCTTTCGAAAAAGCACAGTTTGCAATACATAGTGCCTTTTTTTGAAAGAGCACTTTTGAAAAAAGGCGTTATTCCTCGTAAAACGAGGTTTTCCATAGTTAAAAAACCAGCCATGGTCTTTTGATTTACTTTCAAAAGAACATGGCAGCAGTTTAGATGCAGGGGAAGTTTTTTCAAAAAAAGGCCACTTTTTTGGAAAAAACCCTGTAGTCTAGACACACCCTGGCTACATCTACATTGGCAAGATTTTGCACAAATACTTTTAACGCAAGAGTTTTTGCATTAAAGTATTTGTGCAAGAGAGCGTCTACACTGGCATGTACTTTTGTGCAAGAGATGTGCTTTTGCGCAAAAGCATCCGTGCCGGTGTAGACGCTCTCTTGCGCAAGAAAGCTCCGATGGCCATTTTAGCCATCGAGATTTCTTGCACAGGAAATTCATGTTGCCTGTGGGATGAACACTGGCCTCTTGCGCAAGAACACTTCTTCAAGAGGGCTTATTCCTGAGCGGGCGCATCATAGTTCTTGCGCAAGAACTCGCGGCCAGTGTAGACAGGCGGCAAGTTTTTGCGCAAAATCTCGCAAATGTAGACACGGCCCCTGAGCGTCCTCCTGGTCCTTCTGGGCCAGGATCCGTTGCATGCCTTGGAGGATGACCACGTGCTGTCTCATCAGGTCCCCCTGGACCCTCCTGCACTTGTAGCTCCCCCAGGGTCAGGCGGCTGCCTCAGCTGGCGGTGATCGCCCATTAGTGATGCTAGTCCGGCTGTGGAGAATAAAGAGGAAGAGGCGGTCAGTCATCCATGCAGACACTGTCCCTGAGTCCGTGCCCTCCTCTGTGAGCTGAGAACAAGAGTCCTCAGGCTAGAGGGCAGGGATGTTCCAGGAGCAAGGCTATGTGTGGCCTGGACATCGGCCCTGCCTCACAGAGGCCCTGAGGTGCCCAGGGAACCATGCTTCTTGCTCCCCCCCATCCTCATCCCACAGACAGGCAGGGCAAGGGAAGTGGTCGGCCACAGTGGGATGCCATGGGCAGGAGAGGGGCCTGGAGCAGTCTGCTCTTCCTTGGGGGCTGCACGCACACCTGCCAGCGCTGTCCGTGGAAGTGGGTGGTGCCTCAAGTGTGCAGGCATTCCCGTGTGTCGTGTGCGGCACTCCTAAGTCTGTGTGCAGCCATGTGTGTGCCCTTGTCCCCAGCCTGCTTCCAGCAGTGGTTAGTGGTGGGAGGGCATCTCCCACAGGGGTCAGATGTGTGTGTGGCCTCCCCAGAGCCCGTGAACAGGACCCTGGGGACAGGGCCGGATGGAGGCATGGGTGAGCCGGGCAGCTGCCCAAGGCGCCAGCCGATGAGGGGCGCCTAATGGCAGCTGTAAGGGGTGCATGGCGTCCCTTACAGCTGCCATCAGGAGCCACGTGCCCGGATCCCTCAGCGCCGACCCCGCGGCGTTGGCCAACAGCACCCTTCCACCCATGGCTGCGGGGCCCTGCACGGCCCAGCGTGCGTGCCAGCAGCGCTGGCCGGACCAGGCTGGGCAGCGCATGTGCTGTGCACCCTGGGGGCGGCCCCGGGCTGCGCGCCAGTGGCCGTGACCAGCTCGCGCATGCGCCGAGCGCCCTGGGGGGCAGGCCCACGCATGCACCCTGCAGGGCCTGGGGGTGGCGCCGCATGCCTGGGCCCAGGGTGCCAAAGGGCTCGGGCTGGCCCTGCCTGGAGGTGCTTTGGGGCTGCCTCCTGGGGCTGCATGTTGCAGACTGGCACTGCATGTAGTTCCACGTGCACGGAGTGTAGCACAATATCCAGGCCAAGATGACCAAGCGACGATTGCATCCCATCCCCTCTGCGCCCGCCTTCCCTGCCCTGTGTGTGTGAAAAACAGAGCACTCACCTGATGATTCCTCCCCGTCCTCAGAAAATGCGTGTAAGACATCCAGGCCCTGGGGTACGGGCTTGAGGGTGAGGGTGACTGTGCTGGCTGTCTCCTCCTCCTCCTCCAGCTCGTCGTCGGATTCTTCCTCCTCCTGGCCTGGGAGCCCTGGGTTGGCAAAGATGAGCATCTCCAGCCCCAAGTCCACCACCAGGGGGGAGGAAGGGGCTGAACCACCCCCCAGGATGTGGTGGAGCTCAGCGTAGTAGGGCTAGGAGTGGGGTCCTGCCCCAGAGAGAGAGCTGTGCTCCCTTGCCCTCGCATAGCCCTGGCAGAGCTCCTTCACTTTGCTCCATACTTGTATGAGGTTCTGGAAGTGGTGGCCTCTTGTGGCCCGAGCCTCGGCCATCCGACCGTATATGTCGGCGTTGTGCCACTGGGAGCCGAGATCCTGCAGGGTCTCCTGCTCACCCCACACCTACAGGAAGGCCAGGATCTCTGCCCCGGACCACGATGGCACAAACCTCTTTGGGCCTCTGGCTGAGTCCTGGGAGCCCTGGTCATGCTCCCTGTGAGGGCCAGAGAGGTCTCAGGAGGCTTGTGGCTGGGCCATGGGTCCCAATTAGTGTGGCAGTCACAGCCACGCAGTGAGGTGCAGCTCTCTGGGCCAGCCCCCTGCCACAAGTGTTGTCCCAGGTGCCTGCAGCTTTAAGAGCTGGCCGGAGACAGGGACTATAGAGATCTGATTAGTTTGGACGGAGTGGCCACCAGGGCACCTGTGCTATTTCCTGGAGGCCTCTTCTTTCAAAAGAACTCCCTCTTCTGCTCTTTCAGACAAAGACGTCTTCCTCGTGAAAGAACCCCTTGGTTCTTTCAACTTTTTGTCAAAAGAATGCAATAGCAGTATGGACGCAAGTATTTTTTTCTGGACTAACGGCAGTTATAATGGAAAAACACTGCAGTGTAGACATACCCTAAGAGCCGAAATACCTCTGAGGTTCTGGGCATAAGGCCCTTAGACTTGGTGTCTGCCCTTTAGGTCTGAATAGGGTTTCCTGCCCCGCAGGTATACTAAGAAAGACATGACACTCCCTCACTCCCGCCTAATTCTCCACTTGAGTCATTTTCTCCTGTTTTTTGTCTTGTTGCTGAAACTTTCAATTTTCTCTTTTTTTAAAAAAAAATATTGTTTTGAGTTTCCCCTGCCACTCTTTTGTGCTACTGTTCTGTCACCTGCCGTGGCTACCATTGCATTGAGTCAGCTTAGGGTTATCATCTTTCCTGACCAGAGGGATGGGACACCATTGCTGTAAATGGCGTCCAGTCCATCCAGTTGGGAAAAATGGTAAGCCTAATTGTCAGCTCTTCCTAGTCTTGCCTGTGTACAAGAGATGCTTCATTAAATGATGCAACACAGGAGGCAGTTTGTATTGGCCCATGAGAGACACGGTTATATAGGCCTCTCCGAGCTGTCCTGGCCCCACAGTGGATGCCTCAACCATCAGATGGATGGGACCCATGGTGCCCAGGTAATTATCTGGGAAAATCTAGCACAGGGCAGTCAGAGGGGGTCATGCCCCCAAGCACACACCACAGTGGTGGGACCTGGAACAACCAACAGCCTACTGTGCTCCACCATCTCCCAGCTGGGTTGCTCTACTTCACTATGGTGGTGGCCGGGAAGCAGAGTGTCCTGGCCCTAGTCTCAGTACCCAGTGGGGTGAAGCAGGAGTGGGATTTGGGGGAAGGGATAGAGAGGGCTTGGGGCTCTCAAGTTTTCCAGTAAGGGCTGCTGCTAATGCAGCAGCAGCCAGAGCCCAAGACCCTATCAATTGCTGCTGGAGCACCACACACTTTGGGTAGCTCGGAGGGAGGAAGTGCCACACCCCTTATGCGCGAAGCCATGTCCCTTCACCTCACCCGGGGTCCACAAAGGACATCATATGCAGAGACGCAACTGGTTTTAATGAAGGAACAAGCCATGAACAGGAATTAATGACAATATTGGACTGCTCTCTGTAACAGAGCAGCATTCACCTCTCTTGAGTACCCCTTCTGGCTAAGCACATGTGCCTGCACTCTCTTGTCTGACTTCGGTGACACAGTCTCTGGCCGAGTCTCACTCATTGTGTGTGCTCATCAAAACCCCTTCCAGGGTACACATCTAATCGGAGCCTATCTTGGTTAGCTCTCTTATGTCCTTTCCAGTTTGTTCCCCACTCAAAGAGAGTGGTGTCCCCAGAGCTACCCCACCAAAATACAGCATTATTGCCCTTACCTCAGGGCTTTATTTCAAAGTCCCATCACAGGCCAGCACTCGCCAATAGCTCTTCACAAGAGCTGTGTCCAGACTCAGGGGTTTTTTCGAAAGAACTTCCCCTGCGTCCAGACTCAAGCCGCGTTCTTTCGAAAGTAAATCGAAAGAATGCGGCTTTTCTTTCGACGGCGGTACACCTAATTCTACGAGGAAGAACGCCTTTTTCGAGGGAGATCCGTCGAAAGTAAGTGAGTGTGGACGGGGGGAGCCCTTTTTTTCGAAAGTATTGGCCTTCAGGAAGAAGCCCTGGTGGACAATCTGGGCCATGGGTTGCATGTCTGTGGTTCCTGGCTGCAGCCATTCCTTAAAGGGACAGGGACCCTCACAGCCACTTGTTGCAGAGAAGGAGCCAGAGCACACGGCTACTTTGCTGCAGCATGTCCCAGCCCCAAGAGCGTCCTGGCCCTTCCACCGAGGCTTCTGAGGACCCAGCCAAGGGCTCCAAACGCCGGGCACCATCCTGGTCTGGCGCAGAGATCAAGAGCCTGCTGGAGCTCTGGGGAGAGGAGGAGGCCTTACAGGCCCTCAAAAGCCGGCGGCGAAACGCAGATATTTATGGCCGCATGGCTGAAGCCCTGGCCCAGAAGGGCCACTACCCCCGTACCCAGGACCAGGTGCGCTCCAAAGTAAAAGAGCTGCGCCAGGGGTACGTCAAAGCCAGGGAGGAGAGCTCCCTTTCTGGGGCAGCCCCCCACTACTGCCCCTACTACCCCGAGCTGAACCAGATCCTGGGTGGCAGTGGAGAAGCACGCACACCACGGCGGTTCGTACAGTCTGGATTGGCAGACCCCATGGTGGACGCTCCCGAGCAGGACCCAGAGCAGTCTGGAGACGGGGACATGGTCCCAGAGGAGGAGGACAGTGAGGAGACGGCGACCCTCACCCTGGAGCCAGTCACCCAGACCCCAGAGGCCTCCCAGGCATCCTCTGGCGCAGGAGAGGAAGCAGCAGGTGAGTGCAGTGAGGTTGTGTAACAGCCGGGGGGGGGGGGGGGGAGGTAGGTGGGTGCACAGTGCGTGATGCACAAGGGAAACCTGTCATGCTCAGGCTGATGCCCAGGTCACACACACACAGTGTAACCTTCAGAATGTCTGATTCCCCTGTCTCAAGGAAGAGGGCATGCCCTTTTGGACAGCTGTTGCACACATGACTGATTGTGATAGAAATGTAGCCGTGTTACTCTGATCTGAGGAAGTGGGTCTGGCCCAGGAAAGCTCATCCCCTAATAAACCATCCTGTTAGTATTTTAAGTGCTACAGAGTCCAGTTTTTAGGACTGATTGTGTGTTCTTCTTTTCCTCCACAGCCGGACCAGCCATGGAAGAGGGCCGCAGCACCCCAGCCCCACCTCCATCTCCATCTCGGGGACATGGGAGCCGCAGACACAGGCGTGTCTATGCGGACATCCTCAGGCAGCACGTGGAGGCCGTGCAGGAGCTGAACTCCATCCTCAGAGAGAGGGCGGAGGCAGAGGATCGCTGGTGTGACTGGCTCATGGACGAGCTGGTCCTGCAGCGCACGTCCCTGTGTGCCACTCTCAGGGAGGTCTGAGGCTTGCCTGCTCCTGTGCCTGGTCCTGCTCCTCCAGCACCCCATGACCCCACCCCACCAAACCCCCCTTCCACAACAGCATCCCTTTCCCTCCTTGGACCTCCCTCTCCCCCAGCCCCCCCAGTTCCCCAGCCCCTCTCTCCCCCTGGCCCTCCTCTCCCCCAGGCTTCCACGTCCCAAGAGCACCCCAGCCAGCCAACCGACAGGTGCACCACCCGATCCCGTAGCCGTGGAGCACCCCAAACACGAGGCCCAGGCAGGAGAGGGAAATCTGGCAAGCACCGTGCAACCTGATCCCCTTCCCCCCTCCAGGTTTCCAGTCCCCTTCCCCCCTCCAGGTTTCCAGTCCCCTTCCCCCCTCCGGGTTTCAAGCACCCCCATCACCCCAGTTAAAGCACAAACAAAGGGTTCAACAAAATGTTTCTTTATTGTAAATAGTGTTTTCAACAACAAAAATGAAAAAAAATGTGTTATGTTTGCTACATTTATACTATTGTTTGAGAATATGTACAAAAATTAAACAGAACATTTTATTTTGCAACACACCCTGGTGTTACTGATGTGTCCAAACAGGGTCAGGAGATGGGTTGTGGAGGGAAGCTTCTATTGGGCCAGGGCCCAGTCCCCAGGCAGAAGCCCCTAAGTAGAGTCAGTGGCCTCCACTGGAGAATTGCTCCCGGAGGGCCTCCCGGATGCCAACAGCAGACCGGTGAGCCTGGCGGATGGCAGCTGTCCGGGGCTGGGCAAAGTGCCTCTCCTGGCCATCAGCACCTCTACCCCACCCTGGTAGGAAGGCATCCCCTTTCCTCTCCACCAGGTTATGGAGAACGCAACACGCGGCCACCACCTCAGGGATGTTGCTCTCCCCCATGTCGAGGCGTGTGAGCAAGCACCGGAATCTGCCTTTTAAACGTCCGAACGCACATTCCACCTGGTTGCGAACCCGGTTAAGGTGAGCATTAAACTGCTCCTTGCTCGCATCCAGGTGGCCGGTGTAGGGCTTCATCAGCCACGGCATCAGGGGATAGGCGGCATCAGCCACTATGCACACCGGCATGTGCACATCCCCAACCGCAAACTCACGATGTGGGAAAAATGTTCCTGCCTGAAGCCTCCGGTAGAGGTACGAGTTCCTGAAGATGCGGGCATCGTGTGCCCGCCCTGACCACCCAACAGAAATGTCTGAAAACTGGCCACGATGGTCGACCAGGGCCTGGAGGACCATAGAAAAGTAGCCCTTTCTGTTGATGAATTGGGCTGCTCGATGGGGCGGTGCACGGATTGCAATGTGTGTCCCATCGAGCGCTCCTCCGCAATTCGGGAAGCCGAGGGCAGCAAAGCCGGCCATGACGCTGTCCAGATCTGGTAGACAGATGAGCCTGTTGAGCAGCTCTGAATTGATGGCCCTCACCACCTACAGAAAGAGACAGACAACAAAATGTTAGAAGGGGTGCCTTATCTCTTAGGAGGAGAACCCACCGCCCACCTTCCCTCTCAAACACCCCGGGAATCCCCTCCTCAGAACCCCCCCCCCAACAATTCAGGGTGAGTGGAGGAGCTCCCTCCCACTCCCACTCCACTTGGCCCTTCCTGACAGTCTCCCTTCCCCCCACCCCAAACTGTGACTGTCCCCAGACAATGACTTACCTCCATCAGGATGGATCCTACGGTAGACCTGCCCACGCCAAATTGGTGTCCCACGGAGCGGTAGCTGTCGGGGGTTGCCAGCTTCCAGAGGGCAATGGCGATCCTCTTTTCCAGGGGGATGGCGGGCCGCAGGTGGGTGTCTTGCCGTTGCAGAGCAGGGGCGAGCCAGGTACACAGCTCCTGGAAAGTGGTCTTTCGCATCCGGAAGTTGCGTAGCCAGTCTTGGTCATCCCAGATCTCCATCACGAGCCGGTCCCACCAGTCAGAGCTGGTGTCAAACCTCCAAACACGCCTGTCCACGAAAAAGTTTGGAGGCAAGGGCAGTGCGGCTGCTTGACGGAGGAGCCCCTCGTACCTCTGGTCTGGGTCCAGCTCGGGAAGTAGCCTCATGACAGTGTCATGCAGATGCAGCAACAGCTGCAGTATGGTGGTGTGGGGCCATCGCCTGCCCAGGGGCAGCTCTGGCTCCATGCCAAAAAAAAGGGTCTCAAAGCGAAAAACCTCAAAAGAAAAAAGCTGCTGGGGTGTCCCAGGAAGCTGAGCACTCCAAACCAGCACTGCAATGCCTTGCTTACTTCCTCGAGGGACAGCAAAGGCAGCTGCAGGAGCAGAGCAACGGGTGTTCAGGAGTGTCCCTCTCACCACGCGTCTCTGCAAAGGGCAGGCAGGCAGCACCCGGAAGGAAATGCTGCCCCCATGCCCTGGCAGAAGCAGTTCCGGGTGGCTTTCAATTTCGAAAGAGCGTCCAGCAGTCTGGATGCTCTTTTTCGAAAAAGCGGATCGATTTTTCGATCCGCGTATTGTAGTCTAGACGCGCTCTTTCGAAAGAGCCTCTTTCGAAAGAAGCCTGCAGTCTAGACATAGCCAAGGAGCTGTCTGCAGTGCTGCCACTCTCTCAGGCAGCCTGTCTCCTGGTTCTGCATACCTTGTGGCCTCCAGAGACACTGACTGATACTGGTCTTTCCGCTGCTTTTATAGGACTTTCCTGGCCCTGATTGGTTGCTTCTCCCACAGCCACTCCAGTCTGTCTGGAGGACTTTTCTATTGTGTCTCTAGGGTATGGTCAGACCATAGGGCCTCCAGGAGGGGATCCCAAGGCCAGGTCAATTGCATCACGTTCCCTTTGTCTGTAAAAATGTTTATGGACGAAAAGAATCATAGAATCGTAGAATACTAGGACTGGAAGGGACCGCGAGAGGTCATCGAATCCAGGCCCCTACCCTCATGGAAAGACCAAATACTGTCTAGACCATCCCTGATAGACATTCATTTAACCTACTCTTAAATATCTCCAGAGATGGGGATTCCACAACCTCTCTGGGCAATTTCTTCCAGGCTGTGTCTAGAAAAAAGCAGCAGCCATGTTTATGCAAATGAAGCAGGGGGGATTTAAATCCCCACCTCATTTGCAATTGCGATGTGTCTAATTTGCATCCCTTTTACGGAAAAAGGATGCATTCTAGACACAGCCCTAGTGTTTGACTACCCTGATAGTTAGGAACTTTTTCCTAATGTCCAACCTAAATCTCCCTTGCTGCAGTTTAAGCCCATTGCTTCTTGTTCTATCCTCAGAGGCCAAGATGAACAAGTTTTCTCCCTCCTCCTTATGACACCCTTTTAGATACCTGAAAACAGCTATCATGTTCCCCCTCAGTCTTCTCTTTTCTAAACTAAACAAACCCAATTCTTTCAGCTTTCCTTCATAGGTCATGTTCTCTAGACCTTTAATCATTCTTGTTGCTCTTCTCTGGACCCTCTCCAGTTTCTCCACATCTTTCTTGAAATGTGGTGCCCAGAACTGGACACAATACTCCAACTGAGGCCTAACCAGCGCAGAGTAGAGTGGAAGAATGACTTCTCATGTCTTGCTGACAACAAGCAGTATAAGAACCTCTATAGAGTAGTGAAGGAAAAAAGAGCCTCTTCCCAGGATTATCCCTGTCCCTGTCCCTACAGATAGAATCATAGAATCATGCGGAGTATAATTTGATGTATTTCTACAACAGGGAATATAAATAACAAACCCACACCACTAGGTGGAGGCAGATATTTTGAGGAGTTTGTGAGAAAACTTTCAAAAAAGAGAAGTAATATTGGAATTCTGCTTTAAGTCATTTGGCTCACATCTCAGCAGAGTGATCTGTACAATGCTGGATCTTTAATTTTTTTCCATGAAAGAACCTGGTTAAAATCTTTTAAATAAATCAGGTTATTTCCACTCTCCTATTTGTCTGTGCTCTAATAGGGATAGAAAAAATATAATTATTTGCTAATAATGGCTTATATTTGAATCAGAGAGTTAGTAAAATTATTTAAAAAGGAAAATCTCTCTAGAAATGCATATTGTTGTTGCATCAAATTCTGCCATCCTTGCTCAGATCCTCCCAGGTATTGAGATTCCTGGCTCCCATTGGTTTCAATGGAAATTAGTCTAAATACCTTTGAAGATCTGGGCCTCATACCCTACTCTGACAAAACTTAGGTTGAATTAGAGTCAGTCAAACGCTGAGCGGGATTAAGGTGTGCATCTTACTGCACATTGTACAAAAGCTTCTTGCTATCAGTCTATTTTTTGCAGTACAGCTGCTCCCCGAGTTGCAAATGGTCGAGTTACGACCGTTCGCACTTACGACCAAAGCTCCCATGGAGCAGTCGTAAAGGCGGTCCCCGTGTTACGAATGTGACCCGCGCTTACAAACAGCGTGGTCACGTGTAACTCAATGGGGTCCAAGTTACAAACTGATCGAGTTACAGCCAAGTGTTTGGTCTGTAAGTCGGAGAGAGGCTGTAATGTTTTTTCTGTATTCACCAGTTTTGTTTTCTTGCCTCCTTGGACATGTTGGACTTTGTACATAATGGTGAATAAATGGTATATTTATCATCCTCTCTGACTGTAATGTGTTTTGAGTGATGGCAAATTGTCAAGCCATATTCAGTACAGGCTGATCAATTGATACCTATTAGTGAGATAAGCATGTGAATTGTAAGCCCAGGACTTGCTAAGGGCAGGATCCCACTACTACTTGCTGCAGGACAGTGTGCGTTGCTGCAGAACTCTTAGTTGTGTATGTGCACATGACTTGTTTTTGTAAAAATCTGGCCCTGGGGCAAATAAACTAACATTCAACCAACGATTCAGCTTTTTATCTTGTAAAATACAACCAACTGATAAGTAAAATACAACCAAGTAATAAGTAAAGTTTCCTTTTGAGGATATACTATTGCACCAAGATCGGAATGAAGGTTATATGCTAACTTATGAGTTCCCTGACGTCTGCACGGTGTTTGTGATGACTTTGCTACACACATTGGTGTCCTTAATCTGTTCTGTGGTCCTGGGGTTATTTGTCACATGCACAAACATTATTCCTATTGCTGATCCACCCATAGTGGACTGATATTGGATGCCTTGCTCTCATGTGAACAGATACAACGAACAAGCATTGTTACAGTTACCTGTACATGATGCTGTGTTTTTGAAAGGCCTGAACTTATGGAGCAGGCGTAGACAGTGAGGGATGCATAAAACTAGCAGAGACAGGAAGTCTCTCTGTGATGACCATGCCCTTAGCTTCTTGTGGAAGTGACCTCCTGTGCATGTATTAAATATGGAGTACTCTTGAACTGTACTGCTGTACACTTTCTATCTAGCGCAGTTGTATAAGACCCCAGTTTGCACAATGGTATGGAACTGGGGCTTAGCTACAACAGACCCTGAATCAGGGAGAAAGTTTCCTAAATATGTAGTATTATTACACTAGTTTCATGTTGGTACCTGGTCAAAGTAGGCTTATCTTCTTGCTTAATTATCTTCTCTGTTGTGCTGTGAATAAATATTACTTAATGACAGTTAAGGACCATCTTATTCTGAGTTTGTACAGGTCGTAAGGCAATGAGATTCTGGCCTATGACTGGGACTATGAGGCAGTACCGCAATACAAATAATCACATGCTGATCTACAGAAATATTTTTCTGCCTTGGACATCCCCACTAGCTTGAGAGATCCAGATGTATCAGTTAGTGAAAATGGAAGCATGTGAACTTGACAGCTTCAGTTTCAGTCCCCTTGTTTCCTGCACTGAGTGTTTTTTCTGCTTTTTACACTAAATGGTAAGCATGTCCACATAATAGTGTGATGAAGATGGATGGATGGGAGGTTTTGACTTCCTTAGTCATGGCATACTGTTGCAGGAAGGAGGTTTGCTGGGAAGAGATGGGGTCGATCTGACCACAAAAGGGAAGGACATCTTAATGCAGTGACTCGCCAATCTTATTAGAAGGGCTTTAAACTAAGTTGAGTAGGGGCAGGTGACAAAAGGCAACTAGGTTCAAAAGGTATCTTTAATAGAGGACTAGTTCTTTGGGGAGAATCAGATATGGAAAATTAGAGTAGAATTACAGGAGCAACAAGAGGGAAATCCCTGGGGGGAATTTGATCAATCCCTTAGATCAGTGTTTCTCAAAGTGATCCGTGAAACCACTTTGAGAAAGTTGCTAACTGGCCGCGCCGGTGTGTTTATTTATGTTGGAAATAAGCCAGGACACTCTGGATGCAGGTGAAAACAAGCAGAGGATTTATTATACATCAGCTGATGGAGTGACACGCAGGGGTTACCCTGGTGAACACTGCTTAATTAACACAATACAATAGATTATATAGTCAGCAGGAGGACGGAGGAAAAATGATTTGATAGGTCTAGCAGCAAGACGAAATGAGCACATAAGCCAATAGAACTACTCAAGATTACATAATATCTCCGCCCATTGCAAAGTAACAGCTCGTTAATTAATATACAGGTGGTTATTGTTCAAATGCCAAAACATGTCAGCAAAACAGTAATAACATTTTAGTCTCCATAGATGATGATGTTGCTATAGGAGGCGGGTATGGCCTTGAGTTGGTGCAGCACTTGGTTCTCAGGCTTATTATCTAGGAGTGAAGCAAGACAGTTTAAGCAAATTTTATGAATGTTATCTCAAGCAAAATGTGTTACGTTACCAACTGAGACCCAGTTCGAGTGTTTTAGAACGTGGTTGCTATGGTGCCCAGGGTCTTTTACTGTCTGCAGTTCTTATCCTGACTGTGGTGTTCCCAGGCCTTAATCCTAGAATGGAGTTATGCTGTTTAGAGGCCTACTAGCACATTTAGGGCTGCCTCAGTTTACCCTACAATTTACCAGCACTGAGGTCACGGAGCCTTGCAGGTCCCTTTGGCTCTGGTTAGCCAGTCATAGCAAAAGGAGCTGTGGCTGCTGCTTCCCATGGCTCCCTTTGGCTGCAAACAGCAAATCGGATCCAATGGGAGCCACGAGGCTTTGTGGCTGCGGCACCAGTAAATAAACACACCAGTGTAGCCAGTTAGCAGTTTTCTCAAAGTGGTTTCATGGACCATTTTGAGTGTCACTGCTTTAGACGTCTACTCACAAATTCAAGGAATAACAGGAATAAGCAGTCAGAATTGGGAGTACTAATAGACAAGTCATAACTGAGCTTAAGTGGCATCTCAGATACTTGATGGGATAAATCTCATAACTGCAGTATTGGCATAGAGGGGTACATCTTGTTCAGGAAGAGCATGTAGGAATAAAAGGGAGGTGGTGTTGTATTGTACACTTGTTCTGAGTTCCAGAAAGAGGCACGAGGCAGACCAGCTGAAAGTCTCTGGGTAAAGACGAAGTGGGGAAAACACATCCAAACCAGGAGGAGGAGGGAGATGAGGCATTTCTAGAACAAATAAAACAAATATCCAGACCCTTATAGTAATGAGGGACTTTACCTACCTAGACATCAGTGGGAAAAGTAATATGATAAAACACAAAATATCCAATAAGTTCTTGGAATGTCATGGGGACAATGCTTTGTTTCAGAAACTGAAGGAAGTAACCCAGGGCATAGGCATTTAAGAATTGATTCTGACCAACAGGGAGGAGATGGTTGTGAACCTGTAGGTAGAGGCCTATTTGGGAGAAAGTGATTATGAATAAGGCTGTGAATCATTCATGGAGGTCACAGAAATCATGAAACAAAAAACAGGACTATGTAGCACTTTAAAGACTAACAAGATGGTTTATTAGGTGATGAGCTTCCGTGGGCCAGACCCACTTCCTCAGATCAAATAGTGGAAGAAAATTGACACAACCATATATACCAAAGGATACCATCAAAAAAATGAACACATATGAAAAGGACAAATCAAATTTCATGTGTTCATTTTTTTGATTGTATCCTTTGGTATATACGGTTGTGCCAATTTTCTTCCACTATTTGATCTGAGGAAGTGGGTCTGGCCCACGAAAGCTCATCACCTAATAAACCATCTTGTTAGTCTTTAAAGTTCTACATAGTCCTGTTTTTTGTTTCAGCTACACGAGACTAACACGGCTACATTTCTATCACAGAAATCATGGATTCTGTGACTTTCTGGGACCTTTGTGACTTCCACAGTAGTTGGCGTGGTACATCTCAGGGCATCCCTGGGGCCAGATGCTGTGCTGGAGCATTGGTTGGAGAGCAGTCAGGGTACCCTGGGCAGTTCACCCACCTGGAGTGGAAGTAGTAGTGGCACCCTAGCCTGCTCTCAGAGCAGTGGAGTCTGCTGGAGTGCTGCCTTTCCCCAGCACCTAAAATTTATTTAGGGCAATTTTTAGTAAAAGTCATAGACAGGTGACAGGTCATCTTAACCATAGTTCTCTCCAGCAAAGTGACAGAGTCCCTGTGTGCCTACCTGGTCATCAACAGTTTATGGAATTTGCTTAGGTCACAAGGATGTCACAATAGTGCTTGTGTAAGTTTAACTGGAAGTTCTGGTTGACAGACTGAGAGGCCATCTATCTCTCAGTACTGGAGCTAGTTGGAGAAAGGATTGAGAGAAGGTGTTGAGGAAAGACTAAACCATGAATACATTTGTGAGTGAACAGGAGGTAATTGATAGAGGTAAGGGTCACTATTGTATTTTTTATATCCAACCTGTAGCCACACATACACATTCAAGAGCATGGGTGCATAGAAACGTGTAATATTCTCCATTTATATGACCAGATCATTAGCTGCTGTAAATCCAGTGAGCCTCTACTGACTTCCCTTTTAATTGACTTGAGTTGAAGGACTGGCCTACAGCCTCTGAACCTGGAAACTTTCCTGACAACCTGTGTCACTATTGGATGTTATGGGGAAGGTCTTCTTTCCTTTCTCCAGTTGTTTTATGTTGTTAATATGGGTCCTTATTTTATGACTTCTGCATCCTTGGAGCCAAAATCTAGTGGTGCAAAGCATCAGAGATGGGAGAAATTAGAAGAGAAAACACAGAAGGACTTCTCTTCTAGCTGACTGTGTCTAGACTACAAAGTTCTATCACTTTTCTTTTGAAAGAGGCTTTTTTTCTGACAGTTGGCCCGTCTACACTGGGCCAAATGTCAGAAAAAAAGCCTCTTTCAGAACATCCCTTCTTCCTCGTAGAACGAGGTTTACTGAGATGCTGAAAAAACATGTCTGCTTTTCCAATATATTTTTGGAAAAGCAGACGCATTCCTTGGACGTGGCAGAGCTTTTCTGGGATATCTCTGGTATCCTGGAAAAACTCTGCAGTCTAGATGTACCTGCTGTCTACTTAAGATATTAAGTGGATAGCTAGCATATTAAATGGAGGATAACAAAGCGTTTCTTAGCAACACTAGTGCTCTTAATCCTTCACCATTACTATTGCAACTGTATGGGCAATGTAAGTTACAGTTCTGATTCCATCTGCATCTGGGTGTTGGAATCGAAGGGTAAGGATGGGTAATCGCCTAATCTTGAGCAATCTTTCATGGGAAGGGTAAATTCTGATCAATTCCTCCTCCATGCCTTGGAATGCTGTTACAATGGAGACAGATAAATATGGCATTTCAGATTTCTTGTTAAATATTAAGTCTCCAGGAGAATTTCTGCTGAGAGACACATGGGAGATAAAATCCTGATTTTATTAATACATCAACTATTTCACAGTTTCATCGAGTTTAAGGCTGGTAGGTCATTAGATCATGTACTTTAATCTTCTGTATGTCACAAACCATTACGTTTCACCTAGCAACCCTATGCTGAAACCAAAACTTGTCTTGGACTAAAAATTGTCACTCTTGAAGGGTATGTCAACACAGCAGTGTTAATTTGGAATAACTGATGTTATTGCAAAATAACATGGTCCGCATCTACACAGCAAGCCATTATTTCAACATAATGTCAAATAATGTCAAGCTGGAGGACTTCTTTCTCCGACTCCTATAACCCGCATTTTATGGGGAGTAAGGGAAGTAGGAGGAAGAGTGCTCTTTCCCCGACTTCCTGCTGTGTAGACAGCGCCAAAAGCCGAAATAAACTATTTCAACTTAAGCTGCACAATTGAGAGCTCAAGTTGTGTAGCTTATTTCTGCTTTAGCCCTGCTGTGTAGATGTGCCCAAGGCCTAGGAGACTAAGATGCTGTGTGCTGCAGACAGAGGATAGGAGAAACTGAAATGCTGCCAATGCCTGAGGCCTTTGCAATGGTAGAGAAATGATTAGGTCAGAAATGCCCTGATGATCCTGGTGGTTGATCAGTGCCCCATACTCCCGAAGAAGACAAATTCCCAACCTCCCAAACAATAATCCCTGCTAGTCTGACCCAGGGAAAATTCCTCCCCACCCTCAAATCTGGAGATCAATTGCATCCTGACCAATGTTCTCTCCAATTCTACGTGTAGAATACATTTGATGTGCATTGAGGCTTGTATGGATGTGTACAACCATTAGAAACACATGTCTGCCACCCAAGTGCTCAGTTTACGGGTAACACTGATCCTGACTATGTGAGCAAGACTTACCAAGACTTAATCTCTGAGGCTTCACATAAAGGTATGGGGCAATCACCCTACCCATGGAAAACACCTAGCTAGATAATTTCATGGAGGTTAGGTCCATAAAAGGCTATTAGCCAGGGGATAAAATGGTGTCCTTGGCCTGTGTTTGTCAGAGGCTGGAGAGGGATGGCAGGAGATAAATTGCTTGATAATTGTCTTCTGTCCACCCTCTCTGGGGCACCTGGTGCTGGCCACTGTCAGCAGACAGGATACTGGCCTAGATGGACCTTTGGTCTGACCCAGTACGGCCGTTCTTATATTCTTATGTTGTGCATTGGGGGAAAATCTTTTAGGGTCTCTAGAGGCAACTGGACAAATACCTATTCCATGTGTCTTCTCTGCAAGTATTTAAATTACCATAAAATAAAACTGAAGCCTTTTTTCAAAACAGAGTGCATAAAGTTTGACTTCTAAATTCATACAGTGGGGTCTTTAAAAAGTGGCTTGATTTTCAAGAGATACTGAACCCCTAGAAGTTCTTTGCACCATCCATAGGTAATTCTGGGTGCTCAGCACTTTTGGAAATGACACCCTGACTAAGCAAAACACTTCAGCATGTGTTTAACTTTAGATTTATTTGTTGGCATTGAGTTAGGCATGTGATTAATTTGTTGAATCAGGATGTAGGCGTGTTAATATGGATTGAGGAGTTTTAGTTTAGGCACCCAGTTTTAAAAATCTTGGCTCTAAATTATTCTGTGTGCTATCAAAATGCCTAAATTAATAGTAAAGGTGGAAAAGATTATTTTATGTGGGGATCTTATTTAAAAGGAGCAGCTTTTCCTTATTATAATCCGTCCCCCCACAATAGCTCTGCAAACAGACATGGTCACCATGAGGGAAGAAAAGGATTTGCATGATTCCCAGGTCCACTTATTACCATGTCTGGTCTCCTACAGAGTCTTTACTAGATAGTGAATTAAAGACACAAGCACTGAATCCCAACATCAATGATAACCAGCAGAATCCTTTCCTTTAATTTCAGCTGTTTACAGCGAGGTTGTTTTCCTCCTGGACCATATGGACGATCAAGATAAGGCCTCTATTGCCCTTCAGATTGTCAAGATAGCTGAGACCAAACTGGCTGTCGTTGTGACTGTTCTGCTAGAAAAACTTCAGCAGGATGAGGTAGGGCAGTTTCATCAAATCACATCTGTTTTCCATGTTTCCACTCCAAATTCTGTTTGACTTCATGGAAGTAATTCAATACAGAACTTGGCTCAGCCCACCTTCAGTGTAAGCAGTATTTACCCTTCTGTCTTCATGCAAAACTCATCATGCAAAATTCTGTTACAGATCAGGATGATATAATAAAGAGACACTCAGAGGAGCACTGTCCTTTTGTACACACTGGAGTACATGGGCTGTATATTATAAAAGTGCACTGTAGGGGTATCTATAATCTCTTATAGCAGTAGTTTGTCCTCCTTTAGCATCTTCATCCAAAAACCTCAAAGCAGGAAGCCAAGACAAGCAGTTCATTTCTGGCTCGCTTGAATAGTGTGGGGCGCTTGTATTCATAAGTTATCAATTATGATTTTCAATTAAAAATCCTCCTTACATTTAAAAATGAATGGAAAGAGGCAGAGCCTCTCCCCACTAGAGCAGTAATAATAGCAGTTTGCAGCAGCATCCTTTAAAAGCACAACCACTGGAATGTGTAGCCAACCATTGGCTTTGAACATTCCAAAGTGCTTTATGACCTTAGCAGGCAGTTCACACCTTCAGCTGCCTGAATTCAGAGTTATAGACTCACAGGAGACAGATGTGAAAGGCTTGTTGGATCATCCAATTTCCCAGCAGTGCCTTTTTCATTTTTTGGGGCCAAACCAATTTTAAAAGCTCCTAGTGACTGGGTTTCCACCACTTTCCAATGAAGACGATGTAATAACCTGATAGATGTCTTATAGCTGGGGCATTTTTCCTGATGTTAAAGTCTAAATTTTAGGTCTCTGATACTGCCCCCTGCTGTGCAATGTACGTGCTGCAGGGTAAGAAACACTGACTCCTAAGCATCCTCACTCCACAGTGCATGCTATGCAGCAAGGAGGTGGTGGCTGGCTGGAGTAGGCAGTCACGGTTGTGCTGACTCTGTGGAGGAGAGCTGACCTGATCTGAGCCCAGGGGAGTCCAGTTGTTTTCCCACTGTGATGTGATACGATTCATTTTAGATCCAAGAGAAACCAGGACACTCCAGGGATACTTAACCACTTTCTTATTTATTGCAAGCTTTAAGCAGTTATGACAGTTGTTTAAGTTTTACAAGCCTTAAAAACAATTACTACACAATTTAAACCTTAAATGCCATACATTCTAAAGCAAGAATATAGTGCAAAGCAATGCAAAAGCAATTAATAAAAGAGCTACTATAATACAATAAGAAAGACTAGTTCACTTACACTTCACCCGTATGCTACCTACAGTAGCAGGCAGGAGGTCAGGGTTCCTTTTCTTCCCATGCATTGGAACACCATGCACTGGATCACCGGTGTGAAGGGCCTATTTACTTCTAGTTACATCGAGCAGTACCTGTGGGTCAATCCTGCTCATTCCCTCCCACGGATTGTTCTTACTAAGCCCATTTTATAGCAAAGCGAGACTTGGTTGTTCTAATAATATTTACCAATTGATTACGTATTGTGTAGGATATGGAACATGCCCAATACCCTATCTGGAGTACATCCTGTCACTCAGGATGTTGCTGCTATGTGCATAGTTGACAGTTGTATGGCTGCATCTGTAATTTGTGGTTATCAGAAACAGAAGTACCTGTACAAGATTGCTTGCCATGTGTTCTTGACATAGTCTCACGTACCATGCTTCATCTGCATTGTTATGCAAAACATTCCTTCCTCTCACAGCTTCTCCCATGACCTTGCCTGCATGCTTATGTGCACCAGACTTGAGACAGGCCTGGGTTTTGCTTGTTAGAGATCCGCACGTGTTAAAGGGAGACGTGGCCATTTATTGTCAAGGCAGGCTCCCCTACACCCACCCAACCTCACCCTGATGCATGAGGTCAGATCCCATAGAGGTTGCAGGTCTCTATTTAAAAGTCAGTTCTGCTGGCCTCCCTGCACTTTTTAAAATTTTCTCCTGAATTACTTCCAAGCTGTTGATCTTTTCTGGGGAATGTGGTGCCAAAAAAGTGAAATAAGCCAGAAGCAGTCACACCTCAGATGAACAATGAGAAACTGTTGTCTTCCTGCTTTATGACAAGATTCCTGTATGTAACAAACCCAACCCAGATGGCTGACTTTTTTTTTCACTGTCACTCCAGGTCACTTGTTGTTTCCCACTTTTCTCCCTCTCATTATGTCAGTTATATTGACCCCCTCTCTAGGTGCGCTAGTTTGCAGTTCTCTGAAATCAGTCTTGTTCTGCTCAGGTTTCTAATTTCTCTGTGCCCCTCTTTATTATTTCTCTGTCACAACTCATACCTTCAACTCCTCCATATTTAGTATCATCTGTGAATTTGAACTTTGATGGACCCCATAAAAGAGACCTTCAAGTGTGCTACTGTCAATGTAGAGGTAACTCCTGAGCTAATTTTCCCTAAAAGCTGCAGAAGATTTACTGCAGGAGTTGGGTATTTTATCATTGTATTTACAAATTCTGTCTGGAGTGGATAAAAAAAGGCATGATGCTAATAATAACAATAACAACAATAACAATAATAATAATAATAACAACAATAATAATAATAAACAAAATTGGATAAGGGGGCAGTGCAGGGCCCTTATTCTGATTAAAAAATGTGTAAATTGCTCAGCTTCTTCTGAAATGCTGCTAGCTGGGGTGATTGTGGAGGGCATAGCAAGTTTTATACAAATGAAGACTAGGGGTTACTTGAGTGAGTATGCAGGCTGTGGAATCAGTGTGGTCTAGTGGAGAGGACTCCAGATAGTGAATCAGAAGACCTGAATTATTTTCCTGGCTATTGATCTGCTCTTTTAGCCTGGGCTAGTTGTTTCATGTTTAGATTGTAAACTCTTTTGGGCAGAAGCTTATTAGCGTAAGTGTTAGTATATTGCGTTACTATATTAGCTTATAGCATTACTATATTGTCATCAAGGAAACATTTTCCCCAATTGTTCTTTTATGTTTTGTCCCCAGAAAAACAGAGTAGACATTTACTGTATCCTGGAGAAAGTATTACAGCAGGATGCCCAGGTCCTAAAGAGAAGGCTACTGAGCAAAATAATAACACTTGCCTCAAAGCACATGAGAGAGACTCAGGTAAGTTAGATTAAGGGAAGTGTTGGAGCATAAGCTTTTGTGGTCAAAGACCCACTTCGCTGCTTTTGCAGATTCAGACTAACACGGCTACCCCTCTGATACTCAGGTAAGTTAGTTTTCCCTATATGCTAATGACAGGAATGAAAGCTTAAACTAATTAAAACATTGTTTGTAAACTATATACTGAAACTCCAGGATTAATGACTGCTAGGGGCCCACAGATCCCCACACCGTCCTCCAGAAATCCCAGGTCCTAAGCAGCATGTGACTAGTTTCATCTTGTTCAAGTTACACATGTGCTTAAGTGCTTTGTAAGGTCAGGATATTGTGACATATATCAGATGCAGAGAGGCCTACCGCTTCTTAACAAGCAAGTATTTTGTGAAGTCTCCTAGGGATTTCATTATTGATACTGATTTTGTGTGGAAGGTGCTCTGATACTATGGTGTTAAGCAGCAGGATGAAACCTTTAAACAGAATCGGAGCTGTTTCCAAAAGAAGCAGTATTTGGATTTAGGGTATAGTTTATTCAGGAAAATTCTCTGAATATCTTGAAGCTGCCCACCTCCTCTGAGGGAAAAATATCATGTCACTATGATAGCCAATCATCCACCACAAATAGCTAATAGCGAATAGTCTAAGCAGCTTGCAAACAACTGAAAGGCTGACAAGTGTTTAGCCAAACGATTCAATGATTATTTATGACTCATGATTCTGTTCTCAGAAAGTTGGGTGGAAAACAGAAATAAGAACTTGATTCATTTGAGCAGCATTGGCTGGTGTAGTTGGCTTTAATCACTTCAGTCTCTCTCTTTTTGTATTTTTTAAGGAAGCAACAAATGAACTAAAAGTGGCAGCGAGCAACACATTAGTGGCTCTGGCACGCTGCTATTTCAGTGAGGTGATGTATGAGCTTCAATGTCATCTGAATCCACTGAAGCTGTCTGACGTGTTCACTTTGATTACGCTGGGCAACCTATCATCAGCTTATCGTATGTCAACTTCCATCTTTTGTTTCAAAGTTATTGTCTTCCATTTAAGGACAGAGGTTCACGCTCTGTACAGCTACACAGAGTGCTATTTGGGGGGCATGAGATGAACTGCTGTGGCTGGTTCCAGTTGCTAGACCATGAGCTATCCACACCAAGGTGCAAGCTCTTATGCCCCATTTGAAGTTCTTAAAGGACAGGATTGAGGAAAATCAGGTCTAGTGGAGCTCTTCTCCATTCCATTTCTCATCCCTCCCCAGTGCTCTCTCTCCTACTCTGGGAGAGGATTGGGCATCTGGCACAGCTGCACATTGGTGGAGAATGCTCCTCCTCAGGGTAAATCCCCCACTGATTTTTTACTTCTGCCTTATCATTTGTGTACGCAGCACAAAATGACCTAGGAGCCCATAGCATCCGACCCAGCGGTGTTTCTAAATGCGATAGTAAGAAGGCAGATAACAGTCAATTGTCTGTCTTCCTTTTCTTCTGGTCCTTCTTTTCAGCACTCAAGTGCATTCCTTTTGTGGGAATGACCCTGTACGGCATGAGCTCCATGCGGATGTTAGACGACGAGAGCAGGCTGATGCAACAATTTTGTGGTGGTAAGTGCCAGCACTTATTGTAGATGTCCAAAATGGATATTTAGGGGCCTTGGTACAGAGTTAAGTGACTGATCGTTTACAAACAGGCTCTGAACTGGATTGTACCAGGGGCTGAGTCCTCATGCTCCTGTGGCACTCAGTGGAGTTGAGAGTACTCCTTACTTTGCTGGAGGTGCTGAGCATTTGTAAGTTCAGGCCCTTTATGACTTGTGGCTATTTTAAAAATAAACAAAAGCTGATGCTGCCCATGTGCCAGGAAACTCCTGGGGGAGAATGTGCAGGCAACAGACTGAATTACATTTAAAAATTTCCCGTTTTCCACCCCTCCACCCATTCCTCCTCTTTAGTTGCTTAATTATCATCTCCTTTCACCCTCTTTCTCTGTCCTCTGGTCTTCTCCACTTCTCTCTTCCTTTGCTTTTTAGTTGATGCTCAAGTAAGGCCACGTCTACACTATGCAGAAGATCAATGCTGCTGCAGTTGATCACCAGGGTCCAAATTAGCAGGTCTAGTGAAGCCCCACTAATTCGAACTGAGTGGGTGCTCCCGTTGGCACCGGTAGTCCTGCTTCTCATGAGGAATAACACTCCTGTCAACCTTCCACTGTGTGGACAGTCTGAAAACACGATTTAAGATACGTCAACTCCAGCTACATAATTAACATAGCTGGAGTTGCGTACCTTAAGTCAACTTTCCCCTTTAGTGTAGATCAGGCCTAAGGGATTAATCCTGCACCTTTGAGATCAATGGGAATTTTGCCATCAGCTTCATAGAACATAGGATTGAGCCTTAATTTTCCTTTCAAGGGCAGCGGGTGCATCTAATTTTAGGGCAAAATGCTGTCAAATCTCAGTATAGCTAATAGGAGTTAGGGGCACTGAACATCTTTCAGACAAACTGTAACCCAACAGGAAATCATACAGTTTTAGGGCTAAATAAGCAATAACTGCAGAGGACATGAATCATTCAGAAAACAGCTGGTCAAAATATTTTGTTTTTGTATTACATTTTTCATATTTTTTTCCAAGTTGATGGAATATTAAACTGAAAAAATGTCAATGACAGTTTTAATCAGGATGTGTTCAGTGTTTTTGTGCAGCTAAAAAGGTGGCTGAAATTTGTTGATTTTTGAAACATGTGAATGATCTTTGTAATTTGAAATTTTGAAAAAAACAAGAGTAAACACTTTTAATTTAATTTCAACTACCTTTACAATCAGCTCTAATTAAGAGGTAACAAGGGAGAAAAAAATATGTTTTCAAATGATGGGAATTAAAAAGAGATGGAGAGAGACAAAAGAGAAGAAAGCCTTTTGAGAAACAAGAAACGGAAAGGAGGGAAGAGAAATCATTCAAAACTGTTATTGGATTTCATCAGCTGTTCCTGAATTGGGCATGGAAGTGTAATAAACTACAAGCCTGGGTGTGTCCACTGATAAAACAACGTATCCTTATTACTAGTGCATCCTTTTCATATTGCCTGTCTTTTTTCCTTCCATGCAGTTCTGGAAAAATGGTCAAGGGCAGTAAATGTATATTTTAGTAACTGGGAAAAGTGGCCATTTCCCAAAATGGGTAAATCTCAGTTCTGTGATGAAATTCTTCCTCTCTATCGTCATGTGACAAGCAAATGGACCACATGTGAAGATTTGGAGGTGAGAATTGTAGGCTTTCTAAACCTTTATGTGAAATTGTATTGTTAAATTCTCTGTGTATGGCACTCTTTGATGATGGAGTTCAATGGCAGGTTCTTTGGGATAGAATGGAGTATGATGTAAAACATTTAAAAAAGATTATAATGTCACAATCTCATGGAAATTCTGTCTGTACATAGTGTACATAGATTCCAGTTTTGTCACCTGACATGCAGATGAATATAGGAGAATGGGCTAAATTCATTCCTGGCAGATGTCTATTCAGTTCCAGTAGAGTTACAGCAGGAATGAGTTGGTTTAGTGTGCATACTAATCTGGGGAAATATCCCACTTGGGAAAGTTGTGAGGTGCAGTAGAATATAATTCTGAAACCAACACCATAGCTGTGTCTAGACTGGAAAAACTTGCCAGCTGTCTACACTGGCTGCTTGAATTTCCGGAAAAGCACTGATGATCTCATGTAAGATCGTCACTGCTTTTCCGGAAATACTATGCTGCTCCCGTTCAGGCAAAAGTCCTTTTCCGAAAGACTTTTGCGCAAAAGGGCCAGTGTAGACAGCACCGTAGTGTTTTCTGCAAAAAAGCCCCGATCGCGAAAATGGCAATTGGGGCTTTTTTGCGGAAAAGCGTGTCTAGATTGGCCACGGACGCTTTTCCGCAAAAAGTGCTTTTGCGGAAAAGCATCCTGCCAATCTAGACGTGCTTTTCCGAAAATGCTTTTAACGGAAAACTTTTCCGTTAAAAGCATTTTCGGAAAATCATGCCAGTGTAGACGAAGCCATGCATGAGTCTTAACTCTTTACCAGGAAATATTGAGATAGGGCTGTTTCAACAGTGGAAAAGGGAAATTGCACTCGTCAGCAGTAGAAAAGATGGGCCCATTGCATGATATTGAATGAATTTGTAGGAACATAAATTCTGTGTCTCTATGTAGCTCAAGCAGGCCATTATCAAAGCCCTTGGTACTATGATGAGCCTCCTCCTGCATAAAGAAGAGCATCAAGATAAGGTGTTTGAACAGATCCCATGGCTTCTTGAGCAATATAAAGAGGATGTTAATGTTTTTCATGTCACCAAGGTAAGATACTTATTAAAATAACTATCAATGTGTGCGCATAGGTGAACTGCACTAGCTGCTACCAGTGGCGTTTCCTGGTCTACATAGTGACTTGTTAGATAATAGATAAACACACAAGTCTTGATTTTATAGACATGGTGACCCAGGTGACAAGTTTTGTAGGTAAAAGCCTCTCATGAAAAGTATCTTCTGTTTCTGGAGATGATAAGGAGGTAAGAAACAAAACACCTTTTCCCTCCCCCCCCCCCCCCCCCCGCCCCATAAGATACTCCCTCCTTGTGATTTACTGGTACATCCTATCAACTCTGTGTCTCTCTTTTAGATTATAAATAAACTCCTCAGAGCAGGGGCTGCTGTGTGTTGTCTCTGGGCAGTATTAAGTAAACTGCCAGTAGCTGAAAATTAATACTAAGAAGGCCTGAAGTGCATTGCTTTAGATTATATAACTAGATAGATATAAAATCACTGTCTATTTCATCTACTGTTGTGTACAGGGCTGTTGTAGCTGTGTTGGTTCAAGGATATTAGAGAGACAAGGTGGGTGAGATAATATAATTAAAGATATTATTTCACCCACCTTGTCTCTCTTATTTCATCTACCCTCAGTATCACATGACCAAGGTAACTCTTGTCTGCTGATAGTGAGAGGATGGAGTGAGGGCAGTTGGCTTCAGTAGTATGATTGAGCATGCTCAGTCTATGTGAGCTGGCTCAGTACAAGCCAAGCAGCAAATCCAGGGCCACAACCCTGCTGCCCTTCCCCCCTCCCCACTTCCTCCATGGTTTACTCCCAATCTATGTTGGCTTTCTGGTCCAGAATATGTGGTTGCTTTTGGGATTGGAATGCCCGTGACTTTGAGGGAATCAATGTCTCATGGACTTGACTAAAAGTATCAAAGGACTACACAAGAGCCTAAATGTAGTAAAATATGTAGATTTCATCAGAGATATCCTGGAAGCTTCAAGCAGCAAAGAAGAAAAGTGTGTAGGTACAGGAAGGAGTTAGACTGTCATCTCATTATCAATAGCCTGGAAGAGAACATAAAATCATCATTGATAAAATTGGCAGATGAAATAAACATTGGGGAGTGGTAAATAATGGAAAGGACAACTCACTGATTCAGAGTGATATAGATCATTTGGTAAACTGGGTGCTAACAATAAATGTGCATTTAAATATGGCTGAATGTAAATAGATGCATCTAGGAACAAAACAATTTGGTGATACATACATGTTGAGGGATGCTTCCTGAGAAACAGTAACTCTGAAAAATATTTTGGGAAACTTGGTGAATACTCAGCTGAACATGACCTACAAATGTGATGCTGTGGCCAAAAAAGCTGAAGTGATACTGGGATGCATACATGGGGAAATCTCAAGGAGGAATACAGTGGGAAATGCAAAGTTCATTTCCACACTAGAACTGACCAACAGATATTGGTAGATACCCCTGATACCGGCTTCCTGTGAGAAGAGTGCCTTTCACACCCTGCTTGGCTTATAGCAATTCAGCAGGATGCCATTTGGGCTGCACAGAGCCTCAGCCACTTTTCAGCAGCTCATGAACCAAATATTGCAAACATATATGCAATATACAGCCGTGTGCATTAAGAATATTGTCATCCACAGCACCAGCTGGGGGAAACACCTCTGACATCTTAGCAAGGTATTGTAAGCCCCAATAGATGCAGGACTCACTGTGAATCCAGCCAAGTGCCATCTTAGTGAACACAGTAGGAAGGGGAAAACTATAGCTCCTTGATAAATAAGGTCTAAGGCTTGTGTGACTGCCCCACCTCCCTGACAAAGAAACAGGTGCCACAATACTTCAGACACAGTGGCTGATTAGTACTCAACTTCATCACACTGGGCACCCTATTATTGGACCTGATGAAGAACACCCAATCACAGAAAGTCCAGTAATCAGAAGACTGTGAGGAAGCCTTCCAGGCCCTGTGAAAACAGCTGAACCAAGAGCTGGTCCTATCCCATCCAACTTCACAAAGCCTTCTATCCTTCAAATGGAGGTCTCGGAGGTAGGACCAGGAGTGGTACTATCTCAAGAAATAGGTGGGAAGGAGCACCAGATCCTTTATCTCAGCTGCAAGCTGTTCTCCTGAGAGACCTGCCGCCCTACTATAGCAAGGGAGGCCCTGGCCATGAAGTGGGTGATCTACACCCTGGGGGTATGTCTACACTACAAAGTTAATTCGAACTAACGGATGTTAGTTCGAATTAACTTTGATAGGCGCTACACTAGCGCTCCGCTAGTTCGAACTTAATTCGAACTAGCGGTGTGCTTAGTTCGAACTAGGTAAACCTCATTGAACGAGGACTAAGCCTAGTTCGAACTTACTAGTTCGAATTAAGGGGTGTGTAGCCCCTTAATTCAAACTAGTGGGAGGCTAGCCCTCCCCAGCTTTCCCTGGTGGCCACTCTGGCCAACACCAGGGAAACTAGTCTGCCCCCCTTCCGGCCCCGGACCTCTTAAAGGGGCACAGGCTGGCCAGCACCCAGCTAGCAGACCCTGCACCTGGCACGGCTCGAGCCAGCCACCCGCTGCCACCCAGCCATCCCCCTCTTCCCGGGACCAGGCTGGCGGCTCTCGGGAGCCTGCCCAGGACCGCACCCGCCTGGTTTAGTGCGGACATCATGGACCTCGTCCACGACCTCCGCACTAGGCACAGGAAAGTGGCCGTCTAGGGCAGGAGAGCTGCCAGCCTGGCCACCTAGGAGCAGGTGTGCATGAAAATGAAGGTGGTCCACTGAGACCCCCAACCCTGAGCCCTGAGCTTACAATGGGCGTATTGGGTCATACCAAAGGTCCATCTAGCCCAGTAGCCTGTCTGCCGACAGTGGCCAACCCTAGAGACCCTGGAGGGGATGGACCGAAGACAGTGATCAAGCCATTTGTCTCGTGCCATCCCTCTCCAGCCTTCCACAAACTTTGGGCAGGGACACCACTCCTACCCCCTGGCTAATAGCACTCCATGGACCCAACCTCCATCACTTTATCTCACTTCTCTTTAAACTCTGTTCTAAGTTCTAGCCGTCACAACCTCCTGCAGCAAGGAGTTCCACAGGTTGAATCTTTGCTTTGTGAAGAGCAACTTTCTGTTAGTAGTTTGAAGCCTGCTACCCATTCTTTTCCTTTGGTGTCCTCTAGTCCTTCTATTATGGGGACTAATGGAGAACTTTTCTTAATGCATCCTCTCCACCCCACTCATGCTTTTATGGACTTCTATCCTATCCCCCCTTAGTGTCCTCTTTTCTAAGCTGAGAAGTCCCAGTCTCTTTAGCCTCTCTTTATATGGGACCTGTTCCAAACATCTGATCATTGTAGTTGCCCTCCCCTCTCCCACCCTCTCTCTTCCCCTCTCCCACCTCCTTTTCCCAGTCTCCCCGAGTTTTGTTCAATAAAGAGAGATTCTATTTTTGACCACACGTTTTCTTTATTTTGTACATCAGGAAGGGGGGCTAGGGAAGGGTAAGTGGAAGGAGGTGACGGAGGAATGGGGTACGAGCCCCCGATGGGGAGGACTGGGCTGGCTCTGCGTGCTTCTGGGGGTGGAAGCTCTCCTGCAGCCCCCCAATTGCTCCTTCTCCCCAGATGGCAGCCTGCGGCAAGTACAGCCAGGCTGATGGCCGAGTGCTGTGATGTGCCCAGTGTGGGCACTCAGAGCACTCCAAGCCAGGACTGCTTTGCAAGAGGGGCACCCCTGAGAACTGTCTGTCTGGGGTGGGGGTGGGGTCCCTTTAAGCACAGCCCTCGGCTAGCCTGAGGCAGCAGCTCCACGCTCTAAGTCCTCATGTGATGCCCTGCCGGCACTGCTTCCGGCTATCCTTAACCCCGGTTCAGGGTCCACTTAATGTGGACATGCTAGTTCGAATTAGCAAAACGCTAATTCGAACTAGTTTTTTTAGTCTGGATGCATTAGTTCGAATTAGCTTAGTTCGAATTAACTAATTCGAACTAAGTTAGTTCGAATTAGCGCTGTAGTGTAGACATACCCTGGGATATCCTGTACTGGGGAAGCCCTTTCAACTGGTCACCAACCATGCACCCCTCAGATGGATTAATAACATGAAGGACACCAGTGCCTGAATCATGAGGTAGTACTTCCCGCTCCAACCCTATGACTTCTGTACGTTACGCTGGGCCAGGGAAGGCTCATGCAAACACAGACTTCTCCCAAGTGGAAGGAGACGATGAAGAGGAAGGTCCACCAATGGACACCCTCTTAAGGGGGAGTGTTTGTGACAGAGGATACCCCCCATGCATGGTTCAGCGGGGGCTAATCATGATCTGTGGGCTATGCCCCTTCATACTTGCTGGGAATGCTCCAACTGGAACCAGGATATAAAAGGGAGCAGCTCAGTTCTGTCTAGGCTGACAGCTGAAGGGAGCAGAGGTGCTTTGCAGGCTTTTGTGGAGGGACTGCCAGTGCCCTAGGATGCAGAAACCAGCCAGCCTGTGGTTCCAGTTGACCCCCCCACAACCATCCAATGCCACAGATGGAGGAGAGACCACGGAGTTACTGAGATGACCTGCTGCAGAAGAATGGTGGGAAGTAATCTATGTGAACTAAGCATTATTGAGTTGAGGTATTAGTCTTTGACTCTGCATGTTTTGGAAGAAACCCCATTGAGCTGCAAGACAAGGCCCTGGGCTGGGACCCTGTGGAGTAGGTAGAGCCTGGTGGAGAAGGGCTGGCCACTAGGCAACACTGGTTTGCCCCAAAGGGTGGTTGAGCACTAGGTTGCACAGTCGTACCTAGAAGGGCTTGGGTCATTGAGCTGAAGAGCCTCATTAAAGGGCTGCTGCACTGACCCTGTCTATTAGGCAATGCTGCTCTAAGAACCAGGCCTGCTATGGTGGTTGGGGAGACTAGGTCACTTGGGCTGCCTTAGTTCTTTAACTCCTCCACAACCTGATACCATCCAAACAGGGTGGACCTACCCTGTGACAGGTGACTTACTTACAGTCTATAATATCTGCATGGGGAAATATAGGTAATGACCTAGCAGAGAAAGGCATGACATGATCCAGTGGCTACAAACTGAAACAGGAGACATTCAGATGGGAAATAAGGTCTACCTTTTCAGTGGTGGGATATTAGCCATTCAAACCATTTACCAAGAGTCAAGGTGATCATTTTAAAATCAAGATTGGATTTTTTTCTGAAAGTTCTGCTTTAGGAATTATTTTGGCAATTTCTAAGGCCTGTGTCATACAGAAGGCCTGACTAGTTGATGACAATCATCCCTTTTGGCCTTGGAATCTATGAATTCCATGAACCTGCTTCAGTCATTGCATATTGCTCCTTTGTATGCCCACCTTCTAACTTTCACCCTCTGTTGTAGAGTCTGAGGCAGCTCTTGGAAGTCGCTGGTGAATATAAGATCCTTCTACCTGAAGGGAAATTTCAAGCCATCTGCAGTGCTCTGCACGACCGGGTGAGGGGAACTTGTTCTTGTATCACTTGAGCTTAAGCACAGCAGATCTGAAGCATATTAAGAATAAACATCTTTTGAATGCTAGTGAAGAGCCCGGAGACCTTCTCATGCCTTATTGGTTTCTGCTGGCTTAAGAATAAGCAGATAGTGGTCTCATTTTATTAGCTAAAATCCAGCTCAGTTTGTAAAGCAATTTTAGCATAAGCCAGTTATTAGAGGGAGTTAGAGTTAGATAGTAAAAACTGATCCCATCCAAATGGGGAGGACCTATCCTGTGACAGGGTGACTTAATTGCAGTCTATAATATCTATGTGGGGAAACATATGTAATAATCTAGCAGAGAAAGGCATAACGTGAGCCAATAACTAGAAAATGAAGCTGGACAAATTCAGACTGCAAATAAGGCCTACATTTTTATGGTGGAATAATTAACCATTTGAACCAGTTACCAAGGGTCAAGTCTTGATTCAATTAGCTCTGCTGCTAAAAACACTTTGAAAGCAGGAACTTCTGTTATCCAGTGTATCGGTCATTGTTTCTGATTCTTGTTGTGCAGTCAGTACCATTTCTTTTGGCTTCAGAGCTCTATTTGGAAAGGTAGGAAGTGAGTGCTTAGAAATTAATTGAGCCTCTTCTTTTCAGTTGCTTGTTCTGATTAGTTTTCCTTTGATCACTTCTCTTCTTCCCACAGATCTGTTCTCCAACTCAGCAGCTCATCATGGAAAATCAAATGGAGCTGTGCTATTGTATCCTACTGCTAGGTAGGGGAAGAGACTCCAAATTACACAGTAGTTTCCTTGTAACTTCCTTCTTTTGTAGGTGTGGTAAGAATGAGCTTTCAGTTGTTAGTGAGGATGTGATTTCTTCCTTTGCAGCCCGTTCTTCTCCTGATGACCTCATAGCATTTCTGCACTCGCAGCTGAAGATTGAGAATGAGACTGTTCGTGTGGCAACCCTGAATCTGCTCACAGCTATTATTGGTGCTGACTGTAAGTAACACAGGAGTAACTGTGACTGCTGCGATCATCGCCATCGTGCTGGGGGTTGAGTTGGGGACATCCAGAGCTAAAAGCATGAGCTGCTATAGGTTGATCTAAAGAACCAAGGCTTTGCAGGCATGGTAGGGCTATAACATAGTCATCATCTCTGCAAATGGGGCACAGAGGATCTGTAACACAGGGGCGGATATAGGGCAGGGCGAGCGGGGTGGCCGCCCCGGGTCCCGCGCTTCAAAAAGCCCCGCGCACGCGCCGTGGTGCCACCGCGCATGAGCATGGCGTCACTGTGCATGCGCCGTGGCAAAGGGGGGGCCCCGCGGAATTATGCTGCCCGGGGCCCCGCAAAACGGTCATCTGCCCCTGCTGCAACACATAGAGTCATATAGTCATAGATTATTAGAACTGGAAGGGACCTTGAGAGGTCATCAAGTCCAGTCCCCTGCCCTCATGGCAGGACCAAGCACTGTCTAGATCACCCCTGATAGGTGTCTATCCAATCTGCTCTTAAATATCTCCAGTGGTGGAGATTCCACAACTTCCCTGGGCAATTTTTCACAGTGTTTAACCAACCTAACAGTTGGGACGTTTTTCCTAATGTCCAACCTAAACCTCCCTTGCTGCAATTTAAGCCCATTGTTTCTTGTCCTATCATCAGAGGCCAAAGAGAACAATTTTTCTCCCTTCTCCTTGCGACACCCTTTTAGATGCATGCTCACCAGAGGGTTGGAAATTCACTAAAGGGACCCAGTGCTGCTCTAAGTTACTCCCATGTGGTCACACAGAAATCAACAGGGTTAATTAAGTGCTGAATGTAGCCTAAAATATTTTCAAGGTACAAATACAAATGTAATCTTGTGGCGGATGCATGTTAATAATAATGAGATAAAAACAAAATAGTACTCCTGACTGAATAAGTATTAGACACTCTAGAATAGATCCCGAATTCTGCTATACTGGTGGTAAACACAGACTAACTTCACTGACCTCCATTTGTCTAACTCTCTCACAATATTTCCATCAGGATAGTATGATGGTGCTATTTACAGAAGTGGAAATACTTCAGACTTAGACTGGTGTAACTGAGATCAGAGTCTGGTCCTATATTTTCCCCGCTGATTCTCTGTATATGAGTGAAGCTTGGTAGTACTCTTAAATAGGGCACAGGACACATTCTAATGTGGAGCATGAGTGTTTGGAACAAAGATATACTATATTGCACACTTCTCCTTATCTTTCAGTGCCTGAGACAAGAGTTAGAAAGTTTCTGATTGTGAAGGCAGTGAAATCTGCTCTCAGTGATCAGAGTGCTAAGGTAAGATTGTGTGTGGAATAGTGGTATTGCTGTTAATATCTGGGAAGTATTTCACTCAGTGGAGAGTCTGGCAATGAGACACATTTTTAGGCTGAGATTATTAATAGGGTTTCAATTAATCACAGTTAACTAAAAATTAATGCGATTAAAAATTGAAATTTATTACATATTTTTGTGGTTTTTTACATTTTCAAATATATTGATTTCAATTACAACACAATGACAAGTGTGTACTATGCACTTTATATTATTTTTATAACAAACATTTGCATTGTAAAAATGACAAAAGAAATAATATTTTTCAATTCAGCTCATAGAAGTGATGTAGAGCAATCTCTTTAGCGTGAAAATGCAACTTACAAATGTAGATATTTTTTGTTAACTGTAACGAAACAATGTAAAACTTTAGAGTCTACAAGTCCATTCAGACCTACTTCTTGTTCAGCCAGACACTAAGACAAACAAGTTTGTTTCCATTTATAGGAGAAAATGCTGCCTTTTTCCTAATTACAGTGTCACCTGAAAGTGAAAACTGGCATTTGCATGGTACTTCTGTAGCCAGTGTTGCAAGGAATTTACATAACAGATGTGTTAATCATTTGTACTTCAGCCACTATTCCAAAGAGATAAAAGAAAAAGCAAAAGGACTCTCATATCCTGTCTCATATTGCATGCAGAAGAGATAATAATAACTCGTGCATAATCTCTACCCTTGCAGGTGAGGATGGCAGCTCTCCATTTTGTCCTGAAGCTGCTCAGTTCAGGAAGTGTGGAGAATTGTGCAGCAGGGGATATGGTCGCCTATGTATTCGGAGAGTTCGATGTGTCCACCAGAAATCTGGTAAGGAGAGTTCTTAACACTTAGGACTCAGTTCTGCCATTCTGGCATGCTGATTGTTCCCCTTGACTTCAGTGGGAGCTTTGGATGCTCAAGGATGCAGCTGGACTGAAGGATTAGAGCTAGAATCTGATCAGTGATATTCGTGTAAAACCAGGGTAATGCCCCTGACTTCAGTGGCATTATTTTGGATTTACACAAGTGTAACAGAGACCAGAATCTGATTCTGGATATTTATATCTGACAGTGCGACCTACATTACTTAGACCTCGGGCAAGTCAGTGAAAATTCTGACAACACAATCTTTCAGTGAAATGCTCTTGTATAAGGAAGCACATCTTTTTTATAAATAGACTCTCCAAAGAACACAATGGTGCCCAATCCTGTGGCTGCTGAAGCACACATAAACTATTAGCAAAACACTGAAGTTATGCAGCCTACATCAAGATGTCTAGAACCTGGAAAAGTTTGCTGCACACTTCATTCTCTGTTCTATGTGTACTAGTTCAAAATCTTTTCAATGGGTATTTCCAGCTATGGGCAGAGTCATGGACTCCAGACACAGAGTTCCATGATGGGATCCATGATATACATTAACTTTACAGTAAGTTGTTGAGGATCTTAGCTCTGCCTGGCCCTTTAGCTACCAAGTGGGAGCTTATGGCAGTACTCACCAACTGCCTCTTTTTCATCCTACCCATCTCAAAGAAAGTAGGAGGCAACTCTTTCTCATCAGGCCACATTTGCTCTTATTTAAACTGAAATCAGTAGAGCTGATCAATATTTAGTTTGGTGTAAGGAAGAACAGAATTTAGCCTATAGATAGACTCACATTCACTATGCACAGAATGATCAAGCTGCTTGGGGCATCAGAACAAACAGAATGGCTCCCTCTAGGTTCTGCATATTTATTTCCACTGGGCAGAGTCTGAGTGGCTCTCCTCAGAGATAAAAAGAAGAAATGTTCTTTTTTGAAAATTTTTTTGAAAAGAGTTCAGGGAACTCTTTTATAGAATCATAGAATGATAGGGCTTGAAGAGAATTCAGGAAGTCATCGAGTCCAACCCCCTGCTAAAAGCAGAACCAATTCCAACTAAATCATCTCAGCCAGGGCTTTGTCAAGCTGGGACTGAAAAACCTCTAGGGATGGAGATCTCACCACCTCCCTCAGTAACCCATTCCAGTGCTTCACCACCCTCCTCGTGAAATCGTTTTTCCTAAGATCCACCCCCCCACACACACAACTTGAGACCACTGCTTCTTGTTCTGTCATCTGTCACTACTGAGAACAGCCTCTCTCCATCTTCTTTGTGTCCCCTTGTGCTGGGGTTTTCCTAAGCCTGGGTTCTGACCCACCAGTTAGGTGTTTCTGTTATTCTCTTCCCTTAAGAATCTCCATCATTCGAGGTTTTTAATGCCAGGCTTGGCAAAGCCATGGCTGGAATAATTTAGTTGGGGCTGGCCCTGCTTTGAGCAGGGGGTTGGACTATATGACCTCCTGAGGTCCCTTCCATCCTTAATCCATGATTTTATGATTTGTGCACTCCTAATGCAATGGAAAAGCTCTCCTAGGTCAATATTCAGAAAGGCTTTGTAAGAAATAGACACCGATTCTACAGCCAGTGTTTTCCCACTAGCTAGTAAATGCTATGTATCTATCTCATAGCAGGGGACATTTTATGCCAGTGGTGGACTGAGATCTAGTTTTTCCAGTATAGTTAACACTACATGGACAGGAAAGAAAATCATCAGCGCAGTAACCAAATTCAAGAGGACCAGTGAGAACTGATCACCTCTCGTAAAAGGAATGAATTAGTATTGAGTTAAGCTCTGTGTATGGAAACTCATTCACCAAAGACTTCCTGCTCTTCAGACATAAACAGAATAGTTTGAAGAGCTGAGGGGAGGGGAGTTAGGTGCAACGTTGGTATGAAAATAAAGTTATAAAAGGAGCTGGGCTGGGGAGACTTCTCTGCTCTAAATAAAAAGAAATGCTCCTCTCTGTCATTTGCCACTCAGCATGGGAGAAGCTGTCCAGGAAAGAGAACACAGCACCGGACCCCAAACTGCATGCAATGTGCTAGACAGCTGCCATCAGACAGTCTACAGAAGCCCTCACATACACAGAGCCAGACTCATCTCTCATGTAACTCCTTTGGCTTTGATGGAGTTACGTACACCAGAGGTGAATCTGGTCCCTGGGACTTGTATAGACAAGGGTCTCTTTTTGGAGACATATAAATCTTTTGCTATATGGAAGTTAAATGCTTTGGAGAGGGATTTTAGTGACAATCAAACCTATTTAAAAGAAACGTTTGGGAGGGATTTTCTGGTACTAACTTTGTCCATTCTCCTGCTTTGCCAACAGCTACTAGAGACCTGGCTCAGTTCAGGGCAGGAGTGGGAGAGAGAAAGGGCCTTGCAGGCCAGTGTCTGGCTGCTAACTGCCTATCAGGAGATAGTTAATAGCACAGTGAGTATAGTTCTACTCTTCCTTGAGCTGACTTCCCCACTTCTATCAAATCTGACATTCAACGTGAATGCATGAGAAATTCTACTAGGCCTGCAGCTGGGGCCTCAAAGTGAGTAAGATCCCTCTGCTTCCATAAGAGAAAGGTTTCCATAATAGTGCTGTGACAGCACTCAGGCCAGACTGTAAGAAACAGGGCAGGCAGTTCCCCAGACTAGTGATTTTATAATTAGATTCACCAAACCAGTAAGAAAAGAGCTTCTACTCTGGTTAACAAAATACCAAACAATAGTACCCTTTAGGCATTCCAGACCTTGGTTCCCATCTAGACAACTAAGTCTAATATAATCACCAATCACAAAGGACTAGACACTTATCCTTAGGTTAATATGAATCACAGGTCTTCCCTAAATATCAGCCAATCCTTAATAACGGAATATCAGATTTGTTGTTAAAAGGAAAAAGAAGAGAGTTACAAATGGTTAAGTGATAGATAGTTGTTCAAATGACTTTCACTTTTCATAGTTCAGGATCACAACCATGTGGAATAAACGGCTGGCTTGTAAAAGTCTCTCTGGAATCATGCTAACCGGTCAACATCCAAAGCCAGTTTAGATGCAAAGGCTGTTAGTTTTTCCATGCATTTCCCAGACTATTCCAAATAATTATTTGGAAGATCTATGTCCTATGGCTTACACGTCCCCTGTTCAAAGTTTAAGCAGACTGGAGAGAGAAGATCAGTCCCATAACTTGTCTTTTATAGCTATTCTAGCCGGTTGGCAAGCCTCCTCACAGAAATTGTCGAAGCAGGATCTCTCCCTGAGAAAGAATAGGTCATGCAGATCTCCTGTCGTACTTTGTTTTGAAGTTAATTTTCTATTTCCTACGCATACACTGGTAAATGGGTGATAGTCATTCACATAAAGTAATTAGCCGATCGTAGTCTTCCATTACAACACAGATAGTTAAGCTGAAGTACAAACTATTTTATTGTACTATCTTCTATCTTTGATCTTAAGGTTAACTGAAGACAGTTGCATATAATTAAGGCAATTAAGACATGAAAAGGAATTGGAATCTACAAGCTAATTTGGTTATATTAAACTTCTAGCAAGATATAAATACAGACAATAATACATAACATCTACCTTTCATATCTATTACCAAAATGCATAATGTTGGTGATCGCTAGTCTAGGACTTTTCTTTGGGTACGTCTAGACTACAGGGTTTTGTCGACAGAAGTTTTGTCGACAGTATCTGTCGACAAAACTTCTGTCGACAAAGAGCGTCTAGACACATTCAGTTCTGTCGACTAAACAAGCTGCTTTGTCGACAAAACCCTGTAGTCTAGACACAACCCTACATGCAATAACACCTTCTGTCGACAGAACTCTGTCGACAGAAGGTGTTATGCCTCGTAAAATGAGGTTTACCAGCATCGACAAAACTGCTGACTTCTGTCGACGTTATGTTGACAGAACTCAGCGGTAGTGTAGACGCAGGTATAGTTTTGTCGACAAAAGTCCACTTTTGTCGACAAAACTCAGTAGTCTAGACACACCCTTTGAAATAACATAGAAGTGACTTGTCTTGATACAATTGCAGTGCCGCTTGTTAAGTTATTGTGGTCACACATAGGTTGGCTGTGTCAGTGTCATAGATGCATTCCTATACTCTCAGGCTGTTAAAGTTGAAGCAAAATGCAGGACAATGTAGCACTTTAAAGACTAACAAGATGGTTTATTAGATGATGAGCTTTCGTGGGCCAGACCCACTTCCTGATCTGAGGACGTGGGTCTGGCCCACGAAAGCTCATCATCTACTAAACCATCTTAAAAAATAAATAAATAAATAAATAAATCTTGTTAGTCTTTAAAGTGCTACATTGTCCTGCATTTGCTTCAGCTACTCCAGACTAACACAGCTACATTTCTATCGCTGTTAAAGTTGAATTTCTATTTCTATTTAATCGGATAAGAACATAAAACATGAATGGCCATTCTGGATCCCCCAGACAAATGGTTCATGTAGCCTGTCTTCTGACAGTGGTGGGTGTTATATGCATCAGAGGGAACAAACAGAACAAGGCAATTGTTGAGTGATCTCTCCCCTGTTGTCCAGTCCCAGCCCCAGGCAGTCAGAGATATAGGGACACCCATATCATGCATCTCTGATCATCTTATATGGCTCTATCAAACCCCCCTGTAAGCATCTCTTTTCTAAGATGAATGGTCCCAGTCCTTTTAACTTCTCCTTGTATGACTTGTCCCATATCCCATATCATTTTTGTTGCTTTTCTCTGAACTTTTTCCAATTATAACCTAACTTTATTTAAGTTGGAGGACTACAATTGCTTGCAATATTCAAGGTGTGGGTGTACCATGGATTTGAAACAGTGGCATGATGATATTTATCATATTATTATTCATCCCTTTTCCTAGTGGTTCCTAACATACCATTAGCATTTTTAACTGCAGCTGCATGTTGAACAGATGTTTTTAGAGGACTATCCACAATGACTCTGAGATTTTTCTTGAGTGCTACAGCTAAGTTAGACCCCATCAATTTGCATGTACAACAAGGATTATGTTTTCCAATGTGCCGTACCCAGGTACAGTAATGGAGTTCACAATAAGGAAGGCAAATAATGTCCAGTATAGCCGGAGAACTTTCATTCTTCATTCTTTTAAAATTAGCCTCAGGAAACTTTTGATCAGTTTGGATCGCTGATTGGGCTGTTAGCACCATATACCTGTGCTTCACTTACGACATCGCGTCAGTGGGTGGTTGACTGTATCAACTGTCTTCTCAATATACAAGGTGAGGAGACCATGAGCAGGTGTAAGTAACTCTTCACTTTCTTTCATTGTTGTAATGACCATTTTTTCCATCTGTAATTCTTTCTGTCTTGTTAGCGACACTTATATAACAGAACGATTGGGGCCTTGTAAGTACATTGCTGGAAGAGAACTGCACAAATAATAAATAATCTGCAAATATTAGAGGGTGGACAAAATATAGCACACAGGCCAGATCTGCCCTTCTCCCCAGAATTTCTGTCTGGAGCGCTCAGCTGATTAGCAAGCATGCCAGCAGCATGTGTTCAGCTGCCCCTCTCCGACCTTGCTCCATCCTATCTGCTGCTAGTGGTGTGTGGAGGGGAGGTGAGCAGGGAGACATGCAGAAATCAGGGTGACCCTTTTGCCCCTGTCATCATCTCTGCAGAGCAGAGTTTGGGGAGAGGGACACATACAATAGTGCTGCTCCAGTCTGAAGTATGGTGAGTAACGGAGTGCCTATCTAAAGAGGCACTGTTTCTAAGATTTCTCTGGCAGCCAGCATGTCCCTCTCTCTCTCTCTCTCTCTCTCTCTCTCTCTCTCTCACACACACACATTGTCTCACACACACTCTCTCCCCTGCCATATGCCCATATGCCCCCGCTCTGCAGAGTGGGGTGGGGAGAGGGAGATGACAGAGCAGGACAGCTTTCCCTTAAAGAGACAGTTCATGATTTAGAAGTGAGCGAAGAGCCTGGGTTTCCTACCTAAGCTTTTGGTCAGCCCCATCTCTTTTACAATGAGAGTTCAGCGGAGGGATTCTCCTCCAAATCAGAACCTCAGATCAATCTACATGAGTTGTGCTTGACTATGAGATTAGATTTAAATACTGAGAGCAGAGTGGTTACTGAAACCAGATATACAGAGAAAGATGCTCCACACAGAATACAGTGCCTGTTTAATCCTGTATGAATCACAATGAATCACATGCCATTACCGTTAACTTTCAGACATAGGGGCTACGTCTAGACTACATCCCTTTTTCGGAGGGATAAGGGATCTTTCGGAAAAGGCTTAATTTTCCGCAAGATCAGCATCTAGACTGGCGCTTTTCTCCGGCAAAGCTCCGTGCCGAAAAAAGCTGCAGCCATTTTTATGCTAATGAAGCAGGGGAGATTTAAATCCCCGCTTCATTAGCAATTGCGATACGTCTAATTTACATCCCTTTTCCGAAAAAGGGATGTAGTCTAGACATAGCCTGACGGTAAAATTCTGACTCCATTAAAGTCAAGAAGAATTTCGTCATTGGCTTTAGTGGGGCCAAAATTTCACACACAGCTGGTAATAACATACCCCATAGATCCTCCTGTATGATTATCTCTGGATCAGAGGTTCAGTTTTATTAAATGTTGCCATACTTTTTCTCCTTTTCTCTATCCTAGGTCAGTGCACTAACCTGGGGTCAGCAGAGGAGGAGCTGAGTTGTCTCCGTGAGGCACTAACAACTCCAGACCCTGAGGCTCTGTTTCAAGCATCTTCCAAAATGGCTAAGGTAACAAACACTAGGTGACTGTCCTAGTGGCTGTGCACCATTCATTTTCCCTTGTCCAGAGGACTGGAAAAGGGCAAATCTAGTGCCCATCTATAAAAAGGGAAATAAGAACAACCCAGGAAACTACAGACCAGTTAGTTTAACTTCTGTGCCTGGGAAGATAATGGAGCAAGTAATTAAGGAAATCGTCTGTAAACACTTGGAAAGTGGCAAGGTGATAGGGAACAGCCAGCCTGGATTTGTAAAGAACAAATCATGTCAAACCAATCTGATAGTTTTCTTTGATAGGCTAACGAGTCTTGTGGATAAGGGAGAAGGGGTGGATGTGGTATACCTAGACTTTAGTAAGGCATTTGATACAGTCTCGCATGATATTCTTATCAATAAACCAGGTAAATACAACTTAGATGGGGCTACTATAAGGTGGGTGCATAACTGGCTGGATAACCATACTCAGAGAGTAGTTATTAATGGTTCACAATCCTGCTGGAAAGGCATAACAAGTGGGGTTCCACAGGGGTCTGTTTTGGAACCGGCTTTGTTCAATATCTTCATCAACGATTTAGATATTGATATAGAAAGTACGCTTATTAAGTTTGCAGATGATACCAAGCTGGGAGGGGTTGCGACTAATCTGCAGGATAGGGTCACTAATTCAAAATGACTTGGACAAATTGGAGAAATGGTCTGAGGTAAATAGGATGAAGTTTAAGACAAATGCCAAGTTCTCCACTTAGGAAGGAACAATCAGTTTCATACATACAGAATGGGAAGCGACTGTCTGGGAAGGAGTACGGCAGAAAGGGATTTAGGGGTTATAGTGGACCACAAGTTGAATATAAGTCAGCAGTGTGATGCCGTTGCAAAGAAAGCAAACATAATTCTGAGATGCATTAACGGGTGTTGTGAGCAAGACACGAGAAGTCATTCTTCCGCTCTACTCTGCGCTGGTTAGGCCTCAATTGGAGTATTGTGTTCAGTTCTGAGCACCGCATTTCAAGAAAGATGTGGAGAAATTGGAGAGGGTCCAGAGAAGAGCAACGAGAATGATGAAAGGTCTAGAGAACATGACCTATGAGGGAAGGCTGAAGGAATTAGGTTTGTTTAGTTTAGAAAAGAGAAGATCGAGGGGGAACATGATAGCAGTTTTCAGATATCTAAAAGGGTGCCATAAGGAGGAGGGAGAAAACTTGTTCATCTTGGCCTATGGGGATAGAACAAGAAGCAATGGGCTTAAACTGCAGCAAGGGAGATTTAGGTTGGACATTAGGAAAAAGTTCCTAATTGTCAGGGTAGTCAAACACTGGAATAAATTGCCCAGGGAGGTTGTGGAATCTCCATTTCTGGAGATATTTAAGAGTAGGTTAGATAAATGTCTATCAGGGATGGTCTAGACAGTATTTGATCCTGCCATGAGGGCAGGGGATTGGACTCGATGAACTCTCAAGGTCCCTTCCAGTCCTAGTATTCTATGATTCTATGATTGTTTTATGCTTTTGTGATGTCTTTCCACACTTGGAGCGAGCTATGGGAGTGAGGCATTCATGGGTAATCAGTAACATGCTTTTCATAGGTATATGCTATGAATGCCATGTAAAAAACAAACAGATTCCAGACAGTTGCATGAACATGCCCATGCATGTGCGCACGCACATCCATCCATCCATCCATCCATCCATCCATCCATCCATCCATCCGGGGTAAAATATGTGAGCGGGACATCAAGCTGAGAAACCAGTCTTGGCACCTTGTGTGTTTACCTGAACCTATATTTGTGTGCATGCATCTCTTTGCATATTTTTATATTTTGTGAAAAGATGTCATGTACATAATAGAATATAAACTGGAAATTTACATCCTGTTTGTCCCATACAATGTTGTGCTAACTGTACAACCTAAGATCTAACCTGATATTATTAGTGTAGAATAGAGATGTGGTAGCTAGAAAGATTACAGAGAAAATTTTAATTGCAACTGCCTTGCCAGATATGAGCCCAATTAGCAATTTGCTGATGAATACATTATTTTCCAATACAGCTCTTAGGCCTCCTTTCTTAAAAGTACTGGAGCCGACTATCATTGCAATCTTTCCTGTTTTTGATCTGTCCACAGGTGGTTAGTAAGTACTTTCCCTCTGAACAAGCCACAGATTTTATTGAGGCCATACTGGATGGTATGCGGTCTGCTAGCCCCTCCTGTGCCACAGCAGCCGGTCTGTGGATGAAGATCATCCTGAAGGAGTGTGGAGGTGCCATGCTGGATGAGGTAAAATAGAAGCTGGAGAGGTTTTTCTGGCTAACCTGCAGGCTTTCAGGTCTTTGCCATCATTTGCAGTGAATACAAGTCTTGCTGTTTCTCCCCCTGGGATTGGAAGTTAATTCCATCTGTGTTCCTATCCTGAGTCAGGCAATGGGGGAATCAACAGCAGAAGACAGAGATAATCTAACGGTACATCTGCACTAGCTCGTTAGTTCGAGCTCGGTAGGGTAATGAGGGCAAGCGGAGTTGCAAATGAAGCCCGAGATTTAAATATCCCGGGCTTCATTTGCATGTTCCCTGGCGCCACCATTTTTAAATCCCCCTTACTCCAAACTCCGTGCCCGCGGCTACATGCGGCATGGACTAGGTAGTTCAAATTAAAGATCCTAATTCGAACTACCGTTACTCCTCATGGAATTAGGATCTTTAATTAGAACTACCTACTCCGTGCCGCGTGTAGCCGCGGGCACGGAGTTCAGATTAAGGAGGATTTTAAAATGGCAGCACCCGGGAACATGCAAATGAAGCCTGGGATATTTAAATCCTGGGCTTCATTTGCAACTCTGCTTGCCCTCATTACCCTACCTAGCTCGAACTAACGAGCTAGTGTAGCCGTACCCCAAGGGAAAAGGAAGATGCTTGATTAGTTGTCTATCTTGTTGTCACAGTTTCCAGCCATGAAAGGCTTGGAAAAATTAGACTCCGAGTAAAATGCAAAAAGAGAATATCCGGCCCCAAGAGACAAGCTAAGTGAACTACATCTTCGGGCCTCAGATAATGAGGGGTCTCTAAAAATACCCCCAAATTACTAGTTTTTACTTGCCTCTTTGCCTATGTATAGATAGATAGATAGATAGATAGATAGATAGATAGATAGATAACTTTATTATTTCTCTTTTCATTGTCCTTTCTGTTAGAATAATACATGTTTTTTTGGAAATGCAATGAGGCCTCTTTAACTTGACATAGCTTAGGGCCTCAGCATGTCTTAACCCGGTGTTGCAGCCAGGTATGGGCAGAGATATGCATAATTTTTGTGGATTAAATCTATGCAGCCATGTCTAAATACTTGTTTTTTGAAGGGAGGAATTTCTACAAGAACAGCAAATTGCTAAACGACTAAATAAAGGTTTTGGCTCTGCAGAATGAATGCAGAGAATGGAAAAGGGACATTTTTTCTGGTTTTATTCTGTCCAGGTGCCAGCTATCCTGAGGAGAATATACATTCATATGCCTACCATCAAGCAGGGTAGCTTGAGGCAGTTCCTGGTGGAGGCAGTGTCCATTCTAGCCCACCATCACCTAGAGGCAGTGATCTTCAGCCTCCTCACCAAACGTCTGCCGATGGACAGGTATATACTGCTCCTTACAGTGTTCATTTTGGTAACCATGGATCCCACAGCTTCACTGGAAGATGTAAGGCTTCATTTAAGCCACAGACAGGTTGAGATAATTCCTAAAGGTTAATAGCTTGGGTCTTTCTGCAGAAAGGTCCAAGACCATGTCAAGGTGGGTGCAGGGAGAAATTAAGTTTCATTCTGTTTCCATTAATTAATAGTTGCTTTGGCATCCTAAAGACTTCCCTTTACTGGCATCACTGGAGTGGACTTTTGCCTCTCCAGACCCCTGAACTAACATCACCCTGGAAATTGCCAGTGACTGTTCGTTTTCTGGTAGCATGAAAGCTTCAAATCCAAATTCCTGGCTGATTAGCAAGGATAGGGCACCAGGCTTTTGGTATCAGGAAGGGTATGGCTGCTGGAATGGAGTTGTCATTCTTGGTACTTAAAGACAGGGCGGTAAGCATATCTATCATTTCATTCAAACATCCCTAGCTGAATTATCAGTCATCTGTGCTGGAATCTAAGAACATAAGAACGGCTGTAGTGGGTCAGACCAAATGTCCATCTAGCCCAGGATCCTGTCTTCAGACAGTGGCCAATGCCAGGTGCCCCATAGGGAGTGAACAGAACATGCCCATTCTGGCAAATAGAGGCCAGGGAATGCCATTTGTAAAGAGGTCATGGGCTAGCCACAAATATTTGTTCTCATAGTTGTACATCCAGTTAGTAGGAAGATCATTTTTCTTTCTTTAACTTGTCTCCCAGGCCCTAGATCTTTGGGCATCATATGCTCATGATTCCATATCTACTGAGAAGTAGGAAAACAGGAACTGTGATTAGAGCTCTGTGTCCTTTCCTTCTGAAGTCTAGCATTAATGGTTATGGTGCAGTAAGGCTAGGGTTGTGTCTATACAGCACCCTAAACTTGAAATAAGATGCACAATTTGCACTCCGCAAATTGCGTATCATATTTTGCATAGCCTATTTTGAAATGTGGCGCTTCTACACAGCACCAAATGTCGAAATAATGTGCTATTTCAAGCCATCCCTTATCCCTCATGCAACAAAGTTTATTGGGATGGCAAAATAGTGTGCCCATTATTTTGAAAAATATTTCAAAATAACGGGCTGCTTCTGTAAATGTGGGGTAGGTATTTCGGGATACCTCCAGGATCCCAAAATAGTCATGCACTGTAGAAATGTAACCTGAAATGTAACTTAACTTAGTTCTGTAACTAGAAACTCAATATGTAAAACATGAGGACCATATAAGGAGGACAGCACTCTGAACTTGCTCATCATAGGCAGGGCTTGACAAATAATACAATCTACTCATCCATGGCGTGTAGATTGTAACCTGGAAGAGCCGGGTTCGGGCGATCTGTGCATGCGCAGATCGCCGGACAGCGCGGCTGGTGAGCCCTGATCATAGTCAAGGAGAAAATGTGTTCTTTACTTGAATATGATGCATATAGTCAGAGCCACAAAAGTCTCCAGGGGTCACATATAACCTATGTTAAATTGCAGTAACACCACTGAGCTGTGGAGATCTCTGGGGACAGATCCCTTGCTCGCCCCTCAAGTCCTGAAGGTCCTAATAGAAAGAATAAAGACTCCAACAAGCCAAGAAGGAAGCATGACCTCAGAGACAGAAACTGACCTGCATTTAGCAGCTGCTGCACCTCTCACAGTAAGTTAGACGACAGACATGTATTTCTCTGCTTTGTGACAAACATGCTGATGGAAAGCTAGATGAGTGGTATAATATTGTCATCTGGGCACTTCTTTTCTGAAGTACTGTTTCCTGGATTCCAGCTGTGCTTTCTGTGGCAGATTTAGAGTATGTGGCTGATTCACTTAATAATATCTGGCAATTAGAAAGTCTTTGAATCAGATTTCTTACAGTGCTTTGCAAATGTTTTGTGCAACTCATAACATGCCTTGATAGGTCCTACACATTTTTACAGCTATGGGACGCTAAGGCACACATGGAGTGAATTGCTCTCGGTCATTCATCAAGTTAGTGACAGGAGTGAGAATTTAGTCCAGCAGGTATCAGAAGGGGAGAGCGTGTGATAGTGTTAGGAAGAGACCTCTTCTTTTACCATGCTCTCCTTTCAGGCAACATGTGCCATCTTTGAAGTGGTGTCAGCATTGCAGTTGAGCAAAAGTGTGCAGGAGCTGTTCCCGGAGTTGTTCACTGTTCTTCTGCAGCAGATCAGCCAAACCCTAGGACAAAAGATGCCTTTGCCCAGGATGAGACGCCGAAGGAGGTTATTTAGAAAAGGACAACAACTATGTGAGGGCAACCCTTGCAGGTAATTAGAAGAAAGGGAGCAAAACAAAGAGAATCCCAGTCCATTTGTGTGACACTCCCCAGGAGTTCTCAGGGTTATGAGGCACCTTACCATCACCTGCTTTTAATATGAGAAAGTCTTGTTTGTGCTTGCTATAGGTCAGTTCCCTGAAACCACCAAGCTCTGGCAACACAAACACTACTATCTAGGCCTCCTCAGGCCTCAGTCTCTTTGTCCTCTCTTTCTGACTACAGCTTAGAGAATCTCTATCAACAGATTCTCCTCTAAGAGAAGTCTCCCTGCGATTTACGTGCATCTCCCCACCAATCGGCTTTCCCCCATCTCTTAGTTTAAAAACTGCTCTACAGCCTTTTAAATGTTTAGTGCCAGTAGTCTGGTTCCACCCTGGTTTAGGTGGAGCCCATCCTTCCTGTATAGGCTCCCCCTCTCCCAAAAGTGTCCCCAGTTCTTGATAAATCCAAACCCCTCTTCCCTACACCATCGTCTCATCCACGCATTGAGACTCTGAAGCTTTGCCTGCCTACCTGGTCCTGCGCATGGAACTGGAAGCATTTCCAAGAATGCCACCATAGAGGTCCTGGATTTCAGTCTCTTTCCTAGCAACCTAAATTTGGCCTCCAGGACATCTCTCCTACCCTTCCCTATGTCATTGAGACCTACATGTACCACGACCACCGGCTCCTCCCCAGCACTACACATAAGTCTATCTAGATGCCTCTAGCATTTTGTCTCTTTTGCTCTCTGTTTCCCTCAAACACTGCTGTGGATGTCCCTTTAGGCAGATTCCTTATTCATGGGAGAATAGGTTTGTTGATTCTATAGCCCCACTCTAGCCAGGCAATCAGGTACATTTCTATCCAATTAGGCTTTCTCTGGGGAAGCTAATTAGTACTAGTAGTTACCAGAGTGCTGACCCCAAGTACAAGCTCTCAGCACCCTGTCACATCTCGCTGGACATAGGGCCCCAAAATATCCATTAGTGATCACTAATCTCTCTGTGTCCCAGCTTTTGGGGTCTGATTGTGAATTTTTTCCATATTACTGTACTGTGCTAGTGCCCATACACCTTGCAGATAGGAGAAAGTGACTGCAAAATGTTGTCCATAGCAACACTAGTAATATGAGATGTATGAGACTGAAATACCTCCTGGGAATTAAGTCCTTCCAAAAACAGTGGTCCCCAGGATACTGTCAATGGATGAACTGTCAATGAACAACAGACCTGACAAGTAACTGGGGTTTCCTGACTGCTTAGGCTGTGCCTTTCTATTGGTTACTACAGTTCTGTGCCTCTTTTCCCCCAGGCTTTCTATTGAAGCATTAGAGGCTGTGCTTCTCAAGGCTATGAATGAGAAGCTGATACGAACTCTCTGGAAGCAGAAAACTTGGATGCTTCTTGAAAATCCGCAGACTCACCACGAGGGGGTGTGTTTGCTGGTGAGGTAAGAGATCTAGGAGACAGCACTTCATCCTCAGGGATCGGCAACAAATAGAGTGACTGACAGGGAACTTTCAGGTATAGCTTTGTGCGGGGTGCCCTGGGTGAGAAACACAGAGCTTCCATGCGTAGGTTTTAGAGTTGTATGGTCATAGCAGCTAAGCTTTGAGTGCACAGTCTGCCCCATAAGTGGTTCCTTTTGTCTTCCAGGGTTCTGCAAAGATCTGGACTAATAACAGTGGAGATCATACAGAGCCTCCTTCCCTGGGTAAATTCCCCATCAGAAAACCAGCGAGTCACCAGCACAGCTTTCTTTGCTCAGGTATGAGCAGTTCCACCATTAGGCTGTTATCTGTTGTTTACCTTTCTCTGAGGAATTGTACAGTTCAGTTCATAGGAATTCATTTTAGATAGTAGAATGTGTCCTTTATAAGGAAATCTCATAAGGAACTTCATGACACCTTTCTTAATCATTTTCTCTTTGTTATTTTGGGGGCCTATACTAGCCTAGCCTAGCTGCCTATTCTAGTTGCTGGTTAAGAGAGAGTGAGCAAGATATAGATAGGCTACGTCTACATTGGCAAGATTTTGCGCAAATAGGGTATGTCTACACTACAGCACTAATTCGAATGAACTTAATTCAAATTAGTTAATTTGAAATAAGCTAATTCGAATGAGTGCATTTAGACCTAAAAACTAATTCGAATGAGCATTTTGCTAATTCGAAATAGCATGTCCACATTGAGTGGACCCTGAACCGAAGTTAAGGCTGGCCAGAACCAGTGCCGTCAGGGCATCAGGTTAGGACTTAAGGTGTGGAGCTGCTTCCTCAGGCTAGCCGAGGGCTGTGCTTAAAAAGACCTGACCCCCACCCCGGACAGACAGTTCTCAGGATTCCCCGCTTGCATGTCTAACTCGATGGGGACATCAAAGCAGTCCTGTCTTGGAGTGCCCTGAATGCCCACACTCGGCACATTTCAGCACTCGACCATCAGCCCGGCTGCACTTGCCACAGGCTGCCATCTGGGGGAGGTCAATCAGGGGGCTATCAGGATCCAGGAGGCCCTACAGGAAAGCTTCCACCCCGAGGAGCCCGCAGAGCCACCCCAGTCCTCCCCATCGGGGGCTCGTGCCCCATTCCTCCCTCACCTCCTTCCACTTACCCTTCCCGAGCCCCCTCTTCCTGATGTAAAAAATAAAGGACATGTGTTCAAAAATAGAAACTCTCTTTATTTAACAAAACTGGGGGCGGAGGGGATTAACCTCTGGGGGACTGGGAAAAGGAGGTGGGAGAGGGGAAGAAAGAGGGTGGGAGAGGGAAGGTGGAAACCTGGGAGGAGGGAGCTGGAAGGGGGAAGCCAGGGGAAGAAGGAGGAGGGGAAGTATAAAACTATGGTACGCCATATCTTCAGAACTGTGTACAGATGTGGTCTTCTCACCTCAAAAACGATATGGCCTTGGAAAGGGTTCAGAAAAGGGCAAGTACAATGATTAGGGGTTTGGAACAGGTCCCATATGAAGAGAGGCTACAGAGATTGCGACTTTTCAGCTTAGAAAAGAGGAGACTGAGGGGGGATATGATAGAGGTCTATAAAATCATGAGTGGTGTGGAGAGGGTGCATAAAGAAAAGTTCTTCATTAGTTCCCATAATAGAAGGACTAGAGGACACCAAATGAAATGAATGGACATCAGGTTTAAAACTAATAAAAGAAAGTTCTTCTTCACACAAAGTTCTTCTTATAGTCAACCTGTGGAACTCCTTGCCACAGGAGGCTTTGAAGCCTAGAACTATAACAGAGTTTAAAGAGAAGTTAGATAAATTCATGGAGGTTGGGTCCGTGGAGTGCTATTAGCCAGGGGGTAGGAATGGTGTCCCTGGCCTCTGTTTGTGGAAGGCTGAAGATGGATGGCACGAGACAAATGGCTTGGTCATTGTCTTCGGTCCATCCCCTCTGGGGTACCTGGTGTTGGCCGCTGTCGGCAGACAGGCTACTGGACTAGATGGACCTTTGGTCTGACCCAGTACGGCCATTCTTATGTTCTTATGTACTAAGCGCAGGGCTCAGGGTCGGGGGTCTCACTGGAACAACTTGATTTTCATGCAAATCTGCTCCTGGGTTTGGATGTGGCCTTTGGTGGCCAGGCTGGCAGCTATCCTGCCCTAGATGGCTGCATTCCTGTGCCTAGTGTGGAGGTCGTGGACGCTGGAGGCCTCCCCCCAAACCTCGATAATGTCCACGATCTCTGCACTAGACCAGGCAGGCGCCTGCCTCTTGTGGCCCTGGGCAGGCTCCTAGGAGCCGCCAGCCTGGTCCTGGGAAGAGGCGGAGGGCTGGGTGGCAGCAGGTGGCTGGCTCATGCCATGCCAGGTGCAAGGTCTGCTGGCTGGGTGCTGGCAGGCTTGCCGCTGGCACAGGCACTGTAGCCAGACCATGCCCCTTTAAGGGCTCTGGGGCTGGGAGAGGGGCAGAAAAGTTTCCCTGGTTTGGCCCAGAGTGGCCATCAGGGCAACCTGATTAGGGTTAGCCTCCAACTAGTTCGAATTAAGTGGCTACACAGCCCTTAATTTGAACTACACAATTCGAACGAGGCGTTACTCCTCGTAGAATGAGGTTTACCTAGTTCGAATTAAGCGCTCCGCTAGTTCGATTTAAATTCGAACTAGCAGTTTGTATGTATAGCCGCTATTAAAGTTCATTCGAACTAACGGCTGTTAGTTTGAATTAACTTTGTACTGTAGACATACCCATACTTTTAACGCAAGAGTTTTTGCGTTAGAATATTTGCGCAAGAGAGCGTCTACACTGGCATGTGCTGTTGCGCTAAGAGGCGCTTTTCTGCAAACTCATCCGTGCCAGAATAGACGCTCTCTTGCGAAAGAAAGCTCCGATGGCCATTTTAGCCATTGGGCTTTCTTGCACAAGAAATTAATGTGGCCTGTCTACACTGGCCTCTTGCGCAAGAACAGTTGCACAGGAGGGCTTTTTCCTGAGCGGGAGCATCATAGGTTTTGCGCAAGAAGCACTGATTTTAGACATTAGAATGTCAGTGTTCTTGTGCAAGAACTCCCCACCAGTGTAGACAGGCAGCTGCTTTTGCGCAAAATCATGCCAATGTAGATGTAGCCATAGAATTTGAATTACTAGACCTTTTCTGACAATTCCTAGGGCTAATACTGACCAACAGCTCCTGATTTTGGTCTAGCTCAGCAAATCTTCTAAATGAATCTAGTGTCCTAATACTATAAAATAAGCAACATACAAATACATTAACATCTATCTTAGATTCTCATGAATGTAGAATAATAGATTCATAGATCATTAGAACTGGAAGGGATCTTGAGAGGTCTTCGAGTCCAATCCCCAGCCATCACGGCAGGACCAAGCACAGTCTAGATCATCCCTGACAGGTGTTTGTCTAACCTGCTCTTAAATATTTCTAGTGATGCAAATTCCACAACCTCCTGAGGCAATTTATTGCAGGGTTTAACCACCCTGACAGGCAGGACGTTTTTCCTGCTGTCCAACCTAAACTTCCCCTGATGTAATTTAAGCTCATGGCTTCTTATCCTATCCTTAGAGGCCAAGGAGAACAATTTTTCTCCATCTTCCTTAAAACATCCTTTTAGAAACTTGTATTATCTGAGTACTTCAAAATGAGAATGTAGTATCTGAGTGCCTCAAAACTCTTTAAAAGTATGTATCCCTACAACACCCCTGTGAGGCAGGGAAACACTATTAGTCCCATTTTGCAAACAGGAAACTGATGCACAGAAGGCCTAAGTGACTTGCCCAACATCATCTAGGAAGTCTTTGAGGGTGCAGGAAATTGAACTGGAACCTCCTAAGTCCTAGGCTGCTGACCACTGGAGCATCCTCCCTCTCCACAGACTTGCTATAACGTCTGTGTCATATTTCACATTTACGCTAAGTCGCTATTTTAGAGGCTCATCTGGTGGTTCTAGGAATCTGTTTGTGCCCCCAAATCTTTCTACACCCCACCTAGGAAAGGAGTCACAAACGTGGGTTTTCAAGGTCTGCCTAGAGAGGCCTCATGAAAGCTGCCAATCAGAGCCCAGCTGGCTCAGATCTATGGAGCTACAGGGCTTTATTAGGTCAGTTCCTTTCAGGAAGTGGAGGGCCAAGAAAGGATGCTATTCTCTGGCCAAACCAATTCACAGGGGTTTATTTCAGGCAGCATTTTCTGAAGCTGAATTTGCAGAGAGAGAGTCCTTACGAGCCTTCAACATATAATTAGAGGGAGAAACTGAAAGTGGCCCCATAGGAAGAACCCAAGGAAAAAGTAGCAATAAACTGAAATGAAGCAATGACTCGCTGCTATTTCTAGGTTGGAACCAAGAGTAGTGGGCAGGCCCAGGTTCCCCAGTGGCATAAACCCGATGAAGGGGAAAAGGCTTATGGAGAGGTTGAACAAAGAACAGAATATAAAGGGTCCAGAGTTGGGGCTGAAGACCCTAGTGAGGGCAACAGGACCTAAAAGGCATTTGTTTGGACTTTGGGACTTGGCCAGAGGGCTGAGCCATGGAAGACTCACTAAGATCGACTGGCAGGATGCACCTGGGCGAGAAAAGGACTGTGGTATCAAATGCAGTCACTGAGAGGCTTTCAAGGGATGAGCAATCCCCCATTATAGTGCCTAAAAGGAAAAAATCCATGTTTTTAACACAGTACTCATTCATATAGAATAATAAATTACAGTGTATTACGTGTCTCCTCAAATTATATTCGCTATCTTAATGAACAGATTAGAGCTAATGGACATGTTGATTTTATTTCAGCTAATGACTGATCCCATACTCAGGGAGAAGAAGATCCTTAAGTCTGCCTTACATATATTAGAAGAAAGGTCACGGGACAATAACAGCATTGTCCGTCAAATGGCTGTAAGAGGCCTAGGCAATTTAGTCTATGGGGCACCTGAGAAGGTAAGATAGAATACTGAATACAATGCAGCATAACTAGAGAAACTAAAGGAAACAATTGCTCAGGATTTACAGAGGCCATGCACAATGCACTAGGCCAACTTCTGCTCTCTCATACCCCTGTAACCTCTTTGCAGTCAATACACAGCAGGTTTGTTCCCTTGGTAAGCTGGGCATAAGGAAACAATATGGACTTAATATGATCATATGTAAATGTATACTCCCAGGAATGAAGAGTGTAGGCTTTATTTCCAAGATGAGAGATTCTATTCCAGGAAACAGAGACACTAAAAAACTCAAATCATGATAGATAATCAGCTGAACGTAAGCGCCCAGTACAAAGCTGTGACCAAAAGAGCTGAGGTGATCCTCGGAGGCATAGACAGAGGGATTCTGAATAAGAATAAAGAAGTTATTTTACCTCTGCTTATGGCACTGGTGTGAGAACTGCTAGAATACTATGTCAGGATCATGCCTGCAATTCAAGAAGGATGCTGATAAATTGGAGAAGAGTCACAAGAATTTTCAAAGGGCTAGAAAATGTGCCTTTAGATTCAATGGGGGGGGGGGGGGCGGGGAATGAAGCTAAACTAATTCAGACTGCTAGTAAGGCATACATTTTAATGGTAATTTTAATCATTGGAACCATTTACCAAGGGTTGTGGTGGGGTCTCTATCAGTAGCAACTTTAAAAACAAGATGGGCTGTTTTTCTAAAAGAGGTGCTCTAGTCAAACAGACATTATTTTGGGGAGGTTCTGTGTTGTGAAGGAGGTCAGACTGAATGATCACAATGGTCCCTTTTGGCCTTCAAATCTAAGTAATTAGAAATCTAATAGGATTACATAGGCGTAATATGGCACAGAGTTTGGCTTATTGTAGCTAGTACCTGATGTAAAATATAGCTATAGGTCACTAGGGGGCAGATGAAATTCCCACTGCTTCATAATTGCTAAAAAAAACATATTAGAAATGTGGTTAGTGGAAAGTGTTTTTTAATGTCATACGTCTGAACAGGTGAAAAAGTACAAGAAGTTTCTTCTGGAGGCACTGATCAGGACTTTAGAAGACACTTTCAGTTCTGAAGTCGTCGAAAGCATGAAGGCACTGGCCAAAGTCCTTAAGGAGCTGAAAGGGAAGGACATAGGTTCTTCCTTCAGAGACCTCACCACACAGATCCGGAAGTACTTCGATAATGTACGTGAACAGAAGCCTTCAACCCCAGTTCAGCTGACATTGATGAGGCTCCATTTACAATGCATGATGTGTCCTCACTGGGCATTGTTCATGTCAGAATGAAGTGATTTTAGGCCTTAGGGAAGAGATGTGTTTTATGGAGGAGCAGAGAATTAAGAAAATGAGGATGCCATCCCTGCTCCTTCAGTCTCACCCTTCTGTTCATCTTTATTTCCAATGAGAATGGCAAAGGAAGTATGAATACTAGATTAGGTAGCTGCATAACAAGGAAAATGGGCATACAGGGTGTAATAGACTGTTTTGGGCCTGCTCCATACGATTTTTATGTCAGATGGTTGAAATTATTCCATTTTGCAGAGAAGTTTGAGATTTCAAATTTTGGTTTTGTTCCTATTTGGGGGACACACCCCCCAGCCCAAATTTCAAAACTCTTTGTGAAACAGTAATACTATTCTCAACCCAGCTCTACTGGGAGCCTTGCCTGAGGGCAGTCTACTGGCAGACTATGCTGGAGACAGGGAACCTGGAAACACTGGGAATTAGAGGTGCCAGGGTGCACATTTCCTGGCTCCTTGTCAGCCTGCCAGACAGGCTGTTCTGAAGGTGAGGGCCAGGAAGCCCAAGATCCCAGTCAGCCTGCTAGATGGGTCACCAAGAAGCTGACCAAGTACCCCTACTTGGCTTCTGGAAGAATTTTGTCAAAATTGAACTGTCTTCAAAGTATTTTGATGAATCAACACATTTGGCCCAAACTTGATTAATTCCAGTTCTTTTAAACTTCTGTCGTTGGAATCACTCTACCCTAATGTAGAAGAGACAGCTGTGCTAGATACATGATGTGGTTATTTCTTCGTTACCAACCTGTGTGGCTTTCTTGGCTATAGGAGGACAACACTCTTCGTGCATTGGCCTTTGTCCTGTTTGGTATCCTGGCCGGCTCTGCAAAGAGAAAATGGAAGGACTATTTTGCCAAGCAGGTTAGACAGAGCTGGGTCACGCTTCTGCTGCACCTGCAAGATCCAAGCCCTGAGGTTTCAATGGTAAGAATGACAGTGACTTAATTACTAAGCAAAAAGAATCTTCCTCCTGATGCCAGGGGAGCTCTGCTATTCCTTCCCGCAGTGGAGACCTAAATTCTTCCCTCAGTTCATTGCCCTCCTTTTGAGTTAATCCCAGACAGGCTGGTCCTTAGCAGCCAGGGTTGTCTCACTGGAGTTCAGGATAGGTCATGGGTCTGATCCCAAGAGTTCATTCCTGCCTATCTCTGCACCCCACGTTCCTGCCTCCCCACAACAGAGGAAAGACCACAGCTATGCCTAGTGAAGCAGCTTTCATAGCTACATCCGTTCCGAAAAAACAATGCTGCTATCTCCAGTTTTCAGTATTATAAAATCATAGAACCATAGGTTTGGAGGAGACCTCAGGAGGTCACTGAGTCCAACCTCCTGCCCAAAACAGGACCAGCCTCAACTAAACAATCCCAGCCAGGGCTTTGTCAAGCTAGGACTTGAAAACTCTAGATTTAGAGGTTCTGTTGCCTCCCTAGGTAACCCATTCCAGTGCTTCACCACCTTCCTAGTAAAATAGTTTTTCCGACTATCCAACCTAGACCTCCCCCACTGTAACTTGAGACCATTGCTCCTCATTCAGTCATCTAGTACCACTGAGAACAGCCTCTCTCCATCCTCTTTGAAATCCCCCTTCAGGTAGTTAAAGCCTTCTATCAAAGCTCCCCTCACTCTTCTCTTCTGAAGACTAAATAATCCCAAATCCCTCAGCCTCTCCTTGTAAATCATGTGTTCCAGCCTCCTAATCATTTTTGTTGCCCTCCGTTGGACTTTCTCCAATGTATCAACATTTTTTAAGTAATGGGGTGCCCAGAATTGGATGCAATACTCCAGAAGTAGAATCCCTTTCCCCCTATTAAAGTCATGCTGGCATATTTTCTGTCTATTACTTCAGGGGAATCCCTTTTATTCTTGGGGTAGATGAGCAGTCAAGGACATGAGTTCCATTTGAATGAGCACAATACGTGTTATGGAACAATTCAATGGTGCAACCCTCTTTTTCAGGAGTGCAGAGCTACATTTCATCTCTGTGCCCCATTTTTGGGACTGAAGAGGCTCCAAACTATACTTAATGAGCATCTTAGTTGGAGAACCGAGCTGAACCCTGAGGAGCTCCAGATGGATATCTGCAGACACCTTGTGAGTGACCTATAGAATTATATGAGATTATTGACAGCATAGGCTTGTGGTGTAGAAGCAGGGGGAATGTGTGATGGGCAATGGAAGTATCTATGGGTATGTCTACGCTACAAAGTTAGTTTGAACTAACGGACGTTAGTTCGAACTAACTTTCATAGGCGCTACACTAGCGCTCCGTTAGTTTGAATTTAATTCGAACTAACGGAGCGCTTAGTTCGAACTAGGTAATCCTCATTCCACGAGGATTAAGCCTAGTTCAAACTTACTAGTTCGAATTAAGGGCTGTGTAGCCCCTTAATGCGAACTAGTGGGAGGCTAGCCCCCCCCAGGTTTCCCTGGTGGCCACTCCGGCCAACACCAGGGAAACTCGTATGCCCCCCTCCCGGCCCCGGACCCCTTAAAGGGGCACGGGATGGCTACGGTGCCCGTGCCAGGTGCAAGCCTGCCAGCACCCAGCAGGCAGACCCTGCACCTGGTGCGGATCGAGCCACCCACCCGATGCCCCCCAGCCCTCCCCCTCTTCCCGGGACCAGGCTGGCGGGTCCTGGGAGCTTGCCCGGGACCGCAAAAGGCGGGCTCCCTCCTGGGCTAGTGCGGACATCGTGGACCTCGTCCACGATCTCCGCACTAGGCACAGGAAGGTGGCCGGCTAGGGCAGGAGAGCTGCCAGCCTGGCCACCCAGGAGCAGGAGGGCATGAAAATCAAGGTGGTCCACTGAGACCCCCGACCCTGAGCCCTGAGCTTACAATGGCCATCCTGGGTCAGAACAAAGGTTCATCTATCCCAGTAGCCTGTCTGCCGACAGCGGCCAACCCTAGGGACCCTGGAGGGGATGGACCGAAGACAGTGACCAAGCCATTTGTCTCGTGCCATCCCTCTCCAGCCTTCCACAAACTTTGGGCAGGGACACCACTCCTACCCCCTGGCTAATACCACTCCATGGACCCAACCTCCATGGCTTGATCTCACTTCCCTTTAAACTCTGTTCTAGTTGTAGCCTTCACAGCCTCCTGCAGCAAGGAGTTCCACAGGTTGACTCTGTGCTTTGTGAAGAACAACTTTCTGTTACTAGTTTGAAGCCTGTTACCCATTCCTTTCCTTTGGTGTCCTCTAGTCCTTCTTTATGGGAACTAATGAAGAACTTTTCTGTATGCACCCTCTCCACCCAACTCCTGGTTTTAGAGACCTCTATCCTGTCCCCCCTCCGTCTCCTCTTTTCTAAGCTGAAAAGTCCCAGTCTCTTTAGCCTCTCTTCATATGAGACCTGTTCCCAACCCCTGATCATTTTAGTTGCCCTCCCCTCTGCCACCCTCTCTCTTCCCCTCTCCCACCCCCTTTTCCCAGTCTCCCCCAGTTTTGTTCAATAAAGACAGATTCCATTTTTGAACACAATTGTCCTTTATTTTGTACATCAAGAAGAGGGGCTAGGGAAGGGTAAGTGGAAGGAGTTGAGGGCGGAATGGGGTACGCGCCCCCGATGGGGAGGACTGGGCTGGCTCTGCGGGCTTTTGTGGTGGAAGCTCTCCTGCAGCCCCCCAATTGCCCCATCTCCCCAGATGGCAGGCTGCGGCAAGTGCAGCCGGTCTGATGGCCAAGTGCTGTGATGTGCCCAGTGTGGGCACTCCGGGCACTCCAAGCCAAGACTGCTTTGCAAGCGGGGCACCCCTGAGAACTGTCTGTCCGGGGTGGGGGTTGGGACCCTTTAAGCACAGCCCTCGGCTAGCCTGAGACAGCATCTCCACGCTCTTAGTCCTCCTCTGATGTCCTGCCGGCACTGCTTCCGGCCATCCTTAAGCCCGGTTCAGGGTCCACTTAATGTGGACATGCTAGTTCGAATTAGTAAAACGCTAATTCGAACTAGTTTTTTAGTCTAGATCCGTTAGTTTTAATTAGCTTAGTTCGAATTAAGTAATTCGAACTAAGTTAGTTCGAATTAACGTTGTAGTGTAGACATACCCTATTAGAGTGGGATACAGGACTGAGGGTGAGAGGAATGTAAATCTGCCATAGATTCCCACTTTCCCCACTTCTACACAGCCTCCTGTCCTTTCTTTTATTTACTTGTTTAAATTAAAAAAAAAGTCTGAGTGAGTCCAATAACTGACAGCAGTGGCAAGAGGAACACAGACTGTTTACTTGTGGTTTGTAAAGGCATGTGTTGGCAGTCAAAGGGCATTTCTAGCCAGAGAGAGCTCATGTGTCCCTGATTTTCTCTAGGCCAAAGAGAAGGCTGAGCTACTGGAGAACTTTTACAAAAGCACCATCACATACTTCTGCAGCAGCTGGGAAGAGATCCGGGCAGTTGCAGCCAAGTTAGCTGGTGAGAGAAAGTGTGCCGTGTCCCTTTTGGTATTCCCTTTGAGGTAGACAGAAAAAGTCCCTGTGTGCAGCACTGAGCTACTATTAATCTCTCCGTGCTGTGACTTCTCATGCATAAATGGAGATGTTAATGTTCTCCTACTTCTCCAGTGTGGTGTTAGGAGGAATTTGTAATTTGCAATAGAATGCTTTGAGATGGCGCAGTCATTTAGTAGCAGAGGCTGGCACACTGTCACGTAGGGTATGTTTATTCTCCGATCAAACTAGTGTGCTAAAAATAGAGTAGCTGTGGCAGGAGTAGCAGGAGGGGTTAACTATTCCAAGGATGATCCCATCCAAACCCAAAAGTCTGTTCTCAAGGTGGCTAGCTCCTCCGACTGCTTCTGTCATCTGACCTGCACTCTATTTTTAGTAGTCCGAGTTAGTGTGGACTCAAACTATAGACCTAAGCTCAGTGTTGTTCACTGTTCCTTACTGGTGCTTCAGCACTGGGAGGTAGGCAGGCCACCGCCACACAGTGCCTGCTGTTGCAGGTTCCTGATTGCCTTGCCCAGGAAGCACTAGATTCCTCCCCTTTGGCCCTGTGCCATCCTTTCCTTAGCACACCCATGCAAGCCAGGCAAGCATTGTGGCCTAATTAATTTATCCATGTGAGATCCTTGCTTAGTACGCACTTATTCCTGGCCCCAGCCCTTTGTTCACACCACTAGATTAATACACTATCCTAGTATATCTCCACTAACTGACAGCAGTGGCAAGAGGAACATAGATTGTTTAAAGCAAATGAGGTTTTATGTAAACATTCTTAATTTTTTTCTCTTCAGTGTGGACGCTAAACTTTTCTAGTATTTTCTTGCCTACAGCTCACCTTAGACCCACAATAGAAGCCAAAGGGCCAATGTTATCACCTTGCACTTAACAAGAGAAGGTTTTTTATTGATGTTTATTTTACACTGCTTATTTAGGCATCATCCTGGAACATACGGACACCAAGAATATGAAATGGCTGGACATGGAACATCTGTTGACCTGTAAGTAACAAATACAGGTGAAATCCTATTCATTAGTGAGTTATAAAGAAATTTAGCTGACAAGCAAGCAGTAACTGATACCACAGGTGTGAAGTGCATCAGCCACACATCAAAGGACAGATTCAGCTTTAGTCTGCTCTGAAAGAGGTACGTCTACACTACAGCGTTAATTCAAGTTAACTTAATTCGAAATAGTTAATTTGAATTAAGCTAATTCGAATTATGCATCTATACACAAAACCTATTTCAAAATAGCATTTTGTTATTTTGAAATAGCGCGTCCACACTGAGTGGACCCTGAACCGAAGTTCAGGCTGGCCGGAACCAGTGCTGGCAGGGCATCAGGTTAGGACATAGTGTGTGGGGCTGCTGCCTCAGGCTAACTGAGCTCCGTGCTTCACGGGACCCTACCCCCACCCCGAACAGACAGTTCTCAGGGTTCCCCGCTCGCTTGTCTACCCCGATGAGGGAGAGCAAAGCAGTCCTGTCTTGGAGTGCCCTGAGTGCCTGCACTCGGGACACCACAGCACTCGGCCACATGGAGCCAGAGCTGCCCCTGGGCACACCGGTGCGTCTCGTAGGGTTGTTGCCATCAGCCCAGCTGCACTTGCTGCAGGCTACCGTCCGGGGAGTCCATCGGGGGGCTGTCAGGATCCAGGAGGCCCTGCAGGAGAGTGTCCACCCCGAGGAGCCCTCAGAGCCACCCCGGTCCTCCCCACCGGGGGCTCGTGCCCCATTCCTCCCTCACGTCCATCTACTTACTCCTCCCTAGCCTCCCTTCCTGATGTCAAATAAAAGACATGTATATTCAAAAATAGAAACTGGGTTTATTGAACAACAGGGTGAACCTCTGGGGAGACTGGGAAAAGGAGGTGGGAGAGAGGAATAGAGTGGGTGGGAGAGGGGAGGGTGAAACCTGGGAGGAGGAAGTTGGAAGGGAGAAGCAAAGGGAAGAAGGGGGAAGGGAAGATCAGGGCCCAAGGTTGGGGGTCTCACCGCACCAACTTGATTGTCATGCAAACCTGCTCCTGGGTTCGCATGTGGCCTTTGGTGGCCAGGCTGGCAGCTATCCTGCCATTGACGGCCGTGTTCCTCTGTCTAGTGCGGAGATCATGGATGCTGGGGCATCCCTCCCAAACCTGAATAAGGTCCATGATCTCCACCCTGGACCAGGAAGGCACCCGCCTTCTCCAGCCCCTGTCAGGCTCCTGGGTGCTGGCAGACTGCTCCTGAGGAGCAGTGGAGGGTTGGCTGCCAGTGCCTTGCTGGCTCACGTTTTGTGGCTACTGGCTCAGGGGCCCCGGTGGCCACTGCTGGCTCTTGGCTGGTAGGCTTGGATCTGGCACGGGCCAGGGTCTATCCCTTTAATGGCTCTGGGGCCAGGGGGAGAGGAGAGGAAGTTTTCCTGGTTGTGCCCAGAGTGGCCACCAGGGCTCCCTGGGAAGGGCTGGAGGCCCCCTATTTTGAATTAATTGTCTACACAGCACTTAATTTGAAATAGCTATTTCAAATTTGGTGTTACTCCTCGTAGAATGAGGTTTACCAAATTTGAATTAAGCGCTCTGCTATTTCGAATTAATTTCGAAATAGCGGTTTGCATGTATAGATGCTATTAAAGTGAATTCAAAATAACAGCTGTTATTTTGAATTAACTTTGCGGTGTAGACGTACCTGGAGGAAACTGCAGCCAGTGTGATATAAGTCAGTGCATCTCCTGGCTACCCTGGCAATGCCTCTTCCCAACCTGTGTGATCCACTCTTTGGGCTCCATCGGCTCCCTGGGAGCCACTTTTTGCTACCCCAAACTCCACACCATCAGATTTATTTCTGTCAGGAGATGTAAAATAACTTAAAAGCAGAAGCTATTGAGTCAATGGAGCACCTTCCAATTGGATGAGTTTCTGGTAGGGTCAGGGTCTCCCCTCTCCCCCCTCCTCCATCTCAGTTTGGAGCTTGGAAGGATCCCAATGGAGGAACCTAAAGCTTTGTTTGTACAGAGAGCTTCTGTAGCTTGGTACTCACTGGTACTAAATCTCCAGCTACTGCAGGCATAGGTGACTATATGAAAAGTGAGTCATATTCTCTGTAATTCCAGCTCTCCAGGTCCTACAGAATGACCCAAGTCCCATTGTCCAGCTGGTGGCAACTCAGGTCCTAAGAGACATCTGACCTGGATGAGTGCTCGGGGAATGAAGCACAGACAAATAGAAGAAAGAGCTCCTGCTTCTGTTTCCAGCTTGCACATCATATACTTGGGTGGGAAGCTAGACTGAACGCTATATCTGCTAGCTGTCTATGGGGTAGGGGAGTAGTATAAGGGCCCTACCATCAATCAAACATTAGCCCCGCCCCCTGACCCTGGAAGTCCCCCCCCCCCGACTCCCCGGAAGTCCCTTCTCCCTTGTCACTGGCAGTCCCGCCCCTGGAGGGTAGTACATCCGGGTCGAGAGGGACAGGTGACCGGAAGTAAAAAAGGATGTCATGTGACCCCGGTTAGGCCCGTCCCCTGTCACCGGAAGTCCCGCCCTTGGGGGTAATACATCCGGGGTAAAGAGGGGCAGGTGACCGGAAGTAAGGGGTGTCATGTGACCCCTCTAAGGACTTGCCCCTCCTCCCTCTACCAATCAGGAAGGGCTTTCCCCGTAGGAACGCCCCGCGAACCGCTTTGACCAATCGGGGGGCAGTTCCGGGAACGGATGACCCGCCCAGAAGTGGGTCGTGTGACCCCTCTAAGAACTCAACCCGCCTCCCTCCACCAATCAGGAAGAGTTTTTTCCCTGTAGGACCGCCTCGTGAACTGCTTTGACCAATCGGGGGGCAGTTCCAGGAACGGATGACCCGCCCAGAAGTGGGTCGTGTGACCCCTCTAAGAACTCACCCTGCCTCCCTCTACCAATCAGGAGGGTTTTTTTCCCTGCAGGACCGCCCCACAAATCGCTTTGACCATTCGGGGGAGTGCAGTTCTGGGACCCGTTGACCAGACCGGAAGCTGGTCGTGTGACCCCTCTAAGAGCTTCCCGTGACACCCTCTGTCAATCAGAGCATAGCACTTCCCCATAAGTTCTAGCGCCACACAAAAGAGGCCATCTTGTTCCAAGATACAGCTAGGACACCGCAGCGGCACGCCCACGCTGTCTGAGCACGTTCCGCTCAAGCAGAGGCGGCAACAATACCTGCAAGAGTGGTCATGACTGTACACTGTGTGGCAAAACTCACAATAATTTTTCGCTCCGAACAACTTTTTCACATCCAGAACCCCATAGTAATGCTCATCTCCGCCAAGCGCCGCGCGCCCGAGGCCGGCACTCCCCCTGCCAAGCGCCGCGCGCCCGGGGCCGGCGCGCCCCCCCGTGCAAGCGCCACGCGCTATGTGCCCAGGGCCAGGTCAGCCCCGAGCACCTGGCGGGTGCATGCAAATGCCCCTGCGGGCGCCATAGCGCCCGTGGGCACCGTGTTGGGGACCACGGACCTACGGCAATAACAGTATTTAATAAGATTTCCAAACACAGTTCAGCACATAGGCCCTGGAGCTTGCAGTTTATACCCTCTGGAGTCCAAGTCAAACAGTCATGGTACCGCTGGGCTGGCGCATTTATGACACAACCCTCACAGTCCTCAAAAAGCTTTTCCCTAAGACAGTGACTAAGGACGGTATAAACACTAATGCGTACAATAGAGCGCATAACTTTTTTACGCTTATGATGTGGCACTGGCTCAACTAGGTCAATGCACAGCCACCTCCTGAATTCTTCATGGCCGTCATCCTAGGCGTTCTCTTCAATGCTTTGTATCGGTGTTGAGCAAAAACAAGGTGGGCCCGGTTCGTCTTCCTCGTCCGATGCAATGCTGTCCTGGGTCTGACGGTCAGCTAGAAAGGCATCGTCAAGCTGTCAAAAGATTGCCAGAAAGAAATAATGTAAGACGCTCTGGTCATTTTTTTTTTAAAGTTTACAAAATCCCGGATTCCTAACCCCATGATGCCCCAACTTCGATCTTTCATTTACCTATTTGGCTTCTTTTCCATGCGTCTTGTCCGACTCCTGGGAGCCATGGGCACCTTCTTCCTCCAGGCTATCTAGCTTGTCTGGCTGCATCGTGAGCGGTTGGGTTTCGGTGTCAGATATTGGTGTATCCATCAGCGGGTGGGTCAAAGGGCTCCCTTCAACTTCTCCTTCCTCCTCGGAACTGTCGCTGATGTAGCGCTTTCTTCTCGGCACCAAAACAAAGTTGGTGAAAGAAGCCATGTTTCCGCTCAGCGTTTGCACGCTCTCTGAAACACGCGCTCTTGGAACAAGATGGCCTCTTTTGTGTGGCGCTAGAACTTACAGGGAAGTGCTATGCTCTGATTGGCAAAGGGTGTCACAGGAAGCTCTTAGAGGGGTCACACGACCCGTCTTCGGTCTGGTCAACGGGTCCCGGAACTGCACTCCCCGGATTGGTCAAAGCGATTTGTGGGGCGGTCCTACAGGGAAAAAACCCCTCCTGATTGGTAGAGGGAGGCAGGGCGAGTTCTTAGAGGGGTCACACAACCCACTGCTGGGTGGGTCATCCGGTCCCAAAACTGCCCCCCGATTGGTCAAAGGGGTTCGCGGGGCGGTCCTACAGGGAAAAACCCCCTCCTGATTGGTGGAGGGAGGCGGGGCAAGTTCTTAGAGGGGTCACACAACCCACTGCGGGGCGGGTCATCCGGTCCCAGAACTGCCCCCCCGCTTGGTTAAAGCGGTTCGCGGGGCGGTCCTACAGGGGAAAAACCCTTCCTGATTGGTTGAGGGAGGCGGGGCGAGTCCTTAGAGGGGTCACATGACACTCCTTACTTCCGGTCACCTGCCCCTCTTGACCCCGGATGTATTACCCCCAAAGGCAGGACTTCCGGTGACAGGGGACGGGCCTAACGGGGGTCACATGACACCCGGTCAGCTGTCCCTCTTGACCCGGATGTACTACCATCCAGTGGCCGGACTTCTGGTGACAGGGGAGAAGGGAATTCTGGCGGTCAGGGGGCGGGACTTCCGGGATCAGGGGGCAGGGCTAACGTTTGATTGATGGTAGGGCCCTTATACTACTTAGGGGATTCCACATGCCGGGGGAATTCACTAAGGGTGGCTTTAATTGGCATTTAAGCATCTAACTGTGGATTTTGGTGATTTCCTTTAGATATCCAGGGCCTTTAACTGTGCTTGTATTGTCCAGTCTCATAAGTTGCTGAGTGTCCTCAAACTCCCTCTGATGATATTGGGAGTTCAGAACACTCTGCCCTTCAAAGAAGGTACTCAGCAGATATCATTCGTCCTCCAAATTTAGAGGCTATGATCCTCCACCTCATAGAAAAAGTTTCCTGAATAGTTAGGTTTCTAGTCTCTCTCAGCACTTTACTCTTGCCCTCCTGGGTTCTGGGCCTATGAGGAGTCACCAGACAACAGTTAGCAAAGGAGGGTAAAAGGCTGAGGGGGTCTGGGATATCATTGTCTGTGGTTCTCAATGGGGAGAGAATCTTCCTGTGATGGCTGAATATGGGAAGGGGATCAGTGTTTTCCCCTGTTGAATTGACACTTTCTGATAATTCACTATATTAGGTAATAGGAGTTCCCCTAATCTTGTGGTGTTTCCTGTTTTGGAGATTGTTTTCTATTCCATATCCAGCAGCTTAATCCCAACCCATATTATTATATTTATTAAGGGGCATTGTACAAATGCTGATGACTCTTTAAGTTTATTTCTCAGGTGCTGGCCATGCTGTGTCTCACAAACAGTCACCTGTAAATAACCCTCCCCTGTAAATAATATAGTGTTTGTATTTACTGTGCACATGTTTCCAATTAAACTCTTTGAAGTATCTGTTTCAATTACTCAGGGGCCTGATTTCTTCTTTCAGAGTATGTCTACACTACAGCATTATTTCAAAATATCTTATTTCGAAATAGCGCGTCTACACACAAAATGCATTTTGAAATAGCGTTTTGCTATTTCGAAATAGCGCGTCCACACTGAGTGGACGGTGAATCGCATTTAAGGCCGGACAGAATCAGGTCCGGCAGGGCATCAGGTCAGGAGTTACTTTGTGTGGCTGCTGCCTGAGGCTGTCTGAGGCCTGTGCTTAAAGGCACCCCCCTGGACAGCCAGTTCTCAGGTTTCCCTGCTTGCTTGCCTACCTCCATGAGGGACAGGAAACCATTTTGTCTCTGTGTGCTCTGGTTGCCTTCACTCGGGACATCACAGCACTCTGCAACGTGAAGCCAGAGCTGCCCCTGGGCACTCTGGTGCTTTTCGTGGACGCGTTGCTGCGGACCTGTCTGAACTTTCTGCAGGCTGCCATCTGAGAGGTCCATCAGGGGGCTGTCAGTATCCAGGAGGCCCTGCGGGAGAGCTTCCATCCTGAGGAGCCCTCAGAGCCTCTCTGGTCTGCCCCACTGGGGGCTTGTGCCTCATTCCTCCCTCACGTCCTTCCACTTACCTCTCCCTAAGCCCCCTTCCTGATGTCAAATAAAATACACGTATTTTCATGAACACAAACTATCTTTATTTAACAAAACCCCGGGGGAGAGGGGGGAGAATGAAACTCTGGTGAGACTGGGGAAAGGAGGCGGGAGAGGGGAGAAGAGAGGGGGGGAGAGGAGAGGGGGAAAACTTGGGGGGAGGAAGCAAGGGGAAGAAAGGGGAGGGGAAGGTCAAGGCTCAGGGTTGGGGGGCTCTCCAGACCAACTTGATTTTCATGCAAACTTGCTCCTGGGTTCACATGTGGCCTTTAGTGCCACGCTGGCAGCTATCCTGCCATTGACGGCCGCATTCCTCTCTCTAGTGCAGAGATCATGGACATTGGGGGCAATCCCCCCAAACCTGAATAAGGTCCTTGATCTCCACCCTGGACCAGGAAGGCGCCCGCCTTCTCCAGCCCCTGTCAGGCTCCTGGGAGCTGGCAGACTGCTCCTGGCGAGTGGTGGAGGGCTGGCTGCCAGTCTTTGCTGGCTCATGTTTGGGGGCCACTGGATCAGGGGTTGTGACTGCTGGCTCTGGCCTGGCAGGCTTGGAACTGGCACAGACACTGTGGCCAGAGTCAACCCCTAAAGGCTCCGGGGAGGGAGGAAGGAGAGGAGTGATCTTGGTTGAGGCTGGAGTGGCCACCAGGGCACCCTGGGAAGTGTCAAAGTCAGACAGGACTCACAGATTTGGCAGACTGCTCTGTTTATTTCAGCAAAGCTTTGCTAAAATGCATTCAGAAAATGTGAGTACCATACAAGGTTCAAACCCCTTGATTTTATACAGTCAAAAGGCCAAGTTAACAAGATCAAAGGGTGTGGCAAAACTTCACATTATTAGTGTGGTTAAGTATCTTCATTTCAATATCAAGCACACAGCAATCTCCTGGCTATATCTCCCTGATTATCTAGAATTGCTTTCTGTCTAACACCTAATGTTTCTCTTCCTGTTAAACTCAGGCCCAAATTGGCTAGCACCTTGATCTGCATACCTACAATCAACATTAACATACTTTTCTTCTTCCTCTTAAAAGACAAACAGAATTCCTTCAACTTATTCAATTATTACAGTACAATTCATCTTTCTCCTACAGTATAATTCTTTCTACTTTCACAATCCCTCCTTTTGGTCAAGCCTCGCCTATGACCAACAATTACTGGGTTCCTTGCATTAACCGTTCTTTGTCTTTTTGTTCATTAGTGATATTTAAAAGCATCAGATTAGCACTCTGGTGAGGGGACATGTCTGTGACATGTCTTGCACAGTTTTGGATACAACAGGAGATTAACTGAAAACATACAAAAATTATTAAGATTCCAAATAGGATAGTCAGGGCTTCCTGAAACAACCAGTTTCCTATGCCAGAGAAATTGGACAAGTTACTTAGCCATTTTCACAGGGAACTTGGCTCTTCGTTGGAAAGGTATGCAATCTTTTTTAAGTAGCTAGCGCGATCTATTCTATCATTGGTGTTGTCTGGTATATATACACAACATTCTTTGCCAATGAGAGCACAGGTCCCTCCTTTTGCTGCCAGCACTATATCCAATGCCTGATGGTTTTGGAGGACCACTTGTCTGATCGCTCCTGTTTCTTTGGCCAGGGCCCTTAAACTTTTTCCAGTTTCATTTTCCATGATTTTAACTACTGTTTGTAACCTCAGAAGCCTTTTTGCATGATGTATTACTCCCCCAAGTGGGTCAAAGGAACCACCAATAGCCTCTTCCCAAGTTAAAGGGCTTATGTGATTCACATACCATTGGGCATCCGACAAGTCCCTTCTTTTTCGCCTAAAATTACGGAGGCGTTCTCATGGGAAGGACTCTAACACTCGGAATTGTGGGAAGAGTTGGGCGGGATAACAGATACCTGACCAGTTAACTGGTAATGTGGTATAGGCCTTTGTTCCACAGACCCAATGATGCCCTATCAAAGCCGGGAAGGGTCGGTTGCACCCCTTTGCCATATAGGTGTCTACAAAGGAGGAGTAATATCCCCCGAAGGGCACACGGTGATTCTCCTTACGGGGAGTGGTGTTATTTGCATGGCATTAAAGATTGTACTGATGTTACAATATGCTGGAGACAACTGCTCCTCCCCAGATTCAGCCCCGTCCCATTACACACCAAACACCAGTGACCTTTTTTCTCCTCCACACTTATCCGTTTAGATACATTTATTCCCACAATTATTCCCACTGCTTCCCAAGTGTCATTACTGTTCCATGTCTTGTTAAACGGGTGAGGCCTGGGGAATTAAGTGGGATTGCCAAGACAGGAACCAGCTTGTGAGTGGGATGGAATGTGGCTGCAGACCCAGCAATTAGAGATATTAAGGGTCTGAGCGATCCATACTTGCTGGTGGATAAAAGAATTGTCATTGTCATTGTGGATTCCCCAGATCTTAAGACACCAGTGGCCGAGGAACAGGCCCCACCAGAGGCACATGTTGGAGGCAAGACCCTTTTGGTTCTGACAACCTCCACTGAGGGACCCGCAGTTACGGTTTTATGTCCACCAGGCAGCAGGCGCTAGGCTCACTACTGCTTCTTCTTGGGCCTTGCTTTTGGTCCTCATCTGCTTCAGGCAATCCTTACGCGAACGTAGGTTGTAAGGTATTGCAGGCTGTTCCTCTACGTCTTCTTCTGGAGTCAAAATTGACTCTGCATGGTCCTGAGGTGATGATTGGTCCGCTGGGGATGGTGCCTTCTTACACTGCGAAGCCTGTATCCATGCTGCGATGCCGGATAACTTAACAGCCGTCTGGGCAGTGAGCAGCACCTGATGCAGGCCCTTCCACCGGGGTTCCATGGCGTGTTTTGGTTGGTGGTGTCGTACGTAGACCCAATCACCTGTCTCGAGAGTGTGGCAGGCATCCGAGGTGGGTTCCGTCGGCCAGGCGGCTCGAACCTGTGAATGGAAGTGACTTACAGCTTGCATTAGTCCCTTGCAGTACTGAAGGAGTGTACTGTGAGTCAAGTTCAAGTCTGAGACTGGAGTAATGGTAGCCATTGTTCACATAAACATTTTCAAAAGGACTTAATTTATGTCTTTGGGATGGTAGGGACAGTGCAGCAGGTGTGTGACATGTAACACACGATCCAGGTGCTGAACAAGTTGTTCAGTAAAACGTGTACCCCGGTCACTGGACAGAGTGGCAGGAGTTTCTTTGGCAGGCATAATATGATTTAACAAACATTTGGCAACAGACAGCGAATCAGCTTTGCGACAAGGAAAGACTTCAATCCAACCCGAAAATAAGCATACCATAACCCAAATAAATTCATATAGTTGACACACAGGCATTTGTACAAAATCAAGCTGCCAATGCAAGAACAGTGCTTGGGGCAGGCCCCAGAACCCTTGAGCTACCTTTACAGGTTTGCCAACATTGTAGCTTTGGCAAGTGGTACAGGCGGCACAGTGGTGAGCTGCAAAAGAGCTGAAATGGGGGGCCCACCATTCTGCCTTAGTTACAGCAGAGATCATACCCTCCTTTCCGACATGCGAAATGCCGTGTAGCAGGGCGGCCAGAGCTGGGTAGAGCGAAAAGGGGGCCACAAAGGCACCAATAAGGGGGCGCCAAAGGGAATCAGGGTGTAGAGAGCAACCCTGGGCGACCCAGGAGTCTTTTTCTGTTTCTGAGGCAGAGTCTTGGAGCAGGGTGACTTTAGAAAGGGACTGCGGTGGTACAGAAACAGAAAGGGAACCGAGAAACGCACCTGGGGAAGGTTCTATGGCAGCATTACCCTTAGCAACATCAGTATCTGCTGTGGAGTGACCAGGGCACTTAACAATAGCTAATGCAGATGGGAGTGCATACAGGAGAGCAGCAATGTAGGGGCCATTCTTGATAGGGGTACCAGCAGAGGTAAGGAAACCCCGAGCTTGCCAGAGGGTGCCAAAGTCATGTACAACCCCAAAAGCATATCGAGAATCAGTATAAATGGTGGCGGAGCGTCCCTCAGCCAGAAAGCAAGCGCGGGTTAGGGCAACTAGTTCAGCGACTTGTGCTGAGGTCACAGAAGGTAAAGGCGCAGCTTCTAGGGTTTCAGAGAGTGATACCACAGCGTATCCTGCGAGGAGACGACCTTGGCTATCTCTAAAGCAGGAACCGTCAGTGAATAACACAAGGTCGGAGTTAGAGAGAGGGACATCAGAAAGGTCGGGGCATGAGACGGTGACAGCAGAGACACTTGCAAGGCAGTCGTGGGGTTCACCGTCATTAGCCAGAGGAAGGAGAGTGGCAGGGTTCAACTGAGAACAGCACTTTATGGTGATATGCGAAGCCGAAAGCAGTAAAAGTGAGGCGGGCGGAGGAAAGGTGAGCTGTATTACATTGTAGCAGGAGAGTATCTATAGAGTGAGGGACCATGAGAGAAACAGGAGAGCGGAGGACAAGGGACTCAGACATTTCAATTAGGCGTGCCGCGGCAGCCACAGCACGCAGACAGGGGGGTAGACCTTGGGCAACAGGATCCAAGGTGGCAGAGAAATAAGCTACTGGACGATTTTTGCCACCATGCTCCTGAGTAAGAACACCAAGTGCACAACCAGATTGCTCGTGGCAGAAAAGGGTAAAGGCTTACAGTAGTCAGGTAACCCTAAGGTGGCGGGGGGGGGGGGGGGGGGGCAGTGAGAAGCACTAAAGAGTCAGTTTCTGAGGCAGATAATGAAGGGGAACAGAGGAGTAGATCATTTACACATTGGACCAATGTGGACCCAGAGGGGAAGACCAGGTAAACAAGGTCTTTGGCTAATGCTTGGGAAAAGTAAGACGGGCTTTCTGTGTACCCCTTGGGAAGCATACTGCTGCTCCTTGTAAGAAAAGGCAAAAAGATACTGGGACTTAGGGTGAACCGGGACAGAAAAGAAAGAAGAACACAGATCAACATCAGTAAAATGAGTTGCATCTGGCAGGATAGAAGCCAGATTAGTTGCTGGGTTAGGGATTACAGGAAAGGTGGGTACAACAATGCAGTTAATAGCTTGAAGATCCTGAACAAACCACCATGATTTACCATCAGCTTTTCGAACTGGGAGGAGGATAGGGGTGTTACAGGGGCTGGAACAGGGGACAATAATGCCTTGTTCCCACAGGGTGGATATGACCGGAGCTGAAACCTTTAAATCCCAAAAACCCGGTGCCACGACCCCTTCTCTGACCTTATCCCCATTCTTGGTACCCTCCCCATTCCCAGTACTGTCTGCCCTGCCCTGAATAATGCTGTATTTGCAGAGCTATCAACTTTTGTGAGGACTGCTTCTCTTTCTTTTTAGAGTGCAGTGGCAATGCTCTGCCACTGCTTGCAATTTGTCCATGGTCTTGGCCTCCCATCCAACACTTATTTGCTTTAACATACTGCTAATAGCAGATAAGAGGCTATTAACAAACGCATGCGCCAGGGCGCCCTGTCCATTTTTACCTGGTTGCTGTATCCCAAAAAACCCCAAAAAACCCAACCAAACAAACAAAAAAACCATCAGTCAGTCTGTGTGATAGTTGCCCGGGTTTTTTTTCTTTGTTGCTGTTTACGGGGTTATAAGTAGCTTACACAGTTGCAGGAGGTCTGCTTCAGAGGGTTCATAGGCATTGCACACTAGCAAAATTCCTCTGCAAATTTGGTAGGGTTTTCCTGGGGCTTTGGAAAACCTTTTAAAATCGAGTGGAGCTCCGTGTGGGTCCAGGGTTTATAGCTTCAAGTGGGACCGGTCTGAGTCTTCTTGGAGGACGGGGTAAAGGGAAGCGCTCGGTCTGGTGGTGGGAGAGGAGGTTTCCAATAAAGCTTTTTCTTATAATTAGAATTTTTAAGGGAGGCGAGCTTCGATTCAGTTCATTTAAGATTTGCCTCGTCCCACCACTGCATGAAGCAATCTACCTCTCCTCTAGCCAATTTAGTTTTGGGAAGGCCAAGTTTGTCTTTTAAGACGTCCACTTGGTCTTTGTTCCAAGATCCTAACAGTGGCCACTGAGTTTTGGGATCCCCCCAGAGTTAATCTAGATCATTTTTCCAGAAATTTACAGGAGTCCGGACCCTTTGTAAAATATATAAACTGAGCCAGGGTCCCTTTAGGGAACTATCCCTGCTTAGATGTCTAGTTACCCATACAGGAGGACTTCATACACCAATCACACAAGGAGGAAATTCGGGTTCGTCAGAGCGGTGCCCAGTGCAACACACAAAAGAAGCCCACAGGCTACTGCCTCAATCGCCCTTGCGTTCACTCCAAGGATTTTATCCAAGGTGCGGTGCGGCTGCGATTGTGCAGATTCCAGTCACACAGACCGCGGGGACAGGAGCCCCTTGGTCGGCCAGTCCCTGGACAGGGATGGCTCCCAGACTCACTCACACCACAGGGAAGACGGATAGACACAGAGACAAGACAGTCCTCAGTCCGGACAAAATAATTACCTGACCAGAGTCCTGATGTTAGATCCCGGGATCCCTACCAGAACAGAGCAGGAACCAACAGGTTCGATGGCGTAGACTTCGCTATGGTTGTGCACCTTTCCGTTCTGGCGGAGGACCGCTCGGGCCAAATGCCCAGGTGCCAGCTACCACGGTCATCCTGCAAAACAGTCAGGGATCACACAGCCTCAGCGAAGACGGTTGCCATCTCGGTGGAACCTCCAAATTGTCAAAGTCAGACAGGACTCACAGATTTGGCAGACTGCTCTGTTTATTTCAGCAAAGCTTTGCTAAAATGCATTCAGAAAATGTGAGTGCCATACAAGGTTCAAACCTCTTGATTTATACAGTCAAAAGAAAGCCAAAATTAACAGGATTAAAAGGGGGGCAAAACTTCACAGAATTAGTGTGAGGCTACTCAAGTACTCTTCATTTCAATATTAAGCACACAGCAATCTCCTGGCTATATCTCCCTGATTATCTGGAATTGTTTCCTGTCTAACACCTAATGTTTCTTTTCCTGTTAAACTCAGGCCCAAATTGGCTAGCACCTTGATCTGCATACCTACAATCAACATTAACATACTTTTCTTCTTCCTCTTAAAAAGACAAACAGAATTCCTTCAACTTATTCAATTATTACAGCACAATTCATCTTTTTCTTACAGTATAATTCTTTCTACTTTCACACCCAGGACAGGGCTCCTGGTGATTAGCACGAGTCATTAGGGATTGTGGTTTCCATGGAGCCAGGCAGGGGCCGTATCTCGCTGAGGGTCTCACTGGGACCCATCCTGCGATCCCAGGGACACTGATCCAGCCCCAGTCCCTGTGTCCCATCCTCACTCCAGGGAATTGGCTCAGCCCATGGTGTATAGACACCCTGTATAACTAGCACAGATTCCGGCTTTCTCACACCCTCCCTGCCCCTGAGTGTCTTTGTTCCACAGATGCCCTCGTGGGCCAAGGGAAACTGCAAGATGTCTTTGTAAGTGCCCCCCAAAACTCCCCAGCTCTGTGCCTTGCCTCACCCCACACCAATGCACCATGCATCCCCTCACTGCATATGAATACCCCCTGCTGTCTGGGATCAGGACTGTCTGGTGTGTGGCTGTGTGTGTTTGTGTGCTGGTTTTGACTCATACACATAGTGACTCTCTTCCCTCCCTAGCCCAGGAGCCCAACCCCAGCGCTGAGGGACTCACCTATGCCGAACTGGACCCCCCAGCGCTGCAGACTAAGCGGGGGGCCCTGTCCCCAAACCCATCCTGTATGCCGCAGTCAGCACCTGTCCTCTGCCCCCATAGAGGAAGTCACTAGATCAATGGGGCAGGGAGGATGGTCCCCAGAGAGTGATGCAGTGACACCTCCCAGAGAACAGGCTCAGCTTATGGTCTCTCCTGAATCCCTTCCCCCGCCCGCATCTGGTACTGCCCCACCCAGTCACATACCTCACCCTCAGTCCCATGGGTACATGCCCTGGTCTCAGATTCCCTCCCCTCTCCCTGTGGGCACACACCCTGGTCTCAGACCCACCCCTATGGGCCCACCCCCTGGTCTCAGACCCACCCCAATGGGCCCACACCCTGGTCTCAGACCCACCCCCATGGGCCCACCCCCTGGTCTCAGACCCACCCCCATGGGCCCACCCCCTGGTCTCAGATCCGCCCCCATTGAAACATGCCCTGGTCTCAAATCCCCCCTGTCCACTCCTGTCTATCTGCAATACTCACTGAGGAAGACGATGGTGAGAGCAGATGCCATAATGGGCCAGTGAGGGGCACCAGCCACACCCCTTTTCCCAGCTCCACCCAGCCTCAAATAAGGAGTTCCACTGCATCCACCACCCCTTGTTTCTCATCTGCAGGCAAAATCTCATGTGGTCACAGTTACCAGAGGTCTCTGCAAAACCGAGGAAATCCTGAAATTATCAGCCTAGCCAAATGTCCAGCAGCACCAGCTTGTCCATGTCTCTGTGGGGAGGGAGGGAGGGAGGTCGTCTTCTTTGGGGAGGGTACACTAGGCTGGGAGCCGGGTTGTCATAATCAGGAGTGCTGACCAGTGTCTGGTGACTAAGGGGTTAACCCTGTAGCTAGCCAAGTATCAGGTGGTAAGTCAATAACAATGCAGGTAGAAAATTCAAACTGAAAAACAGGGGTTTTCTTTCTCTCTTCTGTGTTTGAGAGGTAGAGTAGTCTCTTCCAAGACTGAGGGAAATGGGAGAATGGGAAGCGACTGTCTAGGAAGGAGTATGGCAGAAAGGGATCTAGGGATTATAGTGGACCACCAGCTGAATATGAGTCAGCAGTGTGATGCTCTTGCAAAGAAAGCAAACATGATTCTGAGATGCTTTAACAGGTGTGTTGTGAGCAAGACATGACAAATCATTCTTCTGCTCTACTCTGCGCTGGTTAGGCCTCAGTTGGAGTATTGTGTCCTGTTCTGGGCACCGCATTTCAAGAAAGATGTGGTGAAATTGGAGAGGGTCCAGAGAAGAGCAACAAGACTCATTAAAGGTCTAGAGAACATGACCTATGAAGGAAGGCTGAAAGAATTGGGTTTGTTTAGTTTAGAAAAGAGAAGATTGAGAGGAGACATGATAGTCGTTTTCAGGTATCTAAAAGGGTGTCATAAGGGGGAGGGAGAAAACTTGTTCATCTTGGCCTCTGGGGATAGAACAAGAAGCAATGGGCTTAAACTGCAGCAAGGGAGGTGTAGGTTGGACATTAGGAAAAAGTTCCTCACTGTCAGGGTTGTCAAACACTGGAATAAATTGCCCAGGGAGGTTGTGGAATCCCCATCTCCGGAGATATTTAAGAGTAGGTTAGATAAATGTCTATCAGGGATGGTCTAGACAGTATTTGGTCCTGTCATAGGGGCAGGGGACTGGACTCGATGACCTCTCGAGGTCCTTCCAGCCCTAGTATTCTATGATTCTATGATTCTCTCTCCAAGAATGGATTTCTTAGAATGTGTAAGTAGGGAAAACTTTAGCTAGTCCGTCAGGATTTGTTGTTTTCCTTGTTTGGGGATTTGGAAATAATGTCTAAGCTGTTAATTATGTTTTTCTTTTTTCTTTGTAACCAAGTTTTAGCCAATGGGGTTTCCGTGAGTATCTTTATCAATTTGGTGGCTCTTTCCATCTAACCACTTTACTGTGCTTGCTACTGTAGTTTTATTTTGATAATAAAGAATTGTTGTATCTTGTAATTAACCGGGATTGGTTGATTGTTGTGTCCTTAGGACTCAGTGCCTACTTACAGGGGCAGAGTTCATTGTTGTCTGTGAATCTCCTGTTTTCCCAACATGAGCCCTGGCACCATGAGAAGAACAGGTGTGATGGGGAGAAAAGCAGGTGTAATGGGTTTGCTGCTCTTTACTGCATAGCTGAGTGGGGATGGCAACTTTGCAGCTTTACACTCTTGCGCAATGCCGTTATTCCTGAAAATAATCGGCGTAACAGCATCGCGCAAGCGGGTTTTTCTTGCACAAAAAGGGGCAGTGCAGACAGCTCCTTCTGGCACAAGAGCCTCTTCTGCAAAAATGGTGGCTCATTAGGCGATATTCCACGCTTAGCCTCATTTGCATATTTCTCAGGCAAGAAGCCACGAGTGCAGACATAGCCTGACTCAGCCAGCCGCGAGTGCAACAGGGCCTCATTTATCCCATCAAATGCAGAGGGGCCAGATCAGATCAGCACAAATCCAGATTCTCTGGGGAACGGGGCAGTGCAAGGCTGCAGCGCCACCTAGCGGCCACAGGAGGAATTGCCGGCCCTTGTCCCTGTGTGTGCTGGTTGGGAGGTTCCCATGGAAAGCAGCACAGTAGAAGGTTGGAAATAAAGGGCTCTAGTGCCCCCCCAGGAGTGTGTGGCCCCAAGGACCATATGAGAAGGGGCTGTCGCCCTGAAGCGGGTTCCCCCAGGGCCAACGGGCCAAGTGTGGATGTGACCTGTGGGCCCATGAGAAGGGGAATGATGTTGGTCTCCAAGGGAGGGGAACACCTGGCCTGGGGCAAGTCCCTTCAGCTGAGCCTGCCCAGAGATGCTCTCAGCATCTGTATCGTTCTGCAGCTGGCGGGGGGGGGGGGGAGGGAAGGGGCTGTCTGTGTCCCTTTCTCCCCACAGAGATACGGACAAGCTGGAGCTGCAGGACACTGAGCCAGGCTGATCATTTCCTCGGTTTTGCAAAGACCTCTAATTAACTGTGATTGCACGAGATGTCGCCTGCCGATAAGAGGCAAGGTATGCCAGAAGAGATGAAATATTATTGACTTCCTGTAGCTGCAACCACCAGCTGAGCACCTTATTTGAGGAGGGGTAGAGCTGCGCATTAGGGGATCGGTGGTACCCTTCACTGCCCCATTATGGGATCTGCTCTCACCATCCTTTTCCTCGGTGAGTATTGCAGAGAGCCAGGGGCATGCGCCTGTGGGGAGATCTGAGACCAGGACATGTGCCCATTGGAGGGAAACTGAGGCATGTTTCCAATGGGGAGGGTATGGGTCTGAGCGGCTGGATGCGGCAGAACCAGCTGCAGGAGGGTTATGGGGAGACCATAAGCCGAGCCTATTCTCCCATGACAACTTGCTTTACTTAAGAACCTTGGGTGAGGGACCTTGTCAGAGGCTTTCTGGAAATCTAAATGCACTATCTCCACTGGATCCCCCTTGACCACATGATAGTTGATTCCCTCAAAGAACTCTGGCTATTAGTAAGGCATGATTTCCCTTTACAGACACCATGTTGACTTTCCCCAACAAATTATGTTCATCCATATGTCTTACAATTTTATAATTGTCACAGACTGGCCTGACTGCATCCAAGCACACCGAGGTGGGGCAGAGTCCCTGGTCCCATGGTGCAGTGGGGGAAAACTGAGGCACAGAACAAGGCAGGGTCACCCAAAAGGTGCAGAGTGAGCCAAGGGTGCACCCCACATTAACATGCCCATCCCAGGACCCCGCTCCTCTACCCTCTCCTCTGCTCCCAGTGGACATGCCTAACGTACACATTGCGGCTGCAGTGCGGGTATTTTGCTCAACTGTTCTTGTGCAAAAACTTGTGGCACGTCTACACTGCACATGAATTTTTGCGCAAGTAAATTTGCAGTGAAGCATCAGAAAAGAGGGCTTCTTCCACAAGAGTTATTCCTCTCCCCACGAGGAATAAGCCCCTTTTGTGCAAGAGCTGTTGTGCAAGAAGGCAGCGTGGACAGGCTCCAGGGGCTTCTTGAGCAAGACACTTTTATGGCTAATATGGCCATCAGAGCTTTCTTGCGCAAGAGAGCATTCAACTGCCATGGACACTCTTGTACAAAAGCACATGGCAGGGTGGAGGTGCTCTTGCACGAGACCTTTTGCGCAAGAACTCCTGCGTGAAACAGTTCTCGTGCAAGAAGCCTGCAGTGTAGGGCAGGGAGCAGCCTGTGGGGCTACTGGAGCTGCTGGCCGCAGGATGCCCAGTCACGGAGTGGGGGGCACCCCTAGGAATGGCTCAAACTTCCCAGAGGGGCGGCTAGAGGAAGGACATTTGCCTGGCAGGGGTGAGGGGGGGGGCAGTGACCTCACAGTGGCTTTGGGCAGCCCTCAGCATATGAGGCAAAGGGCAGGTGGGGAGGTGGTGACCTCACAGAGGGACCCACATCTCAGGCTGATAAAGGGGGGGGCGGGCCCAGGGGACTTTGGAGACCCCCGGTTGCTTTAGCTCTGGTGCGTCTCCTCCTCACGGTTCCTTTGTGCTCTGTGAGTTCCACATCCCGACACCTTTGTGCAAAAGGTAAGAGCCCCCAGGGGTTTGGATCCCGCCCGGGGCCGGCTGGGTTCCTCCATCCCGCCCGCATTTCTGCTCTGTTCTTACCTCTTCTGTGCCCTTCCCCTGCTGCCCTCCCACCCCCCAGCTCGTGACCCAACAGACAAGCTGAGGGATGGGGTGAGTTTTGCAGGAGCCCGTGGGGCGGGGGATGCAGCCCCTGTTGTGGGGACTGGTGAGATGGGGCTGGAACAGGTCTATGCCGGTGTCTTTCAGAAGAAAGCTCCACCCCCCCACAGCTTAGACTCGCCCCTGATTGGCTGAGCAGGGGCTGTTGATGGGTAGGAGACTCAGGGTATGTCTACACTAAAGAGTTAATTCGAACTAAGCGAATTCGAACTAACGCGTCTAGAACTAAAAACTAGTTCGAATTAGCGTTTTGCTAATTTGAACTAGCATGTCCACATTGAGTGGACCCTGAACAGGGCTTAAGGATGGCCGGAAGCCGTGCCGGCAGGGCATCAGAGGAGGACTTAGAGCGTGGAGATGCTGTCTCAGGCTAGCCGAGGGCTGCGCTTAAAGGGTCCCGAGCCCCACCCTGGACAGACAGTTCTCAGGGGTGTCCTGCTTGCAAAGCAGTCCTGGCTTGGATTGCCCGGAGTGCCCACACTGGGCACATCACAGCACTCGGCCATCAGCCCGGCTGCACTTGCCGCAGGCTGCCATCTGGGGAGAGGGGGCAATTGGGGGGCTGCAGGAGAACTTCCACCCCCAGAAGCCCGCAGAGCCAACCCAGTCCTCCCCATCGGGGGCTCGTACCCCATTCCTCGCTCACCTCCTTCCACTTACCCTTCCCTAGCCCCCCTTCCTGATGTACAAAATAAAGATAACGTTTCTTCCAACATTGACTCTATCTTTATTGAACACAACTGGGGGAGACTGGGAAAAGGAGGTGGGAGAGGGGAAGAGAAAGGCTGGGAGAGGGGAGGGCAACTAACATGATCAGGGGTTGGGAACAGGTCCCAGATGAAGAGAGGCTACAGAGACTGGGACTGTTCAGCTTAGAAAAGAGGAGATGGAGCGGGGACAGGCTAGAGGTCTCTAAAAGCAGGGGCTGGATGGAGAGGGTGCACTCAGAAAAGTTCTTCATGAGTTCCCATAAAGAAGGACTAGAGGACACCAGAGGAAAGGAATGGGTAGCAGGCTTCAAACTAGTAAGAGAAAGTTAAGTATCAGAGGGGTAGCCGTGTTAGTCTGAATCTGCAAAAGCAACGAGGAGTCCTGTGGCATCTTATAGACTAACTGAAGTGTAGGAGCATAAGCTTTCGTGGGCAAAGACCCACTTCGTCAGATGCATGTAGTGTAAATTTCCAGAGGCAGAAATAAATATGCAGGCCAGGATCAGGCTGGAGATGAGGAGGTGGATCCAATCAAGGAGGATGAGGCCCACTTCTAGCAGCTGATCTGGAGGTGTGAATTCCAAGAGAGCAGAAGCTGTTTTTGTAGTTAGCAAGCCATTCACAGTCTTTGTTTAATCCAGAGTTGATTGTGTCAAACTTAAAGATGAACTGTAGCTCCCCAGTTTCTCTTTGAAGTCTGGTCCTGAAGTTTTTTTGCTGCAGGATGGCTACTTTTAGATCTGCAATTGTGTGTCCAGGAAGATTGAAGTGTTCCCCTACAGGTTTTTGTATGTTGCCATTCCTAATATCAGATTTGTGTCCATTGATTCTTTTAGGTAGGGACTGTCCTGTTTGGCCGATGTATATAGCAGTGGGTCATTGTTGGCACATGATGGCCTATATTACGTTGGTGGATGTGCAGGAGAATGTACCAGTGAGAGTATGGCTGATCTGGTTAGGTCCTGTGATGGTGTTGCTGGTGTATATATGTGGGCAGAGTTGGCAGCGAGGTTTGTTGCAAGGATTGGTTCCTGAGTTGGAGTGATTATGGTGCGTTGTGTAGTTGCTGGTGAGAATCTGCTTCAGGTTGGCGTGTTGTGTGTGGGCAAGGCCCGGCCTCTCTCCCAAGGCAAATAGTTAACCTGTGGAACTCCTTGCTGCAGGAGCCTGTGAAGGCTACAACTGGAACAGAGTTTAAAGGGAAGTGAGATCAAGTCATGGAGGTTGGGTCCATGGAGTAGTGTTAGCCAGAGGGTAGGAGTGGTGTCCCTGCCCAAGGTTTGTGGAAGGCTGGAGAGGGATGGCACGAGACAAATGGCTTGGTCACTGTCTTCGGTCCATCCCCTCCAGGGTCCCTAGGGTTGGCCGCTGTCGGCAGACAGGCTACTGGGCTAGATGGACCTTTGGTCTGACCCAGGACGGCCATTGTAAGCTCAGGGCTCAGGGTCGGGGGTCTCAGTGGACCCAATTGATTTTCATGCACACCTGCTCCTGGGTGGCCAGGCTGGCAGCTCTCCTGCCCTAGCCGTCCACTTTCCTGTGACCTAGTCCGGAGGTCGTGGACGAGGTCCACGATGTCCGCACTAGCCCAGGTGGGTGCCCGCCTCTTGCGGTCCTGGGCAAGCTCCCGGGAGCCGCCAGCCTGATCCCGGGAAGAGGGGGTGGGCTGGGGGACATCGGGTGGGTGGCTCTGTGCCGTGCCAGGTGCAGGGTCTGCTAGCTGGGTGCTGGCAGGCTTGCACCTGGCACGGGCACCGTAGCCAGCCCGTGCCCCTTTAAGGGGTCTGGGGCCTGGAGGGGGGCAATAGAGTTTCTCTGGTGTTGGCCAGAGTGGCCACCAGGGAAAGCTGGGGAGGGCTAGCCTCCCACTAGTTCGAATTAAGGGGCTACACACCCCTTAATTCGAACTAGTAAGTTCGAACTAGACTTAATCCTCGTAAAATGAGGTTTTCCTATTTCGAACTAAGTGCTCCGCTAGTTCGATTTAAATTCGAACTAGAGGAGCGCTACTGTAGCACCTAGGAATGTTAGTTCAAACTCACGTCCGTAAGTTCGAACTAACATTGTAGTGTAGACATACCCTCAGGTCCTTGCAGTGCCTGTGCAAGACCGAGGCGATAATCAAGGGGCCATTTGGGGGCTGGGGACAGTAGCTCTGGGGAGTTGGAACCCCTGGATTTCGCTCTTCAGGCTGCGCCCCAAGCTCCCCTTTGCTCCTCTCATTTGCAGAATGGCCAAACGCTTCAGACAATTCTTCAAGAACACCCTGAAGATGGCCCCAGGGCCGGTGGGGAGCAGCTCCTCCGTCCCCGCGGGCGGGGAAGCTGAATCCCACCAGCTCGGGGCGACTCGCCCATCGGCCAGGCCCACCCGGACCTGGCTCCAGGGGCGGCTGGGAAGGCGGGACCCAGCCCAGCGGGGCAGCCGGGTAGGGTGGCTCTGGGGCCTCCTCCTCTGTGGAGAGAAACATCTGCCCCGGGAGCCCAGCCCCCATTACCACCAGGGGGCATCACCCTGCCCGGCCCCCGGGGACCTGCCAGTCTCCGGGAGCCCCCAGCCCGTCGCTCCCCGCACCAGCCCCTGTAGCTGTGGGTCCAGGTCCGTCAGCAGCAGCGCCTGGGCCTCCAGTTGCAGCCGGGCCACCTCCCGCAGCCGCTCAGACCCAGGTGAGGGGCCGTGAACACGCTGGGCCCAGGGGCTCACCCAGTACCCGGGAGGGGGGCGGGGAGGGGCAGCCCCAGTGTCTGCCCTGCAGCCAGGGCAATGGATGGGGGCGGGGGCTGCTGCTTGGCTCTCTTGTTCCTGGTGGGGGCTCTGCTGAGGGCGTTGGCAGATGTGAGGGTGGAAGGGGGATGGGTCCCTGCGAGGGGCGTGTGGGGCCCAACCTGCCCTGGGTCCCTGACATGGGGGCGCGTGACCCCTGCTGGCCGCTGGAGTCACCCTGGTCCCTTCCCTCCCGCACAGAGTCCCCCTGCGCCTCACCGGAGCGCTGCCGGGAGCGGGTGGACTCCTGGGTGGAGGACGTGTCCATTTACGACATCGAAGAGCAGCTCCACACCCGGGACACGGTAAGAACCTTCTCCACACGGGGGGGACCCGAGTGTGTCCGGCCCCTTCCCAGCACGTTCCCCCCCCCGGGAGGGGCTTGTCCCTGGGGATCCCCCTGAGGCTCCTTCTCCTGCATGACCTGGACCCCCCAAGCTGGGGTCTCTTGTCATGCACCAGCTGGGCCCCCACAAGCCTGGGGCAGCAGTTGGGGGGGGGAGTGTGGGTGCTTGGACAACCGGCAGCTCCCACCTCCACTCCTGGGAGACCTGAGCCCTGCCGCTGCCCGGGGGGGGGGGGGGGGGGAGGGGGGGGACAGGTCCCAGGCTCACAGACTCTCTCTGGGGTGCAGAGCCCAGCCGCCCTCCAGCGGTTCCTCCTGGCCATCTCCACCACCTGCCTTGCCGCCCTCCAAAGGGGCGAGGACACCCTGGCGACACGCTGCAGCAGGGACACCGTGGTGGCCAGGATTGTGGTGAGCGAGTCGCGGTGGCCGGGAGGAGGGGAGGGGATACGAGGGGTGGACAGGGGTCTGCCTGGGCAATGGGTGTGGGTGGGGGACCTGGAAATGGGATGGGTGGGGCCAGGAGAGCGGGAGGGGGTGGGTGGGTGGGGTTGGTGGAGGAGGGAGGGACAGAGAAATGGGGCAGGTCTGGGGTGCTGGACAGGAAGGGGGATTGGGGACAGGGAGGGGTCTCCCCGGGCCATGGGGGGCTGGAAGGGAGCCGAGCGGGCTGCTGGGGATGCGCCTGGGGAGCAGGGATGAGGAGGTTCAGAGGCTGGTCACCAGGGCAGGGAGGGGCAGGAGACGGCCTGGGGACAAGGACTGAGCTGGTCCCGGTTTGGGAAGGGGGTGCTGGGAGGGGCCCTGTGCCGGGCAGGGGGGCTACAGGGCAGCGGGAGGCAGTGGGGTTGGATCCTGCTGGGTGGGGGGCGCTGGCCGTGTGAGCGTCCCTTGGGGGCCCCAGTCTCACACGCCCCTTTGTCTCCTTGGGTCTCACAGGAGATCATGGAGGCCTCCCCCCCACCTCTGGTCTTGGCCAATTGCCTCAGCGCCGCCTGCAGCCTCAGGTACCGACCCCCCCGACCCTCCCCCCCAAGAGCAGATCCCCTGACCAGGGAGTGGGAAAGTCTCCTGCTGCTGAATTAACAGTCTCTGCCCCTCTCTCCTGCCAGCACCCTGAAGCCTCCCCTGCGGGCCCAGCTCCTGAGCCCCCTGCTGAGGGCGGCCGTGGGACAGACAGTGTCTGGGGACTGGCAGCAGGAGCCCACCCACAATCAGGTACGTCCCCTCCCTCGCCCCCCCCCAGCCAGGAGCAGGAGCAGGAGCAGCCTCTGGCGGCCTGGATCCCCCAACCCCAGCCCCCCCTCTGACCCAGGGCTCCCCCTTGCCTTGCAGGAGTTCAGCCGGGGCCTTGCTGACATCCTCGATGTCCTATTGGGCAATCTCCTCGCCGAGTCCCCAGACATCGCCCGGCTCCAGCTGATTCTGGAGGTGAGCCCCGTGGGGGGGACGGGGCCATTGGCCCTGCTTCCCCGGGGGGTCGAGGGAGGGGCTGTGTCAGTGCCTGGGGGGGGGGGGCACAGTCTGAGAGGAGCCCCAGGCTCTGCCCAGAACTGGCGCCTCCCTTCGGGTCCTGACCTGCCTCTTTTCCCCCCAGCACCTGAGCCCCTGGCTGGAGTCCCGCCTGCCCCAGGAGCGAGCCAGGGCCCTTGGCAGCACCACGGCCCTGCTGCGAGTCGCCACCACCCTCCCGGGGTTTGACGTAAGTGACCTCGGAGTCGGGGGGGTCTGGGGCTGCAGGGCGCGGGGCTGGGAGCGTCCCTGGGAGGCAGAGGCAGGGTCGGGAATGGGCCGGGAGTGATCCGCGTTCCCCTTTCCCCGGGGAGGGGCGACTCTGGGCCTTTCAGGGAGCGGCCGTTTGCGTGGGACAGGATGCTGAGGGACCCCCCCCTCTTCTCTCTCCCCTCAGAACTCAGCTGACTGGCCGAGGATGGGTCACCACGTGGCCCAGCTGGGCCTTTTCATTTCGGACCCTTCCGAGGACGTCAGCCGGCTGGCCCGGGAGGGGGTGCACCGCCTCTTCCAACTAGTCCTGCACCACAGGGGTAAGGAACCCAGCCGGGACCTGGGCCCCAGGGACACCCTGAGGGTGCCGGTGGCGGGGGGAGGGGACCCAGCCCTTTTCCCCAGACTGGTCCAAGGGGGGATGTGTCCCTCTGTGTTCCCATCCTTCTGCCCCCTGTGCCCCTCCATTTGCCCAGGGATGCCTGCAGGGGCCCGTGGGAGGGAAGGGCTCAGACCTGCCAGCAGAATGACCCTGTTGTGTCTCTTGCAGGCCTCAACATCCACCAGGCAGAGGACCTGTGGTGCAGGCACTGGTACAAGGAGAGGTGGGTCCTGGCTCACAGCAACACCGTCAGGGTGGGAGAGGTAAGGACGCGCTGCCAGGGCAGGGCAGGGCTCGGGGGTGGGGCTGGCTGGGGCCCTCATGCGGGTAGGACGCGGGGGGGGGAAGTGGGGAGTGAGTCGCTGATCGAATGGTCGATGCATTTTCCCTCGACTATTCGAGCCGTGGACAGGGCGGCGCTGCCCCTTTGTGACGCTGTCCCGGCGTTTCAAAGGGGCGGCGCTTCCTAGGGGCAGTGACGCACGGAGCCCGGATCTCCCGTAGGAGGGGAACCAGGGCGGGGGGGGGGGGGGCAACACTTTTTGATGGAGGCTGCTCCAAGATGTTGGCCAGTGGCCTAGGGCTGCTCTGTTCTGCGGAGGGGGGTGAGGTCTGGGAGGGCCTTGGGGGCAGGAGGAAGGGGTGACCTGGGGCAGGGTTTGGGGTGCCGGGTGAGGAGAGCGTCTGGGTGCAGGGTCTGGAAGGGAGTTTGGGGAAGGAGGAAGCTGTTTTAGCCCCAGGAGTTGGGGCCGGGCTCTGGGCCGTCAGCTGAAACCTCCTGTGCTCTTGATTTCAGGTCTTTGGGCAGCTCTTCACACCAGAGCAGGAGAATGCCTTTCTGGAGACTGCTCTGCACGCTGCCCACTCCCCCCTGCGGCGCCACAGCAAGGCCGGGCTGGTCCTGGCCCACGCCCTGCAGGGGCAGGCCCATCAGCTCCTGGAATACATGGTGAGCAGCCGGAGCAAATGCAGGAGAATGGGGCAGGGGCAGGGTCTCCTTCTCTTCCCCTCAGTGAGTCCCCCCCACCCCTTTCCTCAGGCTGCCCCCACCCCATGTCCTACCCGCATGGTTGGGGGAGAAACCGTGTCCTAGGAGGCGGGAGGGGGCAGAGGTGTCAGGAGCCCTGGGGGGGTCAGGAGCTCACCCTACGGGCTGCAGGCCTGACAGGCGTGACCAGAGAGCAGAACAAGTCTCAGCGCAGGGGGGAGGGGGGGGGAAATCCCGGGGGGCCCAGTACCCCTGAGTCCTTGGGGGATGAACCGCTGACGGATTCTGCTTCCCTTGCAGCAGGAAGACAGCCAGTGAGGGAGCTGAGGAGCCAGCAGCTGCGTCCCCCTCTCCCCAACCCTCCTCATTGTATAGAACTGGATTTAAACTCTGATTAAACAACATTTGAAAAAACATTTGTATCAGGCTTGGTCAATAATTTTTAATGGGGGGGGGGGCATTTTGGTAACTGATCAAGGGCCACATTTCTACCGAGGGGTTTGGGGTCTGGGACGGGGTGGTTGGGTGCAGAAGGGAGTTTAGGGTAGGAGCCTGGGTGCAGGGAGGGGGGGAAGTCTGCCCTGGCTGGGGGGCAGGGCTGGAGGAGAGTTAGTTAGTTTCTGTCTGGGAGCATGGAGGAAGCAGCCTCAGCTACAGGCTGGGGGGTTTAGAAGCCGAGACCCCCTTCCCTATATCAAGGGGGGCTGAGGCATCCTAGACCTGCCCTGTAGCCTGATGACATCTGTGCTGTGCTGTATCCTGAAGAAGCAATAAACCACCTCTATTCTACCGGCTGGTGGAGTCTGTTCGTGCCATTACGGGAGTGCAGGAGGCGGGGGACCCCAACGCGCCGTCACAGGGTGCCAGAGAGGAGTCTGGCCTGGGGGTGGGGTGTCGGGGGGTGTAGGGTCAGGGAGGGAGCTGTGACCTGGGGAAAGGGAGACGCAGGTTCAGGTGGTCGCCTGGGACAGGCAGTGGGGGAGGGGATGTGGGTGCCGGGGCAGGCTCTGGCTGGGGGGCGCTTACCTAGGCAGCTGCATATGGGGGAGCCCAACTGTCACCTGAGGGGATGGAGGAGCCCGACTGTCACCTGAGGGGACGGGGGAACTCAATTTTCAACTGTGGGGAATGGAGGAAACAATGTGGAGGGGAGGGAGCGAGATGTGAGGGGGGGTGAATTGTTCCCGGAGGGGAGATCTCCCTGGCTGGGGGGGGAAGGGACATTTCCAGCAAAGCCCCTCACATAAGAGGGGGACAGATGGGGAGGAGGGAGAGGATGGGGATGGGCAGAGAGCTGGGCAGGTAGAAATGGGGAGGGGAAGGAGAAGGGAAGGGGGAGGAGATGGAGAAGAACAGGGGATGGGAACAGCGGAGGGTGGGGGATGAGGAGCAGGACAGAAGTAGGGCAGTGGTGAGGATGGCTGGGTGATGAGAGCCCAGTCAGGGCCCAGGGGAGCTGCCCTTTCTGTGCCCAGGTGTCTGGGGTTCTCCCCCACACGCACATAACCCTGCTCCTCAGAGACTCTTTACAGTTTTTTTTTCCAGCTCCCACTTTTGGGGGCAGGGACGTGCTGTCAGGAAGGGGCGATACCTCAAGTCACATCAGGAACACAGAGACACCCCCCCCCCCACCACGTGACAGAGGCCAGGGCCAGCTTTAGGGAGCCCTACAGCAGAAACCTCTTCCCTCTCCCCCCAACCCAGCTTCAGAGGAGGTGACCTCCCCTCCCCCAGGAGGCTGCAGGGCACATCCCAGAGCAGCGGCTCTCAAGCTTTTTGGCCCCAAACCACCTGGCTCAACATAAACCTTTGCGTTCTAACCATTTTGAGTTGCACCCAGTGTTTCTGGGCAGGGCTATCAACAAAAGGATTAGTAAGAATGATGGAATATGGAGGAAATAAATAACACAAGGCAAGAGAAAAGTGACGACTTTACAATTGAGCGTGTAGCTCTCTATTCTACTGAAATCTTTCTGGGCATGTTACCGTGCATGCGATGCCACCTCAGTGCCATACAGCTGGTAAGTTCTCATTTCTTTTATCATATCAGCATTCATTGAGAACTGTTTTTAAACTATTTAACAATTAAACGAAAGGGCAGAATGTCTGTTATGGACCATTGCCGTAGAGAGAAAGGAAACCGGCCTTACTGCTACTTTAACTGCAGTAGTCGACAAGAAATGTTCCAAGTACGTGTGATGCTCCTTTTACAATCAGGATAAAACCTCTTCCCAGACGTTTCAAGTCCAGCACAAGACACGATTCTCATGGGCACAGCGCCTTCGGGATCACGGCTCGTCACACGGCACAACAACTGCTGCGGGTGGCTGACCGGCCTTCGCTAAGGAGCGAGCAACACGGACCGAGCTGTGTGACTGGCCAGCACTGGGCTACTGAAACCAACTGAGCTGCCAGTCAGCAGACCTCGGCGTGGCTCTTTTCAAACTGTGCCCGGCCACGTTTTAACTGGATTGACGTACCCCACTGTGCTCCTCTAGGTGCTATAAGCAACTCAGCTTCTGACATGGCCACGTGGCGCTGTTTGACAGGTACAATGTTTGACACTTTGTTCAGAGGAGATCACACACGTGAAGATATTTGAAATACAGACAAAATCTCTTCTGTTTAATTTGGTGCCCCAGGAAGCCTGGCTCCCAAGGCAACGTCTAATTCGCCTGTATGGTCGAGCTGGCCCTGCTAGCACAACACTTTGTACCCAGCCCAGCCCGGCTCTGTCACTGTGGGGAACACGGGCTGCCGGGGGCTGCTCTGAGGTACGATGGTCACCGTGGGGTGTCAGCGCAGCACGGCCAGCGCCTGGCACGTGTGAGAAACAGATTGTGAACTTCCTTTCCCTTGCCGAGATGGCTCTTTGTGGTGTCCCTGTACCCACAGGGCGGTCACTTGTTTCCTTTCACCTCCCCCTCTTTCCTCTATTTTTTAATTAATTGCTGTTTAATAAATTGTGTTTGCCCTGAGCTCTATGTAACGAGCTGTGGTCGGGAAGCATCCGGAGCACAGAGACCACCCCAAGCTGGGGACTCCCTGCCCCTGTGCTAAGTGCCCAGGACAAGACTGGGGGGTCGCGCCTCCAGGGATCCTGGCCCAGCCTTGCTGGGGTTACGAGGGCCTTTCCCCCGCTTACACTGGGAGCAGGGTCAGCCACAGCCCTTGCTGTCCACACAGAGAGTGAAAAGCACCGGAGCCACCTCCCCGGAGCCCGGCTCCTGTGGAAACAAACAAGCGTCTCTGCTCGGGCGACTCCAGCAGGACGGGGAGCCGGGCTGACTCCGCTCACCCCCATCCAGGGACAGGCGGGTTTGAGTCCTTGTGTGGGGGTCGTACCCGCAAAGTTTGCCTTCCAATTGCTGCCCAGGAAAACCAGGGCCTCCCGGCCACCACTGGCCATCCTCCCCCCGTGTCCTTTCAATGCCAATCCCCCGCCCTCAGCTACGATGGCTGCCACCTACCATTGTCCCCCTCCCCTCAGGGAAATGGTGCCCACTGGGGGGAGGGGAATATGGGGGGAGAGGGGGATAAAGGGAGCAGGTGCTGAGGGGGGAAGGGAAGAGGGGACAATGGAAACTCCCCCACCTGGCTGGGGGGCACCAGCGTTCCCCGTTCATGAGTGTGTCAGTGTGTATCTGCCCCATGGCCATGGGGGGTGTCGCCTGCCCCTTGTTCCCCCCCCCCCCCCCCACCGGACAGAGTTGCCCCAGCTCAGCCGGAGTTTTGGAGGGAAAACAAATCCCCACACCCCATCCGCTGACCCTGACTCGGTGAGGGGGGAACCGTTCCCATCCCCCCTCTCGCCACCCCCTTCCAACAATGTCTGTGGCCCCCGCTGGACCTTCCTCCATCTCCCCCCAAACCTCCGCCCTGCTGCCCCTTCCCATGTCCCCTCGAATCTCCGTCCTTTCTGCCCCATCCTGTCTGCTCTCAAACCCCTTCCCCCATCTCTCAGCACTGTCCTCGGCTCATCTCCCTCCCAACCCTTATTGCCCTGCAGCTCCCATCCCATTTCTCTCAACCCCCTCTTCTGCCCTACGGCGACCTCTGCTGGCAACACTCAGGAGTCCTGCCTGCCAGGCCCTCGACTCTAACCACTAGTCCCCACTCGCCTCCCAGAGCCAGGATCAGAATCAAACCTTCCTGGCCCCCAGCTTTCTCCTGCTCTCTAGCCAGCGGCAGCACAAACACAGCCCGTGTCCCATCTCTTGCTAGGGACCTGGCCACTCACCCACTGGCCACTTGGGGGCAGGGGATCTGTGGGGCATGAGTAAGTCCCTGGGTCTCTCCTCATTGGTAACCTACTGGGGGCACAGGATCGAATTTATCTTGTTGCCGTTTCCTTTTGAACTTGGTTGATTTAATTCACACACAGAGAAAACACGCTTAGCTCCAGGCATTAAGCCATCATCACCGCTGAACTATGGCATAAGAGGCAGCAAACCCAGGTGCCCCCCATTGCGTCCTCTCCATGCATGGCACCAGGGCCCATGTCACATGGCGGCAGGTTTGCAGGCTAGGAGGGGAGGCTGCAGAATCAAACTTTCCAGCAACTGGAAATGACACAGTGACTGTCCCCCAAATGCCCTTAACTCTGCCCCCTCAGTCACGTGGCTTGTGATGCCATCCTTTGGATCATTTGTAAAAAAAGGGGTGTGTGTAATCTGCAGGAAATAGTCGTCGATTAAAGATGGAAGATGAGACTGCGGCTTCCTAGATCTCGCTCAGATGCACATTAGCCCAGGACACAGAGTACTTTGATGATGACCAGTTTCCCCCTCCCCAAAACAAACAGGCCAGCTGCGAGCTACGTGACACTTGGCTGCAGGGTTTCCTGATTTGTGCAGGGACCTTTGCTGCTAACTGTGACCGCACTAGATTTCACCTGAAGATCAGAGACAAAGTGTGACGGACGCAGGAAGTGACAAGACATCGACATCTTCCTGTAGCTGCAGCTAGCATCTGAGCTCCTTATATGGGACTGGGTAGAACTGGGCACCGGGGCGTTGGTGGTGGTGCTAAGGGGCCCCTCACAGCCCCATCATGGCATCTGCTATCACCGTCCTCTTCCTCGGTGAGTATCAGAGACAGCTGGGGCACGTGCCTATGGCAGGTGTGTGTGTGGGAGATCCGAGACCAGGGTGTGGGATCCAATCGCTCTGAGTTCTGGTCCCTAATGAGCTGTCTCCTCTCCAGGATGCTGGCTGGCGGAGCAATTCAGGGTGTTGGGACATGAGTATCTCTCTTTGGGACAGGTGGGGACAGAGAAGAGCTGTTGATACCTGAATGTTCACCCCAAAGCTGAGTTCCACCTCCTTGTTTTGACACTGGGGGGCTTAGATCAGAATCCGGACGGGTCCTCAGGGCAGTTGGGGGGTGACTGCGGATCGACACTGGGGGCCTTAGATCTGAACCAGGCCCTACTCCCAGGGCAGTCGGGGGTGACTCCAGATTGTTCTAAGGGGGACAGAGATCAGTCCCCAACCCGCAGGGCCCCTGTGGGTGCAGAGAGGTGTCTGTGAGCCCCGTCGCTGTCCCTGGGAGTGGGTGCTAACACACGGGGAGGAGTTTGTGCCTCCCCAGCTCACTCCTGTCTGTGTGTAAATGCAGAGCTCTCTGCGCCCGGACCCTCCATCTCCATCAGTCCCGGCGGGGTGGTTGCCATGGGGGAAGCCATCACCATCCGCTGTCAATGTTGGTGCCGGGGCAGGAGGCTGTGGCTGTATAAAGGTGCAGTCAGAATCCGGGATACCAGCCCGATTCTCCAGTTTCTCAAGATCTGTTTGAATTGTAATCCCATTCTACAATGTGTTTGCAACCCATCCCAGTTTGGAGTAATCTACAAAATGTAGAAGCCGTTGTTCACTCACTTTATACTAATTTCATCTAGACCACATTTCCCCAGTCTTCCGGTGTGAATGCCATGAGGGACAATGCCAAAAGCCAGACGAAAATCAACATATATCAGATCATGGTGCTATGTGAAGTGACAGAAAAGGTTGCAACTCAAGTGCTGTGTAGCTCTTCAGAGAGGGATGTCTGTGCAGGGGAACCAGTGAGGAGCTGAGACCAGAGGACCAAACAACCACAGAGCAACCTTCTCACCTTTCCCAGAGGGGGCATCATGTGGACAATAAAATTGGGCAGCCAGCGTGCTGTGTGTTCTCCAGCAGAGTCCTGCATGGATGGAAGCTGCAACTGTCTGGGGTGAAGGGCTTTTAAAAAAAGGAAATAACTGAACACAAAAAGCCTCTTGCAGTGCATGACAAGGTCGTTTTATTCGTTCTAGTACACTCGTGAGCTATGCTACATATTCCTGAGAGCCATTGGTTGGTGTATTACCTATTTCCTAGAGCTGGCTGGAATTTTTCCAGCGCAATGCTTTTCCACTGGAAAATGCAGTTTCATCAAAATTGAAACACCTCAAAGAAACTTGTCAATTTTGACGAAAATCTGGGTAATGAAAAAAAAAAGGTAAATGAGTTGTTGCCATCAGATTGAAAGGGAACCTCTCGATTTTCCCTTTTAAAGTGACTTTCCGTCTAATGTTTTAATGTTGCATTCCAGAATATAAAACTGCTGTCCACTGTTGGCTGCGTATGGAGAGACTGAAGGATTAACAATGATTGACCAAGCCTGCTCCAAAAGTTCTTTCAAATGTTGTTTAATCATAATTAAAATACAATTATATACAATTTGCAGGGTTGGAAGTGGGGACGCAGCTGCTGCCTCCTCAGCTCCTGGTGCGCTCACTGGCTGTCTTCCTGCTGCAAGGGAAGCAGAATCTGTCAGACAAAGATCCATCCCCAGGAAGTCAGGGGTACTGGGCCCCCCCCCAGCATTTCCACCCTCCTGCCCCCAGTGCTGAGACTTGTTCTGCTCCCTGCTCACCCCCCTGTCAGGCCAGCAGCCCGTAGGGTGAGCTCCTGACCCACCTCCCAGGGCTCTTGACACCTCTCCCCCCTCCCATCTCCCAGGACACGGCTTGTGTGTGCAGAGCCTCCCCCAACCCCAAGGACGCTCGCAGGGGCAGGAGGGATTCTGTCAGCCTGAGGAAAGGGGCGGGGTGGACTCCCTGAGGGGATGGGAAGGAGACCCTGACCCTCCCCACTCTCCTGCATCCGCTCTGGCTGCTCACCATGTAGCCGAGGACGTGCTGGGCCTGCCCCTGCAGGGCGTGGGCCAGGACCAGCCCGGCCTTGCTGGGGCGCCGCAGGGAGGAGTGGGCAGCGAGCAGAGCCGTCTCCAAAAAGGAGTTTTCCTGCTCCTGGGAGAAGCGCTGCCCAAAGACCTGAAATCAAGAGGACACGAGGCTTCAGTTAATGGCCCAGAGCCCAGCCCCAACTCCTGAGGCTAAAACAGCTTCCTCCTTCCCCAAACTCCCTTCCAGACCCTGCACCTGGACGCTCTCCTGACCCTGCACCCCAAGCCCTGCCCCAGGTCACACCTTCCTCCTGCCCCCAAGATCCTCCCAGACCTCACCCCCCTTCACAGAACAGAGCAGCCCTAGACCACTGGCCAACATCAGAAAGTGTTACCTCCCCCCCCGCCCTGGCTCCCCCTCTACGGGAGATCCAGGGCTCCGTGCGTCACTGCCCCTAGGAAGAGCCGCCCCCTTGAAACGCCGGGACAGCGTCACAAAGGGGCAGCCCACCCCTGAGCCCTGCCCTGCCCTGGCAGCGCGTCCTTACCTCTCCCACCCTGACTGTGTTGCTGTGAGCCAGGACCCACCTCTCCTTGTACCAGTGCCTGCACCAGAGGTCCTCTGTCTCGTGGATGTTGAGGCCTGCAAGAGACAAAACAGGGTCATTCTGCTGGCAGGTCTGAGCCCTTCCCCTCCCACGGGTCCCTGCAGGCATCCCTGGGCAAATGGAGGGGCAAAGGAGGAAGAAGGACGGGAACACAGAGGGACGCATCCCCCCTTGGGCCAGTCTGGGGGAAAAGGCCTGGGACCCCTCCCCCCGCTGCTGGCACCCTCAGGGTGTCCCTGGGGCCCAGGTCCCGGCTGGGTTCCTTACCCCTGTGATGCAGGAGGAGTTGGCAGAGGCAGTGCACCCCCTCCCGGGCCAGCCGGCTGACGTCCTCGGAAGGGTCCAAAATGAAAAGGCCCAGCTGGGCCACGTGGTGACCCATCCTCGGCCAGTCGGCTGAGTTCTGAGGGGAGAGAAGAGGGAGGGGGTGGTCCCTGAGCATCCTGGGGCTGCACGTCCCATGCAAACGGCTGCCGAGGCGGTTTTAAGCTAAATGGACGGACAGAGACAGCTCCTGGGGCGGGGGCGGGGGCGGGGGCGGGGCCGGTCTTGTGAGGAGACAACCCTGAGCAATGGCCCCGACTGAAGGGTCACTCCGGAGGATGGAACAAGGGGATCCACTAACGGCCACTCCCCAGTCTGGGGCCCAGGTGCAGTCACACAAGAGCCCCCCTGAAAGGCCCAGGGTCACCCCTCCCCGGGGAAAGGAGAACGCGGATCAGTCCCGGCCCATTCCCGGCCTGCCTCTGCCTCCTATCAAAGAAAGCTATCAGATTGATTTGACATGATTTGTTCTTTACAAATCCATGCTGGCTGTTCCCTATCACCTTGCCACCTTCCAAGTGTCTACAGATGATTTCCTTAATTACTTGCTCCACTATCTTCCATGGCACAGAAGTTAAGCTAACTGGTCTGTAGTTTCCTGGGTTGTTCTTACAGGCAGTCCCCGACTTACGCGGATCCGACTTATGTCGGATCCGCACTTACGAACGGAGCTTTCTCGCCCCGGAAGTCGGGGCGAGAAAGCCCCGTTCGTAAGCTGCTCCGGTGCCCCTGGTCTGCTGGAGACCATCTCCAGCAGACCAGGGGCACCGGGCGGGTTCCCGCGCTTCTGAGGCTTTGCCAGGGCAAAGCCTCAGAAGCGCGGGAACCGCTGCTGCTGCCACTTGGGTGCCGGTGCCTGTGGTCTGCTGGGGACCGTCCCCAGCAGACCACAGGCATCGGGACCCAAGCAGCAGCAGCGGGCGGGTTCCTGCGCTTCTGAGGCTTTGCCAGAGCAAAGCCTCAGAAGCGCGGGAACCCCCGCTGCTGCCGCATGAGACCCGGTGCCTGTGGTCTGCTGGGGACGGTCCCCAGCAGACCACAGGCACCCGGACTGAAGCCGCAGCTGCGGGGGGGTCCCGCGCCTCTGAGGCTTTGCCAGCGCAAAGCCTCAGAGGTGCGGGGAACCGCCGCTGCTGCCGCTTTGACTGAAGCAGCAGCAGCGGCGGTTCCCCGCACCTCTGAGGCTTTGCGCTGGCAAAGCCTCAGAGGCACGGGACCCCCCCGCGGCTGCGGCTTCAGTCCGGGTGCCTGTGGTCTGCTGGGGACCGTCCCCAGCAGACCACAGGCATCCAGACTGGAGCGGCAGCAGCGGCGGTTCCCCGCGCCTCTGAGGCTTTGCGCTGGCAAAACGTAGTGAATACAAGCAGAGAGAGGGTAAGTTTAGAAGATAGGATACACAAAGAACAAGTTAAAAATCACGTAGGAAAGTTAGATGTCAGCAAGTCACCAGGTCCTGATGAAATGCATCCCAGGATACTCAAGGAGCTGATAGAGGAGGTATCTGAGCCTTTAGCTATGATCTTTGAAAAATCATGGCAGACAGGGGAGATTCCAGAAGACTGGAAAATGGCAAATATTGTGCCCATCTATAAAAAGGGGAATAAGAACAACCCAGGAAACTACAGACCGGTCAGTTTAACGTCTGTCCCAGGGAAGATAATGGAGCAGGTAATTAAGGAAATCATATGCAAACACTTGGAAGGTAATAAAGTGATAGGGAATAGCCAGCATGGGTTTGTGAAGAACAAGTCATGCCAAACTAATCTGATAGCTTTCTTTGATAGGATAACGAGCCTTGTGGATAAGGGAGAAGCGGTGGATGTCATATACCTAGACTTTAGTAAGGCATTTGATACGGTCTCACATGATATTCTTATTGATAAACTAGGCAAATATAACTTAGATAGGGCCACGATAAGGTGGGTGCATAATTGGCTGGATAACCGTAGTCAGAGAGTTGTTGTTAATGGTTCTAAATCCTGCTGGAAAGGGATAACAAGTGGAGTTCCTCAAGGGTCTGTTTTGGGACCCGTACTGTTCAATATCTTCATCAATGATGTAGATATTGGGATAGAGAGTACGCTTATCAAGTTTGCAGATGATACCAAACTGGGTGGGGTTGCGACTTCTTTGGAGGATAGGGACATAATTCAAAATGACCTTAGCAAGTTAGAGAAATGGTCAGAGGTAAACAGGATGAGGTTTAATAAAGAGAAATGCAAAGTGCTCCACTTAGGAAGGAACAATCAGTTCCATACATACAAGATGGGAAGCGACTGTCTAGGAAGGAGCATGGCGGAAAGGGATCTAGGGGTCATAGTGGACCACAAGTTGAATATGAGCCAACAGTGTGATGCTGTTGCAAAAAAAGCAAATATGATTCTAGGTTGTATCAACAGGTGTGTTGTAAGCAAAACTCGTGAAGTCATTCTGCCGCTCTACTCTGCACTAGTTAGGCCTCAGCTGGAGTACTGTGTCCAGTTCTGGGCGCCACATTTCAAGAAAGATGTGGAGAAATTGGAAAGGGTACAGAGAAGAGCGACAAGAATGATTAAAGGTTTAGAGAACATGACCTATGAAGCCAGGCTTCATGAACTGGGCTTGTTTAGTTTGGAAAAAAGAAGATTAAGGGGGGACATGATAGCGGTTTTCAAATATCTAAAAGGGTGTCACAAGGAGGAAGGAGAAAATTTGTTCCTCTTGGTTTCTGAGGACAGGACAAGGAGTAATGGGCTTAAAGTGCAGCAGGGGAGGTTTAGATTGGACATTAGGAAAAAATTCCTAACTGTCAGGGTGGTCAAATATTGGAATAAATTGCCAAGGGAGGTGGTGGAATCTCCCTCTCTGGAGATATTTAAGAACAGGTTAGATAGACATCTGTCAGGGATGGTGTAGACGGAGCTTGATCCTGCCTTGAGGGCGGAGGGCTGGACTCGATGACCTCTCGAGGTCCCTTCCAGTCCTATTATTATATGATTCTATGATTCTATGATTCAGACTTCTCAGTGAAGACCGAAACAAAGCAGTCATTAAGCATCTCTGCCATTCCTGTTATGTTTCTCCTCACTGACCAGTGGGCCTACCCTGTCCTTAGGCTTCCTCTTCATCCTAATGTATTCATAAAAAGTCATCTTGTTTCCCTTTATTCCCATAGCTAGTTTGAGCTCATTTTGTGCCTTTGCCTTTCTAATCTTGCCCTTGCATTCCTGTGTTGTTTTCCTATATTCATCGTTTGTAATTTGTCCTACTTTCCATTTTTATATGACTCCTTTTTTATTTTTAGATCATGCAAGATCTCGTGGTTAAGCCAAGGCGGTCTCATTCTACAGGGAATAACACCTTTTGTCAACAGAGTTCTGTCAATAGAAGGCGTTATTGCAGCCTGCTTTGTCAACAGAACTGTAAGTAGTCTGGACGCTCTTTGTTGACAGAAGCTTTGTCCACAGTATCTGTTGGCAAAACTTCTGTCGACAAAAGCCTGTAGTCTAGACATACCCCCAGTGTCCTGTAGTTACTCTTGATCCGCTCAGTGTCACACCTCTCAGTATCATTTGTGCCCACATGGATGAGTAGCATGGGGTAGTAGTCAGAGGGCCGGATAATCCTCGACAATGCCTCCGTAAAATCTTGGATACGGCCCCCGGCAGACAGCATACCTCCTGGGATGAAATGTCAGGGCGACAGATGGGCACCTCCGTCCCCCTTAGAAGAGAGTCTCCGACCACCGCTACCCTTCATTTACATGCAGCCCAGCTGAGGAGCACAGTGCCCATAGCCAGGAATAGGTGTTGCCACTGGTGATGCATATCCACACATACCTCAGTGCACATAACAATATTTATGGCGCACACAAATGAAAATAATTAGAGGGAACATTGCTTAGAGGTGTAAAAAATCACCCGGTGCGCTCAGTGTTTTAATGCTGAATGTATAGACAAAGACTTGACTTCTATTCTTGGCTCTGTCCTGCTGGGTGACTTCAGGACACTCCCATTCCCACCTTCCCGTGCCTCAGTTTCCCCACCTGTTTCCCTGATACAGCACTTTGAGCTCTATGTATGAGTTCAGTGTAGTTCATGTTAAACCTTCCAGCGAGGCCAGGACTACATCTAACATGGTAGGTTTCGCTGAGTCCTGTAACTACACGTGTTTGATTCTCAGGCTTCCGGCGCTAAATAAAGATGTGGGTGGTGGTGGGGTATGTAGAGGACAGGAAATGAAGAACAGTGACGATCAGACACGAGGAGAGGATGGGGCAGAGCAGAAGGGCCGCGGCATCTCTGCTCCCTCACCGTACGCCCTGACGAGGATCAGAGCAGCGACAGCATCTGGGTTCCCAGAGGGGCTGGCAGAGACTCTGCACGGGGAGGGGGGCTTTCTGCTGTGAGCCCAGAGGGGCAGCGGGGGGCAGGTCGGAGCAGACAGCGACTGCAGATTGTCCCTTCCTGGTCTCGTCAGAAGCCGACGTCGTTTGGCCATTTCCACCCTCTCGGTTCCTGCCGCAGCCCCGATGCTCCTGTCTCTGTTCCTCTTGCTGCTCGGTGAGTGTGTGAGAGCCTGGGCTAACTCGCAGGGGGTGGGAGAAAATGGAACCAAGGAAGCCCAGGGAGTCGGCAAATCCCCTCTAGCAGCAGAGGGCCCTGCCCTGCCCCCGCTGCACTTTGCCAGCAGCCTTTGAAACGGGGCCAGAGCCGGGCGCATGATCCAGGATCGGCCTCCCCAAGGCCTCAGGCCGGGGAAATCCCCCCCCCCCGGTGCCTGCTCCCTGCCCCCTCGTTACACAGCCCAGGGGCCCATCGGCCCAGCTGCCCCGCGGTGCCCTGGGAGCTCATGGCCAGTTACTGTCCCCGGGGCCTAAATCCTTCCCCGGGTCCCTGCTTCCCCACCCAGACCCAGGCTGCAGGGCGGCGGCGTTCCCTGGGGAGCTGGGACCTGGCACTCAGCTGGATCCCACCCCTGGGGTGTCACTGGGCCCAGCTCCCCACGCCAGGCCCATGGGGTCAGGCCGGGCGGGGCTCAGATGCTCCTGGGGTGTCAGCGCAGCCTGGAGGCAGAGCGCAGGGAGGCTGTTGCCACTGGAGGGGGAGGGTGGTCAACTCTGTTCCCCACTCTGGCATTCAGAGTGCAGAAGGTACAGACCTGCAAGAGACCTTAAAGACCTTGCCTTAACAGCATTCCGCTTAAAAATAAAAACCAGCTTCCTTGAGGTCACAGATCCCTTCACCTTGGGAGGTAGCTGCCTCTGCCAAGTGAATAAAAAAACCCACCTTTCTTCTTAGGCTTTGAGTTCTTCCAAGGGGTATCCCCAAACTCTTTTCCGCCAAGAGAGCTTGGAAAAGATAAACAGAAAACAAATTGTAATCTCTGCTAGATGACCTCTCAGTCTAGGCTTGCGTACACAGACCTCCTGCTGCTTTCTAGGATACAAGAATCATAGCGTCGCCTTAAAAAAGTTGTTTTTATTAACAAAACTAAAAGAGGGTATGTCTACACTACAATGTTAGTTTGAACTAACGGACGTTAGTTCGAACTAACATTCATAGCCACTACACTAGCACTCCGCTAGTTCGAATTTGAATCGACCTAGCGGAGCGAATAGTTCGAACTAGGAAAACCTCATTTTACGAGGATTAAGCCTAGTTCGAACTTACTAGTTCGAATTAAGGGGTGTGTAGCCCCTTAATTCGAACTAGTGGGAGGCTAGCCCTCCCCAGGTTTCCCTGGTGGCCACTCTGGCCAACACCAGGGAAACTCTATGCCCCCCTCCCGGCCCCAGACCCCTTAAAGGGGCACGGGCTGGCTACGGTGCCCGTGCCAGGTGCAAGCCTGCCAGTACCCAGCCGGCAGACCCTGCACCTGGCACGGCACAGAGCCACCCACCCGATGTCCCCCAGCCCACCCCCTCTTCCCGGGACCAGGCTGGCGGCTCCCGGGAGCTTGCCCGGGACCGCAAGAGGCGGGCACCCACCTGGGCTAGTGCGGACATCGTGGACCTCGTCCACGACCTCCGCACTAGGTCACAGGAAAGTGGCCGGCTAGGGCAGGAGAGCTGCCAGCCTGGCCACCCAGGAGCAGGTGTGCATGAAAATCAAGGGGGTCCACTGAGACCCCCGACCCTGAGCCCTGAGCTTACAATGGCCGTCCTGGGTCAGACCAAAGGTCTATCTAACCCAGTAGCCTGTCTGCCGACAGCGGCCAACCCTAGGGACCCTGGAGGGGATGGACCAAAGACAGTGACCAAGCCATTTGTCTCGTGCCATCCCTCTCCAGCCTTCCACAAACTTTGGGCAGGGACACCACTCCTACCCCCTGGCTAAGACTACTCCATGGACCCAACCTCCATGACTTGATCTCCCTTCCCTTTAAACTCTGTTCTAGTTGTAGCCTTCATAGCCTCCTGCATCAAGGAGTTCCACAGGTTAACTCTTTGCTTTGTGAAGAACAACTTTCTGTTACTAGGTTGAAGCCTGCTACCCATTCCTTTCCTTTGGTGTCCTCTAGTCCTTCTTTATGGGAACTCATGAAGAACTTTTCGGAATGCACCCTCTCCACCCAACCCCTGCTTTTAGAGACCTCTATCCTGTCCCCCCTCCGTCTCCTCTTGTCTAAGCTGAACAGTCCCATTCTCTGTAGCCTCTCTTCATCTGGGACCTGTTCCCAACCCCTGATCATGTTAGTTGCCCTCCCCTCTCCCAGCCTTTCTCTTCCCCTCTCCCACCTCCTTTTCCCAGTCTCCCCCAGTTTTGTTCAATAAAGACAGAGTCAATGTTGGAAGAAACGTTATCTTTATTTTGTACATCAATAAGAAGGGGGGCTAGGGAAGGGTAAGTGGAAGGAGGTGAGGGAGGAATGGGGTACGAGCCCCCGATGGGGAGGACTGGGCTGGCTCTGCAGGCTTCTGGGGGTGGAAGCTCTCCTGCAGCCCCCCGATTACCCCCTCTCCCCAGATGGCAGCCTGCGGCAAGTGCAGCCGGGCTGATGGCTGAGTGGTGTGATGTGCCCAGTGTGGGTACTCCGGGCACTCCAAGCCAGGACTGGTTTTCAAGCGGGGCACCCCTTAGAACTGTCTGTCCGGGGTGGGGGTCGGGACCCTTTAAGCGCAGCCCTCGGCTAGCCTGAGACTGCATCTCCACGCTCTAAGTCCTCCTCTGATGCCCTGCTGGCACTGCTTCCGGCCATCCTTAAGCCCTGTTCAGAGTCCACTCAATGTGGACTTGCTAGTTCGAATTAGCAAAACTAGTTTTTAGTTCTAGACGCGTTAGTTCGAATTAGCTTAGTTCGAACTAGCGCTGTAGTGTAGACATACCCGAAGAGAGGAGCCAGCAGGGGTAGAATGAATTGTGTACCAGGTCCTGGAAACAAGAGCATCTCCTCCAGATCACCCATCCACACCTGAACTGTTTAAAAGCTTGGCTGCCAATAAAGACACCTTAGCTCAGCAAATGCCAAGCCAGGCACCTGTGTTTGGACACGAGGGGTGCACAGGGATGTGAGAACCAGGAAGGCTGATCTGTGAATTCACCCCCAACCGTCCCAGTACAAGACAGACGCTTGCGCCAACCAGCAGGGGTCACTGCTCCTCCGGTTTGGCTTGGACAAAGGTGCCCATCTGTTTGGTGTTCGCGTCTCGGAGCTGCGCCAGCTGCCTCTGGCCACGGCGGAGCAGATACTCGATGTGCATCACGTCGGCCCGGGGGATGCTGGCGTTCTTCCGGAACTCGGCCTGGATGCGAGGCAGGAATCCCGGCTTCTCCCGGTCGGTGCGCAGGAACTGCCTGTATAGGCTCAGGACGTGCTCCTGCAGCTTGCTATGCCGGGCCATGGTGCGCCTGGGGGGCCTGCCCAGGCCACGGGGGGGCCAGCGCCACGAGGCAGGGGCTGGAAGTGAACAGAGGCGGAGATGTTAGAGCAGCATCTCATTCCCAGACGCGCCTGTGCGGGCATTTCCATGCACTTTTCACCCCCACCTGCTAGGGTTACCAGATGGTTTAAAAAAAATACCGAACAGCAGGGGCCGGGGGGGGGGGGGGGGCGGGACTGGCTGGAAGAGAGGGGGTGGGGGGGAACCGGCCGCCGGGAAGCAGGGCTGGCTGGGAGGGGGCTGGAGGGAGCGGGGCTGGCCAGGGGGCAACCAGCCGTCGGGAAGCGGGTCTAGTTGGGTTGAGGACCAAGAGGTGGGGGAACCGGCCGGCAGCGCTGCAGAGATGTACCAGAGCCTGGGTCGGATTCATCTTTGGTGGGCCCTGGCTCCTAGACCATAGACACACTCCCCCCCCACCCCCCCGGAGGCCCTAGGGAAAATGGCACCCCGGCCCTGTGGACATGGTGCCCTCTCTGTTTCCCTTGGCCCCGTAGGCACTAAGCTCCACTCCTGCCGCCCAACTTCTACAAGGCCCGACGGATTTCTCTGTGGCCCCCGACCCAAAAAAGGATCCCCCCAGCCCTGTGTTAGGGGATACGAGGGAGTCTGGCTGGGACGTAAGTGCAAATAACTCTGCTCTTAGCAGCTCTGAACCGATGGGCTCTGCCCTGTGCCCCAACCAAGAACCCTAACATAAGAACGGCAGTACTGGGTAGCCTGTCTGCTGACAGTGGCCAGCACCAGGTGCCCCAAAGAGGGTTGACCAAAGACAATGATCAAGCGATTTGTCTCCTGCCATCCTTCTCCAGCCTTCCACAAACAGAGGCCAGGGACACTATTTCTATCTCCTGGCTAATGGCCTTTTATGGACCTAACCTCCGTGAAATTATCTAGCTTCTCTTTAAATCCTGTTATAGTCCTAGCCTTCACAGTCTCCTCTGGCAAGGAGTTCCACAGGTTGACTACACCCTGTGTGAAGAAGAACTTTCTTTTATTAGTTTTAAACCTGCTACCCATTAACTTCATTTGGTGTCCTCTAGTTCTTCTATTATGGGAACTAATAAATCACTTTTCTTTATTCACCCTCTCCACACCACTCATGTTTTTATAGACCTCTATCATATCCCCCCTCAGTCTCCTCTTTTCTAAACTGAAAAGTCCCATCGCTTTAACCTCTCCTCATATGGGACTCGTTCCAAACCCCTAATCATGTTAGTTGCCCTTTTCTGAACCCTTTCCAAGGCCAAAATATCTTTTTTGAGGTGAGGAGACCACAGCTGTACACAGTATTCAAGATGTGGGCGTACCATAGTTTTATACAGGGGCACCCTGAGTTACCAAACCACATGACACTGCCCATTAAAAACCCACCAGGACTTACCCAGCATTTATATGCAGAGGTCCCGCACCAGCAGCAATCTGCACTGGACAGGAAACCATCCGCCCAGCACGCGCGGGAAATCACAGGAACCCAGCCTGGACGGTCCGATGCCCCAGCCCTGACAGAAGAAAATCAAGGTGTGCTTGAAGTGCCACGCCCACCATCCCTTGGTCCTCTGGGGCATTCGGCACATCCTGCTGGGTGAAAGGGCCGGTCACAGCTCCAGGGTCTGTCACACTTCAGGGCCTTTGGCAGCTCCTATTCACCGGGGTCAGGCAGATAATCGCCCCGAGCTTTCCCAGCACTTTTCAGCATCAGCTCTCAAAGGGGGGCAGCGTGACCCCCATGGGAGCAGGGGAATGTAAAAGAAGGAATGGGGCGGGGCAGGGGAGGCAGCCAATGGCTTCTCCTAATGCAGTGGTCCCCAACCATTTGAGGTTGCCGGGCGCCAAGGGGTGTGGCTGTTTGCCCGCAGGGCGCCCTGGAGCGGAGCCCCCCATTGCGCACCCGGGGGCGGGGCCCCCCCATAGACACATTCCCAGGGCCGCCCCCCCCCCTCACAAGTACCGCATGCCCAGGGCCGGGCCTCCCACCAAGCGCCGCGCGCCCGGAACCGGCGCTCTCCCCCCAAGCACCGCGTGCCCGGGGCCGGCGCACCCTGCAAGCGCCACGCGCCCGGGGCTGGCACTAGCGCTGGCACTCTCCCCCCCCCAAGCACTGCGCGCCCGGGGCCGGCGCTCTCCAAGCGCTGTGCGCCCAGGGCTGGCGCACCCTGCAAGTGCCGCACGCCCGGAGCCTGCGCTCCCCCCATGCGCCACATGGCCATAGCGCGGGCAGCCAATCTGCGGCGCCCCCGGGGCCAGCGCTCACCGTGCACCATGCGCCCGGGGCCAGCTCCGGCACCGCACATGCGCCACGTGCCCGGGGCCAGGCCAGCCCTGAGCACTTGGCGGGCGCATACAAATGCGGGCACCGTGTTGGGGACCACTGTCCTAATGTTAGCAGTGGGGACACCAAGTTCGGAAGTGAATGGTTAACCAGTAAGCCGGTTATGGTTAACCAGAGGGGGCTGGAGCAGCCCTCCACCAGCCATAGGCAGAGGGCACACTGGCACGCCACGGGTAGGGTTGCTCAGCAGTCACAGCAGTGTGCCACGGGGGTAGGTGTTGGGGCTGCTCCAAGTCCATCTTTAACACGTTCTACGTGTCCCATTTAATCGGTTAACTGGTTCAACATATTGTTTCACTGGTTAGCTAATTAAATGAGATTTTACATCCCTGGCACCAAGGTGGCTAAAAGTAGGGTTGAACTGGGACTAGAAATTCCAGGATTTTGACTTTTTTTTCTGATCTCACACAGTTCTGCAAATAAATTCACATTTTGTTTAGATTTTAACTATTTTTAAATGTATTACGGTGGATTACGGAAGATAAACTTTAAAGAGAACAAAGAGTCATTTCAGGAATGGAAAACTACATTTTAATGTTCTGAAATGGTGGAGTTTTCCCCTTCCAAACAAAAGGTCACTAAAATCAGTGTTTTCCAATGGAAAAACACCCCCTCTGAAAACTTCCTTCCAGCTCTAGTTAAAACGGCCGTATTTTGAAGTGTATAATCAACCTCTGGAACTCACTGCAAAAGGATATTAATGATGGTGGAGGAAAGGGGAGGGAATCATAGAATCATAGAGCTGGAAGAGACCTCAGAAGGTCATCAAATCCAGCCCCCTGCTCTAGGCAGGACCAATCCCAACTAAATCAATCCGGCCAGGGCTTTGTCAAGCTGAGACTTAAACACCCGCTGTGTACAGCCTGTCTGATCCCTTCTGGGGAAGCATGGGTGGGAAGAAAGAATTAGACAGGGTTAGACAAACCCGTAGGTCTTGGTTGACTTCGTCCTGCTTCAGGGCAGGGCGCTAAACTTGGGGACTACTATAGTCAGACCAACATTTCAATCAATCTTGTCAAGAAACAGGCAAAAAAAAACCCCAACCCAAACCAGGGAGAAACACATTCCTTGGTTTGTAAACACAGACACAGAGAACAGCTCCTTCCGCTGGGGGGGTGGGAATAAAGAAAATAATCCCTCGCCCCCTCCCCTTCCTATTTGGTCCTAAAGGATGAAGATTTGTGCAGGCTGCGGGGGCAGGACTGATATTCAGGGAACGGGGAGCATGGGGGAGAAGGGGGCAGCATGCTTACAATCCAGGGGCAACCCCGTGTCTCGGGGCTGGCCCAGCAGAGGCAGGATTTCTGCAGCGCAGGGGGACACGAGGTGAAACAAGCAGCGACTCGGCCGATTGGGGCTTGTTATTGTAGGGTCGCATTGAAGCAGACACTGGCACCAGCGTCGCCTCCAAGAGCGAGGGGAGTGCGCGGCCTGGTAACCCCGGACGGACCCAGACCCCCCTGCGCAGGGGGGCCAGGAGTCACCGCCCCCCGCCCCTCACCTCCGCCTCCTGCCTGCTCGCAGCCCCCGGGCCCGCGGCAGCAGCTGTTCCAGCCGGCTCCGAATGTTGAAACACCAGCAACATTAGCCCTCGCTTCCCATTGGCTGGAGGGCCCCAGGGGCGGGCGCAGGGAAGGGGAAGCTCCGCCCTTCGAGGGCCACGTGGGCCGGCAGTGGAAGTTGCAAGTTGCTAGTCAGCTGGTGGAGAGAGGGGCCCGGCCCGGCCCGGCCTGCGCACGTGGCTTTCACCGCAGCGCTCACCTGCCCTCACGCCCCACGCTCCTGCTTTTCCCTCCCTGCGTTGTTCGACCCAACCCTCACCCAGGCATCCACCCAGTTCACCCCGATTCTCACCCCTTTTTAAACTTGTTCCTAAGAAACCCAGATCGGTTCCTGGGAAATTCCCAACAACTCTTATCAGTGGTGCCTGTTACATACCATCTGGGTTTTCCCTTTGATATTTACATACCCCCTGCCTCCTTTTCCCCCCTCCCATTTTTTCCTCCCCTATTCATTTTGGTTCTGGACATACAACACTCCAGTCGTCTGAAGAAGTGGGCTATGCCCAGGAAAACTCATGATCCCATCGACACGGTTTGTTAATCTTTAAGGTGACTATATGTTGTGTTTTAAGTTTTTCCTGTTACAGACTCACTCAGCTACCCCTCTGAAACGCGTGGGCTCTGTCTACACTGCAGGCTTCTTGCACAAGAACTGTTTTGCAGAAGAGTTCTTGTGCAAAAGGTCTTCCATACGAGCGCGTCCACGCTGCCATGTGCTTTTGCAGAAGAGATGTGCTTTTGCACAAGAGCATCCATGGCAGTGTCGACACTCTCTTGCACAAGAAAGCTCTGATGGCCATTTTAGCCGTAGGGGTTTTTTGCGCAAGAAATTCATGTTGCCTGTCTACACTGCCGCCTTCTGGAAGAGCTCTTGTGCAAGAGGGCTTATTCCTCGTGGGGAGAGGAATAACTCTTCCGGAAGAAGCCCTGTTTTCTGATGCTGTACTGTAATACTTGTGCAAAAACACGCACGCAGTGTAGACACTCTGCAAGTTTTTGCGCAAGAACAGCTGTTCTTGTGCAAAAAGCCTGCAGTGTAGACATAGCCTTAGAGGGGCAACCCCAACAGTCATTACTAACAAGAAGTCTTGTGGCACCTTGAAGATTTATTTGGGCATCAGCTGTTGCGGAGGAAAAGCAGGTGCAAGTGTTTTTTACCCCTGGAAGCGGATGCCCAAATACACGTGTTAGTCTTTAAGGTGCCCCAGGGTGCCTCTGTTTAAACAAGTGGAAGAGAAGGGCCTGTGTGCACCTCATAGGATGCCAGGCTAGACTGAAGATCACAATGGCCCTCTCTGGCCTGGAAGTTAATGAATGGTTGCATCTGGCCAGGCTGCCTCTCTTTATGCTTGCATTAACTAACTGGGTTATTTGCAGGTGTTGTACTCAGTCCAGCTGTGTCGGAGCGCCTGCTGCTGGAGGAGAACGCAAAAGTTCTGTTACCTGGTTTGTAAGTCTGGAGCCTTCTCTACTGAATGAGGTACAAGCCACCTGGCTCTTCGCTAAAGTTGCAGAGCCGAGTCACTATCGCTGGATGTGGTCTCCGTGCCCAGAGTCCCCAGAGACCACAAACCAGATAAGATTCGAAATCGCCCAAGCAGATTTTTTGCGTAACAACATGCAATAATAGTTGCCAGCGAACAGACTCAGCGCTGCGCCGCTACACTTTATGGAAGCCGTGGCAATGTCCTAACACCCACTGAGCACCATCCAGTGCCCCCACACAGTCAGCTGGTGAACACCATTTGAGGTGAACTTTTATACATTCCTGATGTATCAGGTTGCTACCCCCTGTTACCTGGTTACCGTCCCTTACCTTGCAGAAGGGGGCTTACTTCCTAGTCTTCATACTGTCAACTTACTATCTGTTATGCTGTCAACTTTGACCTGGTCCTGAACATAGGTCGGTATGTACTTTATTTGTGGGAGGTAAATGGTACCAAGATGTTCCTTAGGACAATCCACAGAACTACAGACCGGTCAGTCTTACCTCACTCCCCGGAAAAATCAGGGAGGGGATCCTCAAGGAATCCAGTTTGAAACACTTAGAATAAGGAAAGGGATCAGGAGCAGTCAGCATGGATTCACCAAGGGCAAGTCATGCTTGACCAACCTGATTGCTTTCTATGACGAGGTAACTGGCTCTGTGGACATGGGGAATTCAGTGGATGTGATATACCTGGACTTATTCTTGCCAGCAAGTTAAGGAAGTATGGATTGGATTAATGGACTGTAAGATGGATAGAAATTGGGCTAGACTGTTGGGCTCAATGGGTAGTGATCAACAGCTCGATGTCGGACTGGCGGTCAGTTTCAAGCAGAGTACCTCAAAGACCGGTTCTACGGTCGGTTTTGTTCAACATCTTTATTAATGACTGGATGAGGGGATGGATTGCACCCTCAGCAAGTTTGCCTATGTCACTAAGCTAGGGGGAAAGGTAGATACATTGGACGGTAGGGTATATGGTGCAGAGTGTCCAAGACATATTGGAGGATTGGGCCAAAAGAAATCTGATGAGGTTCAACAAGGACAAGTGCAGAGTCCTGCACTTGAATGGAAGAATCCCAAGAATTGTTATAGGCTGGGACCGACTGGCTAAGTAGCAGTTCTGCAGAAAAGGACCTGGGGGTTACAGTGGATGAGAAGCTGGATATGAGTCAACAGTGCGCCCTTGTAGCCAAGAAGGCTAATGGCATATTAGGGTGCATTAGGAGGAACATTGCCAGCAGATCTAGGGAAGTGATTATTCCCCTTTATTGGGATGTGGTGAGGCCACGTCTGGAGTATTGTGTCCAGTTCTGGGCCCCCCACTACAGGAAGGATGTGGACGCATTGGAGAGGGTCCAGTGGAGGGCAACAAAAATTATTAGGAGGCTGGAGCACATGACTTAGGAGAGGCTGAGGGAGCTGGGCTTGTTTAGTCTGCAGAAGAATGACGGGGGATTTGATAGCAGCCTTTAACTATCTGAAGGGAGGTTCCAAAGAGGATGGAGAGAGGCTGTTCACAGTGGTGACGATGGCAGAACGAGGAGTGATGGTCTCAAGGTGCAGTGGGGGAGGTGTAGGTTGGATATTAGGAAAAACTCTTTCCCTAAGAGAATGGGGAAGCACTGGAATGGGCTAACTAGGGAGATGGTGGAATCTCCATCCCTAGAGGTTTTTAAGTCCTGCTTTGACACAGACCTGGTTGGGATGATTGAGTTGGGATTGGTCCTGCTTTTGGGCAGGGGGCTGCACTCAATGACTCCTGAGGTCTCTTCCAGCCCTGGGATTCTATGATTCTAAGGCAAGGGACTTCTTTTATTTGAGAGCCCCAATTCCTTCAACAGCAGTATAGGTCTAATCCATGGAGCTCCTGAAGAGCAGCTCTGCATCCCTTTCTATGGCAGCCCAACTGTCCTTGGAACTGGTCAGACCAGTGTGACATCCCCCTGTGTAGGCATAATGAGCTAACGTGTCCTTCACTCCCATGCACCAACTTTGCCACTTATCAACTATGTTTTTAATTTGTTCGAAGGGAAAGCTGAATGAAGCCAAAATTAATGAGTGTTTTAACTTGTAACAAAATACAGGACTGTGTAGCACTTTAAAGACTAACAAGATGATTTATTAGATGGTGAGCTTTCGTGGGCCAGACCCACTTCCTCAGATCCACTATTTGATCTGAGGAAGTGGGTCTGGCCCACGAAAGCTCATCATCTAATAAACTATCTTGTTAGTCTTTAAAGTGCTACATAGTCCTGTATTTCGTTTCAGCTACACCAGACTAACACGGCTACATTTCTATCACTGTTCTAACTTGTGTTTCTGTTCCCAGGAAATGTTGAAACGGTAGATTCCTAGGGACTATCAAGTAGAAAGATTGACCCAAATTAGTTACTTGTTTACTTTCTTTGGCTCCACTGGAATCTTACAACAGGGATTAACTAGCTCCATTCATATCTATAATTAACACAAACAAAATCTATGTTTAGTGACAGGTAAGGTTTCCTGAGCACATGTCTAACAATCCAGACATTTAAAATCAGAAGTTAGTGGAAGGAGGCTGAAAAAGGTGAGGCTTTCGAGAGAAAAATTGCCCGAGAAAGGGTTATTTTGAACTCCAATTTACTCTGTATCAACCCATTTTTCCATTAAACCAACCTAAAGTACTATAAATAGGACTCAAAGTTTATGTCCTATGTTTTAGTTTTTGTCATAAACACCACAAGAAAAAAATATAAAGCAAATGGGAAAAAAGGGAGGATGCGAGTTATGAAAAAGCAAACAGTTGATAGGAGAAGCTAAAATTGGGGGAAAAAATCTATAACCAGTAACATAAAGGATAATTAGGAAATGTTTAAATATATCGGGAACAAAAGAAATCAGAGGAATGGTAAAGATCCATTACTGTATAAGGCTGGTCAAATTGCCAATCATGATGAAAAAAAGAAACTTCAGCAACCTGCTTGGAATTTAATGCGTTGAACTACACACAAGCCATAAAGATTGGATGTCTTTCTAAAACATATGTGGTAGCTCAACCGAGGGATGTTAAATTGCGCTTAATCAGCTAATCCAGTAGTTGGTGGAATTTCCATCGACTACTCAATTAGTCAATAAGGGTATGTCTACATTAGCTCGTTAATTTGAGCTAGGTAGGCAAAGCAGGCAACCGGAGTTGTAAATGAAGCCCGGGATTTAAATAGCCCAGGCTTTATTTGCATGTTCCCGTCCGGTCGCCATTTTGAAATTCCACTAGCCCGAAGTAACTGCTATAGAATGAGATGTAACAGTTAATTCGAACTAAGGACTTAGTTCGAGTTACCGTTTCATTGCCACATGTAGCCGGCAGGAAGGGACCTCGAGAGGTCGAGTCCAGTCCCCTGCCCTCATGGCAGGACCCAGTACTGTCTAGACGAGTGTTTCTTAAACTTTTTAAGACTGAGGAACACCAAACAATTTTTTTTTAATGAGGATTTTTTGTTGACTCCTGAGGTCTCTTCCAGCCCTAGGATTCTATAAATGTGCTTGGTACCTGTGCCTGGACCTTTATGCTTGATCTGGCTTATACTATTTCTCTTTCCTGCCTGCGGTTCCACTGAGCCAAAGTCTTGCTTCCTAGATTTCAGGCCTGTTGCTGTTTTTATGTTACCGGCCTTTATTCGGGCCTGCTGATTTTATGTTACCAACCCGCAACTTACTACAGAGGCAACTGAGTCCCAAAAAGGAGGAGCAGCTTGTTCAAAAACACAGCAAGCCAGTGGCAGCGCTAGGAATAGGACCCGTATGTCCCAACTCCCTGTCCCCTGCTGTACTAACCAGACCAAAATACTTTGACCACCAGGGTCTGAAGCCCCACAGACAGGGGCCACGGATGGGGAGGGGGAGAGGCAAAGGGGGCAGTTGTCCCGGGAGCTGATGATTTAAAAGGGTCCAGGCCTCTGGGTCACTGTATCGACTATTATGGCAGCCGCCACTGCCAGAGACCCGGGCAAATGAAATCAATCCTAGAGCTCTGTCTGGTGCAGGGTGGGTGGCGCTAAGGCCTGATTGGCCCTCGCCTTGCCCCTCCTACCTTTAGCTTTGCCCCTTTGAGGGGGTCTAGAGCCTTGCCCCTTTGAGGGGGTCTAGAGCCGACCCCCTCCCATACATTACCCAGGGCCCGACAACGTCTGTCACCAGCCCCGTTGACATGAATGTGCCCCAAATCCCTCAGACCCAGTACAGTCCTCCCCTCCTCCCCCCCCCCCGGATCCTTAATTCTTCTCTTGTCATCTGATTGCTTCAAGCATTGTTACAGGCTGGGGACCGACTGGCTAAGCAGCAGTTCAGCAGAAAAGGACCTGGGGATTACAGTGGATGAGAAGCCGGAGATGAGTCAACAGTGTGCCCTTGTAGCCAAGAAGGCTAATGGCATATTAGGGGGCATTAGGAGGAGCATTGCCTGCAGATCCAGAGAAGTGATTATTCCCCTTTATTCGGCTCTGGTGAGGCCACATCTGGAGTATTGTGTCCAGTTCTGGGCCCCCAACTACAGGAAGGATGGGGACGCATTGGAGGGGGTCCAGGGGAGCTTGACCAAAATGATTCGGGGTATGGAGCACATGACCTATGAGGAGAAACTGAGGGATTTGGGTTTGTTTAGCCTGCAGAAGCAAAGAGTGAGGGGGGATTTGATAGCAGCCTTCAACTTCCTGAAGGGAGGTTCCAAAGAGGATGGAGAGAGGCTGTTCTCAGTAGTGAGGGATGGCAGAACACGGAACAGTGGTCTCAGGTTACAGCGGGGGAGGTCTAGGTTGGACATTAGGAAAAACTATTTCCCTAGGAGGGTGGGGAAGCACTGGGCTGGGTTCCCTAGGGAGGTGGTGGAATCTCCATCCCTAGAGGTTTTTAAGTCTCGGTTTGACAAAGCCCTGGCTGGGATGATTGAGTTGGGGTTGGTCCTGCCTTGGGCAGAGGGCTGGACTTGATGACTCCTGAGGTCTTTTCCAACTCTAGGATTCTATGATTCATCCGTGCGATGTCACTGGAGTCGCAGGGAGGTACACTGTGGGCGAAAGCCCCGATCTTGCTTCTGGTTTTGTACAGGCGGCCTTTTACCCACCAGCTCTGTGATTATTGGGGAACCAGAACATGGTCACCTGTCAGCCTTGTGCTCTTGGGGAGTCAGGGAGTGATACTCATGGAAAACCATCCCCCTCCCTCAGGCCTCTGCTAGAATCAAAGACAAAGCAAAGAAAAGGCCAGGGAAGACACACCTAAACTGCTTCAGACAAGGGTGATACAATTAAGGAAACACCCCAGCCTCATTTACATTAAAGATGGAACAGAGGGACATCTCATTAGCATACAGAATGGAGAGCAGCTCTTCCAAGGCAGGAACCGCACTGAACTATGGGACACCGAAAGCAGAGAAGCACTGCCTGATGGGAAATCCCTGCTCCAGATGCTAATGAACCTAGGCCTGCTCACACCCAAATTAGTCATTATCAGACCAATTCTAGTAACGATCCTATTGACATCTAAAATACTGAAACTGCCAAGTTGCATTGTGAGCTCGTTCAAGGAACATCCCCCATAACCAGGTGTGATCAGTCTCTAGTGTCTCTCCTCTTTCTCTTTGAACTATCTCTATAAAACTCCTATCCTTGCCCCAAGAAAACTGTTCTGATACCTGGACTTAAACTGCATCAGTTCCATTGAGACTTCTTCATCTCCTGTCTGATCGTGCTGGGGGCTCTGTCCTGCTTTTCTCCTGCCCTCTGGACCCCCGGCTACCATCATCATCTGGGAACCCCGATCAGTGCAAGCTCCGTGGAGTGGTGAGGTCTCTCTCTCTCTCTCTCTTTCTCTTTCTCTCTCTCAACTATCTCTCTAAGCATAGCCTCCTGACCCTGCCCTGTGTAAACTGTTATATGGTTACCTAACATGTGTAATCAGCTTCAATTTAGATTTAATATTGTAATTGTTAGATTTAATATTGTAACTGTTTGATATCTATTCACTACTCAGAAATAAATCACTTTCATTGTTAAGCTGGTTGCTTCTCTCTCTTTCTTTCTCTTTTGCTCACTCTTCCTTAAGGGGTGTTGTTTTGGCTTCCCCATTCGCTCTGCAACAACGCTTCTTGTACCCAAGCAAAAGATCCCTGTAGTGCCCAAAATCCTGTGGGGTTTGCTCATCGTGTGGTTTACCTGTGAATGACTGTGGTGTGAAAGTGGGGATAAGGGGTGCTGAACCTGGGGGCTTATGAGGATGGCAGCTTAAAGTGCTGTTTAATCCAGCCCACGGAGTCCAAAGGCACATGAGGGTGCAGTGTGGCATTGCTGTGAAACCCAGCCAGCTGAGTCCAGGGACATATGAGGGGGTCAGCTTGTGAGTGCTGAGTACCCAGTCCTCTCAGACGTGCTCTGATTAGTGGGTGTGAGTGTCTGTGTGTGTTGCTAAGGTGGGAAGAACCCCATCCTGAGGAACCTAGTTCCTGCAGGAGAGCTCCAGTGGGAGGGGGAATTGGCAGCAGGGAGAATTCAGCTCCATATGAGAGCCCAAGTAAGCACCAACAGCACACTGATAGAACTGTTAACCTTCCCCCAGTCCCATAAGGGTAACCCTGATAAATGAGCATACCCCAGGGTATTGGGCAAATCTGGTAACAGCCGTGAAAGTAACTTTACAGTTTCTCACAGGTACTGTCCTATTGCAGCCCAGGTCTTTGCAGTTCTTGCTGGAGCTGCGCACCAGGGCACTTTCACCTCTGTGTTCAGGATTCAGAGTTATCTCTTTTCCCAAAGATCTTCCCTGGAGCTGTTCAGAGAGAGCTTGCTCCCTCTCGCCACAGTCTCTCTTAAGGCAACCATGTTCTTCAGAGCCTCTGGCCTGACGTGGAACGGGACGGGGGACACCACAGAAGAGGCCAAATTCGCCGGGGGAAACACTCCAAGGAAATGGATGCTAAAGAGGGTCCATTTGCCAAGACTCATGTGCAGGGCCTCTTTGATTTCAGTGTTGTTACTGTAGACCAGCGCGCGCCCGTTGAGATTATGGTCCCTCAGCCTCTGTTTGTACAGCGGGACGTTTTCCTCCTTCAAGCCGATTGTGTCCATCTGGAAGAGAAGTGGGAGCACCCGTTAGTGCCGTGCATCTACTGAACAGGTCGCCAAACACGTTTTTAGGAAGGGTCCGCTATAGCTCCTGAGAGGAACCTGTCTGGGCTTGCTCAGATTCTAGCAAACAAGGCGGGCCGGCCGGCTGTGGGGCCAGGTATGGTACCCTGCACACCCCACTGCCGTGTGCTTGGATTCTGTTAGGGGCACCGCTGAGCAAGTTGGCACGGCAGGGGAAATAGCATGCTCTCTGCAGGCAAAAGCTAGCAATGCAGGGACCACTGGAGGGGTGTGTTGAAATGAAGAGGGAAGGTTTCCTGACCCTGCTTGTAGGCTGGAGGGAAGCATGCAGTCAGCCTGACGGGGGTGGAGTTGGGCCTCTCGACCTAAGGCTATATCTACACTGCGGGCCTTTGCAGGCAGAGAGTATGCTAATGAAGCACTCGTTAGCAACTTCTTGGCACTCATTAGCATGCTCTCTGCAGGCAAAAGCTAGCAGTGTAGACATAGCCTCAGGGTTCTTGTGTGTTATTCTGGATAAGGGGTATTACGCTGCAGGCCTCCAGCAAGAGTATTTATGTTTTTGCCTCTCTTCTCTCTGGAGTGCATAACAGACAGCTACGGATCTCCCAGTCTTAAAACCGACCCAAGTCACTTCAGAGCGTAAAGGATGAACCCGGGGAGAGCCAGCCAATGGCTTCGCGGTTGGAGGAAAGAGCTGCAAGGAACCGAGTTGTTCCAAGAAGAAATGTTTTCTGCAAACCAAGAGTCAGGAGCAGCAGAAAGTGGGGGAACTAGCAGAGCCTGGACTGTGGCCTTGCCCCCTACATCACCCTTTCCCCCTCATCCTCACTCTGCCCATTCCCCCTCATGTGCCCCCCCTACTCCTGAGGCCTCAAACCCACACTGTGCCTTCCCCGAAAGCCCCCATCCCACACCGCCTGTTCCCCTCAACATCCTACCCCCACTAGTTCTCGCTCCTCTCCCTCCAGTTATGCACCAGTTATGTGGGACAGTTTTCTCCCAGCTCTGGGGCCCGTAGTCAGGGCTGTCCCTAGGCCCATGGGAAATATGTAGCTGCATAGGGCACCGGAAAATTTGGGCACCAAATTTTTGAGTTCCCCAATGCAGCAGCCATGTGTTCTTGTATGTCTGAGGATATGCCTCTGCCGGTTCGTCTCTGGGGACGCTGTGTCCTGTCTGCTGCAGGGCTTTTCCCTTCGCCCTCCCCCACGTGCTCCTCTCAGCTGGCAGTGTAATCCACACGCCTAGTGTGTGTGGTTCACTGTCCCTTCGTGTGGCAATTGGACCTCTTACAGCCAGAGATAAGAACAAGGGAGCTCTACATCCTAAGCTGGGAGCCAGCTGCCTTCATGGCTCCAGCTGTCGAGGCCTCTAGGGGTGTGTCTAAACTACATGGCTCCGTCGACGGAGCCATGTAGATGAGGCTGATCGGCAGAGGGAAATGAAGCCGCGATTTAAATAATCGCGGCTTCATTTAAATTTAAATGGCTGCCGCGCTCTGCCGACCAGCTGATGATCAGCTGTTTGTCGGCAGATCGGGGCAGTGTGGACGCTCCCGTCGACATGAAAGCCCTTTGTCGACCTCCCCCTGATGCCTCGTGGGATGAGGTTTACCGGGGAGATCGACAAAGGGCTTTCACGTCGACGGGGAAGCGTCCAGACTGCCCCGATCTGCCGACAAACAGCTGATCATCAGCTGGTCGGCAGAGCGCGGCAGCCATTTAAATTTAAATGAAGCCACGATTATTTAAATCGCGGCTTCATTTCCCTCTGCCTCATCTACATGGCTCCATCGACGGAGCCATGTAGTTTAGACACACTCCTAGAGGGCCTAGGTTCAAATCTGCTATGGGGTTCAAATCAGCAGCAGCAGCAAGCTAGCAAGCAGAGAGGATCTGCAACTCTGCTCTAGTTCCTGAGCCCTGCTTGGGGTAGGGAGGTAGTAGGAACGACCAGACCTCCAGCAGAAGCTGCATGAGGGGAAAAGGCCCAGGCAATCCTGCAGAAGGGCCCTCAATTATTCAGGGCCCCACGATTTGCAAAGATGGCTCTGCCTGTAGCCGTCATCTGTGGGCAGCTGCTGTCACATGAATGACATGCTTCTTGCGATGAAGAGGCATGGACATTCTATCGACAGCTGGCCCTGCTCGAAGGAAGGAAACCCAAGGGTGACCCACCTCTCGGCAGACATCCTCCACCGTCATACCCAGCAGAGTGCAGGCGCTGAGCTTGTCGAATTTCTTTGTCCGTTTCAGTCTGTGGCTGCCACGTTGCAGCTCCATCTGTCTTTTCAGGGATGGGTCCAAATTGACCGTGAAGGGGAGGTAGAAGAGGGCCTCCTCCACCCGAAACCTGCCGCACAGGAAAGTGTGGAACAGCTCGGGATCCTGGTCCAGTTCCAGCAGCTTTTCCATCTGGCCTTTCAGCATGTCCAGCTCTTCCATGTACTTCTCGTAGACCTCCCACAGAGACATGTCGGGGCGGAGCGGGCTTCCATGGCAGCTGCCCATTCGACTCCTCTGCTCCTCATCCTCGATGCACTGCAAGAGCCAGCTCAGACGGCACGGCCACTGGTTGGCAAGGAGCACCCATTCCACCACCTTCTTCGGACACACTTCATCCTTGGGGATGTTACTCGCCAGCAGCCTGATGGTGATGGTGACGGTGTTCACGATGCGCCGCATCTGCACCACGTTGTCTGTCATGAATTCCTTCAAGGCGTCATCCAGGAGGTAGTCGAAAGCATCTTGAATGAGGTCTTTGGCTCGGATACCTTTCCCGCAGCTGCCGGTTCCCAGCGCTGGGGTTCCAACCATGAGAGGTATCTGGCTGTCCTCTGCAACTGGATTCTGGGCATCGTGGTTGGCCGAATGGTAGCGAGAGATGTTGAGGAAGTCAGAGCTGGCTTCCATCTTGCCATCCTGCCGGAAGCTGACCTCTGCCTCTAGCTGCTCCTTGCGCGCGATGATATTCCTGATCAGCCTCCGCTTGGTGTCGCAGTCCATCCGAGGGACAGAGAAGGGCAGGGTGACGATGCGGTTTAAGAACTCGTAGCCGTTGTTGGCCATACCTCTCATATACTTGGAGCTTTCCACGCAGTCGACAATGATGCTGGAGTCAACAGCCAGGATGGAGATGAAAGGGGCGTCATCGTCTGAGAGGAGAATGTTCATGGCATCAAGGACGCCCACCACCTTGTCAGGGCTGCATGTATCCAAGTGGGTGATCTCCAGCACCACCCGCAGCTTCCGCCGCTGGAAGATCTCCATGTACTGCAGGAACCCAGTGATTGTCCTGACTTCGCTTTTCACGCAGCTCATGAAGCCCAGCTGTGCGCTGAGAGCCGTCTGGTTCATCTGTCTCTCCAGCTGGCTCTTCTGGGTAACGATAATGTTTCGTACCACTGTGATAGTGAGCCGTATGGCAGCTGCTGCAGAGACGCTGACAGCCGTCACCCCAATGCCTTCCACGACAGCTATGGCGTCTCCTGAGGCATCCCCGATGGGGATCCCAAACACTAGGAGGAGACCACCCACCCCAATAGCTACCATGATCAAAAGGATCACAGCCACCCACAGCGGGAGGAAGAGGAACTTCTTGCTAACCCATTCCTGATCCCCTGGTATTTCGATGATGCTACATTTCCTGTCTATGGTCCTGTAAATGCTCATGGGTAGGAGACCAAAGTGGCTTTCGATGCCGTCGCACAGTGTGGTAATGAGGCCTGCCCAGAGCTGGTCGCAGCCCGCGTACTCCCAGGCGCTGAAATGGATGAAGACGTGTTTCACGTTCCTTCTCCACTTCTGCTGCTCCGTCAGGACCGGCCGGTAGAAGATCATGAGTAACAGGAGCTTGAGTAGATCCCGGCCAGTGTTGTCACGCTGCATCTTCTGCGTCCGCTGAAATTCCTCCTGGTCTTTCTTCTTCGATTCGTTTTCCATGTTCTCTGAGATAAAAGAGGAAGATATGTTAGGTACCTGGCAGTGCCTTAAATCTCTCCTCCTGAAGGGTCTTCCAGCTTCACAATCCCTCCCTTCTGGGAAGCAATCAAGAACGGGTAGCTCTTGGCAAAGCCATCCTTAGGATTGATGGGATCCTGCACCGTTCTATTAAACTGGTGCCCATCTGCCCAACAGCAGCCCAGATGGATGTTGAATTTTTAGCGATGTGATTTTATAACCCTCATCCACACACTAATAAACAAACACATTTTAAACTAAGGTCCTGTCGACTCTCACAGTAAATTCAGCAAACATTTAGCAGAGGTTGGCAAATGCCTGTTAAATGGCTTCATTATTATGTCGTCGATGTTCTGCCAGTAGCTCGAGCAGACTTTGTCACTTGTAAATTAACTAGATCTTCTAGAACTTCTGCTGCTGGAGGAAGCAGAGCCACAGACCATGGATAGGAAGAGGCAGGTGGGTGGAGTGGACATGAAAACCCAGTGCTGCTCCAAATTTTCAGGTCCCCTATGCGATTGCATAATCGGCAAATGAGTACGGGTGGCTCTGGCTCTTTGGAGATAGTTGTCATCCACTAATCCCCATCCCCACAAGGTTCCTTCCCCGTCTTACGTTCCCCGGGGCAGTACTCACCCTTGATTTTGTGTAAGAGCAGGTTTTTGCAATGTCCCCATGGTGCATAAAACCCAGCAGTCACTGGCGTGGGCACAGTGTACAGGGCCTTTGCTAAAGCGAGGCAGTAGATATCCTCCTTGGTCTGGAACCCTGCAACGGGGATGAGGTAAAACACGAAGATTAGCCTCACCGAGCGCATCCGCAGTGGATGCTCAACAGTGTCTCCGCTAATATTTTTCGGTTCAAGGTACTAGGTACAAGGGGAGGGAGCAAACAAATGTCCGAAACCAGACAAGTTTATTTTAGGCTATAAATATTGGGGTGCCTGGCCTTACCCCCTTTGCATGGCCGAAGGGACAACAGAGACTTACTGACTGAATTGCTCCTCGTCCTGGAGCACTTGAGTTGGTGCACGTGTAACCGCAAATCCAGGGCACTAGATCTGTGACTACACGGCTATAAACCTGGCCAAGTGCCTCTGTCACCAGACGGTGCCTGTGGTCGGTCTTTGTGCATAACAGCGAGATCTGCAGCAGGAGCAGGCTGCGTTACCTGCACTGACCACTGATAACACCAGAGCTCCAAGAACAGAAGCACTGAGCCACGCTGCTGAGGCAACCACATCACAGCTCTTAACACTAGGAGCCCGTAAGTACTCCTGTAGACCCTGCTTTCGCTGGCATTAAGCCAAACAGCGTCCACAGAGCCCCCTGGCACTCCTGCGCCCTGCTGTGCAATGCAGAGGGAGAGATGGAGAAGAGAAAGGCCCACGTGTTCCTTTGCCCTGGCCCAGGCTAGCCTATGCCACTTCCCATGGTTCTGTGGGCCAGACTTGCAGGGCGGGGAAAAGAGATGTAGAGGTCATGGTGGGTAATCAGCAGAACATGAGCTCCCATTGTGGCGTTGGGGCTTAAAAAGCTATTGTAATTCTGGGATGTATAAACAGGAAACGCTTGAGCAGGAGTAAAGAGGCTGTCTCGCTTCCGTGATGGATGGGAGGCCCACTGTTCTTTTCTGAACATCCCAGTATTCAGTGACTAAAGGGTTAAACCTAGCTAGCTAGAAAGTGTTGGCAGGGAGTTCAGATCTGCATTAAAAGGGAATCTGTCTGCTGTTTTTCTTTGTGAGTTTAATCCTGGAGCTGCGGAAGGGGATGGGGGGGGGGGGGGGGATGAATTGAACTGGGCAGGGACATCATGCCTAAAAAAAAGAATACCTGGGCCTAGAATTGGACTGGACCTTGGAAGTGTGGATACTTGAGTAGATAGAGAATGTTTATTTAGATGCGATCAGGTTATTTTTTTGTTTTGTTGTTTGGTTAAACTCCTCTGTGCTAAATCCATATCCCCTCCTCTCCCCACTATAACTTTAAACTGAATCCCAGGGATGCAATTGTCTGTGTTTTAATCTGTTCTTTTCTCAGTTGCGCTATAACTCCTAGCAGCCAAGTCAGCTTTACAAATGAATACCTTTTTGTTTTCTTAATATAATCACCTATTTTAAGGCTATGATCTGATTTTGTATCCTGGAAAGTAATAGGAGGTCTGTGTATACCTGCCTAAGACTAAGAGGACAGCTATCAGAAATTACAGTTTGTTTTCATTTTTCTTTTTTTCTTTCCAAGTGCTAAATAAAGGGGAATAATGACATCTCTGGATCTGCTGGCAGTGCTCCTCCTAATGCCCCCTAATATGCCATTAGCCTTCTTGGCTACAAGGGCACACTGTTGACTCATATCCAGCTTCTCATCCACTGTAACCCCCAGGTCCTTTTCTGCAGAACTACTACTTAGCTGGTTGGTCCCAGGCCTGTAACAATACTTGGGATTCTTCTGTCCCAAGTGCAGGACTCCGCACTTGTCCTTGTTGAACCTCATCAGATTTCTTTTGGCTCTTGTGTAAAAGAGTTTGGGGTACCCTTCTGGAATACGTTCCCAAGTGACTTCTTCCTGCGTTCAAGAAGAAAAAGTTTTTTTCCACTTGGGTAGAGGCAGCAACCCTCCTAAGCTCAGGGAATCTGTGACCTTGGGGAGTTTTGAAGCAGAAGCCCATAGAGACACGGTATTTTAAGGTCTCTTTTGGGCCCACACCTTCTGCACTCCAAGTGCCAGAGTGGGGAACCGACTTAGCCTCTTTATTCGGCACTTGAACTTCTGCTGCTGGAGTTCTGTGCCCAGCTCTGGTGACCAGAATTCCAGATGGATGTTGATAAATTGGAGAGGGGTCATGTCAAGGCTGTTTCCCACTCTGGCACTCCAAGTGCAGAAGGTGGGGGCCCACAAGAGACTTTAAAATACCCTGCCACTGGAGGCTTGTGTTGGTGTTGCTGCCATCATCCAAATGCACAAACCCCTTTGAGAACCAGACAGGCGCATTTCAGAATTCCCTCCTGTGGGGTACCTTCCTTGTCCTTGACACTCCCTCCAGAGAGAGCTTGAAAACCTGTAATTTCTCCTAGAAGTATGGCTTGCTGTCTTAGGCACGTGCATACAGAACCTTCCGCCCTCTAGGATGCAGGAATCAGATCATGGTTTTAAAAATGTGACGTCTATTAACAAAACAAATACACTTGGTGAAACATTACTTAGAATCATAGAACCATAGAGCTGGAAGAGACCTCAGGAGTCATCAAGTCCAGCCCCTGCCCAAGGCAGGACCTATCCCAACTAAATCAACCCATCCAGGGCTTTGTCAAGCCAAGACTTAAAAACCTCTAGGGATGCAGATTCCACCACCTCCCTAGGGAACCCATCTCAGTGTTTCCCTACCCTCCTAGTGAAATAGTTTTTCCTAATATCCAACCTAGACCTTCCCCATTGTAACTTGAGACCATTTCTCCTTGTTCTGCCATCCGTCACTACTGTGAACAGCCTCTCTCCATCCTCTTTGGAACCTCCCTTCAGGAAGTTGAAGGCTGCTATCAAATCCCCCCTCGCTCTTCTCTTCTGCAGACTAAACAAACCCAAATCCCTCAGTCTCTCCTCATAGGTCATGCGCTCCAGCCCCCTAATCATTTTGGTCGCCCTCCGCTGGACCCTCTCCAATGCGTCCACATCCTTTCTATAGTGGGGGCCCCAGAACTGGACATAATACGCCAGATGTGGCCTCACCAGAGCCGAATGAAGGGGAATAATCACTTCTCTGGATCTGCTGGCAATGCTCCTCCTAATGCACCCTAATATGCCATTAGGTTTCTTGGCTACAAGGTCACACTGTTGACTCATATCCAGCTTCTCATCCACTGTAACCCCCAGGTCCTTTTCTGCTGAACTGCTACTTACCCAGTCGGTCCCCAGCCTGTAACTATGCTCGGGATTCTTCCATCCCAAGTGCAGGACTCTGCACTTGTCCTTGTTGAACCTCATCAGATTTCTTTTGGCCCAATCCTCTAATCTGTCTAGGTCACTCTGGACCCTATCCCTGCCCTCCAGCATATCTACTGCCCTCCAGCGTATCTACTTGGTTGCTAGGTGTTACAAAGAAACTGAAAAAAGAAAGATTAAAACACAGAAAATCGCTTCCCTGGGATTCAGTTTGAAGAGTTCCAGGGTAAAGGGGGATAGTTACATGTGCTTAGCAAAAAGAAGTCCAACAAACTAAAAAAATAAAGAAAATAACCTAGTAGCGTCTGACTAAAAATTCCCTGTTCTACTCACATCTCTCTTGTTCCAAGATTTAGTCTTTCCCTAGCCAAGAAAGTCGCTGGATTCTGCTTGCCCAGGTTCCTGGCTTAATTCACATCTTCCAGGCATGATCACACAACAACAGGCACATCACTGCTTCCAATTCAAAACCCCAAATTCTGCTTCCATTTTCTTTCCTGGCCTCCTGTCAACTCGCTTCCTGCTTCTCTAGCATTCCTGGAGACTTTCTAGGACCTTTTGTCTATGGTTTCAACCTTTCCAGGCAAGACAGTTAGGGTTAAGTCCCAAGACTTTCAGGCAACCGTCTGCTTTTGACACGACCTGCCTGTTTCTCTTCAGCTAACTCTTGCTTACTTTGGTTCAGGCCTCAGGCCTTACACCAGGCCCATCCTTTCTAGTACAGGATGTAGCCTGGTAACAAAGCCCTGACTGTGGTATCAGGAAACCTGGGTTCTATTCCTGCCTCTCCCACAGGTTGGAGAGGTTATTCCCTGTCTGTAAAATAAGACTAATGATACTAACCTTCCCTTTTTAGACCTACACACAGCAACTAGGGATTTTTATTAACTACTCAAATATCGGTGAGCCTGGCTCGCTAGATGAACCATCCGGTTCCTCTTGGAATCATGTTAAATGCTTGATCCCCATGACCAAAGTCTCAGATACTGGGAGAAGTGACACGGGGGAATAAAAGCTGCTGTCTGAGGTAAACTACCTGGCAGGAATCCCCTGGAATGGGAGCCATCGCTACCAGGAGCCCAGGAATAACAAGACTCCAAAAGTCCAGCTGCCAGGCAGTTTGACCATCTCCTTCAGGCCAGTGGCCCAGAATTCCAGGACATCTTTGGGCCTGGGTTTAAAAAGAGGCAGTACCGTGTGCTCAGCCCCTTTTTATCCATCCCCTTTCCCTCCATTGGCACGCAACCCTCAAATGGCCAAAGGTTTCCCTTTCCCTCCCTCCTTGGTTAAACAAGCTGCTTAAACAGCTCGAGGTGATGGAGTGATAAGCACCCACTGACAGAGTCGCTCGGGTTGCAGGGCCAGCGTAAGTCCGCTTTTAAAACTGCCGGCCATAGCTGCAGCTACTGGAGGGGACTCTAGCAAGGGCCTGGAACAAGGAACAGGGCTCCACTCCTGCATGGGATTCGGGCTTCCCCCAGGCAGATGCTCTGTTGCTGCTTTCCTGTCTCTCCCTTCTCCAGGTGGAAGGGGACGGTTAGCCAGTGTTCCCTGCAAGCTGAGCTCTTGGGCGGCCAGCCAGGAGACATTCAAATGCTGCCCAGTTTGCTAGCCGGTAGCATGTGTTTCTAGTGGTGGTGCATGTGGTGTACTGGGTGTAGACATAGATCTTGTTGTTATAGTAACTGCGTTAGGTCACTGGGGGTCAGCCCAGCTGGTTTGGGTTTTTTCTAGCTAGCTCCGTGCTATGCAATAAAATGGACACTTGCAACTACTCAAGGTCTCTGTATTTCCACTGATTTCTTCCCATGCTGTGAAACTCCACGTGACGTAACAGTGCACATCCGTGCATGCCTTGGTGCACATAACAAAATGTATTCCACACAGGGGGGGGGACACAGGATGATGCTAGGAGAGGAGAGGGGAAGGGCTTTGGGGGCTAGAGGGGAGAAGGGGAGGTGCTGGGAGAAGGCTTGAAAGAAGGGGTGGGCATGAGGAAGGCGGAGATGGAGCAAGGCACGTGTGAGGGCACAGGGGCATGAGGGGAACGGGGGCAGAGGGTGGTGAGGGAGTGGGCAAAGTGGGTAGGGGCAGTGAGGGAAGGGGGAGGCACCAAGAGGGTGCAAGGGTAAGGGAAGGTGCAGGTGCCAGGGAGTCCGGGGGGTGAAGCAGAAGGGCAGACACCTGCAGGGGAGGGACCAGCACCAGAGGAGAGAGGCAGGACAGGTGTGTAGAGGGAGGTGTTAGAAGAGGGGATGAGGAGGGGTAGCTCACATGGTCAGAGTGGGGCTACTGGAGGAGTGGGCACAGGGGGGGAGAGAAAGGCTGCTGGAGGGGGCAGGTCTCGGGAAGGCCGAGGGCAGTGAGAAGGGCAGGAGTCAGGACAGCAGAGGTGGGTGAGGGGTTGGGGGGGCAGTAGGCACCAGGGGAGCTGATGGAGGAAGGGAAGGAGACAGGGCAGCAGAGGGGAAAGGTAAGTGGTTCATAAGATATTTATGAATAACTTGGGTGCCACCATGGCACATCCAAACAAGCCACACTCAGTACTGGTGCACAACACAAAATGTATTGTGCTCATGGGAGGAAACTCTTAGAGGGAACACTTCCCCCAGCCTCCCCACCCCCCGAGTTAATGTCACACACATTGGGTTAATGCAATTGCAGGATCGTTGCATGAGGGGGGTTTGGTGAGGGCCAAACTAATCCCTATTGGTAAGTGGATGGTGGGAAAAGTCCTTGGGGGGGGGGGGGGAGGTCACATGACACCTTTTATTTCTGGTCATGTGTCCATATTGCCCTGAAAGTGTTACCTCCAGAGGCGTGGCTAATGGGGGTCAAAGAGTACATTTAAAAACATTCTTTGGGTGCACACCCTAATGAAATGTGCTGCGCTCAGAGAACAGGGCTGGGTAAGATGCAACCTACCAAACACTGTGATCTGGTTGCTTACTGTTTAGATCCTGCTGCCCATGCCGCCGAATTCTAAGTGGGGACTCAGGCAGCAGGATCCAATTTTAAATGATTCACGGCTCATGGTTACAGCAGGGGCAGGAGCCACGAGCCCTTTAAAAAGCTGTAGCCACGCTGGACAGCTGCCAGTAGTGGCAAAGCTGTGAGCTCTTTTCTGTGCTTTTAATTGAAAGCCTCAGCCACGGAGAACTCTGAGGGTGGGCTAGTCCACAACACCGCCCCTTCTGCCTCAGGCTCCGCCCCTTCTGTGGGTGGAGCCGGCCTATGACCCCATACCAAAATCCATTAAGTGGCCCCCTTCTGAAAATTATCGCCCAGCCCTGTCACAGAATCATAGAAAAGTCTGAGTGGAAGGGACCATGATAGGTCCAGTGTTTCGCAAACTTTTTTTATAATGTACCCCCTTTAAAAAAAAATGTGTAAGTACCCCCAGTACCTACAGTTTTCAGACACACACAATTTTTTTCTACCGTTGCAACACATTTGTTTAAACAACTGCATCGTAGCCGGGCGGGCGATGGCATTTTTGGGTGTAAAAGGTACAAAAAGAATAAAGCGCTGTCAAACTGAAAACTAAAATTCAGTTTTCTCCAAATTTCAGTTGTGTTGACGTGTCCCCCAGACATCTCTTGAGTACCTTTAAGGGGACTCGTACCACTGGTCGAGAAGCACTGATCTAGTCCACCCCTGCACCGAGACAGGACCAAGCATGTTTGTCTCACCTCTTGGCTCCTAGGACACGGCTTGAACTAACGCACTTGGAAAGACATTATCGTATATACGCCCAAAGTGCTTCGTCTCAGTGTATTGCCATAAAATCTAACTGACCAAACTCTGACCTTTCATTTCCCTGTCACTTGGCCAGCTACAGCCTCACACGCCTTCGGCATCGATCTCAAAGCCTTCGTCACGCTTTTACACACCTGTGCTGACACGCTTGTGAGCCAGGCACACTTGTGCGACACGTCCCAAAGCACTTGCTCCAGGGCATTACATCGCACTTGCCTGCCTTTGATGGACAGGGAAAGGGAGACCTGAAAGGCCTCTCCAAGGTCACCAGCGCGAGAGTGAGCGCAGAATTGCGGAGCAAGGGTCTAACACACAACTCTGTGCCTTAGTCACTAGGTGGCATTAGATTAGAACCCGGGAGTTCTTACACCCAACCCCCTGCCCCCTCCACTAGGCCATGCTGCTGGCCTCCCGCCTCTCCCCCAGGGCTTGGAGACAGACGGGAGGCTGGAGCCAGCCTGCGCAGAAGGGGCTGTAACGCTTACAGCTCGTTCATGACACTGCCCCTGCGCAGCCCCTCTCAGATCCACACTCGGAACCCACAAGAAACACCCCAAGAGCAGAGATGAAACCGCCACTCACCTGCCACCCAGCTTCCAGGAAGGGCAAAGCAAAAGCGGCGCTCGCGGATTCCAGCCCAGCCTGGCACCTGCTTCCTGAACTTTGGCCCCTTTCCTCCAAGATAGCAGGAGGCTGCTCTGGGCCTTTTGTGCCCACGACGGGGCAGAAAAGCAAACTCAGCTGTTGGTTCCATCTTGCGGGCAGAGCCCCGGCAGACAGTGGCAGGCGGGGGTATCGACTGACCCTCCAACCCAGGATATTCCCCCCACACCTGGATTCGCTTCCTAGTCATCCCCATCTCCCTGCACGATCCTTGTTTCTCATCCCGCCGGTCCGAGAAATTGTCAGAGCAGGTTGATCCCGACCTTGCCAAGGGCTTAGGTTACATCACAAGGCTTTGCCGCCACAGCTGGCTTGGCTTGGGTGTGTGGCAAAAGCCCCCCCCCCCCCCCCCCGCTGGCACAGCTATTCTGGCAAAGCCGCCAGGGCAAATGGCAACTCTGCCGAAAAGCATCTGCTGGCTTTAAGCTCCCTGCGAGCTGTTCTCATCGCTCAGCCATCACCACCGCTGCCCTGCCTCTGTCCTGCTCCTCATCCCCGCCCCCACTTCTATCCCCTGCTCTCCTCCATCTCCTCCCCCTTCCCTTCTCCTGCCCCTCCCCATTTCCACCTGCCCTGCCCATCCCCGTCCTCTCCCTCCCCCCGTCTGTCCCCCTCTTATGTGAGGGCTTTGCTGGAAATGCCCCCCCCCCCCCAAGCCAGGGAGATCTCCCCTCCGGGAACAATTCAGCCCCCCCCATCTCGCTCCCTCCACTCCACAGTATTTCCTCCATTCCCCACAGTTGAAAATTGAGCTCCCCCATCCCCTCAGGTGACAGTCGGGCTCCCCCATACGCAGCTGCCTAGGTAGGCACCTCCGTAGCCAGAGCCTGCCCCTGGCGCCCACGTCCCCTCCCCGACTGCCTGTCCCAGGCGACCACCTGAACCTGCGTCCCCCATTCCCTCAGATCACAGCTCCCTCCCTGACCCTGCACCCCCCGACACCCCTCCCCCAGGCCAGACTCCTCTCTGGCACCCGCACCCCCTCCCCCAAACCCTCTGCTCCCCCTTCACCCAGGTCACAGCTCCCTCCCTGACCCTGCACCCCCCCGACACCCCTCCCCCAGGCCAGACTCCTCTCTGGCACCCGCACCCCCTCCCCCAAACCTTCTGCTCCCCCTTCACCCAGGTCACAGCTCCCTCCCTGACCCTGCACCCCTCTAGAGCCCCTCCCCCAGGCCAGAGTCCTCTCCTGCGCCCATACCCCCTCCTGGACCCTGCACCACTATCCACCGCCCCAGATCATACCCCGCCCCTGCACCCAGGCTCCACCCCTAAGCTCCCTTCTGCACCCAACCACCCCGTCTCAGACCCCAAAGCCCTCGGTAGAAATGTGGCCCTTGATCAGTTGCCAAAATGGCCCCCCCATTACAAATTATTGACCAAGCCTGATCCAAATGTTTTTTGAAACATTGTTTAATGAGAATGTAAATACAATTCAATACAATTGGGAGGGTTGGGGGGAGGGGGACGCAGCTGCTGGCTCCTCAGCTCTTGCTGCTCTCACTGGGTGTCTTCCTGCTGCAAGGGAAGCAGAATCCGTCACATTCATCCCTGGGGACTCAGGGGAACTGCCCCCACCAGCATTTCCACCCTCCTCCCCCCTGCTCTCTGGTCACCCCCCGTCAGGCCCGCAGGGTGAGCTCCTGACCCCCCCCCCCCCCAGAGCTCCTGACACCTCGGCCCCCTCCCGCCTCCTAGGACAGTTTCTGTGTTCAGAGCCTCCCCCACCCCCAGGGACGCTCGCAGGGGCAGGAGGTTCTGAGCTCGGGGGACGGACAGAGACACCTCCCGGGGCGGGGCGGGGCCGGCCTTGCGAGGAGACAACCCTGAGCAATGGCCCCGACTGAAGGGTCACTCCGGGGGTGGAACAAGGGGATCCACTGACGGCCACTCCCCAGTCTGGGGCCCAGTCCCTCAAGAGCCCCCCTGAAGGGCCCAGGGTCGCCCCTCCCCGGGGAAAGGGGAACGCGGCCCATTCCCGGCCCATTCCTGGCCCTGCCTCTGCCTCCCGGGGACGCTCCCAGCCCCGCGCCCTGCAGCCCCAGACCCCCCGGCTCCGAGGTCACTTACGTCAAACCCCGGGAGGGTGGTGGCGACTCCCAGCAGGGCCGTGGTGCTGCCAAGGGCCCTGGCTCGCTCCTGGGGCAGGCGGGACTCCAGCCACGGGCTCAGGTGCTGGGGGGGAAAGAGGCAGGTCAGGACCCGTAGGGAGGTGCCGGTTCTGGGCAGAGCCTGGGGCTCCTCTCGGACTGTGCCCCCCCCAGCCACTGACACAGCTCCTCTCTCGGCCCCCCGAGGAAGCAGGGACAATGGCCCCGTCCCCCCCACGGGGCTCACCTCCATTATGAGCTGCAGCCGGGCGGTGTCTGGGGACTCGGCGAGGAGGCTCGCCAGTAGGGCCTGGAGGTCGTAGGGAAGGGCCCGGATGAACTGCTGCAAGACAAGGGGGAGCCCTGGGTCAGAGGGGGGTTGGGGAATCCAGGCCACCCGCTGGCTCCGGGGTCCAGCCTTGAGCAGGGTCTGAGCCGCCTCGCAGAGCAGGGAGGAGCCCAGGCTGGGCGTGGAAGGGACGGGCCCCCCGGGAGAGCAACGGGAACCCTGGAGGGAAGGATCCAAACCTGCAGCTTCTTCCCTCCCTCTGCCCCCCCCCCCCACTCCTCTCTGGAGCTCCAGCCCAGCCCGGGAGAAGGGCCCGGAGGGACGTACCTGCGTGTGGATGGGCTCCTGCTGCCAGTCCCCAGACACTGTCTGTCCCACGGCCGCCATCAGCAGGGGGCTCAGGAGCTGAGCCCGCAGGGGAGGCTGCAAGGTGCTGGCAGGAGAGAGGGGCAGAGGCTGTTAATTGAGCAGCAGGAGACAGAGACTTTCCCACTCCCTGGCCAGGGGATCTGCTCTGGGGGGAGTCGGCGGGCGGGGGGGGGTCGGTACCTGAGGCTGCAGGCGGCGTTGAGGCAGTCGGCCAAGACCAGCGGGGGGGGCGAGTCCTCCATGATCTCCTGGGAGACCCAAGGGGACAAAGGGGCGGGTGACGCTGGACCCCCAAGAGACGCTCACACGGCCAGCGCCCCCACCCAGCAGGATCCAACCCCACTGCCTCCCGCTGCCCTGTAGCCCCCCTGCCCGCCACAGGGCCCCTCCCAGCACCCCCCTCCCAAACCGGGACCAGCTCAATCCTTGTCCCCAGGCCGTCTCCTGCCCCTCCCTGCCCTGGTGACCAGCCTCTGAACCTCCTCATCCCTGCTCCCCAGGCGCATCCCCAGCAGCCCGCTCGGCTGCCTTCCAGCCCCCCATGGCCCGGGGAGACCCCTCCCTGTCCCGAATCCCCCTTCCTGTCCGGCACCCCACACCTGCCCCATTTCTGTGTCCCTCCCTCCTCCAGCATCCCCACCCACCCTCCCCATGTCCACCTCCAGCCCTCCTGGCTCCACCCATCCCGTTTCCAGCACCCCCACCCGCCGCCATGGCCCAGGCAGACCCCTGTCCACCCCACGTATCCCCTCCCCTCCTCCCGGCTGCCGCGACTCGCTTACAACGATCCTGGCCATCATGGTGTCCTTGCAGCAGCGCGGCGCCAGGGTGTCCTCGCCCCTTTGGAGGGCGGCGAGGCAGGCGAGGGGGATGGCCAAGAGGAACCGCTGCAGGGCGGCTGGGCTCTGCACCCCAGAGAGAGTCTGTGAGCCTGGGGCCTGCCTGCCCCCCACGGACAGCTGCAGGGCTCAGGCCTCCCAGGAGTGGAGGTGGGAGCTGCTGGTTGTCCAAGCACCCACACTCCCCCCCTACTGCTGCCCCAGGCATGTGGGGGCCCAGCTGGTGCATGACAAGAGCCCCCAGCTTGGGGGGCCCAGGTCATGCAGGAGAAGGGGCCCCAGGGGGATCCCCAGGGACAAGCCCCTCCCGGAGGGTGGGGGGACATGCTGGGAAGGGGCCGGACAATCTCGGGTCCCCCCCGTGTGGAGAAGGTTCCTACCGTGTCCCGGGTGTGGAGCTGCTCTTCGATGTCGTAGATGGCCCCTTCCTCCACCCGGGAGTCCATCCGCTCCTGGCAGAGCTCCGCCGAGGCGCAGGGGGGCTCTGTGCGGGAGGGAAGGGACCAGGGTGACTCCAGCGCCCAGCAGGGGTCACGCGCCCCCATGTCAGGGACCCAGGGCAGGTTGGGCCCCACACGCCCCTCGCAGGGACCCATCCCCCTTCCACCCTCACATCTGCCAACGCCCTCAGCAGAGCCCCCACCAGGAACAAGAGAGCCAAGCAGCCCCCCCCCATCCATTGCCCTGGCTGCGGGGCAGACACTGGGGCTGCCCCCCCCCCCCGGGTACTGGGTGAGCCCCTGGGCCCAGCGTGTTCACGGCCCCTCACCTGGGTCTGAGCGGCTGCGGGAGGTGGCCCAGCTGCAGCTGGAGGCCCAGGCGCTGCTGCTGACGGACCTGGACCCACAGCTGCAGGGGCTGGTGCGGGGAGCGACGGGCTGGGGGCTCCCGGAGACTGGCAGGTCCCCGGGGGCCGGGCAGGGCGATGCCCCCTGGTGGTAATGGGGGCTGGGCTCCCGGGGCAGGTGTTTCTCTCCACAGAGGAGGCCCCGGAGCCACCCTACCCGGCTCCCCCGCTGGGCTGGGTCCCGCCTGCCCAGCCGCCTCTGGAGCCAGGTCCGGGGGGGCCTGGCCGGTGGGCGAGTCGCCCCGAGCTGGTGGGATCCAGCTTCCCCGCCCGCGGGGACGGAGAAGCTGCTCCCCACCGGCCCTGGGGCCATCTTCAGGGCTTTCTTGAACCACAGCCGAAAACGTTTGGCCATGCTGCAAATGAGGGGAGCAAAGGGGAGCTTGGGGCGCAGCCTGATGAACGAAATCCAGGGGTTCCAGCTCCCCAGAGCGCCTGCCCCCAGCCCCCAAATGGCCCCTTGCTTATCGGTTCGGTCTTGCACAGGCACTGCAAGGACCTGAGGGTATGTCTACACTACCCCGCTAGTTCGAACTAGGAGGGTAATGTAGGCATACCGCACTTGCAAATGAAGCCCGGGATTTGAATTTCCCGGGCTTCATTTGCATAAGCGGGGAGCCGCCATTTTTAAAACCTCGCTCGTTCGAACCCCGTGCAGCGCGGCTACACGGGGCACGAACTAGGTAGTTCAAACTAGGCTTCCTAGTTCAAACTACCGTTACTCCTCATTCCACGAGTCTCCTGCCCATCAACAGCCCCTTCTTGGCCAATCAGGGGAGAATCTAAGGTGTGGGGGGTGGAGCGTTCTCCCCAAAGACATCGGCATAGACTTGTTCCAGCCCCACCTCCCCAGTCCCCACAATGGGGGCTGCATCCCCCACCCCACGGCTCCTGCAAACCACCCCCCGTCCTTCAGCTAGTCTGTTGGGTCCCAAGCTGGGGGAGGCAGCAAGGGAAGGTCACAGAGGAGGCAAGAACAGAGCAGAAATGTGGGGGGATGGAGGAAAAGGGAAACCAACCAGGAGAAAGCCCCAGTGGCGCTAAGGACGCAGCCCAGGTGAGGAATCACCTTCTGGCCCTTGACCGAGGGCTGGGCCTGCCTGGAACCCAGCCGGCCCCGGGCGGGATCCAACCCCTGGGGGCTCTTACCTTCGTCACAAAGGTGTCGGGATGTGGAACTCACAGAACGCGAAGGAACCGTGAGGAGGAGACGCACCAGAGCTAAAGCAACCGGGGGTCTCCAAAGTCCCCTGGGCCCGCCCCCCGCTTTTATCAGCCTGAGATGTGGGTCCCTCTGTGAGGTCACCACCTCCCCACCTGCCCTTTGCCTTATATGCTGAGGGCTGCCCAAAGCCCCTGTGAGGTCACCGCCCCCCCCCCACCCTGCCAGGCAAATGTCCTGCCTCTGGCCACCCCCCTGGGAAGTTTGAGCCATTACTAGGGGTCCCTCCCCCTCCCTCATAGGCTGCTCCCTGCCCTACACTGCAGGCTTCTTGCACGAGAGCTGTTTCACGCCGGAGTTCTTGCGCAAAATGTCTCGTGCAAGAGTGCCTCCACCCTGCCATGGGCTTTTGCACAAGAGCGTCCATGGCAGTGTGAACGCTCTCTTGTGCAAGAAAGCTCTGATGGTCATTTTAGCCATAAAAGTGTCTTGCTCAAGAAGCCCCTGGTGCCCGTCCACGCTGCCTTCTTGCACAACAGCTCTTGCACAAAGGGGGCTTAGTCATCGTCGGGAGAGGAATAACTCCTGTGCAAGGAGCCCTGTTCTCTGATGCTTTACTGCAAATTTACTTCTGCAAGAACACACGTAGAGTGTAGACGCGCCACAAGTTTTTTCGCAAGAACACGCAAAAACAAGCCATGTGGATGTTTTCTTTTTAGGCAAAAGCCCCTTTTTGCACAAGATCGGTCGGCCTTTTTGCAGGCATAGGGATCTTGTGGGAAAAGGGGGTTTTTTGCACAAAAAGTAAACATCCACACGGCTTGGTTTTGCGCACAAACCCCGAGCACAAAAACGGATCGGCAGAAAATATGCAAATGACATTGCGTGTCATAGAGTCCCTCGTTAGCATATTTGTTGCCAAAAAAACTCGTTGTGTAGACGTAGCCTAGGAGAGAAGCGATCTCAGACACAAAGCCCTTCAGTAAGAGGGCATAGCCCTGGGGCGTGGTAGGAGACGTACGGCAGACATGGGAGGTCACTCTCCTAGCTATTTGGCACGGAGGAGGCCTCAGCTGGAGCACTGTGTCCAGATCTCAGGGCCATGCTTTAGGGGAGAGAGTCCAGAGGGGAACTATGAAAAGGGATTAGGGACGTTAGATATTCACTGAGTAGTCAATTAACCTCATGATTTCTTATCGGTTACTTGACTTTTCGATAGTCCCCAGGGGCCAGCTGTCTCAGTCCTGGCTCGCGCTGGGTGCGGGACCTACCCCCTCTGCGGCTCTGCATTTACAGTGTGTTAGGAGCCAGGCAGGCAGGCAGCCTCGCTCAGTTCCAGTTTGCACCAGGTCCAGAAGCTCAGACCCAGCCCCCAGGCAAGGGCTGCTGCCAGCTTGTGCTGCTGCCTCTGATACAGAGGCAGCAGTACGGAGTGCCAGGAGGGAACTGGTCTAAAAAGCACCTCCCCTTGCGACCTGGCTGCCTGTCATCCCACGCTGCTGCCTCCGTTTTTGGCGAGAGAGAGCCGCCTGTCTTGAGACACCGGTGGGGAGTCGGATTTTCAAAAGGCAGGTCTCTGTCCTTTGTGAGCCTTCCAAAGCGCTTCGGTGGGGGGAGGGGGCAGGAAGGCGGACGACACTCAGGAATTGTAGCACCCAAATCCACGGAGTGTTTCGCCAGCACCTCCTGCAACAGAGCCCAATCCCTGACAGGCTTTTAGGCAAGATAGATCATTTGAAAAAATGACAGACACAGGGTTTTCCGTCACCGCTCTCCCTTTCGTTTATTTCCCTGGGCTAACTGGCTTGTTCCTCTTTGGCTAAGGATGGAAGGGTATGTCTACACTACAATGTTAGTTCGAACTAACGGACGTTAGTTCGAACTAACATTCATAGCCGCTACACTAGCGCTCCGCTAGTTCGAATTTGAATCGAACTAGCGGAGCGCTTAGTTCGAACTAGGAAAACCTCATTTTACGAGGCTTAAGCCTAGTTCGAACTTACTAGTTCGAATTAAGGGCTGTGTAGCCCCTTAATTCGAACGAGTGGGAGGCTAGCCCTCCCCAAGTTTCCCTGGTGGCCACTCTGGCCAACACCAGGGAAACTCTATGCCCCCCTCCCGGCCCCGGACCCCTTAAAGGGGCACGGGCTGGCTACGGTGCCCGTGCCAGGTGCAAGCCTGCCAGCACCCAGCCAGCAGACCCTGCACCTGGCACGGCACAGAGCCACCCACCCGATGTCCCCCAGCCCACCCCCTCTTCCCGGGACCAGGCTGGCGGCTCCCGGAAGCTTGCCCGGGACAGCAAGAGGCGGGTACATTCCTGGGCTAGTGCGGACATCGTGGACCTCGTCCACGATCTCCGCACTAGGCACAGGAAAGTGGCCATCTAGGGCAGGAGAGCTGCCAGCCTGGCCACCCAGGAGCAGGTTTGCATGAAAATCAAGGGGGTCCAGTGAGACCCCCGACCCTGAGCCCTGAGCTTACAATGGCCGTCCTGGGTCAGACCAAAGGTCCATCTAGCCCAGTAGCCTGTCTGCCGACAGCGGCCAACCCTAGGGACCGTGGAGGGGATGGACCAAAGACAGTGACCAAGCCATTTGTCTCATGCCATCCCTCTCCAGCCTTGCACAAACTTTGGGCAGGGACACCACTCCTACCCCCTGGCTAAGACTACTCCATGGACCCAACCTCCATGACTTGATCTCCCTTCCCTTTAAACTCTGTTCTAGTTGTAGCCTTCACAGCCTCCTGCAGCAAGGAGTTCCACCGGTTAACTATTTGCTTTGTCAAGAAGAACAACTTTCTCTTACTAGTTTCAAGCCTGCTACCCAGTCCTTTCCTTTGGTGTCCTCTAGTCCTTCTTTATGGGAACTCATGAAGAACTTTTCTGAATGCACCCTCTCCACCCAACCCCTGCTTTTAGAGACCTCTAGCCTGTCCCCCCTCCGTCTCCTCTTTTCTAAGCTGAACAGTCCCAGTCTCTGTAGCCTCTCTTCATCTGGGACCTGTTCCCAACCCCTGATCATCTTAGTTGCCCTCCCCTCTCCCAGCCTTAATCTTCCCCTCTCCCACCTCCTTTTCCCAGTCTCCCCCAGTTTTGTTCAATAAAGACAGAGTCAATGTTGGAAGAAACGTTATCTTTATTTTGTACATCAATAAGAAGGGGGGCTAGGGAAGGGTAAGTGGAAGGAGGTGAGGGAGGAATGGGGTACGAGCCCCCGATGGGGAGGACTGGGCTGGCTCTGCAGGCTTCTGGGGGTGGAAGCTCTCCTGCAGCCCCCCGATTACCCCCTCTCCCCAGATGGCAGCCTGCGGCAAGTGCAGCCGGGCTGATGGCTGAGTGGTGTGATGTGCCCAGTGTGGGTACTCCGGGCACTCCAAGCCAGGACTGGTTTTCAAGCGGGGCACCCCTTAGAACTGTCTGTCCGGGGTGGGGGTCGGGACCCTTTAAGCGCAGCCCTCGGCTAGCCTGAGACTGCATCTCCACGCTCTAAGTCCTCCTCTGATGCCCTGCTGGCACTGCTTCCGGCCATCCTTAAGCCCTGTTCAGAGTCCACTCAATGTGGACTTGCTAGTTCGAATTAGCAAAACTAGTTTTTAGTTCTAGACGCGTTAGTTCGAATTAGCTTAGTTCGAACTAGCGCTGTAGTGTAGACATACCCGAAGAGAGGAGCCAGCAGGGGTAGAATGAATTGTGTACCAGGTCCTGGAAACAAGAGCATCTCCTCCAGATCACCCATCCACACCTGAACTGTTTAAAAGCTTGGCTGCCAATAAAGACACCTTAGCTCAGCAAATGCCAAGCCAGGCACCTGTGTTTGGACACGAGGGGTGCACAGGGATGTGAGAACCAGGAAGGCTGATCTGTGAATTCACCCCCAACCGTCCCAGTACAAGACAGACGCTTGCGCCAACCAGCAGGGGTCACTGCTCCTCCGGTTTGGCTTGGACAAAGGTGCCCATCTGTTTGGTGTTCGCGTCTCGGAGCTGCGCCAGCTGCCTCTGGCCACGGCGGAGCAGATACTCGATGTGCATCACGTCGGCCCGGGGGATGCTGGCGTTCTTCCGGAACTCGGCCTGGATGCGAGGCAGGAATCCCGGCTTCTCCCGGCCGGCGCGCAGGAACTGCCTGTATAGGCTCAGGACGTGCTTCTGCAGCTTGCTATGCCGGGCCATGGTGCGCCTGGGGGGCCTGCCCAGGCCACGGGGGGGCCAGCGCCACGAGGCAGGGGCTGGAAGTGAACAGAGGAGGAGATGTTAGAGCAGCATCTCATTCCCAGACGCGCCTGTGCGGGCAGTTCTGTGCCCTTTTCACCCCCACCTGCTTGGGTTACCAGATGGTTTAAAAAAAATACCGAACAGCAGGGGCCGGGGGGGGGGGGGGGGGCGGGACTGGCTGGAAGAGAGGGGGTGGGGGGGAACCGGCCGCCGGGAAGCAGGGCTGGCTGGGAGGGGGCTGGAGGGAGCGGGGCTGGCCGGGGGGCAACCATCCGCCGGGAAGCGGGGCTGGCTGGGAGGGGGCTGGAGGGAGCGGGGCTGGCCGGGGGGCAACCAGCCGTCGGGAAGCGGGTCTAGTTGGGTTGAGGACCAAGAGGTGGGGGAACCGGCCGGCAGCGCTGCAGAGATGTACCAGAGCCTGGGTCGGATTCATCTTTGGTGGGCCCTGGCTCCTAGACCATAGACACACTCCCCCCCCCACCCCCCCGGAGGCCCTAGGGAAAATGGCACCCCGGCCCTGTGGACATGGTGCCCTCTCTGTTTCCCTTGGCCCCGTAGGCACTAAGCTCCACTCCTGCCGCCCAACTCCTACAAGGCCCGACGGATTTCTCTGTGGCCCCCGACCCAAAAAAGGATCCCCCCAGCCCTGTGTTAGGGGATATGAGGGAGTCTGGCTGGGACGTAAGTGCAAATAACTCTGCTCTTAGCAGCTCTGAACCGATGGGCTCTGCCCTGTGCCCCAACCAAGAACCCTAACATAAGAACGGCAGTACTGGGTAGCCTGTCTGCTGACAGTGGCCAGCACCAGGTGCCCCAAAGAGGGTTGACCAAAGACAATGATCAAGCGATTTGTCTCCTGCCATCCTTCTCCAGCCTTCCACAAACAGAGGCCAGGGACACTATTTCTATCTCTTGGCTAATGGCCATTTATGGACCTAACCTCCGTGAAATTATCTAGCTTCTCTTTAAATCCTGTTATAGTCCTAGCCTTCACAGTCTCCTCTGGCAAGGAGTTCCACAGGTTGACTACACGCTGTGTGAAGAAGAACTTTCTTTTATTAGTTTTAAACCTGCTACCCATTAACTTCATTTGGTGTCCTCTAGTTCTTCTATTATGGGAACTAATAAATCACTTTTCTTGATTCACCCTCTCCACACCACTCATATTTTTATAGACCTCTATCATATCCCCCCTCAATCTCCTCTTTTCTAAACTGAAAAGTCCCATCGCTTTAACCTCTCTTCATATGGGACCCGTTTCAAACCCCTAATCATGTTAGTTGCCCTTTTCTGAACCCTTTCCAAGGCCAAAATATCTGTTTTGAGGTGAGGAGACCACAGCTGTACACAGTATTCAAGATGTTGGTGTCCCATAGTTTTATACAGGGGCACCCTGAGTTACCAAACCACATGGCAGTGCCCATTAAAAACCCACCAGGACTTACCCAGCGTTTATATGCAGAGGTCCCACCCAGCACGCGCGGGAAATCACAGGAACCCAGCCTGGACGGTCCGATGCCCCAGCCCTGACAGAAGAAAATCAAGGTGTGCTTGAAGTGCCACGCCCACCATCCCTTGGTCCTCTGGGGCATTCGGCACATCCTGCTGGGTGAAAGGGCCGGTCACAGCTCCAGGGTCTGTCACACTTCAGGGCCTTTGCCAGCTCCTATTCACCGGGGTCAGGCAGATAATCGCCCCGAGCTTTCCCAGCACTTTTCAGCATCAGCTCTCAAAGGGGGGCAGCGTGACCCCCATGGGAGCAGGGGAATGTAAAAGAAGGAATGGGGCGGGGCAGGGGAGGCACCAATGGCTTCTCCTAATTCAGTGGTCCCCAACCATTTGAGGTTTCCCGGCGCCAAGGGGCGTGGCCGTTTGCCCGCAGGGCGCCCTGGCGCGGGGACCCCCATTGTGCACCTGGGGGCGGGGACCCCCCCATAGCCACATTGCCGGGCGGGGCCCCCCCATAGCCACATTCCCAGTGCCGCCCCCCCCCCACAAGCACCGCACGCCCAGGGCCGGGCCCCCCGCCAAGCACCGCGTGCCCGGGGCCGGCGCACCCTGCAACTGCCGCGCGCCCGGGGCCTGCGCTCCCCCCATGCACCACGTGGACAAAGCGCGGCAGCCAATCTGCGGCGCCCCCGGGGCCGGCGCTCACTGTGCACCATGCGCCCGGGGTCAGCTCCGGCACCGCACATGCACCACGTGCCTGGGGCCAGGCCAGCCCTGAGCAATTGGCGGGCGCATACAAATGCGGGCACCGTGTTGGGCACCACTGTCCTAATGTTAGCAGTGGGGACACCAAGTTCGGAAGTGAATGGCTAACCAGTAAGCCGGTTATGGTTAACCAGTGAGGGCTGGAGCAGCCCTCCACCAGCCATAGGCACAGGGCACTCTGGCACACCACGGGTAGGGTTGCTCAGCAGTCACAGCAGTGTGCCACGGGGGTAGGTGTTGGGGCTGCTCCAAGTCCATCTTTAACACGTCCTACGTGTCCCATTTAATCGGTTAACTGGTTCAACGTATTGTTTAACTGGTTAGCTAATTAAATGAGATTTTACATCCCTGGCACCAAGGTGGCTAAAAGTAGGGTTGAACTGGGACTAGAAATTCCAGGATTTTGACTTTTTTTTCCTGATCACACACAGTTCTGCAAATAAATTCACATTTTGTTTAGATTTTAACTATTTTTAAATGTATTACGGTGGATTACGGAAGATAAACTTTAAAGAGAACAAAGAGTCATTTCAGGAATGGAAAACTACATTTTAATGTTCTGAAATGGTGGAGTTTTCCCCTTCCAAACAAAAGGTCACTAAAATCAGTGTTTTCCAATGGAAAAACACCCCCTCTGAAAACTTCCTTCCAGCTCTAGTTAAAACGGCCGTATTTTGAAGTGTATAATCAACCTCTGGAACTCACTGCAAAAGGATATTAATGATGGTGAAGGAAAGGGGAGGGAATCATAGAATCATAGAGCTGGAAGAGACCTCAGAAGGTCATCAAATCCAGCCCCCTGCTCTAGGCAGGACCAATCCCAACTAAATCAACCCGGCCAGGGCTTTGTCAAGCTGAGACTTAAACACCCGCTGTGTACAGCCTGTCTGATCCCTTCTGGGGAAGCATGGGTGGGAAGAAAGAATTAGACAGGGTTAGACAAACCCGTAGGTCTTGGTTGACTTCGTCCTGCTTCAGGGCAGGGCGCTAAACTTGGGGACTACTCTAGTCAGACCAACATTTCAATCAATCTTGTCAAGAAACAGGCAAAAAAAAACCCCCAACCCAAACCAGGGAGAAACACGTTCCTTGGTTTGTAAACACAGACACAGAGAACAGCTCCTTCCGCTGGGGGGGTGGGAATAAAGAAAATAATCCCTCGCCCCCTCCCCTTCCTATTTGGTCCTAAAGGATGAAGATTTGTGCAGGCTGCGGGGGCAGGACTGATATTCAGGGAATGGGGAGCATGGGGGAGAAGGGGGCAGCTTGCTTACAATCCAGGGGCAACCCCGTGTCTCGGGGCTGGCCCAGCAGAGGCGGGATTTCTGCAGCGCAGGGGGACACGAGGTGAAACAAGCAGCGACTCGGCCGATTGGGGCTTGTTATTGTAGGGTCGCATTGAAGCAGACACTGGCACCAGCGTCGCCTCCAAGAGCGAGGGGAGTGCGCGGCCTGGTAACCCCGGACGGACCCGGACCTGGACCCCCCTGCGCTGGGGGGCCAGGAGTCACCGCCCCCCGCCCCTCACCTCTGCCTCCTGCCTGCTCGCAGCTCCCGGGCCCGCGGCAGCAGCTGTGCCAGCCGGCTCCGAATGTTGAAACACCAGCAACATTAGCCCTCGCTTCCCATTGGCTGGAGGGCCCAAGGGGCGGGCGCAGGAAAGGGGAAGCTCCGCCCTTCGAGGGCCACGTGGGCCGGCAGTGGAAGTTGCAAGTCAGCTGGAGGAGAGAGGGGCCCGGCCCGGCCTGCGCACGTGGCTTTCACCGCAGCGCTCACCTGCCCTCACGCCCCACGCTCCTGCTTTTCCCTCCCTGCGTTGTTCGACCCAACCCTCACCCAGGCATCCACCCAGTTCACCCCGATTCTCACCCCTTTTTAAACTTGTTCCTAAGAAACCCCGATCGGTTCCTGGGAAATTCCCAACAACTCTTATCAGTGGTGCCTGTTACATACCAGCTGGGTTTTCCCTTTGATATTTACATACCCCCTGCCTCCTTTTTTCGCCCCTCCCATTTTTTCCTCCCCTGTTCATTTTGGTTCTGGACATACAACACTCCAGTCGTCTGAAGAAGTGGGCTATGCCCAGGAAAGCTCATGATCCCATTGACACGGTTTGTTAATCTTTAAGGTGACTATATGTTGTGTTTTAAGTTTTTCCTGTTACAGACTCACTCAGCTACCCCTCTGAAACTCGTGGGCTCTGTCTACACTGCAGGCTTCTTGCACAAGAACTGTTTTGCAGAAGAGTTCTTGTGCAAAAGGTCTTCCATACGAGCGCGTCCACACTGCCATGTGCTTTTGCAGAAGAGATGTGCTTTTGCACAAGAGCATCCATGGCAGTGTCGACACTCTCTTGCACAAGAAATCTCTGATGGCCATTTTAGCCGTAGGGGTTTTTTGCGCAAGAAATTCATGTTGCCTGTCTACACTGCCGCCTTCTGGAAGAGCTCTTGTGCAAGAGGGCTTATTCCTCGTGGGGAGAGGAATAACTCTTCCGGAAGAAGCCCTGTTTGCTGATGCTGTACTGTAATACTTGTGCAAAAACACGCACGCAGTGTAGACACTCTGCAAGTTTTTGCGCAAGAACAGCTGTTCTTGTGCAAAAAGCCTGCAGTGTAGACATAGCCTTAGAGGGGCAACCCCAACAGTCATTACTAACAAGGAGTCCTGTGGCACCTTGAAGATTTATTTGGGCATCAGCTGTTGCGGAGGAAAAGCATGTCCAAGTGTTTTTTACCCCTGGAAGCGGATGCCCAAATACACGTGTTAGTCTTTAAGGTGCCCCAGGGTGCCTCTGTTTAAACAAGTGGAAGAGAAGGGCCTGTGTGCACCTCATAGGATGCCAGGCTAGACTGAAGATCACAATGGCCCTCTCTGGCCTGGAAGTTAATGAATGGTTACATCTGGCCAGGCTGCCTCTCTTTATGCTTGCATTAACTAACTGGGTTATTTGCAGGTGTTGTACTCAGTCCAGCTGTGTCGGAGCGCCTGCTGCTGGAGGAGAACGCAAAAGTTCTGTTACCTGGTTTGTAAGTCTGGAGCCTTCTCTACTGCATCAGGTACAAGCCACCTGGCTCTTCGCTAAAGTTGCAGAGCCGAGTCACTATCGCTGGATGTGGTCTCCGTGCCCAGAGTCCCCAGAGACCACAAACCAGATAAGATTCGAAATCGCCCAAGCAGATTTTTTGCGTAACAACATGCAATAATAGTTGCCAGCGAACAGACTCAGCGCTGCGCCGCTACACTTTATGGAAGCCGTGGCAATGTCCTAACACCCACTGAGCACCATCCAGTGCCCCCACACAGTCAGCTGGTGAACACCATTTGAGGTGAACTTTTATACATTCCTGATGTATCAGGTTGCTACCCCCTGTTACCTGGTTACCGTCCCTTACCTTGCAGAAGGGGGCTTACTTCCTAGTCTTCATACTGTCAACTTACTATCTGTTATGCTGTCAACTTTGACCTGGTCCTGAACATAGGTCGGTATGTACTTTATTTGTGGGAGGTAAATGGTACCAAGATGTTCCTTAGGACAATCCACAGAACTACAGACCGGTCAGCCTCACCTCACTCCCCGGAAAAATCATGGAGGGGATCCTCAAGGAATCCATTTTGAAGCACTTAGAATAAGGAAAGGGATCAGGAGCAGTCAGCATGGATTCACCAAGGGCAAGTCATGCTTGACGAACCTGATTGCTTTCTATGACGAGGTAACTGGCTCTGTGGACATGGGGAATTCAGTGGATGTGATATACCTGGACTTATTCTTGCCAGCAAGTTAAGGGAGTATGGATTGGATTAATGGACTGTAAGATGGATAGAAATCGGGCTAGACTGTTGGGCTCAATGGGTAGTGATCAACAGCTCGATGTCGGACTGGCGGTCAGTTTCAAGCAGAGAACCTCAAAGACCGGTTCTACGGTCGGTTTTGTTCAACATCTTTATTAATGACTGGATGAGGGGATGGATTGCACCCTCAGCAAGTTTGCCTATGTCACTAAGCTAGGGGGAAAGGTAGATACATTGGAGGGTAGGGTATATGGTGCAGAGTGTCCAAGACATATTGGAGGATTGGGCCAAAAGAAATCTGATGAGTTTCAACAAGGACAAGTGCAGAGTCCTGCACTTGAATGGAAGAATCCCAAGAATTGTTATAGGCTGGGACCGACTGGCAAAGTAGCAGTTCTGCAGAAAAGGACCTGGGGGTTACAGTGGATGAGAAGCTGGATATGAGTCAACAGTGTGCCCTTGTAGCCAAGAAGGCTAATGGCATATTAGGGTGCATTAGGAGGAACATTGCCAGCAGATCTAGGGAAGTGATTATTCCCCTTTATTGGGATGTGGTGAGGCCACGTCTGGAGTATTGTGTCCAGTTCTGGGCCCCCCACTACAGGAAGGATGTGGACGCATTGGAGAGGGTCCAGTGGAGGGCAACAAAAATTATTAGGAGGCTGGAGCACATGACTTAGGAGAGGCTGAGGGAGTTGGGCTTGTTTAGTCTGCAGAAGAATGACGGGGGATTTGATAGCAGCCTTTAACTATCTGAAGGGAGGTTCCAAAGAGGATGGAGAGAGGCTGTTCACAGTGGTGACGATGGCAGAACGAGGAGTGATGGTCTCAAGGTGCAGTGGGGGAGGTGTAGGTTGGATATTAGGAAAAACTCTTTCCCTAAGAGAATGGGGAAGCACTGGAATGGGCTAACTAGGGAGGTGGTGGAATCTCCATCCCTAGAGGTTTTTAAGTCCTGGTTTGACACAGACCTGGTTGGGATGATTGAGCTGGGATTGGTCCTGCTTTTGGGCAGGGGGCTGCACTCGATGACTCCTGAGGTCTCTTCCAGCCCTGGGATTCTATGATTCTAAGGCAAGGGACTTCTTTTATTTGAGAGCCCCAATTCCTTCAACAGCAGTATAGCTCTAATCCATGGAGCTCCTGAAGAGCAGCTCTGCATCCCTTTCTATGGCAGCCCAACTGTCCTTGGAACTGGTCAGACCAGTGTGACATCCCCCTGTGTAGGCATAATGAGCTAACGTGTCCTTCACTCCCATGCACCAACTTTGCCACTTATCAACTATGTTTTTAATTTGTTCGAAGGGAAAGCTGAATGAAGCCAAAATTAATGAGTGTTTTAACTTGTAACAAAATACAGGACTGTGTAGCACTTTAAAGACTAACAAGATGATTTATTAGATGATGAGCTTTCGTGGGCCAGACCCACTTCCTCAGATCCACTATTTGATCTGAGGAAGTGGGTCTGGCCCACGAAAGCTCATCATCTAATAAACCATCTTGTTAGTCTTTAAAGTGCTACATAGTCCTGTATTTCGTTTCAGCTACACCAGACTAACACGGCTACATTTCTATCACTGTTCTAACTTGTGTTTCTGTTCCCAGGAAATGTTGAAACGGTAGATTCCTAGGGACTGTCAAGTAGAAAGATTGACCCAAATTAGTTACTTGTTTACTTTCTTTGGCTCCACTGGAATCTTACAACAGGGATTAACTAGCTCCATTCATATCTATAATTAACACAAACAAAATCTATGTTTAGTGACAGGTAAGGTTTCCTGAGCACATGTCTAACAATCCAGACATTTAAAATCAGAAGTTAGTGGAAGGAGGCTGAAAAAGGTGAGGCTTTCGAGAGAAAAATTGCCCGAGAAAGGGTTATTTTGAACTCCAATTTACTCTGTATCAACCCACTTTTCCATTAAACCAACCTAAAGTACTATAAATAGGACTCAAAGTTTATGTCCTATGTTTTAGTTTTTGTCATAAACACCACAAGAAAAAAATATGAAGCAAATGGGAAAAAATGGAGGATACGAGTTATGAAAAAGCAAACAGTTGATAGGAGAAGCTAAAATTAGGGGAAAAAATCTATAACCAGTAACATAAAGGATAATTAGGAAATGTTTAAATATATTGGGAACAAAAGAAATCAGAGGAATGGTAAAGATCCATTACTGTATAAGGCTGGTCAAATTGCCAATCATGATGAAAAAAAGAAACTTCAGCAACCTGCTTGGAATTTAATGCGTTGAACTACACACAAGCCATAAAGATTGGATGTCTTTCTAAAACATATGTGGTAGCTCAACCGAGGGATGTTAAATTGCGCTTAATCAGCTAATCCAGTAGTTGGTGGAATTTCCATCGACTACTCAATTAGTCAATAAGGGTATGTCTACATTAGCTCGTTAATTTGAGCTAGGTAGGCAAAGCAGGCAACCGGAGTTGTAAATGAAGCCCGGGATTTAAATAGCCCAGGCTTTATTTGCATGTTCCCGTCCGGTCGCCATTTTGAAATTCCACTAGCCCGAAGTAACTGCCGCGCGGCTATAGAATGAGATGTAACAGTTAATTCGAACTAAGGACTTAGTTCGAGTTACCGTTTCATTGCCACATGTAGCTGGCAGGAAGGGACCTCGAGAGGTCGAGTCCAGTCCCCTGCCCTCATGGCAGGACCCAGTACTGTCTAGACGAGTGTTTCTTAAACTTTTTAAGACCGAGGAACACCAAACAATTTTTTTTTAATGAGGATTTTTTGTTGACTCCTGAGGTCTCTTCCAGCCCTAGGATTCTATAAATGTGCTTGGTACCTGTGCCTGGACCTTTATGCTTGATCTGGCTTATACTATTTCTCTTTCCTGCCTGCGGTTCCACTGAGCCAAAGTCTTGCTTCCTAGATTTCAGGCCTGTTGCTGTTTTTATGTTACCGGCCTTTATTCGGGCCTGCTGATTTTATGTTACCAACCCGCAACTTACTACAGAGGCAACTGAGTCCCAAAAAGGAGGAGCAGCTTGTTCAAAAACACAGCAAGCCAGTGGCAGCGCTAGGAATAGGACCCGTATGTCCCAACTCCCTGTCCCCTGCTGTACTAACCAGACCAAAATACTTTGACCACCAGGGTCTGAAGCCCCACAGACAGGGGCCACGGATGGGGAGGGGGAGAGGCAAAGGGGGCAGTTGTCTCGGGAGCTGATGATTTAAAAGGGTCCAGGCCTCTGGGTCACTGTATCGACTATTATGGCAGCCGCCACTGCCAGAGACCCGGGCAAATGAAATCAATCCTAGAGCTCTGTCTGGTGCAAGGTGGGTGGCGCTAAGGCCTGAATGGCCCTCGCCTTGCCCCTCCTACCTTTAGCTTTGCCCCTTTGAGGGGGTCTAGAGCCTTGCCCCTTTGAGGGGGTCTTGAGCCGACCCACTCCCATACATTACCCAGGGCCCTACAACGTCTGTCACCAGCCCCGTTGACATGAATGTGCCCCAAATCCCTCAGACCCAGTACAGTCCCCCCTCCTCCCCCCCCCGGATCCTTAATTCTTCTCTTGTCATCTGATTGCTTCAAGCATTGTTACAGGCTGGGGACCGACTGGCTAAGCAGCAGTTCAGCAGAAAAGGACCTGGGGATTACAGTGGATGAGAAGCCGGAGATGAGTCAACAGGGTGGCCTTGTAGCCAAGAAGGCTAATGGCATATTAGGGGGCATTAGGAGGAGCATTGCCTGCAGATCCAGAGAAGTGATTATTCCCCTTTATTCGGCTCTGGTGAGGCCACATCTGGAGTATTGTGTCCAGTTCTGGGCCCCCAACTACAGGAAGGATGGGGACGCATTGGAGGGGGTCCAGGGGAGCTTGAACAAAATGATTCGGGGTATGGAGCACATGACCTATGAGGAGAAACTGGGGGATTTGGGTTTGTTTAGCATGCAGAAGCAAAGAGTGAGGGGGGATTTGATAGCAGCCTTCAACTTCCTGAAGGGAGGATCCAAAGAGGATGGAGAGAGGCTGTTCTCAGTAGTGAGGGATGGCAGAACACGGAACAGTGGTCTCAGGTTACAGCGGGGGAGGTCTAGGTTGGATATTAAGAAAAACTATTTCCCTAGGAGGGTGGGGAAGCGCTGGGCTGGGTTCCCTAGGGAGGTGGTGGAGTCTCCATCCCTAGAGGTGTTTAAGTCTCGGTTTGACAAAGCCCTGGCTGGGATGATTGAGTTGGGCTTGGTCCTGCCTTGGGCAGGGGGCTGGACTTGATGACTCCTGAGGTCTTTTCCAACTCTAGGATTCTATGATTCATCCGTGCGATGTCACTGGAGACGCAGGGAGGTACATTGTGGGCGAAAGCCCCGATCTTGCTTCTGGTTTTGTACAGGCGGCCGTGAAAGTAACTTTACAGTTTCTCACAGGTACTGTCCTATTGCAGCCCAGGTCTTTGCAGTTCTTGCTGGAGCTGCGCACCAGGGCACTTTCACCTCTGTGTTCAGGATTCAGAGTTATCTCTTTTCCCAAAGATCTTCCCTGGAGCTGTTCAGAGAGAGCTTGCTCCCTCTCGCCACAGTCTCTCTTAAGGCAACCATGTTCTTCAGAGCCTCTGGCCTGACGTGGAACGGGACGGGGCACACCACAGAAGAGGCCAAATTTGCCAGGGGAAACACTCCAAGGAAATGGATGCTAAAGAGGGTCCATTCGCCAAGACTCATGTGCAGGGCCTCTTTGATTTCAATGTTGTCACTGTAGACCAGCGCGCGCCCGTTGAGATTATGGTCCCTGAGCCTCTGTTTGTACAGCGGGACGTTTTCCTCCTTCAAGCCGATTGTGTCCATCTGGAAGAGAAGTGGGAGCACCCGTTAGTGCCGTGCATCTACTGAACAGGTCGCCAAACACGTTTTTAGGAAGGGTCCGCTATAGCTCCCGAGAGGAACCTGTCTGGGCTTGCTCAGATTCTAGCAAACAAGGCGGGCCGGCCGGCTGTGGGGCCAGGTATGGTACCCGGCACACCCCACTGCCGTGTGCTTGGATTCTGCTAGGGGCACCGCTGAGCAAGTTGGCACGGCAGGGGAAATAGCATGCTCTCTGCAGGCAAAAGCTAGCAATGCAGGGACCACTGGAGGGGTGTGTTGAAATGAAGAGGGAAGGTTTCCTGACCCTGCTTGTAGGCTGGAGGGAAGCATGCAGTCAGCCTGACTGGGGTGGAGTTGGGCCTCTCGACCTAAGGCTATATCTACACTGCGGGCCTTTGCAGGCAGAGAGTATGCTAATGAAGCACTCGTTAGCAACTTCTTGGCACTCATTAGCATGCTCTCTGCAGGCAAAAGCTAGCAGTGTAGACATAGCCTCAGGGTTCTTGTGTGTTATTCTGGATAAGGGGTATTACGCTGCAGGCCTCCAGCAAGAGTATTTATGTTTTTGCCTCTCTTCTCTCTGGAGTGCATAACAGACAGCTACGGGTCTCCCAGTCTTAAAACCGACCCAAGTCACTTCAGAGCGTAAAGGATGAACCCGGGGAGAGCCAGCCAATGGCTTCGGGGTTGGAGGAAAGAGCTCCAAGGAACCGAGTTGTTCCAAGAAGAATTGTTTTGTGCAAACCAAGAGTCAGGAGCAGCAGAAAGTGGGGGAACTAGCAGAACCCGGACTGTGGCCTTGCCCCCTACATCACCCTTTCCCCCTCATCCTCACTCTGCCCATTCCCCCTCATGTGCCCCCCCTACTCCTGAGGCCTCAAACCCACACTGTGCCTTCCCCGAAAGCTCCCATCCCACACCGCCTGTTCCCCTCAACATCCTACCCCCACTAGTTCTCGCTCCTCTCCCTCCAGTTATGCACCAGTTATGTGGGACAGTTTTCTCCCAGCTCTGGGGCCCGTAGTCAGGGCTGTCCCTAGGCCCATGGGAAATATGTAGCTGCATAGGGCACCGGAAAATTTGGGCACCAAATTTTTGAGTTCCCCAATGCAGCAGCCATGTGTTCTTGTATGTCTGAGGATATGCCTCTGCCGGTTCGTCTCTGGGGACGCTGTGTCCTGTCTGCTGCAGGGCTTTTCCCTTCGCCCTCCCCCACGTGCTCCTCTCAGCTGGCAGTGTAATCCACACGCCTAGTGTGTGTGGTTCACTGTCCCTTCGTGTGGCAATTGGACCTCTTACAGCCAGAGATAAGAACAAGGGAGCTCTACATCCTAAGCTGGGAGCCAGCTGCCTTCATGGCTCCAGCTGTCGAGGCCTCTAGGGGTGTGTCTAAACTACATGGCTCCATCGATGGAGCCATGTAGATGAGGCTGATCGGCAGAGGGAAATGAAGCCGCGATTTAAATAATCGCGGCTTCTTTTAAATTTAAATGGCTGCCGCGCTCTGCCGACCAGCTGATGATCAGCTGTTTGTCGGCAGATCGGGGCAGTGTGGACGCTCCCGTCGACATGAAAGCCCTTTGTCGACCTCCCCCTGATGCCTCGTGGGATGAGGTTTACCGGGGAGATCGACAAAGGGCTTTCACGTCGACGGGGAAGCGTCCAGACTGCCCCGATCTGCCGACAAACAGCTGATCATCAGCTGGTCGGCAGAGCGCGGCAGCCATTTAAATTTAAATGAAGCCACGATTATTTAAATCGCGGCTTCATTTCCCTCTGCCAATCAGCCTCATCTACATGGCTCCGTCGACGGAGCCATGTAGTTTAGACACACTCCTAGAGGGCCTAGGTTCAAATCTGCTACGGGGTTCAAATCAGCAGCAGCAGCAAGCTAGCAAGCAGAGAGGATCTGCAACTCTGCTCTAGTTCCTGAGCCCTGCTTGGGGTAGGGAGGTAGTAGGAACGACCAGACCTCCAGCAGAAGCTGCATGAGGGGAAAAGGCCCAGGCAATCCTGCAGAAGGGCCCTCAATTATTCAGGGCCCCACGATTTGCAAAGATGGCTCTGCCTGTAGCCATCATCTGTGGGCAGCTGCTGTCACATGAATGACATGCTTCTTGCGATGAAGAGGCATGGACATTCTATCGACAGCTGGCCCTGCTCGAAGGAAGGAAACCCAAGGGTGACCCACCTCTCGGCAGACATCCTCCACCGTCATACCCAGCAGAGTGCAGGCGCTGAGCTTGTCGAATTTCTTTGTCCGTTTCAGTCTGTGGCTGCCACGTTGCAGCTCCATCTGTCTTTTCAGGGATGGGTCCAAATTGACCGTGAAGGGGAGGTAGAAGAGGGCCTCCTCCACCCGAAACCTGCCGCACAGGAAAGTGTGGAACAGCTCGGGATCCTGGTCCAGTTCCAGCAGCTTTTCCATCTGGCCTTTCAGCATGTCCAGCTCTTCCATGTACTTCTCGTAGACCTCCCACAGAGACATGTCGGGGCGGAGCGGGCTTCCATGGCAGCTGCCCATTCGACTCCTCTGCTCCTCATCCTCGATGCACTGCAAGAGCCAGCTCAGACGGCACGGCCACTGGTTGGCAAGGAGCACCCATTCCACCACCTTCTTCGGACACACTTCATCCTTGGGGATGTTACTCGCCAGCAGCCTGATGGTGATGGTGACGGTGTTCACGATGCGCCGCATCTGCACCACGTTGTCTGTCATGAATTCCTTCAAGGCGTCATCCAGGAGGTAGTCGAAAGCATCTTGAATGAGGTCTTTGGCTCGGATACCTTTCCCGCAGCTGCCGGTTCCCAGCGCTGGGGTTCCAACCATGAGAGGTATCTGGCTGTCCTCTGCAACTGGATTCTGGGCATCGTGGTTGGCCGAATGGTAGCGAGAGATGTTGAGGAAGTCAGAGCTGGCTTCCATCTTGCCATCCTGCCGGAAGCCGACCTCTGCCTCTAGCTGCTCCTTGCGCGCGATGATATTCCTGATCAGCCTCCGCTTGGTGTCGCAGTCCATCCGAGGGACAGAGAAGGGCAGGGTGACGATGCAGTTTAAGAACTCGTAGCCGTTGTTGGCCATACCTCTCATATACTTGGAGCTTTCCACGCAGTCGACAATGATGCTGGAGTCAACAGCCAGGATGGAGATGAAAGGGGCGTCATCGTCTGAGAGGAGGATGTTCATGGCATCAAGGACGCCCACCACCTTGTCAGGGCTGCATGTATCCAAGTGGGTGATCTCCAGCACCACCCGCAGCTTCCGCCGCTGGAAGATCTCCATGTACTGCAGGAACCCAGGGTATGTCTACACTAGAAAGTTAGTTCGAACTAACGGATGTTAGTTCGAACTAACTTTCCTAGGCGCTACACTAGCGGTCCGTTAGTTCGAACTTAATTCGAACTAACGGAGCGCTTAGTTCGAACTAGGTAAACCTCATTTTACGAGGACTAACGCCTAGTTCGAACTAGCTAGTTCGAACTAAGGGCTGTGTAGCCCTTTAGTTCGAACTAGTGGGAGGCTAAGGCTTCCCAGGTTTCCCTGGTGGCCACTCTGGCCAACACCAGGGAAACTCTATTGCCCCCCTCCCGGCCCCGGAGCCCTTAAAGGTCCACGGGCTGGCTACTCACTTTGTGCCAGTTGCAAGGCTTCAAGCACCCGTGCCTGCACAGCCTGCACCTGCCACAGGATGAGCCAGCCATCCGAGGGTTCCCAGCCCTCCACTGCTCCCCACGACCAGCCTGGCGGCTCCCGGGAGCCTGCCCGGGGGCGCAAAAGGCGGGCGCCCACCTGGTCAAGTGCGGAGATCGTGGACCTCATCCAGGTTTGGGGGGAAGCCTCCAATGTCCACGATCTCCGCACTAGCCACCAGAACGCGGCCGTCTATGGACGCATGGCTGCCAGTCTGGCCGCCAGGGGCCACCAGCGCAGCCGGGAGCAGTTGCGCTGCAAAATTAAGGACTTGCGGCAGTCCTACTCCCGGGCCTGCCTGCCAGGGGCTGACCCGGAGGCCTGCCCCCACTTCCATGCCCTAGACCGCATCCTGGGGCCTCATGCCGTCCCTGCCCCCCGGGACGTGATTGACCCCGGGGCAGAGGGACCGCTCCTGGACACCGAGGAGGAGGAAGAGGGCTCTGAGAGCCAGGAGCCTGCCGCCAGCCTTCCCAGGACCCGGGACCCCCGAGGCACCCCACAGAGCTGCTCGCCTGCATCATCAGAGGCCGGGGAGGCGTCCACCTGTGAGTACCCTCGTGTTCCCCTTATGTGTACGGGGGGCTGGGGCGAGAGGGAGCCCCGGGACCGTGCGCCTGGGCCTTGCCCACCACGGAGCAGCAGCTGGGGATCCTGCAGGGGCCCTGGCCTTGCAGAGGGGAGCTGGGTTTCACACACCTGGGCCCCTGGGGTCATTGACCGCTGGTCTTCTTGCACCACAGCTGCAGCACCGGGGCCTGCAGGGCGCACCACACCGCCTGCAGCAGCCGCCCGCGCCCGGGCAAGCAGGTCAGCCAGGAACCAGGAGGACTACCAGAGGCGGCATCTCCGGTTCCTGGACCGACAGCTCCGTCTCCAGGACCACTGGGTCCAGGAGGACCTCAGGCTGCGCCAGAGGAGTCTGGAGGCCCTGGAGGAGCAGGGCCGTGCCCTGCGAGGCCACCTCCAGAGCCTGCTGGACCGCTTCCCGTTTCCTCCTCCCCCTGCTCCCCCTCTTGCTCCCCCTCTTGCTCCCCCTGCTCCCCCTCTTTCTCCCCCTCTTGCTCCCCCTGCTCCCCCTGCTCCTCCTGCTTCCGCTCCTGCTTCCTCCACACCCCCTGTCCTCTCTGCCCCCCCCTTCACAACCATTCCCCACCGACGCCCCCGGACCCGCAGTGTGGCGAGACGGGAGAGGCAGCCGGACTCCCACCCCTGAGCTTTCCTTTCCCTTCCTCCCTTCCCTCCCCTCCCCTTCCAGCTCCCTCGTCCCAGGTTTCCCCCTCCCTTCTCCCACCTTCATTCCTCCCTCCCCCACCCCAGTTCTGTGAAATAAACAGACGTTTTTGTTGGAAAAACAGGTGTCTTTATTTGACAGTAGGTAGGGAGGGGAAAGGGGAAGGGGGGGGTAGGGTGGAAGAAGGCCCCGGTGGGGCATGCAGGGAGAGGTCAGTCCTCCTCCTCCTCCACCTGGAAGCTCTCCCGCAGGGCTTCCCGGATCCGGATGGCCCCCCGCTGGGCTTCCCGGACGACGGCCGTGCGGGGCTGACCGTAGTGTCCAGCCATGCGGTCAGCCTCAGCCATCCAGGCTGGCAGGAAAGCCTCCCCCTTCCGCTCACACAAATTGTGGAGCACACAACATGCCGCCACCACGGGAGGGATGTTGTGCTCGGCCAGGTCCAGACGGGTGAGGAGGCATCGAAAGCGGGCTTTCAGTCGCCCGAAGGCCCCCTCCACCACGATGCGGGCCCTGCTCAGCCTGTTATTGAAGGCCTGGCGGGAGGGATTGAGGTGCCCCGTGTAGGGCTTCATGAGCCACGGCTGCAGTGGGTAGGCGGCATCCCCCACCAGGCAGACGGGCATGTCCACGTCCCCGACCCTGATGTGGCGGTCGGGGAAGAAGGTCCCGTCCTGCAGCCGCTGGCACACGGAGGAGTTCCGGTACACCCGTGCGTCGTGTGCTTTGCCGGACCAGCCCACATTTATGTCCGTGAACTGTCCCCGGTGGTCACACACGGCCTGCAGGATGACGGAGAAGTACCCCTTGCGGTTCACGTACCGGGACGCCTGGTGTTCCGGGGCACGGATGGGGATGTGCGTCCCGTCGATGGCCCCCCCGCAGTTGGGGAAGCCGAGGGCGCCGAATCCCCGGATGACGGCATCCGGGTCGGCGAGGCGGACCACCCTGCGGAGCAGCACCCGGTTGATGGCCTTGACCACCTGCGGAGAGAGACACAGCAAAGCGTCAATCAGTGGGGCGCCCGGGTGGCTGGGAGCGTGCGTGCCCTGGCAGTGCCCCGGGCCCCACTCCCGGAAGCAACCCCACTGGCGGCGTGTAGTACGGCCGGGACAGCCCGACCCCTCCGGTGCGGGGCGCTTTCGCCTCCTCCCGCCCCCCCCCTTTGTCCCTGGGGCGGCCCATCCCCTCCTCGCAGCCCCCCTCCCCCCCGGCTCGGTGGCCGACGAGCGCCGTACCTGCATGAGCACTGCTCCGACAGTGGATCTCCCCACGCCGAACTGGTTCCCGACGGATCGGTAGCTGTCCGGCGTGGAGAGCTTCCAGAGGGCGATGGCCACCCGCTTCTGGAGGGGGATGGCGGGCCTCATGCGAGTGTCCCTTCTTTGCAGGGCAGGGGCGAGCCACTCGCAGAGCTCCAGGAAGGTGTCCCTCCTCATCCTAAAGTTCTGGGTCCACTGTCGGTCGTCCCAGCGCTCCAGGACGATGCGGTCCCACCAGTCGCTGCTGGTGTCCAGACACCAGATGCGGCGGGGCACGCCGGTGCCGGGGCGCCGCCGCGGCTCCTCCACGGCCCCCAGGGCGGCCAGGCGGAGAGGCAGGGGGCTGACGTTCCCCAGGTGGTGCCAGGCAGCCTCGAGCCATTGCTGGCAGGCTTGCAGCAGCAAGTCCAGAAAGTGCACCAGAAGGTGCAGGGCGAGCCGTGGCTCCATGTTGCCACCTGCGGCGGTCCCCCCCGAAGGGAAGCACCGACACAGACGGGCACAGAGACCGACGCTTTGCTGTCCCTCGGCGAGGTTGGCAAGCAAGCAGGAAAAGCTGAGAACCGGCTGTCCAGGGGTTCCCTTTAAGCACGAGCCTCAGATAGCCTCAGACAGCAGCCACACAAAGCAACTGCTGACCTGATGCCCTGCCAGAACCGGTTTCAGCTGCCCTTAAATGCCCCCCTGCGTCCAATCAGTGTGGACGCGCTAGTTCGAACTAGCAAAACGCTAGTTCGAACTAGTTTTTAGTTCTAGATGCGCTAGTTCGAACTAGCTTAGTTCGAATTAACTAATTCGAACTAAGTTAGTTCGAACTAGCGCTGTAGTGTAGACGTACCCCCAGTGATTGTCCTGACTTCGCTTTTCACGCAGCTCATGAAGCCCAGCTGTGCGCTGAGAGCCGTCTGGTTCATCTGTCTCTCCAGCTGGCTCTTCTGGGTGACGATAATGTTTCGTACCACTGTGATAGTGAGCCGTATGGCAGCTGCTGCAGAGACGCTGACAGCCGTCACCCCAATGCCTTCCACGACAGCTATGGCGTCTCCCGAGGCATCCCCGATGGGGATCCCAAACACTAGGAGGAGACCACCCACCCCAATAGCTACCATGATCAAAAGGATCACAGCCACCCACAGCGGGAGGAAGAGGAACTTCTTGCTAACCCATTCCTGATCCCCTGGTCTTTCGATGATGCTACATTTCCTGTCTATGGTCCTGTAAATGCTCATGGGTAGGAGACCAAAGTGGCTTTCGATGCCGTCGCACAGTGTGGTAATGAGGCCTGCCCAGAGCTGGTCGCAGCCCGCGTACTCCCAGGCGCTGAAATGGATGAAGACGTGTTTCACGTTCCTTCTCCACTTCTGCTGCTCCGTCAGGACCGGCCGGTAGAAGATCATGAGTAACAGGAGCTTGAGTAGATCCCGGCCAGTGTTGTCACGCTGCATCTTCTGCGTCCGCTGAAATTCCTCCTGGTCTTTCTTCTTCGATTCGTTTTCCATGTTCTCTGAGATAAAAGAGGAAGATATGTTAGGTACCTGGCAGTGCCTTAAATCTCTCCTCCTGAAGGGTCTTCCAGCTTCACAATCCCTCCCTTCTGGGAAGCAATCAAGAATGGGTAGCTCTTGGCAAAGCCATCCTTAGGATTGATGGGATCCTACGCCGTACTATTAAACTGGTGCCCATCTGCCCAACAGCAGCCCAGATGGATGTTGAATTTTTAGCGATGTGATTTTATAATCCTCATCCACACACTAATAAACAAACACATTTTAAACTAAGGTCCTGTCGACTCTCACAGTAAATTCAGCAAACATTTAGCAGAGGTTGGCAAATGCCTGTTAAATGGCTTCATTACCATGTCGTTGATGTTCTGCCAGTAGCTCGAGCAGACTTTGTCACTTGTAAATTAACTAGATCTTCTAGAACTTCTGCTGCTGGAGGAAGCAGAGCCACAGACCATGGATAGGAAGAGGCAGGTGGGTGGAGTGGACATGAAAACCCAGTGCTGCTCCAAATTTTCAGGTCCCCTATGCGATTGCATAATCGGCAAATGAGTATGGGTGGCTCTGGCTCTTTGGAGATAGTTGTCATCCACTAATCCCCATCCCCACAAGGTTCCTTCCCCGTCTTACATTCCCCGGGGCAGTACTCACCCTTGATTTTGTGTAAGAGCAGGTTTTTGCAATGTCCCCATGGTGCATAAAACCCAGCAGTCACTGGCGTGGGCACAGTGTACAGGGCCTTTGCTAAAGCGAGGCAGTAGATATCCTCCTTGGTCTGGAACCCTGCAACGGGGATGAGGTAAAACACGAAGATTAGCCTCACCGAGCGCATCCTCAGTGGATGCTCAACAGTGTCTCTGCTAATATTTTTCGGTTCAAGGTACTAGGTACAAGGGGAGGGAGCAAACAAATGTCCGAAACCAGACAAGTTTATTTTAGGCTATAAATATTGGGGTGCCTGGCCTTACCCCCTTTGCATGGCCGAAGGGACAAAGAGACTTACTGACTGAATTGCTCCTCATCCTGGAGCACTTGAGTTGGTGCACGCGTAACCGCAAATCCAGGGCACTAGATCTGTGACTACACGGCTATAAACCTGGCCAAGTGCCTCTGTCACCAGACGGTGCCTGTGGTCGGTCTTTGTGCATAACAGCGAGATCTGCAGCAGGAGCAGGCTGCGTTACCTGCACTGACCACTGATAACACCAGAGCTCCAAGAACAGAAGCACTGAGCCACGCTGCTGAGGCAACCACATCACAGCTCTTAACACTAGGAGCCCGTAAGTACTCCTGTAGACCCTGCTTTCGCTGGCATTAAGCCAAACAGCGTCCACAGAGCCCCCTGGCACTCCTGCGCCCTGCTGTGCAATGCAGAGGGAGAGATGGAGAAGAGAAAGGCCCACGTGTTCCTTTGCCCTGGCCCAGGCTAGCCTATGCCACTTCCCATGGTTCTGTGGGCCAGACTTGCAGGGCGGGGAAAAGAGATGTAGAGGTCATGGTGGGTAATCAGCAGAACATGAGCTCCCATTGTGGCGTTGGGGCTTAAAAAGCTATTGTAATTCTGGGATGTATAAACAGGAAACGCTTGAGCAGGAGTAAAGAGGTTGTCTCGCTTCTGTGATGGATGGGAGGCCCACTGTTCTTTTCTGAACATCCCAGTATTCAGTGACTAAAGGGTTAAACCTAGCTAGCTAGAAAGTGTTGGCAGGGAGCCAGGAGCACCAGTGAGAAGAAAGAGTTCAGATCTGCATTAAAAGGGAATCTGTCTGCTGTTTTTCTTTGTGAGTTTAATCCTGGAGCTGCGGAAGGGGATGGGGGGGGGGGGGGATGAATTGAACTGGGCAGGGACTTCATGCCTAAAAAAAAGAATACCTGGGCCTAGAATTGGACTGGACCTTGGAAGTGTGGATACTTGAGTAGATAGAGAATGTTTATTTAGATGCGATCAGGTTATTTTTTTGTTTTGTTGTTTGGTTAAACTCCTCTGTGCTAAATCCATATCCCCTCCTCTCCCCACTATAACTTTAAACTGAATCCCAGGGATGCAATTGTCTGTGTTTTAATCTGTTCTTTTCTCAGTTGCGCTATAACTCCTAGCAGCCAAGTCAGCTTTACAAATGAATACCTTTTTGTTTTCTTAATATAATCACCTATTTTAAGGCTATGATCTGATTTTGTATCCTGGAAAGTAATAGGAGGTCTGTGTATACCTGCCTAAGACTAAGAGGACAGCTATCAGAAATTACAGTTTGTTTTCATTTTTCTTTTTTTCTTTCCAAGTGCTAAATAAAAGGGAATAATGACATCTCTGGATCTGCTGGCAATGCTCCTCCTAATGCAACCTAATATGCCATTAGCCTTCTTGGCTACAAGGGCACACTGTTGACTCATATCCAGCTTCTCATCCACTGTAACCCCCAGGTCCTTTTCTGCAGAACTACTACTTAGCTGGTTGGTCCCAGGCCTGTAACAATGCTTGGGATTCTTCTGTCCCAAGTGCAGGACTCCGCACTTGTCCTTGTTGAACCTCATCAGATTTCTTTTGGCTCTTGTGTAAAAGAGTTTGGGGTACCCTTCTGGAATACGTTCCCAAGTGACTTCTTCCTGCGTTCAAGAAGAAAAAGTTTTTTTCCACTTGGGTAGAGGCAGCAACCCTCCTAAGCTCAGGGAATCTGTGACCTTGGGGAGTTTTGAAGCAGAAGCCCATAGAGACACGGTATTTTAAGGTCTCTTTTGGGCCCACACCTTCTGCACTCCAAGTGCCAGAGTGGGGAACCGACTTAGCCTCTTTATTCGGCACTTGAACTTCTGCTGCTGGAGTTCTGTGCCCAGCTCTGGTGACCAGAATTCCAGATGGATGTTGATAAATTGGAGAGGGGTCATGTCAAGGCTGTTTCCCACTCTGGCACTCCAAGTGCAGAAGGTGGGGGCCCACAAGAGACTTTAAAATACCCTGCCACTGGAGGCTTGTGTTGGTGTTGCTGCCATCATCCAAATGCACAAACCCCTTTGAGAACCAGACAGGCGCATTTCAGAATTCCCTCCTGTGGGGTACCTTCCTTGTCCTTGACACTCCCTCCAGAGAGAGCTTGAAAACCTGTAATTTCTCCTAGAAGTATGGCTTGCTGTCTTAGGCACGTGCATACAGAACCTTCCGCCCTCTAGGATGCAGGAATCAGATCATGGTTTTAAAAATGTGACGTCTATTAACAAAACAAATACACTTGGTGAAACATTACTTAGAATCATAGAACCATAGAGCTGGAAGAGACCTCAGGAGTCATCAAGTCCAGCCCCTGCCCAAGGCAGGACCTATCCCAACTAAATCAACCCATCCAGGGCTTTGTCCAGCCGAGACTTAAAAACCTCTAGGGATGCAGATTCCACCACCTCCCAAGGGAACCCTTCTCAGTGTTTCCCTACCCTCCTAGTGAAATAGTTTTTCCTAATATCCAACCTAGACCTTCCCCATTGTAACTTGAGACCATTGCTCCTTGTTCTGCCATCCGTCACTACTGTGAACAGCCTCTCTCCATCCTCTTTGGAACCTCCCTTCAGGAAGTTGAAGGCTGCTATCAAACCCCCCTCGCTCTTCTCTTCTGCAGACTAAACAAACCCAAATCCCTCAGTCTCTCCTCATAGGTCATGCGCTCCAGCCCCCTAATCATTTTGGTCGCCCTCCGCTGGACCCTCTCCAATGCGTCCACATCCTTTCTATAGTGGGGGCCCCAGAACTGGACACAATACGCCAGATGTGGCCTCACCAGAGCCGAATGAAGGGGAATAATCACTTCTCTGGATATGCTGGCAATGCTCCTCCTAATGCACCCTAATATGCCATTAGGTTTCTTGGCTACAAGGTCACACTGTTGACTCATATCCAGCTTCTCATCCACTGTAACCCCCAGGTCCTTTTCTGCTGAACTGCTACTTAGCCAGTCGGTCCCCAGCCTGAACTATGCTCGGGATTCTTCCATCCCAAGTGCAGGACTCTGCACTTGTCCTTGTTGAACCTCATCAGATTTCTTTTGGCCCAATCCTCTAATCTGTCTAGGTCACTCTGGACCCTATCCCTGCCCTCCAGCATATCTACTGCCCTCCAGCGTATCTACTTGGTTGCTAGGTGTTACAAAGAAACTGAAAAAAGAAAGATTAAAACACAGAAAATCGCTTCCCTGGGATTCAGTTTGAAGAGTTCTAGGGTAAAGGGGGATAGTTACATGTGCTTAGCAAAAAGAAGTCCAACAAACTAAAAAAATAAAGAAAATAACCTAGTAGCGTCTGACTAAAAATTCCCTGTTCTACTCACATCTCTCTTGTTCCAAGATTTAGTCTTTCCCTAGCCAAGAAAGTCGCTGGATTCTGCTTGCCCAGGTTCCTGGCTTAATTCACATCTTCCAGGCATGATCACACAACAACAGGCACATCACTGCTTCCAATTCAAAACCCCAAATTCTGTTTCCATTTTCTTTCCTGGCCTCCTGTCAACTCGCTTCCTGCTTCTCTAGCATTCCTGGAGACTTTCTAGGACCTTTTGTCTATGGTTTCAACCTTTCCAGGCAAGACAGTTAGGGTTAAGTCCCAAGACTTTCAGGCAACCGTCTGCTTTTGACACGACCTGCCTGTTTCTCTTCAGCTAACTCTTGCTTACTTTGGTTCAGGCCTCAAGCCTTACACCAGGCCCATGCTTCAGGCCCATCCTTTCTAGTACAGGATGTAGCCTGGTAACAAAGCCCTGACTGTGGTATCAGGAAACCTGGGTTCTATTCCTGCCTCTCCCACAGGTTGGAGAGGTTATTCCCTGTCTGTAAAATAAGACTAATGATACTAACCTTCCCTTTTTAGACCTACACACAGCAACTAGGGATTTTTATTAACTACTCAAATATCGGTGAGCCTGGCTCGCTAGATGAACCATCCGGTTCCTCTTGGAATCATGTTAAATGCTTGATCCCCATGACCAAAGTCTCAGATACTGGGAGAAGTGACACGGGGGAATAAAAGCTGCTGTCTGAGGTAAACTACCTGGCAGGAATCCCCTGGAATGGGAGCCATCGCTACCAGGAGCCCAGGAATAACAAGACTCCAAAAGTCCAGCTGCCAGGCAGTTTGACCATCTCCTTCAGGCCAGTGGCCCAGAATTCCAGGACATCTTTGGGCCTGGGTTTAAAAAGAGGCAGCACCGTGTGCTCAGCCCCTTTTTATCCATCCCCTTTCCCTCCATTGGCACGCAACCCTCAAATGGCCAAAGGTTTCCCTTTCCCTCCCTCCTTGGTTAAACAAGCTGGTTAAACAGCTCGAGGTGATGGAGTGATAAGCACCCACTGACAGAGTCGCTCGGGTTGCAGGGCCAGCGTAAGTCCGCTTTTAAAACTGCCGGCCATAGCTGCAGCTACGGGAGGGGACTCTAGCAAGGGCCTGGAACAAGGAACAGGGCTCCACTCCTGCATGGGATTCGGGCTTCCCCCAGGCAGATGCTCTGTTGCTGCTTTCCTGTCTCTCCCTTCTCCAGGTGGAAGGGGACGGTTAGCCAGTGTTCCCTGCAAGCTGAGCTCTTGGGCGGCCAGCCAGGAGACATTCAAATGCTGCCCAGTTTGCTAGCCGGTAGCATGTGTTTCTAGTGGTGGTGCATGTGGTGTACTGGGTGTAGACATAGATCTTGTTGTTATAGTAACTGCGTTAGGTCACTGGGGGTCAGCCCAGCTGGTTTGGGTTTTTTCTAGCTAGCTCCGTGCTATGCAATAAAATGGACACTTGCAACTACTCAAGGTCTCTGTATTTCCACTGATTTCTTCCCATGCTGTGAAACTCCACGTGACGTAACAGTGCACATCCGTGCATGCCTTGGTGCACATAACAAAATGTATTCCGCACAGGAGTGGGGGAAAAAGTAGAGGCATTATTGCCGCTAGCTCCTTACTGAAACTCAGTGAAAGGCAGGGGAAATGAGAGATCAAGATCCTGAGACTGACAGTCCCCAGGAACAACAGGGAGAGGCTAAAGTCCCAGTTCAGCCTGACTGGCAGAGCAGGGAGCCAGGAGGGAGCCAGGGTCGGCAGAGTGGGACTGAGCTAAGGAGAGAGCAGGGGCCCGCACTGAGCTGGGGAGCAGGGCTGGCCTCGGGGAGGGAGAAGGGGAGGCCGGGGTCAGGATCGGGGGCAGTGCGACTGGCCTCAGGGAGGAAGGGGGTCAGAGGCAGCATGACTGGCCTCGGGGAGGGAGAAGGGGGGGCCAAGGTCAGGATCTGGCCCCTCCCCCCCAGAGCTGTCCATATTGCCCTGAAAGTGTTACCTCCAGAGGTGTGGCTAATGGGGGTCAAAGAGTACATTTAAAAACATTCTTTGGGTGCACACCCTAATGAAATGTGCTGCGCACGCCAATGGGCAGAGAGCAGATCCAGTCCTGGGAGCAGGGCTGCAGCCACAGAGTTATAGACGCCGCCCAGAGAGCAGATCCGCATGCTGGGAGCAGGCCTGCAGCTGTAACCCACCCACCTGATGTGGGTCACTATCCTATGGAGTGGCACTGAGACCACTTCCAGCAAGCAATTATTACAAGGGAGCTCTTCAGCCTATGCTGAGAGGCAACTGACTTATAACTCAAGCTGTAGCAGCTCCTGCCCTAAGCTCCAACAGTCCCAGGTTCTAATCCACCTGGTGGCAGTTGCACAGCCATGGAAGCAGAGGGGCCAGGGAACCCTCTGTACAGGACTACCCTCCCCACAGACACACACCCTTGCTTCCTGGAATCAGCCACCTAGGTCAATAAAGCTGGAAACCCCCATGCCTATAGCTGTGCACCTTTGCTTTCAATAGCTACAGCCATTCTAAAGTGCCCAGATCTCACAACAGAAAGGAGACGTCCCAATGAGCTGCTAAGCTGTGCTGCCTGCCACGGACAAGTAGCTCCAAGAGGAGCAAGTGCTGTTGACTCTGGAGCCTAATGATGGTGGTGTCTTCCAGCCATTTTCAGATTAGTACAGCTGTGAACAAGGTGCCAGCTGGCCATAGGGTCCCATAGACCTGGCTTGTGCAGCCTAACCTGATAACCAAGCAGTCCATCCATTACTAGCCAGCCGATTACCTTGGGCATGGGAGACCATCGCACTCGTAATTCCTGGGGCCTTCACGCACTGACAGGGCTTGACTTGATCGGCCAGCTAGGGAGAAAGAAATAAACAGAAGGCAGAGGAGTCACCAAGAGATCAGAAGACCAGCACGATGCCTTATAGGCCGTTCAGCTGTGAAGAGTCACCAAGACAGGGCAGGTGATGCTAACCTGAGTTAGTTCATTAGCTGCGGCTAGGCTGGGCCACGAGAGGAGAGACAGGCAGTAAATCTGCAGCTGTCAGACCATAAGGAGGACACGGAGGTTTCGAAACCAGCTCAGAGAACAGGGCTGGGTAAGATGCAACCTACCAAACACTGTGATCTGGCCGCTTTCTGTTTAGATCCTGCTGCCCATGCCGCTGAATTCTAAGTGGGGACTCAGGCAGCAGGATCCAATTTTAAATGATTCACGGCTCATGGTTACGGCAGGGGCAGGAGCCACGAGCCCTTTAAAAAGCTGTAGCCACGCTGGACAGCTGCCAGTAGTGGCAAAGCTGTGAGCTCTTTTCTGTGCTTTTAATTGAAAGCCTCAGCCACGGAGAACTCTGAGGGTGGGCTAGTCCACAACACCGCCCCTTCTGCCTCAGGCTCCGCCCCTTCAGTGGGTGGAGCCGGCCTATGACCCCATACCAAAATCCATTAAGTGGCCCCCTTCTGAAAATTATCGTCCAGCCCTGTCACAGAATCATAGAAAAGTCTGAGTGGAAGGGACCATGATAGGTCCAGTGTTTCGCAAACTTTTTTTATAATGTACCCCCTTTAAAAAAAAATGTGTAAGTACCCCCAGTACCTACAGTTTTCAGACACACACAATTTTTTTCTACCGTTGCAACACATTTGTTTAAACAACTGCATCGTAGCCGGGCGGGCGATGGCATTTTTGGGTGTAAAAGGTACAAAAAGAATAAAGCGCTGTCAAACTGAAAACTAAAATTCAGTTTTCTCCAAATTTCAGTTGTGTTGACGTGTCCCCCAGACATCTCTTGAGTACCTTTAAGGGGACTCGTACCACTGGTCGAGAAGCACTGATCTAGTCCACCCCTGCACCGAGACAGGACCAAGCATGTTTGTCTCACCTCTTGGCTCCTAGGACACGGCTTGAACTAACACACTTGGAAAGACATTATCGTATATACGCCCAAAGTGCTTCGTCTTAGTGTATTACCATAAAATCTAACTGACCAAACTCTGACCTTTCATTGCCGTGTCACTTGGCCAGCCACAGCCTCACAAGCCTTCGGCATCGATCTCAAAGCCTTCGTCACGCTTTTACACACCTGTGCTGACACGCTTGTGAGCCAGGCACACTTGTGCGACACGTCCCAAAGCACTTGCTCCAGGGCATTACATCGCACTTGCCTGCCTTTGATGGACAGGGAAAGGGAGACCTGAAAGGCCTCTCCAAGGTCACCAGCGCGAGAGTGAGCGCAGAATTGAGGAGCAAGGGTCTAACACACAACTCTGTGCCTTAGTCACTAGGTGGCATTAGATTAGAACCCGGGAGTTCTTACACCCAACCCCCTGCCCCCTCCACTAGGCCATGCTGCTGGCCTCCCGCCTCTCCCCCAGGGCTTGGAGACAGACGGGAGGCTGGAGCCAGCCTGCGCAGAAGGGGCTGTAACGCTTACAGCACGTTGATGACACTGCCCCTGCGCAACCCCTCTCAGATCCACACTCGGAACCCACAAGAAACACCCCAAGAGCAGAGATGAAACCGCCACTCACCTGCAGCCCAGCTTCCAGGAAGGGCAAAGCAAAAGCGGAGCTCGCGGATTCCAGCCCAGCCTGGCACCTGCTTCCTGAACTTTGGCCCCTTTCCTCCAAGATAGCAGGAGGCTGCTCTGGGCCTTTTGTGCCCACGACGGGGCAGAAAAGCAAACTCAGCTGTTGGTTCCATCTTGCGGGCAGAGCCCCGGCAGACAGTGGCAGGCGGGGGTATCGACTGACCCTCCAACCCAGGATATTCCCCCCACACCTGGATTCGCTTCCTAGTCATCCCCATCTCCCTGCACGATCCTTGTTTCTCATCCCGCCGGTCCGAGAAATTGTCAGAGCAGGTTGATCCCGACCTTGCCAAGGGCTTAGGTTACATCACAAGGCTTTGCCGCCACAGCTGGCTTGGCTTGGGTGTGTGGCAAAAGCCCCCCCCCGCTCCCCCGCCCCCCGCTGGCACAGCTATTCTGGCAAAGCCGCCAGGGCAAATGGCAACTCTGCCGAAAAGCATCTGCTGGCTTTAAGCTCCCTGCGAGCTGTTCTCATCGCTCAGCCATCACCACCACTGCCCCGCCTCTGTCCTGCTCCTCATCCCCGCCCCCACTCCTATCCCCTGCTCTCCTCCATCTCCTCCCCCTTCCCTTCTCCTGCCCCTCCCCATTTCCACCTGCCCTGCCCATCCCAATCCTCTCCCTCCCCCCGTCTGTCCCCCTCTTATGTGAGGGCTTTGCTGGAAACGCCCCCCCCCCCCAAGCCAGGGAGATCTCCCCTCCGGGAACAATTCAGCCCCCCCCATCTCGCTCCCTCCACTCCACAGTATTTCCTCCATTCCCCACAGTTGAATATTGAGCTCCCCCATCCCCTCAGGTGACAGTCGGGCTCCCCCATACTCAGCTGCCTAGGTAGGCACCTCCGCAGCCAGAGCCTGCCCCTGGCGCCCACGTCCCCTCCTCGACTGCCTGTCCCAGGCGACCACCTGAACCTGCGTCCCCCATTCCCTCAGATCACAGCTCCCTCCCTGACCCTGCACCCCCCGACACCCCTCCCCCAGGCCAGACTCCTCTCTGGCACCCGCACCCCCTCCCCCAAACCCTCTGCTCCCCCTTCACCCAGGTCACAGCTCCCTCCCTGACCCTGCACCCCCCCGACACCCCTCCCCCAGGCCAGACTCCTCTCTGGCACCCGCACCCCCTCCCCCAAACCTTCTGCTCCCCCTTCACCCAGGTCACAGCTCCCTCCCTGACCCTGCACCCCTCTAGAGCCCCTCCCCCAGGCCAGAGTCCTCTCCTGCGCCCATACCCCCTCCTGGACCCTGCACCCCTATCCACCGCCCCAGATCATACCCCCCCCCTGCACCCAGGCTCCACCCCTAAGCTCCCTTCTGCACCCAACCGCCCCGTCCCAGACCCCAAAGCCCTCGGTAGAAATGTGGCCCTTGATCAGTTGCCAAAATGGCCCCCCCATTACAAATTATTGACCAAGCCTGATCCAAATGTTTTTTGAAACATTGTTTAATGAGAATGTAAATACAATTCAATACAATTGGGAGGGTTGGGGGGAGGGGGACGCAGCTGCTGGCTCCTCAGCTCTTGCTGCTCTCACTGGGTGTCTTCCTGCTGCAAGGGAAGCAGAATCCGTCACATTCATCCCTGGGGACTCAGGGGAACTGGCCCCCCAGCATTTCCACCCTCCTCCCCCCTGCTCTCTGGTCACCCCCCGTCAGGCCCGCAGGGTGAGCTCCTGACCCCCCCCCCCCCCAGAGCTCCTGACACCTCGGCCCCCTCCCGCCTCCTAGGACAGTTTCTGTGTTCAGAGCCTCCCCCACCCCCAGGGACGCTCGCAGGGGCAGGAGGGATTCTGCCAGCAGGGACGTGGGGTGGGGGCAGCCTGAGGAAAGGGGCGGGGGACTCCCTGAGGGGATGGGAAGGAGACCCTGGCCCTGCCCCACTCTCCTGATCTGCTCCGGCTGCTCACCATGTATTCCAGGAGCTGATGGGCCTGCCCATGCAGGGCGTGGGCCAGGACCAGCCCGGCCTGGCTGGGGCGCCGCAGGGGGGAGCGGGCAGCGAGCAGAGCCTTGTCCAAAAAGCAATTCTCCTGCTCTGCTGTGAAGAGCTGCCCAAAGACCTGGAATCAAGAGCACAGGAGGTTTCAGCTGACGGCCCAGAGCCCGGCCCCAACTCCTGGGGCTAAAACAGCTTCCTCCTCCCCCAAACTCCCTTCCAGACCCTGCACCCAGACGCTCTCCTCACCCGGCACCCCAACCCCTGCCCCAGGTCACCCCTTCCTCCTGCCCCCAAGACCCTCCTACCCCCACGAGGGCCCCAGCCAGCCCCACCCCCGAGCCCTGCCCTGCCCTGGCAGCGCGTCCTTACCTCTCCCACCCTCACGCTGTTGCTGTGAGCCAGGACCCATCTTTCTTTGTAGTAGTGTCTGCACCACAGGTCCTCTGCCTGGTGGATGTTGAGGCCTGCAAGAGACACAACAGGGTCATTCTGCTGGCAGGTCTGAGCCCTTCCCCTCCCACGGGTCCCTGCAGGCATCCCTGGGCAAATGGAGGGGCACGGGGGCAGAAGGAGGGGAACACAGAGGGACGCATCCCCCCTTGGGCCAGTCTGGGGGAAAAGGGCTGGGTCCCCTCCCCCCGCCGCCGGCACCCTCAGGGTGTCCCTGGGGCCCAGGTCCCGGCTGGGTTCCTTACCCCTGTGGTGCAGGAGGAGTTGATACAGGCTGTGCACCCCCTCCCGGGCCAGCCGGCTGACGTCTTCGGATGGGTCCGAAATAAAAAGGCCCAGCTGGGCCACGTGGTGACCCATCCTCGGCCAGTCGGCGGAGTTCTGAGGGGAGAGAAGAGGGGGGGTCCCTCAGCATCCTGGGGCTGCACGTCCCATGGAAACGGCCGCCGAGGCGGGAATGAGCTCGGGGGACGGACAGAGACACCTCCCGGGGCGGGGCGGGGCCGGCCTTGCGAGGAGACAACCCTGAGCAATGGCCCCGACTGAAGGGTCACTCCGGGGGTGGAACAAGGGGATCCACTGACGGCCACTCCCCAGTCCCCAGGCCCAGTCCCTCAAGAGCCCCCCTGAAGGGCCCAGGGTCGCCCCTCCCCGGGGAAAGGAGAACGCGGCCCATTCCCGGCCCATTCCCGGCCCTGCCTCTGCCTCCCGGGGACGCTCCCAGCCCCGCGCCCTGCAGCCCCAGACCCCCCGGCTCCGAGGTCACTTACGTCAAACCCCGGGAGGGTGGTGGCGACTCCCAGCAGGGCCGTGGTGCTGCCAAGGGCCCTGGCTCGCTCCTGGGGCAGGCGGGACTCCAGCCACGGGCTCAGGTGCTGGGGGGGAAAGAGGCAGGTCAGGATCCGTAGGGAGGTGCCGGTTCTGGGCAGAGCCTGGGGCTCCTCTCGGACTGTGCCCCTCCCAGCCACTGACACTGCTCCTCTCTCGGCCCCCCCCCGAGGAAGCAGGGACAATGGCCCCGTCCCCCCCACGGGGCTCACCTCCATTATGAGCTGCAGCCGGGCGGTGTCTGGGGACTCGGCGAGGAGGCTCGCCAGTAGGGCCTGGAGGTCGTAGGGAAGGGCCCGGATGAACTGCTGCAAGACAAGGGGGAGCCCTGGGTCAGAGGGGGGTTGGGGAATCCAGGCCACCCGCTGGCTCCGGGGTGCAGCCTAGAGCAGGGTCTGAGGCACCTCGCAGAGCAGGGAGGAGCCCAGGCTGGGCATGGAAGGGACGGGCCCCCCGGGAGAGCAACGGGAACCCTGGAGGGAAGGATCCAAACCTGCAGCTTCTTCCCTCCCTCTGCCCCCCCCCCCCCACTCCTCTCTGGAGCTCCAGCCCAGCCCGGGAGCAGGGCCCAGAGGGACGTACCTGAGTGTGGATGGGCTCCTGCTGCCAGTCCCCAGACACAGTCTGTCCCACAGCCGCCGTCAGCAGGGTGCTCAGGAGCTGGGCCCGCAGGGGAGGCTGCAAGGTGCTGGCAGGAGAGAGGGGCAGAGACTGTTAATTCAGCAGCAGGAGACAGAGACTTTCCCACTCCCTGGCCAGGGGATCTGCTCTGGGGGGAGTCGGCGGGGGGGGGGGGGGTCGGTACCTGAGGCTGCAGGCGGCGCTGAGACAGTCGGCCAAGACCAGCGGGGGGGGCGAGTCCTCCATGATCTCCTGTGAGACCCAAGGAGACAAAGGGGCGTGTGAGGCTGGGCCCCCAAGAGACGCTCACGCGGCCAGCGCCCCCACCCAGCAGGATCCAACCCCACTGCCTCCCGCTGCCCTGTAGCCCCCCTGCCCGGCACAGGGCCCCTCCCAGCACCCCCCTCCCAAACCAGGACCAGCTCAATCCTTGTCCCCAGGCCGTCTCCTGCCCCTCCCTGCCCTGGTGACCAGCCTCTGAACCTCCTCATCCCTGCTCCCCAGGCGCATCCCCAGCAGCCCGCTCGGCTCCCTTCCAGCCCCCCATGGCCCGGGGAGACCCCTCCCTGTCCCGAATCCCCCTTCCTGTCCGGCACCCCAGACCTGCCCCATTTCTGTGTCCCTCCCTCCTCCAGCATCCCCACCCACCCTCCCCATGTCCACCTCCAGCCCTCCTGGCTCCACCCATCCCGTTTCCAGCACCCCCACCCGCCGCCATGGCCCAGGCAGACCCCTGTCCACCCCACGTATCCCCTCCCCTCCTCCCGGCTGCCGCGACTCGCTTACAACGATCCTGGCCATCATGGTGTCCTTGCAGCAGCGCGGCGCCAGGGTGTCCTCGCCCCTTTGGAGGGCGGCGAGGCAGGCGAGGGGGATGGCCAAGAGGAACCGCTGCAGGGCGGCTGGGCTCTGCACCCCAGAGAGAGTCTGTGAGCCTGGGGCCTGCCTGCCCCCCACGGACAGCTGCAGGGCTCAGGTCTCCCAGGAGTGGAGGTGGGAGCTGCTGGTTGTCCAAGCACCCACACTCCCCCCCCAACTGCTGCCTCAGGCTTGTGGGGGCCCAGCTGGTGCATGACAAGAGCCCCCAGCTTGGGGGGTCCAGGTCATGCAGGAGAAGGGGCCCCAGGGGGATCCCCAGGGACAAGCCCCTCCCGGAGGGGGGGGGGGACGTGCTGGGAAGGGGCCGGACAATCTCGGGTCCCCCCCGTGTGGAGAAGGTTCCTACCGTGTCCCGGGTGTGGAGCTGCTCTTCGATGTCGTAGATGGCCCCTTCCTCCACCCGGGAGTCCATCCGCTCCTGGCAGATCTCCGCCGAGGCGCAGGGGGGCTCTGTGCGGGAGGGAAGGGACCAGGGTGACTCCAGCGGCCAGCAGGGGTCACGCGCCCCCATGTCAGGGACCCAGGGCAGGTTGGGCCCCACACGCCCCTCGGAGGGACCCATCCCCCTTCCACCCTCACATCTGCCAACGCCCTCAGCAGAGCCCCCACCAGGAAGAAGAGAGCCAAGCAGCCCCCCCCCATCCATTGCCCAGGGTGCGGGGCAGACACTGGGGCTGCCCCCCCCCCCCCCCGGGTACTGGGTGAGCCCCTGGGCCCAGCGTGTTCACGGCCCCTCACCTGGGTCTGAGCGGCTGCGGGAGGTGGTCCGGCTGCAGCTGGAGGCCCAGGCGCTGCTGCTGACGGACCTGGACCCACAGCTGCAGGGGCTGGTGCGGGGAGCGACGGGCTGGGGGCTCCCGGAGACTGGCAGGTCCCCGGGGGCCGGGCAGGGCGATGCCCCCTGGTGGTAATGGGGGCTGGGCTCCCGGGGCAGGTGTTTCTCTCCACAGAGGAGGCCCCGGAGCCACCCTACCCGGCTCCCCCGCTGGGCTGGGTCCCGCCTGCCCAGCCGCCTCTGGAGCCAGGTCCGGGGGGGCCTGGCCGGTGGGCGAGTCTCCCCGAGCTGGTGGGATCCAGCTTCCCCGCCCGCGGGGACGGAGAAGCTGCTCCCCACCGGCCCTGGGGCCATCTTCAGGGCTTTCTTGAACCACAGCCGAAAACGTTTGGCCATGCTGGAAATGAGGGGAGCAAAGGGGAGCTTGGGGCGCAGCCTGCAGAGCGAAATCCAGGGGTTCCAGCTCCCCAGAGCGACTGCCCCCAGCCCCCAAATGGCCCCTTGCTTATCGGTTCGGTCTTGCACAGGCACTGCAAGGACCTGAGGGTATGTCTACACTACCCCGCTAGTTCGAACTAGGAGGGTAATGTAGGCATACCGCACTTGCAAATGAAGCCCGGGATTTGAATTTCCCGGGCTTCATTTGCATAAGCGGGGAGCCGCCATTTTTAAAACCCCGCTCGTTCGAACCCCGTGCAGCGCGGCTACACGGGGCACGAACTAGGTAGTTCGAACTAGGCTTCCTAGTTCAAACTACCGTTACTCCTCATTCCACGAGTCTCCTGCCCATCAACAGCCCCTTCTTGGCCAATCAGGGGAGAATCTAAGGTGTGGGGGGTGGAGCGTTCTCCCCAAAGACACCGGCATAGACTTGTTCCAGCCCCACCTCCCCAGTCCCCACAATGGGGGCTGCATCCCCCACCCCACGGCTCCTGCAAACCACCCCCCGTCCTTCAGCTAGTCTGTTGGGTCCCAAGCTGGGGGAGGCAGCAAGGGAAGGTCACAGAGGAGGCAAGAACAGAGCAGAAATGTGGGGGGATGGAGGAAAAGGGAAACCAACCAGGAGAAAGCCCCAGTGGCGCTAAGGACGCAGCCCAGGTGAGGAATCACCTTCTGGCCCTTGACCGAGGGCTGGGCCTGCCTGGAACCCAGCCGGCCCCGGGCGGGATCCAACCCCTGGGGGCTCTTACCTTCGTCACAAAGGTGTCGGGATGTGGAACTCACAGAACGCGAAGGAACCGTGAGGAGGAGACGCACCAGAGCTAAAGCAACCGGGGGTCTCCAAAGTCCCCTGGGCCCGCCCCCCGCTTTTATCAGCCTGAGATGTGGGTCCCTCTGTGAGGTCATCACCTCCCCACCTGCCCTTTGCCTTATATGCTGAGGGCTGCCCAAAGCCCCTGTGAGGTCACCGCCCCCCCCCTCACCCTGCCAGGCAAATGTCCTGCCTCTGGCCACCCCCCTGGGAAGTTTGAGCCATTACTAGGGGTCCCTCCCCCTCCCTCATAGGCTGCTCCCTGCCCTACACTGCAGGCTTCTTGCACGAGAGCTGTTTCACGCCGGAGTTCTTGCGCAAAAGGTCTCGTGCAAGAGTGCCTCCACCCTGCCATAGGCTTTTGCACAAGAGCGTCCATGGCAGTGTGAACGCTCTCTTGTGCAAGAAAGCTCTGATGGTCATTTTAGCCATAAAAGTGTCTTGCTCAAGAAGCCCCTGGTGCCCGTCCACGCTGCCTTCTTGCACAACAGCTCTTGCACAAAGGGGGCTTAGTCATCGTCGGGAGAGGAATAACTCCTGTGCAAGGAGCCCTGTTCTCTGATGCTTTACTGCAAATTTACTTCTGCAAGAACACACGTAGAGTGTAGACGCGCCACAAGTTTTTTCGCAAGAACACGCAAAAACAAGCCATGTGGATGTATTCTTTTTAGGCAAAAGCCCCTTTTTGCACAAGATCGGTCGGCCTTTTTGCAGGCATAGGGATCTTGTGGGAAAAGGGGGTTTTTTGCACAAAAAGTAAACATCCACACGGCTTGGTTTTGCGCACAAACCCCGAGCACAAAAACGGATCGGCAGAAAATATGCAAATGACATTGCGTGTCATAGAGTCCCTCGTTAGCATATTTGTTGCCAAAAAAACTCGTTGTGTAGACGTAGCCTAGGAGAGAAGCGATCTCAGACACAAAGCCCTTCAGTAAGAGGGCATAGCCCTGGGGCGTGGTAGGAGACGTACGGCAGACATGGGAGGTCACTCTCCTAGCTATTTGGCACGGAGGAGGCCTCAGCTGGAGCACTGTGTCCAGATCTCAGGGCCATGCTTTAGGAGAGAGAGTCCAGAGGGGAACTATGAAAAGGGATTAGGAACGTTAGATATTCACTGAGTAGTCAATTAACCTCATGATTTCTTATCGGTTACTTGACTTTTCGATAGTCCCCAGGGGCCAGCTGTCTCAGTCCTGGCTCGCGCTGGGTCTGGGACCTACCCCCTCTGCGGCTCTGCATTTACAGTGTGTTAGGAGCCAGGCAGGCAGGCAGCCTCGCTCAGTTCCAGTTTGCACCAGGTCCAGAAGCTCAGACCCAGCCCCCAGGCAAGGGCTACTGCCAGCTTGTGCTGCTGCCTCTGATACAGAGGCAGCAGTACGGAGTGCCAGGAGGCAACTGGTCTAAAAAGCACCTCCCCTTGCGACCTGGCTGCCTGTCATCCCACGCTGCTGCCTCCGTTTTTGGCGAGAGAGAGCCGCCTGTCTTGAGACACCGGTGGGGAGTCGGATTTTCAAAAGGCAGGTCTCTGTCCTTTGTGAGCCTTCCAAAGCGCTTCGGTGGGGGGAGGGGGCAGGAAGGCGGACGACACTCAGGAATTGTAGCACCCAAATCCACGGAGTGTTTCGCCAGCACCTCCTGCAACAGAGCCCAATCCCTGACAGGCTTTTAGGCAAGATAGATCATTTGAAAAAATGACAGACACAGGGTTTTCCGTCACCGCTCTCCCTTTCTTTTATTTCCCTGGGCTAACTGGCTTGTTCCTCTTTGGCTAAGGATGGAAGGGTATGTCTACACTACAATGTTAGTTCGAACTAACGGACGTTAGTTCGAACTAACATTCATAGCCGCTACACTAGCGCTCCGCTAGTTCGAATTTGAATCGAACTAGCGGAGCGCTTAGTTCGAACTAGGAAAACCTCATTTTACGAGGCTTAAGCCTAGCTCGAACTTACTAGTTCGAATTAAGGGCTGTGTAGCCCCTTAATTCGAACGAGTGGGAGGCTAGCCCTCCCCAGGTTTCCCTGGTGGCCACTCTGGCCAACACCAGGGAAACTCTATGCCCCCCTCCCGGCCCCGGACCCCTTAAAGGGGCACGGGCTGGCTACGGTGCCCGTGCCAGGTGCAAGCCTGCTAGCACCCAGCCAGCAGACCCTGCACCTGGCACGGCACAGAGCCACCCACCCGATGTCCCCCAGCCCACCCCCTCTTCCCGGGACCAGGCTGGCGGCTCCCGGAAGCTTGCCCGGGACCGCAAGAGGCGGGTACATTCCTGGGCTAGTGCGGACATCGTGGACCTCGTCCACGATCTCCGCACTAGGCACAGGAAAGTGGCCATCTAGGGCAGGAGAGCTGCCAGCCTGGCCACCCAGGAGCAGGTTTGCATGAAAATCAAGGGGGTCCACTGAGACCCCCGACCCTGAGCCCTGAGCTTACAATGCCCGTCCTGGGTCAGACCAAAGGTCCATCTAGCCCAGTAGCCTGTCTGCCGACAGCGGCCAACCCTAGGGACCGTGGAGGGGATGGACCAAAGACAGTGACCAAGCCATTTGTCTCGTGCCATCCCTCTCCAGCCTTGCACAAACTTTGGGCAGGGACACCACTCCTACCCCCTGGCTAAGACTACTCCATGGACCCAACCTCCATGACTTGATCTCCCTTCCCTTTAAACTCTGTTCTAGTTGTAGCCTTCACAGCCTCCTGCAGCAAGGAGTTCCACCGGTTAACTATTTGCTTTGTCAAGAAGAACAACTTTCTCTTACTAGTTTCAAGCCTGCTACCCAGTCCTTTCCTTTGGTGTCCTCTAGTCCTTCTTTATGGGAACTCAGGAAGAACTTTTCTGAATGCACCCTCTCCACCCAACCCCTGCTTTTAGAGACCTCTATCCTGTCCCCCCTCCGTCTCCTCTTTTCTAAGCTGAACAGTCCCAGTCTCTGTAGCCTCTCTTCATCTGGGACCTGTTCCCAACCCCTGATCATGTTAGTTGCCCTCCCCTCTCCCAGCCTTAATCTTCCCCTCTCCCACCTCCTTTTCCCAGTCTCCCCCAGTTTTGTTCAATAAAGACAGAGTCAATGTTGGAAGAAACGTTATCTTTATTTTGTACATCAATAAGAAGGGGGGCTAGGGAAGGGTAAGTGGAAGGAGGTGAGGGAGGAATGGGGTACGAGCCCCCGATGGGGAGGACTGGGCTGGCTCTGCAGGCTTCTGGGGGTGGAAGCTCTCCTGCAGCCCCCCGATTACCCCCTCTCCCCAGATGGCAGCCTGCGGCAAGTGCAGCCGGGCTGATGGCCGAGTGGTGTGATGTGCCCAGTGTGGGTACTCCGGGCACTCCAAGCCAGGACTGGTTTTCAAGCGGGGCACCCCTTAGAACTGTCTGTCCGGGGTGGGGGTCGGGACCCTTTAAGCGCAGCCCTCGGCTAGCCTGAGACTGCATCTCCACGCTCTAAGTCCTCCTCTGATGCCCTGCTGGCACTGCTTCTGGCCATCCTTAAGCCCTGTTCAGAGTCCACTCAATGTGGACTTGCTAGTTCGAATTAGCAAAACTAGTTTTTAGTTCTAGACGCGTTAGTTCGAATTAGCTTAGTTCGAACTAGCGCTGTAGTGTAGACATACCCGAAGAGAGGAGCCAGCAGGGGTAGAATGAATTGTGTACCAGGTCCTGGAAACAAGAGCATCTCCTCCAGATCACCCATCCACACCTGAACTGTTTAAAAGCTTGGCTGCCAATAAAGACACCTTAGCTCAGCAAATGCCAAGCCAGGCACCTGTGTTTGGACACGAGGGGTGCACAGGGATGTGAGAACCAGGAAGGCTGATCTGTGAATTCACCCCCAACCGTCCCAGTACAAGACAGATGCCTGCGGCAACCAGCAGGGGTCACTGCTCCTCGGGTTTGGCTTGGACAAAGGTGCCCATCTGTTTGGTGTTCGCGTCTTGGAGCTGCGCCAGCTGCCTCTGGCCACGGCGGAGCAGATACTCGATGTGCATCACGTCGGCCCGGGGGATGCTGGCGTTCTTCCGGAACTCGGCCTGGATGCGAGGCAGGAATCCCGGCTTCTCCCGGCCGGTGCGCAGGAACTGCCTGTATAGGCTCAGGACGTGCTTCTGCAGCTTGCTATGCCGGGCCATGGTGCGCCTGGGGAGCCCTCCCAGTCCACGGGGGGGCCAGCGCCACGAGGCAGGGGCTGGAAGTGAACAGAGGCGGAGATGTTAGAGCAGCATCTCATTCCCAGACGCGCCTGTGCAGGCATTTCCATGCACTTTTCACCCCCACCTGCTAGGGTTACCAGATGGTTTAAAAAAAATACCGAACAGCAGGGGCCGGGTGGGGGGGGGGGCGGGACTGGCTGGAAGAGAGGGGGTGGGGGGGAACCGGCCGCCGGGAAGCAGGGCTGGCTGGGAGGGGGCTGGAGGGAGCGGGGCTGGCCGGAGGGCAACCAGCCGTCGGGAAGCGGGTCTAGTTGGGTTGAGGACCAAGAGGTGGGGGAACCGGCCGGCAGCGCTGCAGAGATGAACCAGAGCCTGGGTCGGATTCATCTTTGGTGGGCCCTGGCTCCTAGACCATAGACACACTCCCCCCCCTCCGCCCCCCCGGAGGCCCTAGGGAAAATGGCACCCCGGCCCTGTGGACATGGTGCCCTCTCTGTTTCCCTTGGCCCCGTAGGCACTAAGCTCCACTCCTGCCGCCCAACTCCTACAAGGCCCGACGGATTTCTCTGTGGCCCCCGACCCAAAAAAGGATCCCCCCAGCCCTGTGTTAGGGGATACGAGGGAGTCTGGCTGGGACGTAAGTGCAAATAACTCTGCTCTTAGCAGCTCTGAACCGATGGGCTCTGCCCTGTGCCCCACCCAAGAACCCTAACATAAGAACGGCAGTACTGGGTAGCCTGTCTGCTGACAGTGGCCAGCACCAGGTGCCCCAAAGAGGGTTGACCAAAGACAATGATCAAGCGATTTGTCTCCTGCCATCCTTCTCCAGCCTTCCACAAACAGAGGCCAGGGACACTATTTCTATCTCCTGGCTAATGGCCTTTTATGGACCTAACCTCCGTGAAATTATCTAGCTTCTCTTTAAATCCTGTTATAGTCCTAGCCTTCACAGTCTCCTCTGGCAAGGAGTTCCACAGGTTGACTACACGCTGTGTGAAGAAGAACTTTCTTTTATTAGTTTTAAACCTGCTACCCATTAACTTCATTTGGTGTCCTCTAGTTCTTCTATTATGGGAACTAATAAATCACTTTTCTTGATTCACCCTCTCCACACCACTCATGTTTTTATAGACCTCTATCATATCCCCCCTCAATCTCCTCTTTTCTAAACTGAAAAGTCCCATCGCTTTAACCTCTCTTCATATGGGACCCGTTCCAAACCCCTAATCATGTTAGTTGCCCTTTTCTGAACCCTTTCCAAGGCCAAAATATCTGTTTTGAGGTGAGGAGACCACAGCTGTACACAGTATTCAAGATGTGGGCGTACCATAGTTTTATACAGGGGCACCCTGAGTTACCAAACCACATGGCAGTGCCCATTAAAAACCCACCAGGACTTACCCAGCGTTTATATGCAGAGGTCCCGCACCAGCAGCGGTCTGCACTGGACAGGAAACCATCCGCCCAGCACGCGCGGGAAATCACAGGAACCCAGCCTGGACGGTCCGATGCCCCAGCCCTGACAGAAGAAAATCAAGGTGTGCTTGAAGTGCCACGCCCACCATCCCTTGGTCCTCTGGGGCATTCGGCACATCCTGCTGGGTGAAAGGGCCGGTCACAGCTCCAGGGTCTGTCACACTTCAGGGCCTTTGCCAGCTCCTATTCACCGGGGTCAGGCAGATAATCGCCCCGAGCTTTCCCAGCACTTTTCAGCATCAGCTCTCAAAGGGGGGCAGCGTGACCCCCATGGGAGCAGGGGAATGTAAAAGAAGGAATGGGGCGGGGCAGGGGAGGCAGCCAACGGCTTCTCCTAATGCAGTGGTCCCCAACCATTTGAGGTTTCCCGGCGCCAAGGGGCGTGGGTGTTTGCCCGCAGGGCGCCCTGGCGCGGGGACCCCCATTGTGCACCTGGGGGCGGGGACCCCCCCATAGCCACATTGCCGGGCGGGGCCCCCCCATAGCCACATTCCCAGGGCCGCCCCCCCCCCACAAGCACCGCACGCCAAGGGCCGCTCCCCCCCCCACAAGCACCGCGCGCCCGGGACTGGCACTCTCCCCCCAAGCACCGCGTGCCCGGGGCCAGCGCTGGCGCTGGCACTCTCCCCCCCCCAAGCACCACGCGCCCGGGGCCGGCGCTCTCCAAGCACCGCGCGCCCAGGGCTGGCGCACCCTGCAAGTGCCGCGCGCCCGGGGCCTGCGCTCCCCCCATGCACCACGTGGCCATAGTGCGGGCGGCCAATCTGCGGCACCCCCGGGGCCGGCGCTCACCGTGCACCATGCGCCCGGGGCCAGCTCCGGCACCGCACATGCGCCACGTACCCGGGGCCAGGCCAGCCCTGAGCACTTGGCGGGCGCATACAAATGCGGGCACCGTGTTGGGGACCACTGTCCTAATGTTACTAGTGGGGACACCAAGTTCAGAAGTGAATGGTTAACCAGTAAGCCGGTTATGGTTAACCAGAGGGGGCTGGAGCAGCCCTCCACCAGCCATAGGCACAGGGCACTCTGGCACGTCCTACGTGTCCCATTTAATCGGTTAACTGGTTCAACGTATTGTTTAACTGGTTAGCTAATTAAATGAGATTTTACATCCCTGGCACCAAGGTGGTTAAAAGTAGGGTTGAACTGGGACTAGAAATTCCAGGATTTTGACTTTTTTTCCTGATCACATACAGTTCTGCAAATAAATTCACGTTTTGTTTAGATTTTGACTTTTTTTAAATGTAGTACAGTGGATTACGGAAGATAAACTTTAAAGAGACCAAACAAAGAGTCATTTCAGGAATGGAAAACTACATTTTAATGTTCTGAAATGGTGGAGTTTTCCCCTTCCAAACAAAAGGTCACTAAAATCAGCGTTTTCCAATGGAAAAACATCCCCTCTGAAAACTTCCTTCCAGCTCTAGTTAAAACGAAGTGTATAATCAACCTCTGGAACTCACTGCAAAAGGATATTAATGATGGTGAAGGAAAGGGGAGGGAATCATAGAATCATAGAGCTGGAAGAGACCTCAGAAGGTCATCAAATCCAGCCCCCTGCTCTAGGCAGGACCAATCCCAACTAAATCAACCCGGCCAGGGATTTGTCAAGCTGAGACTTAAACACCCGCTGTGTACAGCCTGTCTGATCCCTTCTGGGGAAGCATGGGTGGGAAGAAAGAATTAGACAGGGTTAGACAAACCCGTAGGTCTTGGTTGACTTCGTCCTGCTTCAGGGCAGGGCGCTAAACTTGGGGACTACTCTAGTCAGACCAACATTTCAATCAATCTTGTCAAGAAACAGGCAAAAAAAAAAACCCCAACCCAAACCAGGGAGAAACACGTTCCTTGGTTTGTAAACACAGACACAGAGAACAGCTCCTTCCGTTAGGGGGGGTGGGAATAAAGAAAATAATCCCTCGCCCCCTCCCCTTCATATTTGGTCCTAAAGGATGAAGATTTGTGCAGGCTGCGGAGGCAGGACTGATATTCAGGGAAGGGGGAGCATGGGGGAGAAGGGGGCAGCTTGCTTACAATCCAGGGGCAACCCCGTGTCTCGGGGCTGGCCCAGCAGAGGCGGGATTTCTGCAGCGCAGGGGGACACGAGGTGAAACAAGCAGCGACTCGGCCGATTGGGGCTTGTTATTGTAGGGTCGCATTGAAGCAGACACTGGCACCAGCGTCGCCTCCAAGAGCGAGGGGAGTGCGCGGCCTGGTAACCCCGGACGGACCCGGACCTGGACCCCCCTGCGCTGGGGGGCCAGGAGTCACCGCCCCCCGCCCCTCACCTCCGCCTCCTGCCTGCTCGCAGCTCCCGGGCCCGCGGCAGCAGCTGTGCCAGCCGGCTCCGAATGTTGAAACACCAGCAACATTAGCCCTCGCTTCCCATTGGCTGGAGGGCCCCAGGGGCGGGCGCAGGAAAGGGGAAGCTCCGCCCTTCGAGGGCCACGTGGGCCGGCAGTGGAAGTTGCAAGTCAGCTGGAGGAGAGAGGGGCCCGGCCCGGCCTGCGCACGTGGCTTTCACCGCAGCGCTCACCTGCCCTCACGCCCCACGCTCCTGCTTTTCCCTCCCTGCGTTGTTCGACCCAACCCTCACCCAGGCATCCACCCAGTTCACCCCGATTCTCACCCCTTTTTAAACTTGTTCCTAAGAAACCCCGATCGGTTCCTGGGAAATTCCAAACAACTCTTATCAGTGGTGCCTGTTACATACCAGCTGGGTTTTCCCTGTGATATTTACATACCCCCTGCCTCCTTTTTTCGCCCCTCCCATTTTTTCCTCCCCTGTTCATTTTGGTTCTGGACATACAACACTCCAGTCGTCTGAAGAAGTGGGCTATGCCCAGGAAAGCTCATGATCCCATTGACACGGTTTGTTAATCTTTAAGGTGACTATATGTTGTGTTTTAAGTTTTTCCTGTTACAGACTCACTCAGCTACCCCTCTGAAACTCGTGGGCTCTGTCTACACTGCAGGCTTCTTGCACAAGAACTGTTTTGCAGAAGAGTTCTTGTGCAAAAGGTCTTCCATACGAGCGCGTCCACACTGCCATGTGCTTTTGCAGAAGAGATGTGCTTTTGCACAAGAGCATCCATGGCAGTGTCGACACTCTCTTGCACAAGAAAGCTCTGATGGCCATTTTAGCCGTAGGGGTTTTTTGCGCAAGAAATTCATGTTGCCTGTCTACACTGCCGCCTTCTGGAAGAGCTCTTGTGCAAGAGGGCTTATTCCTCGTGGGGAGAGGAATAACTCTTCCGGAAGAAGCCCTGTTTGCTGATGCTGTACTGTAATACTTGTGCAAAAACACGCACGCAGTGTAGACACTCTGCAAGTTTTTGCGCAAGAACAGCTGTTCTTGTGCAAAAAGCCTGCAGTGTAGACATAGCCTTAGAGGGGCAACCCCAACAGTCATTACTAACAAGGAGTCCTGTGGCACCTTGAAGATTTATGTGGGCATCAGCTGTTGCGGAGGAAAAGCAGGTCCAAGTGTTTTTTACCCCTGGAAGCGGATGCCCAAATACACGTGTTAGTCTTTAAGGTGCCCCAGGGTGCCTCTGTTTAAACAAGTGGAAGAGAAGGGCCTGTGTGCACCTCATAGGATGCCAGGCTAGACTGAAGATCACAATGGCCCTCTCTGGCCTGGAAGTTAATGAATGGTTACATCTGGCCAGGCTGCCTCTCTTTATGCTTGCATTAACTAACTGGGTTATTTGCAGGTGTTGTACTCAGTCCAGCTGTGTCGGAGCGCCTGCTGCTGGAGGAGAACGCAAAAGTTCTGTTACCTGGTTTGTAAGTCTGGAGCCTTCTCTACTGCATGAGGTACAAGCCACCTGGCTCTTCGCTAAAGTTGCAGAGCCGAGTCACTATCGCTGGATGTGGTCTCCGTGCCCAGAGTCCCCAGAGACCACAAACCAGATAAGATTCGAAATCACCCAAGCAGATTTTTTGCGTAACAACATGCAATAATAGTTGCCAGCGAACAGACTCAGCGCTGCGCCGCTACACTTTATGGAAGCCGTGGCAATGTCCTAACACCCACTGAGCACCATCCAGTGCCCCCACACAGTCAGCTGGTGAACACCATTTGAGGTGAACTTTTATACATTCCTGATGTATCAGGTTGCTACCCCCTGTTACCTGGTTACCGTCCCTTACCTTGCAGAAGGGGGCTTACTTCCTAGTCTTCATACTGTCAACTTACTATCTGTTATGCTGTCAACTTTGACCTGGTCCTGAACATAGGTCGGTATGTACTTTATTTGTGGGAGGTAAATGGTACCAAGATGTTCCTTAGGACAATCCACAGAACTACAGACCGGTCAGCCTCACCTCACTCCCCGGAAAAATCAGGGAGGGGATCCTCAAGGAATCCATTTTGAAGCACTTAGAATAAGGAAAGGGATCAGGAGCAGTCAGCATGGATTCACCAAGGGCAAGTCATGCTTGACGAACCTGATTGCTTTCTATGACGAGGTAACTGGCTCTGTGGACATGGGGAATTCAGTGGATGTGATATACCTGGACTTATTCTTGCCAGCAAGTTAAGGAAGTATGGATTGGATTAATGGACTGTAAGATGGATAGAAATCGGGCTAGACTGTTGGGCTCAATGGGTAGTGATCAACAGCTCGATGTCGGACTGGCGGTCAGTTTCAAGCAGAGTACCTCAAAGACCGGTTCTACGGTCGGTTTTGTTCAACATCTTTATTAATGACTGGATGAGGGGATGGATTGCACCCTCAGCAAGTTTGCCTATGTCACTAAGCTAGGGGGAAAGGTAGATACATTGGACGGTAGGGTATATGGTGCAGAGTGTCCAAGACATATTGGAGGATTGGGCCAAAAGAAATCTGATGAGGTTCAACAAGGACAAGTGCAGAGTCCTGCACTTGAATGGAAGAATCCCAAGAATTGTTATAGGCTGGGACCGACTGGCTAAGTAGCAGTTCTGCAGAAAAGGACCTGGGGGTTACAGTGGATGAGAAGCTGGAGATGAGTCAACAGTGTGCCCTTGTAGCCAAGAAGGCTAATGGCATATTAGGGTGCATTAGGAGGAACATTGCCAGCAGATCTAGGGAAGTGATTATTCCCCTTTATTGGGATGTGGTGAGGCCACGTCTGGAGTATTGTGTCCAGTTCTGGGCCCCCCACTACAGGAAGGATGTGGACGCATTGGAGAGGGTCCAGTGGAGGGCAACAAAAATTATTAGGAGGCTGGAGCACATGACTTAGGAGAGGCTGAGGGAGTTGGGCTTGTTTAGTCTACAGAAGAATGACGGGGGATTTGATAGCAGCCTTTAACTATCTGAAGGGAGGTTCCAAAGAGGATGGAGAGAGGCTGTTCACAGTGGTGACGATGGCAGAACGAGGAGTGATGGTCTCAAGGTGCAGTGGGGGAGGTGTAGGTTGGATATTAGGAAAAACTCTTTCCCTAAGAGAATGGGGAAGCACTGGAATGGGCTAACTAGGGAGATGGTGGAATCTCCATCCCTAGAGGTTTTTAAGTCCTGGTTTGACACAGCCCTATTTGGGATGATTGAGTTGGGATTGGTCCTGCTTTTGGGCAGGGGGCTGCACTCGATGACTCCTGAGGTCTCTTCCAGCCCTGGGATTCTATGATTCTAAGGCAAGGGACTTCTTTTATTTGAGAGCCCCAATTCCTTCAACAGCAGTATAGGTCTAATCCATGGAGCTCCTGAAGAGCAGCTCTGCATCCCTTTCTATGGCAGCCCAACTGTCCTTGGAACTGGTCAGACCAGTGTGACATCCCCCTGTGTAGGCATAATGAGCTAACGTGTCCTTCACTCCCATGCACCAACTTTGCCACTTATCAACTATGTTTTTAATTTGTTCGAAGGGAAAGCTGAATGAAGCCAAAATTAATGAGTGTTTTAACTTGTAACAAAATACAGGACTGTGTAGCGCTTTAAAGACTAACAAGATGATTTATTAGATGATGAGCTTTCGTGGGCCAGACCCACTTCCTCAGATCCACTATTTGATCTGAGGAAGTGGGTCTGGCCCACGAAAGCTCATCATCTAATAAACCATCTTGTTAGTCTTTAAAGTGCTACATAGTCCTGTATTTCGTTTCAGCTACACCAGACTAACACGGCTACATTTCTATCACTGTTCTAACTTGTGTTTCTGTTCCCAGGAAATGTTGAAACGGTAGATTCCTAGGGACTGTCAAGTAGAAAGATTGACCCAAATTAGTTACTTGTTTACTTTCTTTGGCTCCACTGGAATCTTACAACAGGGATTAACTAGCTCCATTCATATCTATAATTAACACAAACAAAATCTATGTTTAGTGACAGGTAAGGTTTCCTGAGCACATGTCTAACAATCCAGACATTTAAAATCAGAAGTTAGTGGAAGGAGGCTGAAAAAGGTGAGGCTTTCGAGAGAAAAATTGCCCGAGAAAGGGTTATTTTGAACTCCAATTTACTCTGTATCAACCCATTTTTCCATTAAACCAACCTAAAGTACTATAAATAGCACTCAAAGTTTATGTCCTATGTTTTAGTTTTTGTCATAAACACCACAAGAAAAAAATATAAAGCAAATGGGAAAAAAGGGAGGATGCGAGTTATGAAAAAGCAAACAGTTGATAGGAGAAGCTAAAATTGGGGGAAAAAAAATTTATAACCAGTAACATAAAGGATAATTAGGAAATGTTTAAATATATCGGGAACAAAAGAAATCAGAGGAATGGTAAAGATCCATTACTGTATAAGGCTGGTCAAATTGCCAATCATGATGAAAAAAAGAAACTTCAGCAACCTGCTTGGAATTTAATGCGTTGAACTACACACAAGCCATAAAGATTGGATGTCTTTCTAAAACAAATTGTCAAAGTCAGACAGGACTCACAGATTTGGCAGACTGCTCTGTTTATTTCAGCAAAGCTTTGCTAAAATGCATGGAGAAAATGTGAGTACCATACAAGGTTCAAACCCCTTGATTTTATACAGTCAAAAGGCCAAGTTAACAAGATCAAAGGGTGTGGCAAAACTTCACATTATTAGTGTGGTTAAGTATCTTCATTTCAATATTAAGCACACAGCAATCTCCTGGCTATATCTCCCTGATTATCTGGAATTGTTTCCTGTCTAACACTTAATGTTCCTTTTCCTGTTAAACTCAGGCCCAAATTGGCTAGCACCTTGATCTGCATACCTACAATCAACATTAACATACTTTTCTTCTTTCTCTTAAAAAGACATACAGAATTCCTTCAACTTATTCAGTTATTACAGCACAATTCATCTTTTTCTTACAGTATAATTCTTTCTACTTTCACAATCCCTCCTTTTGGTCAAGCTTCGCCTATGACCAACAATTACTGGGTTCCTTGCATTAACCGTTCTTTGTCTCTCTGTTCATCAGTGATATTTAAAATCATCAGATTAGCACTCTGGTGAGGGGACATGTCTGTGACATGTCTTGCACAGTTTTGGATACAACAGGAGATTAACTGAAAACATACAAAAATTATTAAGATCCCAAATAGGATAGTCAGGGCTTCCTGAAACAACCAGTTTCCTATGCCAGAGAAATTGGACAAGTTACTTAGCCATTTTCACAGGGAACTTGGCTCTTTGTTGGAAAGGTATGTAATCTTTTCTAAGTAGCTAGCGCGATCTATTATATCATTGGTGTTGTCTGGTATATATACACAACATTCTTTGCCAATGAGAGCACAGGTCCCTCCTTTTGCTGCCAGCACTATATCCAATGCCTGACGGTTTTGGAGGACCACTTGTCTGATTGCTCCCGTTTCTTTGGCCAGGGCCCTTAAACTTTCTCCAGTTTCATTTGCCATGATTTCAACTACTGCTTGTAACCTCAGAAGCCTTTTTGCATGATGTATTACTCCCCCAAATGGGATAAAGGAACCACCAATAGCCTCTTCCCAAGTTAAAGGGCTTATGTGATTCACATACCATTGGGCATCCGACAAGTCCCTTCTTTTTCGCCTAAAATTACGGAGGCGTTCTCGTGGGAAGGACTCTAACACTCGGAATTGTGGGAAGAGTTGGGCGGGATAACAGATACCTGACCAGTTAACTGGTAATGTGGTATAGGCCTTTGTCCCACAGACCCAATGATGCCCTATCAAAGCCGGGAAGGGTCGGTTGCACCCCTTTGCCATATAGGTGTCTACAAAGGAGGAGTAATATCCCCCGAAGGGCACAAGGTGATTCTCCTTACGGGGAGTGGTGTTATTTGCATGGCATTGAAAGATTGTACTGTTCTCACTAGGGTGGCTGTAGCGGGAGCAGGAGAGTGATTTCCCTGTTTGATCCCAGGTTGAGAAAAAATTCATATCCCCATACCCGGTCCTCCATTTTTCAATCTTGTTTGAATAATCCCATACACCATTGGTTACAATATGCTGAAGACAACTGCTCCTCCCCAGATTCAGCCCTGTCCCATTACACACCCAACACCAGTGACCTTTTCCCTCCACCACGCTTATCCATTTAGATACATTTATTCCTACTGCTTCCCAAGTGTCATTACTGTTCCATGTCTTGTTAAATGGATGAGGTCCTCCGGTGAGGCCTGGGGAATTAAGTGGGATTGCCAAGACAGGAACACCAGCTTGTGAGTGGGCTGGGATGTGGCTGCAGACCCAGCAATTAGAGATATTAAGGGTCTGAGCGATCCATACTTGCTGGTGGATAAAAGAATTGTCATTGTCATTGTGGATTCCCCAGACCTTAAGACACCAGTAGCCGAGGAACAGGCCCCACCAGAGGCACATGCTGGAGGCAAGACCCTTTCTGGTTCTGACAACCTCAGCTGAGGGAACCGCAGTCACGGTTTTATGTCCACCAGGCAGCAGGCGCTAGGCTCACTGCTGCTTCTTCTTGGGCCTTGCTTTTGGTTGTCGTCTGCTTCAGGCAACCCTTACGTGAACGTAGGTTGTAAGGTATTGCAGGCTGTTCCTCTACGTCTTCTTCTGGAGTCAAAATTGACTCTGCGTGGTCCTGAGGCGATGACTGGTCTGCTGGGGGTGGTGCCTTCTTACACTGCGAAGCCTGTATCCATGCTGCTATGCCGGATAGCTTAACAGCCGTCTGGGTAGTGAGCAGCACCTGATGTGGGCCCTTCCACCGGGGTTCCAAGGCGTGTTTTCGTTGGTGGTGTCGTATGTAGACCAATCACCTGTCTCGAGGGTGTGGCAGGCGTCAGAGGTGGGTTCGGTTGGCCAGGCGGCTCAAACCTGTGAATGGAAGTGACTTACAGCTTGCATTAGTCCCTTGCAGTACTGTAGGAGTGTACTGTGAGTCAAGTTCAAGTCTGAGACTGGAGTAATGGTAGTCATTGTTCGCATAGGGCGCCCCATAACAATTTCAAAAGGACTTAATTTATGTCTTTGGGATGGGGTGGATCGAATTTCCATAAGGGCCAATGGTAAGGCCGCTGGCCAGCTTAACCCTGTAAAGTCACAAATTTTTGCAAGCTTATTTTTTTTTTTGCATGCCATTTCGTCTTTCAACTGCACCTGCGCTCTGTGGGTGGTAGGGACAGTGCAGCAAGTGCGTGACATGTAATACACGATCCAGGTGCTGAACAAGTTGTCCAGTAAAATGTGTACAAAGTGGCAGGAATTCCTTTGTCACTGGACAAAGTGGCAGGAATTCCTTTGGCAGGCATAATATGATTTAACAAACATTTGGCAACAGACAGTGAATCAGCTTTGCGACAAGGAAAGGCTTCAATCCAGCCCGAAAATAAGCATACCATAACCAGAATGAATTCATAGCGTTGACACTTAGGCATTTGTACAAAATCAAGCTGCCAATGCAAGAACGGTGCTTGGGGCAGGCCCCAGAACCCGTGAGCTACCTTTACAGGTTTGCCAACATTGTAGCTTTGGCAAGTGGTACAGGTGGCACAGTGGCGAGCTGCAAAAGAGCTGAAATGTGGGGCTGTCAATCCTGCCTTAGTTACAGCAGAGACCATCCCCTCCTTTCCGACATGCGAAACGCCGTGTAGCAGGGCGGCCAGAGCTGGGTAGAGCGAAAAGGGGGCCACAAAGGCACCACTAGGCGAGTGTCAAAGGGAATCAGGGTGTAGAGAGCAACCCTGGGCGACCCAGGAGTCTTTTTCTGCTTCTGGGGCAGAGTCTTGGAGCAGGGTGAGGTCAGAAAGGGACGGCGGTGGTACAGAAACAGAAAGGGAACCGAGAAACGCACCGGGGGAAGGTTCTATGGCAGCATTACCCTTAGCAACATCAGTATCTGCTGTGGAGTGACCAGGGCACTTAACAATAGCTAATGCAGATGGGAGTAAAACTGCATACAGGAGAGCAGCAATGTAGGGGCCATTCTTGATAGGGGTACCAGCAGAGGTAAGGAAACCCCGAGCTTGCCAGAGGGTGCCAAAGTCATGTACAACCCCAAAAGCATATCGAGAATCAGTATAAATGGTGGTGGAGCGTCCCTCAGCCAGAAAGCAAGCGCGGGTTAGGGCAACTAGTTCAGCAACTTGTGCTGAGGTCACAGAACGGAAAGGCGCAGCTTCTAGGGTTTCAGAGAGTGATACCACAGCGTATCCTGCGAGGAGACGACCTTGGCTATCTCTAAAGCAGGAACCGTCAGTGAATAACACAAGGTCGGAGTTAGAGACAGGGACATCAGAAAGGTCAGGGCGCGGGACGGTGACAGCAGAGACAGTTGCAAGGCAGTCGTGGGGTTCACCATCATTAGACAGAGGAAGGAGAGTGGCAGGGTTCAGTTGAGAACAGCGCTTTATGGTGATATGTGAAGCCGAAAGCAGTAAAAGTTCGTACCTAGTGAGGCGGGCGGAGGAAAGGTGAGCTGTATTACATTGTAGCAGGAGAGTTTCTACAGAGTGAGGGACCATGAGAGAAACAGGAGAGCAGAGGACAAGGGACTCAGACATTTCAATTAGGCGTGCCGTGGCAGCCACAGCACGCAGACAGGGGGGTAGACCTTGGGCAACAGGATCCAAGGTGGCAGAGAAATAAGCTACTGGACGATTTTTGCCACCATGCTCCTGAGTAAGAACCCCAAGTGCACAACCAGATTGCTCGTGGCAGAAAAGGGTAAAGGCTTACAGTAGTCAGGTAACCCTAAGGTGGGGGGGGGGGCAGTGAGAAGCACTAAAGAGTCAGTTTCTGAGGCAGATAATGAAGGGGAACAGAGGAGTAGATCATTTACACATTGGACCAATGTGGACCCAGAGGGGAAGACCAGGTCAACAAGGTCTTTGGCTAATGCTTGGGAAAAGTAAGACGGGCTTTCTGTGTACCCCTTGGGAAGCATACTGCTGCTCCTTGTAAGAAAAGGCAAAAAGATACTGGGACGTAGGGTGAACCGGGACAGAAAAGAAAGCAGAACACAGATCAACATCAGTAAAATGAGTTGCATCTGGCAGGATAGAAGCCAGATTAGTTGCTGGGTTAGGGATTACAGGAAAGGTGGGTACAACAATGCAGTTAATAGCTTGAAGATCCTGAACAAACCACCATGATTTACCATCAGCTTTTCGAACTGGGAGGAGGATAGGGGTGTTACAGGGGCTGGAACAGGGGACAATAATGCCTTGTTCCCACAGGGTGGATTTGACCGGAGCTGAAACCTTTAAATCCCAAAAACCCGGTGCCACGACCCCTTCTCTGACCTTATCCCCATTCTTGGTACCCTCCCCATTCCCAGTACTGTCTGCCCTGCCCTGAATAATGCTGTATTTGCAGAGCTATCAACTTTTGTGAGGACTGCTTCTCTTTCTTTTTAGAGTGCAGTGGCAATGCTCTGCCACTGCTTGCAATTTGTCCATGGTCTTGGCCTCCCATCCAACACTTATTTGCTTTAACATACTGCTAATAGCAGATAAGAGGCTATTAACAAACGCATGCGCCAGGGCGCCCTGTCCATTTTTACCTGGTTGCTGTATCCCAAAAAACCCAAAAAAACCCAACCAAACAAACAAAAAAACCATCAGTCAGTCTGTGTGATAGTTGCCCGGGTTTTTTTCTTTGTTGCTGTTTACGGGGTTATAAGTAGTTTACACAGTTGCAGGAGGTCTGCTTCAGAGGGTTCATAGGCATTGCGCACTAGCAAAATTCCTCTGCAAATTTGGTAGGGTTTTCCTGGGGCTTTGGAAAACCTTTTAAAATCGAGTGGAGCTCCGTGTGGGTCCAGGGTTTATAGCTTCAAGTGGGACCGGTCTGAGTCTTCTTGGAGGACGGGGTAAAGGGAAGCGCTCGGTCTGGTGGTGGGAGAGGAGGTTTCCAATAAAGCTTTTTCTTATAATTAGAATTTTTAAGGGAGGCGAGCTTCGATTCAGTTCATTTAAGATTTGCCTCGTCCCACCACTGCATGAAGCTATCTACCTCTCCTCTAGCCAATTTAGTTTTGGGAAGGCCAAGTTTGTCTTTTAAGACGTCCACTTGGTCTTTGTTCCAAGATCCTAACAGTGGCCACTGAGTTTTGGGATCCCCCCAGAGTTAATCTAGATCATTTTTCCAGAAATTTACAGGAGTCCGGACCCTTTCTAAAATATATAAACTGAGCCAGGGTCCCTTTAGGGAACTATCCCTGCTTAGACGTCTAGTTACCCATACAGGAGGACTTCATACACCAATCACACAAGGAGGAAATTCGGGTTCGTCAGAGCGGTGCCCAGTGCAACACACAAAAGAAGCCCACAGGCTACTGCCTCAATCGCCCTTGCGTTCACTCCAAGGATTTTATCCAAGGTGCGGTGCGGCTGCGATTGTGCAGATTCCAGTCACACAGACCGTGGGGACAGGAGCCCCTTGGTCGGCCAGTCCCTGGACAGGGATGGCTCCCAGACTCACTCACACCACAGGGAAGACGGATAGACACAGAGACAAGACAGTCCTCAGTCCGGACAAAATAATTACCTGACCAGAGTCCTGATGTTAGATCCCGGGATCCCTACCAGAACAGAGCAGGAACCAACAGGTTCGATGGCGTAGACTTCGCTATGGTTGTGCACCTTTCCGTTCTGGCGGAGGACCGCTCAGGCCAAATGCCCAGGTGCCGGCTACCACGGTCATCCTGCCAGACAGTCAGGGATCACACAGCCTCAGCGAAGACGGTTGCCATCTCGGTGGAACCTCCAAATTGTCAAAGTCAGACAGGACTCACAGATTTGGCAGACTGCTCTGTTTATTTCAGCAAAGCTTTGCTAAAATGCATTCAGAAAATGTGAGTGCCATACAAGGTTCAAACCTCTTGATTTATACAGTCAAAAGAAAGCCAAAATTAACAGGATTAAAAGGGGGGCAAAACTTCACATAATTAGTGTGAGGCTACTCAAGTACTCTTCATTTCAATATTAAGCACACAGCAATCTCCTGGCTATATCTCCCTGATTATCTGGAATTGTTTCCTGTCTAACACCTAATGTTTCTTTTCCTGTTAAACTCAGGCCCAAATTGGCTAGCACCTTGATCTGCATACCTACAATCAACATTAACATACTTTTCTTCTTCCTCTTAAAAAGACAAACAGAATTCCTTCAACTTATTCAATTATTACAGCACAATTCATCTTTTTCTTACAGTATAATTCTTTCTACTTTCACACCCAGGACAGGGCTCCTGGTGATTAGCACGAGTCATTAGGGATTGTGGTTTCCATGGAGCCAGGCAGGGGCCGTATCTCGCTGAGGGTCTCACTGGGACCCATCCTGCGATCCCAGGGACACTGATCCAGCCCCAGTCCCTGTGTCCCATCCTCACTCCAGGGAATTGGCTCAGCCCATGGTGTATAGACACCCTGTATAACTAGCACAGATTCCGGCTTTCTCACACCCTCCCTGCCCCTGAGTGTCTTTGTTCCACAGATGCCCTCGTGGGCCAAGGGAAACTGCAAGATGTCTTTGTAAGTGCCCCCCAAAACTCCCCAGCTCTGTGCCTTGCCTCACCCCACACCAATGCACCATGCATCCCCTCACTGCATATGAATACCCCCTGCTGTCTGGGATCAGGACTGTCTGGTGTGTGGCTGTGTGTGTTTGTGTCCTGGTTTTGACTCATACACATAGTGACTCTCTTCCCTCCCTACCCCAGGAGCCCAACCCCAGCGCTGAGGGACTCACCTATGCCGAACTGGACCCCCCAGCGCTGCAGACTAAGCGGGGGGCCCTGTCCCCAAACCCATCCTGTATGCCGCAGTCAGCACCTGTCCTCTGCCCCCATAGAGGAAGTCACTAGATCAATGGGGCAGGGAGGATGGTCCCCAGAGAGTGATGCAGTGACAACCCCCAGAGAACAGGCTCAGCTTATGGTCTCTCCTGAATCCCTTCCCCCGCCCGCATCTGGTACTGCCCCACCCAGTCACATGCCTCACCCTCAGTCCCATGGGTACATGCGCTGGTCTCAGATTCCCTCCCCTCTCCCTGTGGGCACACACCCTGGTCTCAGACCCACCCCTATGGGCCCACCCCCTGGTCTCAGACCCACCCCAATGGGCCCACACCCTGGTCTCAGACCCACCCCCATGGGCCCACCCCCTGGTCTCAGACCCACCCCCATGGGCCCACCCCCTGGTCTCAGATCCGCCCCCATTGAAACATGCCCTGGTCTCAAATCCCCCCTGTCCACTCCTGTCTATCTGCAATACTCACTGAGGAAGACGATGGTGAGAGCAGATGCCATAATGGGCCAGTGAGGGGCACCAGCCACACCCCTTTTCCCAGCTCCACCCAGCCTCAGATAAGGAGTTCCACTGCATCGACCACCCCTTGTTTCTCATCTGCAGGCAAAATCTCATGTGGTCACAGTTACCAGAGGTCTCTGCAAAACCGAGGAAACCCTGAAATCATCAGCCTAGCCAAATGTTCAGCAGCACCAGCTTGTCCATGTCTCTGTGGGGAGGGAGGGAGGGAGGTCGTCTTCTTTGGGGAGGGTACACTAGGCTGGGAGCCGGGTTGTCATAATCAGGAGTGCTGACCAGTGTCTGGTGACTAAGGGGTTAACCCTGTAGCTAGCCAAGTATCAGGTGGTAAGTCAATAACAATGCAAGTAGAAAATTCAAACTGAAAAACAGGGGTTTTCTCTCTCTCTTCTGTGTTTGAGAGGTAGAGTAGTCTCTTCCAAGACTGAGGGAAATGGGAGAACGGGAAGCGACTGTCTAGGAAGGAGTACGGCAGAAAGGGATCTAGGGGTTATAGTGGACCACAAGCTGAATATGAGTCAGCAGTGTGATGCTGTTGCAAAGAAAGCAAACGTGATTCTGAGATGCATTAACAGGTGTGTTGTGAGCAAGACATGACAAATCATTCTTCTGTTCTACTCTGCGCTGGTTAGGCCTCAGTTGGAGTATTGTGTCCTGTTCTGGGCACCGCATTTCAAGAAAGATGTGGTGAAATTGGAGAGGGTCCAGAGAAGAGCAACAAGACTCATTAAAGGTCTAGAGAACATGAGCTATGAAGGAAGGCTGAAAGAATTGGGTTTGTTTAGTTTAGAAAAGAGAAGATTGAGAGGCGATATGATAGTCGTTTTCAGGTATCTAAAAGTGTGTCATAAGGGGGAGGGAGAAAACTTGTTCATCTTGGCCTCTGGGGATAGAACAAGAAGCAATGGGCTTAAACTGCAGCAAGGGAGGTTTAGGTTGGACATTAGGAAAAAGTTCCTAACTGTCAGGGTTGTCAAACACTGGAATAAATTGCCCAGGGAGGTTGTGGAATCCCCATCTCTGGAGATATTTAAGAGTAGGTTAGATAAATGTCTATCAGGGATAGTCTAGACAGTATTTGGTCCTGCTATAGGGGCAGGGGACTGGACTCGATGACCTCTCGAGGTCCCTTCCAGCCCCAGTATTCTATGATTTTATGATTCTCTCTCCAAGAACGGATTTCTTAGAATGTGTAAGTAGGGAAAAGTTTAGCTAGTCCGTCAGGATTTGTTGTTTTCCTTGTTTGGGGATTTGGAAATAATGTCTAAGCTGTTAATTGTGTTTTTCTTTTTTCTTTGTAACCAAGTTTTAGCCCATGGGGTTTCCCTGAGTATCTTTATCAATTTGGTGGCTCTTTCCATCTAACCACTTTACTGTGCTTGCTACTGTAGTTTTATTTTGATAATAAAGAATTGTTGTATCTTGTAATTAACTGAGATTGGTTGATTGTTGTGTCCTTAGGACTCAGTGCCTACTTACAAGGGCAGAGTTCATTGTTGTCTGTGAATCTCCTGTTTTCCCAACTCCAAGTAAAACAGAGCTTGGGGCATGGGGAGAGTATTACCTTAGGTAGGAGGTTTCCCACGTGATCTCTTCCCTGGTTTTCTTGGATTTACTTAGGTGGTGGCAGCAGATTCCCCAAAATCTGGGTATTAGGATTTTTTTAGGGGGAGGAGTTGTACCAGAGCCTGCAGAGGCAAGATTTTGGAGTGCTTTTGAGGGACCCACTTCTGCATTCATCATGCCAGAGTTGGGGACAGCCTTGACACAGATGTGTACAGGATCTGAAATTCAGTCTTTGACTGACCATTTAAAGGAAGGTGTCATAAGGCATGTGCGTGAGGGGGCAGAGTTAAGGGTGTTTGGGAAACAGTAGGTGGCATTTCTTGGTTCCGGAGAGTTTGACTATTCAAAGCCTACTGCTTAGCCTGCAATCCTGCCCATGTGCAACATGAGCCCTGGCACTATCAGAAGAACAGGTGTGATGGGGAGAAAAGCAGGTGTGATGGGTTTGCTGCTCTTTGCTGCATAGCTGAGTGGGGATGGCAACTTTGCAGCTTTACACTCTTGCGCAATGCCGTTATTCCTGAAAATAATCGGCGTAACAGCATCGCGCAAGAGGGTTTCTCTTGCACAGAAAGGGGCAGTGCAGACAGCTCCTTCTGGCGCAAGAGCCTCTTCTGCAAAAAAGGTGGCTCATTAGGCGATATTCCACGCTTAGCCTCATTTGCATATTTCTCAGGCAAGAAGCCGCGAGTGCAGACATAGCCTGACTCAGCCAGCCGCGAGTGCAACAGGGCCTCATTTATCCCATCAAATGCAGAGGGGCCAGATCAGATCAGCACAAATCCAGATTCTCTGGGGAACGGGGCAGTGCGAGGCTGCAGCGCCACCTAGCGGCCACAGGAGGAATTGCCGGCCCTTGTCCCTGTGTGTGCTGGTTGGGAGGTTCCCATGGAAAGCAGCACAGTAGAAGGTTGGAAATAAAGGGCTCTAGTGCCCCCTCAGGAGTGTGTGGCCCCAAGGACCATACGAGAAGGGGCTGTCGCCCTGAAGCGGGTTCCCCCAGGGCCAACGGGCCAAGTGTGGATGTGACCTGTGGGCCCATGAGAAGGGGAATGATGTTGGTCTCCAAGGGAGGGGAACACCTGGCCTGGGGCAAGTCCCTTCAGCTGAGCCTGCCCAGAGATGCTCTCAGCATCTGTATCGTTCTGCAGCTGGCGGGAGGGGGGGGGGAGGAGAGGGGGAGGGAAGGGGCTGTCTGTGTGTTGCTGGGGGAGGCTTATGAGCCTGGCTCCCCACAGCAGGTCTAAGGGCTGCCCAGGCCCAACCAGGATCTGCAAACAGAAAGGGCTTGGTTCTTAGCTGTTACATGGGAGTCCTAGTTCCCAACCTCCTCCTCTAACCCTTAGTCCCCACTCCCCTCCCAGAGCTGGGACCAGGGCCAAATGTGCCTGACTACTAGCTTACTCCTGCCAGGTAGCCAGCAGCTGCACAAACACAGCTTATGTCCCTCTCTAGGGGCCTAGCCACACACCCACTGGCAGCTCAGTGGGCAAGGTTTATGTGGCACATGGGAAAGTCCCTGAGTCTCTCCTGGTTGGTGACCCATTGGGTTGAATGGAATTTCTCTTGCTCCCATTTTCTTTTGAACCTGGCTGATTTAATTCACAGGCTGACTAAAGACCCTTAGAACCAAGCGTTACAGCGTAAAGCCGCCAACACCGCTCAGCTATGGTGCAAGGGGCAGTGAACCCAGGTGTTCCCCTTCATGCCCATTCCTCGCATGGTGCCAGGGCTTGTGTTGCACGTGGGCAGGTTTGCAAGCTGAGCAGGAGGCTTTAAAGAATCAAAGCCTCCAAAGCCAGGAAATGCCACTTACTGTTCCCTAAACACCCTTAACTCTGTCCCTTCACTAACAGGCCTCACAACAGCTTCCTTTAATTGCATGATCACTTCCTGATTTTATTTACATGAGTCACCAACCACTTGGATCTAGAAACAAAGAAAGGGGGAGGGGAATCGTCATGGAAATAATGGTCAGTCAATGATTGAATTTCAGAACCTGTGGTCTCCTGGCTCCCCACAGACAGAGGAGACTTCCCTTTCTCCCCACAGAGATACGGACAAGCTGGAGCTGCAGGACACTGAGCCAGGCTGATCATTTCCTCGGTTTTGCAAAGACCTCTAATTAACTGTGATTGCACGAGATGTCGCCTGCCGATAAGAGGCAAGGGATACCAGAAGAGATGAAATATTATTGACTTCCTGTAGCTGCAACCACCAGCTGAGTACCTTATTTGAGGAGGGGTGGAGCTGCGCATTAGGGGATCGGTGGTACCCTTCACTGCCCCATTATGGGATCTGCTCTCACCATCCTTTTCCTCTGTGAGTATTGCAGAGAGCCAGAGGCATGCGCCTGTGGGGAGATCTGAGACCAGGGCATGTGCCCATTGGAGGGAAACTGAGGCATGTGTCCAATGGGGAGGGTATGGGTCTGAGCGGCTGGATGCGGCAGAACCAGCTGCAGGAGGGTTATGGGGAGACCATAAGCCGAGCCTATTCTCCCATGACAACTTGCTTTACTTAAGAACCTTGGGTGAGGGACCTTGTCAGAGGCTTTCTGGAAATCTAAATGCACTATCTCCACTGGATCCCCCTTGACCACATGATAGTTGATTCCCTCAAAGAACTCTGGCTATTAGTAAGGCATGATTTCCCTTTACAGACACCATGTTGACTTTCCCCAACAAATTATGTTCATCCATATGTCTGACAATTTTATAATTGTCACAGACTGGCCTGACTGCATCCAAGCACACCGAGGTGGGGCAGAGTCCCTGGTCCCATGGTGCAGTGGGGGGAAACTGAGGCACAGAACAAGGCAGGGTCACCCAAAAGGTGCAGAGTGAGCCAAGGGTGCACCCCACATTAACATGCCCATCCCAGGACCCCGCTCCTCTACCCTCTCCTCTGCTCCCAGTGGACATGCCTAACGTACACATTGCGGCTGCAGTGCGGGCATTTTGCTCAAGAACAACTGTTCTTGTGCAAAAACTTGTGGCACGTCTACACTGCACATGAATTTTTGCGCAAGTAAATTTGCAGTGAAGCATCAGAAAAGAGGGCTTCTTGCACAAGAGTTATTCCTCTCCCCACGAGGAATCAGCCCCTTTTGTGCAAGAGCTGTTGTGCAAGAAGGCAGCGTGGACAGGCTCCAGGGGCTTCTTGAGCAAGACACTTTTATGGCTAATATGGCCATCAGAGCTTTCTTGTGCAGGAGAGCATTCAACTGCCATGGACACTCTTGTACAAAAGCACATGGCAGGGTGGAGGCGCTCTTGCACGAGACCTTTTGCTCAAGAACTCCTGCGTGAAACAGTTCTCGTGCAAGAAGCCTGCAGTGTAGGGCAGGGAGCAGCCTGTGGGGCTACTGGAGCTGCTGGCCGCAGGATGCCCAGTCAGGGAGTGGGGGGGGACCCCTAGGAATGGCTCAAACTTCCCAGAGGGATGGCTAGAGGAAGGACATTTGCCTGGCAGGGTGAGGTGGGGGGGCAGTGACCTCACAGTGACTTTGGGCAGCCCTCAGCATATGAGGCAAAGGGCAGGTGGGGAGGTGGTGACCTCACAGAGGGACCCACATCTCAGGCTGATAAAGGGGGGGGGGCGGGCCCAGGGGACTTTGGAGACCCCCGGTTGCTTTAGCTCTGGTGCGTCTCCTCCTCACGGTTCCTTTGTGCTCTGTGAGTTCCACATCCCGACACCTTTGTGCAGAAGGTAAGAGCCCCCAGGGGTTTGGATCCCGCCCGGGGCCGGCTGGGTTCCTCCATCCCGCCCGCATTTCTGCTCTGTTCTTACCTCTTCTGTGCCCTTCCCCTGCTGCTCCCCCCCCCCCCCCAGCTTGTGACACAACAGACAAGCTGAGGGATGGGGTGAGATTTGCAGGAGCCCGTGGGGAGGGGGATGCAGCCCCCCTTGTGGGGACTGGTGAGGTGGGGCTGGAACAGGTCTATGCCGGTGTCTTTCAGAAGAAAGCTCCACCCCCCACAGCTTAGACTCGCCCCTGATTGGCTGAGCAGGGGCTGTTGATGGGTAGGAGACTCAGGGTATGTCTACACTACAGAGTTAGTTCGAACTAAGCGAATTCGAACTAACGCGTCTAGAACTAAAAACTAGTTCAAATTAGCGTTTTGCTAATTCGAACTAGCATGTCCACATTGAGTGGACCCTGAACAGGGCTTAAGGATGGCCGGAAGCAGTGCCGGCAGGGCATCAGAGGAGGACTTAGAGCGTGGAGATGCTGTCTCAGGCTAGCCGAGGGCTGCGCTTAAAGGGTCCCGAGCCCCATCCCGGACTGACAGTTCTCAGGGGTGCCCCGCTTGCAAAGCAGTCCTGGCTTGGAGTGCCCGGAGTGCCCACACTGGGCACATCACAGCACTCGGCCATCAGCCCGGCTGCACTTGCCGCAGGCTGCCATCTGGGGAGAGGGGGCAATTGGGGGGCTGCAGGAGAGCTTCCACCCCCAGAAGCCCGCAGAGCCAGCCCAGTCCTCCCCATCAGGGGCTCGTGCCCCATTCCCCCCTCACCTCCTTCCACTTACCCTTCCCTAGCCCCCCTTCCTGATGTACAAAATAAAGATAACGTTTCTTCCAACATTGACTCTGTCTTTATTGAACAAAACTGGGGGAGACTGGGAAAAGGAGGTGGGAGAGGGGAAGAGAAAGGCTGGGAGAGGGGAGGGCAACTAACATGATCAGGGGTTGGGAACAGGTCCCAGATGAAGAGAGGCTACAGAGACTGGGACTGTTCAGCTTAGAAAAGAGGAGATGGAGCAGGGACAGGATAGAGGTCTCTAAAAGCAGGGGTTGGATGGAGAGGGTGCATTCAGAAAAGTTCTTCATGAGTTCCCATAAAGAAGGACTAGAGGACACCAGAGGAAAGGAATGGGTAGCAGGCTTCAAACTAGTAAGAGAAAGTTAAGTATCAGAGGGGTAGCCGTGTTAGTCTGAATCTGCAAAAGCAACGAGGAGTCCTGTGGCATCTTATAGACTAAATGAAGTGTAGGAGCATAAGCTTTCGTGGGCAAAGACCCACTTCGTCAGATGCATGTAGTGTAAATTTCCAGAGGCAGGAATAAATATGCAGGCCAGGATCAGGCTGGAGATGAGGAGGTGGATCCAATCAAGAAGGATGAGGCCCACTTCTAGCAGCTGATCTGGAGGTGTGAATTCCAAGAGAGCAGAAGCTGCTTTTGTAGTTAGCAAGCCATTGACAGTCTTTGTTTAATCCAGAGCTGATTGTGTCAAACTTAAAGATGAACTGTAGCTCCGCAGTTTCTCTTTGAAGTCTGGTCCTGAAGTTTTTTTGCTGCAGGATGGCTACTTTTAGATCTGCAATTGTGTGTCCAGGAAGATTGAAGTGTTCCCCTAGAGGTTTTTGTATGTTGCCATTCCTAATATCAGATTTGTGTCCATTGATTCTTTTAGGTAGGGACTGTCCTGTTTGGCCGATGTATATAGCAGTGGGTCATTGTTGGCACATGATGGCCTATATTACGTTGGTGGATGTGCAGGAGAATGTACCAGTGAGAGTATGGCTGATCTGGTTAGGTCCTGTGATGGTGTTGCTGGTGTATACATGTGGGCAGAGTTGGCAGCGAGGTTTGTTGCAAGGATTGGTTCCTGAGTTCGAGTGATTATGGTGTGTTGTGTAGTTGCTGGTGAGAATCTGCTTCAGGTTGGCGGGTTGTGTGTGGGCAAGGGCCGGCCTAACTCCCAAGGCAAATAGTTAACCTGTGGAACTCCTAGCTGCAGGAGGCTGTGAAGGCTAGAACTGGAACAGAGTTTAAAGGGAAGGGAGATCAAGTCATGGAGGTTGGGTCCATGGAGTAGTGTTAGCCAGAGGGTAGGAGTGGTGTCCCTGCCCAAGGTTTGTAAGCTCAGGTCTCAGGGTCGGGGGTCTCAGTGGACCCCCTTGATTTTCATGCACACCTGCTCCTGGGTGGCCAGGCTGGCAGCTCTCCTGCCCTAGCCGGCCACTTTCCTGTGACCTAGTGCGGAGGTCGTGGATGAGGTCCACGATGTCCGCACTAGCCCAGGTGGGTGCCTGCCTCTTGCGGTCCCGGGCAAGCTCCCGGGAGCCGCCAGTCTGGTCCCGGGAAGAGGGGGTGGGCTGGGGGACATCGGGTGGGTGACTCTGTGCCGTGCCAGGTGCAGGGTCTGCTAGCTGGGTGCTGGCAGACTTGCACCTGGCACGGGCACCGTAGCCAGCCCGTGCCCCTTTAAGGGATCTGGGGCCTGGAGGGGGGCAATAGAGTTTCTCTTGTGTTGGCCAGAGTGGCCACCAGGGAAACCTGGGGAGGGCTAGCCTCCCACTCGTTTGAATTAAGGGGCTACACAGCCCTTAATTCGGACTAGTAAGTTCGAACTAGGCTTAATCCTCGTAAAATGAGGTTTTCCTAGTTCGAACTAAGCGCTCCGCTAGTTCGATTTAAATTCGAACTAGCGGAGCGCTAGTGTAGCGCCTAGGAATGTTAGTTCGAACTCACGTCCGTAAGTTCGAACTAACATTGTAGCGTAGACATACCCTCAGGTCCTTGCAGTGCCTGTGCAAGACCGAGCCGATAAGCAAGGGGCCATTTGGGGGCTGGGGGCAGTCGCTCTGGGGAGTTGGAACCCCTGGACTTCGCTCTTCAGGCTGCGCCCCAAGCTCCCCTTTGCTCCTCTCATTTGCAGAATGGCCAAACGCTTCAGACAATTCTTTAAGAACACCCTGAAGATGGCCCCAGGGCCGGTGGGGAGCAGCTCCTCCGTCCCCGCGGGCGGGGAAGCTGAATCCCACCAGCTCGGGGCGACTCGCCCACCGGACAGGCCCACCCGGACCTGGCTCCAGGGGCGGCTGGGAAGGCGGGACCCAGCCCAGCGGGGCAGCCGGGTAGGGTGGCTCTGGGGCCTCCTCCTCTGTGGAGAGAAACATCTGCCCCGGGAGCCCAGCCCCCATTACCACCAGGGGGCATCGCCCTGCCCGGCCCCCGGGGACCTGCCAGTCTCCGGGAGCCCCCAGCCCGTCGCTCCCCGCACCAGCCCCTGTAGCTGTGGGTCCAGGTCCGTCAGCAGCAGCGCCTGGGCCTCCAGCTGCAGCCGGGCCACCTCCCGCAGCCGCTCAGACCCAGGTGAGGGGCCGTGAACACGCTGGGCCCAGGGGCTCACCCAGTACCCGGGGGGGGGGGAGGGGCTGAGAACGTTGGCAGATGTGAGGGTGGAAGGGGGATGGGTCCCTGCGAGGGGCGTGTGGGGCCCAACCTGCCCTGGGTCCCTGACATGGGGGCACGTGACCCCTGCTGGCCACTGGAGTCACCCTGTTCCCTTCCTTCCCGCACAGAGTCCCCCTGCGCCTCACCGGAGCGCTGCCAGGAGCTGGTGGACTCCTGGGTGGAGGACGTGTCCATTTTTGACATCGAAGAGCAGCTCCACACCCGGGACACGGTAGGAACCTTCTCCACACGGGGGGGACCCGAGTGTGTCCGGCCCCTTCCCAGCACGTCCCCCCCCCCCGGGAGGGGCTTGTCCCTGGGGATCCCCCTGGTGCCCCTTCTCCTGCATAACATGGGCCCCCCAAGCTGGGGGCTCTTGTCATGCACCAGCTGGGCCCCCACAAGCCTGGGGCAGCAGTTGGGGGCGGAGTGTGGGTGCTTGGAGAACCAGCAGCTCCCACCTCCACTCCTGGGAGACCTGAGCCCTGCCGCTGCCCGGGGGGGGGGAGCAGGCCCCAGGCTCACAGACTCTCTCTGGGGTGCAGAGCCCAGCCGCCCTCCAGCGGTTCCTCCTGGCCATCTCCACCGCCTGCCTCGCCGCCCTCCAAAGGGGCGAGGGCACCCTGGCGCCGCGCTGCAGCAGGGACACCGTGGTGGCCAGGATTGTGGTGAGCGAGTCGCGGTGGCCGGGAGGAGGGGAGGGGATACGAGGGGTGGACAGGGGTCTGCCTGAGCAATGGGTGTGGGTGGGGGACCTGGAAATGGGATGGGTGGGGCCAGGAGAGCTGGAGGGGGTGTGTGGGTGGGGTTGGTGGAGGAGGGAGGGACAGAGAAATGGGGCAGGTCTGGGGTGCTGGACAGGAAGGGGGATTCGGGACAGGGAGGGGTCTCCCCGGGCCATGGGGGGGGGCTGGAAGGCAGCAGAGCGGGCTGCTGGGGATGCGCCTGGGGAGCTGGGATGAGGAGGTTCAGAGGCTGGTCACCAGGGCAGTGAGGGGCAGGAGACGGCCTGGGGACAAGGACTGAGCTGGTCCCGGTTTGGGAGGGGGGTGCTGGGAGGGGCCCTGTGCCGGGCAGGGGGGCTACAGGGCAGCGGGAGGCAGTGGGGTTGGATCCTGCTGGGTGGGGGGCGCTGGCCGTGTGAGCGTCTCTTGGGGGCCCCAGTCTCACACGCCCCTTTGTCTCCTTGGGTCTCCCAGGAGATCATGGAGGCCTCCCCCCCACCTCTGGTCTTGGCCAATTGCCTCAGCGCCGCCTGCAGCCTCAGGTACCGACCCCCCCCGACCCCCCCCCAAGAGCAGATCCCCTGACCAGGGAGTGGGAAAGTCTCCTGCTGCTGAATTAACAGTCTCTGCCCCTCTCTCCTGCCAGCACCCTGAAGCCTCCCCTGCCGGCCCAGCTCCTGAGCCCCCTGCTGAGGGCGGCCGTGGGACAGACAGTGTCTGGGGACTGGCAGCAGGAGCCCACCCACAATCAGGTACGTCCCCTCCCTCGCCCCCACCCAGCCAGGAGCAGGAGCAGCCTCTGGCGGCCTGGATCCCCCAACCCCAGCCCCCCCTCTGACCCAGGGCTCCCCCTTGCCTTGCAGGAGTTCAGCCGGGTCCTTGCTGACATCCTCGATGTCCTATTGGGCAATGTCCTCGCCGCGTCCCCAGACACCGCCCGGCTCCAGCTGATTCTGGAGGTGAGCCCCGTGGGGGGGACGGGGCCATTGTCCCTGCTTCCCCGGGGGGTCGAGGGAGGAGCAGTGTCAGTGCCTGGGGGGGGGGGCACAGTCTGAGAGGAGCCCCAAGCTCTGCCCAGAACCGGCGCCTCCCTTCGGGTCCTGACCTGCCTCTTTCCCCCCCAGCACCTGAGCCCCTGGCTGGAGTCCCGCCTGCCCCAGGAGCGAGCCAGGGCCCTTGGCAGCACCACGGCCCTGCTGGGAGTCGCCACCACCCTCCCGGGGTTTGACGTAAGTGACCTCGGAGCCGGGGGGTCTGGGGCTGCAGGGTGCGGGGCTGGGACCGTCCCCGGGAGGCAGAGGCAGGGTCGGGAATTGGCCGGGACTGATCCGCGTTCCACTTTCCCTGGGGAGGGGCGACCCTGGGCCTTTCAGGGAGCGGCCGTTTGTGTGGGACAGGATGCTCAGGGACACCCCCCTCTTCTCTCTCCCCTCAGAACTCCGCCGACTGGCCGAGGATGGGTCACCACGTGGCCCAGCTGGGCCTTTTCATTTCGGACCCTTCCGAGGACGTCAGCCGGCTGGCCCGGGAGGGGGTGCACCGCCTCTTCCAACTAGTCCTGCACCACAGGGGTAAGTAACCCAGCTGGGAAGTGGGCCCCAGGGACACCCTGAGGGTGCCGGCGGCGGGGGGAGGGGACCCAACCCTTTTCCTCAGACTGGTCCAAGGGGGGATGCGTCCCTCTGTGTTCCCGTCCTTCTGCCCCCTGTGCCCCTCCATTTGCCCAGGGATGCCTGCAGGGGCCCGTGGGAGGGGAAGGGCTCAGACCTGCCAGCAGAATGACCCTGTTGTGTCTCTTCCAGGCCTCAACATCCACCAGGCAGAGGACCTGTGGTGCAGGCACTGGTACAAGGAGAGGTGGGTCCTGGCTCACAGCAACACCGTGAGGGTGGGAGAGGTAAGGACGCGCTGCCAGGGCAGGGCAGGGCTCGGGGGTGGGGCTGGCTGGGGCCCTCGTGCGGGTAGGACGCGGGGGGGAAGCGGGGAGTGAGTCGCTGATCGAATGGTCGATGCATTTTCCCTCGACTATTCGAGCTGTGGACAGGGCGGCGCTGCCCCTTTGTGACGCTGTCCCGGCGTTTCAAAGGGGCGGCGCTTCCTAGGGGCAGTGACGCACGGAGCCCGGATCTCCCGTAGGAGGGGAACCAGGGCGGGACGGGGGGCAACACTTTTCGATGGAGGCCGCTCCAAGATGTTGGCCAGTGGCCTAGGGCTGCTCTGTTGTGCGGAGGGGGGTGAGGTCTGGGAGGGCCTTGGGGGCAGGAGGAAGGTGTGACCCGAGGCAGGGGTTAGGGTGCAGGGTGAGGAGAGCATCTGGGTGCAGGGTCTGGAAGGGAGTTTGGGGGAGGAGGAAGCTGTTTTAGCCCCAGGAGTTGGGGCCGGGCTCTGGGCCGTCAGCTGAAACCTCCTGTGCTCTTGATTTCAGGTCTTTGGGCAGCTCTTCACACCAGAGCAGGAGAATGCCTTTCTGGAGACGGCTCTGCACGCTGCCCGCTCCCCCCTGCGGCGCCACAGCAAGGCCGGGCTGGTCCTGGCCCACGCCCTGCAGGGGCAGGCCCATCAGCTCCTGGAATACATGGTGAGCAGCAGGAGCAAATGCAGGAGAATGGGGCAGGGGCAGGGTCTCCTTCTCTTCCCCTCAGTGAGTCCCCCCCACCCCTTTCCTCAGGCTGCCCCCACCCCATGTCCTACCCGCATGGTTGGGGGAGAAACCGTGTCCTAGGAGGCGGGAGGGGGCAGAGGTGTCAGGAGCCCTGGGGGGGTCAGGAGCTCACCCTAAGGGCTGCAGGCCTGACAGGCGTGACCAGAGAGCAGAACAAGTCTCAGCGCAGGAGGGAGGGGGGTGGAAATCCCGGGGGGCCCAGTACCCCTGAGTCCTTGGGGGATGAACCGCTGACGGATTCTGCTTCCCTTGCAGCAGGAAGACAGCCAGTGAGGGAGCTGAGGAGCCAGCAGCTGCGTCCCCCTCTCCCCAACCCTCCTAATTGTATAGAACTGGATTTAAACTCTGATTAAACAACATTTGAAAAAACATTTGTATCAGGCTTGGTCAATAATTTTTAATGGAGGGGGGGCATTTTGATAACTGATCAAGGGCCACATTTCTACTGAGGGGTTTGGGGTCTGGGACGGGGTGGTTGGGTGCAGAAGGGAGTTTAGGGTAGGAGCCTGGGTGCAGGGAGGGGGTGGAGGTCTGCCCTGGCTGGGGGGCAGGGCTGGAGGAGAGTTAGTTAGTTTCTGTCTGGGAGCATGGAGGAAGCAGCCTCAGCTACAGGCTGGGGGGTTTAAAAGCCGAGACCCCCTTCCCTATATCAAGGGGGGCTGAGGCATCCTAGACCTGCCCTGCAGCCTGATGACATCTGTCCTGTGCTGTATCCTGAAGAAGCAATAAACCACCTCTATTCTACCGGCTGGTGGAGTCTGTTCGTGCCATTACGGGGGTGCAGGAGGCGGGGGACCCCAACGCGCCATCACAGGGTGTCAGAGAGGAGTCTGGCCTGGGGGAGGGGTGTCGGGGGGGTGCAGGGTCAGGGAGGGAGCTGTGACCTGGGGAAAGGGGGACTCAGGTTCAGGTGGTCGCCTGGGACAGGCAGTGGGGGAGGGGATGTGGGTGCCGGGGCAGGCTCTGGCTGGGGGGCGCTTACCTAGGCAGCTGCATATGGGGGAGCCCAACTGTCACCTGAGAGGATGGAGGAGCCCGACTGTCACCTGAGGGGACGGGGGAACTCAATTTTCAACTGTGGGGAATGGAGGAAACAATGTGGAGGGGAGGGAGCGAGATGGGGGGGTGAATTGTTCCCGGAGGGGAGATCTCCCTGGCTGGGGGGGGAAGGGACATTTCCAGCAAAGCCCCTCACATAAGAGGGGGACAAATGGGGAGGAGGGAGAGGATGGGGATGGGCAGAGAGCTGGGCAGGTAGAAATGGGGAGGGGAAGGAGAAGGGAAGGGGGAGGAGATGGAGGAGAACAGGGGATGGGAACAGCGGAGGGTGGGGATGAGGAGCAGGACAGAAGTAGGGCAGTGGTGAGGATGGCTGGGCGATGAGAGCCCAGTCAGGGCCCAGGGGAGCTGCCCTTTCTGTGCCCAGGTGTCTGGGGGTCTCCCCCACACGCACATAACCCTGCTCCTCAGAGACTCTTTACAGTTTTTTTTCCAGCTCCCACTTTTGGGGGCAGGGACGTGCTGCCAGGAAGGGGCGATACCTCAAGTCACATCAGAAACACAGAGACACCCCCCCCCCCCACCACGTGACAGAGGCCAGGGCCAGCCTTAGGGAGCCCTACAGCAGAAACCTCTTCCCTCTCCCCCCAACCCAGCTTCAGAGGAGGTGACCTCCCCTCCCCCAGGAGGCTGCAGGGCACATCCCAGAGCAGCGGCTCTCAAGCTTTTTGGCCCCAAACCACCTGGCTCAACATAAACCTTTGCGTTCTAACCATTTTGAGTTGCACCCAGTGTTTCTGGGCAGGGCTATCAACAAAAGGATTAGTAAGAATGATGGAATATGGAGGAAATAAATAACACAAGGCAAGAGAAAAGTGACGACTTTACAATTGAGCGTGTAGCTCTCTATTTTACTGGCATCTTTCTGGGCATGTTACCGTGCATGCGATGCCACCTCAGTGCCATACAGCTGGTAAGTTCTCATTTCTTTTATCATAGCAGCATTCATTGAGAACTGTTTTTAAACTATTTAACAATTAAACAAAAGGGCAGAATTTCTACGGCAGAATTTCATTGCCGTAGAGAGCAAGGAAACCGGCCTTACTGCTACTTTAACTGCAGTAGTCGACAAGAAATGTTCCAAGTACTTGTGATGCTCCTTTTACAATCTGGATAAAACCTCTTCCCAGACGTTTCAAGTCCAGCACAAGACACGATTCTCATGGGCACAGCGCCTTTGGCATCACGGCTCGTCACACGGCAAACAGCTGCTGCGGGTGGCTGACCGGCCTTCGCTAAGGAGCGAGCAACACGGACCGAGCTGTGTGACTGGCCAGCACTGGGCTACTGAAACCAACTGAGCTGCCAGTCAGCAGACCTCGGCGTGGCTCTTTTCAAACTGTGCCTGGCCACGTTTTAACTGGATTGACGTACCCCACTGTGCTCCTCTAGGTGCTATAAGCAGCTCAGCTTCTGACATGGCCACGTGGCGCTGTGTGACAGGTACAATGTTTGACACTTTGTTCAGAGGAGATCACACACGTGAAGATATTTGAAATACAGACAAAATCTCTTCTGTTTAATTTGGTGCCCCAGGAAGCCTGGCTCCCAAGGCAACGTCTAATTCGCCTGTATGGTCGAGCTGGCCCTGCTAGCACAACACTTTGTACCCAGCCCAGCCCGGCTCTGTCGCTGTGGGGAACACGGGCTGCCGGGGGCTGCTCTGAGGTACGATGGTCACCGTGGGGTGTCAGCGCAGCACGGCCAGGGCCTGGCACGTGTGAGAAACAGATTGTGAACTTCCTTTCCCTTGCCAAGATGGCTCTTTGTGGTGTCCCTGTACCCACAGGACGGTCACTTGTTTCCTTTCACCTCCCCCTCTTTCCTCTATTTTTTAATTAATTGCTGTTTAATAAATTGTGTTTGCCCTGAGCTCTATGTAACGAGCTGTGGTCGGGAAGCATCCGGAACACAGAGACCACCCCAGGCTGGGGACTCCCTGCCCCTGTGCTAAGTGCCCAGGACAAGACTGGGGGGTCGCGCCTCCAGGGATCCTGGCCCAGCCTTGCTGGGGTTACGAGGGCCTTTCCCCCGCTTACACTGGGAGCAGGGTCAGCCACAGCCCTTGCTGTCCACACAGAGAGTGAAAAGCACCGGAGCCACCTCCCCGGAGCCCGGCTCCTGTGGAAACAAACAAGCGTCTCTGCTCGGGCGACTCCAGCAGGACGGGGAGCCGGGCTGACTCCGCTCACCCCCATCCAGGGACAGGCGGGTTTGAGTCCTTGTGTGGGGGTCGTACCCGCAAAGTTTGCCTTCCAATTGCCGCCCAGGAAAACCAGGGCCTCCCGGCCACCACTGGCCATCCTCCCCCCGTGTCCTTTCAATGCCAATCCCCCGCCCTCAGCTACGATGGCTGCCACCATTGTCCCCCTCCCCTCAGGGAAATGGTGCCCACTGGAGGGAGGGGAATATGGGGGGAGAGCGGGGATAAAGGGAGCAGGTGCTGAGGGGGGAAGGGAAGAGGGGACAATGGAAACTCCCCCCACCTGGCTGGGGGGCACCAGCGTTCCCCGTTCATGAGTGTGTCAGTGTGTATCTGCCCCATGGCCATGGGGGGTGTCACCTGCCCCTTGTTCCCCCCCTCCCCACCGGACAGAGTTGCCCCAGCTCAGCTGGAGTTTTGGAGGGAAAACAAATCCCCACACCCCATCCGCAGACCCTGACTCGGTGTGGGGGGAACCGTTCCCATCCCCCCTCTCGCCACCCCCTTCCAACAATGTCTGGGGCCCCCGCTGGACCTTCCTCCATCTCCCCCCAAACCTCCGCCCTGCTGCCCCTTCCCATGTCCCCTCAAATCTCCGTCCTTTCTGCCCCATCCTGTCTGCTCTCAAACCACTTCCCCCATCTCTCAGCACTGTCCTCGGCTCATCTCCCTCCCAACCCTTATTGCCCTGCAGCTCCCGTCCCATTTCTCTCAACCCCCTCTTCTGCCCTACAGCGACCTCTGCTGGCAACACTCAGGAGTCCTGCCTGCCAGGCCCTCGACTCTAACCACTAGTCCCCACTCGCCTCCCAGAGCCAGGATCAGAATCAAACCTTCCTGGCCCCCAGCTTTCTCCTGCTCTCTAGCCAGCGGCAGCACAAACACAGCCCGTGTCCCATCCCTTGCTAGGGACCTGGCCACTCACCCACTGGCCACTTGGGGGCAGGGTATCTGTGGGGCATGAGTAAGTCCCTGGGTCTCTCCTCATTGGTAACCTACTGGGGGCACAGGATCGAATTTATCTTGTTTCCGTTTCCTTTTGAACTTGGTTGATTTAATTCACACACAGAGAAAACACGCTTAGCTCCAGGCATTAAGCCATCATCACCGCTGAACTATGGCATAAGAGGCAGCAAACCCAGGTGCCCCCCATTGCGTCCTCTCTATGCATGGCACCAGGGCCCATGTCACATGGCGGCAGGTTTGCAGGCTAGGAGGGGAGGCTGCAGAATCAAACTTTCCAGCAACTGGAAATGACACAGTGACTGTCCCCCAAATGCCCTTAACTCTGCCCCCTCAGTCACGTGGCTTGTGATGCCATCCTTTGGATCATTTGTAAAAAAAGGGGTGTGTGTAATCTGCAGGAAATAGTCGTCGATTAAAGATGGAAGATGAGACTGCGGCTTCCTAGATCTCGCTCAGATGCACATTAGCCCAGGACACAGAGTACTTTGATGGTGACCAGTTTCCCCCTCCCCAAAACAAACAGGCCAGCTGCGAGCTACGTGACACTTGGCTGCAGGGTTTCCTGATTTGTGCAGGGACCTTTGCTGCTAACTGTGACCGCACTAGATTTCACCTGAAGATCAGAGACAAGGTGTGACGGACGCAGGAAGTGACAAGACATCGACATCTTCCTGTAGCTGCAGCTAGCATCTGATCTCCTTATATGGGACTGGGTAGAACTGGGCACCGGGGCGTTGGTGGTGGCGCTAAGGGGCCCCTCACAGCCCCATCATGGCATCTGCTATCACCGTCCTCTTCCTCGGAGAGTATCAGAGACAGCTGGGGCACGTGCCTATGGCAGGTGTGTGTGTGGGAGATCCGAGACCAGGGTGTGGGATCCAATCGCTCTGAGTTCTGGTCCCTAATGAGCTGTCTCCTCTCCAGGATGCTGGCTGGCGGAGCAATTCAGGGTGTTGGGACATGAGTATCTCTCTTTGGGACAGGTGGGGACAGAGAAGAGCTGTTGATACCTGAATGTTCACCCCAAAGCTGAGTTCCACCTCCTTGTTTTGACACTGGGGGGCTTAGATCAGAATCCGGACGGGTCCTCAGGGCAGTTGGGGGGTGACTGCGGATCGACACTGGGGGCCTTAGATCTGAACCAGGCCCTACTCCCAGGGCAGTCGGGGGTGACTCCAGATTGTTCTAAGGGGGACAGAGATCAGTCCCCAGCCCGCAGGGCCCCTGTGGGTGCAGAGAGGTGTCTGTGAGCCCCGGCGCTGTCCCTGGGAGTGGGTGCTAACACACGGGGAGGAGTTTGTGCCTCCCCAGCTCACTCCTGTCTGTGTGTAAATGCAGAGCTCCCTGCGCCCGGACCCTCCATCTCCATCAGCCCCGGCGGGGTGGTTGCCATGGGGGAAGCCATCACCATCCGCTGTCAGTGTTGGTGCCGGGGCAGGAGGCTGTGGCTGTATAAAGGTGCAGTCAGAATCCGGGATACCAGCCCAATTGTCCAGTTTCTCAAGATCTGTTTGAATTGTAATCCCATTCTACAATGTGTTTGCAACCCATCCCAGTTTGGAGTAATCTACAAAATGTAGAAGCCGTTGTTCACTCACTTTATACTAATTTCATCTAGACCACATTTCCCCAGTCTTCCGGTGTGAATGCCATGAGGGACAATGCCAAAAGCCAGACGAAAATCAACATATATCAGATCATGGTGCTATGTGAAGTGACAGGAAAGGTTGCAACTCAAGTGCTGTGTAGCTCTTCAGAGAGGGATGTCTGTGCAGGGGAACCAGTGAGGAGCTGAGACCAGAGGACCAAACAACCACAGAGCAACCTTCTCACCTTTCCCAGAGGGGGCATCATGTGGACGATAAACTTGGGCAGCCAGCGTGCTGTGTGTTCTCCAGCAGAGTCCTGCACGGATGGAAGCTGCAACTGTCTGGGGTGAAGGGCTTTTAAAAAAAGGAAATAACTGAACACAAAAAGCCTCTTGCAGAGCATGACAAGGCCGTTTTATTCGTTCTAGTACACTCTTGAGCTATGCTACATATTCCTGAGATCCATTTATTGGTGTATTACCTATTTCCTAGAGAGGGCTGGAATTTTCCCAGTGGAATGTGTTTCCACTGGAAAATGCAGTTTCATCAAAATTGAAACACCTCAAAGAAACTTGTCAATTTTGACAAAAATCTGGGTAATGAAAAAAAAAGGTAAATGAGTTGTTGCCATCAGATTGAAAGGGAACCTCTCTATTTTCCCTCCTAAAGTGGCTTTCTGTCTAATGTTTTAATGTTGCATTCCAGAATATAAAACTACTGTCAGTTGTTGTCTGCGTATGTGTTCTCTCTGTGTGTGTCGTGCTCATATTGGCCATGTAGCCCATACAGTCCCGGGTCCACCGGGGTTGGGTCGGGAGGCACCGGGGCAAGAGGGATAAAGGGCCTACCCACGGTAAGGTGGAGGGGTGGGTTCAAGCTGCCCAGTAAACCATTTTTGCCCATTTAATCACCTAATAAACCATCTTGTTAGTCTTTAAAGCGCTGCATAGTCCTGTCTTTTGTTTCCCAATGAAGGTTTTCACAGGATCAGAGTGATGCAACTGTGAAGTTCAGCTTGATCCATGATATTGTAAATTCAAATGTACATTTCCCACTGACTCTTGTTTAAAAACTCCTGAGATGGGGTGGACATTCCATAGGCCTCCTGGAAAAGTTTGTGTGTTAAGGAGCAACTTTAAAGAAAAAAGAGACCAGATTTCTCCAGCAAATGGAAGAAACACAGAATGTGCCATCAAGTCCGTACAGTACGTGAACATACTGCCCTATAGCTACACATGCTACGAGGGGGAGGGTGGCTGGAGGCAGGAGATGGCTGGACAAAGTCTCTTCACGGTCTATTTTAGTGTTCCTCTCACCATATCCTGTGGCTGGGTCTCTGAGCGGGGTTCTACATCAGTTCTACAAAACCACTGTACAGCTCAGATCTATTTATAGGCACTACATCTGTATGGGGCCTTTACAGGCTGCAGCAGGCCGGCGCTGGCCATTCCACAGTGATGGGCACCCAAGAAGACAGGCCTTTCTGGGTGCAGCTACTCATGCTTGCTAAAGGAGTCACACCATAGCCAGGCCCAGATTGGGCTCTGACCAGTTTACTGCTAGTTGCATGAGCGAAAGGAGCCAACCTGCTGGCTCTGCTGAAGCAATCAAGCATGTTCCTTTCTGCCTGGTCTGCACAGACTGAGCTCTGCTCATTTAGCTAAGACCTGATGAACTCTGTGGCCAGGTGGTGACCTCAGAAAAGGCCTGGCTTCCAGTCCCGGTAGCTAAATTGACTGAGCCTCACTCAGTGGACAAACCCTCGTAATGCTTGTGAAAATGCAGGCTGACACCTGCAGGGGAACCTTTTAACCTGCCTGGTCACTCAATCACAGATTTAAAAGTAGCCATTCGTTGACAAAGGAATTTCACTAACCAATTACAGAGACACTCTGCAGAACTTGGAATTCATCTACAGATCTGACACTGGTACCTTACTCTTGAACAACAACATTATCTGATTGGCGCATTAGAAAGCCAATTTCTCCCACCTTTAACATCTGTATTTTCATATGAAGTGAGTATTAAGGATGTTAAATATTGACTACTTGACTAATCGAATAGTGAATGCGTTTTGCATTGACTATTCAATTACTTGGTAGGGCACCTCTGCCTTTGAAGTGTAGCAACAGTCCTAGGGCTGATGCTACACTTGAAAGGTGAAAGTGCCGCATGGAACCTGCAGTCAGCGGGGGAGACTACCCTGCCGACCCCGGGCTCCGTGCAGCGCTCCCGCTTTGAACCACCGAAGGGATCAGCTGGGGAGTCCTGGGCTCCACACAGCAGTGCCACTTTGAAACTCCACAGGGAGCCTGGAGTCAGACTCCTTGCAAAATTTCAAAGTGTCAGCACTGTATGGAGCCTGGGGTCAGTGGAGGAGTCCCCAGCTGATCCTGGGCTCCACACGGCACTTTCACCTTTGAAGGGCTATTGCTAAGCTTCAAAGGCAGAGTGGGTCCGTGGAGCACTTTGAGAAACACTGCTCTATTGTATACCCAATAAAACCGGGTATGTATTTTTGAGGTTCAGGATTTCCCCCTCCCATTCTGTTCATGAGGCATCAAAACTCTGATTATCACAGGCTCCAGACAACTTTTCTGAAGCTGATGAGCTAGTCCTGCTTTCTCAGACAGAAGCCTAGAAGTGAAGAAATACATTTCTGCTGCTACCCTAAAAGGGTTCATTAGCTATATACATTCTCCTCTGGGTAGTTGATATTTGGGGTACATAGTTTTCAGCTCGTCACCAGTATTACATATTGGACAAAACTGTCAAAGCACCAAAGTGACTCTTTTTACCCAGCAACTGGTTAGAAAAATGAATTTCCATCCTATGGAAAATGGCATTATTTTGACATTTTCTTCCATCCCCAATCAAGCCAATGGGTCAAAATACCAACATTTTTCAACAATGACAAGTTTTAAAAAAAGACTTGAGGAAATGAAAGTAAATTCAGACTTGAGGAAATGAAAAAAAAATGATTTTTTAAATCCAAATGAAATTGTTACCAAAAACACAAATTACAGAATCATGAATGGGAGTCGATATATACATTTTATGAGCAGAAGTCCAATAAACTAAATATGCCAAATGGATCCCTGTTATAGCCAATATTTAAATGGGATTTAACAAAGAGAACCCCTTTTACTGAATGCAGGGAACATTAGCTTATTGATTCTAACTATGTGTTCTCTTCTCTGAATGCCTACTTTTACTTCTTGGACAATATTTCTTGGATCAGAATATGTAGTTACTATGAATCAATCCTCTATTTCATTACTTCACCAAGAATGTCCCCTTTATATGCTCAACCCTTCTCTGAACCCCTCTCTCCGTTGCTGCCCTCGGTCAGGGCAGACCCATCTGCAGACTTCACCTCCCACTCTGAGCTCGGAGGGATGTAAAGAGGCATCTTACTCGTTCTGACTAGTCCACTATGCCTTGATGGGTATCAGACATCATCTGCTGCCATCTACCTCTTGGCTGGGACTTTTCTTCCCATCAGTCTCAAGTGATTTCAACTCTTAGCAAGCAGGACAGAAGAAACACATTTAACCTAAAAAGATTCCTAAAGATGCCTATTTAGCTCTTCTCTTTGAACAGTGGGGGAGAACACATCTAACCCATGCAGGCTGGAGAAAACATAAATATGATTTAGATTAGAATAACCTTCCCTCACCCCTTTTTTCTCATATGCTATGTCTACACTGCAGGGGGGGGGGGCTTTTTGGAAAAAGGTACGCAAATTGCGAATCGCAATTTGTGTACCTTTTTCTGATTCTTTTTTCGGAAGAGACTTTTCCAACATTTGGCCTATTTACATTGGGCGAAATGCGGGAAAAACCTCCTCTTTCAGAAGAGCCCTTATTCCTCATAAAATGAGGAATACAGGGCTTCCCAGTGCATGTGCCCGCTTTTTTGGAAATTGGTCCAAAAAAAGCGGATGCTTTCCCTGGATGTGGCAGAATTTTTTCAGGGTATCCCAGAAAAACTCTGTAGTGTAGCCATAGCCATAGAGCTCTGAAAGTCAGGTCCCTGCTTAGCAAGGTTCTTTTTGATAATTATGAGCCCTTCCCTTTGGAACAAATTTAGCAAGATCCTGCTTTTCTGTATTCCCACAAAATTACAAACATTGGTAACCATATTTTAGCTCTCCCTGCATTTAATAAAACAATAGCTGGGGTAGAGTCACAAATTAAGTTAATTACAATAAACAAAGTAACACTCAAATCTGCAAACTATCTAACAAATCTAAGCAAAGCAGGAGCAAACTATATTTACACACCAACACACTCAGACTACGTCTACACTGGCATGATTTTCCGGAAATGCTTTTAACGGAAAAGATTTCTGTTAAAAGCATTTTTGGAAAAGCACGTCTAGATTGGCAGGACGCTTTTGCGCAAAAGCACTTTTTGCGGAAAAGCGCCCACGGCCAATCTAGACGCGCTTTTCCACAAAAAAGCCCCAATCGCCATTTTTGTGATCGGGGCTTTATTGCAGAAAACAAATCTCTGCTGTCTACACTGGCCCTTTTGCACAAAAGTTTTTCGGAAACTTTTCAGTAGAGCTGCTTTTAGGTACACTGGTATCAGAGAAAGAATTTAGGTTGTTTTCTTCAAGCACAGCCAAAGGCTTTCTTAATTTATAGCAGAAGTGACTTTAAAACACCCCCTACACACCCACGGAAAGGACGGGCTGTTAAATGTGAAAATTGGCTGAAATGTCTCTTCTCCTGTTTATTTGGCCATTCAGAACATGGGACTGACGCCTCCACAGTCCATTGTCATTGTTTGAGGTTCAGATCAAAGGAAACTCCTTGGTTTTTCAGTTTCAAACAGGAAGCTGGGGCTGAGGGATGGTGCAGGGAGAATGTAGTGAACCTTCGTTTCATACAGACAGCGGCAACACAGTCCACAGGAGATAAAAAACCGACCTGCCTATTGTCACAGCCCTGAGAAGCAAAAGGAGATGCAGAGGTGAATGCAGCAGCTTCCTGTACCTGCTACCAGAAGCAACTCAGTTGGGAGGGGCTGTGTCTGATCTTCTGTGAATCCCAGTGGGCAAGAGGAAACCCAGAACAGATTCTGGTCTCCTTGTTGCCTCTCCTCACCAAATCTCCTGATGATCCCACTGCTGCTTCTCTGGCTTTGCTGTGAGTAGTGTGGATATTCCACCTTTTATTTTTAGTTGAGACTGAGAACAAAATATTTGAGCCTGGTCCCCTTAATTAAAAGGCAACATTTTAATAACTGGTCTAAAATTGAATTTAAGGGTAAGGTTTGCCAAGTCACCTAGGGGATTTCAACACACAATTCTCATTCACCTTAACAGGAATTGAGAGTCCAGATCCTTTAGGGCACACTTAAAATCTCAGCCTTAATTTTATACACATACTGAGACACACATATAAAGGTTAAGATTCTACCATTGCAAATTCAGTGTAACTCCACTTGACTTACTTTTGATTTGAACTGTGCAAATTTGGGGCAGAATCAGACCGTAAGGAAATATCACTTGTTTAATCAAGATATCTCTGTTTAAGATCCACCACTATAGAATGGAACTTATTTTGGAAGATTAATAACCTATACATTGAAGATATAATCATTTAATTTTCCATTGGGACACCTACAATATGCACACATGAATAAAGAGCGTGAAATCTTCTTGAATAATCCAAAATGGAATTCAAAAGAAGTCATAGGGTACGTCTACCCTATTTCAAAATAACTAGTGCTATTCTGAAATAACTTAGTCCGCATCTACACAGCAGGCTGTTTTTTTAAAATAGTATCTAAATACTGTCAAGTTGGAAGACTTCTTACTCCAACTCCTGTAATCCTCATTGTACAAGTTTGGGTAGCTTATCTGAAGTAAGCTCTGCAGTGTAGGAATACCCACAGTGATTAGAGGTGGCTGGATTCCACATATATTTATTTGTCATCTAAGAAACAAGGAGTCCAATTCTTATAATAAATAATCTGATCAGTTTTATTTGGCAAGTAAGAAAAAACACCATGCCAAATATTTATTTAAATCATTGGAAATAATTGTTGTACCTACACTGTATTTATTATTTTAAGCACCATTCTTTTCCTTTTACATGCTTTCAGTAGTTTAGTTGGCAAGCATCATGACTTTAGTTGCTGAGTTTAAAGAGAGAGCAGAATGGGAATTTTTCATGGTAGTGAAAGTTCCAGTAGTTGAGAATATGTTCTGACTTCATTTCAAAACAGCCTCACATTTTAAAAATCTTCCTCCGTTCACATACTCAGAATTTCCTTAAAACAATCTCCTTTTCAAATTCAAATCTCTTCTTAGTCACAATCTAGAAGGAATTTTTTTATTTTCAATTGTTTGCCTTAAATCTCTTTAATCATCTATGTGACAGCAGAAAAACAGGCATGTCTTTCCAAGCAATAAAACAAAATATGACTGACTAATTTTCACATGGACAATTAATATATAAAGGAATTTTAGAAGCAGCAATTTTCCAGGTAACTTGGCCTTTGTCTGATATGAAACAATTTCAGAATGGCTCAATTTTTTTCAAAGCAGACAACATGGAAGAAGTGAGCTAGGTCAATTGCGTAGCTTATTTCAAAACAGCTTATTTCGAAATGGGGAGCATCTACACAGCACTTATTCTGAAATAGAGCACCCTTCCTCTGGCTTTCCTTATTCCTATTACAATGAGGGTTGCAGGAGTCAGAGTAAGAAGTCCTCCAGCTTACAGTATTTCGACATTATTTTGAAATAACTGCCGGCTGTGTAGATTTCGAAAAAGCATTGCTGTGCAGACGCCCCTCTAGAGTTTAATAGGGAATGCATTGTCTAGAATATTGCAAGGAGCTCCCAGGGAGTTAAATTTTTGCACTAGTGTAAAGTCAGTTAAATTGGGACTGAGATCTTAGTTTAATCTAGGCTTGAAGAGAATTGGTGCCCCTTTATATAATGTTATTATAGCTCTGCATTTACCTGCTAGTATGTGATATTACTCAACATCATGTGTCATATGATGAAAATGTTAAAGGGGCAGAATGCATTTCCTTTCTTTTTTTGTATTTGAAACATCCAGGTGTCATTTTGCTCAACCACTCTATCATGTCTGCATTATAGCGATTTTTTTTTCATTTGTGGACCCCTAAAATAATTCAAATGCAGCTGCAGATCCCTTTGGAAATATTAGGATTTGTCCATAATATTACACAGCTTTTACTGTCACAGCTGTGTCAGTACAGTTATGTCGATAAAAGTCGAGTAATGTAAAAGCTGCTGTTTGTGAGCCCTTTTCCTGACAAAATCATTCTACCACCTATGAGAAGGATTTGTATTGTCAACAGGAGAGCACTCCTGCGGAAAATGACCCATTTGCCACTGAAAAGTTTGACTTTCGAATGAACGGGGTGTTAAGCCTCCGTGAATGACAAATGTTTTGTTGTTTAATTGGCAACATAGACAAAGCCTTAGATTTAATCTGCAAACCCACAAGGGACCCTGGATCATAGGCTATAAACCACCATTGTATTTAATTTCCTTTATATCTCATAAGAGAAAATAATATGCAGCTAAAGGTATTATTTATCTCTGGGTAAAGGAGGTCAGAATGTGCCCTGACCCATTCCAGCAACAGGTGAGTCTGGATTTACCCAATAGCAGCATAGAACAAAGCTTGAGCCTGTGCCCAAAACTAAAATTGTGTGTTTATTTTAAAGGGGTTCATTTCACAAATCAAGAAATCTGCAGCTCTCCGGGTGAGTATTTGCTCCACATTCCTAGAACAGAAATAAAATAACACTGCAGAAAAAGCCTGCAATTTCTGAAAGACTAGCAATGAATTCCAGGGACAGAAACTGTGAGGAGCTGGGTGGGGTTATGTAGACTGGGTTAAAAATATTAATTGTTTATTAGATGAAGGTCTCTATATTGAGGGAAATTAATTTATTTACCAAATTCCACAGGAACATCTAGAAAAACAGGGTATGTCTACACTAGAAAGTTAGTTCGAACTAACGGACGTTAGTTCGAACTAACTTTCCTATGCGCTACACTAGCGCTCCGCTAGTTCGAATTTGAATCGAACTAGCGGAGCGCTTAGTTCGAACTAGGTAAACCTCATTTTACGAGGACTAACGCCTAGTTCGAACTAGCTAGTTCGAACTAAGGGCTGTGTAGCCCTTTAGTTCGAACTAGTGGGAGGCTAGCCCTCCCCAGGTTTCCCTGGTGGCCACTCTGGCCAACACCAGGGAAACTCTATGCCCCCCTCCCGGCCCCGGACCCCTTAAAGGGGCACGGGCTGGCTACGGTGCCCGTGCCAGGTGCAAGCCTGCCAGCACCCAGCTAGCAGACCCTGCACCTGGCACGGCACAGAGCCACCCACCCGATGCCCCCCAGCCCACCCCCTCTTGCCGGGACCAGGCTGGCGGCTCCCGGGAGCTTCCCCTGGACTGCAAGAGGCGGGCACCTTCCTGGGCTAGTGCGGACATCGTGGACCTCGTCCACAATCTCCGCACTAGGCACAGGAAAGTGGCCGTCTAGGGCAGGAGAGCTGCCCGCCTGGCCACCCAGGACCAGGTGTGCATGAAAATCAAGGGAGTCCACTGAGACCCCCGACACTGAGCCCTGAGCTTACAATGGCCGTACTGGGTCAGACCAAAGGTCCATCTAGCCCAGTAGCCTGTCTGCCAACAGCGGCCAACCCTAGGGACCCTGGAGGGGATGGACCGAAGACAATGACCAAGCCATTTGTCTCGTGCCATCCCTCTCCAGCCTTCCACAAACTTTGGGCAGGGACACCACTCCTACCCTCTGGCTAATAGGACTCCATGGACCCAACCTCCATCACTTTATCTCACTTCCCTTTAAACTCTGTTCTAGTTGTAGCCTTCACAGCCTCCTGCAGCAAGGAGTTCCACAGGTTAACTATTTGCTTTGTCAAGAACAACAACTTTCTCTTACTAGTTTCAAGCCTGCTACCCATTCCTTTCCTTTGGTGTCCTCTAGTCCTTCTTTATGGGAACTCAGGAAGAACTTTTCTGAATGCACCCTCTCCACCCAACCCCTGCTTTTAGAGACCTCTATCCTGTCCCCCCTCCGTCTCCTCTTTTCTAAGCTGAACAGTCCCAGTCTCTGTAGCCTTTCTTCATCTGGGACCTGTTCCCAACCCCTGATCATGTTAGTTGCCCTCCCCTCTCCCAGCCTTTCTCTTCCCCTCTCCCACCTCCTTTTCCCAGTGTCCCCCAGTTTTGTTCAATAAAGACAGAGTCAATGTTGGAAGAAACGTTATCTTTATTTTGTACATCAATAAGAAGAGGGGCTAGGGAAGGGTAAGTGGAAGGAGGTGAGGGAGGAATGGGGTACGAGCCCCCGATGGGGAGGACTGGGCTGGCTCTGCGGGCTTCTGGGGGTGGAAGCTCTCCTGCAGCCCCCCAATTACTCCCTCTCCCCAGATGGCAGCCTGCGGCAAGTGCAGCCGGGCTGATGGCCGAGTGGTGTGATGTGCCCAGTGTGGGCACTCAGGGCACTCCAAGCCAGAACTTCTTTGGAAGCGGGGCACCCCTTAGAACTGTGTGTCCGGGGTGGGGGTCGGGACCCTTTAAGCGCAGCCCTCGGCTAGCCTGAGACAGCATCTCCATGCTCTAAGTCCTCCTTTTATGCCCTGCCGGCACTGCTTCCGGCCATCCTTAAGCCCTGTTCAGAGTCCACTCAATGTGGACTTGCTAGTTCGAACTAGCAAAACGCTAGTTCGAACTAGTTTTTAGTTCTAGACGCGTTAGTTCGAACTATCTTAGTTCGAATTAACTAATTCGAACTAAGTTAGTTCGAACTAGCGCTGTAGTGTAGACGTACCCACACTGTGCAAAATACTTTGGAAGATAATTAATTTAATAGCAATGGCGTAATTGACCAAACAGCACAGTGATTGAAAGCTGATCAGCAGTATTAGCTTGTGAATTGCTCTTAATGAACATATGCTCTTGAGTATAAACAACCAAAAAAGGATGCAGTAAAACTAAAAGGTAAACCCTGGGCTATGCAGGAATAAAAATAATAATAATGAAAAAGATGAATCACTGGAATTTTTTCCCTAAACCAAGGCCTCAGGCTTCTTTGCGGATCCAAGTCCAGCCTGTTTTCCACACCTGCTCTGAACCCCTTGGATGGCTCTGGCAACCCATATAGGGAACGGGGATATAGCAGACTTTTTCATAAGAGCCTTTCAACCCCATTTGGAAATAGTGGATAATGCAGCGGGTCAGCAAACCCAACCTATTGCAAGCTTCTGCTGTCACAGGGGCCCGGATATGTTATTTTGCTTGTCTTAGATGGTGCCTATATAAAAATTTCCTCCCCAAACTTCCCATGATGCAAGGATAGATCAGTGTCATTTGGAAAATTAGGGAGAAAGAACCTGGCTTGTAAGGAGTATGGAACACTGTCCAACCAGGAATTTATAATTCTGGGCTGTCTCTGACTTTATGAATTGGTGTGACTAGAGCACAATTAAAATCAAGGCACCCAGTTTTAGTGGCCGCTGATAAATTGGAACTATTTGTTACAGTTGGATAAGTAACTCTGAGGGTGCATCTACACAGCTGGGCTTTTAACTCAAAAAAGCTACACAAACTGAGCTACATCAATTGCTCAGCTTATTTCAAAATTGGGAGCATCTACACAGCACTTATTTCAAAATAGAGCTCTCCTCATCCGACTCCTTATACAACGAGGCTACGTCTAGACTGGCATGATTTTCCGCAAATGATTTTCATGGAAAAGTTTTCCGTTAAGAGCATTTGCAGAAAAGAGCGTCTAGATAGGCACAGACGCTTTTCCTCAAAAGCACTTTTTGCGGAAAAGCGTCTGTGCCAATCTAGACGCACTTTTGCACAAAAAAGCCCCAATCGCCATTTTCGCAATCCAGGCTTTTTTGCGCAAAACAAATCTGAGCTGTCTACACTGGCGCTTTTGCGCAAAAGGACTTTTACCGAACGGGAGCAGCATAGTATTTCCGCAAGAAGCACTGATTTCTTACATGAGATCGTCAGTGTTCTTGTGGAAATTCAAGTGGCCAGTGCAGACAGCTGGCAAGTTTTTCTGCAAATCAGCTGATTTTGCAGAAAAAACTTGTCAGTCTAGACACAGCCTGAAGGTTATAAGAGTTGGAGTAAACACTCCTCTAGCTTGACAGTATTTCAACATGATTTTGAAATAACTGGTTGTGTAGAGACAGAGACAGAGACAGAGGCAACAGACTGACCCCCCCCCCCCCACTTCCTTTCCTTCTATGGGCTCTTTGGGGCAACATTTCCATTGGGATTTTGTAAAGGCCCCAAAACCAGGCAGGTGACCTTATATATTGGGCCAAAATCTCTGCTAATGTCCTTAGAGCACTGGCAGGTTCCATCATTAAGGAAATAGACCCATTGTCTTTAGCCGAATGTTTTTATTACTCAGGTAACCTCTCTGCTCCTCAGCTACTTCTAGACAAGACATCCTCTGAGGAAGGAGTCAGCTTGGTCCTGAAGTGCAAAGTACCTGCCCTCTCTCCTTTTTCACGTGTTATTTTCTGCAAAGATGGGAAGGATCTTGGAAGCTGGCCAATGCAGGAAACCAAATTTGTCTACAGCTATCGAGTGAGTGTGAACAACACAGGGAGATTTACCTGTCTGTATCAGCACAAGGATTATCAGAATCAGGAAAAGAATTCACTTCTAAGTGACTCCCAGAACCTGGATGTGACAGGTAAGACACTAAACTTGCCTTAATTATACAAATATTCTCCAATATTAGAGACATCCAAATGGGCTACATCAAAATGACCAATAGTTCTTCTAACCCTGTACACTGTCTTCCGACAGTCGCCAATGCTAGGAACTTCAGAGGGAATAATCCATCCCCTGTAATCCAGTCCCAGCTTCTGATGGGTGGAGGTTTAAGGACACCCAGAGCATGAGGTTGCATCCCTAACCATCTTGGCTAACAGCCATTGATGGGCTTGACTTTCATGAACTTCTTTTTTCAATCCTATTACTACTTTGAACATCACAACATCCCCTGGCAAGGAGTTCCACAGGTTGACTGTGGAGAAGTATTCCTTACGTTTGCTTTAAACCTTCCACCTACTGATTTCATTGGGTGCCCGCTAATTCATGTGTTATGTGAAGGAATAAATAAAATTCCTCTTTTTACCTACTGGTGCCGATTTGATAAAATGGACAAGAAGTGAGAACAAAGGGGCCCAAACAAATCTCCTGTAAAGTGGGTTGAGAATGTTGTTGTTTGTGGAGACAAGTCTCACAGGGATAGAAAGTCTAACAGATGTAATTGGGCATAAACTTCCATGGGTAAAAAAGGTTGGAGTAGAAATTAGAGGCAAGGAGATATTATATATTACATTATATATTACTGGAAGTTTGACTGAGCATTGCATTTTTCTTCATTTAAATTATTATTCTGGGGTGGATCTGGGAAGTGGGGGGTTCAGTATGCAGGCTGCCCCAGGGGAAGAGAATAACCCCAGCCCCTCACACTGCAGCAGCTTGGGTGGGGAAGAGAGGGAGAGGTAAGAAGTGCCTACCCATAGTCGCTGCTGCTACAGTGAGCACACAACCCGGAAAACAGTGCATGTTCCCCGGCTGTGGGACAGACCGACACACAGACAAACAGACACACAGACAGAGAAATATATATTGGATAGCTGTCCCTTTCTCCACCCTTGTCCCCTGGCTCATTCCGCAGCACAACTCCCTCCTGCTAGACCTTTCCCTTTCCATTTTATGAGAAACAAGCGAATTCCAGGCTTATCCCCTTGTCCTGAGATAATCAAACCCTGACCTAGCTTTACGAAGACAAAGCAGCATACCGAATTTGGTGGTCCTAGCTGTTACGGTTTAGGAGAGGTTCTTGAACACATAGACTCACTGATGGACGGAAGAATAGACAGACAGACACACCTTTCTAAAGTGCATAGTAAGAAAATATATTATATTATATTATATTATATTATATTATATTATATTATATTATATTATATTATATTATATTATATTATTTCTTTAAGGTAGAGGTGGGGAATCTCAGGCCTTTGGGCTGAATACGGACCCCTGGCTTGCCTGGATCTGGCCCCTAAGGCTAAGGGGGCTCCCCCATGCCGAGTATTAGAAAGCTCATGCCTGCTGTGGAACTGGAGCACACAAAGTCTACTAGCCTGGACCCCATTAGGTTCTGGCTTGTGAGGGGATTGTGGGGAATGTCTTTCTCCTCCGTTAGGGGCCACGTCAGTACGGGGCTGGTTTTTCTTTTTTTGCTTCTCACTTGTGTGCAGCCCCAACAGATTTTTCCATGGGTCAGTGGCCCCTGACCCAAAAAAGGTTCCCCACCCCTGATGGAAGGTATCACAGGCCTCTTCATTGTTTATGGAGTGAGATGAGTCAGGGCACTGGTTTCTTTGGGGAGACCCCTGCCAGGGGGTTCAGGAATGTGTGTTTTGGAGCGTGCTTGCATACAGCTGAGCATGCTGCCCTGACTATCGCAGTCTAAAACTGCCTAGTTCTCTCTACAGACCCCTCCCTATGGAGTCAATAGGAATATCTACTGCAACAGGTCCAGAGAGCCAGATTCAATCCCTGGGGACTCATTCAGGGGCACAAATCTGCCTTCCTCAAGGCCTAATGTGAGACCCCAACACCACCACATCATGCCTGAGGAGATGGTGAAAATCTAATGGAACAGGCAATGCTCCATTCCTGGGTGGATCTTAGTTCTCCTCTCTGGCCACTTCGCTTCTGCCTAACCAAAGTGACTGGATCATCCACCATGAATTAGCCCCACAATATTTAACTTAATTAGTGAACCACAGAAACTGAATAATGGCCTGAATGGAGTCAAATAGGACTCAGCCTTACTCTCCAGAGTCCTGGGACTTTCCATGATGTAACATAGGGTGGGGGACAAATGGCTTGGTCATGGAGGTTGGGTCCATGGAGTAGTCTTAGCCAGGGGGTAGGAGTGGTGTCCCTGCCCAAGGTTTGTGGAAGGCTGGAGAGGGATGGCACGAGACAAATGTCTTGGTCATTGTTTCGGTCCATCCCCTCCAGGGTCCCTAGGGTTGGCCACTGTCGGCAGACAGGCTACTGGGCTAGATGGACCTTTGGTCTGACCCAGTACAGACATTGTAAGCTCAGGGCTCAGTGTCGGGGGTCTCAGTGGACCACCTTGATTTTCATGCACACCTGCTCCTGGGTGGCCAGGCTGGCAGCTCTCCTGCCCTAGGCGGCCACTTTCCTGTGCCTAGTGCGGAGATCGTGGACGAGGTCCACGATGTCCGCACTAGAGCAGGCGGGTGCCCGCCTCTTGCGGTCCCGGGCAAGCTCCCGGGAGCCGCCAGCCTGGTCCCAGGAAGAGGGGGAGGGCTGGGGGACATCGGGTGGGTGGCTCGAGCCGTGCCAGGTGCAGGGTCTGCTGGCTGGGTGCTGGCAGGCTTGCACCTGGCACGGGCACCGTAGCCAGCCCGTGCCCCTTTAAGGGCTCCGGGGCTGGGTGGGGGGCAGACGAGTTTCCCTGGTGCTGGCCAGAGTGGCCACCAGGGAATCCTGGGGAGGGCTAGCCTCCCACTAGTTCGAATTAAGGGGCTACACACCCCTTAATTCGAACTAGCTAGTTCGAACTCGGCTTAATCCTCGTAAAATGAGGGTTTCCTAGTTCGAACTAAGCGCTCCGTTAGTTCGATTTAAATTCGAACTAGCGGAGCGCTAGTGTAGCGCCTATGAAAGTTAGTTCGAACTAACGTCCGTTAGTTCGAACTAACATTGTAATGTAGACATACCCTTATTTCTTGGCAATTTTCCTTGTTATGGGTGTGAATGTTTTTTTAATTAACATAATTTTAAAATCAGAGGACATTTCTTTCTAATTCCTCTCTAAAAACTGTTCTTGAGTGTGAATCCCAGGGATGAGAAATCTTATTCGAAAAAAAAATGTTTTACGGATGTTTTTGTTTTAAGAACATAAATACAGTCCAGATATGGCAAATATGTGTAACTCATATGCTTGTGTGGCCCATGGCCTAGAAAGGGTTACGCTTACCTGAGTCCTTCTGTACTGCTGATTGGGAGCCACTTGTGGTAAGTACCTCCCAGCCACAACCTGCACGCCTGCTCCCTGTGCCAGCCCTGAGCCCACCCAAACTCCCTCCCACAGCCCACACTCTTCATCCCATCTTATACCCAACACTCTGCCCCAGCCTGAAGCCCCCTCCTACATCCAAACTTGCTCCTAGAACTGACACTCATCATTCCCTCCTGCACCCCAACCCTGTGTCCTAGACAGATGAAAGTGTGTGTGGGAAAGCAACCAAGGGAGGGGGTGGAGTCAGTGGGGCTTTGGGGGAAGGATGGGGTCTTGGGGTAGGGGTAGATTCTGTGTTGCCCTTAAACGCAGAAAGTATTCTTGGACATAAAAAGGTTTGAGACCACTGCTCTAGAGAATGCCCATACATTGAGGCCACATTACAGAGACTTGGAAGTCATCTCAGAGAAGATCGGAGGGGACTGAGTGTCTGTGTGTTAAAGGATAAGTGTGCTTTTCTGCACGTGAACCATTGCGCTGCAACAAATGTGACAGAAGCTAGGTGAGGAAATCTGCATAGGAAACAACAATAGATTTATTGCCTGGCAGTTTTATTAAAAAAGTTATTTAAAAGTTATGCCAAGTACCCTTGCACTTGTGTGCATTACAGGCTGGTATGTAGGAATTTCTCTAGAGGGGTACTTTTTTTGGACATGTGGACAACAATTCTTTTAAATGATAAAGGAGTTCAAAATAGTCATGCAATGGAGAATTTGAGTGGAAACAGTAATTGGTAAAATGATTTTGTTATACCTTCTGGGATCATGGCAGACCATGGCCCTCCTGCTCCCTCGGCTGCCTCTGTCTGTTGCTGCTCTATCTGCTTGGCAAATGTGGGTGGGGCTTCCAGCCAGTGGGGCTGGACCTGGGCCTGGGCCTGGGCCATACCTCATAGGTGGAGGCACTGTTCTCCTAGCCCTGCCGCCCTGCCACTAGCCTTGCCCCACTGCAACCCTGCATTCTCCCATCTCTCTAACACAATGGTTCCCAAACTCTCTTGGCCCGTGACCCACCTGGCTCAACACAAACCTTTCCAAGGGCCACCAGTTGCTAATGGAAACTTGCTGTTAATTACATAATTATGTCCAAGCCATTTTGCTAGTGCTGCAGCAAGGGAGAACAGTGTAATTTAACGAGTAAAAAGGAACTATTCATTTCAATTATTAAACTGATTAAGCACTGCAATTTTCTTAAGTTAGTTTATCAAGCTTCATTTTAAAGAAAGTAACCTATTCATTTATGTCCAACACAAAAGATTCCCATGTTTTCTTTATTTATGGCAGGGGTGGGGAACCTTTTTTTGGGTTGGGGTCCACTGACCCACAGAAAAATCAACTGGGAACTACACAAGTGAAAAGCAAAAAACCCCAAAACAACCCCAAATAAACAACCCCCCCCCCCACTGATGCAGCCCCCAACTGAGAGGCTTCACTTCTTTGGTGCTCCAGCCCCAATGCGCGGGGAGGGGGCGGAGGAGGACAGTGAGGACTGAGGTTCAGGGCTTCCCATAACCCAGATTTACTCCTTTGGGGTTCCAGAGTTAGTGGATTTTGTGACCCCCCCCCCCTCAGCCCCTGGGTTTGGGACAAAAATGGGGAGTCAGTGTGTGGGACAGGGCTTCCAGTGAGAGGAATGGTGGTTCAAGGTCTGGGTGGGAGGTGAGGTGCCTGAGCAGGCTGAGAGTAGGGTGCCTGGCTGGGGGAGGGATCAAGAACAAGGAACGTTGCAGTGTGTGGCCAGGAAGGAGGGTTCAGTAGCAGGGGAGGGTGCAGGAGCCAGCTGGGGGAAGGTGTCTGGCTGGGGGAAGGGTGCTGGAGCAAGGCGGAGGAATGCAAATGCAGATGAACAAAATTGCAAATGAAGCATGGATTTGAATTTCCCTCATTTCATTTGCATAATTGCATCTGGCCACTTTTTCGAAATACCCTATTTCAAAAAAAGAAACGCTGTCTAGAAACGGTTATTTCAAAAGAAAACCCTTCTTTCAAAATAACTGTTAAACCTCATTTTTTTAGGAGTAAGGATTATTTCGAAAGAAGGGTTTTCTTTTAAAATAACCACGTTTAGACAGCATTTCTTTTTTTGAAATAGGGTATTTTGAAAAAGCAGCCAGGTACGATTATGCAAATGAAGTGCAGGAAATTCATATACGTGCTTCATTTGCAATTTCATTAGTCTGCATTTGCATTCCTCTCTCGAAAGAGGAATGCAATGTAGACATTCCCTAAATTGGAAACCAACTGGCTAAGCAGAAGTTATGCAGGGAAACACCTTAGGATTACAGTGGATAAGAAGCTGATACTAGTCAAGAATGTGCCCATGGTGCCAAGCAGGATAATTGGGATGCATTAGGAGGAGCATTTCCAGTAGATCTAGGGAAGTGTTTCTTCCCCTTTATTCAGCACTGGTGAGGCCACATCTGGAGTATTGTGTCCAATTCTGGGCCCACCATTACAGACAGGATTTACATGCAATTGATAAAGTCCATCAAATGGCAACAAAATGACTTATGACTTAGGAGGAGAGGCTGAGGAATCTGGCTTTATTTAGTCTACAGAAGAATGAGGGGGTAGGGAGGAATTTGATAGCAGCCTTCAAATACCTGCAGGAGGATTCGAAAGAGGATGGAATGTGTCCGTTCTCAATGGTGACAGATGACAGAATGAGGAGCAATGGTCTCAAGTTGCAGTGGGGACTGTCTAGGTTGGATATTAGAAAATACTATTTCACTAGAGGTGCATTTACACTGCACCCTACCCTCAAAATAAGGGTATATTTTGAAATAACAGGCACATTTAAAGACACGGAATAACTATTTTGGGATAATTCCAGTATCCCGAAATAATGTCGCTGTCTACACGTGGCCTAGGAGGGCAGTGAAGCATGGGAATCAGTTACCTAGGGAGGTGGTGGAAGACTTCGTCCCTAGAGATTTTTTAGTCCTGCTCTGATAAAGCCCTGATTTGGATGATTTAGTTGGGGTTGGTCCTGCACTTCATGACCTCCTGAGCTCTCTTCCAACTCTAGGATTCCATGATTCTATGAAGATTGACCTCCGGAGCCTTGATCTTCTGGTAAGTAGAGATGTGCCCTAACTGCCTGAGGTTAGGAAGAAGTTCATTTATGTGCAACTTATTCCTTAAACGAGACCATGTACTAGATTCCATGAATCACTAGTTTGATTTAGCACAGTGATTCCTACATGTTTTCCGTGTATAAGCAGAGTTGGTGGAATACTGCAAAAAAAGTACGGCTATGTCTACATTGGCATGATCTTGCGCAAATACTCTTTAACGCAAGAGTTCTTGCGTTAAAGTATTTACGCAAGAGAGCGTCTACACTGGCATGTGCCTTTGCACAAGAGCATCCGTGCCAGTGTAGACGCTCTCTTGCGCAAGAAAGCTCCGATGGCCATTTTAGCCATCGAGCTTTCTTGCGCAAGAAATTCATGTTGCCTGTCTACACTGGCCTCTTGCGCAAGAACAGTTGCACAGGAGGGCTTATTGCTGAGCAGGAGCATCACAGTTCTTGCACAAGAAGCACTGATTTCACACATTAGAACGTCCGTGTTCTTGCGCAAGAACTCCCCTCCAGTGTAGACAGGCAGCACGTTTTTGCGCAAAAGCGGCCACTTTGGCGCAAGATCGTGCCAATGCAGACACAGCCTACATGTTCCCTCAAATGTTGAATGGCTATTCATTTTCACTAGGGCAGGTCAAAAACTTCTCTCTAATCTAATCATTAATGGAAAGCTGGACTCTCAATTACATCACATTTTTCACAAAAAGTGATTTTTCACAGAAAATGTCTTTTGTCTACAAATTCATAAGGGTTTCACTCCTATTCAGGAGATGTGGCTATTCTTTAGATCGGGGTGGACAAAAGTCTCTCAGCGGGCTGGATCCAGCTCGCTTTGGGCTTTGATCCGGCCCGCGAGGCAATTACAGACCCCTCCTCCTAATGACAGGACTCATGATGGGGAGGAGCTCAGCTGAGCCCCTACATGCCCCACACTGCCACTGGAGAGGAGGCAGCGCCAGGACTCAAGCACCTCTCTAGGGCCAGCCTGGAAGCATTGCTACCGCAGCCAGGCAGCCAGGGGCCAGCCCAGGAGACACTGCTTCTGCGGCCACAGTCTGGGGTTGGCTCCGGAGGATGGAGACGCTGATACCACGGCACCTCCAGGGCTGGACCCGGACGGCCTGGCTGCAGTAGTGGTGCCTCCAGGCCAGCCCTAAGACACAGTAGCAGCACCTTCAGGGCCAGCCCTGGGTCACATAATTGTGGTAGCAGTGACTCCAGGGCGAGCCCCAGGCCATGTATCCGCAGTAGTGGCACCTCTGGGGCTGGCCCCGGGCCATGTGACTGCAGTGCCTCTGGGGCAGCCTGTAGGGCCTGCTGTGTAGCCATGACAGTGGCACCTCCTGGGCCAGCCCCAGGCCATGGTGCCTCTGTGGCAGGTGGTACCTGGGGTCCGGCCGCGTGGCTGCGGCAGTGGCACCTCCAGCCTCTGGGGTGGCCTGTGGCTGCAGTGCCTCGGGGTCAGCCCTGGATCGCATGGCCACAGCCGCAGTGTCTCCGGCCTTCGGATCCACGTGGCCCGCAGAAGCAGGGCCTCCCTCTGGGGCAGCAAGGACAGCGTGGCTGCAGCCATTGCTGCAAGGGAGCACGAAGCCAGGTAAGGTTCCCCCGCATGTCCAGACCCCCTCACTTACACCCTAATCCTGTCATTTACCTCCCCACCAACACCCAGCATCCCCAGCTTACTCCGACACCCTCCTTTGTCCTTTAACCCTCTCTCCTGGCCACACACTGCACCCTCCCTCGTTCTTGCTCCCTCCAACTGGCCAGAAACCCTACTCCCAGCCTGCTTCTGCACCCCAGCTACCTCCCAGATCCTGCACCCTGTCCCTATCCTACTTGCTGGGAGTCTTGTCTCACACACTGTCCCCTTGGGGACAGCCACCACCAGTGTCACAGAGAACCAACCTGGCACCCTTGAACACAGGAAGGATAAAGGGGGCCCTGAAGGTAGGGAGGTTGGAGGGCTCCTTCAGTGTCACAGTGGATAAGGTACCTACCTCTGAAGCCTCATTTTTATCCCTACGCCAGAGTCTAATCCACTAACTCCAGAACTCCAGAAAAATAAGTCTGGTCTATGGGAAGCCTGGAACCTCAGTTTCCCCCTTCACTTTCCCTCACTCTGTGGGGGAAGTTGTGGCCACGAGGAGTAACGGTAATTCGGACTAGGAAGCCTAGTCCGAACTACCTAGTCCGTGCCGCGCGGCACGGGGTTCGAACGAGCCGGGATTTTAAAATGGCGGCGCCCGGCTTATGCAAATGAAGCCCGGGAAATTCAAAGCCCGGGCTTCATTTGCAAGTGCGGTATGCCTACGTTACCCTCCTAGTTCCAACTAGGAGGGTAGTGTAGACATACCCCTAGAGTCCCAGGAGAGAACAGCATTGGCAGTATTTAATGATCACACAGCGGTGTCAGAGCTGTTCACATTTCTCCAGCAGGGAGAAGGGCCATTTGCAATGACCATGCAGAGCGAGAGCCTGGATGGCCAGGTCTCAGCTGAGCTCCTTTGGGCACTAGAAGACATGTTGATCTCATAAACAACTTTGCCATTTGCTAGAAGTGCCTTCTCCTACCAAGTACTGCTGGCCCTTGCCCATGCTATTGGCTCCTCTGTCTCCTGCTGCCTCTCATCCATTTATCCCTCTCTTTTGCTATTTCTTTCCTCCCCCTTCTCTTGGGACCCATCTAATGTTCATCCTTCCTGCTGCTGCCACCTCTGCTCCTGCCCTTTCACCCATTTGCTGGTGCTTTCTCCCACTTTTAGCTGTCTCCACCGTCAATTTGCTGCCTTCTGCTGCTGCTATTACCACAGGCTTCTCCCTCCTCCCTTCCTAACTACTCTGTGATCTTGTCCAGGAAGACTGCTGATGCTGGGGGGTCTAGATTGGGATCTGATAAGAGCTGATCCAGCTGCTGTGGCATATGGTGGATCTGGCCAGCAGGAAGGTGTTTGTCTGAGAACGGCCCCCACAGACTCAGGGGATGGGATTGCCCCTGTGCATTCAGCAGGGAGTCTGGAATGATAGGATGGGGAGGGAGTGGAGATTATAACAGATTGGCTATCCAGCTGCCCAGGGGAGTTGAGGCTGGAGCCTGTGCGCACTGAGGAGAAGGTGCTGCCTTGGCTAGCAGTGCAGATGGAGTTAGGCAGTAGCCGAGACCACCCCATGAGAGGGCTTGTGGTCAAGCAAATTACTGCACCAAGCCCTGTTGTGCGCCCACCCACACAGGCTTTTTCCTTGGACCTCCAGCCTGGGAGGCAGCTGTCCTGCATGCTAGGGGTCACTGAGGGGGGAAATGCAAAGCCTTGCTTCCCATAAGCATTCAGAGACTTTCTCCTTGGCCTGGGTGTTTGCTCAGTACTCTATACCTCACCTGCACCCTAACACTGTGCTCCAGCCTAGAGCCCCTTTCCTGCACCCAGTTTCCCTCCCAGAGCTTGCATCTCTTACCCCCTCCTGCTCCCAGAACTCTTGGTTCCAGCCTGGAGCCTGCACCCCCTGTCCCGGCCTAATGAAAGTGTGTGTGTGGGGAGAGCAAGTGATGGAGAGAGCGGGGAATGAAGTCTGTGGAGCCTCAGGGGTAGGGTGGGAGTTGCCCTAATACTTAAAAAATGTTCTTGTGCATAAAAAGGTTGGAGGCCACTGGTGAAGACATTAGGGATGTAGGCAGTTCCCAGGGATGTAGCTTCACTGTGGCAGGGAAACCACTTCACTGGGAGCCAGGCCAGCAGGGGCTGACAGGCCTGCTCTCAGGGAGGCATCGCTGTGGGCTCAGCAATATAATGCTTATTTAAGAGCATGCAGCATGTTGCCCATGAGATTTTCAGTGGTCACATAGTTACCTATTTAATCAACTTTTAACATCCCTAGTAGACATACCCTGTCTGCTCCATTCACATTCTCACTCAGCATGGGTGCTTGATACGAACAAAGGAATGGCCAGACTGGGTCAGACCAAAGGTGCATCTAACCCAGTATCTTGTCTGCCAACAGTGGCCAACACCAGATACCCCAGAGGGAGGGAATACAAGTAATCCTCACGTGATCCCACAGATCCTCTCCCCTGTTCAGTTGGAAAACAGTACTTCTCGTGGGATAGCACTCATCAGGCTTTCTAATGCACTGCAAGAGCCCAGCATATAAATTACTTCTAACATGTTATTAATATTTCTAAACCCAAGCATAACAAATATCTCAGGTCAGGCCTGAAAAAAGTCATTCATTTGGCTTAAAAATCATGAGGTTTTTTAAAAAAATATTATTTTTGGACTGTTTTCTGGATTCTGAGTCATTTGGGTGAACTCATGTCATATTTTAAACTTCTCTGTAATCATGACGGATAGAAACTTACTTTTTGAAGGCAAAAACTGAGTTGTACATAATCATGAATCCAAGAGCTAGGGCTTGGAGGAAAAACAAAACTAAACAAAACAAAATCCTGCTAAAGTTGGCCACACACATAGATAATCATACTGTGCTGAGAAGCTCTCAGTATCTGTAGCTCCCACTGACATCTGTGGAAGTTGATGACACTAAGACTTTTGCTCATTGCTTTGGATCCGACATGCCAGCCTTGGAGTTTATGGATGTAGACTGTCGCTCTCCATAGACAGCTCAGCAAGTGTGTGGATACATTTCAAAGTGCTTGCTATTCCCTGCCTACATGTGCTCTGCATGTTAGGAAATAAAACGGGTTTAAGTTGTATTTCCTAATGATTATAGTTGTACAAGTTGACAGGCATATATCACTACACGTTTTTATGAGTCCCTGCCTTTGAGTCAGCCTTATGTGTGTCACATCATTTCTTTAAAAGAACAAACTAACTGTTGGGCTACTGTGTATGCAGGCATGTATGTGCGTGTCTGAAGAGATATATCCCAAATAAATATCCTTTACTCCTTAATCTTTCATTGTGTCTGTGTAGAGTACCATTGACATGAATGCAGACACACAGATCTATCTGTGTGGATCATTTTGTAGGAGTAGGGCCCAGATCCATAAAGGTATTTAGCCTTCTAACATCCATTGAAAGCAATGGACTTTAGGGCTACGTCTAGACTGCAAACTTCTTTTGGAATAAGCTTTTCTGGAAGGGTATGTCTACACTAGCCCCCTAGTTCGATCTAGGGAGGCTAATGAGGGTGACCGAAATTGCAAATGAAGCGCAGGATTTAAATATCCCGCGTTTCATTAGCATGTTCCCGTCCAGTCGCCATTTTAGAAATTGACTAGGCCGAAGTAACTGCCCGCGTCTACACGCGGCAGTGAAACGGGATTCCAAATTAAAGCCCTACATTGAATTAGCTGTTATTCCTCCTGCAATGAGGTTTACCAGTAGTTGCTTCTGGGTGCTGTTGCCTAAGGCTAGCTGAGACATGTGCTTAAAGGGACCCCGCTGCTTGCTTGCCTACCTCTCCGAGGGACAGCAAAGCTTTTGCAGTGTGTGCTCTGGTTGCCCGGCTTTTGGACACCACAGCATACTCTTTGCCATGGAGCCGAAGCTGCCTGTGGGCATGCGATGGCCCCACACTGCTGCAGCTTCTGTTTGTGCAGGCTGCTTCCTGGCCCTGCACGAGCTCGACACCGAGCTCATCATTGAGACCCTCTCCCTGTGTGCGGAGCAAGGCCCTGGCAACTGCATCCCACAGTGAAGAGACGGTTTTGGAGGCTGGACACCAGTTCCGACTGGTGCGACCAGCTGGTCATGGAGTGGTGGGACAACCAGCAATGGCTCCATAACTTTCGTATGAGGAAGGCCACCTTCATGGAGCTGTGTGCCTGGCTTGCCCCTGCCCTCCATTGACGGGATACCCAGATACGACCCGCCACCCCCCTGGACAAGTGGGTCACCATCGCTGTCTGGAAGCTCGCCACCCCAGACAGTTAGTGGTCTATGGGCAAGTAGTTTGGCATGGGAAAGTCCACTGTCCGGGCCCTCCTCATGGAAGTAAGGTGTTCTCAGAATCTCTGGGGGGGGGGAAGTCTTGGAAAAGGGGACCCTAGGGAAAGGGGTGCGAGGCTGTGGGGGGTGGGCTGGGAGTGGAGGGAAAGTCCCATCCCTGGGGGGGATGTGCCATCCCGCCCTCACACAGCCCTGCAGGGGGTGGGGGACGACTCATAGGGGGTGGCTCCTGCGGTGTTTGAGGGGGAAAGGAGGAAGAGGGACTCCGGAACCTCCCAAGGGCTCAGGCACCCCCTCTCATTCTCTGTTTTCTGTATTTCTTTGTCTCCTTCTGCAGGTGGTGAAGGCCTAACTCCATCCTGCTATACAGGGTCATCTGCTTGGGAGACCTGGACCCCATCATGGCCAGATTTGCCACCCTGGGCTTCCCCACCTGCGGTGGGGCCATAGATGGAACCCATATTCCCATGCATGCACCACAGCATCGAGCCGCCCAATACATCAACTGCAAGGGCTATTTCTGCATGGTGCTGCAGGCCCTGGTCTACCACCATGGACAGTTCATGGACATTTTTGTTGGGTGGTTGGGCAGAGCTCACGATGCACACATTTTCAGGAATTCCAGCCTCTACCACTAGCTGGAGGTTGGCACATTCTTCCCCCAGCGTGACTGTCAGGTTGGGGATGTGCAGATGTAGGGATAACATATTAATATATTGAAAATGATTCCCCCAAATGAAAGTGACTCCCCATAATTTGTTCCCCACAACTTAAAGTGTTTAGATTTATTATTAATTCTTCTTCTTCTTCTTCTTCTTCTTCTTATTATTATTATTATTATTATTATTTGTTAAGATTGTTAAATGTTTAGATTTATCATTATTATTGCCCCTTTAGAATATAATGTATTAGGTTATGTAATTTAGAACTGTTAAGAATATAATCCTATGTAGCCAGAAACAGCCCCCCCTCTGTGCTCCAGGGCATGCTCAAGCTTGTGCAAGGGGCTGCTTGAAATTGACATTGCAGAGATACATTGTAACAATGCACTGTCAATCCACTAACTCTGCTATGGGAGCCAAGCCCTGTAATTGACTAAGGGCATTATTACTTACTTAACGCCTGTTCTCTTTAAAACATTGTAACTTTATTCAGCACTCAGAGAATGTTTTAAGCAATACCATCCAGAAACTTTTTGTAACTACAACTCTGAGATATGTAAAGTTATTATTATACAAAAATATTGTATGGGAAACATTAATTAAGGAATGTATGTAAGAGAGAGAGTGCTTGGATGATGAGTGAATGGTTCTGAGAGGTGCCAGCCTGAGAATACAGCAACAAAGGGCTGAAAAAGGCGTCAGGTGCCAGTGCAACCAAAAGGTGTCAAATACTGAAGGTCCACCCGATGAGATCACTGTCAAGCACCTGGCAGCCACCCTGGAGACATCAGCATGATGCAGCAATTTCCATAGACTGGCATAGGAAAAAATTCCTATAAGAACTGGACTAAAAAACTATGGAATCAGAGTCCAAGGTTCTGCTGCCAGCCTACCAGGAGCTTCAGATGCACATCTGATCAGGACTTCGCTCCCCACTACCATCACTTGTGTACAGAATACCTGGCCATTTTTCTGTCACAAGCAACTTCCAGGCTGGTAACTATAACAAATACACAGAACCTGAATAAATGGATGAATGAATGTTTATATGTATAAGGGTTAAGTAGTTAAACAACGTTGTTTGCTTCTATCTTTTCTTTATTTTTTATTATTATCTTTACAATAAACGTGGCTTTTTACCTTATCCCCCTCATAAGATCCTGCTTGCTTTTATTTGGTATAACATAGATGCCACTGTGCATCATGGGGGATGTGGCCTACTCCTCATGCCATGGCTGATGAAGCTATACACCTGCCACCTGGACCTCAGCAGGGACCAATTTAATACCCACCTAAACAGGGCCTGTATCCATGTGGAATGCGCCGTGCACAGCTGCCATCCATCAGGCCCATCAAATGAGGGTGCACATCTGGGAAGCTCTGAGGGAGAGTTTCTTTGAAAGACCCCACCAACTCTCCCCATGACCCCCCCCCCCCCCCCCACTAGAGGCCTGTGCCTTGCCCCTCTCTGCCTTTCCCACAACAATCTTTCCCTTCCCCCCTTCCTTGGTATCAGTACAGATACCAGTTTTGTGTTGAAAACCACGAACTTTGTATTTTGTCCATAATAAAAGTAACTAGGGAGGAGCAGGATTCAGAACCTAGAATCATAGAATCATAGAACCATAGAGCTGGAAAAGACCTCAGGAGGTCATCAAGTCCAGCCCTCTGCTCTAGGCAGGACCAATCCCAACTAAATCAACCCGGCCAGGGCTTTGTCAAGCCAAGACTTAAACACCTCTAGGGATGGAGACTCCACTACTTCCCTAGATAACCCATTCCAGTGCTTCACTGCCCTCCTAGTGAACTAGTTTTTCCTAATATCCAACCTGGACCTCTCCCACCACAACTTGAGACCATTGCTCCTTGTTCTGCCATCTGTCACTACTGAGAACAGCCTCTCTCCAGCCTCTTTGGAACCTCCCTTCAGGAAGTTGAAGGCTGCTATCAAATCCCCCCTCACTCCTATCTTCTGCAGACTAAACAGACCCAACTCCCTCAGCCTCTCCTCATAAGTCATATGCTCCAGCCCCCTAATCATTTTGGTTGCCCTCTGCTGGACTCTCTCCACATCCTTTTTGTAGTGGGGGGCCCGGAATTGGACACAATACTCCAGATGTGGCCTCACCAAAGCCGAATAAAGGGGAATAATGACATCTCTGGATCTGCTGGCAATGCTCCTCTTAATGCAACCTAATATGCCATTAGCCTTTTTGGCTACAAGGGAACACTGTTGACTCATGTCCAGCTTCTTATCCACTGTAACCCCCAGGTCCTTTTCTGCAGAACTACTACTTAGCTGGTTGGTCCCCAGCTTGTAACTATGCTTTGGATTCTTCCGTCTTGTTGAACCTCATCAGATTTCTTGTGGCCCAATCCTCCAATTTGTCTAAGTCACTCTGGACGCTATCTCTGCCCTCAAGCGTATCTACTTCTCCCCCTAGCTTAGTATCATCTGCAAACTTGCTGAGGGTGCAATCCATCCCCTCATCCAGGTCATTAATAAAGATATTGAACAAAACCGGTCCTAGAACCAAACCTTGGGGCACTCCGCTAGAAACCAACCACCATCCTGACATTGAGCCATTGATCACTACCCGCTGGGCCCGGCCTTCTAGCCATCTTTCTATCCATCTTACCGTCCATTTATCCAATCCAAATTCCCTTAACTTGCTGGCAAGAATATTGTGGCAGACGGTATCAAAAGCCTTGCTAAAGTCAAGTATATCACATCCACTGACTTTCCCACGTCCACAGAGCCAGTTACCTCATCATAGAAACTAATCAGATTGGTCAGGCATGACTTGCCCTTTGTGAATCCATGCTGACTATTCCTAATCAGTTTCCTCTCTTCCAAGTACCTCAAAATGGATTCCTTAAGGATCGCTTCCATGATTTTTCCAGGAACCGAGGTAAGACTGACCAGCCTATAGTTCCCTGGATCGTCCTTCTTCCCTTTTTTGAAGATGGGCACTACATTTGCCTTTTTCCAATCATCCGGGATTTCTCCCGACCTCCACGACTTTTCAAAGATAATGGCCAAAGGCTCCTCAATGACATTTGCCAACTCCTTCGGTACCCTCGGATGCATTAAGTCTGGACCCATGGATTTGTGTACGTTTAGCTTTTCTAAATAGTTCCTAACCTGTTCTTTACCCACCAAGGGCTGTCCATCTTCATCCCATCTTGTGTCATTTAGCGCATTAGTCCGGGAGCCCACCTTGTCCGTGAATACAGAGGCAAAGAAAGCATTGAGTACTTCAGCTTTCCCCACATCATCTGTCACTAGGTTACCTCCTTCATCCAGTAGGGGCCGCACACCCTGTCTGATCACTTTCTTATTATTAACATGCCTGTAGAAACCTTTCTTGTTATCCTTCACATCCGTAGCCAATCGCAATTCCATTTCCGCTTTCGCCTTCCTGATAACCCCCCGGCATTCTTGAGCTATACATTTATAGCTCTCCCTGGTCATTTGTCCAAGTTTCCACTTTTTGTAAGCTTCCTTTTTGTGCTTAAGTTTCCCAAGGATTTCCCCTGTAAGCCAATCCGGTCTCCTACCATGTTTGCCTCTCTTGCTACGTGTCGGGATGGTTACTTTCTGTGCTTTCAATAAGGCTTCTTTAAAATACTGCCAGCTGTCCTGGACTCCTTTCCCCTTCATGTTAGCATCCCAGGGGATTCTGCCCATCCGGTCTCTGAGGGAGTCAAAATCTGCTTTTTTGAAGTCCAAGGTGTGTATTTGACTACTCTCTTTTCTTCCTTTGGTCAGGATCCTGAAATCTACCATCTCATTATCACTGCCTCCAAGGTTGTCACCCACCTCTACTTCCCCTATTAGTTCCTCCCTGTTTGTGAGCAGGCGGTCAAGCTGCGCATGGCCCCTGGTTGGATCCTTTAGCACTTGTGTCAAGAAGTTATCCCCAATATTGTCCAAAAACTTCCTGAATTGCCTGTGTACTGCCATATTGGTTTCCCAACAGATGTCAGGGTGATTAAAGTCCCCCACAAGAACCAGGGCCTGAGATCTGGAAGCTTCTCTCAGGTGTCCGAAGAAAGCCTCATCTACCTCATCCACCTGATTCGGTGGCTGGTAGCAGACACCAACCACAACATCACTGCTGTTGTTTGCTCCTCTAAACTTAACCCATAGACTCTCAACAGGTTTTTCTCCCTCTTTATACTGGAGTTCAGAGCAGTCCTAGTGCTCTCTTACATATAGTGCAACTCCTCCTTTTCTTCCCTGGATAGGGCCAAGGAGGAGGGGGATTCAGGGCTGGGAGTGGTGCGTGGTGCAGCTGGAAGTGCCACCTCAGGTCTCAGGACCTCGGCAACCTCGGGAGGTGGGTGGGGCCTGGGACAACAGGAGAAGCAGGAGCAGGGAGGGCAGTGGGAGCAGCGGGGACAGGGACAGGGACAGGAGCTGGGTGTGCCATCATTTCATATATGGTAGCACACATGTTTTGGCTCTGCTGCACCATCTGAGCCCATATTTGGGTCCCATCTAGACTGCAAGCCTCTTTCGAAAGAGCATCTAGACTACAACCGGTACTTTTGAAAAAGCAAGCCACTTTTTCAAAAGAGAGCACCGAGACAGTCTGGATGCTCGCTTTCGAAAAAGCACAGTTTGCAATACATAGTGCCTTTTTTTGAAAGAGCACTTTTGAAAAAAGGCGTTATTCCTCGTAAAACGAGGTTTTCCATAGTTAAAAAACCAGCCATGGTCTTTCGATTTACTTTCAAAAGAACATGGCAGCAGTTTAGATGCAGGGGAAGTTTTTTCAAAAAAAGGCCACTTTTTTGGAAAAAACCCTGTAGTCTAGACACACCCTGGCTACATCTACATTGGCAAGATTTTGCACAAATACTTTTAACGCAAGAGTTTTTGCATTAAAGTATTTGTGCAAGAGAGCGTCTACACTGGCATGTACTTCTGTGCAAGAGATGGCCATTTTAGCCATCGAGATTTCTTGCACAGGAAATTCATGTTGCCTGTCTACACTGGCCTCTTGCGCAAGAACACTTCTTCAAGAGGGCTTATTCCTGAGCGGGCGCATCATAGTTCTTGCTCAAGAACTCGCAGCCAGTGTAGACAGGCGGCAAGTTTTTGCGCAAAATCTCGCAAATGTAGACACGGCCCCTGAGCGTCCTCCTGGTCCTTCTGGGCCAGGATCCGTTGCATGCCTTGGAGGATGACCACGTGCTGTCTCATCAGGTCCCCCTGGACCCTCCTGCACTTGTTGCTCCCCCAGGGTCAGGCGGCTGCCTCAGCTGGCGGTGATCGCCCATTAGTGATGCTAGTCCGGCTGTGGAGAATAAAGAGGAAGAGGCGGTCAGTCATCCATGCAGACACTGTCCCTGAGTCCGTGCCCTCCTCTGTGAGCTGAGAACAAGAGTCCTCAGGCTAGAGGGCAGGGATGTTCCAGGAGCAAGGCTATGTGTGGCCTGGACATCGGCCCTGCCTCACAGAGGCCCTGAGGTGCCCAGGGGACCATGGTTCTTGCTCCCCCCCATCCTCATCCCACAGACAGGCAGGGCAAGGGAAGTGGTCGGCCACAGTGGGATGCCATGGGCAGGAGAGGGGCCTGGAGCAGTCTGCTCTTCCTTGGGGGCGGCACGCACACCTGCCAGCGCTGTCCGTGGAAGTGGGTGGTGCCTCAAGTGTGCAGGCATTCCCGTGTGTCGTGTGCGGCACTCCTAAGTCTGTGTGCAGCCATGTGTGTGCCCTTGTCCCCAGCCTGCTTCCAGCAGTGGTTAGTGGTGGGAGGGCATCTCCCACAGGGGTCAGATGTGTGTGTGGCCTCCCCAGAGCCCGTGAACAGGACCCTGGGGACAGGGCCGGATGGAGGCATGGGTGAGCCGGGCAGCTGCCCAAGGCGCCAGCCGATGAGGGGCGCCTAATGGCAGCTGTAAGGGGTGCATGGCGTCCCTTACAGCTGCCATCAGGAGCCACGTGCCCGGATCCCGCAGCGCCGGCCCCGCGGCGCTGGCCAACAGCACCCTTCCACCCATGGCTGCGGGGCCCTGCACGGCCCAGCGTGCGTGCCAGCAGCGCTGGCCGGACCAGGCTGGGCAGCGCACGTGCTGTGCACCCTGGGGGCGGCCCCGGGCTGCGCGCCAGTGGCCGTGACCAGCTCGCGCATGCGCCGAGCGCCCTGGGGGGCAGGCCCACGCATGCACCCTGCAGGGCCTGGGGGTGGCGCCGCATGCCTGGGCCCAGGGTGCCAAAGGGCTCGGGCTGGCCCTGCCTGGAGGTGCTTTGGGGCTGCCTCCTGGGGCTGCATGTTGCAGACTGGCACTGCATGTAGTTCCACGTGCACAGAGTGTAGCACAATATCCAGGCCAAGATGACCAAGCGACGATTGCATCCCATCCCCTCTGCGCCCGCCTTCCCTGCCCTGTGTGTGTGAAAAACAGAGCACTCACCTGATGATTCCTCCCCGTCCTCAGAGAATGCGTGTAAGACATCCAGGCCCTGGGGTACGGGCTTGAGGGTGAGGGTGACTGTGCTGGCTGTCTCCTCCTCCTCCTCCAGCTCGTCGTCGGATTCTTCCTCCTCCTGGCCTGGGAGCCCTGGGTTGGCAAAGATGAGCATCTCCAGCCCCAAGTCCACCACCAGGGGGGAGGAAGGGGCTGAACCACCCCCCAGGATGTGGTGGAGCTCAGCGTAGTAGGGCTAGGAGTGGGGTCCTGCCCCAGAGAGAGAGCTGTGCTCCCTTGCCCTCGCATAGCCCTGGCAGAGCTCCTTCACTTTGCTCCATACTTGTATGAGGTTCTGGAAGTGGTGGCCTCTTGTGGCCCGAGCCTCGGCCATCCGACCGTATATGTCGGCGTTGTGCCACTGGGAGCCGAGATCCTGCAGGGTCTCCTGCTCACCCCACACCTACAGGAAGGCCAGGATCTCTGCCCCGGACCACGATGGCACAAACCTCTTCGGGCCTCTGGCTGAGTCCTGGGAGCCCTGGTCATGCTCCCTGTGAGGGCCAGAGAGGTCTCAGGAGGCTTGTGGCTGGGCCATGGGTCCCAATTAGTGTGGCAGTCACAGCCACGCAGTGAGGTGCAACTCTCTGGGCCAGCCCCCTGCCACAAGTGTTGTCCCAGGTGCCTGCAGCTTTAAGAGCTGGCCGGAGACAGGGACTATAGAGATCTGATTAGTTTGGACGGAGTAGCCACCAGGGCACCTGTGCTATTTCCTGGAGGCCTCTTCTTTCAAAAGAACTCCCTCTTCTGCTCTTTCAGACAAAGACGTCTTCCTCGTGAAAGAACCCCTTGGTTCTTTCAACTTTTTGTCAAAAGAATGCAATAGCAGTATGGACGCAAGTATTTTTTTCTGGACTAACGGCAGTTATTCTGGAAAAACACTGCAGTGTAGACATACCCTAAGAGCCGAAATACCTCTGAGGTTCTGGGCATAAGGCCCTTAGACTTGGTGTCTGCCCTTTAGGTCTGAATAGGGTTTTCTGCCCCGCAGGTATACTAAGAAAGACATGACACTCCCTCACTCCCGCCTAATTCTCCACTTGAGTCATTTTCTCCTGTTTTTTGTCTTGTTGCTGAAACTTTCAATTTTCTCTTTTTTTAAAAAAAATATTGTTTTGAGTTTCCCCTGCCACTCTTTTGTGCTACTGTTCTGTCACCTGACGTGGCTACCATTGCATTGAGTCAGCTTAGGGTTATCATCTTTCCTGACCAGAGGGATGGGACACCATTGCTGTAAATGGCGTCCAGTCCATCCAGTTGGGAAAAATGGTAAGCCTAATTGTCAGCTCTTCCTAGTCTTGCCTGTGTACAAGACATGCTTCATTAAATGATGCAACACAGGAGGCAGTTTGTATTGGCCCATGAGAGACACGGTTATATAGGCCTCTCCGAGCTGTCCAGGCCCCACAGTGGATGCCTCAACCATCAGATGGATGGGACCCATGGTGCCCAGGTAATTATCTGGGAAAATCTAGCACAGGGCAGTCAGAGGGGGTCATGCCCCCAAGCACACACCACAGTGGTGGGACCTGGAACAACCAACAGCCTACTGTGCTCCACCATCTCCCAGCTGGGTTGCTCTACTTCACTATGGTGGTGGCCGGGAAGCAGAGTGTCCTGGCCCTAGTCTCAGTACCCAGTGGGGTGAAGCAGGAGTGGGATTTGGGGGAAGGGATAGAGAGGGCTTGGGGCTCTCAAGTTTTCCAATAAGGGCTGCTGCTAATGCAGCAGCAGCCAGAGCCCAAGACCCTATAAATTGCTGCTGGAGCACCACACACTTTGGGTAGCTCGGAGGGAGGAAGTGCCACACCCTTTATGCGCGAAGCCATGTCCCTTCACCTCACCTGGGGTCCACAAAGGACATCATATGCAGAGACACAACTGGTTTTAATGAAGGAACAAGCCATGAACAGGAATTAATGACAATATTGGACTGCTCTCTGTAACAGAGCAGCATTCACCTCTCTTGAGTACCCCTTCTGGCTAAGCACATGTGCCTGCACTCTCTTGTCTGACTTCGGTGACACAGTCTCTGGCCGAGTCTCACTCATTGTGTGTGCTCATCAAAACCCCTTCCAGGGTACACATCTAATCGGAGCCTATCTTGGTTAGCTCTCTTATGTCCTTTCAAGTTTGTTCCCCACTCAAAGAGAGTGGTGTCCCCAGAGCTACCCCACCAAAATACAGCATTTTTGCCCTTACCTCAGGGCTTTATTTCAAAGTCCCATCACAGTCCAGCACTCGCCAATAGCTCTTCACAAGAGCTGTGTCCAGACTCAGGGTTTTTTTCGAAAAAAGTAGCCTTTTTTCGAAAGAACTTCCCCTGCGTCCAGACTCAAGCCGCGTTCTTTCGAAAGTAAATCGAAAGAACGCGGCTTTTCTTTCGACGGCGGTACACCTAATTCTACGAGGAAGAACGCCTTTTTCGAGGGAGATCCGTTGAAAGTAAGTGAGTGTGGACGGGGGGAGCCCTTTTTTTCGAAAGTATTGGCCTCCAGGAAGAAGCCCTGGTGGACAATCTGGGCCATGGGTTGCATGTCTGTGGTTCCTGGCTGCAGCCATTCCTTAAAGGACAGGCACCCTCACAGCCACTTGTTGCAGAGAAGGAGCCAGAGCACACGGCTACTTTGCTGCAGCATGTCCCAGCCCCAAGAGCGTCCTGGCCCTTCCAGAGAGCCTTCTGGGGACCCAGCCAAGGGCTCCAAGCGCCGGGCACCATCCTGGTCTGGCGCAGAGATCAAGAGCCTGCTGGAGCTCTGGGGAGAGGAGGAGGCCTTACAGGCCCTCAAAAGCCGGCGGCGAAACGCAGATATTTATGGCCGCATGGCTGAAGCCCTGGCCCAGAAGGGCCACTACCCCCGCACCCAGGACCAGGTGCGCTCCAAAGTAAAAGAGCTGCGCCAGGGGTACGTCAAAGCCAGGGAGGAGAGCTCCCGTTCTGGGGCAGCCCCCCACTACTGCCCCTACTACCCCGAGCTGAACCAGATCCTGGGTGGCAGTGGAGAAGCACGCACACCACGGCGGTTCGTACAGTCTGGATTGGCAGACCCCATGGTGGACGCTCCCGAGCAGGACCCAGAGCAGTCTGGAGACGGGGACATGGTCCCAGAGGAGGAGGACAGTGAGGAGACGGCGACCCTCACCCTGGAGCCAGTCACCCAGACCCCAGAGGCCTCCCAGGCGTCATCTGGCGCAGGAGAGGAAGCAGCAGGTGAGTGCAGTGAGGTTGTGTAACAGCCGGGGGGGGGGGGGGGGGAGGTAGGTGGGTGCACAGTGGGTGATGCACAAGGGAAACCTGTCATGCTCAGGCTGATGCCCAGGTCACACACACACACACGGTGTAACCTTCAGAATGTCTGATTCCCCTGTCTCAAGGGAGAGGGCATGCCCTTTTGGACAGCTGTTGCACACATGACTGATTGTGATAGAAATGTAGCCGTGTTACTCTGATCTGAGGAAGTGGGTCTGGCCCAGGAAAGCTCATCCCCTAATAAACCATCCTGTTAGTATTTTAAGTGCTACAGAGTCCAGTTTTTAGGACTGATTGTGTGTTCTTCTTTTCCTCCACAGCCAGACCAGCCGTGGAAGAGGGCCGCAGCACCCCAGCCCCACCTCCATCTCCATCTCGGGGACATGGGAGCCGCAGACACAGGCGTGTCTATGCGGACATCCTCAGGCAGCACGTGGAGGCCATGCAGGAGCTGAACTCCATCCTCAGAGAGAGGGCGGAGGCAGAGGATCGCTGGCGTGACCGGCTCATGGACGAGCTGGTCCTGCAGCGCACGTCCCTGTGTGCCACTCTCAGGGAGGTCTGCGGCTTGCCTGCTCCTGTGCCTGGTCCTGCTCCTCCAGCACCCCATGACCCCACCCCACCAAACCCCCCTTCCACAACAGCATCCCTTTCCCTCCTTGGACCTCCCTCTCCCCCAGCCCCCCCAGTTCCCCAGCCCCTCTCTCCCCCTGGCCCTCCTCTCCCCCAGGCTTCCACATCCCAAGAGCACCCCAGCCAGCCAACCGACAGGTGCACCACCCGATACCGTAGCCGTGGAGCACCCCAAACACGAGGCCCAGGCAGGAGAGGGAAATCTGGCAAGCACCATGCAACCTGATCCCCTTCCCCCCTCCAGGTTTCCAGTCCCCTTCCCCCCTCCAGGTTTCCAGTCCCCTTCCCCCCTCCAGGTTTCAAGCACCCCCATCACCCTAGTTAAAGTACAAACAAAGGGTTCAACAAAATGTTTCTTTATTGTAAATAGTGTTTTCAACAACAAAAATGAAAAAAAATGTGTTATGTTTGCTACATTTATACTATTGTTTGAGAATATGTACAAACATTAAACATAACATTTTATTTTGCAACACACCCTGGTGTTACTGATGTGTCCAACAGGGTCAGGAGATGGGTTGTGGAGGGAAGCTTCTATTGGGCCAGGGCCCAGTCCCCAGACAGAAGCCCCTAAGTAGAGTCAGTGGCCTCCACTGGAGAATTGCTCCCGGAGGGCCTCCCGGATGCCAACAGCAGACCGGTGAGCCTGGCGGATGGCAGCTGTCCGGGGCTGGGCAAAGTGCCTCTCCTGGCCATCAGCACCTCTACCCCACCCTGGTAGGAAGGCATCCCCTTTCCTCTCCACCAGGTTATGGAGAACGCAACACGCGGCCACCACCTCAGGGATGTTGCTCTCCCCCATGTCGAGGCGTGTGAGCAAGCACCGGAATCTGCCTTTTAAACGTCCGAACGCACATTCCACCTGGTTGCGAACCCGGTTAAGGTGAGCATTAAACTGCTCCTTGCTCGCATCCAGGTGGCCGGTGTAGGGCTTCATCAGCCACGGCATCAGGGGATAGGCGGCATCAGCCACTATGCACACCGGCATGTGCACATCCCCAACCGCAAACTCACGATGCGGGAAAAATGTTCCTGCCTGAAGCCTCCAGTAGAGGTACGAGTTCCTGAAGATGCGGGCATCGTGTGCCCGCCCTGACCACCCAACAGAAATGTCCGAAAACTGGCCACGATGGTCGACCAGGGCCTGGAGGACCATAGAAAAGTAGCCCTTTCTGTTGATGAATTGGGCTGCTCGATGGGGCGGTGCACGGATTGCAATGTGTGTCCCATCGAGCGCTTCTCCGCAATTCGGGAAGCCGAGGGCAGCAAAGCCGGCCATGACGCTGTCCAGATCTGGTAGACAGATGAGCCTGTTGAGCAGCTCTGAATTGATGGCCCTCACCACCTGCAGAACGAGACAGACAACAAAATGTTAGAAGGGGTGCCTTATCTCTTAGGAGGAGAACCCACCGCCCACCTTCCCTCTCAAACACCCCGGGAATCCCCTCCTCAGAACCCCCCCCCCAACAATTCAGGGTGAGTGGAGGAGCTCCCTCCCACTCCCACTCCACTTGGCCCTTCCTGACAGTCTCCCTTCCCCCCACCCCAAACTGTGACTGTCCCCAGACAATGACTTACCTCCATCAGGATGGATCCTACGGTAGACCTGCCCACGCCAAATTGGTGTCCCACGGAGCGGTAGCTGTCGGGGGTTGCCAGCTTCCAGAGGGCAATGGCGATCCTCTTTTCCAGGGGGATGGCGGGCCGCAGGTGGGTGTCTGGCGAGCCAGGTACACAGCTCCTGGGAAGTGGTCTTTCGCATCCGGAAGTTGCGTAGCCAGTCTTGGTCATCCCAGATCTCCATCACGAGCCAGTCCCACCAGTCAGAGCTGGTGTCAAACCTCCAAACACGCCTGTCCACGAAAAAGTTTGGAGGCAAGGGCAGTGCGGCTGCTTGACGGAGGAGCCCCTCGTACCTCTGGTCTGGGTCCAGCTCGGGAAGTAGCCTCATGACAGTGTCATGCAGATGCAGCAACAGCTGCAGTATGGTGGTGTGGGGCTATCGCCTGCCCAGGGGCAGCTCTGGCTCCATGCCAAAAAAAAGGGTCTCAAAGCGAAAAACCTCAAAAGAAAAAAGCTGCTGGGGTGTCCCAGGAAGCTGAGCACTCCAAACCAGCACTGCAATGCCTTGCTTACTTCCTCGAGGGACAGCAAAGGCAGCTGCAGGAGCAGAGCAACGGGTGTTCAGGAGTGTCCCTCTCACCACGCGTCTCTGCAAAGGGCAGGCAGGCAGCACCCGGAAGGAAATGCTGCCCCCATGCCCTGGCAGAAGCAGTTCCGGGTGGCTTTCAATTTCGAAAGAGCGTCCAGCAGTCTGGATGCTCTTTTTCGAAAAAGCGGATCGATTTTTCGATCCGCGTATTGTAGTCTAGACGCGCTCTTTCGAAAGAGCCTCTTTCGAAAGAAGCCTGCAGTCTAGACATAGCCAAGGAGCTGTCTGCAGTGCTGCCACTCTCTCAGGCAGCCTGTCTCCTGGTTCTGCATACCTTGTGGCCTCCAGAGACACTGACTGATACTGGTCTTTCCGCTGCTTTTATAGGACTTTCCTGGCCCTGATTGGTTGCTTCTCCCACAGCCACTCCAGTCTGTCTGGAGGACTTTTCTATTGTGTCTCTAGGGTATGGTCAGACCATAGGGCCTCCAGGAGGGGATCCCAAGGCCAGGTCAATTGCATCACGTTCCCTTTGTCTGTAAAAATGTTTATGGACGAAAAGAATCATAGAATCGTAGAATACTAGGACTGGAAGGGACCGCGAGAGGTCATCGAATCCAGGCCCCTACCCTCATGGAAAGACCAAATACTGTCTAGACCATCCCTGATAGCCATTCATTTAACCTACTCTTAAATATCTCCAGAGATGGGGATTCCACAACCTCCCTGGGCAATTTCTTCCAGGCTGTGTCTAGACTGCATCCTTTTTCTGTAAAAGGGATGCAAATTAGACACATCGCAATTGCAAATGAAGCGAGGATTTAAATACCCCCGCTTCATTTGCATAAACATGGCTGCCGCTTTTTTCTGGCTCGGAGCTTTGCCGGAAAAAGCGCCAGTCTAGACAGGGATCTTTCGGAAAATAAAGCCTTTTCCGAAAGATCCCTTATTCCTTTTTTTAAGAGGTATAAGGGATCTTATGGAAAAGGCTTTATTTTCCGAAAGATCCGCGTCTAGACTGGCGCTTTTTTCCGGCAAAGCTCCGAGCCGGAAAAAAGCAGCAGCCATGTTTATGCAAATGAAGCAGGGGGGATTTAAATCCCCACCTCATTTGCAATTGCGATGTGTCTAATTTGCATCCCTTTTACGGAAAAAGGATGCATTCTAGACACAGCCCTAGTGTTTGACTACCCTGATAGTTAGGAACTTTTTCCTAATGTCCAACCTAAATCTCCCTTGCTGCAGTTTAAGCCCATTGCTTCTTGTTCTATCCTCAGAGGCCAAGATGAACAAGTTTTCTCCCTCCTCCTTATGACACCCTTTTAGATACCTGAAAACGGCTATCATGTTCCCCCTCAGTCTTCTCTTTTCTAAACTAAACAAACCCAATTCTTTCAGCTTTCCTTCATAGGTCATGTTCTCTAGACCTTTAATGAGTCTTGTTGCTCTTCTCTGGACCCTCTCCAGTTTCTCCACATCTTTCTCGAAACGTGGTGCCCAGAACTGGACACAATACTCCAACTGAGGCCTAACCAGCGCAGAGTAGAGTGGAAGAATGACTTCTCATGTCTTGCTGACAACAAGCAGTATAAGAACCTCTATAGAGTAGTGAAGGAAAAAAGAGCCTCTTCCCAGGATTATCCCTGTCCTTGTCCCTACAGATAGAATCATAGAATCATGCGGAGTATAATTTGATGTATTTCTACAACAGGGAATATAAATAACAAACCCACACCACTAGGTGGAGGCAGATATTTTGAGGAGTTTGTGAGAAAACTTTCAAAAAAGAGAAGTAATATTGGAATTCTGCTTTAAGTCATTTGGCTCACATCTCAGCAGAGTGATCTGTACAATGCTGGATCTTTAATTTTTTTCCATGAAAGAACCTGGTTAAAATCTTTTAAATAAATCAGGTTATTTCCACTCTCCTATTTGTCTGTGCTCTAATAGGGATAGAAAAAATATAATTATTGGCTAATAATGGCTTATATTTGAATCAGAGAGTTAGTAAAATTATTTAAAAAGGAAAATCTCTCTAGAAATGCATATTGTTGTTGCATCAAATTCTGCCGTCCTTGCTCAGATCCTCCCAGGTATTGAGATTCCTGGCTCCCATTGGTTTCAATGGAAATTAGTCTAAATACCTTTGAAGATCTGGGCCTCATACCCTACTCTGACAAAACTTAGGTTGAATTAGAGTCAGTCAAACGCTGAGCGGGATTAAGGTGTGCATCTTACTGCACATTGTACAAAAGCTTCTTGCTATCAGTCTATTTTTTGCAGTACAGCTGCTCCCCGAGTGGTCGAGTTACGACCGTTCGCACTTACGACCAAAGCTCCCATGGAGCAGTCGTAAAGGCGGTCCCCGTGTTACGAATGTGACCCGCGCTTACAAACAGCGTGGTCACGTGTAACTCAATGGGGTCCAAGTTACAAACTGATCGAGTTACAGCCAAGTGTTTGGTCTGTAACTCGGAGAGAGGCTGTAATGTTTTTTCTGTATTCACCAGTTTTGTTTTCTTGCCTCCTTGGACATGTTGGACTTTGTACATAATGGTGAATAAATGGTATATTTATCATCCTCTCTGACTGTAATGTGTTTTGAGTGATGGCAAATTGTCAAGCCATATTCAGTACAGGCTGATCAATTGATACCTATTAGTGAGATAAGCATGTGAATTGTAAGCCCAGGACTTGCTAAGGGCAGGATCCCACTACTAATTGCTGCAGGACAGTGTGCGTTGCTGCAGAACTCTTAGTTGTGTATGTGCACATGACTTGTTTTTGTAAAAATCTGGCCCTGGGGCAAATAAACTAACATTCAACCAACGATTCAGCTTTTTATCTTGTAAAATACAACCAACTGATAAGTAAAATACAACTAAGTAATAAGTAAAGTTTCCTTTTGAGGATATACTATTGCACCAAGATCGGAATGAAGGTTATATGCTAACTTATGAGTTCCCTGACGTCTGCACGGTGTTTGTGATGACTTTGCTACACACATTGGTGTCCTTAATCTGTTCTGTGGTCCTGGGGTTATTTGTCACATGCACAAACATTATTCCTATTGCTGATCCACCCATAGTGGACTGATATTGGATGCCTTGCTCTCATGTGAACAGATACAACGAACAAGCATTGTTACAGTTACCTGTACATGATGCTGTGTTTTTGAAAGGCCTGAACTTATGGAGCAGGTGTAGACAGTGAGGGATGCATAAAACTAGCAGAGACAGGAAGTCTCTCTGTGATGACCATGCCCTTAGCTTCTTGTGGAAGTGACCTCCTGTGCATGTATTAAATATGGAGTACTCTTGAACTGTACTGCTGTACACTTTCTATCTAGCGCAGTTGTATAAGACCCCAGTTTGCACAATGGTATGGAACTGGGGCTTAGCCACAACAGACCCTGAATCAGGGAGAAAGTTTCCTAAATATGTAGTATTATTACACTAGTTTCATGTTGGTACCTGGTCAAAGTAGGCTTATCTTCTTGCTTAATTATCTTCTCTGTTGTGCTGTGAATAAATATTACTTAATGACAGTTAAGGACCATCTTATTCTGAGTTTGTACAGGTCGTAAGGCAATGAGATTCTGGCCTATGACTGGGACTATGAGGCAGTACCACAATACAAATAATCACATGCTGATCTACAGAAATATTTTTCTGCCTTGGACATCCCCACTAGCTTGAGAGATCCAGATGTATCAGTTAGTGAAAATGGAAGCATGTGAACTTGACAGCTTCAGTTTCAGTCCCCTTGTTTCCTGCACTGAGTGTTTTTTCTGCTTTTTACACTAAATGGTAAGCATGTCCACATAATAGTGTGATGAAGATGGATGGATGGGAGGTTTTGACTTCCTTAGTCATGGCGTACTGTTGCAGGAAGGAGGTTTGCTGGGAAGAGATGGGGTCGATCTGACCACAAAAGGGAAGGACATCTTAATGCAGTGACTCACCAATCTTATTAGAAGGGCTTTAAACTAAGTTGAGTAGGGGCAGGTGACAAAAGGCAACTAGGTTCAAAAGGTATCTTTAATAGAGGACTAGTTCTTTGGGGAGAATCAGATATGGAAAATTAGAGTAGAATTACAGGAGCAACAAGAGGGAAATTCCTGGGGGGAACTTGATCAATCCCTTAGATCAGTGTTTCTCAAAGTGATCCGTGAAACCACTTTGAGAAAGTTGCTAACTGGCCGCGCCGGTGTGTTTATTTATGTTGGAAATAAGCCAGGACACTCTGGATGCAGGTGAAAACAAGCAGAGGATTTATTATACATCAGCTGATGGAGTGACACGCAGGGGTTACCCTGGTGAACACTGGTTAATTAACACAATACAATAGATTATATAGTCAGCAGGAGGACGGAGGAAAAATGATTTGATAGGTCTAGCAGCAAGACGAAATGAGCACATAAGCCAATAGAACTACACAAGATTACATAATATCTCCACCCATTGCAAAGTAACAGCTCGTTAATTAATATACAGGTGGTTATTGTTCAAATGCCAAAACATGTCAGCAAAACAGTAATAACATTTTAGTCTCCATAGATGATGATGTTGCTATAGGAGGCGGGTATGGCCTTGATGTGGTGCAGCACTTGGTTCTCAGGCTTATTATCTAGGAGTGAAGCAAGACAGTTTAAGCAAATTTTATGAATGTTATCTCAAGCAAAATGTGTTACGTTACCAACTGAGACCCAGTTCGAGTGTTTTAGAACGTGGTTGCTATGGTGCCCAGGGTCTTTTACTGTCTGCAGTTCTTATCCTGACTGTGGTGTTCCCAGGCCTTAATCCTAGAATGGAGTTATGCTGTTTAGAGGCCTACTAGCACATTTAGGGCTGCCTCAGTTTACCCTACAATTTACCAGCACTGAGGCCACGGAGCCTTGCAGGTCCCTTTGGCTCTGGTTAGCCAGTCATAGCAAAAGGAGCTGTGGCTGCTGCTTCCCATGGCTCCCTTTGGCTGCAAACAGCAAATCGGATCCAATGGGAGCCACGAGGCTTTGTGGCTGCGGCACCAGTAAATAAACACACCAGTGTAGCCAGTTAGCAGTTTTCTCAAAGTGGTTTCATGGACCATTTTGAGTATCACTGCTTTAGACGTCTACTCACAAATTCAAGGACTAACAGGAATAAGCAGTCAGAATTGGGAGTACTAATAGACAAGTCATAACTGAGCTTAAGTGGCATCTCAGATACTTGATGGGATAAATCTCATAACTGCAGTATTGGCATAGAGGGGTACATCTTGTTCAGGAAGAGCATGTAGGAATAAAAGGGAGGTGGTGTTGTATTGTACACTTGTTCTGAGTTCCAGAAAGAGGCACGAGGCAGACCAGCTGAAAGTCTCTGGGTAAAGACGAAGTGGGGAAAACACATCCAAACCAGGAGGAGGAGGGAGATGAGGCATTTCTAGAACAAATAAAACAAATATCCAGACCCTTATAGTAATGAGGGACTTTACCTACCTAGACATCAGTGGGAAAAGTAATATGATAAAACACAAAATATCCAATAAGTTCTTGGAATGTCATGGGGACAATGCTTTGTTTCAGAAACTGAAGGAAGTAACCCAGGGCATAGGCATTTAAGAATTGATTCTGACCAACAGGGAGGAGATGGTTGTGAACCTGTAGGTAGAGGCCTATTTGGGAGAAAGTGATTATGAATAAGGCTGTGAATCATTCATGGAGGTCACAGAAATCATGAAACAAAAAACAGGACTATGTAGCACTTTAAAGACTAACAAGATGGTTTATTAGGTGATGAGCTTCCGTGGGCCAGACCCACTTCCTCAGATCAAATAGTGGAAGAAAATTGACACAACCATATATACCAAAGGATACCATCAAAAAAATGAACACATATGAAAAGGACAAATCAAATTTCATGTGTTCCTTTTTTTGATTGTATCCTTTGGTATATATGGTTGTGCCAATTTTCTTCCACTATTTGATCTGAGGAAGTGGGTCTGGCCCACGAAAGCTCATCACCTAATAAACCATCTTGTTAGTCTTTAAAGTTCTACATAGTCCTGTTTTTTGTTTCAGCTACACGAGACTAACACGGCTACATTTCTATCACAGAAATCATGGATTCTGTGACTTTCTGGGACCTTTGTGACTTCCACAGTAGTTGGCGTGGTACATCTCAGGGCATCCCTGGGGCCAGATGCTGTGCTGGAGCATTGGTTGGAGAGCAGTCAGGGTACCCTGGGCAGTTCACCCACCTGGAGTGGAAGTAGTAGTGGCACCCTAGCCTGCTCTCAGAGCAGTGGAGTCTGCTGGAGTGCTGCCTTTCCCCAGCACCTAAAATTTATTTAGGGCAATTTTTAGTAAAAGTCATAGACAGGTGACAGGTCATCTTAACCATAGTTCTCTCCAGCAAAGTGACAGAGTCCCTGTGTGCCTACCTGGTCATCAACAGTTTATGGAATTTGCTTAGGTCACAAGGATGTCACAATAGTGCTTGTGTAAGTTTAACTGGAAGTTCTGGTTGACAGACTGAGAGGCCATCTATCTCTCAGTACTGGAGCTAGTTGGAGAAAGGATTGAGAGAAGGTGTTGAGGAAAGACTAAACCATGAATACATTTGTGAGTGAACAGGAGGTAATTGATAGAGGTAAGGGTCACTATTGTATTTTTTATATCCAACCTGTAGCCACACATACACATTCAAGAGCATGGGTGCATAGAAACGTGTAATATTCTCCATTTATATGACCAGATCATTAGCTGCTGTAAATCCAGTGAGCCTCTACTGACTTCCCTTTTAATTGACTTGAGTTGAAAGACTGGCCTACAGCCTCTGAACCTGGAAACTTTCCTGACAACCTGTGTCACTATTGGATGTTATGGGGAAGGTCTTCTTTCCTTTCTCCAGTTGTTTTATGTTGTTAATATGGGTCCTTATTTTATGACTTCTGCATCCTTGGAGCCAAAATCTAGTGGTGCAAAGCATCAGAGATGGGAGAAATTAGAAGAGAAAACACAGAAGGACTTCTCTTCTAGCTGACTGTGTCTAGACTACAAAGTTCTATCACTTTTCTTTTGAAAGAGGCTTTTTTTCTGACAGTTGGCCCGTCTACACTGGGCCAAATGTCAGAAAAAAAGCCTCTTTCAGAACATCCCTTCTTCCTCGTAGAACGAGGTTTACTGAGATGCTGAAAAAACATGTCTGCTTTTCCAATATTTTTTTGGAAAAGCAGATGCATTCCTTGGACGTGGCAGAGCTTTTCTGGGATATCTCTGGTATCCTGGAAAAACTCTGCAGTCTAGATGTACCTGCTGTCTACTTAAGATATTAAGTGGATAGCTAGCATATTAAATGGAGGATAACAAAGCGTTTCTTAGCAACACTAGTGCTCTTAATCCTTCACCATTACTATTGCAACTCTATGGGCAATGTAAGTTACAGTTCTGATTCCATCTGCATCTGGGTGTTGGAATCGAAGGGTAAGGATGGGTAATCGCCTAATCTTGAGCAATCTTTCATGGGAAGGGTAAATTCTGATCAATTCCTCCTCCATGCCTTGGAATGCTGTTACAATGGAGACAGATAAATATGGCATTTCAGATTTCTTGTTAAATATTAAGTCTCCAGGAGAATTTCTGCTGAGAGACACATGGGAGATAAAATCCTGATTTTATTAATACATCAACTATGTCACAGTTTCATAGAGTTTAAGGCTGGTAGGTCATTAGATCATGTACTTTAATCTTCTGTATGTCACAAACCATTACGTTTCACCTAGCAACCCTATGCTGAAACCAAAACTTGTCTTGGACTAAAAATTGTCACTCTTGAAGGGTATGTCAACACAGTAGTGTTAATTTGGAATAACTGATGTTATTGCAAAATAACATAGTCCGCATCTACACAGCAAGCCATTATTTCAACATAATGTCAAATAATGTCAAGCTGGAGGACTTCTTTCTCCAACTCCTATAACCCGCATTTTATGGGGAGTAAGGGAAGTAGGAGGAAGAGTGCTCTTTCCCTGACTTCCTGCTGTGTAGACAGCGCCAAAAGCCGAAATAAACTATTTCAACTTAAGCTGCACAATTGGTAGCTCAAGTTGTGTAGCTTATTTCTGCTTTAGCCCTGCTGTGTAGATGTGCCCAAGGCCTAGGAGACCAAGATGCTGTGTGCTGCAGACAGAGGATAGGAGAAACTGAAATGCTACCAATGCCTGAGGCCTTTGCAATGGTAGAGAAATGATTAGGTCAGAAATGCCCTGATGATCCTGGTGGTTGATCAGTGCCCCATACTCCCGAAGAAGACAAATTCCCAACCTCCCAAACAATAATCCCTGCTAGTCTGACCCAGGGAAAATTCCTCCCCACCCTCAAATCTGGAGATCAATTGCATCCTGACCAATGTTCTCTCCAATTCTACGTGTAGAATACATTTGATGTGCATTGAGGCATGTACGGATGTGTACAACCATTAGAAACACATGTCTGCCACCCAAGTGCTCAGTTTACGGGTAACACTGATCCTGACTATGTGAGCAAGACTTACCAAGACTTAATCTCTGAGGCTTCACATAAAGGTATGGGGCAATCACCCTACCCATGGAAAACACCTAGCTAGATAATTTCATGGAGGTTAGGTCCATAAAAGGCTATTAGCCAGGGGATAAAATGGTGTCCTTGGCCTGTGTTTGTCAGAGGCTGGAGAGGGATGGCAGGAGATAAATCGCTTGATAATTGTCTTCTGTCCACCCTCTCTGGGGCACCTGGTGCTGGCCACTGTCGGCAGACAGGATACTGGGCTAGATGGACCTTTGGTCTGACCCAGTACGGCCGTTCTTATGTTCTTATGTTGTGCATTGGGGGAAAATCTTTTAGGGTCTCTAGAGGCAACTGGACAAATACCTATTCCATGTGTCTTCTCTGCAAGTATTTAAATTACCATAAAATAAAACTGAAGCCTTTTTTCAAAACAGAGTGCATAAAGTTTGACTTCTAAATTCATACAGTGGGGTCTTTAAAAAGTGGCTTGATTTTCAAGAGATACTGAACCCCTAGAAGTTCTTTGCACCATCCATAGGTAATTCTGGGTGCTCAGCACTTTTGGAAATGACACCCTGACTAAGCAAAACACTTCAGCATGTGTTTAACTTTAGATTTATTTGTTGGCATTGAGTTAGGCATGTGATTAATTTGTTGAATCAGGATGTAGGCGTGTTAATATGGATTGAGGAGTTTTAGTTTAGGCACCCAGTTTTAAAAATCTTGGCTATAAATTATTCTGTGTGCTATCAAAATGCCTAAATTAATAGTAAAGGTGGAAAAGATTATTTTATGTGGGGATCTTATTTAAAAGGAGCAGCTTTTCCTTATTATAATCCGTCCCCCCACAATAGCTCTGCAAACAGACATGGTCACCATGAGGGAAGAAAAGGATTTGCATGATTCCCAGGTCCACTTATCACCATGTCTGGTCTCCTACAGAGTCTTTACTAGATAGTGAATTAAAGACACAAGCCCTGAATCCCAACATCAATGATAACCAGCAGAATCCTTTCCTTTAATTTCAGCTGTTTACAGCGAGGTTGTTTTCCTCCTGGACCATATGGACGATCAAGATAAGGCCTCTATTGCCCTTCAGATTGTCAAGATAGCTGAGACCAAACTGGCTGTCGTTGTGACTGTTCTGCTAGAAAAACTTCAGCAGGATGAGGTAGGGCAGTTTCATCAAATCACATCTGTTTTCCATGTTTCCACTCCAAATTCTGTTTGACTTCATGGAAGTAATTCAATACAGAACTTGGCTCAGCCCACCTTCAGTGTAAGCAGTATTTACCCTTCTGTCTTCATGCAAAACTCATCATGCAAAATTCTGTTACAGATCAGGATGATATAATAAAGAGACACTCAGAGGAGCACTGTCCTTTTGTACACACTGGAGTACATGGGCTGTAGATTATAAAAGTGCACTGTAGGGGTATCTATAATCTCTTATAGCAGTAGTTTGTCCTCCTTTAGCATCTTCATCCAAAAACCTCAAAGCACTTACCTACTTACGCATGAATTAGGTTTTACAGCACCTTTGGGAGAGTGATAAACATCCCCATTTACTGATGGGCTGTGTCATGGGGAATTAAATAACTTGCTCAACACCACATAGTGAGTTAGTAGAAGAATGGGGAATAAAACCCATGTGAACTGACTCTCTGCTCTAAACCCAAGACAACACTTCTTAATTATAATGACATATGATTGGGATATAGCTCTGAAGGGTTCTTAAATAATCCAAACCCCTTTTTCTTTTATTAATACTCGCATCCAGCAAAGTCCATTTCTCTATTAAGGGTCAACACAGAAGGCATTTTAGTTTCAAGTACCAGGAAGCCAAGACAAGCAGTTCATTTCTGGCTCGCTTGAATAGTGTGGGGCGCTTGTATTCATAAGTTATCAATTATGATTTTCAATTAAAAATCCTCCTTACATTTAAAAATGAATGGAAAGAGGCAGAGCCTCTCCCCACTAGAGCAGTAATAATAGCAGTTTGCAGCAGCATCCTTTAAAAGCACAACCACTGGAATGTGTAGCCAACCATTGGCTTTGAACATTCCAAAGTGCTTTATGACCTTAGCAGGCAGTTCACACCTTCAGCTGCCTGAATTCAGAGTTATAGACTCACAGGAGACAGATGTGAAAGGCTTGTTGGATCATCCAATTTCCCAGCAGTGCCTTTTTCATTTTTTTGGGCCAAACCAATTTTAAAAGCTCCTAGTGACTGGGTTTCCACCACTTTCCAATGAAGACGATGTAATAACCTGATAGATGTCTTATAGCTGGGGCATTTTTCCTGATGTTAAAGTCTAAATTTTAGGTCTCTGATACTGCCCCCTGCTGTGCAATGTACGTGCTGCAGGGTAAGAAACACTGACTCCTAAGCATCCTCACTCCACAGTGCATGCTATGCAGCAAGGAGGTGGTGGCTGGCTGGAGTAGGCAGTCACGGTTGTGCTGACTCTGTGGAGGAGAGCTGACCTGATCTGAGCCCAGGGGAGTCCAGTTGTTTTCCCACTGTGATGTGATACGATTTATTTTAGATCCAAGAGAAACCAGGACACTCCAGGGATACTTAACCACTTTCTTATTTATTGCAAGCTTTAAGCAGTTATGACAGTTGTTTAAGTTTTACAAGCCTTAAAAACAATTACTACACAATTTAAACCTTAAATGCCATACATTCTAAAGCAATAAGATAGTGCAAAGCAATGCAAAAGCAATTAATAAAAGAGCTACTATAATACAATAAGAAAGACTAGTTCACTTACACTTCACCCGTATGCTACCTACAGTAGCAGGCAGGAGGCCAGGGTTCCTTTTCTTCCCATGCATTGGAACACCATGCACTGGATCACCGGTGTGAAGGGCCTATTTACTTCTAGTTACATCGAGCAGTACCTGTGGGTCAATCCTGCTCATTCCCTCCCACTGATTGTTCTTACTAAGCCCATTTTATAGCAAAGCGAGACTTGGTTGTTCTAATAATATTTACCAATTGATTACGTATTGTGTAGGATATGGAACATGCCCAATACCCTATCTGGAGTACATCCTGTCACTCAGGATGTTGCTGCTATGTGCATAGTTGACAGCTGTATGGCTGCATCTGTAATTTGTGGTTATCAGAAACAGAAGTACCTGTACAAGATTGCTTGCCATGTGTTCTTGACATAGTCTCACGTACCATGCTTCATCTGCATTGTTATGCAAAACATTCCTTCCTCTCACAGCTTCTCCCATGACCTTGCCTGCATGCTTATGTGCACCAGACTTGAGACAGGCCTGGGTTTTGCTTGTTAGAGATCCGCACGTGTTAAAGGGAGACGTGGCCATTTATTGTCAAGGCAGGCTCCCCTACACCCACCCAACCTCACCCTGATGCATGAGGTCAGATCCCATAGAGGTTGCAGGTCTCTATTTAAAAGTCAGTTCTGCTGGCCTCCCTGCACTTTTTAAAATTTTCTCCTGAATTACTTCCAAGCTGTTGATCTTTTCTGGGGAATGTGGTGCCAAAAAAGTGAAATAAGCCAGAAGCAGTCACACCTCAGATGAATAATGAGAAACTGTTGTCTTCCTGCTTTATGACAAGATTCCTGTATGTAACAAACCCAACCCAGATGGCTGACTTTTTTTTTCACTGTCACTCCAGGTCACTTGTTGTTTCCCACTTTTCCCCCTCTCATTATGTCAGTTATATTGACCCCCTCTCTAGGTGCGCTAGTTTGCAGTTCTCTGAAATCAGAGACCTTCAAGTGTGCTACTGTCAATGTAGAGGTAACTCCTGAGCTAATTTTCCCTAAAAGCTGCAGAAGATTTACTGCAGGAGTTGGGTATTTTATCATTGTATTTACAAATTCTGTCTGGAGTGGATAAAAAAAGGCATGATGCTAATAATAACAATAACAACAATAACAATAATAATAATAATAACAACAATAATAATAATAAACGAAATTAGATAAGGGGGCAGTGCAGGGCCCTTATTCTGATTAAAAATTTGTAAATTGCTCAGCTTCTTCTGAAATGCTGCTAGCTGGGGTGATTGTGGAGGGCATAGCAAGTTTTATACAAATGAAGACTAGGGGTTACTTGAGTGAGTATGCAGGCTGAGAATCAGTGTGGTCTAGTGGAGAGGACTCCAGATAGTGAATCAGAAGACCTGAATTATTTTCCTGGCTATTGATCTGCTCTTTTAGCCTGGGCTAGTTGTTTCATGTTTAGATTGTAAACTCTTTTGGGCAGAAGCTTATTAGCGTAAGTGTTACTATATTGCGTTACTATATTAGCTTATAGCATTACTATATTGTCATCAAGGAAACATTTCCCCCAATTGTTCTTTTATGTTTTGTCCCCAGAAAAACAGAGTAGACATTTACTGTATCCTGGAGAAAGTATTACAGCAGGATGCCCAGGTCCTAAAGAGAAGGCTACTGAGCAAAATAATAACACTTGCCTCAAAGCACATGAGAGAGACTCAGGTAAGTTAGATTAAGGGAAGTGTTGGAGCATAAGCTTTTGTGGTCAAAGACCCACTTCGCTGCTTTTGCAGATTCAGACTAACACGGCTACCCCTCTGATACTCAGGTAAGTTAGTTTTCCCTATATGCTAATGACAGGAATGAAAGCTTAAACTAATTAAAACATTTTTTGTAAACTATATACTGAAACTCCAGGATTAATGACTGCTAGGGGCCCACAGATCCCCACACCGTCCTCCAGAAATCCCAGGTCCTATGCAGCATGTGACTAGTTTCATCTTGTTCAAGTTACACGTGTGCTTAAGTGCTTTGTAAGGTCAGGATATTGTGACATATATCAGATGCAGAGAGGCCTACCGTTTCTTAACAAGCAAGTATTTTGTGAAGTCTCCTAGGGATTTCATTATTGATACTGATTTTGTGTGGAAGGTGCTCTGATACTATGGTGTTAAGCAGCAGGATGAAACCTTTAAACAGAATCTGAGCTGTTTCCAAAAGAAGCAGTATTTGGATTTAGGGTATAGTTTATTCAGGAAAATTCTCTGAATATCTTGAAGCTGCCCACCTCCTCTGAGGGAAAAATATCATGTCACTATGATAGCCAATCATCCACCACAAATAGCTAATAGCGAATAGTCTAAGCAGCTTGCAAACAACTGAAAGGCTGACAAGTGTTTAGGCAAACGATTCAATGATTATTTATGACTCATGATTCTGTTCTCAGAAAGTTGGGTGGAAAACAGAAATAAGAACTTGATTCATTTGAGCAGCATTGGCTGGTGTAGTTGGCTTTAATCACTTCAGTCTCTCTCTTTTTGTATTTTTTAAGGAAGCAACAAATGAACTAAAAGTGGCAGCGAGCAACACATTAGTGGCTCTGGCACGCTGCTATTTCGGTGAGGTGATGTATGAGCTTCAATGTCATCTGAATCCACTGAAGCTGTCTGACGTGTTCACTTTGATTACGCTGGGCAACCTATCATCAGCCTATCGTAGGTCAACTTCCATCTTTTGTTTCAAAGTTATTGTCTTCCATTTAAGGACAGAGGTTCACGCTCTGTACAGCTACACAGAGTGCTATTTGGGGGGCATGAGATGAACTGCTGTGGCTGGTTCCAGTTGCTAGACCATGAGCTATCCACACCAAGGTGCAAGCTCTTACGCCCCATTTGAAGTTCTTAAAGGACAGGATTGAGGAAAATCAGGTCTAGTGGAGCTCTTCTCCATTCCATTTCTCATCCCTCCCCAGTGCTCTCTCTCCTACTCTGGGAGAGGATTGGGCATCTGGCACAGCTGCACATTGGTGGAGAATGCTCCTCCTCAGGGTAAATCCCCCACTGATTTTTTACTTCTGCCTTATCATTTGTGTACGCAGCACAAAATGACCTAGGAGCCCATAGCATCCGACCCAGCGGTGTTTCTAAATGCGATAGTAAGAAGGCAGATAACAGTCAATTGTCTGTCTTCCTTTTCTTCTGGTCCTTCTTTTCAGCACTCAAGTGCATTCCTTTTGTGGGAATGACCCTGTACGGCATGAGCTCCATGCGGATGTTAGACGACGAGAGCAGGCTGATGCAACAATTTTGTGGTGGTAAGTGCCAGCACTTATTGTAGATGTCCAAAATGGATATTTAGGGGCCTTGGTACAGAGTTAAGTGACTGATCGTTTACAAACAGGCTCTGAACTGGATTGTACCAGGGGCTGAGTCCTCATGCTCCTGTGGCACTCAGTGGAGTTGAGAGTACTCCTTACTTTGCTGGAGGTGCTGAGCATTTGTAAGTTCAGGCCCTTTATGACTTGTGGCTATTTTAAAAATAAACAAAAGCTGATGCTGCCCATGTGCCAGGAAACTCCTGGGGGAGAATGTGCAGGCAACAGACTGAATTACATTTAAAAATTTCCCGTTTTCCACCCCTCCACCCATTCCTCCTCTTTAGTTGCTTAATTATCATCTCCTTTCACCCTCTTTCTCTGTCCTCTGGTCTTCTCCACTTCTCTCTTCCTTTGCTTTTTAGTTGATGCTCAAGTAAGGCCACGTCTACACTATGCAGAAGATCAATGCTGCTGCAGTTGATCACCAGGGTCCAAATTAGCAGGTCTAGTGAAGACCCACTAATTCGAACTGAGTGGGTGCTCCCGTTGGCACCGGTAGTCCTGCTTCTCATGAGGAATAACACTCCTGTCAACCTTCCACTGTGTGGACAGTCTGAAAACACGATTTAAGATACATCAACTCCAGCTACATAATTAACATAGCTGGAGTTGCGTACCTTAAGTCAACTTTCCCCTTTAGTGTAGATCAGGCCTAAGGGATTAATCCTACACCTTTGAGATAAATGGGAATTTTGCCATTAGCTTCATAGAACATAGGATTGAGCCTTAATTTTCCTTTCAAGGGCAGCGGGTGCATCTAATTTTAGGGCAAAATGCTGTCAAATCTCAGTATAGCTAATAGGAGTTAGGGGCACTGAACATCTTTCAGACAAACTGTAACCCAACAGGAAATCATACAGTTTTAGGGCTAAATAAGCAATAACTGCAGAGGACATGAATCATTCAGAAAACAGCTGGTCAAAATATTTTGGTTTTGTATTACATTTTTCATATTTTTTTCCAAGTTGATGGAATATTAAACTGAAAAAATGTCAATGACAGTTTTAATCAGGATGTGTTCAGTGTTTTTGTGCAGCTAAAAAGGTGGCTGAAATTTGTTGATTTTTGAAACATGTGAATGATCTTTGTAATTTGAAATTTTGAAAAAAACAAGAGTAAACACTTTTAATTTAATTTCAACTACCTTTACAATCAGCTCTAATTAAGAGGTAACAAGGGAGAAAAAAATATGTTTTCAAATGATGGGAATTAAAAAGAGATGGAGAGAGACAAAAGAGAAGAAAGCCTTTTGAGAAACAAGAAACGGAAAGGAGGGAAGAGAAATCATTCAAAACTGTTATTGGATTTCATCAGCTGTTCCTGAATTGGGAATGGAATTGTAATAAACTACAAGCCTGGGTGTGTCCACTGATAAAACAACGTATCCTTATTACTAGTGCATCCTTTTCATATTGCCTGTCTTTTTTCCTTCCATGCAGTTCTGGAAAAATGGTCAAGGGCAGTAAATGTATATTTTAGTAACTGGGAAAAGTGGCCATTTCCCAAAATGGGTAAATCTCAGTTCTGTGATGAAATTCTTCCCCTCTATCGTCATGTGACAAGCAAATGGACCACATGTGAAGATTTGGAGGTGAGAATTGTAGGCTTTCTAAACCTTTATGAGAAATTGTATTGTTAAATTCTCTGTGTATGGCACTCTTTGTGATGATGGAGTTCAATGGCAGGTTCTTTGGGATAGAACGGAGTATGATGTAAAACATTTAAAAAAGATTATAATGTCACAATCTCATGGAAATTCTGTCTGTACATAGTGTACATAGATTCCAGTTTTGTCACCTGACATGCAGATGAATATAGGAGAATGGGCTAAATTCATTCCTGGCAGATGTCTATTCAGTTCCAGTAGAGTTACAGCAGGAATGAGTTGGTTTAGTGTGCATACTAATCTGGGGAAATATCCCACTTGGGAAAGTTGTGAGGTGCAGTAGAATATAATTCTGAAACCAACACCATAGCTGTGTCTAGACTGGAAAAACTTGCCAGCTGTCTACACTGGCTGCTTGAATTTCCGGAAAAGCACTGACGATCTCATGTAAGATAGTCACTGCTTTTCCGGAAATACTATGCTGCTCCCGTTCAGGCAAAAGTCCTTTTCCGAAAGACTTTTGCGCAAAAGGGCCAGTGTAGACAGCACAGTAGTGTTTTCTGCAAAAAAGCCCCGATCGCGAAAATGGCAATTGGGGCTTTTTTGCGGAAAAGCGTGTCTAGATTGGCCACGGACGCTTTTCCGCAAAAAGTGCTTTTGCGGAAAAGCATCCTGCCAATCTAGACGTGCTTTTCCGAAAATGCTTTTAACGGAAAACTTTTCCGTTAAAAGCATTTTCGGAAAATCATGCCAGTGTAGACGAAGCCATGCATGAGTCTTAACTCTTTACCAGGAAATATTGAGATAGGGCTGTTTCAACAGTGGAAAAGGGAAATTGCACTCGTCAGAAGTAGAAAAGATGGGCCCATTGCATGATATTGAATGAATTTGTAGGAACATAAATTCTGTGTCTCTATGTAGCTCAAGCAGGCCATTATCAAAGCCCTTGGTACTATGATGAGCCTCCTCCTGCATAAAGAAGAGCATCAAGATAAGGTGTTTGAACAGATCCCATGGCTTCTTGAGCAATATAAAGAGGATGTTAATGTTTTTCATGTCACCAAGGTGAGATACTTATTAAAATAACTATCAATGTGTGCGCATAGGTGAACTGCACTAGCTGCTACCAGTGGCGTTTCCTGGTCTACATAGTGACTTGTTAGATAATAGATAAACACACAAGTCTTGATTTTATAGACATGGTGACCCAGGTGACAAGTTTTGTAGGTAAAAGCCTCTCATGAAAAGTATCTTCTGTTTCTGGAGATGATAAGGAGGTAAGAAACAAAACACCTTTTCCCTCCCCCCCCCCCCCCCCCCCGCCCCATAAGATACTCCCTCCTTGTGATTTACTGGTACATCCTATCAACTCTGTGTCTCTCTTTTAGATTATAAATAAACTCCTCAGAGCAGGGGCTGCTGTGTGTTGTCTCTGGGCAGTATTAAGTAAACTGCCAGTAGCTGAAAATTAATACTAAGAAGGCCTGAAGTGCATTGCTTTAGATTATATAACTAGATAGATATAAAATCACTGTCTATTTCATCTACTGTTGTGTACAGGGCTGTTGTAGCTGTGTTGGTTCAAGGATATTAGAGAGACAAGGTGGGTGAGATAATATAATTAAAGATATTATTTCACCCACCTTGTCTCTCTTATTTCATCTACCCTCAGTATCACATGACCAAGGTAACTCTTGTCTGCTGATAGTGAGAGGATGGAGTGAGGGCAGTTGGCTTCAGTAGTATGATTGAGCATGCTCAGTCTCTGTGAGCTGGCTCAGTACAAGCCAAGCAGCAAATCCAGGGCCACAACCCTGCTGCCCTTCCCCCCTCCCCACTTCCTCCATGGTTTACTCCCAATCTATGTTGGCTTTCTGGTCCAGAATATGTGGTTGCTTTGGGGATTGGAATGCCCATGACTTTGAGGGAATCAATGTCTCATGGACTTGACTAAAAGTATCAGAGGACTACACAAGAGCCTAAATGTAGTAAAATATGTAGATTTCATCAGAGCTATCCTGGAAGCTTCAAGCAGCAAAGAAGAAATGTGTGTAGGTACAGGAAGGAGTTAGACTGTCATCTCATTATCAATAGCCTGGAAGAGAACATAAAATCATCATTGATAAAATTGGCAGATGAAATAAACATTGGGGAGTGGTAAATAATGGAAAGGACAACTCACTGATTCAGAGTGATATAGATCATTTGGTAAACTGGGTGCTAACAATAAATGTGCATTTAAATATGGCTGAATGTAAATAGATGCATCTAGGAACAAAACAATGTAGGTGATACATACATGTTGAGGGATGCTTCCTGAGAAACAGTAACTCTGAAAAATATTTTGGGAAACTTGGTGAATACTCAGCTGAACATGACCTACAAATGCGATGCTGTGGCCAAAAAAGCTGAAGTGATACTGGGATGCATACATGGGGAAATCTCAAGGAGGAATATAGTGGGAAATGCAAAGTTCATTTCCACACTAGAACTGACCAACAGATATTGGTAGATACCCCTGATACCGGCTTCCTGTGAGAAGAGTGCCTTCCACACCCTGCTTGGCTTATAGCAATTCAGCAGGATGCCATTTGGGCTGCACAGAGCCTCAGCCACTTTTCAGCAGCTCATGAACCAAATATTGCAAACATATATGCAATATACAGCCGTGTGCATTAAGAATATTGTCATCCACAGCACCAGCTGGGGGAAACACCTCTGACATCTTAGCAAGGTATTGTAAGCCCCAATAGATGCAGGACTCACTGTGAATCCAGCCAAGTGCCATCTTAGTGAACACAGTAGGAAGGGGAAAACTATAGCTTCTTGATAAATAAGGTCTAAGGCTTGTGTGACTGCCCCACCTCCATGACAAAGAAACAGGTGCCACAATACTTCAGACACAGTGGCTGCTTAGTACTCAACTTCATCACACTGGGCACCCTATTATTGGACCTGATGAAGAACACCCAATCACAGAAAGTCCAGTAATCAGAAGACTGTGAGGAAGCCTTCCAGGCCCTGTGAAAACAGCTGAACCAAGAGCTGGTCCTATCCCATCCAACTTCACAAAGCCTTCTATCCTTCAAATGGAGGTCTCGGAGGTAGGACCAGGAGTGGTACTATCTCAAGAAATAGGTGGGAAGGAGCACCAGATCCTTTATCTCAGCTGCAAGCTGTTCTCCTGAGAGACCTGCCGCCCTACTATAGCAAGGGAGGCCCTGGCCATGAAGTGGGTGATCTACACCCTGGGGGTATGTCTACACTACAAAGTTAATTCGAACTAACGGATGTTAGTTCGAATTAACTTTGATAGGCGCTACACTAGCGCTCCGCTAGTTCGAACTTAATTCGAACTAGCGGTGTGCTTAGTTCGAACTAGGTAAACCTCATTGAACGAGGACTAAGCCTAGTTCGAACTTACTAGTTCGAATTAAGGGGTGTGTAGCCCCTTAATTCAAACTAGTGGGAGGCTAGCCCTCCCCAGCTTTCCCTGGTGGCCACTCTGGCCAACACCAGGGAAACTAGTCTGCCCCCCTTCCGGCCCCGGACCTCTTAAAGGGGCACAGGCTGGTCAGCACCCAGCTAGCAGACCCTGCACCTGGCACGGCTCGAGCCAGCCACCCGCTGCCACCCAGCCATCCCCCTCTTCCCGGGACCAGGCTGGCGGCTCTCGGGAGCCTGCCCAGGACCGCACCCGCCTGGTTTAGTGCGGACATCATGGACCTCGTCCACGACCTCCGCACTAGGCACAGGAAAGTGGCCGTCTAGGGCAGGAGAGCTGCCAGCCTGGCCACCTAGGAGCAGGTGTGCATGAAAATGAAGGTGGTCCACTGAGACCCCCAACCCTGAGCCCTGAGCTTACAATGGGCGTATTGGGTCATACCAAAGGTCCATCTAGCCCAGTAGCCTGTCTGCCGACAGTGGCCAACCCTAGAGACCCTGGAGGGGATGGACCGAAGACAGTGATCAAGCCATTTGTCTCGTGCCATCCCTCTCCAGCCTTCCACAAACTTTGGGCAGGGACACCACTCCTACCCCCTGGCTAATAGCACTCCATGGACCCAACCTCCATCACTTTATCTCACTTCTCTTTAAACTCTGTTCTAAGTTCTAGCCGTCACAACCTCCTGCAGCAAGGAGTTCCACAGGTTGAATCTTTGCTTTGTGAAGAGCAACCTTCTGTTAGTAGTTTGAAGCCTGCTACCCATTCTTTTCCTTTGGTGTCCTCTAGTCCTTCTATTATGGGGACTAATGGAGAACTTTTCTTAATGCATCCTCTCCACCCCACTCATGCTTTTATGGACTTCTATCCTATCCCCCCTTAGTGTCCTCTTTTCTAAGCTGAGAAGTCCCAGTCTCTTTAGCCTCTCTTTATATGGGACCTGTTCCAAACATCTGATCATTGTAGTTGCCCTCCCCTCTCCCACCCTCTCTCTTCCCCTCTCCCACCTCCTTTTCCCAGTCTCCCCGAGTTTTGTTCAATAAAGAGAGATTCTATTTTTGACCACACGTTTTCTTTATTTTGTACATCAGGAAGGGGGGCTAGGGAAGGGTAAGTGGAAGGAGGTGAGGGAGGAATGGGGTACGAGCCCCCGATGGGGAGGACTGGGCTGGCTCTGCGTGCTTCTGGGGGTGGAAGCTCTCCTGCAGCCCCCCGATTGCTCCTTCTCCCCAGATGGCAGCCTGCGGCAAGTACAGCCAGGCTGATGGCCGAGTGCTGTGATGTGCCCAGTGTGGGCACTCAGAGCACTCCAAGCCAGGACTGCTTTGCAAGAGGGGCACCCCTGAGAACTGTCTGTCCGGGGTGGGGGTCGGGTCCCTTTAAGCACAGCCCTCGGCTAGCCTGAGGCAGCAGCTCCACGCTCTAAGTCCTCATGTGATGCCCTGCCGGCACTGCTTCCGGCTATCCTTAACCCCGGTTCAGGGTCCACTTAATGTGGACATGCTAGTTCGAATTAGCAAAACGCTAATTCGAACTAGTTTTTTTAGTCTGGATGCATTAGTTCGAATTAGCTTAGTTCGAATTAACTAATTCGAACTAAGTTAGTTCGAATTAGCGCTGTAGTGTAGACATACCCTGGGATATCCTGTACTGGGGAAGCCCTTTCAACTGGTCACCAACCATGCACCCCTCAGATGGATTAATAACATGAAGGACACCAGTGCCTGAATCATGAGGTAGTACTTCCCGCTCCAACCCTATGACTTCTGTACGTTACGCTGGGCCAGGGAAGGCTCATGCAAACACAGACTTCTCCCAAGTGGAAGGAGACGATGAAGAGGAAGGTCCACCAATGGACACCCTCTTAAGGGGGAGTGTTTGTGACAGAGGATACCCCCCATGCATGGTTCAGCGGGGGCTAATCATGATCTGTGGGCTATGCCCCTTCATACTTGCTGGGAATGCTCCAACTGGAACCAGGATATAAAAGGGAGCAGCTCAGTTCTGTCTAGGCTGACAGCTGAAGGGAGCAGAGGTGCTTTGCAGGCTTTTGTGGAGGGACTGCCAGTGCCCTAGGATGCAGAAACCAGCCAGCCTGTGGTTCCAGTTGACCCCCCCCCCCCACAACCATCCAATGCCACAGATGGAGGAGAGACCACGGAGTTACTGAGATGACCTGCTGCAGAAGAATGGTGGGAAGTAATCTATGTGAACTAAGCATTATTGAGTTGAGGTATTAGTCTTTGACTCTGCATGTTTTGGAAGAAACCCCATTGAGCTGCAAGACAAGGCCCTGGGCTGGGACCCTGTGGAGTAGGTAGAGCCTGGTGGAGAAGGGCTGGCCACTAGGCAACACTGGTTTGCCCCAAAGGGTGGTTGAGCACTAGGTTGCACGGTCGTACCTAGAAGGGCTTGGGTCGTTGAGCTGAAGAGCCTCATTAAAGGGCTGCTGCACTGACCCTGACTATTAGGCAATGCTGCTCTAAGAACCAGGCCTGCTATGGTGGTTGGGGAGACTAGGTCACTTGGGCTGCCTTAGTTCTTTAACTCCTCCACAACCTGATACCATCCAAACAGGGTGGACCTACCCTGTGACAGGTGACTTACTTACAGTCTATAATATCTGCATGGGGAAATATATGTAATGACCTAGCAGAGAAAGGCATGACATGATCCAGTGGCTACAAACTGAAACAGGAGACATTCAGATGGGAAATAAGGTCTACCTTTTCAGTGGTGGGATATTAGCCATTCAAACCATTTACCAAGAGTCAAGGTGATCATTTTAAAATCAAGATTGGATTTTTGTCTGAAAGTTCTGCTTTAGGAATTATTTTGGCAATTTCTAAGGCCTGTGTCATACAGAAGGCCTGACTAGTTGATGACAATCATCCCTTTTGGCCTTGGAATCTATGAATTCCATGAACCTGCTTCAGTCATTGCATATTGCTCCTTTGTATGCCCACCTTCTAACTTTCACCCTCTGTTGTAGAGTCTGAGGCAGCTCTTGGAAGTCGCTGGTGAATATAAGATCCTTCTACCTGAAGGGAAATTTCAAGCCATCTGCAGTGCTCTGCACGACCGGGTGAGGGGAACTTGTTCTTGTATCACTTGAGCTTAAGCACAGCAGATCTGAAGCATATTAAGAATAAACATCTTTTGAATGCTAGTGAAGAGCCCGGAGACCTTCTCATGCCTTATTGGTTTCTGCTGGCTTAAGAATAAGCAGATAGTGGTCTCATTTTATTAGCTAAAATCCAGCTCAGTTTGTAAAGCAATTTTAGCATAAGCCAGTTATTAGAGGGAGTTAGAGTTATATAGTAAAAACTGATCCCATCCAAATGGGGAGGACCTATCCTGTGACAGGGTGACTTAATTGCAGTCTATAATATCTATGTGGGGAAACATATGTAATAATCTAGCAGAGAAAGGCATAACGTGAGCCAATAACTAGAAAATGAAGCTGGACAAATTCAGACTGCAAATAAGGCCGACATTTTTATGGTGGAATAATTAACCATTTGAACCAGTTACCAAGGGTCAAGTCTTGATTCAATTAGCTCTGCTGCTAAAAACACTTTGAAAGCAGGAACTTCTGTTATCCAGTGTCTCGGTCATTGTTTCTGATTCTTGTTGTGCAGTCAGTACCATTTCTTTTGGCTTCAGAGCTCTATTTGGAAAGGTAGGAAGTGAGTGCTTAGAAATTAATTGAGCATCTTCTTTTCAGTTGCTTGTTCTGATTAGTTTTCCTTTGATCACTTCTCTTCTTCCCACAGATCTGTTCTCCAACTCAGCAGCTCATCGTGGAAAATCAAATGGAGCTGTGCTATTGTATCCTACTGCTAGGTAGGGGAAGAGACTCCAAATTACACAGTAGTTTCCTTGTAACTTCCTTCTTTTGTAGGTGTGGTAAGAATGAGCTTTCAGTTGTTAGTGAGGATGTGATTTCTTCCTTTGCAGCCCGTTCTTCTCCTGATGACCTCATAGCATTTCTGCACTCGCAGCTGAAGATTGAGAATGAGACTGTTCGTGTGGCAACCCTGAATCTGCTCACAGCTATTATTGGTGCTGACTGTAAGTAACACAGGAGTAACTGTGACTGCTGCGATCATCGCCATCGTGCTGGGGGTTGAGTTGGGGACATCCAGAGCTAAAAGCATGAGCTGCTATAGGTTGATCTAAAGAACCAAGGCTTTGCAGGCATGGTAGGGCTATAACATAGTCATCATCTCTGCAAATGGGGCACAGAGGATCTGTAACACAGGGGCGGATATAGGGCAGGGCGAGCGGGGTGGCCGCCCCGGGTCCCGCGCTTCAAAAAGCCCCGCGCACGCGCCGTGGTGCCACCGCGCATGAGCATGGCGTCACTGTGCATGCGCCGTGGCAAAGGGGGGGCCCCGCGGAATTATGCTGCCCGGGGCCCCGCAAAACGGTCATCTGCCCCTGCTGCAACACATAGAGTCATATAGTCATAGATTATTAGAACTGGAAGGGACCTTGAGAGGTCATCAAGTCCAGTCCCCTGCCCTCATGGCAGGACCAAGCACTGTCTAGATCACCCCTGATAGGTGTCTATCCAATCTGCTCTTAAATATCTCCAGTGGTGGAGATTCCACAACTTCCCTGGGCAATTTTTCACAGTGTTTAACCAACCTAACAGTTGGGACGTTTTTCCTAATGTCCAACCTAAACCTCCCTTGCTGCAATTTAAGCCCATTGTTTCTTGTCCTATCATCAGAGGCCAAAGAGAACAATTTTTCTCCCTTCTCCTTGCGACACCCTTTTAGATGCATGCTCACCAGAGGGTTGGAAATTCACTAAAGGGACCCAGTGCTGCTCTAAGTTACTCCCATGTGGTCACACAGAAATCAACAGGGTTAATTAAGTGCTGAATGTAGCCTAAAATATTTTCAAGGTACAAATACAAATGTAATCTTGTGGCGGATGCATGTTAATAATAATGAGATAAAAACAAAATAGTACTCCTGACTGAATAAGTATTAGACACTCTAGAATAGATTCCGAATTCTGCTATACTGGTGGTAAACACAGACTAACTTCACTGACCTCCATTTGTCTAACTCTCTTACAATATTTCCATCAGGATAGTATGATGGTGCTATTTACAGAAGTGGAAATACTTCAGACTTAGACTGGTGTAACTGAGATCAGAGTCTGGTCCTATATTTTCCCCGCTGATTCTCTGTATATGATTGAAGCTTGGTAGTACTCTTAAATAGGGCACAGGACACATTCTAATGTGGAGCATGAGTGTTTGGAACAAAGATATACTATATTGCACACTTCTCCTTATCTTTCAGTGCCTGAGACAAGAGTTAGAAAGTTTCTGATTGTGAAGGCAGTGAAATCTGCTCTCAGTGATCAGAGTGCTAAGGTAAGATTGTGTGTGGAATAGTGGTATTGCTGTTAATATCTGGGAAGTATTTCACTCAGTGGAGAGTCTGGCAATGAGACACATTTTTAGGCTGAGATTATTAATAGGGTTTCAATTAATCACAGTTAACTAAAAATTAATGCGATTAAAAATTGAAATTTATTACATATTTTTGTGGTTTTTTACATTTTCAAATATATTGATTTCAATTACAACACAATGACAAGTGTGTACTATGCACTTTATATTATTTTTATAACAAACATTTGCATTGTAAAAATGACAAAAGAAATAATATTTTTCAATTCATCTCATAGAAGTGATGTAGAGCAATCTCTTTAGCGTGAAAATGCAACTTACAAATGTAGATATTTTTTGTTAACTGTAACGAAACAATGTAAAACTTTAGAGTCTACAAGTCCATTCAGACCTACTTCTTGTTCAGCCAGACACTAAGACAAACAAGTTTGTTTCCATTTATAGGAGAAAATGCTGCCTTTTTCCTAATTACAGTGTCACCTGAAAGTGAAAACTGGCATTTGCATGGTACTTCTGTAGCCAGTGTTGCAAGGAATTTACATAACAGATGTGTTAATCATTTGTACTTCAGCCACTATTCCAAAGAGATAAAAGAAAAAGCAAAAGGACTCTCATATCCTGTCTCATATTGCATGCAGAAGAGATAATAATAACTCGTGCATAATCTCTACCCTTGCAGGTGAGGATGGCAGCTCTCCATTTTGTCCTGAAGCTGCTCAGTTCAGGAAGTGTGGACAATTGTGCAGCAGGGGATATGGTCGCCTATGTATTCGGAGAGTTCGATGTGTCCACCAGAAATCTGGTAAGGAGAGTTCTTAACACTTAGGACTCCGTTCTGCCATTCTGGCATGCTGATTGTTCCCCTTGACTTCAGTGGGAGCTTTGGATGCTCAAGGATGCAGCTGGACTGAAGGATTAGAGCTAGAATCTGATCAGTGATATTCGTGTAAAACCAGGGTAATGCCCCTGACTTCAGTGGCATTATTTTGGATTTACACAAGTGTAACAGAGACCAGAATCTGATTCTGGATATTTATATCTGACAGTGCGACCTACATTACTTAGACCTCGGGCAAGTCAGTGAAAATTCTGACAACACAATCTTTCAGTGAAATGCTCTTGTATAAGGAAGCACATCTTTTTTATAAATAGACTCTCCAAAGAACACAATGGTGCCCAATCCTGTGGCTGCTGAAGCATACATAAACTATTAGCAAAACACTGAAGTTATGCAGCCTACATCAAGATGTCTAGAACCTGGAAAAGTTTGCTGCACACTTCATTCTCTGTTCTATGTGTACTAGTTCAAAATCTTTTCAATGGGTATTTCCAGCTATGGGCAGAGTCATGGACTCCAGACACAGAGTTCCATGATGGGATCCATGATATACATTAACTTTACAGTAAGTTGTTGAGGATCTTAGCTCTGCCTGGCCCTTTAGCTACCAAGTGGGAGCTTATGGCAGTACTCACCAACTGCCTCTTTTTCATGCTACCCATCTCAAAGAAAGTAGGAGGCAACTCTTTCTCATCAGGCCACATTTGCTCTTATTTAAACTGAAATCAGTAGAGCTGATCAATATTTAGTTTGGTGTAAGGAAGAACAGAATTTAGCCTATAGATAGACTCACATTCACTATGCACAGAATGATCAAGCTGCTTGGGGCATCAGAACAAACAGAATGGCTCCCTCTAGGTTCTGCATATTTATTTCCACTGGGCAGAGTCTGAGTGGCTCTCCTCAGAGATAAAAAGAAGAAATGTTCTTTTTTGAAAAATTTTTTGAAAAGAGTTCAGGGAACTCTTTTATAGAATCATAGAACGATAGGGCTTGAAGAGAATTCAGGAAGTCATCGAGTCCAACCCCCTGCTAAAAGCAGAACCAATTCCAACTAAATCATCTCAGCCAGGGCTTTGTCAAGCTGGGACTGAAAAACCTCTAGGGATGGAGATCTCACCACCTCCCTCAGTAACCCATTCCAGTGCTTCACCACCCTCCTCGTGAAATCGTTTTTCCTAAGATCCACCCCCCCCACACACAACTTGAGACCACTGCTTCTTGTTCTGTCATCTGTCACTACTGAGAACAGCCTCTCTCCATCTTCTTTGTGTCCGCTTGTGCTGGGGTTTTCCTAAGCCTGGGTTCTGACCCACCAGTTAGGTGTTTCTGTTATTCTCTTCCCTTAAGAATCTCCATCATTCGATGTTTTTAATGCCAGGCTTGGCAAAGCCATGGCTGGAATAATTTAGTTGGGGCTGGCCCTGCTTTGAGCAGGGGGTTGGACTATATGACCTCCTGAGCTCCCTTCCATCCTTAATCCATGATTTTATGATTTGTGCACTCCTAATGCAATGGAAAAGCTCTCCTAGGTCAATATTCAGAAAGGCTTTGTAAGAAATAGACACCGATTCTACAGCCAGTGTTTTCCCACTAGCTAGTAAATTCTATGTATCTATCTCATAGCAGGGGACATTTTATGCCAGTGGTGGACTGAGATCTAGTTTTTCCAGTATAGTTAACACTACATGGACAGGAAAGAAAATCATCAGCGCAGTAACCAAATTCAAGAGGACCAGTGAGAACTGATCACCTCTCGTAAAAGGAATGAATTAGTATTGAGTTAAGCTCTGTGTATGGAAACTCATTCACCAAAGACTTCCTGCTCTTCAGACATAAACAGAATAGTTTGAAGAGCTGAGGGGAGGGGAGTTAGGTGCAACGTTGGTATGAAAATAAAGTTATAAAAGGAGCTGGGCTGGGGAGACTTCTCTGCTCTAAATAAAAAGAAATGCTCCTCTCTGTCATTTGCCACTCAGCATGGGAGAAGCTGTCCAGGAAAGAGAACACAGCACCGGACCCCAAACTGCATGCAATGTGCTAGACAGCTGCCATCAGACAGTCTACAGAAGCCCTCACATACACAGAGCCAGACTCATCTCTCATGTAACTCCTTTGGCTTTGATGGAGTTACGTACACCAGAGGTGAATCTGGTCCCTGGGACTTGTATAGACAAGGGTCTCTTTTTGGAGACATATAAATCTTTTGCTATATGGAAGTTAAATGCTTTGGAGAGGGATTTTAGTGACAATCAAACCTATTTAAAAGAAACGTTTGGGAGGGATTTTCTGGTACTAACTTTGTCCATTCTCCTGCTTTGCCAACAGCTACTAGAGACCTGGCTCAGTTCAGGGCAGGAGTGGGAGAGAGAAAGGGCCTTGCAGGCCAGTGTCTGGCTGCTAACTGCCTATCAGGAGATAGTTAATAGCACAGTGAGTATAGTTCTACTCTTCCTTGAGCTGACTTCCCAACTTCTATCAAATCTGACATTCAACGTGAATGCATGAGAAATTCTACTAGGCCTGCAGCTGGGGCCTCAAAGTGAGTAAGATCCCTCTGCTTCCATAAGAGAAAGGTTTCCATAATAGTGCTGTGACAGCACTCAGGCCAGACTGTAAGAAACAGGGCAGGCAGTTCCCCAGACTAGTGATTTTATAATTAGATTCACCAAACCAGTAAGAAAAGAGCTTCTACTCTGGTTAACAAAATACCAAACAATAGTACCCTTTAGGCATTCCAGACCTTGGTTCCCATCTAGACAACTAAGTCTAATATAATCACCAATCACAAAGGACTAGACACTTATCCTTAGGTTAATATGAATCACAGGTCTTCCCTAAATATCAGCCAATCCTTAATAACGGAATATCAGATTTGTTGTTAAAAGGAAAAAGAAGAGAGTTACAAATGGTTAAGTGATAGATAGTTGTTAAAATGACTTTCACTTTTCATAGTTCAGGATCACAACCATGGTGGAATAAACGGCTGGCTTGTAAAAGTCTCTCTGGAATCATGCTAACCGGTCAACATCCAAAGCCAGTTTAGATGCAAAGGCTGTTAGTTTTTCCATGCATTTCCCAGACTATTCCAAATAATTATTTGGAAGATCTATGTCCTATGGCTTACACGTCCCCTGTTCAAAGTTTAAGCAGACTGGAGAGAGAAGATCAGTCCCATAACTTGTCTTTTATAGCTATTCTAGCCGGTTGGCAAGCCTCCTCACAGAAATTGTCGAAGCAGGATCTCTCCCTGAGAAAGAATAGGTCATGCAGATCTCCTGTCGTACTTTGTTTTGAAGTTAATTTTCTATTTCCTACGCATACACTGGTAAATGGGTGATAGTCATTCACATAAAGTAATTAGCCGATCGTAGTCTTCCATTACAACACAGATAGTTAAGCTGAAGGCAATGTACAAACTATTTTCTTGTACTATCTTCTATCTTTGATCTTAAGGTTAACTGAAGACAGTTGCATATAATTAAGGCAATTAAGACATGAAAAGGAATTGGAATCTACAAGCTAATTTGGTTATGTTAAACTTCTAGCAAGATATAAATACAGACAATAATACATAACATCTACCTTTCATATCTATTACCAAAATGCATAATGTTGGTGATCGCTAGTCTAGGACTTTTCTTTGGGTACGTCTAGACTACAGGGTTTTGTCGACAGAAGTTTTGTCGACAGTATCTGTCGACAAAACTTCTGTCGACAAAGAGCGTCTAGACACATTCAGTTCTGTCGACTAAACAAGCTGCTTTGTCGACAAAACCCTGTAGTCTAGACACAACCCTACATGCAATAACACCTTCTGTCGACAGAACTCTGTCGACAGAAGGTGTTATGCCTCGTAAAATGAGGTTTACCAGCATCGACAAAACTGCTGAGTTCTGTCGACGTTATGTTGACAGAACTCAGCGGTAGTGTAGACGCAGGTATAGTTTTGTTGACAAAAGTCCACTTTTGTCGACAAAACTCAGTAGTCTAGACACACCCTTTGAAATAACATAGAAGTGACTTGTCTTGATACAATTGCAGTGCCGCTTGTTAAGTTATTGTGGTCACACATAGGTTGGCTGTGTCAGTGTCATAGATGCATTCCTATACTCTCAGGCTGTTAAAGTTGAAGCAAAATGCAGGACAATGTAGCACTTTAAAGACTAACAAGATGGTTTATTAGATGATGAGCTTTCGTGGGCCAGACCCACTTCCTGATCTGAGGACGTGGGTCTGGCCCACGAAAGCTCATCATCTACTAAACCATCTTAAAAAATAAATAAATAAATAAATAAATCTTGTTAGTCTTTAAAGTGCTACATTGTCCTGCATTTGCTTCAGCTACTCCAGACTAACACAGCTACATTTCTATCGCTGTTAAAGTTGAATTTCTATTTCTATTTAATCGGATAAGAACATAAAACATGAATGGCCATTCTGGATCCCCCAGACAAATGGTTCATGTAGCCTGTCTTCTGACAGTGGTGGGTGTTATATGCATCAGAGGGAACAAACAGAACAAGGCAATTGTTGAGTGATCTCTCCCCTGTTGTCCAGTCCCAGCCCCAGGCAGTCAGAGATATAGGGACACCCATATCATGCATCTCTGATCATCTTATATGGCTCTATCAAACCCCCCTGTAAGCATCTCTTTTCTAAGATGAATGGTCCCAGTCCTTTTAACTTCTCCTTGTATGACTTGTCCCATATCCCATATCATTTTTGTTGCTTTTCTCTGAACTTTTTCCAATTATAACCTAACTTTATTTAAGTTGGAGGACTACAATTGCTTGCAATATTCAAGGTGTGGGTGTACCATGGATTTGAAACAGTGGCATGATGATATTTATCATATTATTATTCATCCCTTTTCCTAGTGGTTCCTAACATACCATTAGCATTTTTAACTGCAGCTGCATGTTGAACAGATGTTTTTAGAGGACTATCCACAATGACTCTGAGATTTTTCTTGAGTGCTACAGCTAAGTTAGACCCCATCAATTTGCATGTACAACAAGGATTATGTTTTCCAATGTGCCGTACCCAGGTACAGTAATGGAGTTCACAATAAGGAAGGCAAATAATGTCCAGTATAGCCGGAGAACTTTCATTCTTCATTCTTTTAAAATTAGCCTCAGGAAACTTTTGATCAGTTTGGATCGCTGATTGGGCTGTTAGCACCATATACCTGTGCTTCACTTACGACATCGCGTCAGTGGGTGGTTGACTGTATCAACTGTCTTCTCAATATACAAGGTGAGGAGACCATGAGCAGGTGTAAGTAACTCTTCACTTTCTTTCATTGTTGTAATGACCATTTTTTCCATCTGTAATTCTTTCTGTCTTGTTAGCGACACTTATATAACAGAACGATTGGGGCCTTGTAAGTACATTGCTGGAAGAGAACTGCACAAATAATAAATAATCTGCAAATATTAGAGGGTGGACAAAATATAGCACACAGGCCAGATCTGCCCTTCTCCCCAGAATTTCTGTCTGGAGCGCTCAGCTGATTAGCAAGCATGCCAGCAGCATGTGTTCAGCTGCCCCTCTCCGACCTTGCTCCATCCTATCTGCTGCTAGTGGTGTGTGGAGGGGAGGTGAGCAGGGAGACATGCAGAAATCAGGGTGACCCTTTTGCCCCTGTCATCATCTCTGCAGAGCAGAGTTTGGGGAGAGGGACACATACAATAGTGCTGCTCCAGTCTGAAGTATGGTGAGTAACGGAGTGCCTATCTAAAGAGGCACTGTTTCTAAGATTTCTCTGGCAGCCAGCATGTCCCTCTCTCTCTCTCTCTCTCTCTCTCTCTCTCTCTCTCTCTCTCACACACACACACACACATTGTCTCACACACACTCTCTCCCCCGCCATATGCCCATATGCCCCCGCTCTGCAGAGTGGGGTGGGGAGAGGGAGATGACAGAGCAGGACAGCTTTCCCTTAAAGAGACAGTTCATGATTTAGAAGTGAGCGAAGAGCCTGGGTTTCCTACCTAAGCTTTTGGTCAGCCCCATCTCTTTTACAATGAGAGTTCAGTGGAGGGATTCTCCTCCAAATCAGAACCTCAGATCAATCTACATGAGTTGTGCTTGACTATGAGATTAGATTGAAATACTGAGAGCAGAGTGGCTACTGAAACCAGATATACAGAGAAAGATGCTCCACACAGAATACAGTGCCTGTTTAATCCTGTATGAATCACAATGAATCACATGCCATTACCGTTAACTTTCAGACATAGGGGCTACGTCTAGACTACATCCCTTTTTCGGAGGGATAAGGGATCTTTCGGAAAAGGCTTAATTTTCCGCAAGATCAGCATCTAGACTGGCGCTTTTCTCCGGCAAAGCTCCGTGCCGAAAAAAGCTGCAGCCATTTTTATGCTAATGAAGCAGGGGAGATTTAAATCCCCGCTTCATTAGCAATTGCGATACGTCTAATTTACATCCCTTTTCCGAAAAAGGGATGTAGTCTAGACATAGCCTGACGGTAAAATTCTGACTCCGTTAAAGTCAACAAGAATTTCGTCATTGGCTTTAGTGGGGCCAAAATTTCACACACAGCTGGTAATAACATACCCCATAGATCCTCCTGTATGATTATCTATGGATCAGAGGTTCAGTTTTATTAAATGTTGCCATACTTTTTCTCCTTTTCTCTATCCTAGGTCAGTGCACTAACCTGGGGTCAGCAGAGGAGGAGCTGAGTTGTCTCCGTGAGGCACTAACAACTCCAGACCCTGAGGCTCTGTTTCAAGCATCTTCCAAAATGGCTAAGGTAACAAACACTAGGTGACTGTCCTAGTGGCTGTGCACCATTCATTTTCCCTTGTCCAGAGGACTGGAAAAGGGCAAATCTAGTGCCCATCTATAAAAAGGGAAATAAGAACAACCCAGGAAACTACAGACCAGTTAGTTTAACTTCTGTGCCTGGGAAGATAATGGAGCAAGTAATTAAGGAAATCGTCTGTAAACACTTGGAAAGTGGCAAGGTGATAGGGAACAGCCAGCCTGGATTTGTAAAGAACAAATCATGTCAAACCAATCTGATAGTTTTCTTTGATAGGCTAACGAGTCTTGTGGATAAGGGAGAAGGGGTGGATGTGGTATACCTAGACTTTAGTAAGGCATTTGATACAGTCTCGCATGATATTCTTATCAATAAACCAGGTAAATACAACTTAGATGGGGCTACTATAAGGTGGGTGCATAACTGGCTGGATAACCATACTCAGAGAGTAGTTATTAATGGTTCACAATCCTGCTGGAAAGGCATAACAAGTGGGGTTCCACAGGGGTCTGTTTTGGAACCGGCTTTGTTCAATATCTTCATCAACGATTTAGATATTGATATAGAAAGTACGCTTATTAAGTTTGCAGATGATACCAAGCTGGGAGGGGTTGCGACTAATCTGCAGGATAGGGTCACTAATTCAAAATGACTTGGACAAATTGGAGAAATGGTCTGAGGTAAATAGGATGAAGTTTAAGACAAATGCCAAGTTCTCCACTTAGGAAGGAACAATCAGTTTCATACATACAGAATGGGAAGCGACTGTCTGGGAAGGAGTACGGCAGAAAGGGATTTAGGGGTTATAGTGGACCACAAGTTGAATATGAGTCAGCAGTGTGATGCCGTTGCAAAGAAAGCAAACATAATTCTGAGATGCATTAACGGGTGTTGTGAGCAAGACACGAGAAGTCATTCTTCCGCTCTACTCTGCGCTGGTTAGGCCTCAATTGGAGTATTGTGTTCAGTTCTGAGCACCGCATTTCAAGAAAGATGTGGAGAAATTGGAGAGGGTCCAGAGAAGAGCAACGAGAATGATGAAAGGTCTAGAGAACATGACCTATGAGGGAAGGCTGAAGGAATTAGGTTTGTTTAGTTTAGAAAAGAGAAGATCGAGGGGGAACATGATAGCAGTTTTCAGATATCTAAAAGGGTGCCATAAGGAGGAGGGAGAAAACTTGTTCATCTTGGCCTATGGGGATAGAACAAGAAGCAATGGGCTTAAACTGCAGCAAGGGAGATTTAGGTTGGACATTAGGAAAAAGTTCCTAATTGTCAGGGTAGTCAAACACTGGAATAAATTGCCCAGGGAGGTTGTGGAATCTCCATTTCTGGAGATATTTAAGAGTAGGTTAGATAAATGTCTATCAGGGATGGTCTAGACAGTATTTGATCCTGCCATGAGGGCAGGGGATTGGACTCGATGAACTCTCAAGGTCCCTTCCAGTCCTAGTATTCTATGATTCTATGATTGTTTTATGCTTTTGTGATGTCTTTCCACACTTGGAGCGAGCTATGGGAGTGAGGGATTCATGGGTAATCAGTAACATGCTTTTCATAGGTATATGCTATGAATGCCATGTAAAAAACAAACAGATTCCAGACAGTTGCATGAACATGCCCATGCATGTGCGCGCGCACATCCATCCATCCATCCATCCATCCATCCGGGGTAAAATATGTGAGCGGGACATCAAGCTGAGAAACCAGTCTTGGCACCTTGTGTGTTTACCTGAACCTATATTTGTGTGCATGCATCTCTTTGCATATTTTTATATTTTGTGAAAAGATGTCATGTACATAATAGAATATAAACTGGAAATTTACATCCTGTTTGTCCCATACAATGTTGTGCTAACTGTACAACCTAAGATCTAACCTGATATTATTAGTGTAGAATAGAGATGTGGTAGCTAGAAAGATTACAGAGAAAATTTTAATTGCAACTGCCTTGCCAGATATGAGCCCAATTAGCAATTTGCTGATGAATACATTATTTTCCAATACAGCTCTTAGGCCTCCTTTCTTAAAAGTACTGGAGCCGACTATCATTGCAATCTTTCCTGTTTTTGATCTGTCCACAGGTGGTTAGTAAGTACTTTCCCTCTGAACAAGCCACAGATTTTATTGAGGCCATACTGGATGGTATGCTGTCTGCTAGCTCCTCCTGTGCCACAGCAGCCGGTCTGTGGATGAAGATCATCCTGAAGGAGTGTGGAGGTGCCATGCTGGATGAGGTAAAATAGAAGCTGGAGAGGTTTTTCTGGCTAACCTGCAGGCTTTCAGGTCTTTGCCATCATTTGCAGTGAACACAAGTCTTGCTGTTTCTCCCCCTGGGATTGGAAGTTAATTCCATCTGTGTTCCTATCCTGAGTCAGGCAATGGGGGAATCAACAGCAGAAGACAGAGATAATCTAACGGTACATCTGCACTAGCTCGTTAGTTCGAGCTCAGTAGGGTAATGAGGGCAAGCGGAGTTGCAAATGAAGCCCGAGATTTAAATATCCCGGGCTTCATTTGCATGTTCCCTGGCGCCACCATTTTTAAATCCCCCTTACTCCAAACTCCGTGCCCGCGGCTACATGCGGCATGGACTAGGTAGTTCAAATTAAAGATCCTAATTCGAACTACCGTTACTCCTCATGGAATTAGGATCTTTAATTAGAACTACCTACTCGGTGCCGCGTGTAGCCGCGGGCACGGAGTTCAGATTAAGGAGGATTTTAAAATGGCAGCACCCGGGAACATGCAAATGAAGCCTGGGATATTTAAATCCTGGGCTTCATTTGCAACTCTGCTTGCCCTCATTACCCTACCTAGCTCGAACTAACGAGCTAGTGTAGCCGTACCCCAAGGGAAAAGGAAGATGCTTGATTAGTTGTCTATCTTGTTGTCACAGTTTCCAGCCATGAAAGGCTTGGAAAAATTAGACTCCGAGTAAAATGCAAAAAGAGAATATCCGGCCCCAAGAGACAAGCTAAGTGAACTACATCTTCGGGCCTCAGATAATGAGGGGTCTCTAAAAATACCCCCAAATTACTAGTTTTTACTTGCCTCTTTGCCTATGTATAGATAGATAGATAGATAGATAGATAGATAGATAGATAGATAGATAGATAGATAGATAGATAGATAGATAGATAGATAGATAACTTTATTATTTCTCTTTTCATTGTCCTTTCTGTTAGAATAATACATGTTTTTTTGGAAATGCAATGAGGCCTCTTTAACTTGACATAGCTTAGGGCCTCAGCATGTCTTAACCCGGTGTTGCAGCCAGGTATGGGCAGAGATATGCATAATTTTTGTGGATTAAATCTATGCAGCCATGTCTAAATACTTGTTTTTTGAAGGGAGGAATTTCTACAAGAACAGCAAATTGCTAAACGACTAAATAAAGGTTTTGGCTCTGCAGAATGAATGCAGAGAATGGAAAAGGGACATTTTTTCTGGTTTTATTCTGTCCAGGTGCCAGCTATCCTGAGGAGAATATACATTCATATGCCTACCATCAAGCAGGGTAGCTTGAGGCAGTTCCTGGTGGAGGCAGTGTCCATTCTAGCCCACCATCACCTAGAGGCAGTGATCTTCAGCCTCCTCACCAAACGTCTGCCGATGGACAGGTATATAGTGCTCCTTACAGTGTTCATTTTGGTAACCATGGATCCCACAGCTTCACTGGAAGATGTAAGGCTTCATTTAAGCCACAGACAGGTTGAGATAATTCCTAAAGGTTAATAGCTTGGGTCTTTCTGCAGAAAGGTCCAAGACCACGTCAAGGTGGGTGCAGGGAGAAATTAAGTTTCATTCTGTTTCCATTAATTAATAGTTGCTTTGGCATCCTAAAGACTTCCCTTTACTGGCATCACTGGAGTGGACTTTTGCCTCTCCAGACCCCTGAACTAACATCACCCTGGAAATTGCCAGTGACTGTTCGTTTTCTGGTAGCATGAAAGCTTCAAATCCAAATTCCTGGCTGATTAGCAAGGATAGGGCACCAGGCTTTTGGTATCAGGAAGGGTATGGCTGCTGGAATGGAGTTGTCATTCTTGGTACTTAAAGACAGGGCGGTAAGCATATCTATCATTTCATTCCAACATCCCTAGCTGAATTATCAGTCATCTGTGCTGGAATCTAAGAACATAAGAACGGCTGTAGTGGGTCAGACCAAATGTCCATCTAGCCCAGGATCCTGTCTTCAGACAGTGGCCAATGCCAGATGCCCCATAGGGAGTGAACAGAACATGCCCATTCTGGCAAATAGAGGCCAGGGAATGCCATTTGTAAAGAGGTCATGGGCTAGCCACAAATATTTGTTCTCATAGTTGTACATCCAGTTAGTAGGAAGATCATTTTTCTTTCTTCAACTTGTCTCCCAGGCCCTAGATCTTTGGGCATCATATGCTCATGATTCCATATCTACTGAGAAGTAGGAAAACAGGAACTGTGATTAGAGCTCTGTGTCCTTTCCTTCTGAAGTCTAGCATTAATGGTTATGGTGCAGTAAGGCTAGGGTTGTGTCTATACAGCACCCTAAACTTGAAATAAGATGCACAATTTGCACTCCGCAAATTGCCTATCATATTTTGCATAGCCTATTTTGAAATGTGGCGCTTCTACACAGCACCAAATGTCGAAATAATGTGCTATTTCAAGCCATCCCTTATCCCTCATGCAACAAAGTTTATTGGGATGGCAAAATAGTGTGCCCATTATTTTGAAAAATATTTCAAAATAACGGGCTGCTTCTGTAAATGTGGGGTAGGTATTTCGGGATACCTCCAGGATCCCAAAATAGTCATGCACTGTAGAAATGTAACCTGAAATGTAACTTAACTTAGTTCTGTAACTAGAAACTGAATATGTAAAACATGAGGACCATATAAGGAGGACAGCACTCTGAACTTGCTCATCATAGGCAGGGCTTGACAAATAATACAATCTACTCATCCATGGCGTGTAGATTGTAACCTGGAAGAGCCGGGTTCGGGCGATCTGTGCATGCGCAGATCGCCGGACAGCGCGGCTGGTGAGCCCTGATCATAGTCAAGGAGAAAATGTGTTCTTTACTTGAATATGATGCATATAGTCAGAGCCACAAAAGTCTCCAGGGGTCACATATAACCTATGTTAAATTGCAGTAACACCACTGAGCTGTGGAGATCTCTGGGGACAGATCCCTTGCTCGCCCCTCAAGTCCTGAAGGTCCTAATAGAAAGAATAAAGACTCCAACAAGCCAAGAAGGAAGCATGACCTCAGAGACAGAAACTGACCTGCATTTAGCAGCTGCTGCACCTCTCACAGTAAGTTAGACGACAGACATGTATTTCTCTGCTTTGTGACAAACATGCTGATGGAAAGCTAGATGAGTGGTATAATATTGTCATCTGGGCACTTCTTTTCTGAAGTACTGTTTCCTGGATTCCAGCTGTGCTTTCTGTGGCAGATTTAGAGTATGTGGCTGATTCACTTAATAATATCTGGCAATTAGAAAGTCTTTGAATCAGATTTCTTACAGTGCTTTGCAAATGTTTTGTGCAACTCATAACATGCCTTGATAGGTCCTACACATTTTTACAGCTATGGGACGCTAAGGCACACATGGAGTGAATTGCTCTCGGTCATTCATCAAGTTAGTGACAGGAGTGAGAATTTAGTCCAGCAGGTATCAGAAGGGGAGAGCGTGTGATAGTGTTAGGAAGAGACCTCTTCTTTTACCATGCTCTCCTTTCAGGCAACATGTGCCATCTTTGAAGTGGTGTCAGCATTGCAGTTGAGCAAAACTGTGCAGGAGCTGTTCCCGGAGTTGTTCACTGTTCTTCTGCAGCAGATCAGCCAAACCCTAGGACAAAAGATGCCTTTGCCCAGGATGAGACGCCGAAGGAGGTTATTTAGAAAAGGACAACAACTATGTGAGGGCAACCCTTGCAGGTAATTAGAAGAAAGGGAGCAAAACAAAGAGAATCCCAGTCCATTTGTGTGACACTCCCCAGGAGTTCTCAGGGTTATGAGGCACCTTACCATCACCTGCTTTTAATATGAGAAAGTCTTGTTTGTGCTTGCTATAGGTCAGTTCCCTGAAACCACCAAGCTCTGGCAACACAAACACTACTATCTAGGCCTCCTCAGGCCTCAGTCTCTTTGTCCTCTCTTTCTGACTACAGCTTAGAGAATCTCTATCAACAGATTCTCCTCTAAGAGAAGTCTCCCTGCGATTTACGTGCATCTCCCCACCAATCGGCTTTCCCCCATCTCTTAGTTTAAAAACTGCTCTACAGCCTTTTAAATGTTTAGTGCCAGTAGTCTGGTTCCACCCTGGTTTAGGTGGAGCCCATCCTTCCTGTATAGGCTCCCCCTCTCCCAAAAGTGTCCCCAGTTCTTGATAAATCCAAACCCCTCTTCCCTACACCATCGTCTCATCCACGCATTGAGACTCTGAAGCTTTGCCTGCCTACCTGGTCCTGCGCATGGAACTGGAAGCATTTCCAAGAATGCCACCATAGAGGTCCTGGATTTCAGTCTCTTTCCTAGCAACCTAAATTTGGCCTCCAGGACATCTCTCCTACCCTTCCCTATGTCATTGAGACCTACATGTACCACGACCACCGGCTCCTCCCCAGCACTACACATAAGTCTATCTAGATGCCTCTAGCATTTTGTCTCTTTTGCTCTCTGTTTCCCTCAAACACTCCTGTGGATGTCCCTTTAGGCAGATTCCTTATTCATGGGAGAATAGGTTTGTTGATTCTATAGCCCCACTCTAGCCAGGCAATCAGGTACATTTCTATCCAATTAGGCTTTCTCTGGGGAAGCTAATTAGTACTAGTAGTTACCAGAGTGCTGACCCCAAGTACAAGCTCTCAGCACCCTGTCACATCTCGCTGGACATAGGGCCCCAAAATATCCATTAGTGATCACTAATCTCTCTGTGTCCCAGCTTTTGGGGTCTGATTGTGAATTTTTTCCATATTACTGTACTGTGCTAGTGCCCATACACCTTGCAGATAGGAGAAAGTGACTGCAAAATGTTGTCCATAGCAACACTAGTAATATGAGATGTATGAGACTGAAATACCTCCTGGGAATTAAGTCCTTCCAAAAACAGTGGTCCCCAGGATACTGTCAATGGATGAACTGTCAATGAACAACAGACCTGACAAGTAACTGGGGTTTCCTGACTGCTTAGGCTGTGCCTTTCTATTGGTTACTACAGTTCTGTGCCTCTTTTCCCCCAGGCTTTCTATTGAAGCATTAGAGGCTGTGCTTCTCAAGGCTATGAATGAGAAGCTGATACGAACTCTCTGGAAGCAGAAAACTTGGATGCTTCTTGAAAATCCGCAGACTCACCACGAGGGGGTGTGTTTGCTGGTGAGGTAAGAGATCTAGGAGACAGCACTTCATCCTCAGGGATCGGCAACAAATAGAGTGACTGACAGGGAACTTTCAGGTATAGCTTTGTGCGGGGTGCCCTGGGTGAGAAACACAGAGCTTCCATGCGTAGGTTTTAGAGTTGTATGGTCATAGCAGCTAAGCTTTTGAAGTGCACAGTCTGCCCCATAAGTGGTTCCTTTTGTCTTCCAGGGTTCTGCAAAGATCTGGACTAATAACAGTGGAGATCATACAGAGCCTCCTTCCCTGGGTAAATTCCCCATCAGAAAAGCAGCGAGTCACCAGCACAGCTTTCTTTGCTCAGGTATGAGCAGTTCCACCATTAGGCTGTTATCTGTTGTTTACCTTTCTCTGAGGAATTGTACAGTTCAGTTCATAGGAATTCATTTTAGATAGTAGAATGTGTCCTTTATAAGGAAATCTCATAAGGAACTTCATTACACCTTTCTTAATCATTTTCTCTTTGTTATTTTGGGGGCCTATACTAGCCTAGCCTAGCTGCCTATTCTAGTTGCTGGTTAAGAGAGAGTGAGCAAGATATAGATAGGCTACGTCTACATTGGCAAGATTTTGCGCAAATAGGGTATGTCTACACTACAGCACTAATTCGAATTAACTTAATTCAAATTAGTTAATTTGAAATAAGCTAATTCGAATGAGTGCATTTAGACCTAAAAACTAATTCGAATGAGCATTTTGCTAATTCGAAATAGCATGTCCACATTGAGTGGACCCTGAACCGAAGTTAAGGCTGGCCAGAACCAGTGCCGTCAGGGCATCAGGTTAGGACTTAAGGTGTGGAGCTGCTTCCTCAGGCTAGCCGAGGGCTGTGCTTAAAAAGACCTGACCCCCACCCCGGACAGACAGTTCTCAGGATTCCCCGCTTGCATGTCTAACTCGATGGGGACTTCAAAGCAGTCCTGTCTTGGAGTGCCCTGAATGCCCACACTCGGCACATTTCAGCACTCGACCATCAGCCCGGCTGCACTTGCTGCAGGCTGCCATCTGGGGGAGGTCAATCAGGGGGCTATCAGGATCCAGGAGGCCCTACAGGAAAGCTTCCACCCCGAGGAGCCCGCAGAGCCACCCCAGTCCTCCCCATCGGGGGCTCGTGCCCCATTCCTCCCTCACCTCCTTCCACTTACCCTTCCCGAGCCCCCTCTTCCTGATGTAAAAAATAAAGGACATGTGTTCAAAAATAGAAACTCTCTTTATTTAACAAAACTGGGGGCGGAGGGGATTAACCTCTGGGGGACTGGGAAAAGGAGGTGGGAGAGGGGAAGAAAGAGGGTGGGAGAGGGGAGGTGGAAACCTGGGAGGAGGGAGCTGGAAGGGGGAAGCCAGGGGAAGAAGGAGGAGGGGAAGTATAAAACTATGGTACGCCATATCTTCAGAACTGTGTACAGATGTGGTCTTCTCACCTCAAAAACGATATGGCCTTGGAAAGGGTTCAGAAAAGGGCAAGTACAATGATTAGGGGTTTGGAACAGGTCCCATATGAAGAGAGGCTACAGAGATTGCGACTTTTCAGCTTAGAAAAGAGGAGACTGAGGGGGGATATGATAGAGGTCTATAAAATCATGAGTGGTGTGGAGAGGGTGCATAAAGAAAAGTTCTTCATTAGTTCCCATAATATAAGGACTAGAGGACACCAAATGAAATGAATGGACATCAGGTTTAAAACTAATAAAAGAAAGTTCTTCTTCACACAAAGTTCTTCTTATAGTCAACCTGTGGAACTCCTTGCCACAGGAGGCTTTGAAGCCTAGAACTATAACAGAGTTTAAAGAGAAGTTAGATAAATTCATGGAGGTTGGGTCCGTGGAGTGCTATTAGCCAGGGGGTAGGAATGGTGTCCCTGGCCTCTGTTTGTGGAAGGCTGAAGATGGATGGCACGAGACAAATGGCTTGGTCATTGTCTTCGGTCCATCCCCTCTGGGGTACCTGGTGTTGGCCGCTGTCGGCAGACAGGCTACTGGACTAGATGGACCTTTGGTCTGACCCAGTACGGCCATTCTTATGTTCTTATGTACTAAGCGCAGGGCTCAGGGTCGGGGGTCTCACTGGAACAACTTGATTTTCATGCAAACCTGCTCCTGGGTTTGGATGTGGCCTTTGGTGGCCAGGCTGGCAGCTATCCTGCCCTAGACGGCTGCATTCCTGTGCCTAGTGTGGAGGTCGTGGACGCTGGAGGCCTCCCCCCAAACCTCGATAATGTCCACGATCTCTGCACTAGACCAGGCAGGCGCCTGCCTCTTGTGGCCCTGGGCAGGCTCCTAGGAGCCGCCAGCCTGGTCCTGGGAAGAGGCGGAGGGCTGGGTGGCAGCAGGTGGCTGGCTCATGCCATGCCAGGTGCAGGGTCTGCTGGCTGGGTGCTGGCAGGCTTGCCACTGGCACAGGCACTGTAGCCAGACCATGCCCCTTTAAGGGCTCTGGGGCTCGGAGAGGGGCAGAAAAGTTTCCCTGGTTTGGCCCAGAGTGGCCATCAGGGCAACCTGATTAGGGTTAGCCTCCAACTAGTTCGAATTAAGTGGCTACACAGCCCTTAATTTGAACTACACAATTCGAACGAGGCGTTACTCCTCGTAGAATGAGGTTTACCTAGTTCGAATTAAGCGCTCCGCTAGTTCGATTTAAATTCGAACTAGCAGTTTGTATGTATAGCCGCTATTAAAGTTCATTCGAACTAACGGCTGTTAGTTTGAATTAACTTTGTACTGTAGACATACCCATACTTTTAACGCAAGAGTTTTTGCGTTAGAATATTTGCGCAAGAGAGCGTCTACACTGGCATGTGCTGTTGCGCTAAGAGGCGCTTTTCTGCAAACTCATCCGTGCCAGAATAGACGCTCTCTTGCGAAAGAAAGCTCCGATGGCCATTTTAGCCATTGGGCTTTCTTGCACAAGAAATTAATGTGGCCTGTCTACACTGGCCTCTTGCGCAAGAACAGTTGCACAGGAGGGCTTTTTCCTGAGCGGGAGCATCATAGGTTTTGCGCAAGAAGCACTGATTTTAGACATTAGAATGTCAGTGTTCTTGTGCAAGAACTCCCCACCAGTGTAGACAGGCAGCTGCTTTTGCGCAAAATCATGCCAATGTAGATGTAGCCATAGAATTTGAATTACTAGACCTTTTCTGACAATTCCTAGGGCTAATACTGACCAACAGCTCCTGATTTTGGTCTAGCTCAGCAAATCTTCTAAATGAATCTAGTGTCCTAATACTATAAAATAAGCAACATACAAATACATTAACATCTATCTTAGATTCTCATGAATGTAGAATAATAGATTCATAGATCATTAGAACTGGAAGGGATCTTGAGAGGTCTTCGAGTCCAATCCCCAGCCATCACGGCAGGACCAAGCACAGTCTAGATCATCCCTGACAGGTGTTTGTCTAACCTGCTCTTAAATATTTCTAGTGATGCAAATTCCACAACCTCCTGAGGCAATTTATTGCAGGGTTTAAGCACCCTGACAGGCAGGACGTTTTTCCTGCTGTCCAACCTAAACTTCCCCTGATGTAATTTAAGCTCATGGCTTCTTATCCTATCCTTAGAGGCCAAGGAGAACAATTTTTCTCCATCTTCCTTAAAACATCCTTTTAGAAACTTGTATTATCTGAGTACTTCAAAATGAGAATGTAGTATCTGAGTGCCTCAAAACTCTTTAAAAGTATGTATCCCTACAACACCCCTGTGAGGCAGGGAAACACTATTAGTCCCATTTTGCAAACAGGAAACTGATGCACAGAAGGCCTAAGTGACTTGCCCAACATCATCTAGGAAGTCTTTGAGGGTGCAGGAAATTGAACTGGAACCTCCTAAGTCCTAGGCTGCTGACCACTGGAGCATCCTCCCTCTCCACAGCCTTGCTATAACGTCTGTGTCATATTTCACATTTACGCTAAGTCGCTATTTTAGAGGCTCATCTGGTGGTTCTAGGAATCTGTTTGTGCCCCCAAATCTTTCTACACCCCACCTAGGAAAGGAGTCACAAACGTGGGTTTTCAAGGTCTGCCTAGAGAGGCCTCATGAAAGCTGCCAATCAGAGCCCAGCTGGCTCAGATCTATGGAGCTACAGGGCTTTATTAGGTCAGTTCCTTTCAGGAAGTGGAGGGCCAAGAAAGGATGCTATTCTCTGGCCAAACCAATTCACAGGGGTTTATTTCAGGCAGCATTTTCTGAAGCTGAATTTGCAGAGAGAGAGTCCTTACGAGCCTTCAACATATAATTCGAGGGAGAAACTGAAAGTGGCCCCATAGGAAGAACCCAAGGAAAAAGTAGCAATAAACTGAAATGAAGCAATGACTCGCTGCTATTTCTAGGTTGGAACCAAGAGTAGTGGGCAGGCCCAGGTTCCCCAGTGGCATAAACCCGATGAAGGGGACAAGGCTTATGGAGAGGTTGAACAAAGAACAGAATATAAAGGGTCCAGAGTTGGGGCTGAAGACCCTAGTGAGGGCAACAGGACCTAAAAGGCATTTGTTTGGACTTTGGGACTTGGCCAGAGGGCTGAGCCATGGAAGACTCACTAAGATCGACTGGCAGGATGCATCTGGGCGAGAAAAGGACTGTGGTATCAAATGCAGTCACTGAGAGGCTTTCAAGGGATGAGCAATCCCCCATTATAGTGCCTAAAAGGAAAAAATCCATGTTTTTAACACAGTACTCATTCATATAGAATAATAAATTACAGTGTATTACGTGTCTCCTCAAATTATATTCGCTATCTTAATGAACAGATTAGAGCTAATGGACATGTTGATTTTATTTCAGCTAATGACTGATCCCATACTCAGGGAGAAGAAGATCCTGAAGTCTGCCTTACATATATTAGAAGAAAGGTCACGGGACAATAACAGCATTGTCCGTCAAATGGCTGTAAGAGGCCTAGGCAATTTAGTCTATGGGGCACCTGAGAAGGTAAGATAGAATACTGAATACAATGCAGCATAACTAGAGAAACTAAAGGAAACAATTGCTCAGGATTTACAGAGGCCATGCACAATGCACTAGGCCAACTTCTGCTCTCTCATACCCCTGTAACCTCTTTGCAGTCAATACACAGCAGGTTTGTTCCCTTGGTAAGCTGGGCATAAGGAAACAATATGGACTTAATATGATCATATGTAAATGTATACTCCCAGGAATGAAGAGTGTAGGCTTTATTTCCAAGATGAGAGATTCTATTCCAGGAAACAGAGACACTAAAAAACTCAAATCATGATAGATAATCAGCTGAACGTAAGCGCCCAGTACAAAGCTGTGACCAAAAGAGCTGAGGTGATCCTCGGAGGCATAGACAGAGGGATTCTGAATAAGAATAAAGAAGTTATTTTACCTCTGCTTATGGCACTGGTGTGAGAACTGCTAGAATACTATGTCAGGATCATGCCTGCAATTCAAGAAGGATGCTGATAAATTGGAGAAGAGTCACAAGAATTTTCAAAGGGCTAGAAAATGTGCCTTTAGATTCAATGGGGGGGGGGGGGGCGGGGAATGAAGCTAAACTAATTCAGACTGCTAGTAAGGCATACATTTTAATGGTAATTTTAATCATTGGAACCATTTACCAAGGGTTGTGGTGGGGTCTCTATCAGTAGCAACTTTAAAAACAAGATGGGCTGTTTTTCTAAAAGAGGTGCTCTAGTCAAACAGACATTATTTTGGGGAGGTTCTGTGTTGTGAAGGAGGTCAGACTGAATGATCACAATGGTCCCTTTTGGCCTTCAAATCTAAGTAATTAGAAATCTAATAGGATTACATAGGCGTAATATGGCACAGAGTTTGGCTTATTGTAGCTAGTACCTGATGTAAAATATAGCTATAGGTCACTAGGGGGGCAGATGAAATTCCCACTGCTTCATAATTGCTAAAAAAAACATATTAGAAATGTGGTTAGTGGAAAGTGTTTTTTAATGTCACACGTCTGAACAGGTGAAAAAGTACAAGAAGTTTCTTCTGGAGGCACTGATCAGGACTTTAGAAGACACTTTCAGTTCTGAAGTCGTCGAAAGCATGAAGGCACTGGCCAAAGTCCTTAAGGAGCTGAAAGGGAAGGACATAGGTTCTTCCTTCAGAGACCTCACCACACAGATCCGGAAGTACTTCGATAATGTACGTGAACAGAAGCCTTCAACCCCAGTTCAGCTGACATTGATGAGGCTCCATTTACAATGCATGATGTGTCCTCACTGGGCATTGTTCATGTCAGAATGAAGTGATTTTAGGCCTTAGGGAAGAGATGTGTTTTATGGAGGAGCAGAGAATTAAGAAAATGAGGATGCCATCCCTGCTCCTTCAGTCTCACCCTTCTGTTCATCTTTATTTCCAATGAGAATGGCAAAGGAAGTATGAATACTAGATTAGGTAGCTGCATAACAAGGAAAATGGGCATACAGGGTGTAATAGACTGTTTTGGGCCTGCTCCATACGATTTTTATGTCAGATGGTTGAAATTATTCCATTTTGCAGAGAAGTTTGAGATTTCAAATTTTGGTTTTGTTCCTATTTGGGGGACACACCCCCCAGCCCAAATTTCAAAACTCTTTGTGAAACAGTAATACTATTCTCAACCCAGCTCTACTGGGAGCCTTGCCTGAGGGCAGTCTACTGGCAGACTATGCTGGAGACAGGGAACCTGGAAACACTGGGAATTAGAGGTGCCAGGGTGCACATTTCCTGGCTCCTTGTCAGCCTGCCAGACAGGCTGTTCTGAAGGTGAGGGCCAGGAAGCCCAAGATCCCAGTCAGCCTCCTAGATGGGTCACCAAGAAGCTGACCAAGTACCCCTACTTGGCTTCTGGAAGAATTTTGTCAAAATTGAACTGTCTTCAAAGTATTTTGATGAATCAACACATTTGGCCCAAACTTGATTAATTCCAGTTCTTTTAAACTTCTGTCGTTGGAATCACTCTACCCTAATGTAGAAGAGACAGCTGTGCTAGATACATGATGTGGTTATTTCTTCGTTACCAACCTGTGTGGCTTTCTTGGCTATAGGAGGACAACACTCTTCGTGCATTGGCCTTTGTCCTGTTTGGTATCCTGGCCGGCTCTGCAAAGAGAAAATGGAAGGACTATTTTGCCAAGCAGGTTAGACAGAGCTGGGTCACGCTTCTTATGCACCTGCAAGATCCAAGCCCTGAGGTTTCAATGGTAAGAATGACAGTGACTTAATTACTAAGCAAAAAGAATCTTCCTCCTGATGCCAGGGGAGCTCTGCTATTCCTTCCCGCAGTGGAGACCTAAATTCTTCCCTCAGTTCATTGCCCTCCTTTTGAGTTAATCCCAGACAGGCTGGTCCTTAGCAGCCAGGGTTGTCTCACTGGAGTTCAGGATAGGTCATGGGTCTGATCCCAAGAGTTCATTCCTGCCTATCTCTGCACCCCACGTTCCTGCCTCCCCACAACAGAGGAAAGACCACAGCTATGCCTAGTGAAGCAGCTTTCATAGCTACATCCGTTCTGAAAAAACATTGCTGCTATCTCCAGTTTTCAGTATTATAAAATCATAGAAGCATAGGTTTGGAGGAGACCTCAGGAGGTCACTGAGTCCAACCTCCTGCCCAAAACAGGACCAGCCTCAACTAAACAATCCCAGCCAGGGCTTTGTCAAGCTAGGACTTGAAAACTCTAGATTTAGAGGTTCCGTTGCCTCCCTAGGTAACCCATTCCAGTGCTTCACCACCTTCCTAGTAAAATAGTTTTTCCGACTATCCAACCTAGACCTCCCCCACTGTAACTTGAGACCATTGCTCCTCATTCAGTCATCTAGTACCACTGAGAACAGCCTCTCTCCATCCTCTTTGAAATCCCCCTTCAGGTAGTTAAAGCCTTCTATCAAAGCTCCCCTCACTCTTCTCTTCTGAAGACTAAATAATCCCCAATCCCTCAGCCTCTCCTTGTAAATCATGTGTTCCAGCCTCCTAATCATTTTTGTTGCCCTCCGTTGGACTTTCTCCAATGTATCAACATTTTTTAAGTAATGGGGTGCCCAGAATTGGATGCAGTACTCCAGAAGTAGTATCCCTTTCCCCCTATTAAAGTCATGCTGGCATATTTTCTGTCTATTACTTCAGGGGAATCCCTTTTATTCTTCGGGTAGATGAGCAGTCAAGGACATGAGTTCCATTTGAATGAGCACAATACGTGTTATGGAACAATTCAATGGTGCAACCCTCTTTTTCAGGAGTGCAGAGCTACATTTCATCTCTGTGCCCCATTTTTGGGACTGAAGAGGCTCCAAACTATACTTAATGAGCATCTTAGTTGGAGAACCGAGCTGAACCCTGAGGAGCTCCAGATGGATATCTGCAGACACCTTGTGAGTGACCTATAGAATTATATGAGATTATTGACAGCATAGGCTTGTGGTGTAGAAGCAGGGGGAATGTGTGATGGGCAATGGAAGTATCTATGGGTATGTCTACGCTACAAAGTTAGTTTGAACTAACGGACGTTAGTTCGAACTAACTTTCATAGGCGCTACACTAGCGCTCCGTTAGTTTGAATTTAATTCGAACTAACGGAGCGCTTAGTTCGAACTAGGTAATCCTCATTCCACGAGGATTAAGCCTAGTTCAAACTTACTAGTTCGAATTAAGGGCTGTGTAGCCCCTTAATGCGAACTAGTGGGACGCTAGCCCCCCCCAGGTTTCCCTGGTGGCCACTCCGGCCAACACCAGGGAAACTCGTATGCCCCCCTCCCGGCCCCGGACCCCTTAAAGGGGCACGGGATGGCTACGGTGCCCATGCCAGGTGCAAGCCTGCCAGCACCCAGCAGGCAGACCCTGCACCTGGTGCGGATCGAGCCACCCACCCGATGCCCCCCAGTCCTCCCCCTCTTCCCGGGACCAGGCTGGCGGGTCCTGGGAGCTTGCCCGGGACCGCAAAAGGCGGGCTCCCTCCTGGGCTAGTGCGGACATCGTGGACCTCGTCCACGACCTCCGCACTGGGCACAGGAAGGTCGCCGGCTAGGGCAGGAGAGCTGCCAGCCTGGCCACCCAGGAGCAGGAGTGCATGAAAATCAAGGTGGTCCACTGAGACCCCCGACCCTGAGCCCTGAGCTTACAATGGCCATCCTGGGTCAGAACAAAGGTTCATCTATCCCAGTAGCCTGTCTGCCGACAGCGGCCAACCCTAGGGACCCTGGAGGGGATGGACCGAAGCCAGTGACCAAGCCATTTGTCTCGTGCCATCCCTCTCCAGCCTTCCACAAACTTTGGGCAGGGACACCACTCCTACCCCCTGGCTAATACCACTCCATGGACCCAACCTCCATGGCTTGATCTCACTTCCCTTTAAACTCTGTTCTAGTTGTAGCCTTCACAGCCTCCTGCAGCAAGGAGTTCCACAGGTTGACTCTGTGCTTTGTGAAGAACAACTTTCTGTTACTAGTTTGAAGCCTGTTACCCATTCCTTTCCTTTGGTGTCCTCTAGTCCTTCTTTATGGGAACTAATGAAGAACTTTTCTGTATGCACCCTCTCCACCCAACTCCTGGTTTTAGAGACCTCTATACTGTCCCCCCTCCGTCTCCTCTTTTCTAAGCTGAAAAGTCCCAGTCTCTTTAGCCTCTCTTCATATGAGACCTGTTCCCAACCCCTGATCATTTTAGTTGCCCTCCCCTCTGCCACCCTCTCTCTTCCCCTCTCCCACCCCCTTTTCCCAGTCTCCCCCAGTTTTGTTCAATAAAGACAGATTCCATTTTTGAACACAATTGTCCTTTATTTTGTACATCAAGAAGAGGGGCTAGGGAAGGGTAAGTGGAAGGAGTTGAGGGCGGAATGGGGTACGCGCCCCCGATGGGGAGGACTGGGCTGGCTCTGCGGGCTTTTGTGGTGGAAGCTCTCCTGCAGCCCCCCAATTGCCCCATCTCCCCAGATGGCAGCCTGCGGCAAGTGCAGCCGGTCTGATGGCCAAGTGCTGTGATGTGCCCAGTGTGGGCACTCCGGGCACTCCAAGCCAAGACTGCTTTGCAAGCGGGGCACCCCTGAGAACTGTCTGTCCGGCGTGGGGGTTGGGACCCTTTAAGCACAGCCCTCGGCTAGCCTGAGACAGCATCTCCACGCTCTTAGTCCTCCTCTGATGTCCTGCCGGCACTGCTTCCGGCCATCCTTAAGCCCGGTTCAGGGTCCACTTAATGTGGACATGCTAGTTCGAATTAGTAAAACGCTAATTCGAGCTAGTTTTTTAGTCTAGATCCGTTAGTTTTAATTAGCTTAGTTCGAATTAAGTAATTCGAACTAAGTTAGTTCGAATTAACGTTGTAGTGTAGACGTACCCTATTAGAGTGGGATACAGGACTGAGGGTGAGAGGAATGTAAATCTGCCATAGATTCCCACTTTCCCCACTTCTACACAGCCTCCTGTCCTTTCTTTTATTTACTTGTTTAAATTAAAAAAAAAGTCTGAGTGAGTCCAATAACTGACAGCAGTGGCAAGAGGAACACAGACTGTTTACTTGTGGTTTGTAAAGGCATGTGTTGGCAGTCAAAGGGCATTTCTAGCCAGAGAGAGCTCATGTGTCCCTGATTTTCTCTAGGCCAAAGAGAAGGCTGAGCTACTGGAGAACTTTTACAAAAGCACCATCACATACTTCTGCAGCAGCTGGGAAGAGATCCGGGCAGTTGCAGCCAAGTTAGCTGGTGAGAGAAAGTGTGCCGTGTCCCTTTTGGTATTCCCTTTGAGGTAGACAGAAAAAGTCCCTGTGTGCAGCACTGAGCTACTATTAATCTCTCCGTGCTGTGACTTCTCATGCATAAATGGAGATGTTAATGTTCTCCTACTTCTCCAGTGTGGTGTTAGGAGGAATTTGTAAGTTGCAATAGAATGCTTTGAGATGGCGCAGTCATTTAGTAGCAGAGGCTGGCACACTGTCACGTAGGGTATGTTTATTCTCCGATCAAACTAGTGTGCTAAAAATAGAGTAGCTGTGGCAGGAGTAGCAGGAGGGGTTAACTATTCCAAGGATGATCCCATCCAAACCCAAAAGTCTGTTCTCAAGGTGGCTAGCTCCTCCGACTGCTTCTGTCATCTGACCTGCACTCTATTTTTAGTAGTCAGAGTTAGTGTGGACTCAAACTATAGACCTAAGCTCAGTGTTGTTCACTGTTCCTTACTGGTGCTTCATCACTGGGAGGTAGGCAGGCCACCGCCACACAGTGCCTGCTGTTGCAGGTTCCTGATTGCCTTGCCCAGGAAGCACTAGATTCCTCCCCTTTGGCCCTGTGCCATCCTTTCCTTAGCACACCCATGCAAGCCAGGCAAGCATTGTGGCCTAATTAATTTATCCATGTGAGATCCTTGCTTAGTACGCACTTATTCCTGGCCCCAGCCCTTTGTTCACACCACTAGATTAATACACTATCCTAGTATATCTCCACTAACTGACAGCAGTGGCAAGAGGAACATAGATTGTTTAAAGCAAATGAGGTTTTATGTAAACATTCTTAATTTTTTTCTCTTCAGTGTGGACGCTAAACTTTTCTAGTATTTTCTTGCCTACAGCTCACCTTAGACCCACAATAGAAGCCAAAGGGCCAATGTTATCACCTTGCACTTAACAAGAGAAGGTTTTTTATTGATGTTTATTTTACACTGCTTATTTAGGCATCATCCTGGAACATACGGACACCAAGAATATGAAATGGCTGGACATGGAACATCTGTTGACCTGTAAGTAACAAATACAGGTGAAATCCTATTCATTAGTGAGTTATAAAGAAATTTAGCTGACAAGCAAGCAGTAACTGATACCACAGGTGTGAAGTGCATCAGCCACACATCAAAGGACAGATTCATCTTTAGTCTGCTCTGAAAGAGGTACGTCTACACTATAGCGTTAATTCAAGTTAACTTAATTCGAAATAGTTAATTTGAATTAAGCTAATTCGAATTATGCATCTATACACAAAACCTATTTCAAAATAGCATTTTGTTCTTTTGAAATAGCGCGTCCACACTGAGTGGACCCTGAACCGAAGTTCAGGCTGGCCGGAACCAGTGCTGGCAGGGCATCAGGTTAGGACATAGTGTGTGGGGCTGCTGCCTCAGGCTAACTGAGCTCCGTGCTTCACGGGACCCTACCCCCACCCCGAACAGACAGTTCTCAGGGTTCCCCGCTCGCTTGTCTACCCCGATGAGGGAGAGCAAAGCAGTCCTGTCTTGGAGTGCCCTGAGTGCCTGCACTCGGGACACCACAGCACTCGGCCACATGGAGCCAGAGCTGCCCCTGGGCACACCGGTGCGTCTCGTAGGGTTGTTGCCATCAGCCCAGCTGCACTTGCTGCAGGCTACCGTCCGGGGAGTCCATCGGGGGGCTGTCAGGATCCAGGAGGCCCTGCAGGAGAGTGTCCACCCCGAGGAGCCCTCAGAGCCACCCCGGTCCTCCCCACCGGGGGCTCGTGCCCCATTCCTCCCTCACGTCCATCTACTTACTCCTCCCTAGCCTCCCTTCCTGATGTCAAATAAAAGACATGTATGTTCAAAAATAGAAACTGGGTTTATTGAACAACAGGGTGAACCTCTGGGGAGACTGGGGAAAGGAGGTGGGAGAGAGGAATAGAGTGGGTGGGAGAGGGGAGGGTGAAACCTGGGAGGAGGAAGTTGGAAGGGAGAAGCAAAGGGAAGAAGGGGGAAGGGAAGATCAGGGCCCAAGGTTGGGGGTCTCACCGCACCAACTTGATTGTCATGCAAACCTGCTCCTGGGTTCGCATGTGGCCTTTGGTGGCCAGGCTGGCAGCTATCCTGCCATTGACGGCCGTGTTCCTCTGTCTAGTGCGGAGATCATGGATGCTGGGGCATCCCTCCCAAACCTGAATAAGGTCCATGATCTCCACCCTGGACCAGGAAGGCACCCGCCTTCTCCAGCCCCTGTCAGGCTCCTGGGTGCTGGCAGACTGCTCCTGAGGAGCAGTGGAGGGTTGGCTGCCAGTGCCTTGCTGGCTCACGTTTTGTGGCTACTGGCTCAGGGGCCCCGGTGGCCACTGCTGGCTCTTGGCTGGTAGGCTTGGATCTGGCACGGGCCAGGGTCTATCCCTTTAATGGCTCTGGGGCCAGGGGGAGAGGAGAGGAAGTTTTCCTGGTTGTGCCCAGAGTGGCCACCAGGGCTCCCTGGGAAGGGCTGGAGGCCCCCTATTTTGAATTAATTGTCTACACAGCACTTAATTTGAAATAGCTATTTCAAATTTGGTGTTACTCCTCGTAGAATGAGGTTTACCAAATTTGAATTAAGCGCTCTGCTATTTCGAATTAATTTCGAAATAGCGGTTTGCATGTATAGATGCTATTAAACTTAATTCAAAAGAACAGCTGTTATTTTGAATTAACTTTGCGGTGTAGACGTACCTGGAGGAAACTGCAGCCAGTGTGATATAAGTCAGTGCATCTCCTGGCTACCCTGGCAATGCCTCTTCCCAACCTGTGTGATCCACTCTTTGGGCTCCATCGGCTCCCTGGGAGTCACTTTTTGCTACCCCAAACTCCACACCATCAGATTTATTTCTGTCAGGAGATGTAAAATAACTTAAAAGCAGAAGCTATTGAGTCAATGGAGCACCTTCCAATTGGATGAGTTTCTGGTAGGGTCAGGGTCTCCCCTCTCCCCCCTCCTCCATCTCAGTTTGGAGCTTGGAAGGATCCCAATGGAGGAACCTAAAGCTTTGTTTGTACAGAGAGCTTCTGGAGCTTGGTACTCACTGGTACTAAATCTCCAGCTACTGCAGGCATAGGTGACTATATGAAAAGTGAGTCATATTCTCTGTAATTCCAGCTCTCCAGGTCCTACAGAATGACCCAAGTCCCATTGTCCAGCTGGTGGCAACTCAGGTCCTAAGAGACATCTGACCTGGATGAGAGCTCGGGGAATGAAGCACAGACAAATAGAAGAAAGAGCTCCTGCTTCTGTTTCCAGCTTGCACATCATATACTTGGGTGGGAAGCTAGACTGAACGCTATATCTGCTAGCTGTCTATGGGGTAGGGGAGTAGTATAAGGGCCCTACCATCAATCAAACATTAGCCCCGCCCCCTGACCCTGGAAGTCCCCCCCCCCCCGACTCCCCGGAAGTCCCTTCTCCCTTGTCACTGGCAGTCCCGCCCCTGGAGGGTAGTACATCCGGGTCGAGAGGGACAGGTGACCGGAAGTAAAAAAGGATGTCATGTGACCCCGGTTAGGCCCGTCCCCTGTCACCGGAAGTCCCGCCCTTGGGGGTAATACATCCGGGGTAAAGAGGGGCAGGTGACCGGAAGTAAGGGGTGTCATGTGACCCCTCTAAGGACTTGCCCCTCCTCCCTCTACCAATCAGGAAGGGCTTTCCCCGTAGGAACGCCCCGCGAACCGCTTTGACCAATCGGGGGGCAGTTCCGGGAACGGATGACCCGCCCAGAAGTGGGTCGTGTGACCCCTCTAAGAACTCACCCCGCCTCCCTCCACCAATCAGGAGGAGTTTTTTCCCTGTAGGACCGCCTCGTGAACTGCTTTGACCAATCGGGGGGCAGTTCCGGGAACGGATGACCCGCCCAGAAGTGGGTCGTGTGACCCCTCTAAGAACTCACCCTGCCTCCCTCTACCAATCAGGAGGGTTTTTTTCCCTGTAGGACCGCCCCACAAATCGCTTTGACCATTCGGGGGGTGCAGTTCTGGGACCCGTTGACCAGACCGGAAGCTGGTCATGTGACCCCTCTAAGAGCTTCCCGTGACACCCTCTGTCAATCAGAGCATAGCACTTCCCCATAAGTTCTAGCGCCACACAAAAGAGGCCATCTTGTTCCAAGATACAGCTAGGACACCGCAGCGGCACGCCCACGCTGTCTGAGCACGTTCCGCTCAAGCAGAGGCGGCAACAATACCTGCAAGAGTGGTCATGACTGTATACTGTGTGGCAAAACTCACAATAATTTTTCGCTCCGAACAACTTTTTCACATCCAGAACCCCATAGTAATGCTCATCTCCGCCAAGCGCCGCGCGCCCGGGGCCGGCGCTCCCCCCGCAAGCGCCACGCACCCGGGGCCGGGGCCGGCGCTCCCCCCGCCAAGCGCCACGCGCCCGAGGCCGGCACTCCCCCTGCCAAGTGCCGCGCGCCCGGGGCCGGCGCGCCCCCCCGTGCAAGCGCCACGCGCTATGTGCCCAGGGCCAGGTCAGCCCCGAGCACCTGGCGGGTGCATGCAAATGCCCCTGCGGGCGCCATAGCGCCCGTGGGCACCGTGTTGGGGACCACGGACCTACGGCAATAACAGTATTTAATAAGATTTCCAAACACAGTTCAGCACATAGGCCCTGGAGCTTGCAGTTTATACCCTCTGGAGTCCAAGTCAAACAGTCATGGTACCGCTGGGCTGGCGCATTTATGACACAACCCTCACAGTCCTCAAAAAGCTTTTCCCTAAGACAGTGACTAAGGACGGTATAAACACTAATGCGTACAATAGAGCGCATAACTTTTTTACGCTTATGATGTGGCACTGGCTCAACTAGGTCAATGCACAGCCACCTCCTGAATTCTTCATGGCCGTCATCCTAGGCGTTCTCTTCAATGCTTTGTATCGGTGTTGAGCAAAAACAAGGTGGGCCCAGTTCGTCTTCCTCGTCCGATGCAATGCTGTCCTGGGTCTGACGGTCAGCTAGAAAGGCATCGTCAAGCTGTCAAAAGATTGCCAGAAAGAAATAATGTAAGATGCTCTGGTCATTTTTTTTTTAAAGTTTACAAAATCCCGGATTCCTAACCCCATGATGCCCCAACTTCGATCTTTCATTTACCTATTTGGCTTCTTTTCCATGCGTCTTGTCCGACTCCTGGGAGCCATGGGCACCTTCTTCCTCCAGGCTATCTAGCTTGTCTGGCTGCATCGTGAGTGGTTGGGTTTCGGTGTCAGATATTGGTGTATCCATCAGCGGGTGGGTCAAAGGGCTCCCTTCAACTTCTCCTTCCTCCTCGGAACTGTCGCTGATGTAGCGCTTTCTTCTCGGCACCAAAACAAAGTTGGTGAAAGAAGCCATGTTTCCGCTCAGCGTTTGCACGCTCTCGGAAACACGCGCTCTTGGAACAAGATGGCCTCTTTTGTGTGGCGCTAGAACTTACGGGGAAGTGCTATGCTCTGATTGGCAAAGGGTGTCACGGGAAGCTCTTAGAGGGGTCACACGACCCGTCTCCGGTCTGGTCAACGGGTCCCGGAACTGCACTCCCCGGATTGGTCAAAGCGATTTGTGGGGCGGTCCTACAGGGGAAAAACCCCTCCTGATTGGTAGAGGGAGGCAGGGCGAGTTCTTAGAGGGGTCACACAACCCACTGCTGGGTGGGTCATCCGGTCCCAAAACTGCCCCCCGATTGGTCAAAGGGGTTCGCGGGGCGGTCCTACAGGGAAAAACCCCCTCCTGATTGGTGGAGGGAGGCGGGGCAAGTTCTTAGAGGGGTCACACAACCCACTGCGGGGCGGGTCATCCGGTCCCAGAACTGCCCCCCCGCTTGGTTAAAGCGGTTCGCGGGGCGGTCCTACAGGGGAAAAACCCTTCCTGATTGGTTGAGGGAGGCGGGGCGAGTCCTTAGAGGGGTCACATGACACTCCTTACTTCCGGTCACCTGCCCCTCTTGACCCCGGATGTATTACCCCCAATGGCAGGACTTCCGGTGACAGGGGACGGGCCTAACGGGGGTCACATGACACCCGGTCAGCTGTCCCTCTTGACCCGGATGTACTACCATCCAGTGGCCGGACTTCTGGTGACAGGGGAGAAGGGAATTCTGGCGGTCAGGGGGCGGGACTTCCGGGATCAGGGGGCAGGGCTAACGTTTGATTGATGGTAGGGCCCTTATACTACTTAGGGGATTACACATGCCGGGGGAATTCACTAAGGGTGGCTTTAATTGGCATTTAAGCATCTAACTGTGGATTTTGGTGATTTCCTTTAGATATCCAGGGCCTTTAACTGTGCTTGTATTGTCCAGTCTCATAAGTTGCTGAGTGTCCTCAAACTCCCTCTGATGATATTGGGAGTTCAGAACACTCTGCCCTTCAAAGAAGGTACTCAGCAGATATCATTCGTCCTCCAAATTTAGAGGCTATGATCCTCCACCTCATAGAAAAAGTTTCCTGAATAGTTAGGTTTCTAGTCTCTCTCAGCACTTTACTCTTGCCCTCCTGGGTTCTGGGCCTATGAGGAGTCACCAGACAACAGTTAGCAAAGGAGGGTAAAAGGCTGAGGGGGTCTGGGATATCATTGTCTGTGGTTCTCAATGGGGAGAGAATCTTCCTGTGATGGCTGAATATGGGAAGGGGATCAGTGTTTTCCCCTGTTGAATTGACACTTTCTGATCATTCACTATATTAGGTAATAGGAGTTCCCCTAATCTTGTGGTGTTTCCTGTTTTGGAGATTGTTTTCCATTCCATATCCAGCAGCTTAATCCCAACCCATGTTATTATATTTATTAAGGGGCATTGTACAAATGCTGATGACTCTTTAAGTTTATTTCTCAGGTGCTGGCCATGCTGTGTCTCACAAACAGTCACCTGTAAATAACCCTCCCCTGTAAATAATATAGTGTTTGTATTTACTGTGCACATGTTTCCAATTAAACTCTTTGAAGTATCTGTTTCAATTACTCAGGGGCCTGATTTCTTCTTTCAGAGTATGTCTACACTACAGCATTATTTCAAAATATCTTATTTCGAAATAGCGCGTCTACACACAAAATGCATTTTGAAATAGCGTTTTGCTATTTCGAAATAGCACGTCCACACTGAGTGGACGGTGAATCGCATTTAAGGCCGGACATAACCAGGTCCGGCAGGGCATCAGGTCAGGAGTTACTTTGTGTGGCTGCTGCCTGAGGCTGTCTGAGGCCTGTGCTTAAAGGCACCCCCCTGGACAGCCAGTTCTCAGGTTTCCCTGCTTGCTTGCCTACCTCCATGAGGGACAGGAAACCATTTTGTCTCTGTGTGCTCTGGTTGCCTTCACTCGGGACATCACAGCACTCTGCAACGTGAAGCCAGAGCTGCCCCTGGGCACTCTGGTGCTTTTCGTGGACGCGTTGCTGCGGACCTGTCTGAACTTTCTGCAGGCTGCCATCTGAGAGGTCCATCAGGGGGCTGTCAGTATCCAGGAGGCCCTGCGGGAGAGCTTCCATCCTGAGGAGCCCTCAGAGCCTCTCTGGTCTGCCCCACTGGGGGCTTGTGCCTCATTCCTCCCTCACGTCCTTCCACTTACCTCTCCCTAAGCCCCCTTCCTGATGTCAAATAAAATACACGTATTTTCATGAACACAAACTATCTTTATTTAACAAAACCCCGGGGGAGAGGGGGGAGAATGAAACTCTGGTGAGACTGGGGAAAGGAGGCGGGAGAGAGGAGAAGAGAGGCAGGGAGAGGAGAGGGGGAAAACTTGGGGGGAGGAAGCAAGGGGAAGAAAGGGGAGGGGAAGGTCAAGGCTCAGGGTTGGGGGGCTCTCCAGACCAACTTGATTTTCATGCAAACTTGCTCCTGGGTTCACATGTGGCCTTTAGTGCCAGGCTGGCAGCTATCCTGCCATTGATGGCCGCATTCCTCTCTCTAGTGCAGAGATCATGGACATTGGGGGCAATCCCCCCAAACCTGAATAAGGTCCATGATCTCCACCCTGGACCAGGAAGGCGCCCGCCTTCTCCAGCCCCTGTCAGGCTCCTGGGAGCTGGCAGACTGCTCCTGGCGAGTGGTGGAGGGCTGGCTGCCAGTCTTTGCTGGCTCATGTTTGGGGGCCACTGGGTCAGGGGTAGTAACTGCTGGCTCTGGCCTGGCAGGCTTGGAACTGGCGCAGACACTGTGGCCAGAGTCAACCCCTAAAGGCTCCGGGGAGGGAGGAAGGAGAGGAGTGATCTTGGTTGAGGCTGGAGTGGCCACCAGGGCACCCTGGGAAGTGTCAAAGTCAGACAGGACTCACAGATTTGGCAGACTGCTCTGTTTATTTCAGCAAAGCTTTGCTAAAATGCATTCAGAAAATGTGAGTACCATACAAGGTTCAAACCCCTTGATTTTATACAGTCAAAAGGCCAAGTTAACAAGATCAAAGGGTGTGGCAAAACTTCACATTATTAGTGTGGTTAAGTATCTTCATTTCAATATCAAGCACACAGCAATCTCCTGGCTATATCTCCCTGATTATCTAGAATTGCTTTCTGTCTAACACCTAATGTTTCTCTTCCTGTTAAACTCAGGCCCAAATTGGCTAGCACCTTGATCTGCATACCTACAATCAACATTAACATACTTTTCTTCTTCCTCTTAAAAGACAAACAGAATTCCTTCAACTTATTCAATTATTACAGTACAATTCATCTTTCTCCTACAGTATAATTCTTTCTACTTTCACAATCCCTCCTTTTGGTCAAGCCTCGCCTATGACCAACAATTACTGGGTTCCTTGCATTAACCGTTCTTTGTCTTTTTGTTCATTAGTGATATTTAAAAGCATCAGATTAGCACTCTGGTGAGGGGACATGTCTGTGACATGTCTTGCACAGTTTTGGATACAACAGGAGATTAACTGAAAACATACAAACATTATTAAGATTCCAAATAGGATAGTCAGGGCTTCCTGAAACAACCAGTTTCCTATGCCAGAGAAATTGGACAAGTTACTTAGCCATTTTCACAGGGAACTTGGCTCTTCGTTGGAAAGGTATGCAATCTTTTTTAAGTAGCTAGCGCGATCTATTCTATCATTGGTGTTGTCTGGTATATATACACAACATTCTTTGCCAATGAGAGCACAGGTCCCTCCTTTTGCTGCCAGCACTATATCCAATGCCTGACGGTTTTGGAGGACCACTTGTCTGATCGCTCCTGTTTCTTTGGCCAGGGCCCTTAAACTTTTTCCAGTTTCATTTTCCATGATTTTAACCTCAGAAGCCTTTTTGCATGATGTATTACTCCCCCAAGTGGGTCAAAGGAACCACCAATAGCCTCTTCCCAAGTTAAAGGGCTTATGTGATTCACATACCATTGGGCATCCGACAAGTCCCTTCTTTTTCGCCTAAAATTACGGAGGCGTTCTCATGGGAAGGACTCTAACACTCGGAATTGTGGGAAGAGTTGGGCGGGATAACAGATACCTGACCAGTTAACTGGTAATGTGGTATAGGCCTTTGTTCCACAGACCCAATGATGCCCTATCAAAGCCGGGAAGGGTCGGTTGCACCCCTTTGCCATATAGGTGTCTACAAAGGAGGAGTAATATCCCCCGAAGGGCACACGGTGATTCTCCTTACGGGGAGTGGTGTTATTTGCATGGCATTAAAGATTGTACTGATGTTACAATATGCTGGAGACAACTGCTCCTCCCCAGATTCAGCCCCGTCCCATTACACACCAAACACCAGTGACCTTTTTTCTCCTCCACACTTATCCGTTTAGATACATTTATTCCCACAATTATTCCCACTGCTTCCCAAGTGTCATTACTGTTCCATGTCTTGTTAAACGGGTGAGGCCTGGGGAATTAAGTGGGATTGCCAAGACAGGAACCAGCTTGTGAGTGGGATGGAATGTGGCTGCAGACCCAGCAATTAGAGATATTAAGGGTCTGAGCGATCCATACTTGCTGGTGGATAAAAGAATTGTCATTGTCATTGTGGATTCCCCAGATCTTAAGACACCAGTGGCCGAGGAACAGGCCCCACCAGTGGCACATGTTGGAGGCAAGACCCTTTTGGTTCTGACAACCTCCACTGAGGGAACCGCAGTTACGGTTTTATGTCCACCAGGCAGCAGGCGCTAGGCTCACTACTGCTTCTTCTTGGGCCTTGCTTTTGGTCCTCATCTGCTTCAGGCAATCCTTACGCGAACGTAGGTTGTAAGGTATTGCAGGCTGTTCCTCTACGTCTTCTTCTGGAGTCAAAATTGACTCTGCATGGTCCTGAGGTGATGATTGGTCCGCTGGGGATGGTGCCTTCTTACACTGCGAAGCCTGTATCCATGCTGCGATGCCGGATAACTTAACAGCCGTCTGGGCAGTGAGCAGCACCTGATGCAGGCCCTTCCACCGGGGTTCCATGGCGTGTTTTCGTTGGTGGTGTCGTACGTAGACCCAATCACCTGTCTCGAGAGTGTGGCAGGCATCCGAGGTGGGTTCCGTCGGCCAGGCGGCTCGAACCTGTGAATGGAAGTGACTTACAGCTTGCATTAGTCCCTTGCAGTACTGAAGGAGTGTACTGTGAGTCAAGTTCAAGTCTGAGACTGGAGTAATGGTAGCCATTGTTCACATAAACAATTTCAAAAGGACTTAATTTATGTCTTTGGGATGGTAGGGACAGTGCAGCAGGTGTGTGACATGTAACACACGATCCAGGTGCTGAACAAGTTGTTCAGTAAAACGTGTACCCTGGTCACTGGACAGAGTGGCAGGAGTTTCTTTGGCAGGCATAATATGATTTAACAAACATTTGGCAACAGACAGCGAATCAGCTTTGCGACAAGGAAAGACTTCAATCCAACCCGAAAATAAGCATACCATAACCCAAATAAATTCATATAGTTGCCACACAGGCATTTGTACAAAATCAAGCTGCCAATGCAAGAACAGTGCTTGGGGCAGGCCCCAGAACCCTTGAGCTACCTTTACAGGTTTGCCAACATTGTAGCTTTGGCAAGTGGTACAGGCGGCACAGTGGTGAGCTGCAAAAGAGCTGAAATGGGGGGCCCACCATTCTGCCTTAGTTACAGCAGAGATCATACCCTCCTTTCCGACATGCGAAACGCCGTGTAGCAGGGCGGCCAGAGCTGGGTAGAGCGAAAAGGGGGCCACAAAGGCACCAATAAGGGGGTGCCAAAGGGAATCAGGGTGTAGAGAGCAACCCTGGGCGACCCAGGAGTCTTTTTCTGTTTCTGAGGCAGAGTCTTGGAGCAGGGTGACTTTAGAAAGGGACTGCGGTGGTACAGAAACAGAAAGGGAACCGAGAAACGCACCTGGGGAAGGTTCTATGGCAGCATTACCCTTAGCAACATCAGTATCTGCTGTGGAGTGACCAGGGCACTTAACAATAGCTAATGCAGATGGGAGTGCATACAGGAGAGCAGCAATGTAGGGGCCATTCTTGATAGGGGTACCAGCAGAGGTAAGGAAACCCCGAGCTTGCCAGAGGGTGCCAAAGTCATGTACAACCCCAAAAGCATATCGAGAATCAGTATAAATGGTGGCGGAGCGTCCCTCAGCCAGAAAGCAAGCGCGGGTTAGGGCAACTAGTTCAGCGACTTGTGCTGAGGTGACAGAAGGGAAAGGCGCAGCTTCTAGGGTTTCAGAGAGTGATACCACAGCGTATCCTGCGAGGAGACGACCTTGGCTATCTCTAAAGCAGGAACCGTCAGTGAATAACACAAGGTCGGAGTTAGAGAGAGGGACATCAGAAAGGTCGGGGCATGAGACGGTGACAGCAGAGACACTTGCAAGGCAGTCGTGGGGTTCACCGTCATTAGCCAGAGGAAGGAGAGTGGCAGGGTTCAACTGAGAACAGCACTTTATGGTGATATGCGAAGCCGAAAGCAGTAAAAGTGAGGCGGGCGGAGGAAAGGTGAGCTGTATTACATTGTAGCAGGAGAGTATCTATAGAGTGAGGGACCATGAGAGAAACAGGAGAGCGGAGGACAAGGGACTCAGACATTTCAATTAGGTGTGCCGCGGCAGCCACAGCACGCAGACAGGGGGGTAGACCTTGGGCAACAGGATCCAAGGTGGCAGAGAAATAAGCTACTGGACGATTTTTGCCACCATGCTCCTGAGTAAGAACCCCAAGTGCACAACCAGATTGCTCGTGGCAGAAAAGGGTAAAGGCTTACAGTAGTCAGGTAACCCTAAGGTGGCGGGGGGCGGGGGGGGGCAGTGAGAAGCACTAAAGAGTCAGTTTCTGAGGCAGATAATGAAGGGGAACAGAGGAGTAGATCATTTACACATTGGACCAATGTGGACCCAGAGGGGAAGACCAGGTCAACAAGGTCTTTGGCTAATGCTTGGGAAAAGTAAGACGGGCTTTCTGTGTACCCCTTGGGAAGCATACTGCTGCTCCTTGTAAGAAAAGGCAAAAAGATACTGGGACTTAGGGTGAACCGGGACAGAAAAGAAAGCAGAACACAGATCAACATCAGTAAAATGAGTTGCATCTGGCAGGATAGAAGCCAGATTAGTTGCTGGGTTAGGGATTACAGGAAAGGTGGGTACAACAATGCAGTTAATAGCTTGAAGATCCTGGACAAACCACCATGATTTACCATCAGCTTTTCGAACTGGGAGGAGGATAGGGGTGTTACAGGGGCTGGAACAGGGGACAATAATGCCTTGTTCCCTCAGGGTGGATATGACCGGAGCTGAAACCTTTAAATCCCAAAAACCCGGTGCCACGACCCCTTCTCTGACCTTATCCCCATTCTTGGTACCCTCCCCATTCCCAGTACTGTCTGCCCTGCCCTGAATAATGCTGTATTTGCAGAGCTATCAACTTTTGTGAGGACTGCTTCTCTTTCTTTTTAGAGTGCAGTGGCAATGCTCTGCCACTGCTTGCAATTTGTCCATGGTCTTGGCCTCCCATCCAACACTTATTTGCTTTAACATACTGCTAATAGCAGATAAGAGGCTATTAACAAACGCATGCGCCAGGGCGCCCTGTCCATTTTTACCTGGTTGCTGTATCCCAAAAAACCCCAAAAAACCCAACCAAACAAACAAAAAAACCATCAGTCAGTCTGTGTGATAGTTGCCCGGGTTTTTTTTCTTTGTTGCTGTTTACGGGGTTATAAGTAGTTTACACAGTTGCAGGAGGTCTGCTTCAGAGGGTTCATAGGCATTGCACACTAGCAAAATTCCTCTGCAAATTTGGTAGGGTTTTCCTGGGGCTTTGGAAAACCTTTTAAAATCGAGTGGAGCTCCGTGTGGGTCCAGGGTTTATAGCTTCAAGTGGGACCGGTCTGAGTCTTCTTGGAGGACGGGGTAAAGGGAAGCGCTCGGTCTGGTGGTGGGAGAGGAGGTTTCCAATAAAGCTTTTTCTTATAATTAGAATTTTTAAGGGAGGCGAGCTTCGATTCAGTTCATTTAAGATTTGCCTCGTCCCACCACTGCATGAAGCTATCTACCTCTCCTCTAGCCAATTTAGTTTTGGGAAGGCCAAGTTTGTCTTTTAAGACGTCCACTTGGTCTTTGTTCCAAGATCCTAACAGTGGCCACTGAGTTTTGGGATCCCCCCAGAGTTAATCTAGATCATTTTTCCAGAAATTTACAGGAGTCCGGACCCTTTCTAAAATATATAAACTGAGCCAGGGTCCCTTTAGGGAACTATCCCTGCTTAGATGTCTAGTTACCCATACAGGAGGACTTCATACACCAATCACACAAGGAGGAAATTCGGGTTCGTCAGAGCGGTGCCCAGTGCAACACACAAAAGAAGCCCACAGGCTACTGCCTCAATCGCCCTTGCGTTCACTCCAAGGATTTTATCCAAGGTGCGGTGCGGCTGCGATTGTGCAGATTCCAGTCACACAGACCGCGGGGACAGGAGCCCCTTGGTCGGCCAGTCCCTGGACAGGGATGGCTCCCAGACTCACTCACACCACAGGGAAGATGGATAGACACAGAGACAAGACAGTCCTCAGTCCGGACAAAATAATTACCTGACCAGAGTCCTGATGTTAGATCCCGGGATCCCTACCAGAACAGAGCAGGAACCAACAGGTTCGATGGCGTAGACTTCGCTGTGGTTGTGCACCTTTCCGTTCTGGCGGAGGACCGCTCGGGCCAAATGCCCAGGTGCCGGCTACCACGGTCATCCTGCCAGACAGTCAGGGATCACACAGCCTCAGCGAAGACGGTTGCCATCTCGGTAGAACCTCCAAATTGTCAAAGTCAGACAGGACTCACAGATTTGGCAGACTGCTCTGTTTATTTCAGCAAAGCTTTGCTAAAATGCATTCAGAAAATGTGAGTGCCATACAAGGTTCAAACCTCTTGATTTATACAGTCAAAAGAAAGCCAAAATTAACAGGATTAAAAGGGGGGCAAAACTTCACATAATTAGTGTGAGGCTACTCAAGTACTCTTCATTTCAATATTAAGCACACAGCAATCTCCTGGCTATATCTCCCTGATTATCTGGAATTGTTTCCTGTCTAACACCTAATGTTTCTTTTCCTGTTAAACTCAGGCCCAAATTGGCTAGCACCTTGATCTGCATACCTACAATCAACATTAACATACTTTTCTTCTTCCTCTTAAAAAGACAAACAGAATTCCTTCAACTTATTCAATTATTACAGCACAATTCATCTTTTTCTTACAGTATAATTCTTTCTACTTTCACACCCAGGACAGGGCTCCTGGTGATTAGCACGAGTCATTAGGGATTGTGGTTTCCATGGAGCCAGGCAGGGGCCGTATCTTGCTGAGGGTCTCACTGGGACCCATCCTGCGATCCCAGAGACACTGATCCAGCCCCAGTCCCTGTGTCCCATCCTCACTCCAGGGAATTGGCTCAGCCCATGGTGTATAGACACCCTGTATAACTAGCCACAGATTCCGGCTTCCTCACACCCTCCCTGCCCCTGAGTGTCTTTGTTCCACAGATGCCCTCGTGGGCCAAGGGAAACTGCAAGATGTCTTTGTAAGTGCCCCCCAAAACTCCCCAGCTCTGTGCCTTGCCTCACCCCACACCAATGCACCATGCACCCCCTCACTGCATATGAATACCCCCTGCTGTCTGGGATCAGGACTGTCTGGTGTGTGGCTGTGTGTGTTTGTGTGCTGGTTTTGACTAATACACATAGTGACTCTCTTCCCTCCCTACCCCAGGAGCCCAACCCCAGCGCTGAGGGACTCACCTATGCCGAACTGGACCCCCCAGCGCTGCAGACCAAGCGGGGGGCCCTGTCCCCAAACCCATCCTGTATGCCGCAGTCAGCACCTGTCCTCTGCCCCCATAGAGGAAGTCACTAGATCAATGGGGCAGGGAGGATGGTCCCCAGAGAGTGATGCAGTGACAACCCCCAGAGAACAGGCTCAGCTTATGGTCTCTCCTGAATCCCTTCCCCCGCCCGCATCTGGTACTGCCCCACCCAGTCACATGCCTCACCCTCAGTCCCATGGGTACATGCGCTGGTCTCAGATTCCCTCCCATCTCCTTGTGGGCACACACCCTGATCTCAGACCCACCCCCACGGGCCCACCCCCTGGTCTCAGACCCACCCCCATGGGCCCACCCCCTGGTCTCAGACCCACCCCAATGGGCTCACCCCCTGGTCTCAGACCCACCCCAATGGGCTCACCCCCTGGTCTCAGACCCACCCCCATGGGCCCACCCCCTGGTCTCAGAGCTACCCCAATGGGCCCACACCCTGGTCTCAGATCCGCCCCCATTGAAACATGCCCTGGTCTCAGATCCCCCCTGTCCCCTCCTGTCTATCTGCAATACTCACTGAGGAAGACGATGGTGAGAGCAGATGCCATAATGGGCCAGTGAGGGGCACCAGACGCACCCCTTTTCCCAGCTCCACCCAGCCTCAAATAAGGAGTTCCACTGCATCCACCACCCCTTGTTTCTCATCTGCAGGCAAAATCTCATGTGGTCACAGTTACCAGAGGTCTCTGCAAAACCGAGGAAACCCTGAAATCATCAGCCTAGCCAACTGTTCAGCAGCACCAGCTTGTCCATGTCTCTGTGGGGAGGGAGGGAGGGAGGTCGTCTTCTTTGGGGAGGGTACACTAGGCTGGGAGCCGGGTTGTCATAATCAGGAGTGCTGACCAGTGTCTGGTGACTAAGGGGTTAACCCTGTAGCTAGCCAAGTATCAGGTGGTAAGTCAATAACAATGCAAGTAGAAAATTCAAACTGAAAAACAGGGGTTTTCTCTCTCCTGTGTTTGAGAGGTAGAGTAGTCTCTTCCAAGACTGAGGGAAATGGGAGAACGGGAAGCGACTGTCTAGGAAGGAGTACGGCAGAAAGGGATCTAGGGGTTATAGTGGACCACAAGCTGAATATGAGTCAGCAGTGTGATGCTGTTGCAAAGAAAGCAAACGTGATTCTGAGATGCATTAACAGGTGTGTTGTGAGCAAGACATGACAAATCATTCTTCTGTTCTACTCTGCGCTGGTTAGGCCTCAGTTGGAGTATTGTGTCCTGTTCTGGGCACCGCATTTCAAGAAAGATGTGGTGAAATTGGAGAGGGTCCAGAGAAGAGCAACAAGACTCATTAAAGGTCTAGAGAACATGAGCTATGAAGGAAGGCTGAAAGAATTGGGTTTGTTTAGTTTAGAAAAGAGAAGATTGAGAGGCGATATGATAGTCGTTTTCAGGTATCTAAAAGTGTGTCATAAGGGGGAGGGAGAAAACTTGTTCATCTTGGCCTCTGGGGATAGAACAAGAAGCAATGGGCTTAAACTGCAGCAAGGGAGGTTTAGGTTGGACATTAGGAAAAAGTTCCTAACTGTCAGGGTTGTCAAACACTGGAATAAATTGCCCAGGGAGGTTGTGGAATCCCCATCTCTGGAGATATTTAAGAGTAGGTTAGATAAATGTCTATCAGGGATAGTCTAGACAGTATTTGGTCCTGCTATAGGGGCAGGGGACTGGACTCGATGACCTCTCGAGGTCCCTTCCAGCCCCAGTATTCTATGATTTTATGATTCTCTCTCCAAGAACGGATTTCTTAGAATGTGTAAGTAGGGAAAAGTTTAGCTAGTCCGTCAGGATTTGTTGTTTTCCTTGTTTGGGGATTTGGAAATAATGTCTAAGCTGTTAATTGTGTTTTTCTTTTTTCTTTGTAACCAAGTTTTAGCCCATGGGGTTTCCCTGAGTATCTTTATCAATTTGGTGGCTCTTTCCATCTAACCACTTTACTGTGCTTGCTACTGTAGTTTTATTTTGATAATAAAGAATTGTTGTATCTTGTAATTAACTGAGATTGGTTGATTGTTGTGTCCTTAGGACTCAGTGCCTACTTACAAGGGCAGAGTTCATTGTTGTCTGTGAATCTCCTGTTTTCCCAACTCCAAGTAAAACAGAGCTTGGGGCATGGGGAGAGTTTTACCTTAGGTAGGAGGTTTCCCACGTGATCTCTTCCCTGGTTTTCTTGGATTTACTTGGGTGGTGGCAGCGGATTCCCCAAAATCTGGGTATTAGGATTTTTTTAGGGGGGGGGGGTTCTACCAGAGCCTGCAGAGGCAAGATTTTGGAGTGCTTTTGAGGGACCCACTTCTGCATTCATCATGCCAGAGTTGGGGACAGCCTTGACACAGATGTGTACAGGATCTGAAATTCAGTCTTTGACTGACCATTTAAAGGAAGGTGTCATAAGGCATGTGCATGAGGGGGCAGAGTTAAGGGTGTTTGGGAAACAGTAAGTGGCATTTCTTGGTTCCAGAGAGTTTGACTATTCAAAGCCTACTGCTTAGCCTGCAATCCTGCCCATGTGCAACATGAGCCCTGGCACTATCAGAAGAACAGGTGTGATGGGGAGAAAAGCAGGTGTGATGGGTTTGATGCTCTTTGCTGCATAGCTGAGTGGGGATGGCAACTTTGCAGCTTTACACTCTTGCGCAATGCCGTTATTCCTGAAAATAATCGGCGTAACAGCATCGCGCAAGAGGGTTTTTCTTGCACAGAAAGGGGCAGTGCAGACAGCTCCTTCTGGCGCAAGAGCCTCTTCTGCAAAAAAGGTGGCTCATTAGGCGATATTCCACGCTTAGCCTCATTTGCATATTTCTCAGGCAAGAAGCCGCGAGTGCAGACATAGCCTGACTCAGCCAGCCGCGAGTGCAACAGGGCCTCATTTATCCCATCAAATGCAGAGGGGCCAGATCAGATCAGCACAAATCCAGATTCTCTGGGGAACGGGGCAGTGCAAGGCTGCAGCGCCACCTAGCGGCCACAGGAGGAATTGCCGGCCCTTGTCCCTGTGTGTGCTGGTTGGGAGGTTCCCATGGGAAGCAGCACAGTAGAAGGTTGGAAATAAAGGGCTCTAGTGCCCCCCCAGGAGTGTGTGGCCCCAAGGACCATACGAGAAGGGGCTGTCGCCCTGAAGCGGGTTCCCCCAGGGCCAACGGGCCAAGTGTGGATGTGACCTGTGGGCCCATGAGAAGGGGAATGATGTTGGTCTCCAAGGGAGGGGAACACCTGGCCTGGGGCAAGTCCCTTCAGCTGAGCCTGCCCAGAGATGCTCTCAGCATCTGTATCGTTCTGCAGCTGGCGGGAGGGGGGGGGGAGGAGAGGGGGAGGGAAGGGGCTGTCTGTGTGTTGCTGGGGGAGGCTTATGAGCCTGGCTCCCCACAGCAGGTCTAAGGGCTGGCCAGGCCCAACCAGGATCTGCAAACAGAAAGGGCTTGGTTCTTAGCTGTTACATGGGAGTCCTAGTTCCCAACCTCCTCCTCTAACCCTTAGTCCCCACTCCCCTCCCAGAGCTGGGACCAGGGCCAAATGTGCCTGACTACTAGCTTACTCCTGCCAGGTAGCCAGCAGCTGCACAAACACAGCTTATGTCCCTCTCTAGGGGCCTAGCCACACACCCACTGGCAGCTCAGTGGGCAAGGTTTATGTGGCACATGGGAAAGTCCCTGAGTCTCTCCTGGTTGGTGACCCATTGGGTTGAATGGAATTTCTCTTGCTCCCATTTTCTTTTGAACCTGGCTGATTTAATTCACAGGCTGACTAAAGACCCTTAGAACCAAGCGTTACAGCGTAAAGCCGCCAACACCGCTCAGCTATGGTGCAAGGGGCAGTGAACCCAGGTGTTCCCCTTCATGCCCATTCCTCGCATGGTGCCAGGGCTTGTGTTGCACGTGGGCAGGTTTGCAAGCTGAGCAGGAGGCTTTAAAGAATCAAAGCCTCCAAATCCAGGAAATGCCACTTACTGTTCCCTAAACACCCTTAACTCTGTCCCTTCACTAACAGGCCTCACAACAGCTTCCTTTAATTGCATGATCACTTCCTGATTTTATTTACATGAGTCACCGACCACTTGGATCTAGAAACAAAGAAAGGGGGAGGGGAATCGTCATGGAAATAATGGTCAGTGAATGATAGAATTTCAGAACCTGTGGTCTCCTGGCTCCCCACAGACAGAGGAGACTTCCCTTTCTCCCCACAGGGATACGGACAAGCTGGAGCTGCAGGACACTGAGCCAGGCTGATCATTTCCTCGGTTTTGCAAAGACCTCTAATTAACTGTGATTGCACGAGATGTCGCCTGCCGATAAGAGGCAAGGGATACCAGAAGAGATGAAATATTATTGACTTCCTGTAGCTGCAACCACCAGCTGAGCACCTTATTTGAGGAGGGGTGGAGCTGCGCATTAGGGGATCGGTGATACCCTTCACTGCCCCATTATGGGATCTGCTCTCACCATCCTTTTCCTCGGTGAGTATTGCAAAGAGCCAGAGGCATGCGCCTGTGGGGAGATCTGAGACCAGGGCATGTGCCCATTGGAGGGAAACTGAGGCATGTGTCCAATGGGGAGGGTATGGGTCTGAGCGGCTGGATGCGGCAGAACCAGCTGCAGGAGGGTTATGGGGAGACCATAAGCCGAGCCTATTCTCCCATGACAACTTGCTTTACTTAAGAACCTTGGGTGAGGGACCTTGTCAGAGGCTTTCTGGAAATCTAAATGCACTATCTCCACTGGATCCCCCTTGACCACATGATAGTTGACTCCCTCAAAGAACTCTGGCTATTAGTAAGGCATGATTTCCCTTTACAGACACCATGTTGACTTTCCCCAACAAATTATGTTCATCCATATGTCTGACAATTTTATAATTGTCACAGACTGACCTGACTGCATCCAAGCACACCGAGGTGGGGCAGAGTCCCTGGTCCCATGGTGCAGTGGGGGGAAACTGAGGCACAGAACAAGACAGGGTCACCCAAAAGGTGCAGAGTGAGCCAAGGGTGCACCCCACATTAACATGCCCATCCCAGGACCCCGCTCCTCTACCCTCTCCTCTGCTCCCAGTGGACATGCCTAACGTACACATTGCGGCTGCAGTGCGGGCATTTTGCTCAAGAACAACTGTTCTTGTGCAAAAACTTGTGGCACGTCTACACTGCACATGAATTTTTGCGCAAGTAAATTTGCAGTGAAGCATCAGAAAAGAGGGCTTCTTGCACAAGAGTTATTCCTCTCCCCACGAGGAATAAGCCCCTTTTGTGCAAGAGCTGTTGTGCAAGAAGGCAGCGTGGACAGGCTCCAGGGGCTTCTTGAGCAAGACACTTTTATGGCTAATATGGCCATCAGAGCTTTCTTGCGCAATAGAGTATTCAACTGCCATGGACACTCTTGTACAAAAGCACATGGCAGGGTGGAGGCGGTCTTGCACGAGACCTTTTGCGCAAGAACTCCTGCGTGAAACAGTTCTCGTGCAAGAAGCCTGCAGTGTAGGGCAGGGAGCAGCCTGTGGGGCTACTGGAGCTGCTGGCCGCAGGATGCCCAGTCAGGGAGTGGGGGGCACCCCTAGGAATGGCTCAAACTTCCCAGAGGGGTGGCTAGAGGAAGTACATTTGCCTGGCAGGGGTGAGGTGGGGGGGCAGTGACCTCACAGTGGCTTTGGGCAGCCCTCAGCATATGAGGCAAAGGGCAGGTGGGGAGGTGGTGACCTCACAGAGGGACCCACATCTCAGGCTGATAAAAGGGGGGGGCGGGCCCAGGGGACTTTGGAGACCCCCGGTTGCTTTAGCTCTGGTGCGTTTCCTCCTCACGGTTCCTTTGTGCTCTGTGAGTTCCACATCCCGACACCTTTGTGCAAAAGGTAAGAGCCCCCAGGGGTTTGGATCCCGCCCGGGGCCGGCTGGGTTCCTCCATCCCGCCCACATTTCTGCTCTGTTCTTACCTCTTCTGTGCCCTTCCCCTGCTGCTCCCCCCCCCAGCTTGTGACACAACAGACAAGCTGAGGGATGGGGTGAGATTTGCAGGAGCCCGTGGGGCGGGGGATGCAGCCCCCGTTGTGGGGACTGGTGAGGTGGGGCTGGAACAGGTCTATGCCGGTGTCTTTCAGAAGAAAGCTCCACCCCCCACAGCTTAGACTCACCCCTGATTGGCTGAGCAGGGGCTGTTGATGGGTAGGAGACTCAGGGTATGTCTACACTACAGAGTTAGTTCGAACTAACTTAGTTCGAATTAGTTAATTCGAACTAAGCGAATTCGAACTAACGTGTCTAGAACTAAAAAGTAGTTCGAATTAGCGTTTTGCTAATTCGAACTAGCATGTCCACATTGAGTGGACCCTGAACAAGGCTTAAGGATGGCCGGAAGCAGTGCCGGCAGGGCATCAGAGGAGGACTTAGAGCGTGGAGATGCTGTCTCAGGCTAGCTGAGGGCTGCGCTTAAAGGGTCCCGAGCCCCATCCCGGACAGACAGTTCTCAAGGGTGCCCCGCTTGCATAGCAGTCCTGGCTTGGAGTGCCCGGAGTACCCACACTGGGCACATCACAGCATTCGGCCATCAGCCCGGCTGCACTTGCCGCAGCCTGCCATCTGGGGAGAGGGGGTATTTGGGGGGCTGCAGGAGAGCTTCCACCCCCAGAAGCCCGCAGAGCCAGCCCAGTCCTCCCCATCGGGGGCTCGTACCCCATTCCTCCCTCACCTCCTTCCACTTACCCTTCCCTAGCCCCCCTTCCTGATGTACAAAATAAAGATAACGTTTCTTCCAACATTGACTCTGTCTTTATTGAACAAAACTGGAGGAGACTGCGAAAAGGAGGTGGGAGAGGGGAAGAGAATGGCTGGGAGAGGGGAGGGCAACTAACATGATCAGGGGTTGGGAACAGGTCCCAGATGAAGAGAGGCTACAGAGACTGGGACTGTTCAGCTTAGAAAAGAGGAGATGGAGCGGGGACAGGCTAGAGGTCTCTAAAAGCAGGGGTTGGATGGAGAGGGTGCATTCAGAAAAGTTCTTCTTGAGTTCCCATAAAGAAGGACTAGAGGACACCAGAGGAAAGGAATGGGTAGCAGGCTTCAAACTAGTAAGAGAAAGTTAAGTATCAGAGGGGTAGCCGTGTTAGTCTGAATCTGCAAAAGCAACGAGGAGTCCTGTGGCATCTTATAGACTAACTGAAGTGTAGGAGCATAAGCTTTCGTGGGCAAAGACCCACTTTGTCAGATGCATGTAGTGTAAATTTCCAGAGGCAGGAATAAATATGCAGGCCAGGATCAGGCTGGAGATGAGGAGGTGGATCCAATCAAGGAGGATGAGGCCCACTTCTAGCAGCTGATCTGGAGGAGGTCCACGATGTCCGCACTAGCCCAGGTGGGTGCCCGCCTCTTGCGGTCCCAGGCAAGCTCCCGGGAGCCGCCAGTCTGGTCCCGGGAAGAGGGGGTGGGCTGGGGGACATTGGGTGGGTGGCTCTGTGCCGTGCCAGGTGCAGGGTCTGCTAGCTGGGTGCTGGCAGGCTTGCACCTGGCACGGGCACCGTAGCCAGCCCGTGCCCCTTTAAGAGGTCTGGGGCCTGGAGGGGGGCAATAGATTTTCTCTGGTGTTGGCCAGAGTGGCCACCAGGGAAACCTGGGGAGGGCTAGCCTCCCACTAGTTCGAATTAAGGGGCTACACACCCCTTAATTCGAACTAGTAAGTTTGAACTAGGCTTAATCCTCGTAAAATGAGGTTTTCCTAGTTCGAACTAAGTGCTCCGCTAGTTCGATTTAAATTCGAACTAATGGAGCGCTAGTGTAGCACCTAGGAATGTTAGTTCAAACTCACGTCCGTTAGTTCGAACTAACATTGTAGTGTAGACATACCCTCAGGTCCTTGCAGTGCCTATGCAAGACCGAGCCGATAATCAAGGGGCCATTTGGGGGCTGGGGGCAGTCGCTCTGGGGAGTTGGAACCCCTGGATTTCGCTCTTCAGGCTGCGCCCCAAGCTCCCCTTTGCTCCTCTCATTTGCAGAATGGCCAAACGCTTCAGACAATTCTTCAAGAACACCCTGAAGATGGCCCCAGGGCCGGTGGGGAGCAGCTCCTCCGTCCCCGCGGGCGGGGAAGCTGAATCCCACCAGCTCGGGGCGACTCGCCCATCGGCCAGGCCCACCCGGACCTGGCTCCAGGGGCGGCTGGGAAGGCGGGACCCAGCCCAGTGGGGCAGCCGGGTAGGGTGGCTCTGGGGCCTCCTCCTTTGTGGAGAGAAACATCTGCCCCGGGAGCCCAGCCCCCATTACCACCAGGGGGCATCGCCCTGCCCGGCCCCCGGGGACCTGCCAGTCTCCGGGAGCCCCCAGCCCGTCGCTCCCCGCACCAGCCCCTGTAGCTGTGGGTCCAGGTCCGTCAGCAGCAGCGCCTGGGCCTCGAGCTGCAGCCGGGCTACCTCCCGCAGCCGCTCAGACCCAGGTGAGGGGACGAGAACACGCTGGGCCCAGGGGCTCACCCAGTACCCGGGGGGGGAGGGGCGGGGAGGGGCAGCCCCAGTGTCTGCCCTGCAGCCAGGGCAATGGATGGGGGCGGGGGCTGCTGCTTGGCTCTCTTGTTCCTGGTGGGGGCTCTGCTGAGGGCGTTGGCAAATGTGAGGGTGGAAGGGGGATGGGTCCCTGCGAGGGGCGTGTGGGGCCCAACCTGCCCTGGGTCCCTGACATGGGGGCGCATGACCCCTGCTGGCCGCTGGAGTCACCCTGTTCCCTTCCCTCCCGCACAGAGTCCCCCTGCGCCTCACCGGAGCGCTGCCAGGAGCGGGTGGACTCCTGGGTGGAGGACGTGTCCATTTACGACATCGAAGAGCAGCTCCACACCCGGGACACGGTAGGAACCTTCTCCACACGGGGGGGACCCGAGTGTGTCCGGCCCCTTCCCAGCACGTCCCCCCCCCCGGGAGGGGCTTGTCCCTGGGGATCCCCCTGAGGCTCCTTCTCCTGCATGACATGGGCCCCCCAAGCTGGGGTTTCTTGTCATGCACCAGCTGGGCCCCCACAAGCCTGGGGCAGCAGTTGGGGGGGGGGAGTGTGGGTGCTTGGACAACCGGCAGCTCCCACCTCCACTCCTGGGAGACCTGAGCCCTGCCGCTGCCTGGGGGGGGGGCAGACAGGCCCCAGGCTCACAGACTCTCTCTGGGGTGCAGAGCCCAGCCGCCCTCCAGCGGTTCCTCCTGGCCATCTCCACCGCCTGCCTCGCCGCCCTCCAAAGGGGCGAGGGCACCCTGGCGACGCGCTGCAGCAGGGACACCGTGGTGGCCAGGATTGTGGTGAGCGAGTCGCGGTGGCCGGGAGGAGGGGATGGGATACGAGGGGTGGACAGGGGTCTGCCTGGGCAATGGGTGTGGGTGGGGGACCTGGAAATGGGATGGGTGGGGCCAGGAGAGCTGGAGGGGGTGGGTGGGTGGGGTTGGTAGAGGAGGGAGGGACAGAGAAATGGGGCAGGTCTGGGGTGCTGGACAGGAAGGGGGATTCGGGACAGGGAGGGGTCTCCCCAGGCCATGGGGAGGGGCTGGAAGACAGCGGAGTGGGCTGCTGGGGATGCGCCTGGGGAGCAGGGATGAGGAGATTCAGAGGCTGGTCACCAGGGCAGTGAGGGGCAGGAGACGGCCTGGGGACAAGGACTGAGCTGGTCCCGGTTTGGGAGGGAGGTGCTGGGAGGGGCCCTGTGCCGGGCAGGGGGGCTACAGGGCAGCGGGAGGCAGTGGGGTTGGATCCTGCTGGGTGGGGGCGCTGGCCGTGTGAGCGTCTCTTGGGGGCCCCAGTCTCACACGCCCCTTTGTCTCCTTGGGTCTCCCAGGAGATCATGGAGGCCTCCCCCCCACCTCTGGTCTTGGCCAATTGCCTCAGCGCCGCCTGCAGCCTCAGGTACCGACCCCCCCGACCCCCCCCCCCCCAAGAGCAGATCCCCTGACCAGGGAGTGGGAAAGTCTCCTGCTGCTGAATTAACAGTCTCTGCCCCTCTCTCCTGCCAGCACCCTGAAGCCTCCCCTGCCGGCCCAGCTCCTGAGCCCCCTGCTGAGGGCGGCCGTGGGACAGACAGTGTCTGGGGACTGGCAGCAGGAGCCCACCCACAATCAGGTACGTCCCCTCCCTCGCCCCCCCCCCCAGCCAGGAGCAGGAGCAGCCTCTGGCGGCCTGGATCCCCCAACCCCAGCCCCCCCTCTGACCCAGGGCTCCCCCTTGTCTTGCAGGAGTTCAGCCGGGGCCTTGCTGACATCCTCGATGTCCTATTGGGCAATGTCCTCGCCGAGTCCCCAGACACCGCCCGGCTCCAGCTGATTCTGGAGGTGAGCCCCGTGGGGGGGACGGGGCCATTGGCCCTGCTTCCCCGGGGGGTCGAGAGAGGAGCTGTGTCAGTGGCTGGGGGGGGGCACAGTCTGAGAGGAGCCCCAGGCTCTGCCCAGAACCGGCGCCTCCCTACGGGTCCTGACCTGCCTCTTTCCCCCCCAGCACCTGAGCACCTGGCTGGAGTCCCGCCTGCCCCAGGAGCGAGCCAGGGCCCTTGGCAGCACCACGGCCCTGCTGCGAGTCGCCACCACCCTCCCGGGGTTTGACGTAAGTGACCTCGGAGCCGGGGGGTCTGGGGCTGCAGGGCGCGGCGCTGGGAGCGTCCCCGGGAGGCAGAGGCAGGGCCGGGAATGGGCCGGAAGTGATCCGCGTTCCCCTTTCCCTGGGGAGGGGCGACTCTGGGCCTTTCATGGAGCGGCCGTTTGCATGGGACAGGATGCTGAGGGACCCCCCCTCTTCTCTCTCCCCTCAGAACTCCGCCGACTGGCCGAGGATGGGTCACCACGTGGCCCAGCTGGGCCTTTTCATTTCAGACCCTTCCGAGGACGTCAGCCGGCTGGCCCGGGAGGGGGTGCACCGCCTCTTCCAACTAGTCCTGCACCACAGGGGTAAGGAACCCAGCCGGGACCTGGGCCCCAGGGACACCCTGAGGGTGCCGGCGGCGGGGGGAGGGGACCCAGCCCTTTTCCCCAGACTGGCCCAAGGGGGGATGCGTCCCTCTGTGTTCCCCTTCTGCCCCCTGTGCCCCTCCATTTGCCCAGGGATGCCTGCAGGGGCCCGTGGGAGGGGAAGGGCTCAGACCTGCCAGCAGAATGACCCTGTTGTGTCTCTTCCAGGCCTCAACATCCACCAGGCAGAGGACCTGTGGTGCAGGCACTGGTACAAGGAGAGGTGGGTCCTGGCTCACAGCAACACCGTCAGGGTGGGAGAGGTAAGGACACGCTGCCAGGGCAGGGCAGGGCTCGGGGGTGGGGCTGGCTGGGGCCCTCGTGCGGGTAGGACGCGGGGGGGGGGAAGTGGGGAGTGAGTCGCTGATCGAATGGTCGATGCATTTTCCCTCGACTATTCGAGCCGTGGACAGGGCAGCGCTGCCCCTTTGTGACGCTGTCCCGGCGTTTCAAAGGGGCGGCACTTCCTAGGGGCAGTGACGCACGGAGCCCGGATCTCCCGTAGGTGGGGAACCAGGGCGGGGGGGGGGGCAACACTTTTTGATGGAGGCCGCTCCAAGATGTTGGCCAGTGGCCTAGGGCTGCTCTGTTGTGCGGAGGGGGGTGAGGTCTGGGAGGGCCTTGGGGGCAGGAGGAAGCTGTGACCTGGGGCAGGGGTTGGGGTGCCGGGTGAGGAGAGCGTCTGGGTGCAGGGTCTGGAAGGGAGTTTGGGGGAGGAGGAAGCTGTTTTAGCCCCAGGAGTTGGGGCCGGGCTCTGGGCCGTCAGCTGAAACCTCCTGTGCTCTTGATTTCAGGTCTTTGGGCAGCTCTTCACACCAGAGCAGGAGAATGCCTTTCTGGAGACTGCTCTGCACGCTGCCCGCTCCCCCCTGCGGCGCCACAGCAAGGCCGGGCTGGTCCTGGCCCACGCCCTGCAGGGGCAGGCCCATCAGCTCCTGGAATACATGGTGAGCAGCCAGAGCAAATGCAGGAGAATGGGGCAGGGGCAGGGTCTCCTTCTCTTCCCCTCAGTGAGTCCCCCCCACCCCTTTCCTCAGGCTGCCCCCCCCCATGTCCTACCCGCATGCTTGGGGGAGAAACCGTGTCCTAGGAGGCGGGAGGGGGCAGAGGTGTCAGGAGCCCTGGGGAGGTCAGGAGCTCACCCTACGGGCTGCAGGCCTGACAGGCGTGAGCAGAGAGCAGAACAAGTCTCAGCGCAGGGGGGAGGCGGGTGGAAATCCCGGGGGGCCCAGTACCCCCGAGTCCTTGGGGGATGAACCGCTGACGGATTCTGCTTCCCTTGCAGCAGGAAGACAGCCAGTGAGGGAGCTGAGGAGCCAGCAGCTGCGTCCCCCTCTCCCCAACCCTCCTAATTGTATAGAACTGGATTTAAACTCTGATTAAACAAGATTTGAAAAAACATTTGTATCAAGCTTGGTCAATAATTTTTAACGGGGGGGGGGCATTTTGGTAACTGATCAAGGGCCACATTTCTACCGAGGGGTTTGGGGTCTGGGACGGGGTGGTTGGGTGCAGAAGGGAGTTTAGGGTAGGAGCCTGGTGCAGGGAGGGGGTGGAAGTCTGCCCTGGCTGGGGGGCAGGGCTGAAGGAGAGTTAGTTAGTTTCTGTCTGGGAGCATGGAGGAAGCAGCCTCAGCTGCAGGCTGGGGGGTTTAGAAGCCGAGACCCCCTTCCCTATATCAAGGGGGGCTGAGGCATCCTAGACCTGCCCTGTAGCCTGATGACATCTGTGCTGTGCTGTATCCTGAAGAAGCAATAAACCACCTCTATTCTACCGGCTGGTGGAGTCTGTTCATGCCATTACGGGGGTGCAGGAGGCGGGGGACCCCAACGCGCCGTCACAGGATGCCAGAGAGGAGTCTGGCCTGGGGGAGGAGTGTCGGGGGGGTGCAGGGTCAGGGAGGGAGCTGTGACCTGGGGAAAGGGGGACGCAGGTTCAGGTGGTCGCCTGGGACAGGCAGTGGGGGAGGGGATGTGGGTGCCGGGGCAGGCTCTGGCTGGGGGGCACTTACCTAGGCAGCTGCATATGGGGGAGCCCAACTGTCACCTGAGGGGATGGAGGAGCCCGACTGTCACCTGAGGGGACGGGGGAACTCAATTTTCAACTGTGGGGAATGGAGGAAACAATGTGGAGGGGAGGGAGCGAGATGGGGGGTGAATTGTTCCCAGAGGGGAGATCTCCCTGGCTGGGGGGGGAAGGGACATTTCCAGCAAAGCCCCTCACATAAGAGGGGGACAGATGGGGAGGAGGGAGAGGATGGGGATGGGCAGAGAGCTGGGCAGGTAGAAGTGGGGAGGGGAAGGAGAAGGGAAGGGGGAGGAGATGGAGGAGAACAGGGGATGGGAACAGCGGGGGTGGGGATGAGGAGCAGGACAGAAGTAGGGCAGTGGTGAGGATGGCTGGGCGATGAGAGCCCAGTCAGGGCCCAGGGGAGCTGCCCTTTCTGTGCCCAGGTGTCTGGGGGTCTCCCCCACACGCACATAACCCTGCTCCTCAGAGACTCTTTACAGTTTTTTTTCCAGCTCCCACTTTTGGGGGCAGGGACGTGCTGTCAGGAAGGGGCGATACCTCAAGTCACATCAGAAACACAGAGACACCCCCCCCCCAACCACGTGACAGAGGCCAGGGCCAGCCTTAGGGAGCCCTACAGCAGAAACCTCTTTCCTCTCCCCCCAACCCAGCTTCAGAGGAGGTGACCTTCCCTCCCCCAGGAGGCTGCAGGGCACATCCCATTTGTAAAAAAAGGGGTGTGTGTAATCTGCAGGAAATAGTCGTCGATTCAAGATGGAAGATGAGACTGCGGCTTCCTAGATCTCGCTCAGATGCACATTAGCCCAGGACACAGAGTACTTTGATGGTGACCAGTTTCCCGCTCCCCAAAACAAACAGGCCAGCTGCGAGCTACGTGACACTTGGCTGCAGGGTTTCCTGATTTGTGCAGCGACCTTTGCTGCTAACTGTCACCGCACTAGATTTCACCTGAAGATCAGAGACAAGGTGTGACGGACGCAGGAAGTGACAAGACATCGACATCTTCCTGTAGCTGCAGCTAGCATCTGAGCTCCTTATATGGGACTGGGTAGAACTGGGCACCGGGGCGTTGGTGGTGGTGCTAAGGGGCCCCTCACAGCCCCATCATGGCATCTGCTATCACTGTCCTCTTCCTCGGTGAGTATCAGAGACAGCTGGTGCACGTGCCATAGGCAGGTGTGTGTGTGGAAGATCCGAGACCAGGGTGTGGGATCCAATCGCTCTGAGTTCTGGTCCCTAATGAGCTGACTCCTCTCCAGGATGCTGGCTGGCGGAGCAATTCAGGGTGTTGGGACATGAGTATCTCTGTTTGGGACAGGTGGGGACAAAGAAGAGCTGTTGATACCTGAATGTTCACCCCAAAGCTGAGTTCCACCTCCTTGTTTTGACACTGGGGGGCTTAGATCAGAATCCGGACGGGTCCTCAGGGCAGTTGGGGGGTGACTGCGGATCGACACTGGGGGCCTTAGATCTGAACCAGGCCCTACTCTCAGGGCAGTCGGGGGTGACTCCAGATTGTTCTAAGGGGGGCAGAGATCAGTCCCCAGCCCGCAGGGCCCCTGTGGGTGCAGAGAGGTGTCTGTGAGCCCCGGCGCTGTCCCTGGGGGTGGGTGCTAACACACGGGGAGGAGTTTGTGCCTCCCCAGCTCACTCCTGTCTGTGTGTAAATGCAGAGCTCCCTGCGCCCGGACCCTCCATCTCCATCAGCCCCGGCCGGGTGGTTGCCATGGGGGAAGCCATCACCATCCGCTGTCAGTGTTGGTGCCGGGGCAGGAGGCTGTGGCTGTATAAAGGTGCAGTCAGAATCCGGGATACCAGCCCAATTCTCCAGTTTCTCAAGATCTGTTTGAATTGTAATCCCATTCTACAATGTGTTTGCAACCCATCCCACTTTGGAGTAATCTACAAAATGTAGAAGCCGTTGTTCACTCACTTTATACTAATTTCATCTAGACCACATTTCCCCAGTCTTCCAGTGTGAATGCCATGAGGGACAATGCCAAAAGCCAGACGAAAATCAACATATATCAGATCATGGTGCTATGTGAAGTGACAGGAAAGGTTGCAACTCAAGTGCTGTGTAGCTCTTCAGAGAGGGATGTCTGTGCAGGGGAACCAGTGAGGAGCTGAGACCAGAGGACCAAACAACCACAGAGCAACCTTCTCACCTTTCCCAGAGGGGGCATCATGTGGACGATAAACTTGGGCAGCCAGCGTGCTGTGTGTTCTCCAGCAGAGTCCTGCACGGATGGAAGCTGCAACTGTCTGGGGTGAAGGGCTTTTAAAAAAAGGAAATAACTGAACACAAAAAGCCTCTTGCAGTGCATGACAAGGCCGTTTTATTCGTTCTAGTACACTCGTGAGCTATGCTACATATTCCTGAGAGCCATTGGTTGGTGTATTACCTATTTCCTAGAGCTGGCTGGAATTTTTCCAGCGCAATGCTTTTCCACTGGAAAATGCAGTTTCATCAAAATTGAAACACCTCAAAGAAACTTGTCAATTTTGACAAAAATCTGAGTAATGAAAAAAAAAAGGTAAATGAGTTGTTGCCATCAGATTGAAAGGGAACCTCTCGATTTTCCCTTTTAAAGTGACTTTCCGTCTAATGTTTTAATGTTGCATTCCAGAATATAAAACTGCTGTCCACTGTTGGCTGCGTATGGAGAGACTGAAGGATTAACAATGATTGACCAAGCCTGCTCCAAAAGTTCTTTCCAATGTTGTTTAATCATAATTAAAATACAATTATATACAATTTGCAGGGTTGGAAGTGGGGACGCAGCTGCTGCCTCCTCAGCTCCTGGTGCGCTCACTGGCTGTCTTCCTGCTGCAAGGGAAGCAGAATCTGTCAGACAAAGATCCATCCCCAGGAAGTCAGGGGTACTGGGCCCCCCCCCAGCATTTCCACCCTCCTGCCCCCAGTGCTGAGACTTGTTCTGCTCCCTGCTCACCCCCCTGTCAGGCCAGCAGCCCGTAGGGTGAGCTCCTGACCCCCCTCCCAGGGCTCTTGACACCTCTCCCCCCTCCCATCTCCCAGGACACGGCTTGTGTGTGCAGAGCCTCCCCCAACCCCAAGGACGCTCGCAGGGGCAGGAGGGATTCTGTCAGCCTGAGGAAAGGGGCGGTGTGGACTCCCTGAGGGGATGGGAAGGAGACCCTGACCCTCCCCACTCTCCTGCATCCGCTCTGGCTGCTCACCATGTAGCCGAGGACGTGCTGGGCCTGCCCCTGCAGGGCGTGGGACAGGACCAGCCCGGCCTTGCTGGGGCGCCGCAGAGGGGAGCGGGCAGCGAGCAGAGCCGTCTCCAAAAAGGAGTTTTCCTGCTCCTGGGAGAAGAGCTGCCCAAAGACCTGAAATCAAGAGGACACGAGGCTTCAGTTAATGGCCCAGAGCCCGGCCCCAACTCCTGAGGCTAAAACAGCTTCCTCCTTCCCCAAACTCCCTTCCAGACCCTGCACCTGGATGCTCTCCTGACCCTGCACCCCAAGCCCTGCCCCAGGTCACACCTTCCTCCTGCCCCCAAGATCCTCCCAGACCTCACCCCCCTTCACAGAACAGAGCAGCCCTAGACCACTGGCCAACATCAGAAAGTGTTACCTCCCCCCCCCCACCCTGTCTCCCCTTCTACGGGAGATCCAGGGCTCCGTGCGTAACTGCCCCTAGGAAGAGCCGCCCCCTTGAAACGCCGGGACAGCGTCACAAAGGGGCAGCCCACCCCTGAGCCCTGCCCTGCCCTGGCAGCGCGTCCTTACCTCTCCCACCCTGACTGTGTTGCTGTGAGCCAGGACCCACCTCTCCTTATACCAGTGCCTGCACCACAGGTCCTCTGTCTGGTGGATGTTGAGGCCTGGAAGAGACACAACAGGGTCATTCTGCTGACAGGTCTGAGCCCTTCCCCTCGCACGGGTCCCTGCAGGCATCCCTGGGCAAATGGAGGGGCACAGGGGGCAGAAGGACGGGAACACAGAGGGACGCATCCCCCCTTGGGCCAGTCTGGGGGAAAAGGCCTGGGACCCCTCCCCCCGCCGCTGGCACCCTCAGGGTGTCCCTGGGGCCCAGGTCCCGGCTGGGTTCCTTACCCCTGTGATGCAGGAGGAGTTAGCAGAGGCAGTGCACCCCCTCCTGGGCCAGCCGGCTGACGTCCTCGGAAGGGTCCAAAATGAAAAGGCCCAGCTGGGCCCCATCCTCGGCCAGTCGGCGGAGTTCTGAGGGGAGAGAAGAGGGGGGGGTCCCTGAGCATCCTGGGGCTGCACGTCCCATGCAAACGGCTGCCGAGGCGGTTTTAAGCTAAGTGGATGGACAGAGACAGCTCCTGGGGCGGGGGTGGGGGCGGGGGCGGGGGCGGGGGCGGGGCCGGTGCCGGTCTTGTGAGGAGACAACCCTGAGCAATGGCCCCGACTGAAGGGTCACTCCGGAGGATGGAACAAGGGGATCCACTAACGGCCACTCCCCAGTCTGGGGCCCAGCTGCAGTCACACAAGAGCCCCCCTGAAAGGCCCAGGGTCACCCCTCCCCGGGGAAAGGAGAACGCGGATCAGTCCCGGCCCATTCCCGGTCTGCCTCTGCCTCCTATCAAAGAAAGCTATCAGATTGATTTGACATGATTTGTTCTTTACAAATCCATGCTGGCTGTTCCCTATCACCTTGCCACCTTCCAAGTGTCTACAGATGATTTCCTTAATTACTTGCTCCACTATCTTCCATGGCACAGAAGTTAAGCTAACTGGTCTGTAGTTTCCTGGGTTGTTCTTATTTCCCTTTTTATAAATGGACACTAGATTTGCCCGTTTCCAGTCTTCTGGAATCTCTCCTGTCTCCCATGATTTTCCAAAGATGATAGCTAGAGGCTCAGCTCTATCAGCTCCTTGAGTATTCTAGGATGCATTTCATCAGGCCCTGGTGACTTGCAGTCAACTAACTTTTCTAGGTGATTTTTAACTTGTTCTTTTTTTATTTTATCTTCTAAATACCTTCCCACTAGCATTCACTATGTTAGGCATTCCTTCAGACTTCTCAGTGAAGACCGAAACAAAGCAGTCATTAAGCATCTCTGCCATTCCTGTTATGTTTCTCCTCACTGACCAGTGGGCCTACCCTGTCCTTAGGCTTCCTCTTCATCCTAATGTATTTATAAAAAGTCATCTTGTTTCCCTTTATTCCCGTAGCTAGTTTGAGCTCATTTTGTGCCTTTGCCTTTCTAATCTTGCCCTTGCATTCCTGTGTTGTTTGCCTATATTCATCCTTTGTAATTTGTCCTACTTTCCATTTTTATATGACTCCTTTTTTATTTTTAGATCATGCAAGATCTCGTGGTTAAGCCAAGGTGGTCTCATTCTACAGGGAATAACACCTTTTGTCAACAGAGTTCTGTCAATAGAAGGCGTTATTGCAGCCTGCTTTGTCAACAGAACTGTAAGTAGTCTGGACGCTCTTTGTTGACAGAAGCTTTGTCCACAGTATCTGTTGGCAAAACTTCTGTCGACAAAAGCCTGTAGTCTAGACATACCCCCAGTGTCCTGTAGTTACTCTTGATCCGCTCAGTGTCACACCTCTCAGTATCATTTGTGCCCACATGGATGAGTAGCATGGGGTAGTAGTCAGAGGGCCGGATAATCCTTGACAATGCCTCCGTAAAATCTTGGATACGGCCCCCGGCAGACAGCATACCTCCTGGGATGAAATGTCAGGGCGACAGATGGGCACCTCCGTCCCCCTTAGAAGAGAGTCTCCGACCACCGCTATCCTTCATTTATATGCAGCCCAGCTGAGGAGCACAGTGCCCATAGCCGGGAATAGGTGTTGCCACTGGTGATGCATATCCACACATACCTCAGTGCACATAACAATATTTATGGCGCACACAAATGAAAATAATTAGAGGGAACATTGCTTAGAGGTGTAATAAATCACCCCGTGCGCTCAGTGTTTTAATGCTGAATGTATAGACAAAGACTTGACTTCTATTCTTGGCTCTGTCCTGCTGGGTGACTTCAGGACACTCCCATTCCCACCTTCCCGTGCCTCAGTTTCCCCACCTGTTTCCCTGATACAGCACTTTGAGCTCTATGTATGAGTTCAGTGTAGTTCATGTTAAACCTTCCAGCGAGGCCAGGACTACATCTAACATGGTAGGTTTCGCTGAGTCCTGTAACTACACGTGTTTGATTCTCAGGCTTCCGGCGCTAAATAAAGATGTGGGTGGTGGTGGGGTATGTAGAGGACAGGAAATGAAGAACAGTGACGATCAGACACGAGGAGAGGATGGGGCAGAGCAGAAGGGCCGCGGCATCTCTGCTCCCTCACCGTACGCCCTGACGAGGATCAGAGCAGCGACAGCATCTGGGTTCCCAGCCCAGCCCTGAGGGGCTGGCAGAGACTCTGCACGGGGAGGGGGGCTTTCTGCTGTGAGCCCAGAGGGGCAGCGGGGGGCAGGTCGGAGCAGACAGCGACTGCAGATTGTCCCTTCCTGGTCTCGTCAGAAGCCGACGTCGTTTGGCCATTTCCACCCTCTCGGTTCCTGCCGCAGCCCCGATGCTCCTGTCTCTGTTCCTCTTGCTGCTCGGTGAGTGTGTGAGAGCCTGGGCTAACTCGCAGGGGGTGGGAGAAAATGGAGCCAAGAAAGCCCAGGGAGTCGGCAAATCCCCTCTAGCAGCAGAGGGCCCTGCCCTGCCCCTGCTGCACTTTGCCAGCAGCCTTTGAAATGGGGCCCGAGCCGGGCGCATGATCCAGGATCGGCCTCCCCAAGGCCTCAGGCTGGGGAAATCCCCCCCCCCCCCCCCGGTGCCTGCTCCCTGCCCCCTCGTTACACAGCCCAGGGGTCCATCGGCCCAGCTGCCCCGCGGTGCCCTGGGAGCTCATGGCCAGTTACTGTCCCCGGGGCCTAAATCCTTCCCCGGGTCCCTGTTTCCCCACCCAGACCCAGGCTGCAGGGCGGCGGCGTTCCCTGTGGAGCTGGGACCTGGCACTCAGCTGGATCCCACCCCTGGGGTGTCACTGGGCCCAGCTCCCCACGCCAGGCCCATGGGGTCAGGCCGGGCGGGGCTCAGATGCTCCTGGGGTGTCAGCGCAGCCTGGAGGCAGAGAGCAGGGAGGCTGTTGCCACTGGAGGGGGAGGGTGGTCAACTCTGTTCCCCACTCTGGCATTCAGAGTGCAGAAGGTACAGACCTGCCAGAGACCTTAAAGACCTTGCCTTAACAGCATTCTGCTTAAAAATAAAAACCAGCTTCCTTGAGGTCACAGATCCCTTCACCTTGGGAGGTAGCTGCCTCTGCCAAGTGAATAAAAACCCCACCTTTCTTCTTAGGCTTTGAGTTCTTCCAAGGGGGTATCCCCAAACTCTTTTGTGCCAAGAGAGCTTGGAAAAGAAAAACAGAAAACAAATTGTAATCTCTGCTAGATGACCTCTCAGTCTAGGCTTGCGTACACAGACCTCCTGCTGCTTTCTAGGATACAAGAATCATAGCGTCGCCTTAAAAAAGTTGTTTTTATTAACAAAACTAAAAGAGGGTATGTCTACACTACAATGTTAGTTTGAACTAACGGACGTTAGTTCGAACTAACATTCATAGCCACTACACTAGCGCTCCGCTAGTTCGAATTTGAATCGACCTAGCGGAGCGAATAGTTCGAACTAGGAAAACCTCATTTTACGAGGATTAAGCCTAGTTCGAACTTACTAGTTCGAATTAAGGGCTGTGTAGCCCCTTAATTCGAACTAGTGGGAGGCTAGCCCTCCCCAGGTTTCCCTGGTGGCCACTCTGGCCAACACCAGGGAAACTCTATGCCCCCCTCCAGGCCCCAGACCCCTTAAAGGGGCACGGGCTGGCTATGGTGCCCGTGCCAGGTGCAAGCCTGCCAGTACCCAGCCGGCAGACCCTGCACCTGGCACGGCACAGAGCCACCCACCCGATGTCCCCCAGCCCACCCCCTCTTCCCGGGACCAGGCTGGCGGCTCCCGGGAGCTTGCCCGGGACCGCAAGAGGCGGGCACCCACCTGGGCTAGTGCGGACATCGTGGACCTCGTCCACGACCTCCGCACTAGGTCACAGGAAAGTGGCCGGCTAGGGCAGGAGAGCTGCCAGCCTGGCCACCCAGGAGCAGGTGTGCATGAAAATCAAGGGGGTCCACTGAGACCCCCGACCCTGAGCCCTGAGCTTACAATGGCCGTCCTGGGTCAGACCAAAGGTCTATCTAACCCAGTAGCCTGTCTGCCGACAGCGGCCAACCCTAGGGACCCTGGAGGGGATGGACCGAAGACAGTGACCAAGCCATTTGTCTCGTGCCATCCCTCTCCAGCCTTCCACAAACTTTGGGCAGGGACACCACTCCTACCCCCTGGCTAAGACTACTCCATGGACCCAACCTCCATGACTTGATCTCCCTTCCCTTTAAACTCTGTTCTAGTTGTAGCCTTCATGGCCTCCTGCATCAAGGAGTTCCACAGGTTAACTCTTTGCTTTGTGAAGAACAACTTTCTGTTACTAGGTTGAAGCCTGCTACCCATTCCTTTCCTTTGGTGTCCTCTAGTCCTTCTTTATGGGAACTCATGAAGAACTTTTCTGAATGCACCCTCTCCACCCAACCCCTGCTTTTAGAGACCTCTATCCTGTCCCCCCTCCGTCTCCTCTTGTCTAAGCTGAACAGTCCCATTCTCTGTAGCCTCTCTTCATCTGGGACCTGTTCCCAACCCCTGATCATGTTAGTTGCCCTCCCCTCTCCCAGCCTTTCTCTTCCCCTCTCCCACCTCCTTTTCCCAGTCTCCCCCAGTTTTGTTCAATAAAGACAGAGTCAATGTTGGAAGAAACGTTATCTTTATTTTGTATATCAATAAGAAGGGGGGCTAGGGAAGGAGGTGAGGGAGGAATGGGGTACGAGGCCCCGATGGGGAGGACTGGGCTGGCTCTGCGGGCTTCTGGGGGTGGAAGCTCTCCTGCAGCCCCCCGATTGCCCCCTCTCCCCAGATGGCAGCCTGCGGCAAGTGCAGCCGGGCTGATGGCCGAGTGGTGTGATGTGCCCAGTGTGGGCACTCCGGGCACTCCAAGCCAGGACTGGTTTTCAAGCAGGGCACCCCTTAGAACTGTCTGTCCGGGGTGGGGGTCGGGAACCTTTAAGCGCAGCCCTCGGCTAGCCTGAGACAGCATCTCCACGCTCTAAGTCCTCTTCTGATGCCCTGCCGGCACTGCTTCCGGCCATCCTTAAGCCCTGTTCAGAGTCCACTCAATGTGGACTTGCTAGTTCGAATTAGCAAAACGCTAATTCGAACTAGTTTTTAGTTCTAGACGCGTTAGTTCGAATTAGCTTAGTTCGAATTAACTAATTCGAACTAAGTTAATTCGAACTAGCGTTGTAGTGTAGACATACCCAGATATACTAATAAAGACTACTTGGTTGCTAGATGTTACAGAGCAACTGAGAAAAACAAAATATAACATAGAGAAAAATAATATCTCTGGGTGCAGATTAGATATAGCGTTTGTGTGTGTGTGTGTGTGTGTGTGTGTGTGTCGGGGAGAGGGGGAGGCGGGAGGCACATGGGCTTAGCACAGAGTTTAACCAAACAACAAAACAAAGAAAAATAACCTAATCACAACTAAATATACATTTTTCAATCTTAAAGTATTTACGCAAGAGAGCGTCTACACTGGCATGTGCCTTTGCACAAGAGCATCCGTGCCAGTGTAGATGCTCTCTTGCGCAAGAAAGCTCCGATGGCCATTTTAACCATCGAGCTTTCTTGCGCAAGAAATTCATGTTTCCTGTCTACACTGGCCTCTTGCGCAAGAACAGTTGCACAGGAGGGCTTATTGCTGAGCAGGAGCATCACAGTTCTTGCACAAGAAGGCCTGATTTCACACATTAGAACGTCCGTGTTCTTGCGCAAGAACTCCCCTCCAGTGTAGACAGGCAGCACGTTTTTGCGCAAAAGCGGCCACTTTGGCGCAAGATCGTGCCAATGCAGACACAGCCTACATGTTCCCTCAAATGTTGAATGGCTATTCATTTTCACTAGGGCAGGTCAAAAACTTCTCTCTAATCTAATTATTAATGGAAAGCTGGACTCTCAATTACATCACATTTTTCACAAAAAGTGATTTTTCACAGAAAATGTCTTTTGTCTACAAATTCATAAGGGTTTCACTCCTATTGAGGAGATGTGGCTATTCTTTAGATCGGGGTGGACAAAAGTCTCTCAGCGGGCTGGATCCAGCTCGCTTTGGGCTTTGATCCGGCCCGCAAGGCAATTACAGACCCCTCCTCCTAATGACAGGACTCATGATGGGGAGGAGCTCAGCTGAGCCCCTACATGCCCCACACTGCCACTGGAGAGGAGGCAGCGCCAGGACTCAAGCACCTCTCTAGGGCCAGCCTGGAAGCATTGCTACCGCAGCCAGGCAGCCAGGGGCCAGCCCAGGAGACACTGCTTCTGCGGCCACACAGTCTGGGGTTGGCTCCGGAGGATGGAGACGCTGATACCACGGCACCTCCAGGGCTGGACCCGGACGGCCTGGCTGCAGTAGTGGTGCCTCCAGGCCAGCCCTAAGACACAGTAGCAGCACCTTCAGGGCCAGCCCTGGGTCACATAATTGTGGTAGCAGTGACTCCAGGGCGAGCCCCAGGCCATGTATCCGCAGTAGTGGCACCTCTGGGGCTGGCCCCGGGCCATGTGACTGCAGTGCCTCTGGGGCAGCCTGTAGGGCCTGCTGTGTAGCCATGACAGTGGCACCTCCTGGGCCAGCCCCAGGCCATGGTGCCTCTGTGGCAGGTGGTACCTGGGGTCCGGCCGCGTGGCTGCGGCAGTGGCACCTCCAGCCTCTGGGGTGGCCTGTGGCTGCAGTGCCTCGGGGTCAGCCCTGGATCGCATGGCCACAGCCGCAGTGTCTCCGGCCTTCGGAACCACGTGGCCCGCAGAAGCAGGGCCTCCCTCTGGGGCAGCAAGGACAGCGTGGCTGCAGCCATTGCTGCAAGGGAGCACGAAGCCAGGTAAGGTTCCCCCTCATGTCCAGACCCCCTCACTTACACCCTAATCCTGTCATTTACCTCCCCACCAACACCCAGCATCCCCAGCTTACTCCGACACCCTCCTTTGTTCTTTAACCCTCTCTCCTGGCCACACACTGCACCCTCCCTCGTTCTTGCTCCCTCCAACTGGCCAGAAACCCTACTCCCAGCCTGCTTCTGCACCCCAGCTACCTCCCAGATCCTGCACCCTGTCCCTATCCTACTTGCTGGGAGTCTTGTCTCACACACTGTCCCCTTGGGGACAGCCACCACCAGTGTCACAGAGAACCAACCTGGCACCCTTGAACACAGGAAGGATAAAGGGGGCCCTGAAGGTAGGGAGGTTGGAGGGCTCTTTCAGTGTCACAGTGGATAAGGTACCTACCTCTGAAGCCTCATTTTTATCCCTACGCCAGAGTCTAATCCACTAACTCCAGAACTCCAGAAAAATAAGTCTGGTCTATGGGAAGCCTGGAACCTCAGTTTCCCCCTTCACTTTCCCTCACTCTGTGGGGGAAGTTGTGGCCACGAGGAGTAATGGTAATTCGGACTAGGAAGCCTAGTCCGAACTACCTCGTCCGTGCCGCGCGGCACGGGGTTCGAACGAGCCGGGATTTTAAAATGGCGGCGCCCGGCTTATGCAAATGAAGCCCGGGAAATTCAAAGCCCGGGCTTCATTTGCAAGTGCGGTATGCCTACGTTACCCTCCTAGTTCCAACTAGGAGGGTAGTGTAGACATACCCCTAGAGTCCCAGGAGAGAACAGCATTGGCAGTATTTAATGATCACACAGCGGTGTCAGAGCTGTTCACATTTCTCCAGCAGGGAGAAGGGCCATTTGCAATGACCATGCAGAGCGAGAGCCTGGATGGCCAGGTCTCAGCTGAGCTCCTTTGGGCACTAGAAGACATGTTGATCTCATAAACAACTTTGCCATTTGCTAGAAGTGCCTTCTCCTACCAAGTACTGCTGGCCCTTGCCCATGCTATTGGCTCCTCTGTCTCCTGCTGCCTCTCATCCATTTATCCCTCTCTTTTGCTATTTCTTTCCTCCCCCTTCTCTTGGGACCCATCTAATGTTCATCCTTCCTGCTGCTGCCACCTCTGCTCCTGCCCTTTCACCCATTTGCTGGTGCTTTCTCCCACTTTTAGCTGTCTCCACCTTCAATTTGCTGCCTTCTGCTGCTGCTATTACCACAGGCTTCTCCCTCCTCCCTTCCTAACTACTCTGTGATCTTGTCCAGGAAGACTGCTGATGCTGGGGGGTCTAGACTGGGATCTGATAAGAGCTGATCCAGCTGCTGTGGCATATGGTGGATCTGGCCAGCAGGAAGGTGTTTGTCTGAGAACGGCCCCCACAGACTCAGGGGATGGGATTGCCCCTGTGCATTCAGCAGGGAGTCTGGAATGATAGGATGGGGAGGGAGTGGAGATTATAACAGATTGGCTATCCAGCTGCCCAGGGGAGTTGAGGCTGGAGCCTGTGCGCACTGAGGAGAAGGTGCTGCCTTGGCTAGCAGTGCAGATGGACTTAGGCAGTAGCCGAGACCACCCCATGAGAGGGCTTGTGGTCAAGCAAATTACTGCACCAAGCCCTGTTGTGCGCCCACCCACACAGGCTTTTTCCTTGGGCCTCCAGCCTGGGAGGCAGCTGTCCTGCATGCTAGGGGTCACTGAGGGGGGAAATGCAAAGCCTTGCTTCCCATAAGCATTCAGAGACTTTCTCCTTGGCCTGGGTGTTTGCTCAGTACTCTATACCTCACCTGCACCCTAACACTGTGCTCCAGCCTAGAGCCCCTTTCCTGCACCCAGTTTCCCTCCCAGAGCTTGCATCTCTTACCCCCTCCTGCTCCCAGAACTCTTGGTTCCAGCCTGGAGCCTGCACCCCCAGTCCCAGCCTAATGAAAGTGTGTGTGTGGGGAGAGCAAGTGATGGAGAGAGCGGGGAATGAAGTCTGTGGAGCCTCAGGGGTAGGGTGGGAGTTGCCCTAATACTTAAAAAATGTTCTTGTGCATAAAAAGGTTGGAGGCCACTGGTGAAGACATTAGGGATGTAGGCAGTTCCCAGGGATGTATCTTCACTGTGGCAGGGAAACCACTTCCCTGGGAGCCAGGCCAGCAGGGGCTGACAGGCCTGCTCTCAGGGAGGCATTGCTGTGGGCTCTGCAATATAATGCTTATTTAAGAGCATGCAGCATGTTGCCCATGAGATTTTCAGTGGTCACATAGTTACCTATTTAATCAACTTTTAACATCCCTAGTAGACATACCCTGTCTGCTCCATTCACATTCTCACTCAGCATGGGTGCTTGATACGAACAAAGGAATGGCCAGACTGGGTCAGACCAAAGGTGCATCTAACCCAGTATCTTGTCTGCCAACAGTGGCCAACACCAGATACCCCAGAGGGAGGGAATACAAGTAATCCTCACGTGATCCCACAGATCCTCTCCCCTGTTCAGTTGGAAAACAGTACTTCTCGTGGGCTAGCACTCATCAGGCTTTCTAATGCACTGCAAGAGCCCAGCATATAAATTACTTCTAACATGTTATTAATATTTCTAAACCCAAGCATAACAAATATCTCAGGTCAGGCCTGAAACAAGTCATTCATTTGGCTTAAAAATCATGAGGTTTTTTTAAAAAAATATTATTTTTGGACTGTTTTCTGGATTCTGAGTCATTTGGGTGAACTCATGTCATATTTTAAACTTCTCTGTAATCATGACAGATAGAAACTTACTTTTTGAAGGCAAAAACTGAGTTGTACATAATCATGAATCCAAGAGCTAGGGCTTGGAGGAAAAACAAAACTAAACAAAACAAAATCCTGCTAAAGTTGGCCACACACATAGATAATCATACTGTGCTGAGAAGCTCTCAGTATCTGTAGCTCCCACTGACATCTGTGGAAGTTGATGACACTAAGACTTTTGCTCATTGCTTTGGATCTGACATGCCAGCCTTGGAGTTTATGGATGTAGACTGTCGCTCTCCATAGACAGCTCAGCAAGTGTGTGGATACATTTCAAAGTGCTTGCTATTCCCTGCCTACATGTGCTCTGCATGTTAGGAAATAAAACGGGTTTAAGTTGTATTTCCTAATGATTATAGTTGTACAAGTTGACAGGCATATATCACTACACGTTTTTATGAGTCCCTGCCTTTGAGTCAGCCTTATGTGTGTCACATCATTTCTTTAAAAGAACAAACTAACTGTTGGGCTACTGTGTATGCAGGCATGTATGTGCGTGTCTGAAGAGATATATCCCAAATAAATATCCTTTACTCCTTAATCTTTCATTGTGTCTGTGTAGAGTACCATTGACATGAATGCAGACACACAGATCTATCTGTGTGGATCATTTTGTAGGAGTAGGGCCCAGATCCATAAAGGTATTTAGCCTTCTAACATCCATTGAAAGCAATGGACTTTAGGGCTACGTCTAGACTGCAAGCTTCTTTTGGAATAAGCTTTTCTGGACGGGTATGTCTACACTAGCCCCCTAGTTCGATCTAGGGAGGCTAATGAGGGTGACCGAAATTGCAAATGAAGCGCAGGATTTAAATATCCCGCGTTTCATTAGCATGTTCCCGTCCAGTCGCCATTTTAGAAATTGACTAGGCCGAAGTAACTGCCCGCGTCTACACGCGGCAGTGAAACGGGATTCCAAATTAAAGCCCTACATTGAATTAGCTGTTATTCCTCCTGCAATGAGGTTTACCAGTAGTTGCTTCTGGGTGCTGTTGCCTAAGGCTAGCTGAGACATGTGCTTAAAGGGACCCCGCTGCTTGCTTGCCTACCTCTCCGAGGGACAGCAAAGCTTTTGCAGTGTGTGCTCTGCTTGCCCGGCTTTTGGACACCACAGCATACTCTTTGCCATGGAGCCGAAGCTGCCTGTGGGCATGCGATGGCCCCACACTGCTGCAGCTTCTGTTTGTGCAGGCTGCTTCCTGGCCCTGCACGAGCTCGACACCGAGCTCATCATTGAGACCCTCTCCCTGTGTGCGGAGCAAGGCCCTGGCAACTGCATCCCACAGTGAAGAGACGGTTTTGGAGGCTGGACACCAGTTCCGACTGGTGCGACCAGCTGGTCATGGAGTGGTGGGACAACCAGCAATGGCTCCATAACTTTCGTATGAGGAAGGCCACCTTCATGGAGCTGTGTGCCTGGCTTGCCCCTGCCCTCCATTGACGGGATACCCAGATACGACCCGCCATCCCCCTGGACAAGTGGGTCACCATCGCTGTCTGGAAGCTCGCCACCCCAGACAGTTAGTGGTCTATGGGCAAGTAGTTTGGCATGGGAAAGTCCACTGTCCGGGCCCTCCTCATGGAAGTAAGGTGTTCTCAGAATCTCGGGGGGGGGGGGGAAGTCTTGGAAAAGGGGACCCTAGGGAAAGGGGTGCGAGGCTGTGGGGGGTGGGCTGGGAGTGGAGGGAAAGTCCCATCCCTGGGGGGGATGTGCCATCCCGCCCTCACACAGCCCTGCAGGGGGTGGGGGACGACTCATAGGGGGTGGCTCCTGCGGTGTTTGAGGGGGAAAGGAGGAAGAGGGACTCCGGAACCTCCCAAGGGCTCAGGCACCCCCTCTCATTCTCTGTTTTCTGTATTTCTTTGTCTCCTTCTGCAGGTGGTGAAGGCCTAACTCCATCCTGCTATACAGGGTCATCTGCTTGGGAGACCTGGACCCCATCATGGCCAGATTTGCCACCCTGGGCTTCCCCACCTGCGGTGGGGCCATAGATGGAACCCATATTCCCATGCATGCACCACAGCATCGAGCCACCCAATACATCAACTGCAAGAGCTATTTCTGCATGGTGCTGCAGGCCCTGGTCTACCACCATGGACAGTTCATGGACATTTTTGTTGGGTGGTTGGGCAGAGCTCACGATGCACACATTTTCAGGAATTCCAGCCTCTACCACTAGCTGGAGGTTGACACATTCTTCCCCCAGCGTGACTGTCAGGTTGGGGATGTGCAGATGTAGGGATAACATATTAATATATTGAAAATGATTCCCCCAAATGAAAGTGACTCCCCATAATTTGTTCCCCACAACTTAAAGTGTTTAGATTTATTATTAATTCTTCTTCTTATTATTATTATTATTATTATTTGTTAAGATTGTTAAATGTTTAGATTTATCATTATTATTGCCCCTTTAGAATATAATGTATTAGGTTATGTAATTTAGAATTTAAGAATATAATCCTATGTAGCCAGAAACAGCCCCCCCTCTGTGCTCCAGGGCATGCTCAAGCTTGTGCAAGGGGCTGCTTGAAATTGACATTGCAGAGATACATTGTAAGAATGCACTGTCAATCCACTAACTCTGCTATGGGAGCCAAGCCCTGTAATTGACTAAGGGCATTATTACTTACTTAACGCCTGTTCTCTTTAAAACATTGTAACTTTATTCAGCACTCAGAGAATGTTTTAAGCAATACCATCCAGAAACTTTTTGTAACTACAACTCTGAGATATGTAAAGTTATTATTATACAAAAATATTGTGTGGGAAACATTAATTAAGGAATGTATGTAAGAGAGAGAGTGCTTGGATGATGAGTGAATGGTTCTGAGAGGTGCCAGCCTGAGAATACAGCAACAAAGGGCTGAAAAAGGCGTCAGGTGCCAGTGCAACCAAAAGGTGTCAAATACTGAAGGTCCACCCGATGAGATCACTGTCAAGCACCTGGCAGCCACCCTGGAGACATCAGCATGATGCAGCAATTTCCATAGACTGGCATAGGAAAAAATTCCTATAAGAACTGGACTAAAAAACTATGGAATCAGAGTCCAAGGTTCTGCTGCCAGCCTACCAGGAGCTTCAGATGCACATCTGATCAGGACTTCGCTCCCCACTACCATCACTTGTGTACAGAATACCTGGCCATTTTTCTGTCACAAGCAACTTCCAGGCTGGTAACTATAACAAATACACAGAACCTGAATAAATGGATGAATGAATGTTTATATGTATAAGGGTTAAGTAGTTAAACAACATTGTTTGCTTCTATCTTTTCTTTATTTTTTATTATTATCTTTACAATAAACGTGGCTTTTTGCCTTATCCCCCTCATAAGATCCTGCTTGCTTTTATTTGGTATAACATAGATGCCACTGTGCATCATGGGGGATGTGGCCTACTCCTCATGCCATGGCTGATGAAGCTATACACCTGCCACCTGGACCTCAGCAGGGACCAATTTAATACCCACCTAAACAGGGCCTGTATCCATGTGGAATGCGCCGTGCACAGCTGCCATCCATCAGGCCCATCAAATGAGGGTGCACATCTGGGAAGCTCTGAGGGAGAGTTTCTTTGAAAGACCCCACCAACTCTCCCCATGACCCCCCCCCCCACTAGAGGCCTGTGCCTTGCCCCTCTCTGCCTTTCCCACAACAATCTTTCCCTTCCCCCCTTCCTTGGTATCAGTACAGATACCAGTTTTGTGTTGAAAACCAAGAACTTTGTATTTTGTCCATAATAAAAGTAACTAGGGAGGAGCAGGATTCAGAACCTAGAATCATAGAATCATAGAACCATAGAGCTGGAAAAGACCTCAGGAGGTCATCAAGTCCAGCCCTCTGCTCTAGGCAGGACCAATCCCAACTAAATCAACCCGGCCAGGGCTTTGTCAAGCCAAGACTTAAACACCTCTAGGGATGGAGACTCCACTACTTCCCTAGATAACCCATTCCAGTGCTTCACTGCCCTCCTAGTGAAATAGTTTTTCCTAATATCCAACCTGGACCTCTCCCACCACAACTTGAGACCATTGCTCCTTGTTCTGCCATCTGTCACTACTGAGAACAGCCTCTCTCCAGCCTCTTTGGAACCTCCCTTCAGGAAGTTGAAGGCTGCTATCAAATCCCCCCTCACTCCTATCTTCTGCAGACTAAACAGACCCAACTCCCTCAGCCTCTCCTCATAAGTCATATGCTCCAGCCCCCTAATCATTTTGGTTGCCCTCTGCTGGACTCTCTCCACATCCTTTTTGTAGTGGGGGGCCCGGAATTGGACACAATACTCCAGATGTGGCTTCACCAAAGCCGAATAAAGGGGAATAATGACATCTCTGGATCTGCTGGCAATGCTCCTCTTAATGCAACCTAATATGCCATTAGCCTTTTTGGCTACAAGGGAACACTGTTGACTCATGTCCAGCTTCTTATCCACTGTAACCCCCAGGTCCTTTTCTGCAGAACTACTACTTAGCTGGATGGTCCCCAGCTTGTAACTATGCTTTGGATTCTTCCGTCTTGTTGAACCTCATCAGATTTCTTGTGGCCCAATCCTCCAATTTGTCTAAGTCACTCTGGACGCTATCTCTGCCCTCAAGCGTATTTACTTCTCCCCCTAGCTTAGTATCATCTGCAAACTTGCTGAGGGTGCAATCCATCCCCTCATCCAGGTCATTAATAAAGATATTGAACAAAACTGGTCCTAGAACCAAACCTTGGGGCACTCCGCTAGAAACCAACCACCATCCTGACATTGAGCCATTGATCACTACCCGCTGGGCCCGGCCTTCTAGCCATCTTTCTATCCATCTTACCGTCCATTTATCCAATCCAAATTCCCTTAACTTGCTGGCAAGAATATTGTGGCAGACGGTATCAAAAGCCTTGCTAAAGTCAAGTATATCACATCCACTGACTTTCCCACGTCCACAGAGCCAGTTACCTCATCATAGAAGCTAATCAGATTGGTCAGGCATGACTTGCCCTTTGTGAATCCATGCTGACTATTCCTAATCAGTTTCCTCTCTTCCAAGTACCTCAAAATGGATTCCTTAAGGATCGCTTCCATGATTTTTCCAGGAACCGAGGTAAGACTGACCAGCCTATAGTTCCCTGGATCGTCCTTCTTCCCTTTTTTGAAGATGGGCACTACATTTGCCTTTTTCCAATCATCCGGGATTTCTCCCGACCTCCACGACTTTTCAAAGATAATGGCCAAAGACTCCTCAATGACATTTGCCAACTCCTTCGGTACCCTCGGATGCATTAAGTCTGGACCCATGGATTTGTGTACGTTTAGCTTTTCTAAATAGTTCCTAACCTGTTCTTTACCCACCAAGGGCTGTCCATCTTCATCCCATCTTGTGTCATTTAGCGCATTAGTCCGGGAGCCCACCTTGTCCGTGAATACAGAGGCAAAGAAAGCATTGAGTACTTCAGCTTTCCCCACATCATCTGTCACTAGGTTACCTCCTTCATCTAGTAGGGGCCGCACACTCTGTCTGATCACTTTCTTATTATTAACATGCCTGTAAAAACCTTTCTTGTTATCCTTCACATCCGTAGCCAATCGCAATTCCATTTCCGCTTTCGCCTTCCTGATAACCCCCCCGGCATTCTTGAGCTATACATTTATAGCTCTCCCTGGTCATTTGTCCAAGTTTCCACTTTTTGTAAGCTTCCTTTTTGTGCTTAAGTTTAGCAAGGATTTCCCCTGTAAGCCAATCCGGTCTCCTACCATGTTTGCCTCTCTTGCTACGTGTCGGGATGGTTACTTTCTGTGCCTTCAATAAGGCTTCTTTAAAATACTGCCAGCTGTCCTGGACTCCTTTCCCCTTCATGTTAGCATCCCAGGGGATTCTGCCCATCCGGTCTCTGAGGGAGTCAAAATCTGCTTTTTTGAAGTCCAAGGTGTGTATTTGACTACTCTCTTTTCTTCCTTTGGTCAGGATCCTGAAATCTACCATCTCATTATCACTGCCTCCAAGGTTGTCACCCACCTCTACTTCCCCTATTAGTTCCTCCCTGTTTGTGAGCAGACGGTCAAGCTGCGCATGGCCCCTGGTTGGATCCTTTAGCACTTGTGTCAAGAAGTTATCCCCAATATTGTCCAAAAACTTCCTGAATTGCCTGTGTACTGCCATATTGGTTTCCCAACAGATGTCAGGGTGATTAAAGTCCCCCACAAGAACCAGGGCCTGAGATCTGGAAGCTTCTCTCAGGTGTCCGAAGAAAGCCTCATCTACCTCATCCACCTGATTCGGTGGCTGGTAGCAGACACCAACCACAACATCACTGCTGTAGTTTGCTCCTCTAAACTTAACCCATAGACTCTCAACAGGTTTTTCTCCCTCTTTATACTGGAGTTCAGAGCAGTCATAGTGCTCTCTTACATATAGTGCAACTCCTCCTTTTCTTCCCTGGATAGGGCCAAGGAGGAGGGGGACTCAGGGCTGGGAGTGGTGCGTGGTGCAGCTGGAAGTGCCACCTCAGGTCTCAGGACCTCGGCAACCTCGGGAGGTGGGTGGGGCCTGGGACAACAGGAGAAGCAGGAGCAGGGAGGGCAGTGGGAGCAGCGGGGACAGGGACAGGGACAGGGACAGGAGCTGGGTGTGCCATCATTTCATATATGGTAGCACACATGTTTTGGCTCTGCTGCACCATCTGAGCCCATATTTGGGTCCCATCTAGACTGCAAGCCTCTTTCGAAAGAGCATCTAGACTACAACTGGTACTTTTGAAAAAGCAAGCCACTTTTTCAAAAGAGAGCACCGAGACCGTCTGGATGCTCCCTTTCGAAAAAGCACAGTTTGCAATACATAGTGCCTTTTTTTGAAAGAGCACTTTTGAAAAAAGGCGTTATTCCTCGTAAAACGAGGTTTTCCATAGTTAAAAAACCAGCCATGGTCTTTCGATTTACTTTCAAAAGAACATGGCAGCAGTTTAGATGCAGGGGAAGTTTTTTCAAAAAAAGGCCACTTTTTTGGAAAAAACCCTATAGTCTAGACACACCCTGGCTACATCTACATTGGCAAGATTTTGCACAAATACTTTTAACGCAAGAGTTTTTGCATTAAAGTATTTGTGCAAGAGAGCGTCTACACTGGCATGTACTTTTGTGCAAGAGATGTGCTTTTGCGCAAAAGCATCCGTGCCGGTGTAGACGCTCTCTTGCGCAAGAAAGATCTGATGGCCATTTTAGCCATCGAGATTTCTTGCACAGGAAATTCATGTTGCCTGTCTACACTGGCCTCTTGCACAAGAACACTTCTTCAAGAGGGCTTATTCCTGAGCGGGCGCATCATAGTTCTTGCGCAAGAACTCGCGGCCAGTGTAGACAGGCGGCAAGTTTTTGCGCAAAATCTCGCAAATGTAGACACGGCCCCTGAGCGTCCTCCTGGTCCTTCTGGGCCAGGATCCGTTGCATGCCTTGGAGGATGACCACGTGCTGTCTCATCAGGTCCCCCTGAACCCTCCTGCACTTGTAGCTCCCCCAGGGTCAGGCGGCTGCCTCAGCTGGCGGTGATCGCCCATTAGTGATGCTAGTCCGGCTGTGGAGAATAAAGAGGAAGAGGCGGTCAGTCATCCATGCAGACACTGTCCCTGAGTCCGTGCCCTCCTCTGTGAGCTGAGAACAAGAGTCCTCAGGCTAGAGGGCAGGGATGTTCCAGGAGCAAGGCTATGTGTGGCCTGGACATCGGCCCTGCCTCACAGAGGCCCTGAGGTGCCCAGGGGACCATGCTTCTTGCTCCCCCCATCCTCATCCCACAGACAGGCAGGGCAAGGGAAGTGGTCGGCCACAGTGGGATGCCATGGGCAGGAGAGGGGCCTGGAGCAGTCTGCTCTTCCATGGGGGCTGCACGCACACCTGCCAGCGCTGTCCATGGAAGTGGGTGGTGCCTCAAGTGTGCAGGCATTCCCGTGTGTCGTGTGCGGCACTCCTAAGTCTGTGTGCAGCCACGTGTGTGCCCTTGTCCCCAGCCTGCTTCCAGCAGTGGTTAGTGGTGGGAGGGCATCTCCCACAGGGGTCAGATGTGTGTGTGGCCTCCCCAGAGCCCGTGAACAGGACCCTGGGGACAGGGCCGGATAGAGGCATGGGTGAGCCGGGCAGCTGCCCAAGGCGCCAGCCGATGAGGGGCGCCTAATGGCAGCTGTAAGGGGTGCATGGCGTCCCTTACAGCTGCCATCAGGAGCCACGTGCCCGGATCCCGCAGCGCCGGCCCCGCGGCGCTGGCTAACAGCACCCTTCCACCCATGGCTGCGGGGCCCTGCACGGCCCAGCGTGCGTGCCAGCAGCGCTGGCCGGACCAGGCTGGGCAGCGCATGTGCTGTGCACCCTGGGGGCGGCCCCGGGCTGCGCGCCAGTGGCCGTGACCAGCTCGCGCATGCGCCGAGCGCCCTGGGGGGCAGGCCCACGCATGCACCCTGCAGGGCCTGGGGGTGGCGCCGCATGCCTGGGCCCAGGGTGCCAAAGGGCTCGGGCTGGCCCTGCCTGGAGGTGCTTTGGGGCTGCCTCCTGGGGCTGCATGTTGCAGACTGGCACTGCATGTAGTTCCACGTGCACGGAGTGTAGCACAATATCCAGGCCAAGATGACCAAGCGACGATTGCATCCCATCCCCTCTGCGCCCGCCTTCCCTGCCCTGTGTGTGTGAAAAACAGAGCACTCACCTGATGATTCCTCCCCGTCCTCAGAGAATGCGTGTAAGACATCCAGGCCCTGGGGTATGGGCTTGAGGGTGAGGGTGACTGTGCTGGCTGTCTCCTCCTCCTCCTCCAGCTCGTCGTCGGATTCTTCCTCCTCCTGGCCTGGGAGCCCTGGGTTGGCAAAGATGAGCATCTCCAGCCCCAAGTCCACCACCAGGGGTGAGGAAGGGGCTGAACCACCCCCCAGGATGTGGTGGACCTCAGCGTAGTAGGGCTAGGAGTGGGGTCCTGCCCCAGAGAGAGAGCTGTGCTCCCTTGCCCTCGCATAGCCCTGGCAGAGCTCCTTCACTTTGCTCCATACTTGTATGAGGTTCTGGAAGTGGTGGCCTCTTGTGGCCCGAGCCTCGGCCATCCGACCGTATATGTCGGCGTTGTGCCACTGGGAGCCGAGATCCTGCAGGGTCTCCTGCTCACCCCACACCTACAGGAAGGCCAGGATCTCTGCCCCGGACCACTATGGCACAAACCTCTTTGGGCCTCTGGCTGAGTCCTGGGAGCCCTGGTCATGCTCCCTGTGAGGGCCAGAGAGGTCTCAGGAGGCTTGTGGCTGGGCCATGGGTCCCAATTAGTGTGGCAGTCACAGCCACGCAGTGAGGTGCAGCTCTCTGGGCCAGCCCCCTGCCACAAGTGTTGTCCCAGGTGCCTGCAGCTTTAAGAGCTGGCCGGAGACAGGGACTATAGAGTTCTGATTAGTTTGGACGGAGTGGCCACCAGGGCACCTGTGCTATTTCCTGGAGGCCTCTTCTTTCAAAAGAACTCCCTCTTCTGCTCTTTCAGACAAAGACGTCTTCCTCGTGAAAGAACCCCTTGGTTCTTTCAACTTTTTGTCAAAAGAATGCAATAGCAGTATGGACGCAAGTATTTTTTTCTGGACTAACGGCAGTTATTCTGGAAAAACTCTGCAGTGTAGACATACCCTAAGAGCCGAAATACCTCTGAGGTTCTGGGCATAAGGCCCTTAGACTTGGTGTCTGCCCTTTAGGTCTGAATAGGGTTTCCTGCCCCGCAGGTATACTAAGAAAGACATGACACTCCCTCACTCCCACCTAATTCTCCACTTGAGTCATTTTCTCCTGTTTTTTGTCTTGTTGCTGAAACTTTCAATTTTCTCTTTTTTAAAAAAAAATATTGTTTTGAGTTTCCCCTGCCACTCTTTTGTGCTACTGTTCTGTCACCTGACGTTGCTACCATTGCATTGAGTCAGCTTAGGGTTATCATCTTTCCTGACCAGAGGGATGGGACACCATTGCTGTAAATGGCGTCCAGTCCATCCAGTTGGGAAAAATGGTAAGCCTAATTGTCAGCTCTTCCTAGTCTTGCCTGTGTACAAGAGATGCTTCATTAAATGATGCAACACAGGAGGCAGTTTGTATTGGCCCATGAGAGACACGGTTATATAGGCCTCTCCGAGCTGTCCAGGCCCCACAGTGGATGCCTCAACCATCAGATGGATGGGACCCATGGTGCCCAGGTAATTATCTGGGAAAATCTAGCACAGGGCAGTCAGAGGGGGTCATGCCCCAAGCACACACCACAGTGGTGGGACCTGGAACAACCAACAGCCTACTGTGCTCCACCATCTCCCAGCTGGGTTGCTCTACTTCACTATGGTGGTGGCCGGGAAGCAGAGTGTCCTGGCCCTAGTCTCAGTACCCAGTGGGGTGAAGCAGGAGTGGGATTTGGGGGAAGAGATACAGAGGGCTTGGGGCTCTCAAGTTTTCCAATAAGGGCTGCTGCTAATGAAGCAGCAGCCAGAGCCCAAGACCCTATAAATTGCTGCTGGAGCACCACGCACTTTGGGTAGCTCGGAGGGAGGAAGTGCCACACCCCTTATGCGCGAAGCCATGTCCCTTCACCTCACCCGGGGTCCACAAAGGACATCATATGCAGAGACACAACTGGTTTTAATGAAGGAACAAGCCATGAACAAGAATTAATGACAATATTGGACTGCTCTCTGTAACAGAGCAGCATTCACCTCTCTTGAGTACCCCTTCTGGCTAAGCACATGTGCCTGCACTCTCTTGTCTGACTTCGGTGACACAGTCTCTGGCCGAGTCTCACTCATTGTGTGTGCTCATCAAAACCCCTTCCAGGGTACACATCTAATCGGAGCCTATCTTGGTTAGCTCTCTTATGTCCTTTCAAGTTTGTTCCCCACTCAAAGAGAGTGGTGTCCCCAGAGCTACCCCACCAAAATACAGCATTTTTGCCCTTACCTCAGGGCTTTATTTCAAAGTCCCATCACAGTCCAGCACTCGCCAATAGCTCTTCACAAGAGCTGTGTCCAGACTCAGGGGTTTTTTCGAAAAAAGTAGCCTTTTTTCGAAAGAACTTCCCCTGCGTACAGACTCAAGCCGCGTTCTTTCGAAAGTAAATCGAAAGAATGCGGCTTTTCTTTCGACGGCGGTACACCTAATTCTACGAGGAAGAACGCCTTTTTCAAGGGAGATCCGTCGAAAGTAAGTGAGCGTGGACGGGGGGAGCCCTTTTTTTCGAAAGTATTGGCCTCCAGGAAGAAGCCCTGGAGGACAATCTGGGCCATGGGTTGCATGTCTGTGGTTCCTGGCTGCAGCCATTCCTTAAAGGACAGGCACCCTCACAGCCACTTGTTGCAGAGAAGGAGCCAGAGCACACGGCTACTTTGCTGCAGCATGTTCCAGCCCCAAGACCGTCCTGGCCCTTCCAGAGAGCCTTCTGGGGACCCAGCCAAGGGCTCCCAGCGCCGGGCACCATCCTGGTCTGGCGCAGAGATCAAGAGCCTGCTGGAGCTCTGGGGAGAGGAGGAGGCCTTACAGGCCCTCAAAAGCCGGCGGCGAAACGCAGATATTTATGGCCGCATGGCTGAAGCCCTGGCCCAGAAGGACCACTACCCCTGCACCCAGGACCAGGTGCGCTCCAAAGTAAAAGAGCTGCGCCAGGGGTACGTCAAAGCCAGGGAGGAGAGCTCCCGTTCTGGGGCAGCCCCCCACTACTGCCCCTACTACCCCGAGCTGAACCAGATCCTGGGTGGCAGTGGAGAAGCACGCACACCACGGCGGTTCGTACAGTCTGGATTGGCAGACCCCATGGTGGACGCTCCCGAGCAGGACCCAGAGCAGTCTGGAGACGGGGACATGGTCCCAGAGGAGGAGGACAGTGAGGAGACGGCGACCCTCACCCTGGAGCCAGTCACCCAGACCCCAGAGGGTTCCCAGGCATCATCTGGCGCAGGAGAGGAAGCAGCAGGTGAGTGCAGTGAGGTTGTGTAACACCCGGGGGGGGGGGGAGGTAGGTGGGTGCACAGTGGGTGATGCACAAGGGAAACCTGTCATGCTCAGGCTGATGCCCAGGTCACACACACACACACAGTGTAACCTTCAGAATGTCTGATTCCCCTGTCTCAAGGGAGAGGGCATGCCCTTTTGGACAGCTGTTGCACACATGACTGATTGTGATAGAAATGTAGCCGTGTTACTCTGATCTGAGGAAGTGGGTCTGGCCCAGGAAAGCTCATCCCCTAATAAACCATCCTGTTAGTATTTTAAGTGCTACAGAGTCCAGTTTTTAGGACTGATTGTGTGTTCTTCTTTTCCTCCACAGCCAGACCAGCCGTGGAAGAGGGCCGCAGCACCCCAGCCCCACCTCCATCTCCATCTCGGGGACATGGGAGCCGCAGACACAGGCGTGTCTATGCGGACATCCTCAGGCAGCACGTGGAGGCCGTGCAGGAGCTGAACTCCATCCTCAGAGAGAGGGCGGAGGCAGAGGATCGCTGGCGTGACCGGCTCATGGACGAGCTGGTCCTGCAGCGCACGTCCCTGTGTGCCACTCTCAGGGAGGTCTGCGGCTTGCCTGCTCCTGTGCCTGGTCCTGCTCCTCCAGCACCCCATGACCCCACCCCACCAAACCCCCCTTCCACAACAGCATCCCTTTCCCTCCTTGGACCTCCCTCTCCCCCAGCCCCCCCAGCTCCCCAGCCCCTCTCTCCCCCTGGCCCTCCTCTCCCCCAGGCTTCCACATCCCAAGAGCACCCCAGCCAGCCAACCGACAGGTGCACCACACGTTCCCGTAGCCGTGGAGCACCCCAAACACGATGCCCAGGCAGGAGAGGGAAATCTGGCAAGCACCGTGCAACCTGATCCCCTTCCCCCCTCCAGGTTTCCAGTCCCCTTCCCCTCTCCAGGTTTCCAGTCCCCTTCCCCCCTCCAGGTTTCCAATCCCCTTCCCCCCTCCAGGTTTCAAGCACCCCCATCACCCCAGTTAAAGCACAAACAAAGGGTTCAACAAAATGTTTCTTTATTGTAAATAGTGTTTTCAACAACAAAAATGAAAAAAAATATGTATTATGTTTATACTATTTATACTATTGTTTGAGAATATGTACAAACATTAAACATAACATTTTATTTTGCAACACACCCTGGTGTTACTGATGTGTCCAAACAGGGTCAGGAGATGGGTTGTGGAGGGAAGCTTCTATTGGGCCAGGGCCCAGTCCCCAGACAGAAGCCCCTAAGTAGAGTCAGTGGCCTCCACTGGAGAATTGCTCCCGGAGGGCCTCCCGGATGCCAACAGCAGACCGGTGAGCCTGGCGGATGGCAGCTGTCCGGGGCTGGGCAAAGTGCCTCTCCTGGCCATCAGCACCTCTACCCCACCCTGGTAGGAAGGCATCCCCTTTCCTCTCCACCAGGTTATGGAGAACGCAACACGCGGCCACCACCTCAGGGATGTTGCTCTCCCCCATGTCGAGGCGTGTGAGCAAGCACCGGAATCTGCCTTTTAAACGTCCGAACGCACATTCCACCTGGTTGCGAACCCGGTTAAGGTGAGCATTAAACTGCTCCTTGCTCGCATCCAGGTGGCCGGTGTAGGGCTTCATCAGCCACGGCATCAGGGGATAGGCGGCATCAGCCACTATGCACACCGGCATGTGCACATCCCCAACCGCAAACTCACGATGTGGGAAAAATGTTCCTTCCTGAAGCCTCCGGTAGAGGTACGAGTTCCTGAAGATGCGGGCATCGTGTGCCCGCCCTGACCACCCAACACAAATGTCCGAAAACTGGCCACGATGGTCGACCAGGGCCTGGAGGACCATAGAAAAGTAGCCCTTTCTGTTGATGAATTGGGCTGCTCGATGGGGCGGTGCACGGATTGCAATGTGTGTCCCATCGAGCGCTCCTCCGCAATTCGGGAAGCCGAGGGCAGCAAAGCCGGCCATGACGCTGTCCAGATCTGGTAGACAGATGAGCCTGTTGAGCAGCTCTGAATTGATGGCCCTCACCACCTGCAGAACGAGACAGACAACAAAATGTTAGAAGGGGTGCCTTATCTCTTAGGAGGAGAACCCACCGCCCACCTTCCCTCTCAAACACCCCGGGAATCCCCTCCTCAGAACCCCCCCCCCCAACAATTCAGGGTGAGTGGAGGAGCTCCCTCCCACTCCCACTCCACTTGGCCCTTCCTGACAGTCTCCCTTCCCCCCACCCCAAACTGTGACTGTCCCCAGACAATGACTTACCTCCATCAGGATGGATCCTACGGTAGACCTGCCCACGCCAAATTGGTGTCCCACGGAGCGGTAGCTGTCGGGGGTTGCCAGCTTCCAGAGGGCAATGGCGATCCTCTTTTCCAGGGGGATGGCGGGCCGCAGGTGGGTGTCTTGCCGTTGCAGAGCAGGGGCGAGCCAGGTACACAGCTCCTGGAAAGTGGTCTTTCGCATCCGGAAGTTGCGTAGCCAGTCTCGGTCATCCCAGATCTCCATCACGAGCCGGTCCCACCAGTCAGAGCTGGTGTCAAACCTCCAAACACGCCTGTCCACGAAAAAGTTTGGAGGCAAGGGCAGTGCGGCTGCTTGACGGAGGAGCCCCTCGTACCTCTGGTCTGGGTCCAGCTCGGGAAGTAGCCTCATGACAGTGTCATGCAGATGCAGCAACAGCTGCAGTATGGTGGTGTGGGGCCATCGCCTGCCCAAGGGCAGCTCTGGCTCCATGCCAAAAAAAAGGGTCTCAAAGCGAAAAACCTCAAAAGAAAAAAGCTGCTGGGGTGTCCCAGGAAGCTGAGCACTCCAAAGCAGCACTGCAATGCCTTGCTTACTTCCTCGAGGGACAGCAAAGGCAGCTGCAGGAGCAGAGCAACGGGTGTTCAGGAGTGTCCCTCTCACCACGCGTCTCTGCAAAGGGCAGGCAGGCAGCACCCGGAAGGAAATGCTGCCCCCATGCCCTGGCAGAAGCAGTTCCGGGTGGCTTTCAATTTCGAAAGAGCGTCCAGCAGTCTGAATTCTCTTTTTCGAAAAAGCGGATCGATTTTTCGATCCGCGTATTGTAGTCTAGACGCGCTCTTTCGAAAGAAGCCTGCAGTCTAGACATAGCCAAGGAGCTGTCTGCAGTGCTGCCACTCTCTCAGGCAGCCTGTCTCCTGGTTCTGCATACCTTGTGGCCTCCGGAGACACTGACTGATACTGGTCTTTCCGCTGCTTTTATAGGACTTTCCTGGCCCTGATTGGTTGCTTCTCCCACAGCCACTCCAGTCTGTCTGGAGGACTTTTCTATTGTGTCTCTAGGGTATGGTCAGACCATAGGGCCTCCAGGAGGGGATCCCAAGGCCAGGTCAATTGCATCACGTTCCCTTTGTCTGTAAAAATGTTTATGGATGAAAAGAATCATAGAATCGTAGAATACTAGGACTGGAAGGGACCGCGAGAGGTCATCGAATCCAGGCCCCTACCCTCATGGAAAGACCAAATACTGTCTAGACCATCCCTGATAGACATTCATTTAACCTACTCTTAAATATCTCCAGAGATGGGGATTCCACAACCTCCCTGGGCAATTTCTTCCAGGCTGTGTCTAGACTGCATCCTTTTTCTGTAAAAGGGATGCAAATTAGACACATCGCAATTGCAAATGAAGCGAGGATTTAAATACCCCCGCTTCATTTGCATAAACATGGCTGCCGCTTTTTTCTGGCTCGGAGCTTTGCCGGAAAAAGCGCCAGTCTAGACGGGGATCTTTCGGAAAATAAAGCCTTTTCCGAAAGATCCCTTATTCCTTTTTTTAAGAGGTATAAGGGATCTTATGGAAAAGGCTTTATTTTCCAAAAGATCCGCGTCTAGACTGGCGCTTTTTTCCGGCAAAGCTCCGAGCCGGAAAAAAGCAGCAGCCATGTTTATGCAAATGAAGCAGGGGGGATTTAAATCCCCACCTCATTTGCAATTGCGATGTGTCTAATTTGCGTCCCTTTTACGGAAAAAGGATGCATTCTAGACACAGCCCTAGTGTTTGACTACCCTGATAGTTAGGAACTTTTTCCTAATGTCCAACCTAAATCTCCCTTGCTGCAGTTTAAGCCCATTGCTTCTTGTTCTATCCTCAGAGGCCAAGATGAACAAGTTTTCTCCCTCCTCCTTATGACACCCTTTTAGATACCTGAAAACGGCTATCATGTTCCCCCTCAGTCTTCTCTTTTCTAAACTAAACAAACCCAATTCTTTCAGCTTTCCTTCATAGGTCATGTTCTCTAGACCTTTAATGAGTCTTGTTGCTCTTCTCTGGACCCTCTCCAGTTTCTCCACATCTTTCTTGAAATGTGGTGCCCAGAACTGGACACAATACTCCAACTGAGGCCTAACCAGCGCAGAGTAGAGTGGAAGAATGACTTCTCATGTCTTGCTGACAACAAGCAGTATAAGAACCTCTATAGAGTAGTGAAGGAAAAAAGAGCCTCTTCCCAGGATTATCCCTGTCCCTGTCCCTACAGATAGAATTATAGAATCATGCGGAGTATAATTTGATGTATTTCTACAACAGGGAATATAAATAACAAACCCACACCACTAGGTGGAGGCAGATATTTTGAGGAGTTTGTGAGAAAACTTTCAAAAAAGAGAAGTAATATTGGAATTCTGCTTTAAGTCATTTGGCTCACATCTCAGCAGAGTGATCTGTACAATGCTGGATCTTTAATTTTTTTCCATGAAAGAACCTGGTTAAAATCTTTTAAATAAATCAGGTTATTTCCACTCTCCTATTTGTCTGTGCTCTAATAGGGATAGAAAAAATATAATTATTGGCTAATAATGGCTTATATTTGAATCTCTCTAGAAATGCATATTGTTGTTGCATCAAATTCTGCCGTCCTTGCTCAGATCCTCCCAGGTATTGAGATTCCTGGCTCCCATTGGTTTCAATGGAAATTAGTCTAAATACCTTTGAAGATCTGGGCCTCATACCCTACTCTGACAAAACTTAGGTTGAATTAGAGTCAGTCAAACACTGAGCGGGATTAAGGTGTGCATCTTACTGCACATTGTACAAAAGCTTCTTGCTATCAGTCTATTTTTTGCAGTACAGCTGTTCCCCGAGTTGCAAATGGTCGAGTTACGACCGTTCGCACTTACGACCAAAGCTCCCATGGAGCAGTCGTAAAGGCTGTCCCCGTGTTACGAATGTGACCCGTGCTTACAAACAGCGCGGTCACGTGTAACTCAATGGGGTCCAAGTTACAAACTGATCGAGTTACAGCCAAGTGTTTGGTCTGTAACTCGGAGAGAGGCTGTAATGTTTTTTCTGTATTCACCAGTTTTGTTTTCTTGCCTCCTTGGACATGTTGGACTTTGTACATAATGGTGAATAAATGGTATATTTATCATCCTCTCTGACTGTAATGTGTTTTGAGTGATGGCAAATTGTCAAGCCATATTCAGTACAGGCTGATCAATTGATACCTATTAGTGAGATAAGCATGTGAATTGTAAGCCCAGGACTTGCTAAGGGCAGGATCCCACTACTAATTGCTGCAGGACAGTGTGCGTTGCTGCAGAACTCTTAGTTGTGTATGTGCACATGACTTGTTTTTGTAAAAATCTGGCCCTGGGGCAAATAAACTAACATTCAACCAACGATTCAGCTTTTTATCTTGTAAAATACAACCAACTGATAAGTAAAATACAACCAATTAATAAGTAAAGTTTCCTTTTGAGGATATACTATTGCACCAAGATCTGAATTAAGGTTATACGCTAACTTATGAGTTCCCTGACGTCTGCACGGTGTTTGTGATGACTTTGCTACACACATTGGTGTCCTTAATCTGTTCTGTGGTCCTGGGGTTATTTGTCACATGCACAAACATTATTCCTATTGCTGATCCACCCATAGTGGACTGATATTGGATGCCTTGCTCTCATGTGAACAGATACAACGAACAAGCATTGTTACAGTTACCTGTACATGATGCTGTGTTTTTGAAAGGCCTGAACTTATGGAGCAGGCGTAGACAGTGAGGGATGCATAAAACTAGCAGAGACAGGAAGTGTCTCTGTGATGACCATGCCCTTAGCTTCTTGTGGAAGTGACCTCCTGTGCATGTATTAAATATGGAGTACTCTTGAACTGTACTGCTGTACACTTTCTATCTAGCGCAGTTGTATAAGACCCCAGTTTGCACAATGGTATGGAATTGGGGCTTAGCCACAACAGACCCTGAATCAGGGAGAAAGTTTCCTAAATATGTAGTATTATTACACTAGTTTCATGTTGGTACCTGGTCAAAGTAGGCTTATCTTCTTGCTTAATTATCTTCTCTGTTGTGCTGTGAATAAATATTACTTAATGACAGTTAAGGACCATCTTATTCTGAGTTTGTACAGGTCGTAAGGCAATGAGATTCTGGCCTATGACTGGGACTATGAGGCAGTACCGCAATACAAATAATCACATGCTGATCTACAGAAATATTTTTCTGCCTTGGACATCCCCACTAGCTTGAGAGATCCAGATGTATCAGTTAGTGAAAATGGAAGCATGTGAACTTGACAGCTTCAGTTTCAGTCCCCTTGTTTCCTGCACTGAGTGTTTTTTCTGCTTTTTACACTAAATGGTAAGCATGTCCACATAATAGTGTGATGAAGATGGATGGATGGGAGGTTTTGACTTCCTTAGTCATGGCGTACTGTTGCAGGAAGGAGGTTTGCTGGGAAGAGATGGGGTCGATCTGACCACAAAAGGGAAGGACATCTTAATGCAGTGACTCACCAATCTTATTAGAAGGGCTTTAAACTAAGTTGAGTAGGGGCAGGTGACAAAAGGCAACTAGGTTCAAAAGGTATCTTTAATAGAGGACTAGTTCTTTGGGGAGAATCAGATATGGAAAATTAGAGTAGAATTACAGGAGCAACAAGAGGGAAATTCCTGGGGGGAATTTGATCAATCCCTTAGATCAGTGTTTCTCAAAGTGATCCGTGAAACCACTTTGAGAAAGTTGCTAACTGGCCGCGCCGGTGTGTTTATTTATGTTGGAAATAAGCCAGGACACTCTGGATGCAGGTGAAAACAAGCAGAGGATTTATTATACATCAGCTGATGGAGTGACACGCAGGGGTTACCCTGGTGAACACTGGTTAATTAACACAATACAATAGATTATATAGTCAGCAGGAGGACGGAGGAAAAATGATTTGATAGGTCTAGCAGCAAGACGAAATGAGCACATAAGCCAATAGAACTACTCAAGATTACATAATATCTCCACCCATTGCAAAGTAACAGCTCGTTAATTAATATACAGGTGGTTATTGTTCAAATGCCAAAACATGTCAGCAAAACAGTAATAACATTTTAGTCTCCATAGATGATGATGTTGCTATAGGAGGCGGGTATGGCCTTGAGTTGGTGCAGCACTTGGTTCTCAGGCTTATTATCTAGGAGTGAAGCAAGACAGTTTAAGCAAATTTTATGAATGTTATCTCAAGCAAAATGTGTTACGTTACCAACTGAGACCCAGTTCGAGTGTTTTAGAACGTGGTTGCTATGGTGCCCAGGGTCTTTCACTGTCTGCAGTTCTTATCCTGACTGTGGTGTTCCCAGGCCTTAATCCTAGAATGGAGTTATGCTGTTTAGAGGCCTACTAGCACATTTAGGGCTGCCTCAGTTTACCCTACAATTTACCAGCACTGAGGCCACGGAGCCTTGCAGGTCCCTTTGGCTCTGGTTAGCCAGTCATAGCAAAAGGAGCTGTGGCTGCTGCTTCCCATGGCTCCCTTTGGCTGCAAACAGCAAATCGGATCCAATGGGAGCCACGAGGCTTTGTGGCTGCGGCACCAGTAAATAAACACACCAGTGTAGCCAGTTAGCAGTTTTCTCAAAGTGGTTTCATGGACCATTTTGAGTGTCACTGCTTTAGACGTCTACTCACAAATTCAAGGAATAACAGGAATAAGCAGTCAGAATTGGGAGTACTAATAGACAAGTCATAACTGAGCTTAAGTGGCATCTCAGATACTTGATGGGATAAATCTCATAACTGCAGTATTGGCATAGAGGGGTACATCTTGTTCAGGAAGAGCATGTAGGAATAAAAGGGAGGTGGTGTTGTATTGTACACTTGTTCTGAGTTCCAGAAAGAGGCACGAGGCAGACCAGCTGAAAGTCTCTGGGTAAAGACGAAGTGGGGAAAACACATCCAAACCAGGAGGAGGAGGGGGATGAGGCATTTCTAGAACAAATAAAACAAATATCCAGACCCTTATAGTAATGAGGGACTTTACCTACCTAGACATCAGTGGGAAAAGTAATATGATAAAACACAAAATATCCAATAAGTTCTTGGAATGTCATGGGGACAATGCTTTGTTTCAGAAACTGAAGGAAGTAACCCAGGGCATAGGCATTTAAGAATTGATTCTGACCAACAGGGAGGAGATGGTTGTGAACCTGTAGGTAGAGGCCTATTTGGGAGAAAGTGATTATGAATAAGGCTGTGAATCATTCATGGAGGTCACAGAAATCATGAAACAAAAAACAGGACTATGTAGCACTTTAAAGACTAACAAGATGGTTTATTAGGTGATGAGCTTCCGTGGGCCAGACCCACTTCCTCAGATCAAATAGTGGAAGAAAATTGACACAACCATATATACCAAAGGATACCATCAAAAAAATGAACACATATGAAAAGGACAAATCAAATTTCATGTGTTCATTTTTTTGATTGTATCCCTTTGGTATATACGGTTGTGCCAATTTTCTTCCACTATTTGATCTGAGGAAGTGGGTCTGGCCCACGAAAGCTCATCACCTAATAAACCATCTTGTTAGTCTTTAAAGTTCTACATAGTCCTGGTTTTTGTTTCAGCTACACGAGACTAACACGGCTACATTTCTATCACAGAAATCATGGATTCTGTGACTTTCTGGGACCTTTGTGACTTCCACAGTAGTTGGCGTGGTACATCTCAGGGCATCCCTGGGGCCAGATGCTGTGCTGGAGCATTGGTTGGAGAGCAGTCAGGGTACCCTGGGCAGTTCACCCACCTGGAGTGGAAGTAGTAGTGGCACCCTAGCCTGCTCTCAGAGCGGTGGAGTCTGCTGGAGTGCGGCCTTTCCCCAGCACCTAAAATTTATTTAGGGCAATTTTTAGTAAAAGTCATAGACAGGTGACAGGTCATCTTAACCATAGTTCTCTCCAGCAAAGTGACAGAGTCCCTGTGTGCCTACCTGGTCATCAACAGTTTATGGAATTTGCTTTGGTCACAAGGATGTCACAATAGTGCTTGTGTAAGTTTAACTGGAAGTTCTGGTTGACAGACTGAGAGGCCATCTATCTCTCAGTACTGGAGCTAGTTGGAGAAAGGATTGAGAGAAGGTGTTGAGGAAAGACTAAACCATGAATACATTTGTGAGTGAACAGGAGGTAATTGATAGAGGTAAGGGTCACTATTGTATTTTTTATATCCAACCTGTAGCCACACATACACATTCAAGAGCATGGGTGCATAGAAACGTGTAATATTCTCCATTTCTATGACCAGATCATTAGCTGCTGTAAATCCAGTGAGCCTCTACTGACTTCCCTTTTAATTGACTTGAGTTGAAGGACTGGCCTACAGCCTCTGAACCTGGAAACTTTCCTGACAACCTGTGTCACTATTGGATGTTATGGGGAAGGTCTTCTTTCCTTTCTCCAGTTGTTTTATGTTGTTAATATGGGTCCTTATTTTATGACTTCTGCATCCTTGGAGCCAAAATCCAGTGGTGCAAAGCATCAGAGATGGGAGAAATTAGAAGAGAAAACACAGAAGGACTTCTCTTCTAGCTGACTGTGTCTAGACTACAAAGTTCTATCACTTTTCTTTTGAAAGAGGCTTTTTTTCTGACAGTTGGCCCGTCTACACTGGGCCAAATGTCAGAAAAAAAGCCTCTTTCAGAACATCCCTTCTTCCTCGTAGAACGAGGTTTACTGAGATGCTGAAAAAACATGTCTGCTTTTCCAATATATTTTTGGAAAAGCAGACGCATTCCTTGGACGTGGCAGAGCTTTTCTGGGATATCTCTGGTATCCTGGAAAAACTCTGCAGTCTAGATGTACCTGCTGTCTACTTAAGATATTAAGTGGATAGCTAGCATATTAAATGGAGGATAACAAAGCGTTTCTTAGCAACACTAGTGCTCTTAATCCTTCACCATTACTATTGCAACTGTATGGGCAATGTAAGTTACAGTTCTGATTCCATCTGCATCTGGGTGTTGGAATCGAAGGGTAAGGATGGGTAATCGCCTAATCTTGAGCAATCTTTCATGGGAAGGGTAAATTCTGATCAATTCCTCCTCCATGCCTTGGAATGCTGTTACAATGGAGACAGATAAATATGGCATTTCAGATTTCTTGTTAAATATTAAGTCTCTAGGAGAATTTCTGCTGAGAGACACATGGGAGATAAAATCCTGATTTTATTAATACATCAACTATTTCACAGTTTCATAGAGTTTAAGGCTGGTAGGTCATTCGATCATGTACTTTAATCTTCTGTATGTCACAAACCATTACGTTTCACCTAGCAACCCTATGCTGAAACCAAAACTTGTCTTGGACTAAAAATTGTCACTCTTGAAGGGTATGTCAACACAGCAGTGTTAATTTGGAATAACTGATGTTATTGCAAAATAACATAGTCCGCATCTACACAGCAAGCCATTATTTCAACGTAATGTCAAATAATGTCAAGCTGGAGGACTTCTTTCTCCGACTCCTATAACCCGCATTTTATGGGGAGTAAGGGAAGTAGGAGGAAGAGTGCTCTTTCCCCGACTTCCTGCTGTGTAGACAGCGCCAAAAGCCGAAATAAACTATTTCAACTTAAGCTGCACAATTGAGAGCTCAAGTTGTGTAGCTTATTTCTGCTTTAGCCCTGCTGTGTAGATGTGCCCAAGGCCTAGGAGACCAAGATGCTGTGTGCTGCAGACAGAGGATAGGAGAAACTGAAATGCTACCAATGCCTGAGGCCTTTGCAATGGTAGAGAAATGATTAGGTCAGAAATGCCCTGATGATCCTGGTGGTTGATCAGTGCCCCATACTCCCGAAGAAGACAAATTCCCAACCTCCCAAACAATAATCCCTGCTAGTCTGACCCAGGGAAAATTCCTCCCCACCCTCAAATCTGGAGATCAATTGCATCCTGACCAATGTTCTCTCCAATTCTACATGTAGAATACATTTTATGTGCATTGAGGCATGTACGGATGTGTACAACCATTAGAAACACATGTCTGCCACCCAAGTGCTCAGTTTACGGGTAACACTGATCCTGACTATGTGAGCAAGACTTACCAAGACTTAATCTCTGAGGCTTCACATAAAGGTATGGGGCAATCACCCTACCCATGGAAAACACCTAGCTAGATAATTTCATGGAGGTTAGGTCCATAAAAGGCTATTAGCCAGGGGATAAAATGGTGTCCTTGGCCTGTGTTTGTCAGAGGCTGGAGAGGGATGGCAGGAGATAAATCGCTTGATAATTGTCTTCTGTCCACCCTCTCTGGGGCACCTGGTGCTGGCCACTGTCGGCAGACAGAATACTGGGCTAGATGGACCTTTGGTCTGACCCAGTACGGCCGTTCTTATGTTCTTATGTTGTGCATTGGGGGAAAATCTTTTAGGGTCTCTAGAGGCAACTGGACAAATACCTATTCCATGTGTCTTCTCTGCAAGTATTTAAATTACCATAAAATAAAACTGAAGCCTTTTTTCAAAACAGAGTGCATAAAGTTTGACTTCTAAATTCATACAGTGGGGTCTTTAAAAAGTGGCTTGATTTTCAAGAGATACTGAACCCCTAGAAGTTCTTTGCACCATCCATAGGTAATTCTGGGTGCTCAGCACTTTTGGAAATGACACCCTGACTAAGCAAAACACTTCAGCATGTGTTTAACTTTAGATTTATTTGTTGGCATTGAGTTAGGCATGTGATTAATTTGTTGAATCAGGATGTAGGCGTGTTAATATGGATTGAGGAGTTTTAGTTTAGGCACCCAGTTTTAAAAATCTTGGCTCTAAATTATTCTGTGTGCTATCAAAATGCCTAAATTAATAGTAAAGGTGGAAAAGATTATTTTATGTGGGGATCTTATTTAAAAGGAGCAGCTTTTCCTTATTATAATCCGTCCCCCCACAATAGCTCTGCAAACAGACATGGTCACCATGAGGGAAGAAAAGGATTTGCATGATTCCCAGGTCCACTTATCACCATGTCTGGTCTCCTACAGAGTCTTTACTAGATAGTGAATTAAAGACACAAGCCCTGAATCCCAACATCAATGATAACCAGCAGAATCCTTTCCTTTAATTTCAGCTGTTTACAGCGAGGTTGTTTTCCTCCTGGACCATATGGACGATCAAGATAAGGCCTCTATTGCCCTTCAGATTGTCAAGATAGCTGAGACCAAACTGGCTGTCGTTGTGACTGTTCTGCTAGAAAAACTTCAGCAGGATGAGGTAGGGCAGTTTCATCAAATCACATCTGTTTTCCATGTTTCCACTCCAAATTCTGTTTGACTTCATGGAAGTAATTCAATACAGAACTTGGCTCAGCCCACCTTCAGTGTAAGCAGTATTTACCCTTCTGTCTTCATGCAAAACTCATCATGCAAAATTCTGTTACAGATCAGGATGATATAATAAAGAGACACTCAGAGGAGCACTGTCCTTTTGTACACACTGGAGTACATGGGCTGTAGATTATAAAAGTGCACTGTAGGGGTATCTATAATCTCTTATAGCAGTATTTTGTCCTCCTTTAGCATCTTCATCCAAAAACCTCAAAGCACTTACCTACTTACGCATGAATTAGGTTTTACAGCACCTTTGGGAGAGTGATAAACATCCCCATTTACTGATGGGCTGTGTCATGGGGAATTAAATAACTTGCTCAACACCACATAGTGAGTTAGTAGAAGAATGGTGAATAAAACCCATGTGAACTGACTCTCTGCTCTAAACCCAAGACAACACTTCTTAATTATAATGACATATGATTGGGATATAGCTCTGAAGGGTTCTTAAATAATCCAACCCCCTTTTTCTTTTATTAATACTCGCATCCAGCAAAGTCCATTTCTCTATTAAGGGTCAACACAGAAGGCATTTTAGTTTCAAGTACCAGGAAGCCAAGACAAGCAGTTCATTTCTGGCTCGCTTGAATAGTGTGGGGCGCTTGTATTCATAAGTTATCAATTATGATTTTCAATTAAAAATCCTCCTTCCATTTAAAAATGAATGGAAAGAGGCAGAGCCTCTCCCCACTAGAGCAGTAATAATAGCAGTTTGCAGCAGCATCCTTTAAAAGCACAACCACTGGAATGTGTAGCCAACCATTGGCTTTGAACATTCCAAAGTGCTTTATGACCTTAGCAGGCAGTTCACACCTTCAGCTGCCTGAATTCAGAGTTATAGACTCACAGGAGACAGATGTGAAAGGCTTGTTGGATCATCCAATTTCCCAGCAGTGCCTTTTTCATTTTTTTGGGCCAAACCAATTTTAAAAGCTCCTAGTGACTGGGTTTCCACCACTTTCCAATGAAGACGATGTAATAACCTGATAGATGTCTTATAGCTGGGGCATTTTTCCTGATGTTAAAGTCTAAATTTTAGGTCTCTGATACTGCCCCCTGCTGTGCAATGTACGTGCTGCAGGGTAAGAAACACTGACTCCTAAGCATCCTCACTCCACAGTGCATGCTATGCAGCAAGGAGGTGGTGGCTGGCTGGAGTAGGCAGTCACGGTTGTGCTGACTCTGTGGAGGAGAGCTGACCTGATCTGAGCCCAGGGGAGTCCAGTTGTTTTCCCACTGTGATGTGATACGATTCATTTTAGAGCCAAGAGAAACCAGGACACTCCAGGGATACTTAACCACTTTCTTATTTATTGCAAGCTTTAAGCAGTTATGACAGTTGTTTAAGTTTTACAAGCCTTAAAAACAATTACTACACAATTTAAACCTTAAATGCCATACATTCTAAAGCAAGAATATAGTGCAAAGCAATGCAAAAGCAATTAATAAAAGAGCTACTATAATACAATAATAAAGACTAGTTCACTTAACACTTCACCCGTATGCTACCTACAGTAGCAGGCAGGAGGTCAGGGTTCCTTTTCTTCCCATGCATTGGAACACCATGCACTGGATCACCGGTGTGAAGGGCCTATTTACTTCTAGTTACATCGAGCAGTACCTGTGGGTCAATCCTGCTCATTCCCTCCCACGGATTGTTCTTACTAAGCCCATTTTATAGCAAAGCGAGACTTGGTTGTTCTAATAATATTTACCAATTGATTACGTATTGTGTAGGATATGGAACATGCCCAATACCCTATCTGGAGTACATCCTGTCACTCAGGATGTTGCTGCTATGTGCATAGTTGACAGTTGTATGGCTGCATCTGTAATTTGTGGTTATCAGAAACAGAAGTACCTGTACAAGATTGCTTGCCATGTGTTCTTGACATAGTCTCACGTACCATGCTTCATCTGCATTGTTATGCAAAACATTCCTTCCTCTCACAGCTTCTCCCATGACCTTGCCTGCATGCTTATGTGCACCAGACTTGAGACAGGCCTGGGTTTTGCTTGTTAGAGATCCGCACGTGTTAAAGGGAGACGTGGCCATTTATTGTCAAGGCAGGCTCCCCTACACCCACCCAACCTCACCCTGATGCATGAGGTCAGATCCCATAGAGGTTGCAGGTCTCTATTTAAAAGTCAGTTCTGCTGGCCTCCCTGCACTTTTTAAAATTTTCTCCTGAATTACTTCCAAGCTGTTGATCTTTTCTGGGGAATGTGGTGCCAAAAAAGTGAAATAAGCCAGAAGCAGTCGCACCTCAGATGAACAATGAGAAACTGTTGTCTTCCTGCTTTATGACAAGATTCCTGTATGTAACAAACCCAACCCAGATGGCTGGCTTTTTTTTTCACTGTCACTCCAGGTCACTTGTTGTTTCCCACTTTTCTCCCTCTCATTATGTCAGTTATATTGACCCCCTCTCTAGGTGCGCTAGTTTGCAGTTCTCTGAAATCAGTCTTGCTCTGCTCAGGTTTCTAATTTCTCTGTGCCCCTCTTTATTATTTCTCTGTCACAACTCATACCTTCAACTCCTCCATATTTAGTATCATCTGTGAATTTGAACTTTGATGGACCCCATAAAAGAGACCTTCAAGTGTGCTACTGTCAATGTAGAGGTAACTCCTGAGCTAATTTTCCCTAAAAGCTGCAGAAGATTTACTGCAGGAGTTGGGTATTTTATCATTGTATTTACAAATTCTGTCTGGAGTAGATAAAAAAAGGCATGATGCTAATAATAACAATAACAACAATAACAATAATAATAATAATAACAACAATAATAATAATAAACGAAATTGGATAAGGGGGCAGTGCAGGGCCCTTATTCTGATTAAAAAATGTGTAAATTGCTCAGCTTCTTCTGAAATGCTGCTAGCTGGGGTGATTGTGGAGGGCATAGCAAGTTTTATACAAATGAAGACTAGGGGTTACTTGAGTGAGTATGCAGGCTGTGGAATCAGTGTGGTCTAGTGGAGAGGACTCCAGATAGTGAATCAGAAGACCTGAATTATTTTCCTGGCTATTGATCTGCTCTTTTAGCCTGGGCTAGTTGTTTCATGTTTAGATTGTAAACTCTTTTGGGCAGAAGCTTATTAGCGTAAGTGTTACTATATTGCGTTACTATATTAGCTTATAGCATTACTATATTGTCATCAAGGAAACATTTCCCCCAATTGTTCTTTTATGTTTTGTCCCCAGAAAAACAGAGTAGACATTTACGGTATCCTGGAGAAAGTATTACAGCAGGATGCCCAGGTCCTAAAGAGAAGGCTACTGAGCAAAATAATAACACTTGCCTCAAAGCACATGCGAGAGACTCAGGTAAGTTAGATTAACGGAAGTGTTGGAGCATAAGCTTTTGTGGTCAAAGACCCACTTCACTGCTTTTGCAGATTCAGACTAACACGGCTACCCCTCTGATACTCAGGTAAGTTAGTTTTCCCTATATGCTAATGACAGGAATGAAAGCTTAAACTAATTAAAACATTGTTTGTAAACTATATACTGAAACTCCAGGATTAATGACTGCTAGGGGCCCACAGATCCCCACACCGTCCTCCAGAAATCCCAGGTCCTAAGCAGCATGTGACTAGTTTCATCTTGTTCAAGTTACACATGTGCTTAAGTGCTTTGTAAGGTCAGGATATTGTGACATATATCAGATGCAGAGAGGCCTACCGTTTCTTAACAAGCAAGTATTTTGTGAAGTCTCCTAGGGATTTCATTATTGATACTGATTTTGTGTGGAAGGTGCTCTGATACTATGGTGTTAAGCAGCAGGATGAAACCTTTAAACAGAATCGGAGCTGTTTCCAAAAGAAGCAGTATTTGGATTTAGGGTATAGTTTATTCAGGAAAATTCTCTGAATATCTTGAAGCTGCCCACCTCCTCTGAGGGAAAAATATCATGTCACTATGATAGCCAATCATCCACCACAAATAGCTAATAGCGAATAGTCTAAGCAGCTTGCAAACAACTGAAAGGCTGACAAGTGTTTAGCCAAACGATTCAATGATTATTTATGACTCATGATTCTGTTCTCAGAAAGTTGGGTGAAAAACAGAAATAAGAACTTGATTCATTTGAGCAGCATTGGCTGGTGTAGTTGGCTTTAATCACTTCAGTCTCTCTCTTTTTGTATTTTTTAAGGAAGCAACAAATGAACTAAAAGTGGCAGCGAGCAACACATTAGTGGCTCTGGCACGCTGCTATTTCAGTGAGGTGATGTATGAGCTTCAATGTCATCTGAATCCACTGAAGCTGTCTGACGTGTTCACTTTGATTACGCTGGGCAACCTATCATCAGCCTATCGTAGGTCAACTTCCATCTTTTGTTTCAAAGTTATTGTCTTCCATTTAAGGACAGAGGTTCACGCTCTGTACAGCTACACAGAGTGCTATTTGGGGGGCATGAGATGAACTGATGTGGCTGGTTCCAGTTGCTAGACCATGAGCTATCCACACCAAGGTGCAAGCTCTTATGCCCCATTTGAAGTTCTTAAAGGACAGGATTGAGGAAAATCAGGTCTAGTGGAGCTCTTCTCCATTCCATTTCTCATCCCTCCCCAGTGCTCTCTCTCCTACTCTGGGAGAGGATTGGGCATCTGGCACAGCTGCACATTGGTGGAGAATGCTCCTCCTCAGGGTAAATCCCCCACTGATTTTTTACTTCTGCCTTATCATTTGTGTACGCAGCACAAAATGACCTAGGAGCCCATAGCATCCGACCCAGCGGTGTTTCTAAATGCGATAGTAAGAAGGCAGATAACAGTCAATTGTCTGTCTTCCTTTTCTTCTGGTCCTTCTTTTCAGCACTCAAGTGCATTCCTTTTGTGGGAATGACCCTGTACGGCATGAGCTCCATGCGGATGTTAGACGACGAGAGCAGGCTGAGGCAAGCATTTTGTGGTGGTAAGTGCCAGCACTTATTGTAGATGTCCAAAATGGATATTTAGGGGCCTTGGTACAGAGTTAAGTGACTGATCGTTTACAAACAGGCTCTGAACTGGATTGTACCAGGGGCTGAGTCCTCATGCTCCTGTGGCACTCAGTGGAGTTGAGAGTACTCCTTACTTTGCTGGAGGTGCTGAGCATTTGTAAGTTCAGGCCCTTTATGACTTGTGGATATTTTAAAAATAAACAAAAGCTGATGCTGCCCATGTGCCGGGAAACTCCTGGGGGAGAATGTGCAGGCAACAGACTGAATTACATTTAAAAATTTCCCGTTTTCCACCCCTCCACCCATTCCTCCTCTTTAGTTGCTTAATTATCATCTCCTTTCACCCTCTTTCTCTGTCCTCTGGTCTTCTCCACTTCTCTCTTCCTTTGCTTTTTAGTTGATGCTCAAGTAAGGCCACGTCTACACTATGCAGAAGATCAATGCTGCTGCAGTTGATCACCAGGGTCCAAATTAGCAGGTCTAGTGAAGCCCCACTAATTCGAACTGAGTGGGTGCTCCCGTTGGCACCGGTAGTCCTGCTTCTCATGAGGAATAACACTCCTGTCAACCTTCCACTGTGTGGACAGTCTGAAAACACGATTTAAGATACGTCAACTCCAGCTACATAATTAACATAGCTGGAGTTGCGTACCTTAAGTCAACTTTCCCCTTTAGTGTAGATCAGGCCTAAGGGATTAATCCTGCACCTTTGAGATAAATGGGAATTTTGCCATTAGCTTCATAGAACATAGGATTGAGCCTTAATTTTCCTTTCAAGGGCAGCGGGTGCATCTAATTTTAGGGCAAAATGCTGTCAAATCTCAGTATAGCTAATAGGAGTTAGGGGCACTGAACATCTTTCAGACAAACTGTAACCCAACAGGAAATCATACAGTTTTAGGGCTAAATAAGCAATAACTGCAGAGGACATGAATCATTCAGAAAACAGCTGGTCAAAATATTTTGTTTTTGTATTACATTTTTCATATTTTTTTCCAAGTTGATGGAATATTAAACTGAAAAAATGTCAATGACAGTTTTAATCAGGATGTGTTCAGTGTTTTTGTGCAGCTAAAAAGGTGGCTGAAATTTGTTGATTTTTGAAACATGTGAATGATCTTTGTAATTTGAAATTTTGAAAAAAACAAGAGTAAACACTTTTAATTTAATTTCAACTACCTTTACAATCAGCTCTAATTAAGAGGTAACAAGGGAGAAAAAAATATGTTTTCAAATGATGGGAATTAAAAAGAGATGGAGAGAGACAAAAGAGAAGAAAGCCTTTTGAGAAACAAGAAACGGAAAGGAGGGAAGAGAAATCATTCAAAACTGTTATTGGATTTCATCAGCTGTTCCTGAATTGGGCATGGAATTGTAATAAACTACAAGCCTGGGTGTGTCCACTGATAAAACAACGTATCCTTATTACTAGTGCATCCTTTTCATATTGCCTGTCTTTTTTCCTTCCATGCAGTTCTGGAAAAATGGTCAAGGGCAGTAAATGTATATTTTAGTAACTGGGAAAAGTGGCCATTTCCCAAAATGGGTAAATCTCAGTTCTGTGATGAAATTCTTCCCCTCTATCATCATGTGACAAGCAAATGGACCACATGTGAAGATTTGGAGGTGAGAATTGTAGGCTTTCTAAACCTTTATGAGAAATTGTATTGTTAAATTCTCTGTGTATGGCACTCTTTGTGATGATGGAGTTCAATGGCAGGTTCTTTGGGATAGAACGGAGTATGATGTAAAACATTTAAAAAAGATTATAATGTCACAATCTCATGGAAATTCTGTCTGTACATAGTGTACATAGATTCCAGTTTTGTCACCTGACATGCAGATGAATATAGGAGAATGGGCTAAATTCATTCCTGGCAGATGTCTATTCAGTTCCAGTAGAGTTACAGCAGGAATGAGTTGGTTTAGTGTGCATACTAATCTGGGGAAATATCCCACTTGGGAAAGTTGTGAGGTGCAGTAGAATATAATTCTGAAACCAACACCATAGCTGTGTCTAGACTGGAAAAACTTGCCAGCTGTCTACACTGGCTGCTTGAATTTCCGGAAAAGCACTGACGATCTCATGTAAGATCGTCACTGCTTTTCCGGAAATACTATGCTGCTCCCGTTCAGGCAGAAGTCCTTTTCCGAAAGACTTTTGCGCAAAAGGGCCAGTGTAGACAGCACAGTAGTGTTTTCTGCAAAAAAGCCCCGATCGCGAAAATGGCAATTGGGGCTTTTTTGCGGAAAAGCGTGTCTAGATTGGCCACGGACGCTTTTCCGCAAAAAGTGCTTTTGCGGAAAAGCATCCTGCCAATCTAGACGTGCTTTTCCGAAAATGCTTTTAACGGAAAACTTTTCCGTTAAAAGCATTTTCAGAAAATCATGCCAGTGTAGACGAAGCCATGCATGAGTCTTAACTCTTTACCAGGAAATATTGAGATAGGGCTGTTTCAACAGTGGAAAAGGGAAATTGCACTCGTCAGCAGTAGAAAAGATGGGCCCATTGCATGATATTGAATGAATTTGTAGGAACATAAATTCTGTGTCTCTATGTAGCTCAAGCAGGCCATTATCAAAGCCCTTGGTACTATGATGAGCCTCCTCCTGCATAAAGAAGAGCATCAAGATAAGGTGTTTGAACAGATCCCATGGCTTCTTGAGCAATATAAAGAGGATGTTAATGTTTTTCATGTCACCAAGGTGAGATACTTATTAAAATAACTATCAATGTGTGCGCATAGGTGAACTGCACTAGCTGCTACCAGTGGCGTTTCCTGGTCTACATAGTGACTTGTTAGATAATAGATAAACACACAAGTCTTGATTTTATAGACATGGTGACCCAGGTGACAAGTTTTGTAGGTAAAAGCCTCTCATGAAAAGTATCTTCTGTTTCTGGAGATGATAAGGAGGTAAGAAACAAAACACCTTTTCCCTCCCCCCCCCCCCCCCCCCCGCCCCATAAGATACTCCCTCCTTGTGATTTACTGGTACATCCTATCAACTCTGTGTCTCTCTTTTAGATTATAAATAAACTCCTCAGAGCAGGGGCTGCTGTGTGTTGTCTCTGGGCAGTATTAAGTAAACTGCCAGTAGCTGAAAATTAATACTAAGAAGGCCTGAAGTGCATTGCTTTAGATTCTATAACTAGATAGATATAAAATCACTGTCTATTTCATCTACCGTTGTGTACAGGGCTGTTGTAGCTGTGTTGGTTCAAGGACATTAGAGAGACAAGGTGGGTGAGATAATATAATTAAAGATATTATTTCACCCACCTTGTCTCTCTTATTTCATCTACCCTCAGTATCACATGACCAAGGTAACTCTTGTCTGCTGATAGTGAGAGGATGGAGTGAGGGCAGTTGGCTTCAGTAGTATGATTGAGCATGCTCAGTCTCTGTGAGCTGGCTCAGTACAAGCCAAGCAGCAAATCCAGGGCCACAACCCTGCTGCCCTTCCCCCCTCCCCATTTCCTCCATGGTTTACTCCCAATCTATGTTGGCTTTCTGGTCCAGAATATGTGGTTGCTTTTGGGATTGGAATGCCCATGACTTTGAGGGAATCAATGTCTCATGGACTTGACTAAAAGTATCAGAGGACTACACAAGAGCCTAAATGTAGTAAAATATGTAGATTTCATCAGAGCTATCCTGGAAGCTTCAAGCAGCAAAGAAGAAAAGTGTGTAGGTACAGGAAGGAGTTAGACTGTCATCTCATTATCAATAGCCTGGAAGAGAACATAAAATCATCATTGATAAAATTGGCAGATGAAATAAACATTGGGGAGTGGTAAATAATGGAAAGGACAACTCACTGATTCAGAGTGATATAGATCATTTGGTAAACTGGGTGCTAACAATAAATGTGCATTTAAATATGGCTGAATGTAAATAGATGCATCTAGGAACAAAACAATGTAGGTGATACATACATGTTGAGGGATGCTTCCTGAGAAACAGTAACTCTGAAAAATATTTTGGGAAACTTGGTGAATACTCAGCTGAACATGACCTACAAATGCGATGCTGTGGCCAAAAAAGCTGAAGTGATACTGGGATGCATACATGGGGAAATCTCAAGGAGGAATATAGTGGGAAATGCAAAGTTCATTTCCACACTAGAACTGACCAACAGATATTGGTAGATACCCCTGATACCGGCTTCCTGTGAGAAGAGTGCCTTCCACACCCTGCTTGGCTTATAGCAATTCAGCAGGATGCCATTTGGGCTGCACAGAGCCTCAGCCACTTTTCAGCAGCTCATGAACCAAATATTGCAAACATATATGCGATATACAGCCGTGTGCATTAAGAATATTGTCATCCACAGCACCAGCTGGGGGAAACACCTCTGACATCTTAGCAAGGTATTGTAAGCCCCAATAGATGCACGACTCACTGTGAATCCAGGCAAGTGCCATCTTAGTGAACACAGTAGGAAGGGGAAAACTATAGCTCCTTGATAAATAAGGTCTAAGGCTTGTGTGACTGCCCCACCTCCATGACAAAGAAATAGGTGCCACAATACTTCAGACACAGTGGCTGCTTAGTACTCAACTTCATCACACTGGGCACCCTATTATTGGACCTGATGAAGAACACTCAATCACAGAAAGTCCAGTAATCAGAAGACTGTGAGGAAGCCTTCCAGACCCTGTGAAAACAGCTGAACCAAGAGCTGGTCCTATCCCATCCAACTTCACAAAGCCTTCTATCCTTCAAATGGAGGTCTCGGAGGTAGGACCAGGAGTGGTACTATCTCAAGAAATAGGTGGGAAGGAGCACCAGATCCTTTATCTCAGCTGCAAGCTGTTCTCCTGAGAGACCTGCCGCCCTACTATAGCAAGGGAGGCCCTGGCCATCAAGTGGGTGATCTACACCCTGGGGGTATGTCTACACTACAAAGTTAATTCGAACTAACGGATGTTAGTTCGAATTAACTTTGATAGGCGCTACACTAGCGCTCCGCTAGTTCGAACTTAATTCGAACTAGCGGTGTGCTTAGTTCGAACTAGGTAAACCTCATTGAACGAGGACTAAGCCTAGTTCGAACTTACTAGTTCGAATTAAGGGGTGTGTAGCCCCTTAATTCAAACTAGTGGGAGGCTAGCCCTCCCCAGCTTTCCCTGGTGGCCACTCTGGCCAACACCAGGGAAACTAGTCTGCCCCCCTTCCGGCCCCGGACCTCTTAAAGGGGCACAGGCTGGCCAGCACCCAGATAGCAGACCCTGCACCTGGCACGGCTCGAGCCAGCCACCCGCTGCCACCCAGCCATCCCCCTCTTCCCGGGACCAGGCTGGCGGCTCTCGGGAGCCTGCCCAGGACTGCACCCGCCTGGTTTACTGCGGACATCATGGACCTCGTCCACGACCTCCGCACTAGGCACAGGAAAGTGGCCGTCTAGGGCAGGAGAGCTGCCAGCCTGGCCACCTAGGAGCAGGTGTGCATGAAAATGAAGGTGGTCCACTGAGACCCCCAACCCTGAGCCCTGAGCTTACAATGGGCGTATTGGGTCATACCAAAGGTCCATCTAGCCCAGTAGCCTGTCTGCCGACAGTGGCCAACCCTAGGGACCCTGGAGGGGGTGGACCGAAGACAGTGATCAAGCCATTTGTCTCGTGCCATCCCTCTCCAGTCTTCCACAAACTTTGGGCAAGGACACCACTCCTACCCCCTGGCTAATACCACTCCATGGACCCAACTTCCATCACTTTATCTCACTTCTCTTTAAACTCTGTTCTAGTTCTAGCCGTCACAACCTCCTGCAGCAAGGAGTTCCACAGGTTGAATCTTTGCTTTGTGAAGAGCACCTTTCTGTTAGTAGTTTGAAGCCTGCTACCCATCCTTTTCCTTTGGTGTCCTCTAGTCCTTCTATTATGGGGACTAATGGAGAACTTTTCTTAATGCACCCTCTCCACCCCACTCATGCTTTTATGGACTTCTATCCTATCCCCCCTCAGTCTCCTCTTTTCTAAGCTGAGAAGTCCCAGTCTCTTTAGCCTCTCTTTATATGGGACCTGTTCCAAACCTCTGATCATTGTAGTTGCCCTCCCCTCTCCCACCCTCTCTCTTCCCCTCTCCCACCTCCTTTTCCCAGTCTCCCCGAGTTTTGTTCAATAAAGAGAGATTCTATTTTTGACCACACGTTTTCTTTATTTTGTACATCAGGAAGGGGGGCTAGGGAAGGGTAAGTGGAAGGAGGTGACGGAGGAATGGGGTACGAGCCCCCGATGGGGAGGACTGGGCTGGCTCTGCGTGCTTCTGGGGGTGGAAGCTCTCCTGCAGCCCCCCAATTGCTCCTTCTCCCCAGATGGCAGCCTGCGGCAAGTACAGCCAGGCTGATGGCCGAGTGCTGTGATGTGCCCAGTGTGGGCACTCAGAGCACTCCAAGCCAGGACTGCTTTGCAAGAGGGGCACCCCTGAGAACTGTCTGTCCGGGGTGGGGGTCGGGTCCCTTTAAGCACAGCCCTCGGCTAGCCTGAGGCAGCAGCTCCACGCTCTAAGTCCTCCTCTGATGCCCTGCCGGCACTGCTTCCGGCTATCCTTAAGCCCGGTTCAGGGTCCACTTAATGTGGACATGCTAGTTCGAATTAGCAAAACGCTAATTCGAACTAGTTTTTTTAGTCTGGATGCATTAGTTCGAATTAGCTTAGTTCGAATTAACTAATTCGAACTAAGTTAGTTCGAATTAGCGCTGTAGTGTAGACATACCCTGGGATATCCTGTACTGGGGAAGCCCTTTCAACTGGTCACCAACCATGCACCCCTCAGATGGATTAATAACATGAAGGACACCAGTGCCTGAATCATGAGGTAGTACTTCCCGCTCCAACCCTATGACTTCTGTATGTTACGCTGGGCCAGGGAAGGCTCATGCAAACACAGACTTCTCCCAAGTGGAAGGAGACGATGAAGAGGAAGGTCCACCAATGGACACCCTCTTAAGGGGGAGTGTTTGTGACAGAGGATACCCCCCATGCATGGTTCAGCGGGGGCTAATCATGATCTGTGGGCTATGCCCCTTCATACTTGCTGGGAATGCTCCAACTGGAACCAGGATATAAAAGGGAGCAGCTCAGTTCTGTCTAGGCTGACAGCTGAAGGGAGCAGAGGTGCTTTGCAGGCTTTTGTGGAGGGACTGCCAGTGCCCTAGGATGCAGAAACCAGCCAGCCTGTGGTTCCAGTTGACCCCCCCCCCCCCCCACAACCATCCAATGCCACAGATGGAGGAGAGACCACGGAGTTACTGAGATGACCTGCTGCAGAAGAATGGTGGGAAGTAATCTATGTGAACTAAGCATTATTGAGTTGAGGTATTAGTCTTTGACTCTGCATGTTTTGGAAGAAACCCCATTGAGCTGCAAGACAAGGCCCTGGGCTGGGACCCTGTGGAGTAGGTAGAGCCTGGTGGAGAAGGGCTGGCCACTAGGCAACACTGGTTTGCCCCAAAGGGTGGTTGAGCACTAGGTTGCACGGTCGTACCTGGAAGGGCTTGGGTCATTGAGCTGAAGAGCCTCATTAAAGGGCTGCTGCACTGACCCTGACTATTAGGCAATGCTGCTCTAAGAACCAGGCCTGCTATGGTGGTTGGGGAGACTAGGTCACTTGGGCTGCCTTAGTTCTTTAACTCCTCCACAACCTGATACCATCCAAACAGGGTGGACCTACCCTGTGACAGGTGACTTACTTACAGTCTATAATATCTGCATGGGGAAATATAGGTAATGACCTAGCAGAGAAAGGCATGACATGATCCAGTGGCTCCAAACTGAAACAGGAGACATTCAGATGGGAAATAAGGTCTACCTTTTCAGTGGTGGGATATTAGCCATTCAAACCATTTACCAAGAGTCAAGGGGATCATTTTAAAATCAAGATTGGATTTTTTTCTGAAAGTTCTGCTTTAGGAATTATTTTGGCAATTTCTAAGGCCTGTGTCATACAGAAGGCCTGACTAGTTGATGACAATCATCCCTTTTGGCCTTGGAATCTATGAATTCCATGAACCTGCTTCAGTCATTGCATATTGCTCCTTTGTATGCCCACCTTCTAACTTTCACCCTCTGTTGTAGAGTCTGAGGCAGCTCTTGGAAGTCGCTGGTGAATATAAGATCCTTCTACCTGAAGGGAAATTTCAAGCCATCTGCAGTGCTCTGCACGACCGGGTGAGGAGAACTTGTTCTTGTATCACTTGAGCTTAAGCACAGCAGATCTGAAGCATATTAAGAATAAACATCTTTTGAATGCTAGTGAAGAGCCCGGAGACCTTCTCATGCCTTATTGGTTTCTGCTGGCTTAAGAATAAGCAGATAGTGGTCTCATTTTATTAGCTAAAATCCAGCTCAGTTTGTAAAGCAATTTTAGCATAAGCCAGTTATTAGAGGGAGTTAGAGTTAGATAGTAAAAACTGATCCCATCCAAATGGGGAGGACCTATCCTGTGACAGGGTGACTTAATTGCAGTCTATAATATCTATGTGGGGAAACATATGTAATAATCTAGCAGAGAAAGGCATAACGTGAGCCAATAACTAGAAAATGAAGCTGGACAAATTCAGACTGCAAATAAGGCCGACATTTTTATGGTGGAATAATTAACCATTTGAACCAGTTACCAAGGGTCAAGTCTTGATTCAATTAGCTCTGCTGCTAAAAACACTTTGAAAGCAGGAACTTCTGTTATCCAGTGTCTCGGTCATTGTTTCTGATTCTTGTTGTGCAGTCAGTACCATTTCTTTTGGGTTCAGAGCTCTATTTGGAAAGGTAGGAAGTGAGTGCTTAGAAATTAATTGAGCCTCTTCTTTTCAGTTGCTTGTTCTGATTAGTTTTCCTTTGATCACTTCTCTTCTTCCCACAGATCTGTTCTCCAACTCAGCAGCTCATCATGGAAAATCAAATGGAGCTGTGCTATTGTATCCTACTGCTAGGTAGGGGAAGAGACTCCAAATTACACAGTAGTTTCCTTGTAACTTCCTTCTTTTGTAGGTGTGGTAAGAATGAGCTTTCAGTTGTTAGTGAGGATGTGATTTCTTCCTTTGCAGCCCGTTCTTCTCCTGATGACCTCATAGCATTTCTGCACTCGCAGCTGAGGATTGAGAATGAGACTGTTCGTGTGGCAACCCTGAATCTGCTCACAGCTATTATTGGTGCTGACTGTAAGTAACACAGGAGTAACTGTGACTGCTGCGATCATCGCCATCGTGCTGGGGGTTGAGTTGGGGACATCCAGAGCTAAAAGCATGAGCTGCTATAGGTTGATCTAAAGAACCAAGGCTTTGCAGGCATGGTAGGGCTATAACATACTCATCATCTCTGCAAATGGGGCACAGAGGATCTGTAACACAGGGGCGGATATAGGGCAGGGCGAGCGGGGTGGCCGCCCCGGGTCCCGCGCTTCAAAAAGCCCCGCGCACGCGCCGTGGTGCCACCGCGCATGAGCATGGCGTCACTGTGCATGCGCCGTGGCAAAGGGGGGCCCCGCGGAATTATGCTGCCCGGGGCCCCGCAAAACGGTCATCTGCCCCTGCTGCAACACATAGAGTCATATAGTCATAGATTATTAGAACTGGAAGGGACCTTGAGAGGTCATCAAGTCCAGTCCCCTGCCCTCATGGCAGGACCAAGCACTGTCTAGATCATCCCTGATAGGTGTCTATCCAATCTGCTCTTAAATATCTCCAGTGGTGGAGATTCCACAACTTCCCTGGGCAATTTTTCACAGTGTTTAACCAACCTAACAGTTGGGACGTTTTTCCTAATGTCCAACCTAAACCTCCCTTGCTGCAATTTAAGCCCATTGTTTCTTGTCCTATCATCAGAGGCCAAAGAGAACAATTTTTCTCCCTTCTCCTTGCGACACCCTTTTAGATGCATGCTCACCAGAGGGTTGGAAATTCACTAAAGGGACCCAGTGCTGCTCTAAGTTACTCCCATGTGGTCACACAGAAATCAACAGGGTTAATTAAGTGCTGAATGTAGCCTAAAATATTTTCAAGGTACAAATACAAATGTAATCTTGTGGCGGATGCATGTTAATAATAATGAGATAAAAACAAAATAGTACTCCTGACTGAATAAGTATTAGACACTCTAGAATAGATTCCGAATTCTGCTATACTGGTGGTAAACACAGACTAACTTCACTGACCTCCATTTGTCTAACTCTCTTACAATATTTCCATCAGGATAGTATGATGGTGCTATTTACAGAAGTGGAAATACTTCAGACTTAGACTGGTGTAACTGAGATCAGAGTCTGGTCCTATATTTTCCCCGCTGATTCTGTATATGAGTGAAGCTTGGTAGTACTCTTAAATAGGGCACAGGACACATTCTAATGTGGAGCATGAGTGTTTGGAACAAAGATATACTATATTGCACACTTCTCCTTATCTTTCAGTGCCTGAGACAAGAGTTAGAAAGTTTCTGATTGTGAAGGCAGTGAAATCTGCTCTCAGTGATCAGAGTGCTAAGGTAAGATTGTGTGTGGAATAGTGGTATTGCTGTTAATATCTGGGAAGTATTTCACTCAGTGGAGAGTCTGGCAACGAGACACATTTTTAGGCTGAGATTATTAATAGGGTTTCAATTAATCACAGTTAACTAAAAATTAATGCGATTAAAAATTGAAATTTATTACATATTTTTGTGGTTTTTTACATTTTCAAATATATTGATTTCAATTACAACACAATGACAAGTGTGTACTATGCACTTTATATTATTTTTATAACAAACATTTGCATTGTAAAAATGACAAAAGAAATAATATTTTTCAATTCATCTCATAGAAGTGATGTAGAGCAATCTCTTTAGCGTGAAAATGCAACTTACAAATGTAGATATTTTTTGTTAACTGTAATGAAAGAATGTAAAACTTTAGAGTCTACAAGTCCATTCAGACCTACTTCTTGTTCAGCCAGACACTAAGACAAACAAGTTTGTTTCCATTTATAGGAGAAAATGCTGCCTTTTTCCTAATTACAGTGTCACCTGAAAGTGAAAACTGGCATTTGCATGGTACTTCTGTAGCCAGTGTTGCAAGGAATTTACATAACAGATGTGTTAATCATTTGTACTTCAGCCACTATTCCAAAGAGATAAAAGAAAAAGCAAAAGGACTCTCATATCCTGTCTCATATTGCATGCAGAAGAGATAATAATAACTCGTGCATAATCTCTACCCTTGCAGGTGAGGATGGCAGCTCTCCATTTTGTCCTGAAGCTGCTCAGTTCAGGAAGTGTGGAGAATTGTGCAGCAGGGGATATGGTCGCCTATGTATTCGGAGAGTTCGATGTGTCCACCAGAAATCTGGTAAGGAGAGTTCTTAACACTTAGGACTCAGTTCTGCCATTCTGGCATGCTGATTGTTCCCCTTGACTTCAGTGGGAGCTTTGGATGCTCAAGGATGCAGCTGGACTGAAGGATTAGAGCTAGAATCTGATCAGTGATATTCGTGTAAAACCAGGGTAATGCCCCTGACTTCAGTGGCATTATTTTGGATTTACACAAGTGTAACAGAGACCAGAATCTGATTCTGGATATTTATATCTGACAGTGCGACCTACATTACTTAGACCTCGGGCAAGTCAGTGAAAATTCTGACAACACAATCTTTCAGTGAAATGCTCTTGTATAAGGAAGCACATCTTTTTTATAAATAGACTCTCCAAAGAACACAATGGTGCCCAATCCTCTGGCTGCTGAAGCATACATAAACTATTAGCAAAACACTGAAGTTATGCAGCCTACATCAAGATGTCTAGAACCTGGAAAAGTTTGCTGCACACGTCATTCTCTGTTCTATGTGTACTAGTTCAAAATCTTTTCAATGGGTATTTCCAGCTATGGGCAGAGTCATGGACTCCAGACACAGAGTTCCATGATGGGATCCATGATATACATTAACTTTACAGTAAGTTGTTGAGGATCTTAGCTCTGCCTGGCCCTTTAGCTACCAAGTGGGAGCTTATGGCAGTACTCACCAACTGCCTCTTTTTCATCCTACCCATCTCAAAGAAAGTAGGAGGCAACTCTTTCTCATCAGGCCACATTTGCTCTTATTTAAACTGAAATCAGTAGAGCTGATCAATATTTAGTTTGGTGTAAGGAAGAACAGAATTTAGCCTATAGATAGACTCACATTCACTATGCACAGAATGATCAAGCTGCTTGGGGCATCAGAACAAACAGAATGGCTCCCTCTAGGTTCTGCATATTTATTTCCACTGGGCAGAGTCTGAGTGGCTCTCCTCAGAGATAAAAAGAAGAAATGTTCTTTTTTGAAAATTTTTTTGAAAAGAGTTCAGGGAACTCTTTTATAGAATCATAGAACGATAGGGCTTGAAGAGAATTCAGGAAGTCATCGAGTCCAACCCCCTGCTAAAAGCAGAACCAATTCCAACTAAATCATCTCAGCCAGGGCTTTGTCAAGCTGGGACTGAAAAACCTCTAGGGATGGAGATCTCACCACCTCCCTCAGTAACCCATTCCAGTGCTTCACCACCCTCCTCGTGAAATCGTTTTTCCTAAGATCCACCCCCCCACACACAACTTGAGACCACTGCTTCTTGTTCTGTCATCTGTCACTACTGAGAACAGCCTCTCTCCATCTTCTTTGTGTCCCCTTGTGCTGGGGTTTTCCTAAGCCTGGGTTCTGACCCACCAGTTAGGTGTTTCTGTTATTCTCTTCCCTTAAGAATCTCCATCATTCGAGGTTTTTAATGCCAGGCTTGGCAAAGCCATGGCTGGAATAATTTAGTTGGGGCTGGCCCTGCTTTGAGCAGGGGGTTGGACTATATGACCTCCTGAGGTCCCTTCCATCCTTAATCCATGATTTTATGATTTGTGCACTCCTAATGCAATGGAAAAGCTCTCCTAGGTCAATATTCAGAAAGGCTTTGTAAGAAATAGACACCGATTCTACAGCCAGTGTTTTCCCACTAGCTAGTAAATTCTATGTATCTATCTCATAGCAGGGGACATTTTATGCCAGTGGTGGACTGAGATCTAGTTTTTCCAGTATAGTTAACACTACATGGACAGGAAAGAAAATCATCAGCGCAGTAACCAAATTCAAGAGGACCAGTGAGAACTGATCACCTCTCGTAAAAGGAATGAATTAGTATTGAGTTAAGCTCTGTGTATGGAAACTCATTCACCAAAGACTTCCTGCTCTTCAGACATAAACAGAATAGTTTGAAGAGCTGAGGGGAGGGGAGTTAGGTGCAACGTTGGTATGAAAATAAAGTTATAAAAGGAGCTGGGCTGGGGAGACTTCTCTGCTCTAAATAAAAAGAAATGCTCCTCTCTGTCATTTGCCACTCAGCATGGGAGAAGCTGTCCAGGAAAGAGAACACAGCACTGGACCCCAAACTGCATGCAATGTGCTAGACAGCTGCCATCAGACAGTCTACAGAAGCCCTCACATACACAGAGCCAGACTCATCTCTCATGTAACTCCTTTGGCTTTGATGGAGTTACGTACACCAGAGGTGAATCTGGTCCCTGGGACTTGTATATACAAGGGTCTCTTTTTGGAGACATATACATCTTTTGCTATATGGAAGTTAAATGCTTTGGAGAGGGATTTTAGTGACAATCAAACCTATTTAAAAGAAACGTTTGGGAGGGATTTTCTGGTACTAACTTTGTCCATTCTCCTGCTTTGCCAACAGCTACTAGAGACCTGGCTCAGTTCAGGGCAGGAGTGGGAGAGAGAAAGGGCCTTGCAGGCCAGTGTCTGGCTGCTAACTGCCTATCAGGAGGTAGTTAATAGCACAGTGAGTATAGTTCTACTCTTCCTTGAGCTGACTTCCCAACTTCTATCAAATCTGACATTCAACGTGAATGCATGAGAAATTCTACTAGGCCTGCAGCTGGGGCCTCAAAGTGAGTAAGATCCCTCTGCTTCCATAAGAGAAAGGTTTCCATAATAGTGCTGTGACAGCACTCAGGCCAGACTGTAAGAAACAGGGCAGGCAGTTCCCCAGACTAGTGATTTTATAATTAGATTCACCAAACCAGTAAGAAAAGAGCTTCTACTCTGGTTAACAAAATACCAAACAATAGTACCCTTTAGGCATTCCAGACCTTGGTTCCCATCTAGACAACTAAGTCTAATATAATCACCAATCACAAAGGACTAGACACTTATCCTTAGGTTAATATGAATCACAGGTCTTCCCTAAATATCAGCCAATCCTTAATAACGGAATATCAGATTTGTTGTTAAAAGGAAAAAGAAGAGAGTTACAAATGGTTAAGTGATAGATAGTTGTTAAAATGACTTTCACTTTTCATAGTTCAGGATCACAACCATGGTGGAATAAAAGGCTGGCTTGTAAAAGTCTCTCTGGAATCATGCTAACCGGTCAACATCCAAAGCCAGTTTAGATGCAAAGGCTGTTAGTTTTTCCATGCATTTCCCAGACTATTCCAAATAATTATTTGGAAGATCTATGTCCTATGGCTTACACGTCCCCTGTTCAAAGTTTAAGCAGACTGGAGAGAGAAGATCAGTCCCATAACTTGTCTTTTATAGCTATTCTAGCCGGTTGGCAAGCCTCCTCACAGAAATTGTCGAAGCAGGATCTCTCCCTGAGAAAGAATAGGTCATGCAGATCTCCTGTCGTACTTTGTTTTGAAGTTAATTTTCTATTTCCTACGCATACACTGGTAAATGGGTGATAGTCATTCACATAAAGTAATTAGCCGATCGTAGTCTTCCATTACAACACAGATAGTTAAGCTGAAGGCAATGTACAAACTATTTTCTTGTACTATCTTCTATCTTTGATCTTAAGGTTAACTGAAGACAGTTGCATATAATTAAGGCAATTAAGACATGAAAAGGAATTGGAATCTACAAGCTAATTTGGTTATGTTAAACTTCTAGCAAGATATAAATACAGACAATAATACATAACATCTACCTTTCATATCTATTACCAAAATGCATAATGTTGGTGATCGCTAGTCTAGGACTTTTCTTTGGGTACGTCTAGACTACAGGGTTTTGTCGACAGAAGTTTTGTCGACAGTATCTGTCGACAAAACTTCTGTCGACAAAGAGCGTCTAGACACATTCAGTTCTGTCGACTAAACAAGCTGCTTTGTCGACAAAACCCAGTAGTCTAGACACAACCCTACATGCAATAACACCTTCTGTCGACAGAACTCTGTCGACAGAAGGTGTTATGCCTCGTAAAATGAGGTTTACCAGCATCGACAAAACTGCTGAGTTCTGTCGACGTTATGTTGACAGAACTCAGCGGTAGTGTAGACGCAGGTATAGTTTTGTTGACAAAAGTCCACTTTTGTCGACAAAACTCAGTAGTCTAGACACACCCTTTGAAATAACATAGAAGTTGATACAATTGCAGTGCCGCTTGTTAAGTTATTGTGGTCACACATAGGTTGGCTGTGTCAGTGTCATAGATGCATTCCTATACTCTCAGGCTGTTAAAGTTGAAGCAAAATGCAGGACAATGTAGCACTTTAAAGACTAACAAGATGGTTTATTAGATGATGAGCTTTCGTGGGCCAGACCCACTTCCTGATCTGAGGACGTGGGTCTGGCCCACGAAAGCTCATCATCTACTAAACCATCTTAAAAAATAAATAAATAAATAAATAAATAAATCTTGTTAGTCTTTAAAGTGCTACATTGTCCTGCATTTGCTTCAGCTACTCCAGACTAACACAGCTACATTTCTATCGCTGTTAAAGTTGAATTTCTATTTCTATTTAATCGGATAAGAACATAAAACATGAATGGCCATTCTGGATCCCCCAGACAAATGGTTCATGTAGCCTGTCTTCTGACAGTGGTGGGTGTTATATGCATCAGAGGGAACAAACAGAACAAGGCAATTGTTGAGTGATCTCTCCCCTGTTGTCCAGTCCCAGCCCCAGGCAGTCAGAGATATAGGGACACCCATATCATGCATCTCTGATCATCTTATATGGCTCTATCAAACCCCCCTGTAAGCATCTCTTTTCTAAGATGAATGGTCCCAGTCCTTTTAACTTCTCCTTGTATGACTTGTCCCATATCCCATATCATTTTTGTTGCTTTTCTCTGAACTTTTTCCAATTATAACCTAACTTTATTTAAGTTGGAGGACTACAATTGCTTGCAATATTCAAGGTGTGGGTGTACCATGGATTTGAAACAGTGGCATGATGATATTTATCATATTATTATTCATCCCTTTTCCTAGTGGTTCCTAACATACCATTAGCATTTTTAACTGCAGCTGCATGTTGAACAGATGTTTTTAGAGGACTATCCACAATGACTCTGAGATTTTTCTTGAGTGCTACAGCTAATTTAGACCCCATCAATTTGCATGTACAACAAGGATTATGTTTTCCAATGTGCCGTACCCAGGTACAGTAATGGAGTTCACAATAAGGAAGGCAAATAATGTCCAGTTTAGCCGGAGAACTTTCATTCTTCATTCTTTTAAAATTAGCCTCAGGAAACTTTTGATCAGTTTGGATCGCTGATTGGGCTGTTAGCACCATATACCTGTGCTTCACTTACGACATCGCGTCAGTGGGTGGTTGACTGTATCAACTGTCTTCTCAATATACAAGGTGAGGAGACCATGAGCAGGTGTAAGTAACTCTTCACTTTCTTTCATTGTTGTAATGACCATTTTTTCCATCTGTAATTCTTTCTGTCTTGTTAGCGACACTTATATAACAGAACGATTGGGGCCTTGTAAGTACATTGCTGGAAGAGAACTGCACAAATAATAAATAATCTGCAAATATTAGAGGGTGGACAAAATATAGCACACAGGCCAGATCTGCCCTTCTCCCCAGAATTTCTGTCTGGAGCGCTCAGCTGATTAGCAAGCATGCCAGCAGCATGTGTTCAGCTGCCCCTCTCCGACCTTGCTCCATCCTATCTGCTGCTAGTGGTGTGTGGAGGGGAGGTGAGCAGGGAGACATGCAGAAATCAGGGTGACCCTTTTGCCCCTGTCATCATCTCTGCAGAGCAGAGTTTGGGGAGAGGGACACATACAATAGTGCTGCTCCAGTCTGAAGTATGGTGAGTAACGGAGTGCCTATCTAAAGAGGCACTGTTTCTAAGATTTCTCTGGCAGCCAGATTTCTCTCTCTCTCTCTCTCTCTCTCTCTCTCTCTCTCTCTCTCACACACACACACACACACACACACATTGTCTCACACACACTCTCTCCCCCGCCATATGCCCATATGCCCCCGCTCTGCAGAGTGGGGTGGGGAGAGGGAGATGACAGAGCAGGACAGCTTTCCCTTAAAGAGACAGTTCATGATTTAGAAGTGAGCGAAGAGCCTGGGTTTCCTACCTAAGCTTTTGGTCAGCCCCATCTCTTTTACAATGAGAGTTCAGTGGAGGGATTCTCCTCCAAATCAGAACCTCAGATCAATCTACATGAGTTGTGCTTGACTATGAGATTAGATTTAAATACTGAGAGCAGAGTGGCTACTGAAACCAGATATACAGAGAAAGATGCTCCACACAGAATACAGTGCCTGTTTAATCCTGTATGAATCACAATGAATCACATGCCATTACCGTTAACTTTCAGACATAGGGGCTACGTCTAGACTACATCCCTTTTTCGGAGGGATAAGGGATCTTTCGGAAAAGGCTTAATTTTCCGCAAGATCAGCATCTAGACTGGCGCTTTTCTCCGGCAAAGCTCCGTGCCGAAAAAAGCTGCAGCCATTTTTATGCTAATGAAGCAGGGGAGATTTAAATCCCCGCTTCATTAGCAATTGCGATACGTCTAATTGACATCCCTTTTCCGAAAAAGGGATGTAGTCTAGACATAGCCTGACGGTAAAATTCTGACTCCGTTAAAGTCAAGAAGAATTTCGTCATTGGCTTTAGTGGGGCCAAAATTTCACACACAGCTGGTAATAACATACCCCATAGATCCTCCTGTATGATTATCTCTGGATCAGAGGTTCAGTTTTATTAAATGTTGCCATACTTTTTCTCCTTTTCTCTATCCTAGGTCAGTGCACTAACCTGGGGTCAGCAGAGGAGGAGCTGAGTTGTCTCCGTGAGGCACTAACAACTCCAGACCCTGAGGCTCTGTTTCAAGCATCTTCCAAAATGGCTAAGGTAACAAACACTAGGTGACTGTCCTAGTGGCTGTGCACCATTCATTTTCCCTTGTCCAGAGGACTGGAAAAGGGCAAATCTAGTGCCCATCTATAAAAAGGGAAATAAGAACAACCCAGGAAACTACAGACCAGTTAGTTTAACTTCTGTGCCTGGGAAGATAATGGAGCAAGTAATTAAGGAAATCGTCTGTAAACACTTGGAAAGTGGCAAGGTGATAGGGAACAGCCAGCCTGGATTTGTAAAGAACAAATCATGTCAAACCAATCTGATAGTTTTCTTTGATAGGCTAACGAGTCTTGTGGATAAGGGAGAAGGGGTGGATGTGGTATACCTAGACTTTAGTAAGGCATTTGATACAGTCTCGCATGATATTCTTATCAATAAACCAGGTAAATACAACTTAGATGGGGCTACTATAAGGTGGGTGCATAACTGGCTGGATAACCATACTCAGAGAGTAGTTATTAATGGTTCACAATCCTGCTGGAAAGGCATAACAAGTGGGGTTCCACAGGGGTCTGTTTTGGAACCGGCTTTGTTCAATATCTTCATCAACGATTTAGATATTGATATAGAAAGCACGCTTATTAAGTTTGCAGATGATACCAAGCTGGGAGGGGTTGCGACTAATCTGCAGGATAGGGTCACTAATTCAAAATGACTTGGACAAATTGGAGAAATGGTCTGAGGTAAATAGGATGAAGTTTAAGACAAATGCCAAGTTCTCCACTTAGGAAGGAACAATCAGTTTCATACATACAGAATGGGAAGCGACTGTCTGGGAAGGAGTACGGCAGAAAGGGATTTAGGGGTTATAGTGGACCACAAGTTGAATATGAGTCAGCAGTGTGATGCCGTTGCAAAGAAAGCAAACATAATTCTGAGATGCATTAACGGGTGTTGTGAGCAAGACACGAGAAGTCATTCTTCCGCTCTACTCTGCGCTGGTTAGGCCTCAATTGGAGTATTGTGTTCAGTTCTGAGCACCGCATTTCAAGAAAGATGTGGAGAAATTGGAGAGGGTCCAGAGAAGAGCAACGAGAATGATGAAAGGTCTAGAGAACATGACCTATGAGGGAAGGCTGAAGGAATTAGGTTTGTTTAGTTTAGAAAAAAGAAGATCGAGGGGGAACATGATAGCAGTTTTCAGATATCTAAAAGGGTGCCATAAGGAGGAGGGAGAAAACTTGTTCATCTTGGCCTATGGGGATAGAACAAGAAGCAATGGGCTTAAACTGCAGCAAGGGAGATTTAGGTTGGACATTAGGAAAAAGTTCCTAATTGTCAGGGTAGTCAAACACTGGAATAAATTGCCCAGGGAGGTTGTGGAATCTCCATTTCTGGAGATATTTAAGAGTAGGTTAGATAAATGTCTATCAGGGATGGTCTAGACAGTATTTGATCCTGCCATGAGGGCAGGGGATTGGACTCGATGAACTCTCAAGGTCCCTTCCAGTCCTAGTATTCTATGATTCTATGATTGTTTTATGCTTTTGTGATGTCTTTCCACACTTGGAGCGAGCTATGGGAGTGAGGCATTCATGGGTAATCAGTAACATGCTTTTCATAGGTATATGCTATGAATGCCATGTAAAAAACAAACAGATTCCAGACAGTTGCATGAACATGCCCATGCATGTGCGCGCGCACATCCATCCATCCATCCATCCATCCATCCATCCATCCATCCAGGGGGAAAATATGTGAGCGGGACATCAAGCTGAGAAACCAGTCTTGGCACCTTGTGTGTTTACCTGAACCTATATTTGTGTGCATGCATCTCTTTGCATATTTTTATATTTTGTGAAAAGATGTCATGTACATAATAGAATATAAACTGGAAATTTACATCCTGTTTGTCCCATACAATGTTGTGCTAACTGTACAACCTAAGATCTAACCTGATATTATTAGTGTAGAATAGAGATGTGGTAGCTAGAAAGATTACAGAGAAAATTTTAATTGCAACTGCCTTGCCAGATAGGAGCCCAATTAGCAATTTGCTGATGAATACATTATTTTCCAATACAGCTCTTAGGCCTCCTTTCTTAAAAGTACTGGAGCCGACTATCATTGCAATCTTTCCTGTTTTTGATCTGTCCACAGGTGGTTAGTAAGTACTTTCCCTCTGAACAAGCCACAGATTTTATTGAGGCCATACTGGATGGTATGCGGTCTGCTAGCCCCTCCTGTGCCACAGCAGCCGGTCTGTGGATGAAGATCATCCTGAAGGAGTGTGGAGGTGCCATGCTGGATGAGGTAAAATAGAAGCTGGAGAGGTTTTTCTGGCTAACCTGCAGGCTTTCAGGTCTTTGCCATCATTTGCAGTGAACACAAGTCTTGCTGTTTCTCCCCCTGGGATTGGAAGTTAATTCCATCTGTGTTCCTATCCTGAGTCAGGCAATGGGGGAATCAACAGCAGAAGACAGAGATAATCTAACGGTACATCTGCACTAGCTCGTTAGTTCGAGCTCGGTAGGGTAATGAGGGCAAGCGGAGTTGCAAATGAAGCCCGAGATTTAAATATCCCGGGCTTCATTTGCATGTTCCCTGGCGCCACCATTTTTAAATCCCCCTTACTCCAAACCCCGTGCCCGCGGCTACATGCGGCATGGACTAGGTAGTTCAAATTAAAGATCCTAATTCGAACTACCGTTACTCCTCATGGAATTAGGATCTTTAATTAGAACTACCTACTCGGTGCCGCGTGTAGCCGCGGGCACGGAGTTCAGATTAAGGAGGATTTTAAAATGGCAGCACCCGGGAACATGCAAATGAAGCCTGGGATATTTAAATCCTGGGCTTCATTTGCAACTCTGCTTGCCCTCATTACCCTACCTAGCTCGAACTAACGAGCTAGTGTAGCCGTACCCCAAGGGAAAAGGAAGATGCTTGATTAGTTGTCTATCTTGTTGTCACAGTTTCCAGCCATGAAAGGCTTGGAAAAATTAGACTCCGAGTAAAATGCAAAAAGAGAATATCCGGCCCCAAGAGACAAGCTAAGTGAACTACATCTTCGGGCCTCTGATAATGAGGGGTCTCTAAAAATACCCCCAAATTACTAGTTTTTACTTGCCTCTTTGCCTATGTATAGATAGATAGATAGATAGATAGATAGATAGATAGATAGATAGATAGATAGATAACTTTATTATTTCTCTTTTCATTGTCCTTTCTGTTAGAATAATACATGTTTTTTTGGAAATGCAATGAGGCCTCTTTAACTTGACATAGCTTAGGGCCTCAGCATGTCTTAACCCAGTGTTGCAGCCAGGTATGGGCAGAGATATGCATAATTTTTGTGGATTAAATCTATGCAGCCATGTCTAAATACTTGTTTTTTGAAGGGAGGAATTTCTACAAGAACAGCAAATTGCTAAACGACTAAATAAAGGTTTTGGCTCTGCAGAATGAATGCAGAGAATGGAAAAGGGACATTTTTTCTGGTTTTATTCTGTCCAGGTGCCAGCTATCCTGAGGAGAATATACATTCATATGCCTACCATCAAGCAGGGTAGCTTGAGGCAGTTCCTGGTGGAGGCAGTGTCCATTCTAGCCCACCATCACCTAGAGGCAGTGATCTTCAGCCTCCTCACCAAACGTCTGCCGATGGACAGGTATATAGTGCTCCTTACAGTGTTCATTTTGGTAACCATGGATCCCACAGCTTCACTGGAAGATGTAAGGCTTCATTTAAGCCACAGACAGGTTGAGATAATTCCTAAAGGTTAATAGCTTGGGTCTTTCTGCAGAAAGGTCCAAGACCATGTCAAGGTGGGTGCAGGGAGAAATTAAGTTTCATTCTGTTTCCATTAATTAATAGTTGCTTTGGCATCCTAAAGACTTCCCTTTACTGGCATCACTGGAGTGGACTTTTGCCTCTCCAGACCTCTGAACTAACATCACCCTGGAAATTGCCAGTGACTGTTCGTTTTCTGGTAGCATGAAAGCTTCAAATCCAAATTCCTGGCTGATTAGCAAGGATAGGGCACCAGGCTTTTGGTATCAGGAAGGGTATGGCTGCTGGAATGGAGTTGTCATTCTTGGTACTTAAAGACAGGGCGGTAAGCATATCTATCATTTCATTCAAACATCCCTAGCTGAATTATCAGTCATCTGTGCTGGAATCTAAGAACATAAGAACGGCTGTAGTGGGTCAGACCAAATGTCCATCTAGCCCAGGATCCTGTCTTCAGACAGTGGCCAATGCCAGGTGCCCCATAGGGAGTGAACAGAACATGCCCATTCTGGCAAATAGAGGCCAGGGAATGCCATTTGTGAAGAGGTCATGGGCTAGCCACAAATATTTGTTCTCATAGTTGTACATCCAGTTAGTAGGAAGATCATTTTTCTTTCTTCAACTTGTCTCCCAGGCCCTAGATCTTTGGGCATCATATGCTCATGATTCCATATCTACTGAGAAGTAGGAAAACAGGAACTGTGATTAGAGCTCTGTGTCCTTTCCTTCTGAAGTCTAGCATTAATGGTTATGGTGCAGTAAGGCTAGGGTTGTGTCTATACAGCACCCTAAACTTGAAATAAGATGCACAATTTGCACTCCGCAAATTGCCTATCATATTTTGCATAGCCTATTTTGAAATGTGGCGCTTCTACACAGCACCAAATGTCGAAATAATGTGCTATTTCAAGCCATCCCTTATCCCTCATGCAACAAAGTTTATTGGGATGGCAAAATAGTGTGCCCATTATTTTGAAAAATATTTCAAAATAACGGGCTGCTTCTGTAAATGTGGGGTAGGTATTTCGGGATACCTCCAGGATCCCAAAATAGTCATGCACTGTAGAAATGTAACCTGAAATGTAACTTAACTTAGTTCTGTAACTAGAAACTCAATATGTAAAACATGAGGACCATATAAGGAGGACAGCACTCTGAACTTGCTCATCATAGGCAGGGCTTGACAAATAATACAATCTACTCATCCATGGCGTGTAGATTGTAACCTGGAAGAGCCGGGTTCGGGCGATCTGTGCATGCGCAGATCGCCGGACAGCGCGGCTGGTGAGCCCTGATCATAGTCAAGGAGAAAATGTGTTCTTTACTTGAATATGATGCATATAGTCAGAGCCACAAAAGTCTCCAGGGGTCACATATAACCTATGTTAAATTGCAGTAACACCACTGAGCTGTGGAGATCTCTGGGGACAGATCCCTTGCTCGCCCCTCAAGTCCTGAAGGTCCTAATAGAAAGAATAAAGACTCCAACAAGCCAAGAAGGAAGCATGACCTCAGAGACAGAAACTGACCTGCATTTAGCAGCTGCTGCACCTCTCACAGTAAGTTAGACGACAGACATGTATTTCTCTGCTTTGTGACAAACATGCTGATGGAAAGCTAGATGAGTGGTATAATATTGTCATCTGGGCACTTCTTTTCTGAAGTACTGTTTCCTGGATTCCAGCTGTGCTTTCTGTGGCAGATTTAGAGTATGTGGCTGATTCACTTAATAATATCTGGCAATTAGAAAGTCTTTGAATCAGATTTCTTACAGTGCTTTGCAAATGTTTTGTGCAACTCATAACATGCCTTGATAGGTCCTACACATTTTTACAGCTATGGGACGCTAAGGCACACATGGAGTGAATTGCTCTCGGTCATTCATCAAGTTAGTGACAGGAGTGAGAATTTAGTCCAGCAGGTATCAGAAGGGGAGAGCGTGTGATAGTGTTAGGAAGAGACCTCTTCTTTTACCATGCTCTCCTTTCAGGCAACATGTGCCATCTTTGAAGTGGTGTCAGCATTGCAGTTGAGCAAAACTGTGCAGGAGCTGTTCCCGGAGTTGTTCACTGTTCTTCTGCAGCAGATCAGCCAAACCCTAGGACAAAAGATGCCTTTGCCCAGGATGAGACGCCGAAGGAGGTTATTTAGAAAAGGACAACAACTATGTGAGGGCAACCCTTGCAGGTAATTAGAAGAAAGGGAGCAAAACAAAGAGAATCCCAGTACATTTGTGTGACACTCCCCAGGAGTTCTCAGGGTTATGAGGCACCTTACCATCACCTGCTTTTAATATGAGAAAGTCTTGTTTGTGCTTGCTATAGGTCAGTTCCCTGAAACCACCAAGCTCTGGCAACACAAACACTACTATCTAGGCCTCCTCAGGCCTCAGTCTCTTTGTCCTCTCTTTCTGACTACAGCTTAGAGAATCTCTATCAACAGATTCTCCTCTAAGAGAAGTCTCCCTGCGATTTACGTGCATCTCCCCACCAATCGGCTTTCCCCCATCTCTTAGTTTAAAAACTGCTCTACAGCCTTTTAAATGTTTAGTGCCAGTAGTCTGGTTCCACCCTGGTTTAGGTGGAGCCCATCCTTCCTGTATAGGCTCCCCCTCTCCCAAAAGTGTCCCCAGTTCTTGATAAATCCAAACCCCTCTTCCCTACACCATCGTCTCATCCACGCATTGAGACTCTGAAGCTTTGCCTGCCTACCTGGTCCTGCGCATGGAACTGGAAGCATTTCCAAGAATGCCACCATAGAGGTCCTGGATTTCAGTCTCTTTCCTAGCAACCTAAATTTGGCCTCCAGGACATCTCTCCTACCCTTCCCTATGTCATTGAGACCTACATGTACCACGACCACCGGCTCCTCCCCAGCACTACACATAAGTCTATCTAGATGCCTCTAGCATTTTGTCTCTTTTGCTCTCTGTTTCCCTCAAACACTGCTGTGGATGTCCCTTTAGGCAGATTCCTTATTCATGGGAGAATAGGTTTGTTGATTCTATAGCCCCACTCTAGCCAGGCAATCAGGTACATTTCTATCCAATTAGGCTTTCTCTGGGGAAGCTAATTAGTACTAGTAGTTACCAGAGTGCTGACCCCAAGTACAAGCTCTCAGCACCCTGTCACATCTCGCTGGACATAGGGCCCCAAAATATCCATTAGTGATCACTAATCTCTCTGTGTCCCAGCTTTTGAGGTCTGATTGTGAATTTTTTCCATATTACTGTACTGTGCTAGTGCCCATACACCTTGCAGATAGGAGAAAGTGACTGCAAAATGTTGTCCATAGCAACACTAGTAATATGAGATGTATGAGACTGAAATACCTCCTGGGAATTAAGTCCTTCCAAAAACAGTGGTCCCCAGGATACTGTCAATGGATGAACTGTCAATGAACAACAGACCTGACAAGTAACTGGGGTTTCCTGACTGCTTAGGCTGTGCCTTTCTATTGGTTACTACAGTTCTGTGCCTCTTTTCCCCCAGGCTTTCTATTGAAGCATTAGAGGCTGTGCTTCTCAAGGCTATGAATGAGAAGCTGATACGAACTCTCTGGAAGCAGAAAACTTGGATGCTTCTTGAAAATCCGCAGACTCACCATGAGGGGGTGTGTTTGCTGGTGAGGTAAGAGATCTAGGAGACAGCACTTCATCCTCAGGGATCGGCAACAAATAGAGTGACTGACAGGGAACTTTCAGGTATAGCTTTGTGCGGGGTGCCCTGGGTGAGAAACACAGAGCTTCCATGCGTAGGTTTTAGAGTTGTATGGTCATAGCAGCTAAGCTTTTGAAGTGCACAGTCTGCCCCATAAGTGGTTCCTTTTGTCTTCCAGGGTTCTGCAAAGATCTGGACTAATAACAGTGGAGATCATACAGAGCCTCCTTCCCTGGGTAAATTCCCCATCAGAAAAGCAGCGAGTCACCAGCACAGCTTTCTTTGCTCAGGTATGAGCAGTTCCACCATTAGGCTGTTATCTGTTGTTTACCTTTCTCTGAGGAATTGTACAGTTCAGTTCATAGGAATTCATTTTAGATAGTAGAATGTGTCCTTTATAAGGAAATCTCATAAGGAACTTCATGACACCTTTCTTAATCATTTTCTCTTTGTTATTTTTGGGGCCTATACTAGCCTAGCCTAGCTGCCTATTCTAGTTGCTGGTTAAGAGAGAGTGAGCAAGATATAGATAGGCTACGTCTACATTGGCAAGATTTTGCGCAAATAGGGTATGTCTACACTACAGCACTAATTCGAATTAACTTAATTCAAATTAGTTAATTTGAAATAAGCTAATTCGAATGAGTGCATTTAGACCTAAAAACTAATTCGAATGAGCATTTTGCTAATTCGAAATAGCATGTCCACATTGAGTGGACCCTGAAGCGAAGTTAAGGCTGGCCAGAACCAGTGCCGTCAGGGCATCAGGTTAGGACTTAAGGTGTGGAGCTGCTTCCTCAGGCTAGCCGAGGGCTGTGCTTAAAAAGACCTGACCCCCACCCCGGACAGACAGTTCTCAGGATTCCCCGCTTGCATGTCTAACTCGATGGGGACATCAAAGCAGTCCTGTCTTGGAGTGCCCTGAATGCCCACACTCGGCACATTTCAGCACTCGACCATCAGCCCGGCTGCACTTGCTGCAGGCTGCCATCTGGGGGAGGTCAATCAGGGGGCTATCAGGATCCAGGAGGCCCTACAGGAAAGCTTCCACCCCGAGGAGCCCGCAGAGCCACCCCAGTCCTCCCCATCGGGGGCTCGTGCCCCATTCCTCCCTCACCTCCTTCCACTTACCCTTCCCGAGCCCCCTCTTCCTGATGTAAAAAATAAAGGACATGTGTTCAAAAATAGAAACTCTCTTTATTTAACAAAACTGGGGGCGGAGGGGATTAACCTCTGGGGGACTGGGAAAAGGAGGTGGGAGAGGGGAAGAAAGAGGGTGGGAGAGGGGAGGTGGAAACCTGGGAGGAGGGAGCTGGAAGGGGGAAGCCAGGGGAAGAAGGAGGAGGGGAAGTATAAAACTATGGTACGCCATATCTTCAGAACTGTGTACAGATGTGGTCTTCTCACCTCAAAAACGATATGGCCTTGGAAAGGGTTCAGAAAAGGGCAAGTACAATGATTAGGGGTTTGGAACAGGTCCCATATGAAGAGAGGCTACAGAGATTGCGACTTTTCAGCTTAGAAAAGAGGAGACTGAGGGGGGATATGATAGAGGTCTATAAAATCATGAGTGGTGTGGAGAGGGTGCATAAAGAAAAGTTCTTCATTAGTTCCCATAATATAAGGACTAGAGGACACCAAATGAAATGAATGGACATCAGGTTTAAAACTAATAAAAGAAAGTTCTTCTTCACACAAAGTTCTTCTTATAGTCAACCTGTGGAACTCCTTGCCACAGGAGGCTTTGAAGCCTAGAACTATAACAGAGTTTAAAGAGAAGTTAAATAAATTCATGGAGGTTGGGTCCGTGGAGTGCTATTAGCACAGGGGGTAGGAATGGTGTCCCTGGCCTCTGTTTGTGGAAGGCTGAAGATGGATGGCACGAGACAAATGGCTTGGTCATTGTCTTCGGTCCATCCCCTCTGGGGTACCTGGTGTTGGCCGCTGTCGGCAGACAGGCTACTGGACTAGATGGACCTTTGGTCTGACCCAGTACGGCCATTCTTATGTTCTTATGTACTAAGCGAAGGGCTCAGGGTCGGGGGTCTCACTGGAACAACTTGATTTTCATGCAAACCTGCTCCTGGGTTTGGATGTGGCCTTTGGTGGCCAGGCTGGCAGCTATCCTGCCCTAGACGGCTGCATTCCTGTGCCTAGTGTGGAGGTCGTGGACGCTGGAGGCCTCCCCCCAAACCTCGATAATGTCCACGATCTCTGCACTAGACCAGGCAGGCGCCTGCCTCTTGTGGCCCTGGGCAGGCTCCTAGGAGCCGCCAGCCTGGTCCTGGGAAGAGGCGGAGGGCTGGGTGGCAGCAGGTGGCTGGCTCATGCCATGCCAGGTGCAGGGTCTGCTGGCTGGGTGCTGGCAGGCTTGCCACTGGCACAGGCACTGTAGCCAGACCATGCCCCTTTAAGGGCTCTGGGGCTCGGAGAGGGGCAGAAAAGTTTCCCTGGTTTGGCCCAGAGTGGCCATCAGGGCAACCTGATTAGGGTTAGCCTCCAACTAGTTCGAATTAAGTGGCTACACAGCCCTTAATTTGAACTACACAATTCGAACGAGGCGTTACTCCTCGTAGAATGAGGTTTACCTAGTTCAAATTAAGCGCTCCGCTAGTTCGATTTAAATTCGAACTAGCAGTTTGTATGTATAGCCGCTATTAAAGTTCATTCGAACTAACGGCTGTTAGTTTGAATTAACTTTGTACTGTAGACATACCCATACTTTTAACGCAAGAGTTTTTGCGTTAGAATATTTGCGCAAGAGAGCGTCTACACTGGCATGTGCTGTTGCGCTAAGAGGCGCTTTTCTGCAAAATCATCCGTGCCAGAATAGACGCTCTCTTGCGAAAGAAAGCTCCGATGGCCATTTTAGCCATTGGGCTTTCTTGCACAAGAAATTAATGTGGCCTGTCTACACTGGCCTCTTGCGCAAGAACAGTTGCACAGGAGGGCTTTTTCCTGAGCGGGAGCATCATAGGTTTTGCGCAAGAAGCACTGATTTTAGACATTAGAATGTCAGTGTTCTTGTGCAAGAACTCCCCACCAGTGTAGACAGGCAGCTGCTTTTGCGCAAAATCATGCCAATGTAGATGTAGCCATAGAATTTGAATTACTAGACCTTTTCTGACAATTCCTAGGGCTAATACTGACCAACAGCTCCTGATTTTGGTCTAGCTCAGCAAATCTTCTAAATGAATCTAGTGTCCTAATACTATAAAATAAGCAACATACAAATACATTAACATCTATCTTAGATTCTCATGAATGTAGAATAATAGATTCATAGATCATTAGAACTGGAAGGGATCTTGAGAGGTCTTCGAGTCCAATCCCCAGCCATCACGGCAGGACCAAGCACAGTCTAGATCATCCCTGACAGGTGTTTGTCTAACCTGCTCTTAAATATTTCTAGTGATGCAAATTCCACAACCTCCTGAGGCAATTTATTGCAGGGTTTAACCACCCTGACAGGCAGGACGTTTTTCCTGCTGTCCAACCTAAACTTCCCCTGATGTAATTTAAGCTCATGGCTTCTTATCCTATCCTTAGAGGCCAAGGAGAACAATTTTTCTCCATCTTCCTTAAAACATCCTTTTAGAAACTTGTATTATCTGAGTACTTCAAAATGAGAATGTAGTATCTGAGTGCCTCAAAACTCTTTAAAAGTATGTATCCCTACAACACCCCTGTGAGGCAGGGAAACACTATTAGTCCCATTTTGCAAACAGGAAACTGATGCACAGAAGGCCTAAGTGACTTGCCCAACATCATCTAGGAAGTCTTTGAGGGTGCAGGAAATTGAACTGGAACCTCCTAAGTCCTAGGCTGCTGACCACTGGAGCATCCTCCCTCTCCACAGCCTTGCTATAACGTCTGTGTCATATTTCACATTTACGCTGTCGCTATTTTAGAGGCTCATCTGGTGGTTCTAGGAATCTGTTTGTGCCCCCAAATCTTTCTACACCCCACCTAGGAAAGGAGTCACAAACGTGGGTTTTCAAGGTCTGCCTAGAGAGGCCTCATGAAAGCTGCCAATCAGAGCCCAGCTGGCTCAGATCTATGGAGCTACAGGGCTTTATTAGGTCAGTTCCTTTCAGGAAGTGGAGGGCCAAGAAAGGATGCTATTCTCTGGCCAAACCAATTCACAGGGGTTTATTTCAGGCAGCATTTTCTGAAGCTGAATTTGCAGAGAGAGAGTCCTTACGAGCCTTCAACATATAATTAGAGGGAGAAACTGAAAGTGGCCCCATAGGAAGAACCCAAGGAAAAAGTAGCAATAAACTGAAATGAAGCAATGACTCGCTGCTATTTCTAGGTTGGAACCAAGAGTAGTGGGCAGGCCCAGGTTCCCCAGTGGCATAAACCCGATGAAGGGGACAAGGCTTATGGAGAGGTTGAACAAAGAACAGAATATAAAGGGTCCAGAGTTGGGGCTGAAGACCCTAGTGAGGGCAACAGGACCTAAAAGGCATTTGTTTGGACTTTGGGACTTGGCCAGAGGGCTGAGCCATGGAAGACTCACTAAGATCGACTGGCAGGATGCACCTGGGCGAGAAAAGGACTGTGGTATCAAATGCAGTCACTGAGAGGCTTTCAAGGGATGAGCAATCCCCCATTATAGTGCCTAAAAGGAAAAAATCCATGTTTTTAACACAGTACTCATTCATATAGAATAATAAATTACAGTGTATTACGTGTCTCCTCAAATTATATTCGCTATCTTAATGAACATATTAGAGCTAATGGACATGTTGATTTTATTTCAGCTAATGACTGATCCCATACTCAGGGAGAAGAAGATCCTTAAGTCTGTGTTACATATATTAGAAGAAAGGTCACGGGACAATAACAGCATTGTCCGTCAAATGGCTGTAAGAGGCCTAGGCAATTTAGTCTATGGGGCACCTGAGAAGGTAAGATAGAATACTGAATACAATGCAGCATAACTAGAGAAACTAAAGGAAACAATTGCTCAGGATTTACAGAGGCCATGCACAATGCACTAGGCCAACTTCTGCTCTCTCATACCCCTGTAACCTCTTTGCAGTCAATACACAGCAGGTTTGTTCCCTTGGTAAGCTGGGCATAAGGAAACAATATGGACTTAATATGATCATATGTAAATGTATACTCCCAGGAATGAAGAGTGTAGGCTTTATTTCCAAGATGAGAGATTCTATTCCAGGAAACAGAGACACTAAAAAACTCAAATCATGATAGATAATCAGCTGAACGTAAGCGCCCAGTACAAAGCTGTGACCAAAAGAGCTGAGGTGATCCTCGGAGGCATAGACAGAGGGATTCTGAATAAGAATAAAGAAGTTATTTTACCTCTGCTTATGGCACTGGTGTGAGAACTGCTAGAATACTATGTCAGGATCATGCCTGCAATTCAAGAAGGATGCTGATAAATTGGAGAAGAGTCACAAGAATTTTCAAAGGGCTAGAAAATGTGCCTTTAGATTCAATGGGGGGGGGGGGGGCGGGGAATGAAGCTAAACTAATTCAGACTGCTAGTAAGGCATACATTTTAATGGTAATTTTAATCATTGGAACCATTTACCAAGGGTTGTGGTGGGGTCTCTATCAGTAGCAACTTTAAAAACAAGATGGGCTGTTTTTCTAAAAGAGGTGCTCTAGTCAAACAGACATTATTTTGGGGAGGTTCTGTGTTGTGAAGGAGGTCAGACTGAATGATCACAATGGTCCCTTTTGGCCTTCAAATCTAAGTAATTAGAAATCTAATAGGATTACATAGGCGTAATATGGCACAGAGTTTGGCTTATTGTAGCTAGTACCTGATGTAAAATATAGCTATAGGTCACTAGGGGGCAGATGAAATTCCCACTGCTTCATAATTGCTAAAAAAACATATTAGAAATGTGGTTAGTGGAAAGTGTTTTTTAATGTCATACGTCTGAACAGGTGAAAAAGTACAAGAAGTTTCTTCTGGAGGCACTGATCAGGACTTTAGAAGACACTTTCAGTTCTGAAGTCGTCGAAAGCATGAAGGCACTGGCCAAAGTCCTAAAGGAGCTGAAAGGGAAGGACATAGGTTCTTCCTTCAGAGACCTCACCACACAGATCCGGAAGTACTTCGATAATGTACGTGAACAGAAGCCTTCAACCCCAGTTCAGCTGACATTGATGAGGCTCCATTTACAATGCATGATGTGTCCTCACTGGGCATTGTTCATGTCAGAATGAAGTGATTTTAGGCCTTAGGGAAGAGATGTGTTTTATGGAGGAGCAGAGAATTAAGAAAATGAGGATGCCATCCCTGCTCCTTCAGTCTCACCCTTCTGTTCATCTTTATTTCCAATGAGAATGGCAAAGGAAGTATGAATACTAGATTAGGTAGCTGCATAACAAGGAAAATGGGCATACAGGGTGTAATAGACTGTTTTGGGCCTGCTCCATACGATTTTTATGTCAGATGGTTGAAATTATTCCATTTTGCAGAGAAGTTTGAGATTTCAAATTTTGGTTTTGTTCCTATTTGGGGGACACACCCCCCAGCCCAAATTTCAAAACTCTTTGTGAAACAGTAATACTATTCTCAACCCAGCTCTACTGGGAGCCTTGCCTGAGGGCAGTCTACTGGCAGACTATGCTGGAGACAGGGAACCTGGAAACACTGGGAATTAGAGGTGCCAGGGTGCACATTTCCTGGCTCCTTGTCAGCCTGCCAGACAGGCTGTTCTGAAGGTGAGGGCCAGGAAGCCCAAGATCCCAGTCAGCCTGCTAGATGGGTCACCAAGAAGCTGACCAAGTACCCCTACTTGGCTTCTGGAAGAATTTTGTCAAAATTGAACTGTCTTCAAAGTATTTTGATGAATCAACACATTTGGCCCAAACTTGATTAATTCCAGTTCTTCTAAACTTCTGTCGTTGGAATCACTCTACCCTAATGTAGAAGAGACAGCTGTGCTAGATACATGATGTGGTTATTTCTTCGTTACCAACCTGTGTGGCTTTCTTGGCTATAGGAGGACAACACTCTTCGTGCATTGGCCTTTGTCCTGTTTGGTATCCTGGCCGGCTCTGCAAAGAGAAAATGGAAGGACTATTTTGCCAAGCAGGTTAGACAGAGCTGGGTCACGCTTCTGCTGCACCTGCAAGATCCAAGCCCTGAGGTTTCAATGGTAAGAATGACAGTGACTTAATTACTAAGCAAAAAGAATCTTCCTCCTGATGCCAGGGGAGCTCTGCTATTCCTTCCCGCAGTGGAGACCTAAATTCTTCCCTCAGTTCATTGCCCTCCTTTTGAGTTAATCCCAGACAGGCTGGTCCTTAGCAGCCAGGGTTGTCTCACTGGAGTTCAGGATAGGTCATGGGTCTGATCCCAAGAGTTCATTCCTGCCTATCTCTGCACCCCACGTTCCTGCCTCCCCACAACAGAGGAAAGACCACAGCTATGCCTAGTGAAGCAGCTTTCATAGCTACATCCGTTCTGAAAAAACATTGCTGCTATCTCCAGTTTTCAGTATTATAAAATCATAGAACCATAGGTTTGGAGGAGACCTCAGGAGGTCACTGAGTCCAACCTCCTGCCCAAAACAGGACCAGCCTCAACTAAACAATCCCAGCCAGGGCTTTGTCAAGCTAGGATTTGAAAACTCTAGATTTAGAGGTTCCGTTGCCTCCCTAGGTAACCCATTCCAGTGCTTCACCACCTTCCTAGTAAAATAGTTTTTCCGACTATCCAACCTAGACCTCCCCCACTGTAACTTGAGACCATTGCTCCTCATTCAGTCATCTAGTACCACTGAGAACAGCCTCTCTCCATCCTCTTTGAAATCCCCCTTCAGGTAGTTAAAGCCTTCTATCAAAGCTCCCCTCACTCTTCTCTTCTGAAGACTAAATAATCCCAAATCCCTCAGCCTCTCCTTGTAAATCATGTGTTCCAGCCTCCTAATCATTTTTGTTGCCCTCCGTTGGACTTTCTCCAATGTATCAACATTTTTTAAGTAATGGGGTGCCCAGAATTGGATGCAATACTCCAGAAGTAGAATCCCTTTCCCCCTATTAAAGTCATGCTGGCATATTTTCTGTCTATTACTTCAGGGGAATCCCTTTTATTCTTGGGGTAGATGAGCAGTCAAGGACATGAGTTCCATTTGAATGAGCACAATACGTGTTATGGAACAATTCAATGGTGCAACCCTCTTTTTCAGGAGTGCAGAGCTACATTTCATCTCTGTGCCCCATTTTTGGGACTGAAGAGGCTCCAAACTATACTTAATGAGCATCTTAGTTGGAGAACCGAGCTGAACCCTGAGGAGCTCCAGATGGATATCTGCAGACACCTTGTGAGTGACCTATAGAATTATATGAGATTATTGACAGCATAGGCTTGTGGTGTAGAAGCAGGGGGAATGTGTGATGGGCAATGGAAGTATCTATGGGTATGTCTACGCTACAAAGTTAGTTTGAACTAACGGACGTTAGTTCGAACTAACTTTCATAGGCGCTACACTAGCGCTCCGTTAGTTTGAATTTAATTCGAACTAACGGAGCGCTTAGTTCGAACTAGGTAATCCTCATTCCACGAGGATTAAGCCTAGTTCAAACTTACTAGTTCGAATTAAGGGCTGTGTAGCCCCTTAATGCGAACTAGTGGGAGGCTAGCCCCCCCCAGGTTTCCCTGGTGGCCACTCCGGCCAACACCAGGGAAACTCGTATGCCCCCCTCCCGGCCCCGGACCCCTTAAAGGGGCACGGGATGGCTACGGTGCCCATGCCAGGTGCAAGCCTGCCAGCACCCAGCAGGCAGACCCTGCACCTGGTGCGGATCGAGCCACCCACCCGATGCCCCCCAGTCCTCCCCCTCTTTCCGGGACCAGGCTGGCGGGTCCTGGGAGCTTGCCCGGGACCGCAAAAGGCGGGCTCCCTCCTGGGCTAGTGCGGACATCGTGGACCTCGTCCACGATCTCCGCACTAGGCACAGGAAGGTGGACGGCTAGGGCAGGAGAGCTGCCAGCCTGGCCACCCAGGAGCAGGAGTGCATGAAAATCAAGGTGGTCCACTGAGACCCCCAACCCTGAGCCCTGAGCTTACAATGGCCATCCTGGGTCAGAACAAAGGTTCATCTATCCCAGTAGCCTGTCTGCCGACAGCGGCCAACCCTAGGGACCCTGGAGGGGATGGACCGAAGACAGTGACCAAGCCATTTGTCTCGTGCCATCCCTCTCCAGCCTTCCACAAACTTTGGGCAGGGACACCACTCCTACCCCCTGGCTAATACCACTCCATGGACCCAACCTCCATGGTTTGATCTCACTTCCCTTTAAACTCTGTTCTAGTTGTAGCCTTCACAGCCTCCTGCAGCAAGGAGTTCCACAGGTTGACTCTGTGCTTTGTGAAGAACAACTTTCTGTTACTAGTTTGAAGCCTGTTACCCATTCCTTTCCTTTGGTGTCCTCTAGTCCTTCTTTATGGGAACTAATGAAGAACTTTTCTGTATGCACCCTCTCCACCCAACTCCTGGTTTTAGAGACCTCTATCCTGTCCCCCCTCCGTCTCCTCTTTTCTAAGCTGAAAAGTCCCAGTCTCTTTAGCCTCTCTTCATATGAGACCTGTTCCCAACCCCTGATCATTTTAGTTGCCCTCCCCTCTGCCACCCTCTCTCTTCCCCTCTCCCACCCCCTTTTCCCAGTCTCCCCCAGTTTTGTTCAATAAAGACAGATTCCATTTTTGAACACAATTGTCCTTTATTTTGTACATCAAGAAGAGGGGCTAGGGAAGGGTAAGTGGAAGGAGTTGAGGGCGGAATGGGGTACGCGCCCCCGATGGGGAGGACTGGGCTGGCTCTGCGGGCTTTTGTGGTGGAAGCTCTCCTGCAGCCCCCCAATTGCCCCATCTCCCCAGATGGCAGGCTGCGGCAAGTGCAGCCGGTCTGATGGCCAAGTGCTGTGATGTGCCCAGTGTGGGCACTCCGGGCACTCCAAGCCAAGACTGCTTTGCAAGCGGGGCACCCCTGAGAACTGTCTGTCCGGTGTGGGGGTTGGGACCCTTTAAGCACAGCCCTCGGCTAGCCTGAGACAGCATCTCCACGCTCTTAGTCCTCCTCTGATGTCCTGCCGGCACTGCTTCCGGCCATCCTTAAGCCCTGTTCAGGGTCCACTTAATGTGGACATGCTAGTTCGAATTAGTAAAACGCTAATTCGAGCTAGTTTTTTAGTCTAGATCCGTTAGTTTTAATTAGCTTAGTTCGAATTAAGTAATTCGAACTAAGTTAGTTCGAATTAACGTTGTAGTGTAGACGTACCCTATTAGAGTGGGATACAGGACTGAGGGTGAGAGGAATGTAAATCTGCCATAGATTCCCACTTTCCCCACTTCTACACAGCCTCCTGTCCTTTCTTTTATTTACTTGTTTAAATTAAAAAAAAAAGTCTGAGTGAGTCCAATAACTGACAGCAGTGGCAAGAGGAACACAGACTGTTTACTTGTGGTTTGTAAAGGCATGTGTTGGCAGTCAAAGGGCATTTCTAGCCAGAGAGAGCTCATGTGTCCCTGATTTTCTCTAGGCCAAAGAGAAGGCTGAGCTACTGGAGAACTTTTACAAAAGCACCATCACATACTTCTGCAGCAGCTGGGAAGAGATCCGGGCAGTTGCAGCCAAGTTAGCTGGTGAGAGAAAGTGTGCCGTGTCCCTTTTGGTATTCCCTTTGAGGTAGACAGAAAAAGTCCCTGTGTGCAGCACTGAGCTACTATTAATCTCTCCGTGCTGTGACTTCTCATGCATAAATGGAGATGTTAATGTTCTCCTACTTCTCCAGTGTGGTGTTAGGAGGAATTTGTAATTTGCAATAGAATGCTTTGAGATGGCGCAGTCATTTAGTAGCAGAGGCTGGCACACTGTCACGTAGGGTATGTTTATTCTCCGATCAAACTAGTGTGCTAAAAATAGAGTAGCTGTGGCAGGAGTAGCAGGAGGGGTTAACTATTCCAAGGATGATCCCATCCAAACCCAAAAGTCTGTTCTCAAGGTGGCTAGCTCCTCCGACTGCTTCTGTCATCTGACCTGCACTCTATTTTTAGTAGTCCGAGTTAGTGTGGACTCAAACTATAGACCTAAGCTCAGTGTTGTTCACTGTTCCTTACTGGTGCTTCATCACTGGGAGGTAGGCAGGCCACCGCCACACAGTGCCTGCTGTTGCAGGTTCCTGATTGCCTTGCCCAGGAAGCACTAGATTCCTCCCCTTTAGCCCTGTGCCATCCTTTCCTTAGCACACCCATGCAAGCCAGGCAAGCATTGTGGCCTAATTAATGTATCCATGTGAGATCCTTGCTTAGTACGCACTTATTCCTGGCCCCAGCCCTTTGTTCACACCACTAGATTAATACACTAGCCTAGTATATCTCCACTAACTGACAGCAGTGGCAAGAGGAACATAGATTGTTTAAAGCAAATGAGGTTTTATGTAAACATTCTTAATTTGTTTCTCTTCTTCTCTTCAGTGTGGACGCTAAACTTGTCTAGTATTTTCTTGCCTACAGCTCACCTTAGACCCACAATAGAAGCCAAAGGGCCAATGTTATCACCTTGCACTTAACAAGAGAAGGTTTTTTATTGATGTTTATTTTACACTGCTTATTTAGGCATCATCCTGGAACATACGGACACCAAGAATATGAAATGGCTGGACATGGAACATCTGTTGACCTGTAAGTAACAAATACAGGTGAAATCCTTTTCATTAGTGAGTTATAAAGAAATTTAGCTGACAAGCAAGCAGTAACTGATACCACAGGTGTGAAGTGCATCAGCCACACATCAAAGGACAGATTCAGCTTTAGTCTGCTCTGAAAGAGGTACGTCTACACTACAGCGTTAATTCAAGTTAACTTAATTCGAAATAGTTAATTTGAATTAAGCTAATTCGAATTATGCATCTATACACAAAACCTATTTCAAAATAGCATTTTGTTATTTTGAAATAGCGCGTCCACACTGAGTGGACCCTGAACCGAAGTTCAGGCTGGCCGGAACCAGTGCTGGCAGGGCATCAGGTTAGGACATAGTGTGTGGGGCTGCTGCCTCAGGCTAACTGAGCTCCGTGCTTCACGGGACCCTACCCCCACCCCGAACAGACAGTTCTCAGGGTTCCCCGCTCGCTTGTCTACCCCGATGAGGGAGAGCAAAGCAGTCCTGTCTTGGAGTGCCCTGAGTGCCTGCACTCGGGACACCACAGCACTCGGCCACATGGAGCCAGAGCTGCCCCTGGGCACACCGGTGCGTCTCGTAGGGTTGTTGCCATCAGCCCAGCTGCACTTGCTGCAGGCTACCGTCCGGGGAGTCCATCGGGGGGCTGTCAGGATCCAGGAGGCCCTGCAGGAGAGTGTCCACCCCGAGGAGCCCTCAGAGCCACCCCGGTCCTCCCCACCGGGGGCTCGTGCCCCATTCCTCCCTCACGTCCATCTACTTACTCCTCCCTAGCCTCCCTTCCTGATGTCAAATAAAAGACATGTATGTTCAAAAATAGAAACTGGGTTTATTGAACAACAGGCTGAACCTCTGGGGAGACTGGGAAAAGGAGGTGGGAGAGAGGAATAGAGTGGGTGGGAGAGGGGAGGGTGAAACCTGGGAGGAGGAAGTTGGAAGGGAGAAGCAAAGGGAAGAAGGGGGAAGGGAAGATCAGGGCCCAAGGTTGGGGGTCTCACCGCACCAACTTGATTGTCATGCAAACCTGCTCCTGGGTTCGCATGTGGCCTTTGGTGGCCAGGCTGGCAGCTATCCTGCCATTGACGGCCGTGTTCCTCTGTCTAGTGCGGAGATCATGGATGCTGGGGCATCCCTCCCAAACCTGAATAAGGTCCATGATCTCCACCCTGGACCAGGAAGGCACCCGCCTTCTCCAGCCCCTGTCAGGCTCCTGGGTGCTGGCAGACTGCTCCTGAGGAGCAGTGGAGGGTTGGCTGCCAGTGCCTTGCTGGCTCACGTTTTGTGGCTACTGGCTCAGGGGCCCCGGTGGCCACTGCTGGCTCTTGGCTGGTAGGCTTGGATCTGGCACGGGCCAGGGTCTATCCCTTTAATGGCTCTGGGGCCAGGGGGAGAGGAGAGGAAGTTTTCCTGGTTGTGCCCAGAGTGGCCACCAGGGCTCCCTGGGAAGGGCTGGAGGCCCCCTATTTTGAATTAATTGTCTACACAGCACTTAATTTGAAATAGCTATTTCAAATTTGGTGTTACTCCTCGTAGAATGAGGTTTACCAAATTTGAATTAAGCGCTCTGCTATTTCGAATTAATTTCGAAATAGCGGTTTGCATGTATAGATGCTATTAAAGTTAATTCAAAATAACAGCTGTTATTTTGAATTAACTTTGCGGTGTAGACGTACCTGGAGGAAACTGCAGCCAGTGTGATATAAGTCAGTGCATCTCCTGGCTACCCTGGCAATGCCTCTTCCCAACCTGTGTGATCCACTCTTTGGGCTCCATCGGCTCCCTGGGAGCCACTTTTTGCTACCCCAAACTCCACACCATCAGATTTATTTCTGTCAGGAGATGTAAAATAACTTAAAAGCAGAAGCTATTGAGTCAATGGAGCACCTTCCAATTGGATGAGTTTCTGGTAGGGTCAGGGTCTCCCCTCTCCCCCCTCCTCCATCTCAGTTTGGAGCTTGGAAGGATCCCAATGGAGGAACCTAAAGCTTTGTTTGTACAGAGAGCTTCTGGAGCTTGGTACTCACTGGTACTAAATCTCCAGCTACTGCAGGCATAGGTGACTATATGAAAAGTGAGTCATATTCTCTGTAATTCCAGCTCTCCAGGTCCTACAGAATGACCCAAGTCCCATTGTCCAGCTGGTGGCAACTCAGGTCCTAAGAGACATCTGACCTGGATGAGTGCTCGGGGAATGAAGCACAGACAAATAGAAGAAAGAGCTCCTGCTTCTGTTTCCAGCTTGCACATCATATACTTGGGTGGGAAGCTAGACTGAACGCTATATCTGCTAGCTGTCTATGGGGTAGGGGAGTAGTATAAGGGCCCTACCATCAATCAAACATTAGCCCCGCCCCCTGACCCTGGAAGTCCCCCCCCCCCCGACTCCCCGGAAGTCCCTTCTCCCTTGTCACTGGCAGTCCCGCCCCTGGAGGGTAGTACATCCGGGTCGAGAGGGACAGGTGACCGGAAGTAAAAAAGGATGTCATGTGACCCCGGTTAGGCCCGTCCCCTGTCACCGGAAGTCCCGCCCTTGGGGGTAATACATCCGGGGTAAAGAGGGGCAGGTGACCGGAAGTAAGGGGTGTCATGTGACCCCTCTAAGGACTTGCCCCTCCTCCCTCTACCAATCAGGAAGGGCTTTCCCCGTAGGAACGCCCCGCGAACCGCTTTGACCAATCGGAGGGCAGTTCCGGGAACGGATGACCCGCCCAGAAGTGGGTCGTGTGACCCCTCTAAGAACTCAACCCGCCTCCCTCCACCAATCAGGAGGAGTTTTTTCCCTGTAGGACCGCCTCGTGAACTGCTTTGACCAATCGGGGGGCAGTTCCGGGAACGGATGACCCGCCCAGAAGTGGGTCGTGTGACCCCTCTAAGAACTCACCCTGCCTCCCTCTACCAATCAGGAGGGTTTTTTTCCCTGTAGGACCGCCCCACAAATCGCTTTGACCATTCGGGGGGTGCAGTTCTGGGACCCGTTGACCAGACCGGAAGCTGGTCGTGTGACCCCTCTAAGAGCTTCCCGTGACACCCTCTGTCAATCAGAGCATAGCACTTCCCCATAAGTTCTAGCGCCACACAAAAGAGGCCATCTTGTTCCAAGATACAGCTAGGACACCGCAGCGGCACGCCCACGCTGTCTGAGCACGTTCCGCTCAAGCAGAGGCGGCAACAATACCTGCAAGAGTGGTCATGACTGTATACTGTGTGGCAAAACTCACAATAATTTTTCGCTCCGAACAACTTTTTCACATCCAGAACCCCATAGTAATGCTCATCTCCGCCAAGCGCCGCGCGCCCGGGGCCGGTGCTCCCCCCGCAAGTGCCACGCGCCCGGGGCCGGGGCCGGCGCTCCCCCCGCCAAGCGCCACGCGCCCGAGGCCGGCACTCCCCCTGCCAAGTGCCGCGCGCCCGGGGCCGGCGCGCCCCCCCGTGCAAGCGCCACGCGCTATGTGCCCAGGGCCAGGTCAGCCCCGAGCACCTGGCGGGTGCATGCAAATGCCCCTGCGGGCGCCATAGCGCCCGTGGGCACCGTGTTGGGGACCACGGACCTACGGCAATAACAGTATTTAATAAGATTTCCAAACACAGTTCAGCACATAGGCCCTGGAGCTTGCAGTTTATACCCTCTGGAGTCCAAGTCAAACAGTCATGGTACCGCTGGGCTGGCGCATTTATGACACAACCCTCACAGTCCTCAAAAAGCTTTTCCTTAAGACAGTGACTAAGGACGGTATAAACACCAACGCGTACAATAGAGCGCATAACTTTTTTACGCTTATGATGTGGCACTGGCTCAACTAGGTCAATGCACAGCCACCTCCTGAATTCTTCATGGCCGTCATCCTAGGCGTTCTCTTCAATGCTTTGTATCGGTGTTGAGCAAAAACAAGGTGGGCCCGGTTCGTCTTCCTCGTCCGATGCAATGCTGTCCTGGGTCTGACGGTCAGCTAGAAAGGCATCGTCAAGCTGTCAAAAGATTGCCAGAAAGAAATAATGTAAGACGCTCTGGTCATTTTTTTTTTAAAGTTTACAAAATCCCGGATTCCTAACCCCATGATGCCCCAACTTCGATCTTTCATTTACCTATTTGGCTTCTTTTCCATGCGTCTTGTCCGACTCCTGGGAGCCATGGGCACCTTCTTCCTCCAGGCTATCTAGCTTGTCTGGCTGCATCGTGAGCGGTTGGGTTTCGGTGTCAGATATTGGTGTATCCATCAGCGGGTGGGTCAAAGGGCTCCCTTCAACTTCTCCTTCCTCCTCGGAACTGTCGCTGATGTAGCGCTTTCTTCTCGGCACCAAAACAAAGTTGGTGAAAGAAGCCATGTTTCCGCTCAGCGTTTGCACGCTCTCTGAAACACGCGCTCTTGGAACAAGATGGCCTCTTTTGTGTGGCGCTAGAACTTACGGGGAAGTGCTATGCTCTGATTGGCAAAGGGTGTCACGGGAAGCTCTTAGAGGGGTCACATGACCCGTCTTCGGTCTGGTCAACGGGTCCCGGAACTGCACTCCCCGGATTGGTCAAAGCGATTTGTGGGGTGGTCCTACAGGGAAAAAACCCCTCCTGATTGGTAGAGGGAGGCAGGGCGAGTTCTTAGAGGGGTCACACAACCCACTGCTGGGTGGGTCATCCGGTCCCAAAACTGCCCCCCGATTGGTCAAAGGGGTTCGCGGGGCGGTCCTACAGGGAAAAACCCCCTCCTGATTGGTGGAGGGAGGCGGGGCAAGTTCTTAGAGGGGTCACACAACCCACTGCGGGGCGGGTCATCCGGTCCCAGAACTGCCCCCCCGCTTGGTTAAAGCGGTTCGCGGGGCGGTCCTACAGGGGAAAAACCCTTCCTGATTGGTTGAGGGAGGCGGGGCGAGTCCTTAGAGGGGTCACATGACACTCCTTACTTCCGGTCACCTGCCCCTCTTGACCCCGGATTTATTACCCCCAAAGGCAGGACTTCCGGTGACAGGGGACGGGCCTAACGGGGGTCACATGACACCCGGTCAGCTGTCCCTCTTGACCCGGATGTACTACCATCCAGTGGCCGGACTTCTGGTGACAGGGGAGAAGGGAATTCTGGCGGTCAGGGGGCGGGACTTCCGGGATCAGGGGGCAGGGCTAACGTTTGATTGATGGTAGGGCCCTTATACTACTTAGGGGATTCCACATGCCGGGGGAATTCACTAAGGGTGGCTTTAATTGGCATTTAAGCATCTAACTGTGGATTTTGGTGATTTCCTTTAGATATCCAGGGCCTTTAACTGTGCTTGTATTGTCCAGTCTCATAAGTTGCTGAGTGTCCTCAAACTCCCTCTGATGATATTGGGAGTTCAGAACACTCTGCCCTTCAAAGAAGGTACTCAGCAGATATCATTCGTCCTCCAAATTTAGAGGCTATGATCCTCCACCTCATAGAAAAAGTTTCCTGAATAGTTAGGTTTCTAGTCTCTCTCAGCACTTTACTCTTGCCCTCCTGGGTTCTGGGCCTATGAGGAGTCACCAGACAACAGTTAGCAAAGGAGGGTAAAAGGCTGAGGGGGTCTGGGATATCATTGTCTGTGGTTCTCAATGGGGAGAGAATCTTCCTGTGATGGCTGAATATGGGAAGGGGATCAGTGTTTTCCCCTGTTGAATTGACACTTTCTGATAATTCACTATATTAGGTAATAGGAGTTCCCCTAATCTTGTGGTGTTTCCTGTTTTGGAGATTGTTTTCCATTCCATATCCAGCAGCTTAATCCCAACCCATATTATTATATTTATTAAGGGGCATTGTACAAATGCTGATGACTCTTTAAGTTTATTTCTCAGGTGCTGGCCATGCTGTGTCTCACAAACAGTCACCTGTAAATAACCCTCCCCTGTAAATAATATAGTGTTTGTATTTACTGTGCACATGTTTCCAATTAAACTCTTTGAAGTATCTGTTTCAATTACTCAGGGGCCTGATTTCTTCTTTCAGAGTATGTCTACACTACAGCATTATTTCAAAATATCTTATTTCGAAATAGCGCGTCTACACACAAAATGCATTTTGAAATAGCGTTTTGCTATTTCGAAATAGCGCGTCCACACTGAGTGGACGGTGAATCGCATTTAAGGCCGGACAGAATCAGGTCCGGCAGGGCATCAGGTCAGGAGTTACTTTGTGTGGCTGCTGCCTGAGGCTGTCTGAGGCCTGTGCTTAAAGGCACCCCCTTGGACAGCCAGTTCTCAGGTTTCCCTGCTTGCTTGCCTACCTCCATGAGGGACAGGAAACCATTTTGTCTCTGTGTGCTCTGGTTGCCTTCACTCGGGACATCACAGCACTCTGCAACGTGAAGCCAGAGCTGCCCCTGGGCACTCTGGTGCTTTTCGTGGACGCGTTGCTGCGGACCTGTCTGAACTTTCTGCAGGCTGCCATCTGAGAGGTCCATCAGGGGGCTGTCAGTATCCAGGAGGCTCTGCGGGAGAGCTTCCATCCTGAGGAGCCCTCAGAGCCTCTCTGGTCTGCCCCACTGGGGGCTTGTGCCTCATTCCTCCCTCACGTCCTTCCACTTACCTCTCCCTAAGCCCCCTTCCTGATGTCAAATAAAATACACGTATTTTCATGAACACAAACTATCTTTATTTAACAAAACCCCGGGGGAGAGGGGGGAGAATGAAACTCTGGTGAGACTGGGGAAAGGAGGCGGGAGAGAGGAGAAGAGAGGGGGGGGAGAGGGAAGGGGGAAAACTTGGGGGGAGGAAGCAAGGGGAAGAAAGGGGAGGGGAAGGTCAAGGCTCAGGGTTGGGGGGCTCTCCAGACCAACTTGATTTTCATGCAAACTTGCTCCTGGGTTCACATGTGGCCTTTAGTGCCACGCTGGCAGCTATCCTGCCATTGACGGCCGCATTCCTCTCTCTAGTGCAGAGATCATGGACATTGGGGGCAATCCCCCCAAACCTGAATAAGGTCCATGATCTCCACCCTGGACCAGGAAGGTGCCCGCCTTCTCCAGCCCCTGTCAGGCTCCTGGGAGCTGGCAGACTGCTCCTGGCGAGTGGTGGAGGGCTGGCTGCCAGTCTTTGCTGGCTCATGTTTGGGGGCCACTGGATCAGGGGTAGTGACTGCTGGCTCTGGCCTGGCAGGCTTGGAACTGGCACAGACACTGTGGCCAGAGTCAACCCCTAAAGGCTCCGGGGAGGGAGGAAGGAGAGGAGTGATCTTGGTTGAGGCTGGAGTGGCCACCAGGGCACCCTGGGAAGTGTCAAAGTCAGACAGGACTCACAGATTTGGCAGACTGCTCTGTTTATTTCAGCAAAGCTTTGCTAAAATGCATTCAGAAAATGTGAGTACCATACAAGGTTCAAACCCCTTGATTTTATACAGTCAAAAGGCCAAGTTAACAAGATCAAAGGGTGTGGCAAAACTTCACATTATTAGTGTGGTTAAGTATCTTCATTTCAATATCAAGCACACAGCAATCTCCTGGCTATATCTCCCTGATTATCTAGAATTGCTTTCTGTCTAACACCTAATGTTTCTCTTCCTGTTAAACTCAGGCCCAAATTGGCTAGCACCTTGATCTGCATACCTACAATCAACATTAACATACTTTTCTTCTTCCTCTTAAAAGACAAACAGAATTCCTTCAACTTATTCAATTATTACAGTACAATTCATCTTTCTCCTACAGTATAATTCTTTCTACTTTCACAATCCCTCCTTTTGGTCAAGCCTCGCCTATGACCAACAATTACTGGGTTCCTTGCATTAACCGTTCTTTGTCTTTTTGTTCATTAGTGATATTTAAAAGCATCAGATTAGCACTCTGGTGAGGGGACATGTCTGTGACATGTCTTGCACAGTTTTGGATACAACAGGAGATTAACTGAAAACATACAAAAATTATTAAGATTCCAAATAGGATAGTCAGGGCTTCCTGAAACAACCAGTTTCCTATGCCAGAGAAATTGGACAAGTTACTTAGCCATTTTCACAGGGAACTTGGCTCTTCGTTGGAAAGGTATGCAATCTTTTTTAAGTAGCTAGCGCGATCTATTCTATCATTGGTGTTGTCTGGTATATATACACAACATTCTTTGCCAATGAGAGCACAGGTCCCTCCTTTTGCTGCCAGCACTATATCCAATGCCTGACGGTTTTGGAGGACCACTTGTCTGATCGCTCCTGTTTCTTTGGCCAGGGCCCTTAAACTTTTTCCAGTTTCATTTTCCATGATTTTAACTACTGTTTGTAACCTCAGAAGCCTTTTTGCATGATGTATTACTCCCCCAAGTGGGTCAAAGGAACCACCAATAGCCTCTTCCCAAGTTAAAGGGCTTATGTGATTCACATACCATTGGGCATCCGACAAGTCCCTTCTTTTTCGCCTAAAATTACGGAGGCGTTCTCATGGGAAGGACTCTAACACTCGGAATTGTGGGAAGAGTTGGGCGGGATAACAGATACCTGACCAGTTAACTGGTAATGTGGTATAGGCCTTTGTTCCACAGACCCAATGATGCCCTATCAAAGCCGGGAAGGGTCGGTTGCACCCCTTTGCCATATAGGTGTCTACAAAGGAGGAGTAATATCCCCCGAAGGGCACACAGTGATTCTCCTTACGGGGAGTGGTGTTATTTGCATGGCATTAAAGATTGTACTGATGTTACAATATGCTGGAGACAACTGCTCCTCCCCAGATTCAGCCCCGTCCCATTACACACCAAACACCAGTGACCTTTTTTCTCCTCCACACTTATCCGTTTAGATACATTTATTCCCACAATTATTCCCACTGCTTCCCAAGTGTCATTACTGTTCCATGTCTTGTTAAACGGGTGAGGCCTGGGGAATTAAGTGGGATTGCCAAGACAGGAACCAGCTTGTGAGTGGGATGGAATGTGGCTGCAGACCCAGCAATTAGAGATATTAAGGGTCTGAGCGATCCATACTTGCTGGTGGATAAAAGAATTGTCATTGTCATTGTGGATTCCCCAGATCTTAAGACACCAGTGGCCGAGGAACAGGCCCCACCAGAGGCACATGTTGGAGGCAAGACCCTTTTGGTTCTGACAACCTCCACTGAGGGACCCGCAGTTACGGTTTTATGTCCACCAGGCAGCAGGCGCTAGGCTCACTACTGCTTCTTCTTGGGCCTTGCTTTTGGTCCTCATCTGCTTCAGGCAATCCTTACGCGAACGTAGGTTGTAAGGTATTGCAGGCTGTTCCTCTACGTCTTCTTCTGGAGTCAAAATTGACTCTGCATGGTCCTGAGGTGATGATTGGTCCGCTGGGGAAGGTGCCTTCTTACACTGCGAAGCCTGTATCCATGCTGCGATGCCGGATAACTTAACAGCCGTCTGGGCAGTGAGCAGCACCTGATGCAGGCCCTTCCACCGGGGTTCCATGGCGTGTTTTCATTGGTGGTGTCGTACGTAGACCCAATCACCTGTCTCGAGAGTGTGGCAGGCATCCGAGGTGGGTTCCGTCGGCCAGGCGGCTCGAACCTGTGAATGGAAGTGACTTACAGCTTGCATTAGTCCCTTGCAGTACTGAAGGAGTGTACTGTGAGTCAAGTTCAAGTCTGAGACTGGAGTAATGGTAGCCATTGTTCACATAAACAATTTCAAAAGGACTTAGTTTATGTCTTTGGGATGGTAGGGACAGTGCAGCAGGTGTGTGACATGTAACACACGATCCAGGTGCTGAACAAGTTGTTCAGTAAAACGTGTACCCCGGTCACTGGACAGAGTGGCAGGAGTTTCTTTGGCAGGCATAATATGATTTAACAAACATTTGGCAACAGACAGCGAATCAGCTTTGCAACAAGGAAAGACTTCAATCCAACCCGAAAATAAGCATACCATAACCCAAATAAATTCATATAGTTGACACACAGGCATTTGTACAAAATCAAGCTGCCAATGCAAGAACAGTGCTTGGGGCAGGCCCCAGAACCCTTGAGCTACCTTTACAGGTTTGCCAACATTGTAGCTTTGGCAAGTGGTACAGGCGGCACAGTGGTGAGCTGCAAAAGAGCTGAAATGGGGGGCCCACCATTCTGCCTTAGTTACAGCAGAGATCATACCCTCCTTTCCGACATGCGAAACGCCGTGTAGCAGGGCGGCCAGAGCTGGGTAGAGCGAAAAGGGGGCCACAAAGGCACCAATAAGGGGGCGCCAAAGGGAATCAGGGTGTAGAGAGCAACCCTGGGCGACCCAGGAGTCTTTTTCTGTTTCTGAGGCAGAGTCTTGGAGCAGGGTGACTTTAGAAAGGGACTGCGGTGGTACAGAAACAGAAAGGGAACCGAGAAACGCACCTGGGGAAGGTTCTATGGCAGCATTACCCTTAGCAACATCAGTATCTGCTGTGGAGTGACCAGGGCACTTAACAATAGCTAATGCAGATGGGAGTGCATACAGGAGAGCAGCAATGTAGGGGCCATTCTTGATAGGGGTACCAGCAGAGGTAAGGAAACCCCGAGCTTGCCAGAGGGTGCCAAAGTCATGTACAACCCCAAAAGCATATCGAGAATCAGTATAAATGGTGGCGGAGCGTCCCTCAGTCAGAAAGCAAGCGCGGGTTAGGGCAACTAGTTCAGCGACTTGTGCTGAGGTCACAGAATGGTAAAGGCGCAGCTCCTAGGGTTTCAGAGAGTGATACCACTAAAGCAGGAACCTTCAGTGAATAACACAAGGTCGGAGTTAGAGAGAGGGACATCAGAAAGGTCGGGGCATGAGACGGTGACAGCAGAGACACTTGCAAGGCAGTCGTGGGGTTCACCGTCAATAGACAGAGGAAGGAGAGTGGCAGGGTTCAACTGAGAACAGCACTTTATGGTGATATGCGAAGCCGAAAGCAGTAAAAGTGAGGCGGGCAGAGGAAAGGTGAGCTGTATTACATTGTAGCAGGAGAGTATCTATAGAGTGAGGGACCATGAGAGAAACAGGAGAGCAGAGGACAAGGGACTCAGACATTTCAATTAGGCGTGCCGCGGCAGCCACAGCATGCAGACAGGGGGGTAGACCTTGGGCAACAGGATCCAAGGTGGCAGAGAAATAAGCTACTGGACGATTTTTGCCACCATGCTCCTGAGTAAGAACCCCAAGTGCACAACCAGATTGCTCGTGGCAGAAAAGGGTAAAGGCTTACAGTAGTCAGGTAACCCTAAGGTGGGGGGGGGGGGCAGTGAGAAGCACTAAAGAGTCAGTTTCTGAGGCAGATAATGAAGGGGAACAGAGGAGTAGATCATTTACACATTGGACCAATGTGGACCCAGAGGGGAAGACCAGGTTAACAAGGTCTTTGGCTAATGCTTGGGAAAAGTAAGACGGGCTTTCTGTGTACCCCTTGGGAAGCATACTGCTGCTCCTTGTAAGAAAAGGCAAAAAGATACTGGAACTTAGGGTGAACCGGGACAGAAAAGAAAGCAGAACACAAATCAACAACAGTAAAATGAGTTGCATCTGGCAGGATAGAAGCCAGATTGGTTGCTGGGTTAGGGATTACAGGAAAGGTGGGTACAACAATGCAGTTAATAGCTTGAAGATCCTGAACAAACCGCCATGATTTACCATCAGCTTTTCGAACTGGGAGGATAGGAGTGTTACAGGGGCTGGAATAGGGGACAATAATGCCTTGTTCCCACAGGGTGGATATGACCGGAGCTGAAACCTCTAAATCCCAAAAACCCGGTGCCACAACCCCTTCTCCGACCTTATCCCCATTCTTGGTACCCTCCCCGTTCCCAGTACTGTCTGCCCTGCCCTGAATAATGCTGTATTTGCAGAGCTATCAACTTTTGTGAGGACTGCTTCTCTTTCCTTTTAGAGTGCAGTGGCAATGCTCTGCCACTGCTTGCAATTTGTCCATGGTCTTGGCCTCCCATCCAACACTTATTTGCTTTAACATACTGCTAATAGCAGATAAGAGGCTATTAACAAACGCATGCGCCAGGGCGCCCTGTCCATTTTTACCTGGTTGCTGTACCCCAAAAAACCCCCCAAAAAAACCAACCAAACAAAAAAAACCATCAGTCAGTCTGTGTGATAGTTGCCCGGGTTTTTTTTTTTTTTCTTTGTTGCTGTTTACGGGGTTATAAGTAGCTTACACAGTTGCAGGAGGTCTGCTTCAGAGGGTTCATAGGCATTGCACACTAGCAAAATTTCTCTGCAAATTTGGTAGGGTTTTCCTGGGGCTTTGGAAAACCTTTTAAAATCGAGTGGAGCTCCGTGTGGGCCAAGGGTTTATAGCTTCAAGTAGGACCGGTCTGAGTCTTCTTGGAGGACGGGGTAAAGGGAAGCGCTCGATCTGGTGGTGGGAGAGGAGGTTTCCAATAAAGCTTTTTCTTATAATTAGAATTTTTAAGGGAGGCGAGCTTCGATTCAGTTCATTTAAGATTTGCCTCGTCCCACCACTGCATGAAGCAATCTACCTCTCCTCTAGCCAATTTAGTTTTTGGGAAGGCCAAGTTTGTCTTTTAAGACGTCCACTTGGTCTTTGTTCCAAGATCCTAACAGTGGCCACTGAGTTTTGGGATCCCCCCAGAGTCAATCTAGATCATTTTTCCAGAAATTTACAGGAGTCCGGACCCTTTCTAAAATATATAAACTGAGCCAGGGTCCCTTTAGGGAACTATCCCTGCTTAGACGTCTAGTTACCCATACAGGAGGACTTCATACACCAATTACACAAGGAGGAAATTCGGGTTCGTCAGAGCGGTGCCCAGTGCAACACACAAAAGAAGCCCACAGGCTACTGCCTCAATCGCCCTTGCGTTCACTCCAAGGATTTTATCCAAGGTGCGGTGCGGCTGCGATTGTGCAGATTCCAGTCACACAGACCGCGGGGACAGGAGCCCCTTGGTCGGCCAGTCCCTGGACAGGGATGGCTCCCAAACTCACTCACACCACAGGGAAGACGGATAGACACAGAGACAAGACAGTCCTCAGTCCGGACAAAATAATTACCTGACCAGAGTCCTGATGTTAGATCCCGGGATCCCTACCAGAACAGAGCAGGAAGCAACAGGTTCGATGGCGTAGACTTCGCTGTGGTTGTGCACCTTTCCGTTCTGGTGGAGGACCGCTCGGGCCAAATGCCCAGGTGCCGGCTACCACGGTCATCCTGCAAAACAGTCAGGGATCACACAGCCTCAGCGAAGACGGTTGCCATCTCAGTGGGACCTCCAAATTGTCAAAGTCAGACAGGACTCACAGATTTGGCAGACTGCTCTGTTTATTTCAGCAAAGCTTTGCTAAAATGCATGGAGAAAATGTGAGTACCATACAAGGTTCAAACCCCTTGATTTTATACAGTCAAAAGGCCAAGTTAACAAGATCAAAGGATGTGGCAAAACTTCACATTATTAGTGTGGTTAAGTATCTTCATTTCAATATTAAGCACACAGCAATCTCCTGGCTATATCTCCCTGATTATCTGGAATTGTTTCCTGTCTAACACTTAATGTTCCTTTTCCTGTTAAACTCAGGCCCAAATTGGCTAGCACCTTGATCTGCATACCTACAATCAACATTAACATACTTTTCTTCTTTCTCTTAAAAAGACAAACAGAATTCCTTCAACTTATTCAGTTATTACAGCACAATTCATCTTTTTCTTACAGTATAATTCTTTCTACTTTCACAACTTTGACCACCAGGGTCTGAAGCCCCACAGACAGGGGCCACGGATGGGGAGGGGGAGAGGCAAAGGGGGCAGTTGTCTCGGGAGCTGATGATTTAAAAGGGTCCAGGCCTCTGGGTCACTGTATCGACTATTATGGCAGCCGCCACTGCCAGAGACCCGGGCAAATGAAATCAATCCTAGAGCTCTGTCTGGTGCAAGGTGGGTGGCGCTAAGGCCTGATTGGCCCTCGCCTTGCCCCTCCTACCTTTAGCTTTGCCCCTTTGAGGGGGTCTAGAGGCTTGCCCCTTTGAGGGGGTCTTGAGCCGACCCCCTCCCATACATTACCCAGGGCCCGACAACGTCTGTCACCAGCCCCGTTGACATGAATGTGCCCCAAATCCCTCAGACCCAGTACAGTCCCCCCCTCCTTCCCCCCCCCGGATCCTTAATTCTTCTCTTGTCATCTGATTGCTTCAAGCATTGTTACAGGCTGGGGACCGACTGGCTAAGCAGCAGTTCAGCAGAAAAGGACCTGGGTATTCCAGTGGATGAGAAGCCGGAGATGAGTCAACAGGGTGGCCTTGTAGCCAAGAAGGCTAATGGCATATTAGGGGGCATTAGGAGGAGCATTGCCTGCAGATCCAGAGAAGTGATTATTCCCCTTTATTCGGCTCTGGTGAGGCCACATCTGGAGTATTGCGTCCAGTTCTGGGCCCCCAACTACAGGAAGGGGGTCCAGGGGAGCTTGACCAAAATGATTCGGGGTATGGAGCACATGACCTATGAGGAGAAACTGGGGGATTTGGGTTTGTTTAGCCTGCAGAAGCAAAGAGTGAGGGGGGATTTGATAGCAGCCTTCAACTTCCTGAAGGGAGGTTCCAAAGAGGATGGAGAGAGGCTGTTCTCAGTAGTGAGGGATGGCAGAACACGGAACAGTGGTCTCAGGTTACAGCGGGGGAGGTCTAGGTTGGATATTAAGAAAAACTATTTCCCTAGGAGGGTGGGGAAGCCCTGGGCTGGGTTCCCTAGGGAGGTGGTGGAATCTCCATCCCTAGAGGTTTTTAAGTCTCGGTTTGACAAAGCCCTGGCTGGGATGATTGAGTTGGGGTTGGTCCTGCCTTGGGCAGGGGGCTGGACTTGATGACTCCTGAGGTCTTTTCCAACTCTAGGATTCTATGATTCATCCGTGCGATGTCACTGGAGACGCAGGGAGGTACACTGTGGGCGAAAGCCCCGATCTTGCTTCTGGTTTTGTACAGGCGGCCGTGAAAGTAACTTTACAGTTTCTCACAGGTACTGTCCTGTTGCAGCCCAGGTCTTTGCAGTTCTTGCTGGAGCTGCGCACCAGGGCACTTTCACCTCTGTGTTCAGGATTCAGAGTTATCTCTTTTCCCAAAGATCTTCCCTGGAGCTGTTCAGAGAGAGCTTGCTCCCTCTCGCCACAGTCTCTCTTAAGGCAACCATGTTCTTCAGAGCCTCTGGCCTGACGTGGAACGGGACGGGGGACACCACAGAAGAGGCCAAATTCGCCGGGGGAAACACTCCAAGGAAATGGATGCTAAAGAGGGTCCGTTCGCCAAGACTCATGTGCAGGGCCTCTTTGATTTCAGTGTTGTCACTATAGACCAGCGCGCGCCCGTTGAGATTATGGTCCCTGAGCCTCTGTTTGTACAGCGGGACGTTTTCCTCCTTCAAGCCGATTGTGTCCATCTGGAAGAGAAGTGGGAGCACCCGTTAGTGCCGTGCATCTACTGAACAGGTCGCCAAACACGTTTTTAGGAAGGGTCCGCTATAGCTCCCGAGAGGAACCTGTCTGGGCTTGCTCAGATTCTAGCAAACAAGGCGGGCCGGCCGGCTGTGGGGCCAGGTATGGTACCCTGCACACCCCACTGCCGTGTGCTTGGATTCTGCTAGGGGCACCGCTGAGCAAGTTGGCACGGCAGGGGAAATAGCATGCTCTCTGCAGGCAAAAGCTAGCAATGCAGGGACCACTGGAGGGGTGTGTTGAAATGAAGAGGGAAGGTTTCCTGACCCTGCTTGTAGGCTGGAGGGAAGCATGCAGTCAGCCTGACGGGGGTGGAGTTGGGCCTCTCGACCTAAGGCTATATCTACACTGCGGGCCTTTGCAGGCAGAGAGTATGCTAATGAAGCACTCGTTAGCAACTTCTTGTGCTTCATTAGGGGTGTGTCTGGACTACATGCCTCCGTCGACGGAGGCATGTAGATTAGACAGATCGGCAGAGGGAAATGAAGCCATGATTAAAATAATCGCGGCTTCATTTAAATTTAAATGGCTGCCCTACTCTGCCGATCAGCTGTTTGTCGGCAGATCGGGGCAGTCTGGATGTTCCCCTGTCGACAGAAAACCCTTTTGTCGACCGCCCCGGTAAACCTCATCCCACGAGGCATAACGGGGCGGTCGACAAAAGGGTTTTCTGTCGACAGGGGAACGTCCAGACTGCCCCGATCTGCCGACAAACAGCTGATCGGCAGAGCAGGGCAGCCATTTAAATTTAAATGAAGCCGCGATTATTTTAATCGCGGCTTCATTTCCCTCTGCCGATCTGTCTAATCTACATGCCTCCGTCGACGGAGGCATGTAGTCTAGACACATCCTAGCATGCTCTCTGCAGGCAAAAGCTAGCAGTGTAGACATAGCCTCAGGGTTCTTGTGTGTTATTCTGGATAAGGGGTATTACACTGCAGGCCTCCAGCAAGAGTATTTATGTTTTTGCCTCTCTTCTCTCTGGAGTGCATAACAGACAGCTACGGGTCTCCCAGTCTTAAAACCGACCAAAGTCATTTCAGAGCGTAAAGGATGAACCCTGGGAGAGCCAGCCAATGGCTTCGGGGTTGGAGGAAAGAGCTCCAAGGAACCGAGTTGTTCCAAGAAGAAATGTTTTGTGCAAACCAAGAGTCAGGAGCAGCAGAAAGTGGGGGAACTAGCAGAGCCCGGACTGTGGCCTTGCCCCCTACATCACCCTTTCCCCCTCATCCTCACTCTGCCCATTCCCTCTCATGTGCCCACCCTACTCCTGAGGCCTCAAACCCACACTGTGCCTTCCCCGAAAGCCCCCATCCCACACCGCCTGTTCCCCTCAACATCCTACCCCCACTAGTTCTCGCTCCTCTCCCTCCAGTTATGCACCAGTTATGTGGGACAGTTTTCTCCCAGCTCTGGGGCCCGTAGTCAGGGCTGTCCCTAGGCCCATGGGAAATATGTAGCTGCATAGGGCACCGGAAAATTTGGGCACCAAATTTTTGAGTTCCCCAATGCAGCAGCCATGTGTTCTTGTATGTCTGAGGATATGCCTCTGCCGGTTCGTCTCTGGGGACGCTGTGTCCTGTCTGCTGCAGGGCTTTTCCCTTCGCCCTCCCCCACGTGCTCCTCTCCGCTGGCAGTGTAATCCACACACCTAGTGTGTGTGGTTCACTGTCCCTTCGTGTGGCAATTGGACCTCTTACAGCCAGAGATAAGAACAAGGGAGCTCTACATCCTAAGCTGGGAGCCAGCTGCCTTCATGGCTCCAGCTGTCGAGGCCTCTAGGGGTGTGTCTAAACTACATGGCTCCATCGATGGAGCCATGTAGATGAGGCTGATCGGCAGAGGGAAATGAAGCCGCGATTTAAATAATCGCGGCTTCATTTAAATTTAAATGGCTGCCGCGCTCTGCCGACCAGCTGATGATCAGCTGTTTGTCGGCAGATCGGGGCAGTGTGGACGCTCCCGTCGACATGAAAGCCCTTTGTCGACCTCCCCCTGATGCCTCGTGGGATGAGGTTTACCGGGGAGGTCGACAAAGGGCTTTCACGTCGACGGGGAAGCGTCCAGACTGCCCCGATCTGCCGACAAACAGCTGATCATCAGCTGGTCGGCAGAGCGCGGCAGCCATTTAAATTTAAATGAAGCCACGATTATTTAAATCGCGGCTTCATTTCCCTCTGCCGATCAGCCTCATCTACATGGCTCCGTCGACGGAGCCATGTAGTTTAGACACACTCCTAGAGGGCCTAGGTTCAAATCTGCTACGGGGTTCAAATCAGCAGCAGCAGCAAGCTAGCAAACAGAGAGGATCTGCAACTCTGCTCTAGTTCCTGAGCCCTGCTTGGGGTAGGGAGGTAGTAGGAACGACCAGACCTCCAGCAGAAGCTGCATGAGGGGAAAAGGCCCAGGCAATCCTGCAGAAGGGCCCTCAATTATTCAGGGCCCCACGATTTGCAAAGATGGCTCTGCCTGTAGCCGTCATCTGTGGGCAGCTGCTGTCACATGAATGACCTTCTTCTTGCGATGAAGAGGCATGGACATTCTATCGACAGCTGGCCCTGCTCGATGGAAGGAAACCCAAGGGTGACCCACCTCTCGGCAGACATCCTCCACCGTCATACCCAGCAGAGTGCAGGTGCTGAGCTTGTCGAATTTCTTTGTCCGTTTCAGTCTGTGGCTGCCACGTTGCAGCTCCATCTGTCTTTTCAGGGATGGGTCCAAATTGACCGTGAAGGGGAGGTAGAAGAGGGCCTCCTCCACCCGAAACCTGCCGCACAGGAAAGTGTGGAACAGCTCGGGATCCTGGTCCAATTCCAGCAGCTTTTCCATCTGGCCTTTCAGCATGTCCAGCTCTTCCATGTACTTCTCGTAGACCTCCCACAGAGACATGTCGGGGCGGAGCGGGCTTCCATGGCAGCTGCCCATTCGACTCCTCTGCTCCTCATCCTCGATGCACTGCAAGAGCCAGCTCAGACGGCACGTCCACTGGTTGGCAAGGAGCACCCATTCCACCACCTTCTTCGGACACACTTCATCCTTGGGGATGTTACTCGCCAGCAGCCTGATGGTGATGGTGACAGTGTTCACGATGCGCCGCATCTGCACCACGTTGTCTGTCATGAATTCCTTCAAGGCGTCATCCAGGAGGTAGTCGAAAGCATCTTGAATGAGGTCTTTGGCTCGGATACCTTTCCCGCAGCTGCCGGTTCCCAGCGCTGGGGTTCCAACCATGAGAGGTATCTGGCTGTCCTCTGCAACTGGATTCTGGGCATCGTGGTTGGCCGAATGGTAGCGAGAGATGTTGAGGAAGTCAGAGCTGGCTTCCATCTTGCCATCCTGCCGGAAGCCGACCTCTGCCTCTAGCTGCTCCTTGCGCGCGATGATATTCCTGATCAGCCTCCGCTTGGTGTCACAGTCCATCCGAGGGACAGAGAAGGGCAGGGTGACGATGCGGTTTAAGAACTCGTAGCCGTTGTTGGCCATACCTCTCATATACTTGGAGCTTTCCACGCAGTCGACAATGATGCTGGAGTCAACAGCCAGGATGGAGATGAAAGGGGCGTCATCGTCTGAGAGGAGGATGTTCATGGCATCAAGGACGCCCACCACCTTGTCAGGGCTGCATGTATCCAAGTGGGTGATCTCCAGCACCACCCGCAGCTTCCGCCGCTGGAAGATCTCCATGTACTGCAGGAACCCAGTGATTGTCCTGACTTCGCTTTTCACGCAGCTCATGAAGCCCAGCTGTGCGCTGAGAGCCGTCTGGTTCATCTGTCTCTCCAGCTGGCTCTTCTGGGTGACGATAATGTTTCGTACCACTGTGATAGTGAGCCGTATGGCAGCTGCTGCAGAGACGCTGACAGCCGTCACCCCAATGCCTTCCACGACAGCTATGGCGTCTCCCGAGGCATCCCCGATGGGGATCCCAAACACTAGGAGGAGACCACCCACTCCAATAGCTACCATGATCAAAAGGATCACAGCCACCCACAGCGGGAGGAAGAGGAACTTCTTGCTAACCCATTCCTGATCCCCTGGTCTTTCGATGATGCTACATTTCCTGTCTATGGTCCTGTAAATGCTCATGGGTAGGAGACCAAAGTGGCTTTCGATGCCGTCGCACAGTGTGGTAATGAGGCCTGCCCAGAGCTGGTCGCAGCCCGCGTACTCCCAGGCGCTGAAATGGATGAAGACGTGTTTCACGTTCCTTCTCCACTTCTGCTGCTCCGTCAGGACCGGCCGGTAGAAGATCATGAGTAACAGGAGCTTGAGTAGATCCCGGCCAGTGTTGTCACGCTGCATCTTCTGCGTCCGCTGAAATTCCTCCTGGTCTTTCTTCTTCGATTCGTTTTCCATGTTCTCTGAGATAAAAGAGGAAGATATGTTAGGTACCTGGCAGTGCCTTAAATCTCTCCTCCTGAAGGGTCTTCCAGCTTCACAATCCCTCCCTTCTGGGAAGCAATCAAGAATGGGTAGCTCTTGGCAAAGCCATCCTTATGATTGATGGGATCCTACGCCATACTATTAAACTGGTGCCCATCTGCCCAACAGCAGCCCAGATGGATGTTGAATTTTTAGCGATGTGATTTTATAATCCTCATCCACACACTAATAAACAAACACATTTTAAACTAAGGTCCTGTCGACTCTCACAGTAAATTCAGCAAACATTTAGCAGAGGTTGGCAAATGCCTGTTAAATGGCTTCATTACCATGTCGTCGATGTTCTGCCAGTAGCTCGAGCAGACTTTGTCACTTGTAAATTAACTAGATCTTCTAGAACTTCTGCTGCTGGAGGAAGCAGAGCCACAGACCATGGATAGGAAGAGGCAGGTGGGTGGAGTGGACATGGAAACCCAGTGCTGCTCCAAATTTTCAGGTCCCCTATGCGATTGCATAATCGGCAAATGAGTACGGGTGGCTCTGGCTCTTTGGAGATAGTTGTCATCCACTAATCCCCATCCCCACAAGGTTCCTTCCCCGTCTTACGTTCTCCGGGGCAGTACTCACCCTTGATTTTGTGTAAGAGCAGGTTTTTGCAATGTCCCCATGGTGCATAAAACCCAGCAGTCACTGGCGTGGGCACAGTGTACAGGGCCTTCGCTAAAGCGAGGCAGTAGATATCCTCCTTGGTCTGGAACCCTGCAACGGGGATGAGGTAAAACACGAAGATTAGCCTCACCGAGCGCATCCTCAGTGGATGCTCAACAGTGTCTCCGCTAATATTTTTCGGTTCAAGGTTCTAGGTACAAGGGGAGGGAGCAAACAAATGTCCGAAACCAGACAAGTTTATTTTAGGCTATAAATATTGGGGTGCCTGGCCTTACCCCCTTTGCATGGCCGAAGGGACAACAGAGACTTACTGACTGAATTGCTCCTCGTCCTGTGGCACTCATGAGTTGGTGCACGTGTAACCGCAAATCCAGGGCACTAGATCTGTGACTACACGGCTATAAACCTGGCCAAGTGCCTCTGTCACCAGACGGTGTCTGTGGTCGGTCTTTGTGCATAACAGCGAGATCTGCAGCAGGAGCAGGCTGCGTTACCTGCACTGACCACTGATAACACCAGAGCTCCAAGAACAGAAGCACTGAGCCACGCTGCTGAGGCAACCACATCACAGCTCTTAACACTAGGAGCCCGTAAGTACTCCTGTAGACCCTGCTTTCGCTGGCATTAAGCCAAACAGCGTCCACAGAGCCCCCTGGCACTCCTGCGCCCTGCTGTGCAATGCAGAGGGAGAGATGGAGAAGAGAAAGGCCCACGTGTTCCTTTGCCCTGGCCCAGGCTAGCCTATGCCACTTCCCATGGTTCTGTGGGCCAGACTTGCAGGGCGGGGAAAAGAGATGTAGAGGTCATGGTGGGTAATCAGCAGAACATGAGCTCCCATTGTGGCGTTGGGGCTTAAAAAGCTATTGTAATTCTGGGATGTATAAACAGGAAACGCTTGAGCAGGAGTAAAGAGGCTGTCTCGCTTCTGTGATGGATGGGAGGCCCACTGTTCTTTTCTGAACATCCCAGTATTCAGTGACTAAAGGGTTAAACCTAGCTAGCTAGAAAGTGTTGGCAGGGAGCCAGGAGCACCAGTGAGAAGAAAGAGTTCAGATCTGCATTAAAAGGGAATCTGTCTGCTGTTTTTCTTTGTGAGTTTAATCCTGGAGCTGTGGAAGGGGATGAGGGGGGGGATGAATTGAACTGGGCAGGGACATCATGCCTAAAAAAAAGAATACCTGGGCCTAGAATTGGACTGGACCTTGGAAGTGTGGATACTTGAGTAGATAGAGAATGTTTATTTAGATGCGATCAGGTTATTTTTTTGTTTTGTTGTTTGGTTAAACTCCTCTGTGCTAAATCCATATCCCCTCCTCTCCCCACTATAACTTTAAACTGAATCCCAGGGATGCAATTGTCTGTGTTTTAATCTGTTCTTTTCTCAGTTGCGCTATAACTCCTAGCAGCCAAGTCAGCTTTACAAATGAATACCTTTTTGTTTTCTTAATATAATCACCTATTTTAAGGCTATGATCTGATTTTGTATCCTGGAAAGTAATAGGAGGTCTGTGTATACCTGCCTAAGACTAAGAGGACAGCTATCAGAAATTACAGTTTGTTTTCATTTTTCTTTTTTTCTTTCCAAGTGCTAAATAAAAGGGAATAATGACATCTCTGGATCTGCTGGCAATGCTCCTCCTAATGCAACCTAATATGCCATTAGCCTTCTTGGCTACAAGGGCACACTGTTGACTCATATCCAGCTTCTCATCCACTGTAACCCCCAGGTCCTTTTCTGCAGAACTACTACTTAGCTGGTTGGTCCCAGGCCTGTAACAATGCTTGGGATTCTTCTGTCCCAAGTGCAGGACTCCGCACTTGTCCTTGTTGAACCTCATCAGATTTCTTTTGGCTCTTGTGTAAAAGAGTTTGGGGTACCCTTCTGGAATACGTTCCCAAGTGACTTCTTCCTGCGTTCAAGAAGAAAAAGTTTTTTTCCACTTGGGTAGAGGCAGCAACCCTCCTAAGCTCAGGGAATCTGTGACCTTGGGGAGTTTTGAAGCAGAAGCCCATAGAGACACGGTATTTTAAGGTCTCTTTTGGGCCCACACCTTCTGCACTCCAAGTGCCAGAGTGGGGAACCGACTTAGCCTCTTTATTCGGCACTTGAACTTCTGCTGCTGGAGTTCTGTGCCCAGCTCTGGTGACCAGAATTCCAGATGGATGTTGATAAATTGGAGAGGGGTCATGTCAAGGCTGTTTCCCACTCTGGCACTCCAAGTGCAGAAGGTGGGGGCCCACAAGAGACTTTAAAATACCCTGCCACTGGAGGCTTGTGTTGGTGTTGCTGCCACCATCCAAATGCACAAACCCCTTTGAGAACCAGACAGGCGCATTTCAGAATTCCCTCCTGTGGGGTACCTTCCTTGTCCTTGACACTCCCTCCATAGAGAGCTTGAAAACCTGTAATTTCTCCTAGAAGTATGGCTTGCTGTCTTAGGCACGTGCATACAGAACCTTCCGCCCTCTAGGATGCAGGAATCAGATCATGGTTTTAAAAATGTGACGTCTATTAACAAAACAAATACACTTGGTGAAACATTACTTAGAATCATAGAACCATAGAGCTGGAAGAGACCTCAGGAGTCATCAAGTCCAGCCCCTGCCCAAGGCAGGACCTATCCCAACTAAATCAATCCATCCAGGGCTTTGTCCAGCCAAGACTTAAAAACCTCTAGGGATGCAGATTCCACCACCTCCCTAGGGAACCCATCTCAGTGTTTCCCTACCCTCCTAGTGAAATAGTTTTTCCTAATATCCAACCTAGACCTTCCCCATTGTAACTTGAGACCATTTCTCCTTGTTCTGCCATCCGTCACTACTGTGAACAGCCTCTCTCCATCCTCTTTGGAACCTCCCTTCAGGAAGTTGAAGGCTGCTATCAAATCCCCCCTCGCTCTTCTCTTCTGCAGACTAAACAAACCCAAATCCCTCAGTCTCTCCTCATAGGTCATGCGCTCCAGCCCCCTAATCATTTTGGTCGCCCTCCGCTGGACCCTCTCCAATGCGTCCACATCCTTTCTATAGTGGGGGCCCCAGAACTGGACACAATACGCCAGATGTGGCCTCACCAGAGCCGAATGAAGGGGAATAATCACTTCTCTGGATCTGCTGGCAATGCTCCTCCTAATGCACCCTAATATGCCATTAGGTTTCTTGGCTACAAGGTCACACTGTTGACTCATATCCAGCTTCTCATCCACTGTAACCCCCAGGTCCTTTTCTGCTGAACTGCTACTTAGCCAGTCGGTCCCCAGCCTGTAACTATGCTCGGGATTCTTCCATCCCAAGTGCAGGACTCTGCACTTGTCCTTGTTGAACCTCATCAGATTTCTTTTGGCCCAATCCTCTAATCTGTCTAGGTCACTCTGGACCCTATCCCTGCCCTCCAGCATATCTACTGCCCTCCAGCGTATCTACTTGGTTGCTAGGTGTTACAAAGAAACTGAAAAAAGAAAGATTAAAACACAGAAAATCGCTTCCCTGGGATTCAGTTTGAAGAGTTCCAGGGTAAAGGGGGATAGTTACATGTGCTTAGCAAAAAGAAGTCCAACAAACTAAAAAAATAAAGAAAATAACCTAGTAGCGTCTGACTAAAAATTCCCTGTTCTACTCACATCTCTCTTGTTCCAAGATTTAGTCTTTCCCTAGCCAAGAAAGTCGCTGGATTCTGCTTGCCCAGGTTCCTGGCTTAATTCACATCTTCCAGGCATGATCACACAACAGGCACATCACTGCTTCCAATTCAAAACCCCAAATTCTGTTTCCATTTTCTTTCCTGGCCTCCTGTCAACTCGCTTCCTGCTTCTCTAGCATTCCTGGAGACTTTCTAGGACCTTTTGTCTATGGTTTCAACCTTTCCAGGCAAGACAGTAAGGGTTAAGTCCCAAGACTTTCAGGCAACCGTCTGCTTTTCACACGACCTGCCTGTTTCTCTTCAGCTAACTCTTGCTTACTTTGGTTCAGGCCTCAGGCCTTACACCAGGCCCATGCTTCAGGCCCATCTTTTCTAGTACAGGATGTAGCCTGGTAACAAAGCCCTGACTGTGGTATCAGGAAACCTGGGTTCTATTCCTGCCTCTCCCACAAGTTGGAGAGGTTATTCCCTGTCTGTAAAATAAGACTAATGATACTAAGCTTCCCTTTTTAGACCTACACACAGCAACTAGGGATTTTTATTAACTACTCAAATATCGGTGAGCCTGGCTCGCTAGATGAACCATCCGGTTCCTCTTGGAATCATGTTAAATGCTTGATCCCCATGACCAAAGTCTCAGATACCGGGAGAAGTGACACGGGGGAATAAAAGCTGCCGTCTGAGGTAAACTACCTGGCAGGAATCCCCTGGAATGGGAGCCATCGCTACCAGGAGCCCAGGAATAACAAGACTCCAAAAGTCCAGCTGCCAGGCAGTTTGACCATCTCCTTCAGGCCAGTGGCCCAGAATTCCAGGACATCTTTGGGCCTGGGTTTAAAAAGAGGCAGCACCGTGTGCTCAGCCCCTTTTTATCCATCCCCTTTCCCTCCATTGGCACGCAACCCTCAAATGGCCAAAGGTTTCCCTTTCCCTCCCTCCTTGGTTAAACAAGCTGGTTAAACAGCTCGAGGTGATGGAGTGATAAGCACCCACTGACAGAGTCGCTCGGGTTGCAGGGCCAGCGTAAGTCCGCTTTTAAAACTGCCGGCCATAGCTGCAGCTACGGGAGGGGACTCTAGCAAGGGCCTGGAACAAGGAACAGGGCTCCACTCCTGCATGGGATTCGGGCTTCCCCCAGGCAGATGCTCTGTTGCTGCTTTCCTGTCTCTCCCTTCTCCAGGTGGAAGGGGACGGTTAGCCAGTGTTCCCTGCAAGCTGAGCTCTTGGGCGGCCAGCCAGGAGACATTCAAATGCTGCCCAGTTTGCTAGCCGGTAGCATGTGTTTCTAGTGGTGGTGCATGTGGTGTACTGGGTGTAGACATAGATCTTGTTGTTATAGTAACTGCGTTAGGTCACTGGGGGTCAGCCCAGCTGGTTTGGGTTTTTTCTAGCTAGCTCCGTGCTATGCAATAAAATGGACACTTGCAACTACTCAAGCTCTCTGTATTTCCACTGATTTCTTCCCATGCTGTGAAACTCCACGTGACGTAACAGTGCACATCCGTGCATGCCTTGGTGCACATAACAAAATGTATTCCGCACAGGAGTGGGGGAAAAAGTAGAGGCATTATTGCCGCTAGCTCCTTACTGAAACTCAGTGAAAGGCAGTGGAAATGAGAGATCAAGATCCTGAGACTGACAGTCCCCAGGAACAACGGGGAGAGGCTAAAGTCCCAGTTCAGCCTGACTGGCAGAGCAGGGAGCCAGGAGGGAGCCAGGGTCGGCAGAGTGGGACTGAGCTAAGGAGAGAGCAGGGGCCCGCACTGAGCTGGGGAGCAGGGCTGGCCTCGGGGAGAGAGAAGGGGAGGCCGGGGTCAGGATCGGGGGCAGTGCGACTGGCCTCAGGGAGGAAGGGGGGGTCAGGGGCAGCATGACTGGCCTCGGGGAGGGAGAAGGGGGGGCCAGGGTCAGGATCTGGCCCTTCCCCCCCAGAGCTGCTTTCCATCCCCTCTTCCTTCCAGCCAGTTCCTGCCCCCCCCAGCCAGTCCCTCTTCCTCCCTCCCCCCTGCCCAGGATCAAGTGTGTCCGTTTTTTGGGGGGAGGGTCTACCTCGCAACCCTACGAGTCAGACCCAGCGCAGGCACCAAGTGATGGGGACTGCCGGAACTTTGGGAACCTGAGACTGCGGGGTGGGGGTTTGTGGCCCAAAAGGGGGCTGAGAAACCTAAGACAGACATAGTAGGGGGAGCACCAGAAGGGTGACACAGTCAGGGCGACCCTAGAACTCTGTTACAGACCAGCTGGCGGCTGCTGGAAGAGGAGGGAAAAATAGGGGGTAAGGGTCAGAGAGGAAAGGGCGTGTGCTGAGGGGAGGGGGGCAGGTCAGGAGATGAAAGAGGAAGGCACCAAGGGACAGGGTGTAGGAGAGAGACAAATGCCCAGGGGCCAAGTGGAGACAATGAGGAAAAGGGCAGGAGGGGAGGTGTCAGTGGGGGAGGGGGGGCCAGGATGATGCTAGGAGAGGAGAGGGGAAGGGCTTTGGGGGCTAGAGGGGAGAAGGGGAGGTGCTGGGAGAAGGCTTGAAAGAAGGGGTGGGCATGAGGAAGGCGGAGATGGAGCAAGGCACGTGTAAAGGCACAGGGGCATGAGGGGAACGGGGGCAGAGGGTGGTGAGGGAGTGGGCAAAGGGGGCAGGGGCAGTGAGGGAAGGGGGAGGCACCAAGAGGGTGCAAGGGTAAGGGAAAGTGCAGGTGCCAGGGGAGTCCGGGGGGTGAAACAGAAGGGCAGACACCTGCAGGGGAGGGACCAGCAGCAGAGGAGAGAGGCAGGACAGGTGTGTAGAGGGAGGTGTTAGAAGAGGGGATGAGGAGGGGTAGCTCACATGGTCAGAGTGGGGCTACTGGAGGAGTGGGCACAGGGGGGGAGAGAAAGGCTGCTGGAGGGGGCAGGTCTCGGGAAGGCCGAGGGCAGTGAGAAGGGCAGGAGTCAGGGCAGCAGAGGTGGGTGAGGGATTGGGGGGCAGCAGGCACCAGGGGAGCTGATGGAGGAAGGGAAGGAGACAGGGCAGCAGAGGGGACAGGTAAGTGGTTCATAAGATATTTATGAATAACTTGGGTGCCACACTGACACATCCAAACAAGCCACAAACTCAGTACTGGTGCACAACACAAAATGGATTGTGCTCATGGGAGGAAACTCTTAGAGGGAACACTTCCCCCAGCCTCCCCACCCCCCGAGTTAATGTCTCACACATTGGGTTAATGCAATTGCAGGATCGTTGCACGAGGGGGGCGTTGGTGAGGGCCAAACTAATCTCTATTGGTAAGTGGATGGTGGGAAAAGTCCTTGGGGGGGGGGGGGGGGGAGGTCACATGACACCTTTTATTTCTGGTCATGTGTCTATATTGCCCTGAAAGTGTTACCTCCAGAGGCGTGGCTAATAGGAGTCAGGGGGCGTGGCTAAGGGGGGGGTCAGGGGGCGTGGCTAATGGGGGGTCAGGGGGCGTGGCTAATGGGAGTCAGGGGGTGTGGCTAATGGGGGTCAAAGAGTACATTTAAAAACATTCTTTGGGTGCACACCCTAATGAAATGTGCTGCGCACGCCTATGGGCAGAGAGCAGATCCAGTCCTGGGAGCAGGGCTGCAGCCACAGAGTTATAGACGCCGCCCAGAGAGCAGATCCGCATGCTGGGAGCAGGCCTGCAGCTGTAACCCACACACCTGATGTGGGTCACTATCCTATGGAGTGGCACTGAGACCACTTCCAGCAAGCAATTATTACAAGGGAGCTCTTCAGCCTATGCTGAGAGGCAACTGACTTATAACTCAAGCTGTAGCAGCTCCTGCCCTAAGCTCCAAAAGTCCCAGGTTCTAATCCACCTGGTGGCAGTTGCACAGCCATGGAAGCAGAGGGGCCAGGGAACCCTCTGTACAGGACTCCCCCCTCCCCCCCCCCACACACATACCCTGGCTTCCTGGAATCAGCCACCTAGGTGAATAAAGCTGGAAACCCCCATGCCTATAGCTGTGCACCTTTGCTAAATAGCTACAGCCATTCTAAAGTGCCCAGATCTCACAACTAAAAAGGAGACATCCCAATGAGCTGCTAAGCTGTGCTGCCTGCCTCGGACGAGGAGCGAGTGCTGTAACTCTGGAGCCTAATGATGGTGGTGTCCTCCAGCCATTTTCAGATTAGTACAGCTGCCTCCCTGTGAACCAGGTGCCAGCTGGCCATGGGGTCCCATAGACCTGGCTTGTGCAGCCTAACCTGATAACCAAGCAGCCCATCCATTACTAGCCAGCCGATTACCTTGGGCATGGGAGACCATGGCACTCATAATTCCTGGGGCCTTCAGGCACTGACAGGGCTTGACTTGATCGGCCAGCTAGGGAGAAAGAAATAAACAGAAGGCAGAGGAGTCACCAAAAGATCAGAAGACCAGCACAATGCCTTATAGGCCGTTCAGCTGTGAAGAGTCACCAAGACAGGGCAGGTGATGCTAACCTGAGTTAGTCCATTAGCTGCGGCTAGGCTGGGCCACGAGAGGAGAGACAGGCAGTAAATCTGCAGCTGTCAGACCATAAGGAGGACACGGAGGTTTCGAAACCAGCTCAGAGAACAGGGCTGGGTAAGATGCAACCCACCAAACACTGTGATCTGGCCGCTTTCTGTTTAGATCCTGCTGCCCATGCCGCCGAATTCTAAGTGGGGACTCAGGCAGCAGGATCCGATTTTAAATGATTCACGGCTCATGGTTACGGCAGGGACGGGAGCCACGAGCCCTTTAAAAAGCTGTAGCAACGCTGGACAGCTGCCAGTAGTGGCAAATCTGTGAGCTCTTTTCTGTGCTTTTAATTGAAAGCCTCAGCCGTGGAGAACTCTGAGGGTGGGCTAGTCCACAACACCGCCCCTTCTGCCTCAGGCTCCGCCCCTTCTGTGGGTGGAGCCGGCCTATGACCCCATACCAAAATCCATTAAGTGGCCCCCTTCTGAAAATTATCGCCCAGCCCTGTCACAGAATCATAGAAAAGTCTGAGTGGAAGGGACCATGATAGGTCCAGTGTTTCGCAAACTTTTTTTATAATGTACCCCCTTTAAAAAAAAATGTGTAAGTACCCCCAGTACCTACAGTTTTCAGACACACACAATTTTTTTCTACCGTTGCAACACATTTGTTTAAACAACTGCATCGTAGCCGGGCGGGCGATGGCATTTTTGGGTGTAAAAGGTACAAAAAGAATAAAGCGCTGTCAAACTGAAAACTAAAATTCAGTTTTCTCCAAATTTCAGTTGTGTTGACGTGTCCCCCAGACATCTCTTGAGTACCTTTAAGGGGACTCGTACCACTGGTCGAGAAGCACTGATCTAGTCCACCCCTGCACCGAGACAGGACCAAGCATGTTTGTCTCACCTCTTGGCTCCTAGGACACGGCTTGAACTAACGCACTTGGAAAGACATTATCGTATATACGCCCAAAGTGCTTCGTCTCAGTGTATTACCATAAAATCTAACTGACCAAACTCTGACCTTTCATTTCCCTGTCACTTGGCCAGCTACAGCCTCACACGCCTTCGGCATCGATCTCAAAGCCTTCGTCACGCTTTTACACACCTGTGCTGACACGCTTGTAAGCCAGGCACACTTGTGCGACACGTCCCAAAGCACTTGCTCCAGGGCATTACATCGCACTTGCCTGCCTTTGATGGACAGGGAAAGGGAGACCTGAAAGGCCTCTCCAAGGTCACCAGCGCGAGAGTGAGCGCAGAATTGAGGAGCAAGGGTCTAACACACAACTCTGTGCCTTAGTCACTAGGTGGCATTAGATTAGAACCCGGGAGTTCTTACACCCAACCCCCTGCCCCCTCCACTAGGCCATGCTGCTGGCCTCCCGCCTCTCCCCCAGGGCTTGGAGACAGACGGGAGGCTGGAGCCAGCCTGCGCAGAAGGGGCTGTAACGCTTACAGCTCGTTCATGACACTGCCCCTGCGCAGCCCCTCTCAGATCCACACTCGGAACCCACAAGAAACACCCCAAGAGCGGAGATGAAACCGCCACTCACCTGCAGCCCAGCTTCCAGGAAGGGCAAAGCAAAAGCGGAGCTCGCGGATTCCAGCCCAGCCTGGCACCTGCTTCCTGAACTTTGGCCCCTTTCCTCCAAGATAGCAGGAGGCTGCTCTGGGCCTTTTGTGCCCACGACGGGGCAGAAAAGCAAACTCAGCTGTTGGTTCCATCTTGCGGGCAGAGCCCCGGCAGACAGTGGCAGGCGGGGGTATCGACTGACCCTCCAACCCAGGATATTCCCCCCACACCTGGATTCGCTTCCTAGTCATCCCCATCTCCCTGCACGATCCTTGTTTCTCATCCCGCCGGTCCGAGAAATTGTCAGAGCAGGTTGATCCCGACCTTGCCAAGGGCTTAGGTTACATCACAAGGCTTTGCCGCCACAGCTGGCTTGGCTTGGGTGTGTGGCAAAAGCCCCCCCCCCCCCCCCCGGCACAGCTATTCTGGCAAAGCCGCCAGCCATCACCACCACTGCCCTGCCTCTGTCCTGCTCCTCATCCCCGCCCCCACTCCTATCCCCTGCTCTCCTCCATCTCCTCCCCCTTCCCTTCTCCTGCCCCTCCCCATTTCCACCTGCCCTGCCCATCCCTGTCCTCTCCCTCCCCCCGTCTGTCCCCCTCTTATGTGAGGGCTTTGCTGGAAACGCCCCCCCCCCCAAGCCAGGGAGATCTCCCCTCCAGGAACAATTCAGCCCCCCCCATCTCGCTCCCTCCACTCCACAGTATTTCCTCCATTCCCCACAGTTGAAAATTGAGCTCCCCCATCCCCTCAGGTGACAGTCGGGCTCCCCCATACGCAGCTGCCTAGGTAGGCACCTCCGCAGCCAGAGCCTGCCCCTGGCGCTCACGTCCCCTCCCCGACTGCCTGTCCCAGGCGACCACCTGAACCTGCGTCCCCCATTCCCTCAGATCACAGCTCCCTCCCTGACCCTGCACCCCCCGACACCCCTCCCCCAGGCCAGACTCCTCTCTGGCACCCGCACCCCCTCCCCCAAACCTTCTGCTCCCCCTTCACCCAGGTCACAGCTCCCTCCCTGACCCTGCACCCCTCTAGAGCCCCTCCCCCAGGCCAGAGTCCTCTCCTGCGCCCATACCCCCTCCTGGACCCTGCACCCCTATCCACCGCCCCAGATCATACCCCCCCCCTGCACCCAGGCTCCACCCCTAAGCTCCCTTCTGCACCCAACCGCCCCGTCCCAGACCCCAAAGCCCTCGGTAGAAATGTGGCCCTTGATCAGTTGCCAAAATGGCCCCCCCATTACAAATTATTGACCAAGCCTGATCCAAATGTTTTTTGAAACATTGTTTAATGAGAATGTAAATACAATTCAATACAATTGGGAGGGTTGGGGGGAGGGGGACGCAGCTGCTGGCTCCTCAGCTCTTGCTGCTCTCACTGGGTGTCTTCCTGCTGCAAGGGAAGCAGAATCCGTCACATTCATCCCTGGGGACTCAGGGGAACTGGCCCCCCAGCATTTCCACCCTCCTCCCCCCTGCTCTCTGGTCACCCCCCGTCAGGCCCGCAGGGTGAGCTCCTGACCCCCCCCCCCCCAGAGCTCCTGACACCTCGGCCCCCTCCCGCCTCCTAGGACAGTTTCTGTGTTCAGAGCCTCCCCCGCCCCCAGGGACGCTCGCAGGGGCAGGAGGGATTCTGCCAGCAGGGACGTGGGGTGGGGGCAGCCTGAGGAAAGGGGCGGGGGACTCCCTGAGGGGATGGGAAGGAGACCCTGGCCCTGCCCCACTCTCCTGATCTGCTCCGGCTGCTCACCATGTATTCCAGGAGCTGATGGGCCTGCCCATGCAGGGCGTGGGCCAGGACCAGCCCGGCCTGGCTGGGGCGCCGCAGGGGGGAGCGGGCAGCGAGCAGAGCCTTGTCCAAAAAGCAGTTCTCCTGCTCTGCTGTGAAGAGCTGCCCAAAGACCTGAAATCAAGAGCACAGGAGGTTTCAGCTGACGGCCCAGAGCCCGGCCCCAACTCCTGGGGCTAAAACAGCTTCCTCCTCCCCCAAACTCCCTTCCAGACCCTGCACCCAGACGCTCTCCTCACCCGGCACCCCAACCCCTGCCCCAGGTCACAGCTTCCTCCTGCCCCCAAGACCCTCCTACCCCCACGAGGGCCCCAGCCAGCCCCACCCCCGAGCCCTGCCCTGCCCTGGCAGCGCGTCCTTACCTCTCCCACCCGCACGCTGTTGCTGTGAGCCAGGACCCATCTTTCTTTGTAGTAGTGTCTGCACCACAGGTCCTCTGCCTGGTGGATGTTGAGGCCTGCAAGAGACACAACAGGGTCATTCTGCTGGCAGGTCTGAGCCCTTCCCCTCCCACGGGTCCCTGCAGGCATCCCTGGGCAAATGGAGGGGCACAGGGGGCAGAAGGAGGGGAACACAGAGGGACGCATCCCCCCTTGGGCCAGTCTGGGGGAAAAGGGCTGGGTCCCCTCCCCCCGCCGCCGGCACCCTCAGGGTGTCCCTGGGGCCCAGGTCCCGGCTGGGTTCCTTACCCCTGTGGTGCAGGAGGAGTTGATACAGGCTGTGCACCCCCTCCCGGGCCAGCCGGCTGACGTCTTCGGATGGGTCCGAAATAAAAAGGCCCAGCTGGGCCACGTGGTGACCCATCCTCGGCCAGTCGGCGGAGTTCTGAGGGGAGAGAAGAGGGGGGGTCCCTCAGCATCCTGGGGCTGCACGTCCCATGCAAACGGCCGCCGAGGCGGGTCTGAGCTCGGGGGACGGACAGAGACACCTCCCGGGGCGGGGCGGGGCCGGCCTTGCGAGGAGACAACCCTGAGCAATGGCCCCGACTGAAGGGTCACTCCGGGGGTGGAACAAGGGGATCCACTGACGGCCACTCCCCAGTCCCCAGGCCCAGTCCCTCAAGAGCCCCCCTGAAGGGCCCAGGGTCGCCCCTCCCCGGGGAAAGGAGAACGCGGCCCATTCCCGGCCCATTCCCGGCCCTGCCTCTGCCTCCCGGGGACGCTCCCAGCCCCGCGCCCTGCAGCCCCAGACCCCCCGGCTCCGAGGTCACTTACGTCAAACCCCGGGAGGGTGGTGGCGACTCCCAGCAGGGCCGTGGTGCTGCCAAGGGCCCTGGCTCGCTCCTGCGGCAGGCGGGACTCCAGCCACGGGCTCAGGTGCTGGGGGGGAAAGAGGCAGGTCAGGACCCGTAGGGAGGTGCCGGTTCTGGGCAGAGCCTGGGGCTCCTCTCGGACTGTGCCCCCCCCAGCCACTGACACTGCTCCTCTCTCGGCCCCCCCCCGAGTAAGCAGGGACAATGGCCCCGTCCCCCCACGGGGCTCACCTCCATTATGAGCTGCAGCCGGGCGGTGTCTGGGGACTCGGCGAGGAGGCTCGCCAGTAGGGCCTGGAGGTCGTAGGGAAGGGCCCGGATGAACTGCTGCAAGACAAGGGGGAGCCCTGGGTCAGAGGGGGGTTGGGGGATCCAGGCCACCCGCTGGCTCCGGGGTCCAGCCTAGAGCAGGGTCTGAGCCGCCTCGCAGAGCAGGGAGGAGCCCAGGCTGGGCGTGGAAGGGACGGGCCCCCCGGGAGAGCAACGGGAACCCTGGAGGGAAGGATCCAAACCTGCAGCTTCTTCCCTCCCTCTGCCCCCCCCCCCCTCTGGAGCTCCAGCCCAGCCCGGGAGCAGGGCCCGGAGGGACGTACCTGAGTGTGGATGGGCTCCTGCTGCCAGTCCCCAGACACTGTCTGTCCCACGGCCGCCGTCAGCAGGGGGCTCAGGAGCTGGGCCCGCAGGGGAGGCTGCAAGGTGCTGGCAGGAGAGAGGGGCAGAGACTGTTAATTCAGCAGCAGGAGACAGAGACTTTCCCACTCCCTGGCCAGGGGATCTGCTCTGGGGGGAGTCGGCGGGGGGGGGGGGGGGTCGGTACCTGAGGCTGCAGGCGGCGTTGAGGCAGTCGGCCAAGACCAGCGGGGGGGGCGAGTCCTCCATGATCTCCTGGGAGACCCAAGGGGAAAAAGGGGCGTGTGAGGCTGGGCCCCCAAGAGACGCTCACGCGGCCAGCGCCCCCACCCAGCAGGATCCAACCCCACTGCCTCCCGCTGCCCTGTAGCCCCCCTGCCCGGCACAGGGCCCCTCCCAGCACCCCCCTCCCAAACCGGGACCAGCTCAATCCTTGTCCCCAGGCCGTCTCCTGCCCCTCCCTGCCCTGGTGACCAGCCTCTGAACCTCCTCATCCCTGCTCCCCAGGCGCATCCCCAGCAGCCCGCTCGGCTCCCTTCCAGCCCCCCATGGCCCGGGGAGACCCCTCCCTGTCCCGAATCCCCCTTCCTGTCCGGCACCCCACACCTGCCCCATTTCTGTGTCCCTCCCTCCTCCAGCATCCCCACCCACCCCTCCCCATGTCCACCTCCAGCCCTCCTGGCTCCACCCATCCCGTTTCCAGCACCCCCACCCGCCGCCATGGCCCAGGCAGACCCCTGTCCACCCCACGTATCCCCTCCCCTCCTCCCGGCCGCCGCGACTCGCTTACAACGATCCTGGCCATCATGGTGTCCTTGCAGCAGCGCGGCGCCAGGGTGTCCTCGCCCCTTTGGAGGGCGGCGAGGCAGGCGAGGGGGATGGCCAAGAGGAACCGCTGCAGGGCGGCTGGGCTCTGCGCCCCAGAGAGAGTCTGTGAGCCTGGGGCCTGCCTGCCCCCCACGGACAGCTGCAGGGCTCAGGTCTCCCAGGAGTGGAGGTGGGAGCTGCTGGTTGTCCAAGCACCCACACTCCCCCCCCAACTGCTGCCTCAGGCTTGTGGGGGCCCAGCTGGTGAAGGGGCCCCAGGGGGATCCCCAGGGACAAGCCCCTCCCGGAGGGGGGGGGGGACGTGCTGGGAAGGGGCCGGACAATCTCGGGTCCCCCCCGTGTGGAGAAGGTTCCTACCGTGTCCCGGGTGTGGAGCTGCTCTTCGATGTCATAGATGGCCCCTTCCTCCACCCGGGAGTCCATCCGCTCCTGGCAGAGCTCCGCCGAGGCGCAGGGGGGCTCTGTGCGGGAGGGAAGGGACCAGGGTGACTCCAGCGGCCAGCAGGGGTCACGCGCCCCCATGTCAGGGACCCAGGGCAGGTTGGGCCCCACACGCCCCTCGCAGGGACCCATCCCCCTTCCACCCTCACATCTGCCAACGCCCTCAGCAGAGCCCCCACCAGGAACAAGAGAGCCAAGCAGCAGCCCCCGCCCCCATCCATTGCCCTGGCTGCAGGGCAGACACTGGGGCTGCCCCCCCGGGGTACTGGGTGAGCCCCTGGGCCCAGCGTGTTCACGGCCCCTCACCTGGGTCTGAGCGGCTGCGCGAGGTGGCCCGGCTGCAGCTGGAGGCCCAGGCGCTGCTGCTGACGGACCTGGACCCACAGCTGCAGGGGCTGGTGCGGGGAGCGACGGGCTGGGGGCTCCCGGAGACTGGCAGGTCCCCGGGGGCCGGGCAGGGCGATGCCCCCTGGTGGTAATGGGGGCTGGGCTCCCGGGGCAGGTGTTTCTCTCCACAGAGGAGGCCCCGGAGCCACCCTACCCGGCTCCCCCGCTGGGCTGGGTCCCGCCTGCCCAGCCGCCTCTGGAGCCAGGTCCGGGGGGGCCTGGCCGGTGGGCGAGTTGCCCCGAGCTGGTGGGATCCAGCTTCCCCGCCCGCGGGGACAGAGAAGCTGCTCCCCACCGGCCCTGGGGCCATCTTCAGGGCTTTCTTGAACCACAGCCGAAAACGTTTGGCCATGCTGGAAATGAGGGGAGCAAAGGGGAGCTTGGGGCGCAGCCTGATGAACGAAATCCAGGGGTTCCAGCTCCCCAGAGCGACTGTCCCCAGCCCCCAAATGGCCCCTTGCTTATCGGTTCGGTCTTGCACAGGCACTGCAAGGACCTGAGGGTATGTCTACACTACCCCGCTAGTTCGAACTAGGAGGGTAATGTAGGCATACCGCACTTGCAAATGAAGCCCGGGATTTGAATTTCCCGGGCTTCATTTGCATAAGCGGGGAGCCGCCATTTTTAAAACCCCGCTCGTTCGAACCCCGTGCAGCGCGGCTACACGGGGCACGAACTAGGTAGTTCGAACTAGGCTTCCTAGTTCAAACTACCGTTACTCCTCATTCCACGAGTCTCCTGCCCATCAACAGCCCCTTCTTGGCCAATCAGGGGAGAATCTAAGGTGTGGGGGGTGGAGCGTTCTCCCCAAAGACACCGGCATAGACTTGTTCCAGCCCCACCTCCCCAGTCCCCACAATGGGGGCTGCATCCCCCACCCCACGGCTCCTGCAAACCACCCCCCGTCCTTCAGCTAGTCTGTTGGGTCCCAAGCTGGGGGAGGCAGCAAGGGAAGGTCACAGAGGAGGCAAGAACAGAGCAGAAATGTGGGGGGATGGAGGAAAAGGGAAACCAACCAGGAGAAAGCCCCAGTGGCGCTAAGGACGCAGCCCAGGTGAGGAATCACCTTCTGGCCCTTGACCGAGGGCTGGGCCTGCCTGGAACCCAGCCGGCCCCGGGCGGGATCCAACCCCTGGGGGCTCTTACCTTCGTCACAAAGGTGTCGGGATGTGGAACTCACAGAACGCGAATGAACCGTGAGGAGGAGACGCACCAGAGCTAAAGCAACCGGGGGTCTCCAAAGTCCCCTGGGCCCGCCCCCCGCTTTTATCAGCCTGAGATGTGGGTCCCTCTGTGAGGTCACCACCTCCCCACCTGCCCTTTGCCTTATATGCTGAGGGCTGCCCAAAGCCCCTGTGAGGTCACCGCCCCCCCCTCACCCTGCCAGGCAAATGTCCTGCCTCTGGCCACCCCCCTGGGAAGTTTGAGCCATTACTAGGGGTCCCTCCCCCTCCCTCATAGGCTGCTCCCTGCCCTACACTGCAGGCTTCTTGCACGAGAGCTGTTTCACGCCGGAGTTCTTGCGCAAAAGGTCTCGTGCAAGAGTGCCTCCACCCTGCCATGGGCTTTTGCACAAGAGCGTCCATGGCAGTGTGAACGCTCTCTTGTGCAAGAAAGCTCTGATGGTCATTTTAGCCATAAAAGTGTCTTGCTCAAGAAGCCCCTGGTGCCCGTCCACGCTGCCTTCTTGCACAACAGCTCTTGCACAAAGGGGGCTTAGTCATCGTCGGGAGAGGAATAACTCCTGTGCAAGGAGCCCTGTTCTCTGATGCTTTACTGCAAATTTACTTCTGCAAGAACACACGTAGAGTGTAGACGCGCCACAAGTTTTTTCGCAAGAACACGCAAAAACAAGCCATGTGGATGTTTTCTTTTTAGGCAAAAGCCCCTTTTTGCACAAGATCGGTCGGCCTTTTTGCAGGCATAGGGATCTTGTGGGAAAAGGGGGTTTTTTGCACAAAAAGTAAACATCCACACGGCTTGGTTTTGCGCACAAACATCGAGCACAAAAACGGATCGGCAGAAAATATGCAAATGACATTGCGTGTCATAGAGTCCCTCGTTAGCATATTTGTTGCCAAAAAAACTCGTTGTGTAGACGTAGCCTAGGAGAGAAGCGATCTCAGACTCAAAGCCCTTCAGTAAGAGGGCATAGCCCTGGGGCGTGGTAGGAGACGTACGGCAGACATGGGAGGTCACTCTCCTAGCTATTTGGCACGGAGGAGGCCTCAGCTGGAGCACTGTGTCCAGATCTCAGGGCCATGCTTTAGGAGAGAGAGTCCAGAGGGGAACTATGAAAAGGGATTAGGGACGTTAGATATTCACTGAGTAGTCAATTAACCTCATGATTTCTTATCGGTTACTTGACTTTTCGATAGTCCCCAGGGGCCAGCTGTCTCAGTCCTGGCTCGCGCTGGGTGCGGGACCTACCCCCTCTGCGGCTCTGCATTTACAGTGTGTTAGGAGCCAGGCAGGCAGGCAGCCTCGCTCAGTTCCAGTTTGCACCAGGTCCAGAAGCTCAGACCCAGCCCCCAGGCAAGGGCTGCTGCCAGCTTGCGCTGCTCCCTCTGATACAGAGGCAGCAGTACGGAGTGCCAGGAGGGAACTGGTCTAAAAAGCACCTCCCCTTGCGACCTGGCTGCCTGTCACCCCACGCTGCTGCCTCCGTTTTTGGCGAGAGAGAGCCGCCTGTCTTGAGACACCGGTGGGGAGTCGGATTTTCAAAAGGCAGGTCTCTGTCCTTTGTGAGCCTTCCAAAGCGCTTTGGTGGGGGGAGGGGGCAGGAAGGCGGACGACACTCAGGAATTGTAGCACCCAAATCCACGGAGTGTTTCGCCAGCACCTCCTGCAACAGAGCCCAATCCCTGACAGGCTTTTAGGCAAGATAGATCATTTGAAAAAATGACAGACACAGGGTTTTCCGTCACCGCTCTCCCTTTCTTTTATTTCCCTGGGCTAACTGGCTTGTTCCTCTTTGGCTAAGGATGGAAGGGTATGTCTACACTACAATGTTAGTTCGAACTAACGGACGTTAGTTCGAACTAACATTCATAGCCGCTACACTAGCGCTCCGCTAGTTCGAATTTGAATCGAACTAGCGGAGCGCTTAGTTCGAACTAGGAAAACCTCATTTTACGAGGCTTAAGCCTAGTTCGAACATACTAGTTCGAATTAAGGGCTGTGTAGCCCCTTAATTCGAATGAGTGGGAGGCTAGCCCCCCCCAGGTTTCCCTGGTGGCCACTCTGGCCAACACCAGGGAAACTCTATGCCCCCCTCCCGGCCCCGGACCTCTTAAAGGGGCACGGGCTGGCTACGGTGCCCGTGCCAGGTGCAAGCCTGCTAGCACCCAGCCAGCAGACCCTGCACCTGGCACGGCACAGAGCCACCCACCCGATGTCCCCCAGCCCACCCCCTCTTCCCGGGACCAGGCTGGCGGCTCCCGGAAGCTTGCCCGGGACCGCAAGAGGCGGGTACATTCCTGGGCTAGTGCGGACATCGTGGACCTCGTCCACGATCTCCGCACTAGGCACAGGAAAGTGGCCATCTAGGGCAGGAGAGCTGCCAGCCTGGCCACCCAGGAGCAGGTTTGCATGAAAATCAAGGGGGTCCACTGAGACCCCCGACCCTGAGCCCTGAGCTTACAATGGCCGTCCTGGGTCAGACCAAAGGTCCATCTAGCCCAGTAGCCTGTCTGCCGACAGCGGCCAACCCTAGGGACCGTGGAGGGGATGGACCAAAGACAGTGACCAAGCCATTTGTCTCGTGCCATCCCTCTCCAGCCTTGCACAAACTTTGGGCAGGGACACCACTCCTACCCCCTGGCTAAGACTACTCCATGGACCCAACCTCCATGACTTGATCTCACTTCCCTTTCAACTCTGTTCTAGTTGTAGCCTTCACAGCCTCCTGCAGCAAGGAGTTCCACCGGTTAACTATTTGCTTTGGCAACAACAACAACAACTTTCTCTTACTAGTTTCAAGCCTGCTACCCAGTCCTTTCCTTTGGTGTCCTCTAGTCCTTCTTTATGGGAACTCATGAAGAACTTTTCTCAATGCACCCTCTCCACCCAACCCCTGCTTTTAGAGACCTCTATCCTGTCCCCCCTCCGTCTCCTCTTTTCTAAGCTGAACAGTCCCAGTCTCTGTAGCCTCTCTTCATCTGGGACCTGTTCCCAACCCCTGATCATGTTAGTTGCCCTCCCCTCTCCCAGCCTTAATCTTCCCCTCTCCCACCTCCTTTTCCCAGTCTCCCCCAGTTTTGTTCAATAAAGACAGAGTCAATGTTGGAAGAAACGTTATCTTTATTTTGTACATCAAGAAGAAGGGGGGCTAGGGAAGGGTAAGTGGAAGGAGGTGAGGGAGGAATGGGGTACGAGCCCCCGATGGGGAGGACTGGGCTGGCTCTGCAGGCTTCTGGGGGTGGAAGCTCTCCTGCAGCCCCCCGATTACCCCCTCTCCCCAGATGGCAGCCTGCGGCAAGTGCAGCCGGGCTGATGGCCGAGTGGTGTGATGTGCCCAGTGTGGGTACGCCGGGCACTCCAAGCCAGGACTGGTTTTCAAGCGGGGCACCCCTTAGAACTGTCTGTCCGGGGTGGGGGTCGGGACCCTTTAAGCGCAGCCCTCGGCTAGCCTGAGACAGCATCTCCACGCTCTAAGTCCTCCTCTGATGCCCTGCTGGCACTGCTTCCGGCCATCCTTAAGCCCTGTTCAGAGTCCACTCAATGTGGACTTGCTAGTTCGAATTAGAGCAGCATCTCATTCCCAGACGCGCCTGTGCGGGCAGTTCTGTGCCCTTTTCACCCCCACCTGCTTGGGTTACCAGATGGTTTAAAAAAAATACCGAACAGCAGGGGCCGGGGGGGGGGGGGGCGGGACTGGCTGGAAGAGAGGGGGTGGGGGGGAACCGGCCGCCGGGAAGCAAGGCTGGCTGGGAGGGGGCTGGAGGGAGCGGGGCTGGCCGGGGGGCAACCAGCCGTCGGGAAGCGGGTCTAGTTGGGTTGAGGACCAAGAGGTGGGGGAACCGGCCGGCAGCGCTGCAGAGATGTACCAGAGCCTGGGTCGGATTCATCTTTGGTGGGCCCTGGCTCCTAGACCATAGACACACTCCCGCCCCCCACCCCCCCGGAGGCCCTAGGGAAAATGGCACCCCGGCCCTGTGGACATGGTGCCCTCTCTGTTTCCCTTGGCCCCGTAGGCACTAAGCTCCACTCCTGCCGCCCAACTCCTACAAGGCCCGACGGATTTCTCTGTGTCCCCCGACCCAAAAAAGGATCCCCCCAGCCCTGTGTTAGGGGATACGAGGGAGTCTGGCTGGGATGTAAGTGCAAATAACTCTGCTCTTAGCAGCTCTGAACCGATGGGCTCTGCCCTGTGCCCCAACCAAGAACCCTAACATAAGAACGGCAGTACTGGGTAGCCGGTCTGCTGACAGTGGCCAGCACCAGGTGCCCCAAAGAGGGTTGACCAAAGACAATGATCAAGCGATTTGTCTCCTGCCATCCTTCTCCAGCCTTCCACAAACAGAGGCCAGGGACACTATTTCTATCTCCTGGCTAATGGCCTTTTATGGACCTAACATCCGTGAAATTTTCTAGCTTTTCTTTAAATCCTGTTATAGTCCTAGCCTTCACAGTCTCCTCTGGCAAGGAGTTCCACAGGTTGACTACACGCTGTGTGAAGAAGAACTTTCTTTTATTAGTTTTAAACCTGCTACCCATTAACTTCATTTGGTGTCCTCTAGTTCTTCTATTATGGGAACTAATAAATCACTTTTCTTGATTCACCCTCTCCACACCACTCATGTTTTTATAGACCTCTATCATATCCCCCCTCAGTCTCCTCTTTTCTAAACTGAAAAGTCCCATCGCTTTAACCTCTCCTCATACGGGACTCGTTGCAAACCCCTAATCATGTTAGTTGCCCTTTTCTGAACCCTTTCCAAGGCCAAAATATCTTTTTTGAGGTGAGGAGACCACATCTGTACACAGTATTCAAGATGTGGGCGTACCATAGTTTTATACAGGGGCACCCTGAGTTACCAAACCACATGACACTGCCCATTAAAAACCCACCAGGACTTACCCAGCATTTATATGCAGAGGTCCCGCACCAGCAGCGATCTGCACTGGACAGGAAACCATCCGCCCAGCACGCGCAGGAAATCACAGGAACCCAGCCTGGACGGTCCGATGCCCCAGCCCTGACAGAAGAAAATCAAGGTGTGCTTGAAGTGCCACGCCCACCATCCCTTGGTCCTCTGGGGCATTCGGCACATCCTGCTGGGTGAAAGGGCCGGTCACAGCTCCAGGGTCTGTCACACTTCAGGGCCTTTGGCAGCTCCTATTCACCGGGGTCAGGCAGATAATCGCCCCGAGCTTTCCCAGCACTTTTCAGCATCAGCTCTCAAAGGGGGGCAGCGTGACCCCCATGGGAGCAGGGGAATGTCAAAGAAGGAATGGGGCGGGGCAGGGGAGGCAGCCAATGGCTTCTCCTAATGCAGTGGTCCCCAACCATTTGAGGTTGCCGGGCGCCAAGGGGCGTGGCCGTTTGCCCGCAGGGCGCCCTGGCGCGGGGACCCCCATTGTGCACCTGGGGGCGGGGACCCCCCCATAGCCACACTGCCGGGCGGGGCCCCCCCATAGCCACATTCCCAGGGCCGCCCCCCCCCCACAAGCACCGCACGCCCAGGGCCGGGCCCCCCGCCAAGCGCCGCGCGCCCGGGACCGGCGCTCTCCCCCCAAGCACCGCGTGCCCGGGCCCGGCGCACCCTGCAAGCGCCACGCGCCCGGGGCCTGCGCTCCCCCCATGCACTACGTGGCCAAAGCGCGGCAGCCAATCTGCGGCGCCCCCGGGGCCGGCGCTCACCGTGCACCATGCGCCCGGGGCCAGCTCTGGCACCGCACATGCGCCACGTGCCTGGGGCCAGGCCAGCGCTGAGCAATTGGCGGGCGCATACAAATGCGGGCACCGTGTTGGGGACCACTGTCCTAATGTTAGCAGTGGGGACACCAAGTTCGGAAGTGAATGGTTAACCAGTAAGCAGGTTATGGTTAACCAGTGGGGGCTGGAGCAGCCCTTCACCAGCCATAGGCAGAGGGCACTCTGGCACACCACGGGTAGGGTTGCTCAGCAGTCACAGCAGTGTGCCACGGGGATAGGTGTTGGGGCTGCTCCAAGTCCATCTTTAACATGTTCTACGTGTCCCATTTAATCGGTTAACTGGTTCAACATATTGTTTAACTGGTTAGCTAATTAAATGAGATTTTACATCCCTGGCACCAAGGTGGCTAAAAGTAGGGTTGAACTGGGACTAGAAATTCCAGGATTTTGACTTTTTTTTCTGATCTCACACAGTTCTGCAAATAAATTCACATTTTGTTTAGATTTTAACTATTTTTAAATGTATTACGGTGGATTACGGAAGATAAACTTTAAAGAGAACAAAGAGTCATTTCAGGAATGGAAAACTACATTTTAATGTTCTGAAATGGTGGAGTTTTCCCCTTCCAAACAAAAGGTCCCTAAAATCAGCGTTTTCCAATGGAAAAACACCCCCTCTGAAAACTTCCTTCCAGCTCTAGTTAAAACGGCCGTATTTTGAAGTGTATAATCAACCTCTGGAACTCACTGCAAAAGGATATTAATGATGGCGAAGGAAAGGGGAGGGAATCATAGAATCATAGAGCTGTAAGAGACCTTAGAAGGTCATCAAATCCAGCCCCCTGCTCTAGGCAGGACCAATCCCAACTAAATCAACCCGGCCAGGGCTTTGTCAAGCTGAGACTTAAACACCCGCCTGTGTACAGCCTGTCTGATCCCTTCTGGGGAAGCATGGGTGGGAAGAAAGAATTAGACAGGGTTAGACAAACCCGTAGGTCTTGGTTGATTTCGTCCTGCTTCAGGGCAGGGCACTAAACTTGGGGTCTGCTCTAGTCAGACCAACATTTCAATCAATCTTGTCAAGAAACAGGCAAAAAAAACCCCAACCCAAACCAGGGAGAAACACGTTCCTTGGTTTGTAAACACAGACACAGAGAACAGCTCCTTCCGCTGGGGGGGTGGGAATAAAGAAAATAATCCCTCGCCCCCTCCCCTTCCTATTTGGTCCTAAAGGATGAAGATTTGTGCAGGCTGCGGGGGCAGGACTGATACTCAGGGAACGGGAGCATGGGGGAGAAGGGGGCAGCTTGCTTACAATCCAGGGGCAACCCCGTGTCTCGGGGCTGGCCCAGCAGAGGCGGGATTTCTGCAGCGCAGGGGGACACGAGGTGAAACAAGCAGCGACTCGGCCGATTGGGGCTTGTTATTGTAGGGTCGCATTGAAGCAGACACTGGCACCAGCGTCGCCTCCAAGAGCGAGGGGAGCGCGCGGCCTGGTAACCCCGGACGGACCCGGACCCCCCTGCGCTGGGGGGCCAGGAGTCACCGCCCCCCGCCCCTCACCTCCGCCTCCTGCCTGCTCGCAGCTCCCGGGCCCGCGGCAGCAGCTGTGCCAGCCGGCTCCGAATGTTGAAACACCAGCAACATTAGCCCTCGCTTCCCATTGGCTGGAGGGCCCCAGGGGCGGGCGCAGGAAAGGGGAAGCTCCGCCCTTCGAGGGCCACGTGGGCCGGCAGTGGAAGTTGCAAGTTGCTAGTCAGCTGGAGGAGAGAAGGGCCCGGCCCGGCCTGCGCACGTGGCTTTCACCGCAGCGCTCACCTGCCCTCACGCCCCACGCTCCTGCTTTTCCCTCCCTGCGTTGTTCGACCCAACCCTCACCCAGGCATCCACCCAGTTCACCCCGATTCTCACCCCTTTTTAAACTTGTTCCTAAGAAACCCCGATCGGTTCCTGGGAAATTCCCAACAACTCTTATCAGTGGTGCCTGTTACATACCAGCTGGGTTTTCCCTGTGATATTTACATACCCCCTGCCTCCTTTTTTCGCCCCTCCCATTTTTTCCTCCCCTGTTCATTTTGGTTCTGGACATACAACACTCCAGTCGTCTGAAGAAGTGGGCTATGCCCAGGAAAGCTCATGATCCCATTGACACGGTTTGTTAATCTTTAAGGTGACTATATGTTGTGTTTTAAGTTTTTCCTGTTACAGACTCACTCAGCTACCCCTCTGAAACTCGTGGGCTCTGTCTACACTGCAGGCTTCTTGCACAAGAACTGTTTTGCAGAAGAGTTCTTGTGCAAAAGGTCTTCCATACGAGCGCGTCCACACTGCCATGTGCTTTTGCAGAAGAGATGTGCTTTTGCACAAGAGCATCCATGGCAGTGTCGACACTCTCTTGCACAAGAAAGCTCTGATGGCCATTTTAGCCGTAGGGGTTTTTTGCGCAAGAAATTCATGTTGCCTGTCTACACTGCCGCCTTCTGGAAGAGCTCTTGTGCAAGAGGGCTTATTCCTCGTGGGGAGAGGAATAACTCTTCCGGAAGAAGCCCTGTTTGCTGATGCTGTACTGTAATACTTGTGCAAAAACATGCACGCAGTGTAGACACTCTGCAAGTTTTTGCGCAGGAAAACAGCTGTTCTTGTGCAAAAAGCCTGCAGTGTAGACATAGCCTTAGAGGGGCAACCCCAACAGTCATTACTAACAAGGAGTCCTGTGGCACCTTGAAGATTTATTTGGGCATCAGCTGTTGCGGAGGAAAAGCAGGTCCAAGTGTTTTTTACCCCTGGAAGCGGATGCCCAAATACACGTGTTAGTCTTTAAGGTGCCCCAGGGTGCCTCTGTTTAAACAAGTGGAAGAGAAGGGCCTGTGTGCACCTCATAGGATGCCAGGCTAGACTGAAGATCACAATGGCCCTCTCTGGCCTGGAAGTTAATGAATGGTTACATCTGGCCAGGCTGCCTCTCTTTATGCTTGCATTAACTAACTGGGTTATTTGCAGGTGTTGTACTCAGTCCAGCTGTGTCGGAGCGCCTGCTGCTGGAGGAGAACGCAAAAGTTCTGTTACCTGGTTTGTAAGTCTGGAGCCTTCTCTACTGCATGAGGTACAAGCCACCTGGCTCTTCGCTAAAGTTGCAGAGCCGAGTCACTATCGCTGGATGTGGTCTCCGTGCCCAGAGTCCCCAGAGACCACAAACCAGATAAGATTCGAAATCGCCCAAGCAGATTTTTTGCGTAACAACATGCAATAATAGTTGCCAGCGAACAGACTCAGCGCTGCGCCGCTACACTTTATGGAAGCCGTGGCAATGTCCTAACACCCACTGAGCACCATCCAGTGCCCCCACACAGTCAGCTGGTGAACACCATTTGAGGTGAACTTTTATACATTCCTGATGTATCAGGTTGCTACCCCCTGTTACCTGGTTACCGTCCCTTACCTTGCAGAAGGGGGCTTACTTCCTAGTCTTCATACTGTCAACTTACTATCTGTTATGCTGTCAACTTTGACCTGGTCCTGAACATAGGTCGGTATGTACTTTATTTGTGGGAGGTAAATGGTACCAAGATGTTCCTTAGGACAATCCACAGAACTACAGACCGGTCAGCCTCACCTCACTCCCCGGAAAAATCATGGAGGGGATCCTCAAGGAATCCATTTTGAAGCACTTAGAATAAGGAAAGGGATCAGGAGCAGTCAGCATGGATTCACCAAGGGCAAGTCATGCTTGACCAACCTGATTGCTTTCTATGACGAGGTAACTGGCTCTGTGGACATGGGGAATTCAGTGGATGTGATATACCTGGACTTATTCTTGCCAGCAAGTTAAGGAAGTATGGATTGGATTAATGGACTGTAAGATGGATAGAAATTGGGCTAGACTGTTGGGCTCAATGGGTAGTGATCAACAGCTCGATGTCGGACTGGCGGTCAGTTTCAAGCAGAGTACCTCAAAGACCGGTTCTACGGTCGGTTTTGTTCAACATCTTTATTAATGACTGGATGAGGGGATGGATTGCGCCCTCAGCAAGTTTGCCTATGTCACTAAGCTAGGGGGAAAGGTAGATACATTGGACGGTAGGGTATATGGTGCAGAGTGTCCAAGACATATTGGAGGATTGGGCCAAAAGAAATCTGATGAGGTTCAACAAGGACAAGTGCAGAGTCCTGCACTTGAATGGAAGAATCCCAAGAATTGTTATAGGCTGGGACCGACTGGCTAAGTAGCAGTTCTGCAGAAAAGGACCTGGGGGTTACAGTGGATGAGAAGCTGGATATGAGTCAACAGTGTGCCCTTGTAGCCAAGAAGGCTAATGGCATATTAGGGTGCATTAGGAGGAACATTGCCAGCAGATCTAGGGAAGTGATTATTCCCCTTTATTGGGATGTGGTGAGGCCACGTCTGGAGTATTGTGTCCAGTTCTGGGCCCCCCACTACAGGAAGGATGTGGACGCATTGGAGAGGGTCCAGTGGAGGGCAACAAAAATTATTAGGAGGCTGGAGCACATGACTTAGGAGAGGCTGAGGGAGTTGGGCTTGTTTAGTCTGCAGAAGAATGACGGGGGATTTGATAGCAGCCTTTAACTATCTGAAGGGAGGTTCCAAAGAGGATGGAGAGAGGCTGTTCACAGTGGTGACGATGGCAGAACGAGGAGTGATGGTCTCAAGGTGCAGTGGGGGAGGTGTAGGTTGGATATTAGGAAAAACTCTTTCCCTAAGAGAATGGGGAAGCACTGGAATGGGCTAACTAGGGAGATGGTGGAATCTCCATCCCTAGAGGTTTTTAAGTCCTGATTTGACACAGACCTGGTTGGGATGATTGAGTTGGGATTGGTCCTGCTTTTGGGCAGGGGGCTGCACTCGATGACTCCTGAGGTCTCTTCCAGCCCTGGGATTCTATGATTCTAAGGCAAGGGACTTCTTTTATTTGAGAGCCCCAATTCCTTCAACAGCAGTATAGGTCTAATCCATGGAGCTCCTGAAGAGCAGCTCTGCATCCCTTTCTATGGCAGCCCAACTGTCCTTGGAACTGGTCAGACCAGTGTGACATCCCCCTGTGTAGGCATAATGAGCTAACGTGTCCTTCACTCCCATGCACCAACTTTGCCACTTATCAACTATGTTTTTAATTTGTTCCAAGGGAAAGCTGAATGAAGCCAAAATTAATGAGTGTTTTAACTTGTAACAAAATACAGGACTGTGTAGCACTTTAAAGACTAACAAGATGATTTATTAGATGATGAGCTTTCGTGGGCCAGACCCACTTCCTCAGATCCACTATTTGATCTGAGGAAGTGGGTCTGGCCCACGAAAGCTCATCATCTAATAAACCATCTTGTTAGTCTTTAAAGTGCTACATAGTCCTGTATTTCGTTTCAGCTACACCAGACTAACACGGCTACATTTCTATCACTGTTCTAACTTGTGTTTCTGTTCCCAGGAAATGTTGAAACGGTAGATTCCTAGGGACTGTCAAGTAGAAAGATTGACCCAAATTAGTTACTTGTTTACTTTCTTTGGCTCCACTGGAATCTTACAACAGGGATTAACTAGCTCCATTCATATCTATAATTAACACAAACAAAATCTATGTTTAGTGACAGGTAAGGTTTCCTGAGCACATGTCTAACAATCCAGACATTTAAAATCAGAAGTTAGTGGAAGGAGGCTGAAAAAGGTGAGGCTTTCGAGAGAAAAATTGCCCGAGAAAGGGTTATTTTGAACTCCAATTTACTCTGTATCAACCCATTTTTCCATTAAACCAACCTAAAGTACTATAAATAGGACTCAAAGTTTATGTCCTATGTTTTAGTTTTTGTCATAAACACCACAAGAAAAAAATATAAAGCAAATGGGAAAAAAGGGAGGATGCGAGTTATGAAAAAGCAAACAGTTGATAGGAGAAGCTAAAATTGGGGGAAAAAAAATCTATAACCAGTAACATAAAGGATAATTAGGAAATGTTTAAATATATCGGGAACAAAAGAAATCAGAGGAATGGTAAAGATCCATTACTGTATAAGGCTGGTCAAATTGCCAATCATGATGAAAAAAAAGAAACTTCAGCAACCTGCTTGGAATTTAATGCGTTGAACTACACACAAGCCATAAAGATTGGATGTCTTTCTAAATCGTATGTGGTAGCTCAACCGAGGGATGTTAAATTGCACTTAATCAGCTAATCCAGTAGTTGGTGGAATTTCCATCGACTACTCAATTAGTCAATAAGGGTATGTCTACATTAGCTCGTTAATTCGAGCTAGGTTGGCAAAGCAGGCAACCGGAGTTGCAAATGAAGCCCGGGATTTAAATAGCCCAGGCTTTATTTGCAAATTCCCGTCCAGTCGCCATTTTGAAATTCCACTAGCCCGAAGTAATTGCCGCGCGGCTATAGAATGAGATGTAACAGTTAATTCGAACTAAGGACTTAGTTCGAATTACCGTTTCACTGCCACATGTAGCCGGCAGGAAGGGACCTCGAGAGGTCGAGTCCAGTCCCCTGCCCTCATGGCAGGACCCAGTACTGTCTAGACGAGTGTTTCTTAAACTTTTTAAGACCGAGGAACACCAAACAATTTTTTTTTTAATGAGGATTTTTTGTTGACTCCTGAGGTCTCTTCCAGCCCTAGGATTCTATAAATGTGCTTGGTACCTGTGCCTGGACCTTTATGCTTGATCTGGCTTATACTATTTCTCTTTCCTGCCTGCGGTTCCACTGAGCCAAAGTCTTGCTTCCTAGATTTCAGGCCTGTTGCTGTTTTTATGTTACCACCCTTTATTCAGGCCTGCTGATTTTATGTTACCAACCCGCAACTTACTACAGAGGCAACTGAGTCCCAAAAAGGAGGAGCAGCTTGTTCAAAAACACAGCAAGCCAGTGGCAGCGCTAGGAATAGGACCCGTATGTCCCAACTCCCTGTCCCCTGCTGTACTAACCAGACCAAAATACTTTGACCACCAGGGTCTGAAGCCCCACAGACAGGGGCCACGGATGGGGAGGGGGAGAGGCAAAGGGGGCAGTTGTCCCGGGAGCTGATGATTTTAAAGGGTCCAGGCCTCTGGGTCACTGTATCGACTATTATGGCAGCCGCCACTGCCAGAAACCCGGGCAAATGAAATCAATCCTAGAGCTCTGTCTGGTGCAGGGTGGGTGGCGCTAAGGCCTGATTGGCCCTCGCCTTGCCCCTCCTACCTTTAGCTTTGCCCCTTTGAGGGGGTCTAGAGCCTTGCCCCTTTGAGGGGGTCTTGAGCCGACCCCCTCCCATACATTACCCAGGGCCCGACAACGTCTGTCACCAGCCCCATTGACATGAATGTGCCCCAAATCCCTCAGACCCAGTACAGTCCCCCCCTCCTCCCCCCCCGGATCCTTAATTCTTCTCTTGTCATCTGATTGCTTCAAGCATTGTTACAGGCTGGGGACCGACTGGCTAAGCAGCAGTTCAGCAGAAAAGGACCTGGGGATTACAGTGGATGAGAAGCCGGAGATGAGTCAACAGGGTGGCCTTGTAGCCAAGAAGGCTAATGGCATATTAGGGGGCATTAGGAGGAGCATTGCCTGCAGATCCAGAGAAGTGATTATTCCCCTTTATTCGGCTCTGGTGAGGCCACATCTGGAGTATTGTGTCCAGTTCTGGGCCCCCAACTACAGGAAGGATGGGGACGCATTGGAGGGGGTCCAGGGGAGCTTGACCAAAATGATTCGGGGTATGGAGCACATGACCTATGAGGAGAAACTGGGGGATTTGGGTTTGTTTAGCCTGCAGAAGCAAAGAGTGAGGGGGGATTTGATAGCAGCCTTCAACTTCCTGAAGGGAGGTTCCAAAGAGGATGGAGAGAGGCTGTTCTCAGTAGTGAGGGATGGCAGAACACGGAACAGTGGTCTCAGGTTACAGCGGGGGAGGTCTAGGTTGGACATTAGGAAAAACTATTTCCCTAGGAGGGTGGGGAAGCACTGGGCTGGGTTCCCTAGGGAGGTGGTGGAATCTCCATCCCTAGAGGTTTTTAAGTCTCCGTTTGACAAAGCCCTGGCTGGGATGATTGAGTTGGGATTGGTCCTGCCTTGGGCAGGGGGCTGGACTTGATGACTCCTGAGGTCTTTTCCAACTCTAGGATTCTATGATTCATCCGTGCGATGTCACTGGAGACGCAGGGAGGTACATTGTGGGCGAAAGCCCCGATCTTGATTCTGGTTTTGTACAGGCGGCCGTGAAAGTAACTTTACAGTTTCTCACAGGTACTGTCCTGTTGCAGCCCAGGTCTTTGCAGTTCTTGCTGGAGCTGCGCACCAGGGCACTTTCACCTCTGTGTTCAGGATTCAGAGTTATTTCTTTTCCCAAAGATCTTCCCTGGAGCTGTTCAGAGAGAGCTTGCTCCCTCTCGCCACAGTCTCTCTTAAGGCAACCATGTTCTTCAGAGCCTCTGGCCTGACGTGGAACGGGACGGGGGACACCACAGAAGAGGCCAAATTCGCCGGGGGAAACACTCCAAGGAAATGGATGCTAAAGAGGGTCCATTCGCCAAGACTCATGTGCAGGGCCTCTTTGATTTCAGTGTTGTCACTATAGACCAGCGCGCGCCCGTTGAGATTATGGTCCCTGAGCCTCTGTTTGTACAGCGGGACGTTTTCCTCCTTCAAGCCGATTGTGTCCATCTGGAAGAGAAGTGGGAGCACCCGTTAGTGCCGTGCATCTACTGAACAGGTCGCCACACACGTTTTTAGGAAGGGTCCGCAATAGCTCCCGAGAGGAACCTGTCTGGGCTTGCTCAGATTCTAGCAAACAAGGCGGGCCGGCCGGCTGTGGGGCCAGGTATGGTACCCTGCACACCCCACTGCCGTGTGCTTGGATTCTGCTAGGGGCACCGCTGAGCAAGTTGGCACGGCAGGGGAAATAGCATGCTCTCTGCAGGCAAAAGCTAGCAATGCAGGGACCACTGGAGGGGTGTGTTGAAATGAAGAGGGAAGGTTTCCTGACCCTGCTTGTAGGCTGGAGGGAAGCATGCAGTCAGCCTGACGGGGGTGGAGTTGGGCCTCTCGACCTAAGGCTATATCTACACTGCGGGCCTTTGCAGGCAGAGAGTATGCTAATGAAGCACTCGTTAGCAACTTCTTGTGCTTCATTAGGGGTGTGTCTGGACTACATGCCTCCGTCGACGGAGGCATGTAGATTAGACAGATCGGCAGAGGGAAATGAAGCCACGATTAAAATAATCGCGGCTTCATTTAAATTTAAATGGCTGCCCTGCTCTGCCGATCAGCTGTTTGTCGGCAGATCGGGGCAGTCTGGATGTTCCCCTGTCGACAGAAAAACCTTTTGTCGACCGCCCCGGTAAACCTCATCCCACGAGGCATAACGGGGCGGTCGACAAAAGGGTTTTCTGTCGACAGGGGAACGTCCAGACTGCCCCGATCTGCCGACAAACAGCTGATCGGCAGAGCAGGGCAGCCATTTAAATTTAAATGAAGCCGCGATTATTTTAATCGCGGCTTCATTTCCCTCTGCCGATCTGTCTAATCTACATGCCTCCGTCGACGGAGGCATGTAGTCTAGACACACCCTAGCATGCTCTCTGCAGGCAAAAGCTAGCAGTGTAGACATAGCCTCAGAGTTCTTGTGTGTTATTCTGGATAAGGGGTATTACACTGCAGGCCTCCAGCAAGAGTATTTATGTTTTTGCCTCTCTTCTCTCTGGAGTGCATAACAGACAGCTACGGGTCTCCCAGTCTTAAAACCGACCAAAGTCACTTCAGAGCGTAAAGGATGAACCCGGGGAGAGCCAGCCAATGGCTTCGGGGTTGGAGGAAAGAGCTCCAAGGAACCGAGTTGTTCCAAGAAGAAATGTTTTGTGCAAACCAAGAGTCAGGAGCAGCAGAAAGTGGGGGAACTAGCAGAGCCCGGACTGTGGCCTTGCCCCCTACATCACCCTTTCCCCCTCATCCTCACTGTGCCCATTCCCTCTCATGTGCCCCCCCTACTCCTGAGGCCTCAAACCCACACTGTGCCTTCCCCGAAAGCCCCCATCCCACACTGCCTGTTCCCCTCAACATCCTACCCCCACTAGTTCTCGCTCCTCTCCCTCCAGTTATGCACCAGTTATGTGGGACAGTTTTCTCCCAGCTCTGGGGCCCGTAGTCAGGGCTGTCCCTAGGCCCATGGGAAATATGTAGCTGCATAGGGCACCGGAAAATTTGCGCACCAAATTTTTGAGTTCCCCAATGCAGCAGCCATGTGTTCTTGTATGTCTGAGGATATGCCTCTGCCGGTTCGTCTCTGGGGACGCTGTGTCCTGTCTGCTGCAGGGCTTTTCCCTTCGCCCTCCCCCACGTGCTCCTCTCAGCTGGCAGTGTAATCCACACACCTAGTGTGTGTGGTTCACTGTCCCTTCGTGTGGCAATTGGACCTCTTACAGCCAGAGATAAGAATAAGGGAGCTCTACATCCTAAGCTGGGAGCCAGCTGCCTTCATGGCTCCAGCTGTCGAGGCCTCTAGGGGTGTGTCTAAACTACATGGCTCCATCGACGGAGCCATGTAGATGAGGCTGATCGGCAGAGGGAAATGAAGCCGCGATTTAAATAATCGCGGCTTCATTTAAATTTAAATGGCTGCCGCGCTCTGCCGACCAGCTGATGATCAGCTGTTTGTCGGCAGATCGGGGCAGTGTGGACGCTCCCGTCGACATGAAAGCCCTTTGTCGACCTCCCCCTGATGCCTCGTGGGATGAGGTTTACCGGGGAGGTCGACAAAGGGCTTTCACGTCGACGGGGAAGCGTCCAGACTGCCCCGATCTGCCGACAAACAGCTGATCATCAGCTGGTCGGCAGAGCGCGGCAGCCATTTAAATTTAAATGAAGCCACGATTATTTAAATCGCGGCTTCATTTCCCTCTGCCGATCAGCCTCATCTACATGGCTCCGTCGACGGAGCCATGTAGTTTAGACACACTCCTAGAGGGCCTAGGTTCAAATCTGCTACGGGGTTCAAATCAGCAGCAGCAGCAAGCTAGCAAACAGAGAGGATCTGCAACTCTGCTCTAGTTCCTGAGCCCTGCTTGGGGTAGGGAGGTAGAAGGAACGACCAGACCTCCAGCAGAAGCTGCATGAGGGGAAAAGGCCCAGGCAATCCTGCAGAAGGGCCCTCAATTATTCAGGGCCCCACGATTTGCAAAGATGACTCTGCCTGTAGCCGTCATCTGTGGGCAGCTGCTGTCACATGAATGACATGCTTCTTGCGATGAAGAGGCATGGACATTCTATCGACAGCTGGCCCTGCTCGAAGGAAGGAAACCCAAGGGTGACCCGCCTCTCGGCAGACATCCTCCACCGTCATACCCAGCAGAGTGCAGGTGCTGAGCTTGTCGAATTTCTTTGTCCGTTTCAGTCTGTGGCTGCCACGTTGCAGCTCCATCTGTCTTTTCAGGGATGGGTCCAAATTGACCGTGAAGGGGAGGTAGAAGAGGGCCTCCTCCACCCGAAACCTGCCGCACAGGAAAGTGTGGAACAGCTCGGGATCCTGGTCCAGTTCCAGCAGCTTTTCCATCTGGCCTTTCAGCATGTCCAGCTCTTCCATGTACTTCTCGTAGACCTCCCACAGAGACATGTCGGGGCGGAGCGGGCTTCCATGGCAGCTGCCCATTCGACTCTTCTGCTCCTCATCCTCGATGCACTGCAAGAGCCAGCTCAGACGGCACGGCCACTGGTTGGCAAGGAGCACCCATTCCACCACCTTCTTCGGACACACTTCATCCTTGGGGATGTTACTCGCCAGCAGCCTGATGGTGATGGTGACGGTGTTCACGATGTGCCGCATCTGCACCACGTTGTCTGTCATGAATTCCTTCAAGGCGTCATCCAGGAGGTAGTCGAAAGCATCTTGAATGAGGTCTTTGGCTCGGATACCTTTCCCGCAGCTGCCGGTTCCCAGCGCTGGGGTTCCAACCATGAGAGGTATCTGGCTGTCCTCTGCAACTGGATTCTGGGCATCGTGGTTGGCCGAATGGTAGCGAGAGATGTTGAGGAAGTCAGAGCTGGCTTCCATCTTGCCATCCTGCCGGAAGCCGACCTCTGCCTCTAGCTGCTCCTTGCGCGCGATGATATTCCTGATCAGCCTCCGCTTGGTGTCGCAGTCCATCCGAGGGACAGAGAAGGGCAGGGTGACGATGCGGTTTAAGAACTCGTAGCCGTTGTTGGCCATACCTCTCATATACTTGGAGCTTTCCACGCAGTCGACAATGATGCTGGAGTCAACAGCCAGGATGGAGATGAAAGGGGCGTCATCGTCTGAGAGGAGGATGTTCATGGCATCAAGGACACCCACCACCTTGTCAGGGCTGCATGTATCCAAGTGGGTGATCTCCAGCACCACCCGCAGCTTCCGCCGCTGGAAGATCTCCATGTACTGCAGGAACCCAGTGATTGTTCTGACTTCGCTTTTCACGCAGCTCATGAAGCCCAGCTGTGCGCTGAGAGCCGTCTGGTTCATCTGTCTCTCCAGCTGGCTCTTCTGGGTGACGATAATGTTTCGTACCACTGTGATAGTGAGCCGTATGGCAGCTGCTGCAGAGACGCTGACAGCCGTCACCCCAATGCCTTCCACGACAGCTATGGCGTCTCCCGAGGCATCCCCGATGGGGATCCCAAACACTAGGAGGAGACCACCCACCCCAATAGCTACCATGATCAAAAGGATCACAGCCACCCACAGCGGGAGGAAGAGGAACTTCTTGCTAACCCATTCCTGATCCCCTGGTCTTTCGATGATGCTACATTTCCTGTCTATGGTCCTGTAAATGCTCATGGGTAGGAGACCAAAGTGGCTTTCGATGCCGTCGCACAGTGTGGTAATGAGGCCTGCCCAGAGCTGGTCGCAGCCCGCGTACTCCCAGGCGCTGAAATGGATGAAGACGTGTTTCACGTTCCTTCTCCACTTCTGCTGCTCCGTCAGGACCGGGCGGTAGAAGATCATGAGTAACAGGAGCTTGAGTAGATCCCGGCCAGTGTTGTCACGCTGCATCTTCTGCGTCCGCTGAAATTCCTCCTGGTCTTTCTTCTTCGATTCGTTTTCCATGTTCTCTGAGATAAAAGAGGAAGATATGTTAGGTACCTGGCAGTGCCTTAAATCTCTCCTCCTGAAGGGTCTTCCAGCTTCACAATCCCTCCCTTCTGGGAAGCAATCAAGAATGGGTAGCTCTTGGCAAAGCCATCCTTAGGATTGATGGGATCCTACACCGTTCTATTAAACTGGTGCCCATCTGCCCAACAGCAGCCCAGATGGATGTTGAATTTTTAGCGATGTGATTTTATAACCCTCATCCACACACTAATAAACAAACACATTTTAAACTAAGGTCCTGTCGACTCTCACAGTAAATTCAGCAAACATTTAGCAGAGGTTGGCAAATGCCTGTTAAATGGCTTCATTACTATGTCGTCGATGTTCTGCCAGTAGCTCGAGCAGACTTTGTCACTTGTAAATTAACTAGATCTTCTAGAACTTCTGCTGCTGGAGGAAGCAGAGCCACAGACCATGGATAGGAAGAGGCAGGTGGGTGGAGTGGACATGAAAACCCAGTGCTGCTCCAAATTTTCAGGTCCCCTATGCGATTGCATAATCGGCAAATGAGTACGGGTGGCTCTGGCTCTTTGGAGATGGTTGTCATCCATTAATCCCCATCCCCACAAGGTTCCTTCCCCGTCTTACGTTCCCCGGGGCAGTACTCACCCTTGATTTTGTGTAAGAGCAGGTTTTTGCAATGTCCCCATGGTGCATAAAACCCAGCAGTCACTGGCGTGGGCACAGTGTACAGGGCCTTTGCTAAAGCGAGGCAGTAGATATCCTCCTTGGTCTGGAACTCTGCAACGGGGATGAGGTAAAACACGAAGATTAGCCTCACCGAGCGCATCCGCAGTGGATGCTCAACAGTGTCTCCTCTAATATTTTTCGGTTCAAGGTACTAGGTACAAGGGGAGGGAGCAAACAAATGTCCGAAACCAGACAAGTTTATTTTAGGCTATAAATATTGGGGTGCCTGGCCTTACCCCCTTTGCATGGCCGAAGGGACAACAGAGACTTACTGACTGAATTGCTCCTCATCCTGGAGCACTTGAGTTGGTGCACGCGTAACCGCAAATCCAGGGCACTAGATCTGTGACTACACAGCTATAAACCTGGCCAAGTGCCTCTGTCACCAGACGGTGCCTGTGGTCGGTCTTTGTGCATAACAGCGAGATCTGCAGCAGGAGCAGGCTGCGTTACCTGCACTGACCACTGATAACACCAGAGCTCCAAGAACAGAAGCACTGAGCCACGCTGCTGAGGCAACCACATCACAGCTCTTAACACTAGGAGCCCGTAAGTACTCCTGTAGACCCTGCTTTCGCTGGCATTAAGCCAAACACCGTCCACAGAGCCCCCTGGCACTCCTGCGCCCTGCTGTGCAATGCAGAGGGAGAGATGGAGAAGAGAAAGGCCCACGTGTTCCTTTGCCCTGGCCCAGGCTAGCCTATGCCACTTCCCATGGTTCTGTGGGCCAGACTTGCAGGGCGGGGAAAAGAGATGTAGAGGTCATGGTGGGTAATCAGCAGAACATGAGCTCCCATTGTGGCGTTGGGGCTTAAAAAGCTATTGTAATTTTGGGATGTATAAACAGGAAACGCTTGAGCAGGAATAAAGAGGTTGTCTCGCTTCTGTGATGGATGGGAGGCCCACTGTTCTTTTCTGAACATCCCAATATTCAGTGACTAAAGGGTTAAACCTAGCTAGCTAGAAAGTGTTGGCAGGGAGTTCAGATCTGCATTAAAAGGGAATCTGTCTGCTTTTTTTTTTTTTGTGAGTTTAATCCTGGAGCTGTGGAAGGGGATGAGGGGGGGGATGAATTGAACTGGGCAGGGACATCATGCCTAAAAAAAAGAATACCTGGGCCTAGAATTGGACTGGACCTTGGAAGTGTGGATACTTGAGTAGATAGAGAATGTTTATTTAGATGCGATCAGGTTATTTTTTTGTTTTGTTGTTTGGTTAAACTCCTCTGTGCTAAATCCATATCCCCTCCTCTCCCCACTATAACTTTAAACTGAATCCCAGGGATGCAATTGTCTGTGTTTTAATCTGTTCTTTTCTCAGTTGCGCTATAACTCCTAGCAGCCAAGTCAGCTTTACAAATGAATACCTTTTTGTTTTCTTAATATAATCACCTATTTTAAGGCTATGATCTGATTTTGTATCCTGGAAAGTAATAGGAGGTCTGTGTATACCTGCCTAAGACTAAGAGGACAGCTATCAGAAATTACAGTTTGTTTTCATTTTTCTTTTTTTCTTTCCAAGTGCTAAATAAAGGGGAATAATGACATCTCTGGATCTGCTGGCAATGCTCCTCCTAATGCAACCTAATATGCCATTAGCCTTCTTGGCTACAAGGGCACACTGTTGACTCATATCCAGCTTCTCATCCACTGTAACCCCCAGGTCCTTTTCTGCAGAACTACTACTTAGCTGGTTGGTCCCAGGCCTGTAACAATGCTTGGGATTCTTCTGTCCCAAGTGCAGGACTCCGCACTTGTCCTTGTTGAACCTCATCAGATTTCTTTTGGCTCTTGTGTAAAAGAGTTTGGGGTACCCTTCTGGAATACGTTCCCAAGTGACTTCTTCCTGCGTTCAAGAAGAAAAAGTTTTTTTCCACTTGGGTGAAGGCAGCAACCCTCCTAAGCTCAGGGAATCTGTGACCTTGGGAAGTTTTGAAGCAGAAGCCCATAGAGACACGGTATTTTAAGGTCTCTTTTGGGCCCACACCTTCTGCACTCCAAGTGCCAGAGTGGGGAACCGACTTAGCCTCTTTATTCGGCACTTGAACTTCTGCTGCTGGAGTTCTGTGCCCAGCCCTGGTGACAAGAATTCCAGATGGATGTTGATAAATTGGAGAGGGGTCATGTCAAGGCTGTTTCCCACTCTGGCACTCCAAGTGCAGAAGGTGGGGGCCCACAAGAGACTTTAAAATACCCTGCCACTGGAGGCTTGCGTTGGTGTTGCTGCCACCATCCAAATGCACAAACCCCTTTGAGAACCAGACAGGCGCATTTCAGAATTCCCTCCTGTGGGGTACCTTCCTTGTCCTTGACACTCCCTCCAGAGAGAGCTTGAAAACCTGTAATTTCTCCTAGAAGTATGGCTTGCTGTCTTAGGCACGTGCATACAGAACCTTCCGCCCTCTAGGATGCAGGAATCAGATCATGGTTTTAAAAATGTGACGTCTATTAACAAAACAAATACACTTGGTGAAACATTACTTAGAATCATAGAACCATAGAGCTGGAAGAGACCTCAGGAGTCATCAAGTCCAGCCCCTGCCCAAGGCAGGACCTATCCCAACTAAATCAACCCATCCAGGGCTTTGTCAAGCCAAGATTGAAAAACCTCTAAGGATGCAGATTCCACCACCTCCCTAGGGAACCCAGCCCAGTGTTTCCCTACCCTCCTAGTGAAATAGTTTTTCCTAATATCCAACCTAGACCTTCCCCATTGTAACTTGAGACCATTGCTCCTTGTTCTGCCATCCGTCACTACTGTGAACAGCCTCTCTCCATCCTCTTTGGAACCTCCCTTCAAGAAGTTGAAGGCTGCTCTCAAACCCCTCTCGCTCTTCTCTTCTGCAGACTAAACAAACCCAAATCCCTCAGCCTCTCCTCATAGGTCATGCGCTCCAGCCCCCTAATCATTTTGGTCAGCCTCTGCTGGACCCTCTCCAATGAGTCCACGTCCTTTCTATAGTGGGGGCCCCAGAACTGGACACAATACGCCAGATGTGGCCTCACCAGAGCAGAATGAAGGGGAATAATCACTTCTCTGGATCTGCTGGCAATGCTCCTCTTAATGCCCCCTAATATGCCATTAGGTTTCTTGGCTACAAGGTCACACTGTTGACTCATATCCAGCTTCTCATCCACTGTAACCCCCAGGTCCTTTTCTGCTGAACTGCTACTTAGCCAGTCGGTCCCCAGCCTGTAACTATGCTCGGGATTCTTCCATCCCAAGTGCAGGACTCTGCACTTGTCCTTGTTGAACCTCATCAGATTTCTTTTGGCCCAATCCTCTAATCTGTCTAGGTCACTCTGGACCCTATCCCTGCCCTCCAGCATATCTACTGCCCTCCAGCGTATCTACTTGGTTGCTAGGTGTTACAAAGAAACTGGAAAAAGAAAGATTAAAACACAGAAAATCGCTTCCCTGGGATTCAGTCTGAAGAGTTCTAGGGTAAAGGGGGATAGTTACATGTGCTTAGCAAAAAGAAGTCCAACAAACTAAAAAAATAAAGAAAATAACCTAGTAGCGTCTGACTAAAAATTCCCTGTTCTACTCACATCTCTCTTGTTTCAAGATTTAGTCTTTCCCTAGCCAAGAAAGTCGCTGGATTCTGCTTGCCCAGGTTCCTGGCTTAATTCACATCTTCCAGGCATGATCACACAACAACAGGCACATCACTGCTTCCAATTCAAAACCCCAAATTCTGTTTCCATTTTCTTTCCTGGCCTCCTGTCAACTCGCTTCCTGCTTCTCTAGCATTCCTGGAGACTTACTAGGACCTTTTGTCTATGGTTTCAACCTTTCCAGGCAAGACAGTTAGGGTTAAGTCCCAATACTTTCAGGCAACCGTCTGCTTTTGACACGACCTGCCTGTTTCTCTTCAGCTAACTCTTGCTTACTTTGGTTCAGGCATCAGGCCTTACACCAGGCCCATGCTTCAGGCCCATCCTTTCTAGTACAGGATGTAGCCTGGTAACAAAGCCCTGACTGTGGTATCAGGAAACCTGGGTTCTATTCCTGCCTCTCCCACAGGTTGGAGAGGTTATTCCCTGTCTGTAAAATAAGACTAATGATACTAACCTTCCCTTTTTAGACCTACACACAGCAACTAGGGATTTTTATTAACTACTCAAATATCGGTGAGCCTGGCTCGCTAGATGAACCATCCGGTTCCTCTTGGAATCATGTTAAATGCTTGATCCCCATGACCAAAGTCTCAGATACTGGGAGAAGTGACACGGGGGAATAAAAGCTGCTGTCTGAGGTAAACTACCTGGCAGGAATCCCCTGGAATGGGAGCCATCGCTACCAGGAGCCCAGGAATAACAAGACTCCAAAAGTCCAGCTGCCAGGCAGTTTGTCCATCTCCTTCAGGCCAGTGGCCCAGAATTCCAGGACATCTTTGGGCCTGGGTTTAAAAAGAGGCAGTACCGTGTGCTCAGCCCCTTTTTATCCATCCCCTTTCCCTCCATTGGCACGCAACCCTCAAATGGCCAAAGGTTTCCCTTTCCCTCCCTCCTTGGTTAAACAAGCTGGTTAAACAGCTCGAGGTGATGGAGTGATAAGCACCCACTGACAGAGTCGCTCGGGTTGCAGGGCCAGCGTAAGTCCGCTTTTAAAACTGCCGGCCATAGCTGCAGCTACGGGAGGGGACTCTAGCAAGGGCCTGGAACAAGGAACAGGGCTCCACTCCTGCATGGGATTCGGGCTTCCCCCAGGCAGATGCTCTGTTGCTGCTTTCCTGTCTCTCCCTTCTCCAGGTGGAAGGGGACGGTTAGCCAGTGTTCCCTGCAAGCTGAGCTCTTGGGCGGCCAGCCAGGAGACATTCAAATGCTGCCCAGTTTGCTAGCCGGTAGCATGTGTTTCTAGTGGTGGTGCATGTGGTGTACTGGGTGTAGACATAGATCTTGTTGTTATAGTAACTGCGTTAGGTCACTGGGGGTCAGCCCAGCTGGTTTGGGTTTTTTCTAGCTAGCTCCGTGCTATGCAATAAAATGGACACTTGCAACTACTCAAGCTCTCTGTATTTCCACTGATTTCTTCCCATGCTGTGAAACTCCACGTGACGTAACAGTGCACATCCGTGCATGCCTTGGTGCACATAACAAAATGTATTCCGCACAGGAGTGGGGGAAAAAGTAGAGGCATTATTGCCGCTAGCTCCTTACTGAAACTCAGTGAAAGGCAGGGGAAATGAGAGATCAAGAGCCTGAGACTGACAGTCCCCAGGAACAACGGGGAGAGGCTAAAGTCCCAGTTCAGCCTGACTGGCAGAGCAGGGAGCCAGGAGGGAGCCAGGGTCGGCAGAGTGGGACTGAGCTAAGGAGAGAGCAGGGGCCCGCACTGAGCTGGGGATCAGGGCTGGCCTCGGGGAGGGAGAAGGGGAGGCCGGGGTCAGGATCGGGGGCAGTGCGACTGGCCTCAGGGAGGAAGGGGGTCAGAGGCAGCATGACTGGCCTCGGGGAGGGAGAAGGGGAGGCCGGGGTCAGGATCGGGGGCAGTGCGACTGGCCTCAGGGAGGAAGGGGGTCAGAGGCAGCATGACTGGCCTCGGGGAGGGAGAAGGGGGGGCCAGGGACAGGATCTGGCCCTTCCCCCCCAGAGCTGCTTCCCATCCCCTCTTCCTTCCAGCCAGTTCCTGCCCCCCCCCCCCCAGCCAGTCCCTCTTCCTCCCTCCCCCCTGCCCAGGATCAAGTGTGTCCGTTTTTTGGGGGGAGGGTCTACCTGGCAACCCTACGAGTCAGACCCGGCGCAGGCACCAAGTGATGGGGACTGCCAGAACTTTGGGAACCTGAGTCTGCGGGGTGGGGGTTTGTGGCAGGTCAGGAGATGAAAGGGGAAGGCACCAAGGGACAGGGTGTAGGAGACAGACAAATGCCAGGGGGCCAAGAGGAGACAATGAGGAAAAGGACAGGAGGGGAGGTGTCAGTGGGGGGGGGGACAGGATGATGCTAGGAGAGGAGAGGGGAAGGGCTTTGGGGGCTAGAGGGGAGAAGGGGAGGTGCTGGGAGAAGGCTTGAAAGAAGGGGTGGGCATGAGGAAGGCGGAGATGGAGCAAGGCACGTGTAAAGGCACAGGGGCATGAGGGGAACGGGGGCAGAGGGTGGTGAGGGAGTGGGCAAAGTGGGTAGGGGCAGTGAGGGAAGGGGGAGGCACCAAGAGGGTGCAAGGGTAAGGGAAGGTGCAGGTGCCAGGGAGTCCGGGGGGGGAAGCAGAAGGGCAGACACCTGCAGGGGAGGGACCAGCACCAGAGGAGAGAGGCAGGACAGGTGTGTAGAGGGAGGTGTTAGAAGAGGGGATGAGGAGGGGTAGCTCACATGGTCAGAGTGGGGCTACTGGAGGAGTGGGCACAGGGGGAGAGAGAAAGGCTGCTGGAGGGGGCAGGTCTCGGGAAGGCCGAGGGCAGTGAGAAGGGCAGGAGTCAGGACAGCAGAGGTGGGTGAGGGGTTGGGGGGGCAGTAGGCACCAGGGGAGCTGATGGAGGAAGGGAAGGAGACAGGGCAGCAGAGGGGAAAGGTAAGTGGTTCATAAGATATTTATGAATAACTTGGATGCCACCATGGCACATCCAAACAAGCCACACTCAGTACTGGTGCACAACACAAAATGTATTGTGCTCATGGGAGGAAACTCTTAGAGGGAACACTTCCCCCAGCCTCTCCACCCCCCAAGTTAATGTCACACACATTGGGTTAATGCAATTGCAGGATCGTTGCATGAGGGGGGTTTGGTGAGGGCCAAACTAATCCCTATTGGTAAGTGGATGGTGGGAAAAATCCTTGGGGGGGGGGAGGTCACATGACACCTTTTATTTCTGGTCATGTGTCCATATTGCCCTGAAAGTGTTACCTCCAGAGGCGTGGCTAATGGGGGTCAAAGAGTACATTTAAAAACATTCTTTGGGTGCACACCCTAATGAAATGTGCTGCGCACGCCAATGGGCAGAGAGCAGATCCAGTCCTGGGAGCAGGGCTGCAGCCACAGAGTTATAGACGCCGCCCAGAGAGCAGATCCGCATGCTGGGAGCAGGCCTGCAGCTGTAACCCACACACCTGATGTGGGTCACTATCCTATGGAGTGGCACTGAGACCACTTCCAGCAAGCAATTATTACAAGGGAGCTCTTCAGCCTACGCTGAGAGGCAACTGACTTATAACTCAAGCTATAGCAGCTCCTGCCCTAAGCTCCAAAAGTCCCAGGTTCTAATACACCTGGTGGCAGTTGCACAGCCATGGAAGCAGAGGGGCCAGGGAACCCTCTGTACAGGACTCCCCCCTCCCCCCCCCCACACACACACCCTTGCTTCCTGGAATCAGCCACCTAGGTGAATAAAGCTGGAAACCCCCATGCCTATAGCTGTGCACCTTTGCTAAATAGCTACAGCCATTCTAAAGTGCCCAGATCTCACAACTAAAAAGAAGACGTCCCAATGAGCTGCTAAGCTGTGCTGCCTGCCTCGGACAAGTAGCTCCAAGAAGAGCAAGTGCTGTAACTCTGGAGCCTAATGATGGTGGTGTCCTCCAGCCATTTTCAGCTTAGTACAGCTGCCTCCCTGTGAACCAGGTGCCAGCTGGCCATGGGGTCCCATAGACCTGGCTTGTGCAGCCTAACCTGATAACCAAGCAGTCCATCCATTACTAGCCAGCCTATTACCTTGGGCATGGGAGACCATCGCACTTGTAATGCCTGGGGCCTTCACGCACTGACAGGGCTTGACTCAATCAGCCAGCTAGGGAGAAAGAAATAAACAGAAGGCAGAGGAGTCACCAAGAGATCAGAAGACCAGCACGATGCCTTATAGGCCGTTCAGCTGTGAAGAGTCACCAAGACAGGGCAGGTGAGATGGGTAAGATGCAACCCACCTAACACTGTGATCTGGCCGCTTTCTGTTTAGATCCTGCTGCCCATGCCGCCGAATTCTAAGTGGGGACTCAGGCAGCAGGATCCGATTTTAAATGATTCACGGCTCATGGTTACGGCAGGGACGGGAGCCACGAGCCCTTTAAAAAGCTGTAGCAACGCTGGACAGCTGCCAGTAGTGGCAAAGCTGTGAGCTCTTTTCTGTGCTTTTAATTGAAAGCCTCAGCTACGGAGAACTCTGAGGGTGGGCTAGTCCACAACACCGCCCCTTCTGCCTCAGGCTCCGCCCCTTCTGTGGGTGGAGCCGGCCTATGACCCCATACGAAAATCCATTAAGCGGCCCCCTTCTGAAAATTATCACCCACCCCTGTCACAGAATCATAGAAAAGTTCGAGTGGAAGGGACCATGATAGGTCATCTAGTCCAGTGTTTCGCAAACTTTTTTTATAATGTACCCCCTTTAACAAAAATTTGTAAGTACCCCCAGTACCTACAGTTTTCAGACACACACAATTTTTTTCTACCATTGCAACACATTTGTTTAAACAACTGAATTGTAGCCGGGCGGGCGATGGCATTTTTGGGTGTAAAAGGTACAAAAAGAATAAAGCGCTGTCAAACTGAAAACTAAAATTCAGTTTTCTCCAAATTTCAGTTGTGTTGACGTGTCCCCCAGACATCTCTTGAGTACCTTTAAGGGGACTCGTACCACTGGTCGAGAAGCACTGATCTAGTCCACCCCTGCACCGAGACAGGACCAAGCATGTTTGTCTCACCTCTTGGCTCCTAGGACACGGCTTGAACTAACGCACTTGGAAAGACATTATCGTATATACGCCCAAAGTGCTTCGTCTCAGGGTATTACCATAAAATCTAACTGACCAAACTCCGACCTTTCATTTCCCTGTCACTTGGCCAGCCACAGCCTCACAAGCCTTCGGCATCGATCTCAAAGCCTTCGTCACGCTTTTACACAGCTGTGCTGACACGCTTGTAAGCCAGGCACACTTGTGCGACACGTCCCAAAGCACTTGCTCCAGGGCATTACATCGCACTTGCCTGCCTTTGATGGACAGGGAAAGGGAGACCTGAAAGGCCTCTCCAAGGTCACCAGCGCGAGAGTGAGCGCAGAATTGCGGAGCAAGGGTCTAACACACAACTCCGTGCCTTAGTCACTAGGTGGCATTAGATTAGAACCCGGGAGTTCTTACGCCCAGCCCCCTGCCCCCTCCACTAGGCCATGTGTCACGTTGCTGAATTGGAGGGAAGCAGCCAAATCGCTGCTGCACCCCTAGGTGGGGGTGTTGGCCCCAGAAATTGGTGTGGGGGGAGCCATGTGGGGTGTTGAATGGGAGATTGTTGTTTGTTGATCTTATGTACGCTATTTATGTGAGTGTTTAATGTCTGTGTGTGTAGGTAGGAATCTGTAATCTGTGTGGAAGCTGAATATTTCTCTGAATATGGTTAAGCATGGCTATGGACAGGCTGAGTAGCAAAGCCCTGTGGAACAATGACTCTCAATAGGCTATGGACACACCCAAAGAATGGGATGTGTCACCTGAGGGCAGCCAGCAGGAAACAGAGATTGGCCTCTGACCAGGTGACTTGCTGCATACAAGAAGAGGCCAGGAAGGAGTATAAAGAGGGCACGTGGTCGATGCCATTTGGTTCTCAGCTCAGCACTTCATCCCAGAGGCAGCACTGCAGGGATTGAAGAGCCCGGAAGACCTGGGAACCCATCCTGATCGTAGGATGTGCAATAAGGACTTTTAACCAGCAGCTGCAACGACTCTGCTAGAGCCTGCATCGAGAACTGGGAGATTCGGTGCATGTAACGTACTGTACTTTAATAACCTTACTCTCAAGCTTTTCTTTCTTGTAATAATAAACCTTTAGATATAGATTCTAAAGGATTGGCCCAGCGTGATTTGTGGGTAAGATCCAGAGGGTAAATTGACCAGGGATCTGTGGCTGGTTTCTTGGAACCGGACAGAACTTGTTCGGGGTAGGTGGGATTGGGTGCTAGGACCCCCCACCTGTGTATGAGGCCCGGGGCCATCTGGGGCACGGATATTGCTGGGGTGTCAGAGGGGTTTTGCTCGGGAGGCTTCAGGCAGGTTGCTGAAGCGCTCTGTGGGACTGGTTTGTGGCCTGTTTGGAGAGGTCGTCAGTCAGGGGGACTGTAAAGAGCCCCGGATTTGAGCAATTCGCCCTGAGCGGACGCCCTAAGCTGTGCCCAGACACGGCCCGGTCCGTCACACCATGCTGCTGGCCTCCCGCCTCTCCCCCAGGGCTTGGAGACAGACGGGAGGCTGGAGCCAGCCTGCGCAGAAGGGGCTGTAACGCTTACAGCACGTTCATGACACTGCCCCTGCGCAGCCCCTCTCAGATCCACACTTGGAACCCACAAGAAACACCCCAAGAGCGGAGATGAAACCGCCACTCACCTGCCACCCAGCTTCCAGGAAGGGCAAAGCAAAAGCGGAGCTCGCGGATTCCAGCCCAGCCTGGCACCTGCTTCCTGAACTTTGGCCCCTTTCCTCCAAGATAGCAGGAGGCTGCTCTGGGCCTTTTGTGCCCACGACGGGGCAGAAAAGCAAACTCAGCTGTTGGTTCCATCTTGCGGGCAGAGCTCCGGCAGACAGTGGCAGGCGGGGGTATCGACTGACCCTCCAACCCAGGATATTCCCCCCACACCTGGATTCGCTTCCTAGTCATCCCCATCTCCCTGCACGATCCTTGTTTCTCATCCCGCCGGTCCGAGAAATTGTCAGAGCAGGTTGATCCCAACCTTGCCAAGGGCTTAGGTTACATCACAAGGCTTTGCCGCCACAGCTGGCTTGGCTTGGGTGTGTGGTAAAAGCCCCCCCCCCCGCTGGCACAGCTATTCTGGCAAAGCCGCCAGGGCAAATGGCAACTCTGCCGAAAAGCATCTGCTGGCTTTAAGCTCCCTGCGAGCTGTTCTCATCGCTCAGCCATCACCACCACTGCCCTGCCTCTGTCCTGCTCCTCATCCCCGCCCCCACTCCTATCCCCTGCTCTCCTCCATCTCCTCCCCCTTCCCTTCTCCTGCCCCTCCCCATTTCCACCTGCCCTGCCCATCCCCGTCCTCTCCCTCCCCCCGTCTGTCCCCCTCTTATGTGAGGGCTTTGCTGGAAACGCCCCCCCCCCCAAGCCAGGGAGATCTCCCCTCCGGGAACAATTCAGCCCCCCCCATCTCGCTCCCTCCACTCCACAGTATTTCCTCCATTCCCCACAGTTGAAAATTGAGCTCCCCCATCCCCTCAGGTGACAGTCGGGCTCCCCCATACGCAGCTGCCTAGGTAGGCACCTCTGCAGCCAGAGCCTGCCCCTGGCGCCCACGTCCCCTCCCCGACTGCCTGTCCCAGGCGACCACCTGAACCTGCGTCCCCCATTCCCTCAGATCACAGCTCCCTCCCTGACCCTGCACCCCCCGACACCCCTCCCCCAGGCCAGACTCCTCTCTGGCACCCGCACACCCTCCCCCAAACCCTCTGCTCCCCCTTCACCCAGGTCACAGCTCCCTCCCTGACCCTGCACCCCCCCGACACCCCTCCCCCAGGCCAGACTCCTCTCTGGCACCCGCACCCCCTCCCCCAAACCTTCTGCTCCCCCTTCACCCAGGTCACAGCTCCCTCCCTGACCCTGCACCCCTCTAGAGCCCCTCCCCCAGGCCAGAGTCCTCTCCTGCGCCCATACCCCCTCCTGGACCCTGCACCCCTATCCACCGCCCCAGATCATACCCCCCCCCTGCACCCAGGCTCCACCCCTAAGCTCCCTTCTGCACCCAACCACCCCGTCCCAGACCCCAAAGCCCTCGGTAGAAATGTGGCCCTTGATCAGTTGCCAAAATGGCCCCCCCATTACAAATTATTGACAAAGCCTGATCCAAATGTTTTTTGAAACATTGTTTAATGAGAATGTAAATACAATTCAATACAATTGGGAGGGTTGGGGGGAGGGGGACGCAGCTGCTGGCTCCTCAGCTCTTGCTGCTCTCACTGGGTGTCTTCCTGCTGCAAGGGAAGCAGAATCCGTCACATTCATCCCTGGGGACTCAGGGGAACTGGCCCCCCAGCATTTCCACCCTCCTCCCCCCTGCTCTCTGGTCACCCCCCGTCAGGCCCGCAGGGTGAGCTCCTGACCCCCCCCCCCCCCAGAGCTCCTGACACCTCGGCCCCCTCCCGCCTCCTAGGACAGTTTCTGTGTTCAGAGCCTCCCCCACCCCCAGGGACGCTCGCAGGGGCAGGAGGGATTCTGCCAGCAGGGACGTGGGGTGGGGGCAGCCTGAGGAAAGGGGCGGGGGACTCCCTGAGGGGATGGGAAGGAGACCCTGGCCCTGCCCCACTCTCCTGATCTGCTCCGGCTGCTCACCATGTATTCCAGGAGCTGATGGGCCTGCCCATGCAGGGCGTGGGCCAGGACCAGCCCGGCCTGGCTGGGGCGTCGCAGGGGGGAGCGGGCAGCGAGCAGAGCCTTGTCCAAAAAGCAGTTCTCCTGCTCTGCTGTGAAGAGCTGCCCAAAGACCTGGAATCAAGAGCACAGGAGGTTTCAGCTGACGGCCCAGAGCCCGGCCCCAACTCCTGGGGCTAAAACAGCTTCCTCCTCCCCCAAACTCCCTTCCAGACCCTGCACCCAGACCCTGCTCTCCTCACCCGGCACCCCAACCCCTGCCCCAGGTCACAGCTTCCTCCTGCCCCCAAGACCCTCCTACCCCCACGAGAGCCCCAGCCAGCCCCACCCCCGAGCCCTGCCCTGCCCTGGCAGCGCGTCCTTACCTCTCCCACCCTCACGCTGTTGCTGTGAGCCAGGACCCATCTTTCTTTGTAGTAGTGTCTGCACCACAGGTCCTCTGCCTGGTGGATGTTGAGGCCTGCAAGAGACACAACAGGGTCATTCTGCTGGCAGGTCTGAGCCCTTCCCCTCCCACGGGTCCCTGCAGGCATCCCTGGGCAAATGGAGGGGCACAGGGGGCAGAAGGGGAACACAGAGGGACGCATCCCCCCTTGGGCCAGTCTGGGGGAAAAGGGCTGGGTCCCCTCCCCCCGCCGCCGGCACCCTCAGGGTGTCCCTGGGGCCCAGGTCCCGGCTGGGTTCCTTACCCCTGTGATGCAGGAGGAGTTGATACAGGCTGTGCACCCCCTCCCGGGCCAGCCGGCTGACGTCTTCGGATGGGTCCGAAATAAAAAGGCCCAGCTGGGCCACGTGGTGACCCATCCTCGGCCAGTCGGCGGAGTTCTGAGGGGAGAGAAGAGGGGGGGTCCCTCAGCATCCTGGGGCTGCACGTCCCATGCAAACGGCCGCCGAGGCGGGTCTGAGCTCGGGGGACGGACAGAGACACCTCCCGGGGCGGGGCGGGGCCGGCCTTGCGAGGAGACAACCCTGAGCAATGGCCCCGACTGAAGGGTCACTCCGGGGGTGGAACAAGGGGATCCACTGACGGCCACTCCCCAGTCCCCAGGCCCAGTCCCTCAAGAGCCCCCCTGAAGGGCCCAGGGTCGCCCCTCCCCGGGGAAAGGAGAACGTGGCCCATTCCCGGCCCATTCCCGGCCCTGCCTCTGCCTCCCGGGGACGCTCCCAGCCCCGCGCCCTGCAGCCCCAGACCCCCCGGCTCCGAGGTCACTTACGTCAAACCCCGGGAGGGTGGTGGCGACTCCCAGCAGGGCCGTGGTGCTGCCAAGGGCCCTGGCTCGCTCCTGGGGCAGGCGGGACTCCAGCCACGGGCTCAGGTGCTGGGGGGGAATGAGACAGGTCAGGACCCGTAGGGAGGCGCCGGTTCTGGGCAGAGCCTGGGGCTCCTCTCGGACTGTGCCCCCCCCAGCCACTGACACTGCTCCTCTCTCGGCCCCCCCCCCGAGGAAGCAGAGACAATGGCCCCGTCCCCCCCACGGGGCTCACCTCCATTATGAGCTGCAGCCGGGCGGTGTCTGGGGACTCGGCGAGGAGGCTCGCCAGTAGGGCCTGGAGGTCGTACGGAAGGGCCCGGATGAACTGCTGCAAGACAAGGGGGAGCCCTGGGTCAGAGGGGGGTTGGGGGATCCAGGCCACCCACTGGCTCCGGGGTGCAGCCTTGAGCAGGGTCTGAGCCGCCTCGCAGAGCAGGGAGGAGCCCAGGCTGGGCATGGAAGGGACGGGCCCCCCGGGAGAGCAACGGGAACCCTGGAGGGAAGGATCCAAACCTGCAGCTTCTTCCCTCCCTCTGCCCCCCCCCACTCCTCTCTGGAGCTCCAGCCCAGCCCGGGAGCAGGGCCCAGAGGGACGTACCTGCGTGTGGATGGGCTCCTGCTGCCAGTCCCCAGACACTGTCTGTCCCACGGCCGCCGTCAGCAGGGGGCTCAGGAGCTGGGCCCGCAGGGGAGGCTGCAAGGTGCTGGCAGGAGAGAGGGGCAGAGACTGTTAATTCAGCAGCAGGAGACAGAGACTTTCCCACTCCCTGGCCAGGGGATCTGCTCTGGGGGGAGTCGGCGGGGGGGGGGGGTCGGTACCTGAGGCTGCAGGCGGCGTTGAGGCAGTCGGCCAAGACCAGCGGGGGGGGGGCGAGTCCTCCATGATCTCCTGGGAGACCCAAGGGGACAAAGGGGCATGTGAGGCTGGGGCCCCCAAAAGACGCTCACACGGCCAGCGCCCCCACCCAGCAGGATCCAACCCCAATGCCTCCCGCTGCCCTGTAGCCCCCCTGCCCGGCACAGGGCCCCTCCCAGCACCCCCCTCCCAAACCGGGACCAGCTCAATCCTTGTCCCCAGGCCGTCTCCTGCCCCTCCCTGCCCTGGTGACCAGCCTCTGAACCTCCTCATCCCTGCTCCCCAGGCGCATCCCCAGCAGCCCGCTCGGCTGCCTTCCAGCCCCCCATGGCCCGGGGAGACCCCTCCCTGTCCCGAATCCCCCTTCCTGTCCGGCACCCCACACCTGCCCCATTTCTGTGTCCCTCCCTCCTCCAGCATCCCCACCCACCCTCCCCATGTCCACCTCCAGCCCTCCTGGCTCCACCCATCCCGTTTCCAGCACCCCCACCCGCCGCCATGGCCCAGGCAGACCCCTGTCCACCCCACGTATCCCCTCCCCTCCTCCCGGCTGCCGCGACTCGCTTACAACGATCCTGGCCATCATGGTGTCCTTGCAGCAGCGCGGCGCCAGGGTGTCCTCGCCCCTTTGGAGGGCGGCGAGGCAGGCGAGGGGGATGGCCAGCAGGAACCGCTGCAGGGCGGCTGGGCTCTGCACCCCAGAGAGAGTCTGTGAGCCTGGGGCCTGCCTGCCCCCCACGGACAGCTGCAGGGCTCAGGTCTCCCAGGAGTGGAGGTGGGAGCTGCCGGTTGTCCAAGCACCCACACTCCCCCCCAACTGCTGCCTCAGGCTTGTGGGGGCCCAGCTGGTGCATGACAAGAGCCCCCAGCTTGGGGGGTCCAGGTCATGCAGGAGAAGGGGCCCCAGGGGGATCCCCAGGGACAAGCCCCTCCCGGAGGGGGGGGGGACGTGCTGGGAAGGGGCCGGACAATCTCGGGTCCCCCCCGTGTGGAGAAGGTTCCTACCGTGTCCCGGGTGTGGAGCTGCTCTTCGATGTCATAGATGGCCCCTTCCTCCACCCGGGAGTCCACCCGCTCCTGGCAGAGCTCCGCCGAGGCGCAGGGGGACTCTGTGCGGGAGGGAAGGGACCAGGGTGACTCCAGCGGCCAGCAGGGGTCACGCGCCCCCATGTCAGGGACCCAGGGCAGGTTGGGCCCCACACGCCCCTCGCAGGGACCCATCCCCCTTCCACCCTCACATCTGCCAATGCTCTCAGCAGAGCCCCCACCAGGAACAAGAGAGCCAAGCAGCCCCCGCCCCCATCCATTGCCCTGGCTGCGGGGCAGACAGTGGGGCTGCCCCCCCGGGGTACTGGGTGAGCCCCTGGGCCCAGCGTGTTCACGGCCCCTCACCTGGGTCTGAGCGGCTGCAGGAGGTGGCCCGGCTGCAGCTGGAGGCCCAGGCGCTGCTGCTGACGGACCTGGACCCACAGCTGCAGGGGCTGGTGGGGGGAGCGACGGGCTGGGGGCTCCCGGAGACTGGCAGGTCCCCGGGGGCCGGGCAGGGCGATGCCCCCTGGTGGTAATGGGGGCTGGGCTCCCGGGGCAGGTGTTTCTCTCCACAGAGGAGGCCCCGGAGCCACCCTACCCGGCTCCCCCGCTGGGCTGGGTCCCGCCTGCCCAGCCGCCTCTGGAGCCAGGTCCGGGGGGGCCTGGCCGGTGGGCGAGTTGCCCCGAGCTGGTGGGATCCAGCTTCCCCGCCCGCGGGGACGGAGAAGCTGCTCCCCACCGGCCCTGGGGCCATCTTCAGGGCTTTCTTGAACCACAGCCGAAAACGTTTGGCCATGCTGGAAATGAGGGGAGCAAAGGGGAGCTTGGGGCGCAGCCTGATGAACGAAATCCAGGGGTTCCAGCTCCCCAGAGCGACTGCCCCCAGCCCCCAAATGGCCCCTTGCTTATCGGTTCGGTCTTGCACAGGCACTGCAAGGACCTGAGGGTATGTCTACACTACCCCGCTAGTTCGAACTAGGAGGGTAATGTAGGCATACCGCACTTGCAAATGAAGCCCGGGATTTGAATTTCCCGGGCTTCATTTGCATAAGCGGGGAGCCGCCATTTTTAAAACCCCGCTCGTTCGAACCCCGTGCAGCGCGGCTACACGGGGCACGAACTAGGTAGTTCGAACTAGGCTTCCTAGTTCAAACTACCGTTACTCCTCATTCCACGAGTCTCCTGCCCATCAACAGCCCCTTCTTGGCCAATCAGGGGAGAATCTAAGGTGTGGGGGGTGGAGCGTTCTCCCCAAAGACACCGGCATAGACTTGTTCCAGCCCCACCTCCCCAGTCCCCACAATGGGGGCTGCATCCCCCACCCCACGGCTCCTGCAAACCACCCCCCGTCCTTCAGCTAGTCTGTTGGGTCCCAAGCTGGGGGAGGCAGCAAGGGAAGGTCACAGAGGAGGCAAGAACAGAGCAGAAATGTGGGGGGATGGAGGAAAAGGGAAACCAACCAGGAGAAAGCCCCAGTGGCGCTAAGGACGCAGCCCAGGTGAGGAATCACCTTCTGGCCCTTGACCGAGGGCTGGGCCTGCCTGGAACCCAGCCGGCCCCGGGCGGGATCCAACCCCTGGGGGCTCTTACCTTCGTCACAAAGGTGTCGGGATGTGGAACTCACAGAACGCGAACGAACCGTGAGGAGGAGACGCACCAGAGCTAAAGCAACCGGGGGTCTCCAAAGTCCCCTGGGCCCGCCCCCCGCTTTTATCAGCCTGAGATGTGGGTCCCTCTGTGAGGTCACCACCTCCCCACCTGCCCTTTGCCTTATATGCTGAGGGCTGCCCAAAGCCCCTGTGAGGTCACCGCCCCCCCCTCACCCTGCCAGGCAAATGTCCTGCCTCTGGCCACCCCCCTGGGAAGTTTGAGCCATTACTAGGGGTCCCTCCCCCTCCCTCATAGGCTGCTCCCTGCCCTACACTGCAGGCTTCTTGCACGAGAGCTGTTTCACGCCGGAGTTCTTGCGCAAAAGGTCTCGTGCAAGAGTGCCTCCACCCTGCCATGGGCTTTTGCACAAGAGCGTCCATGGCAGTGTGAACGCTCTCTTGTGCAAGAAAGCTCTGATGGTCATTTTAGCCATAAAAGTGTCTTGCTCAAGAAGCCCCTGGTGCCCGTCCACGCTGCCTTCTTGCACAACGGCTCTTGCACAAAGGGGGCTTAGTCATCGTCGGGAGAGGAATAACTCCTGTGCAAGGAGCCCTGTTCTCTGATGCTTTACTGCAAATTTACTTCTGCAAGAACACACATAGAGTGTAGACGCGCAACAAGTTTTTTCGCAAGAACACACAAAAACAAGCCATGTGGATGTTTTCTTTTTAGGCAAAAGCCCCTTTTTGCACAAGATCGGTCGGCCTTTTTGCAGAAATAGGGATCTTGTGGGAAAAGGGGGTTTTTTGCACAAAAAGTAAACATCCACATGGCTTGGTTTTGCGCACAAACCCCGAGCACAAAAACGGATCGGCAGAAAATATGCAAATGACATTGCGTGTCATAGAGTCCCTCGTTAGCATATTTGTTGCCAAAAAAACTCGTTGTGTAGACGTAGCCTAGGAGAGAAGCGATCTCAGACACAAAGCCCTTCAGTAAGAGGGCATAGCCCTGGGGCGTGGTAGGAGACGTACGGCAGACATGGGAAGTCACTCTCCTAGCTATTTGGCACGGAGGAGGCCTCAGCTGGAGCACTGTGTCCAGATCTCAGGGCCATGCTTTAGGAGAGAGAGTCCAGAGGGGAACTATGAAAAGGGATTAGGGACGTTAGATATTCACTGAGTAGTCAGCTGTCTCAGTCCTGGCTCGCGCTGGGTGCGGGACCTACCCCCTCTGCGGCTCTGCATTTACAGTGTGTTAGGAGCCAGGCAGGCAGGCAGCCTCGCTCAGTTCCAGTTTGCACCAGGTCCAGAAGCTCAGACCCAGCCCCCAGGCAAGGGCTGCTGCCAGCTTGTGCTGCTGCCTCTGATACAGAGGCAGCAGTACGGAGTGCCAGGAGGGAACTGGTCTAAAAAGCACCTCCCCTTGCGACCTGGCTGCCTGTCATCCCACGCTGCTGCCTCCGTTTTTGGCGAGAGAGAGCCGCCTGTCTTGAGACACCGGTGGGGAGTCGGATTTTCAAAAGGCAGGTCTCTGTCCTTTGTGAGCCTTCCAAAGCGCTTCGGTGCGGGGAGGGGGCAGGAAGGCGGACGACACTCAGGAATTGTAGCACCCAAATCCACGGAGTGTTTCGCCAGCACCTCCTGCAACAGAGCCCAATCCCTGACAGGCTTTTAGGCAAGATAGATCATTTGAAAAAATGACAGACACAGGGTTTTCTGTCACCGCTCTCCCTTTCTTTTATTTCCCTGGGCTAACTGGCCTGTTCCTCTTTGGCTAAGGATGGAAGGGTATGTCTACACTACAATGTTAGTTCGAACTAACGGACGTTAGTTCGAACTAACATTCATAGCCGCTACACTAGCGCTCCGCTAGTTCGAATTTGAATCGAACTAGCGGAGCGCTTAGTTCGAACTAGGAAAACCTCATTTTACGAGGCTTAAGCCTAGTTCGAACTTACTAGTTCGAATTAAGGGCTGTGTAGCCCCTTAATTCGAACGAGTGGGAGGCTAGCCCTCCCCAAGTTTCCCTGGTGGCCACTCTGGCCAACACCAGGGAAACTCTATGCCCCCCTCCCGGCCCCGGACCCCTTAAAGGGGCACGGGCTGGCTACGGTGCCCGTGCCAGGTGCAAGCCTGCTAGCACCCAGCCAGCAGACCCTGCACCTGGCACGGCACAGAGCCACCCACCCGATGTCCCCCAGCCCACCCCCTCTTCCCGGGACCAGGCTGGCGGCTCCCGGAAGCTTGCCCGGGACCGCAAGAGGCGGGTACATTCCTGGGCTAGTGCGGACATCGTGGACCTCGTCCACGATCTCCGCACTAGGCACAGGAAAGTGGCCGTCTAGGGCAGGAGAGCTGCCAGCCTGGCCACCCAGGAGCAGGTTTGCATGAAAATCAAGGGGGTCCACTGAGACCCCCGACCCTGAGCCCTGAGCTTACAATGGCCGTCCTGGGTCAGACCAAAGGTCCATCTAGCCCAGTAGCCTGTCTGCCGACAGCGGCCAACCCTAGGGACCGTGGAGGGGATGGACCAAAGATAGTGACCAAGCCATTTGTCTCGTGCCATCCCTCTCCAGCCTTGCACAAACTTTGGGCAGGGACACCACTCCTACCCCCTGGCTAAGACTACTCCATGGACCCAACCTCCATGACTTGATCTCACTTCCCTTTAAACTCTGTTCTAGTTGTAGCCTTCACAGCCTCCTGCAGCAAGGAGTTCCACCGGTTAACTATTTGCTTTGTCAAGAAGAACAACTTTCTCTTACTAGTTTCAAGCCTGCTACCCAGTCCTTTCCTTTGGTGTCCTCTAGTCCTTCTTTATGGGAACTCATGAAGAACTTTTCTCAATGCACCCTCTCCACCCAACCCCTGCTTTTAGAGACCTCTATCCTGTCCCCCCTCCGTCTCCTCTTTTCTAAGCTGAACAGTCCCAGTCTCTGTAGCCTCTCTTCATCTGGGACCTGTTCCCAACCCCTGATCATGTTAGTTGCCCTCCCCTCTCCCAGCCTTAATCTTCCCCTCTCCCACCTCCTTTTCCCAGTCTCCCCCAGTTTTGTTCAATAAAGACAGAGTCAATGTTGGAAGAAACGTTATCTTTATTTTGTACATCAAGAAGAAGGGGGGCTAGGGAAGGGTAAGTGGAAGGAGGTGAGGGAGGAATGGGGTACGAGCCCCCGATGGGGAGGACTGGGCTGGCTCTGCAGGCTTCTGGGGGTGGAAGCTCTCCTGCAGCCCCCCGATTGCCCCCTCTCCCCAGATGGCAGCCTGCGGCAAGTGCAGCCGGGCTGATGGCTGAGTGGTGTGATGTGCCCAGTGTGGGTACTCCGGGCACTCCAAGCCAGGACTGGTTTTCAAGCGGGGCACCCCTTAGAACTGTCTGTCCGGGGTGGGGGTCGGGACCCTTTAAGCGCAGCCCTTGGCTAGCCTGAGACTGCATCTCCACGCTCTAAGTCCTCCTCTGATGCCCTGCTGGCACTGCTTCCGGCCATCCTTAAGCCCTGTTCAGAGTCCACTCAATGTGGACTTGCTAGTTCGAATTAGCAAAACTAGTTTTTAGTTCTAGACGCGTTAGTTCGAATTAGCTTAGTTCGAACTAGCGCTGTAGTGTAGACATACCCGAAGAGAGGAGCCAGCAGGGGTAGAATGAATTGTGTACCAGGTCCTGGAAACAAGAGCATCTCCTCCAGATCACCCATCCACACCTGAACTGTTTAAAAGCTTGGCTGCCAATAAAGACACCTTAGCTCAGCAAATGCCAAGCCAGGCACCTGTGTTTGGACACGAGGGGTGCACAGGGATGTGAGAACCAGGAAGGCTGATCTGTGAATTCACCCCCAACCGTCCCAGTACAAGACAGACGCTTGCGCCAACCAGCAGGGGTCACTGCTCCTCCGGTTTGGCTTGGACAAAGGTGCCCATCTCTTTGGTGTTGGCGTCTCGGAGCTGCGCCAGCTGCCTCTGGCCGCGGCGGAGCAGATACTCGATGTGCATCACGTCGGCCCGGGGGATGCTGGCGTTCTTCCGGAACTCAGCCTGGATGCGAGGCAGGAATCCCGGCTTCTCCCGGCCGGTGCGCAGGAACTGCCTGTATAGGCTCAGGACGTGCTTCTGCAGCTTGCTATGCCGGGCCATGGTGCGCCTGGGGAGCCCTCCCAGGCCACGGGGGGGCCAGCGCCACGAGGCAGGGGCTGGAAGTGAACAGAGGCGGAGATGTTAGAGCAGCATCTCATTCCCAGACGCGCCTGTGCAGGCATTTCCATGCACTTTTCACCCCCACCTGCTAGGGTTACCAGATGGTTTAAAAAAAATACCGAACCGCAGGGGCCGGGGGGGGGTGGGGGGGGGCGGGACTGGCTGGAAGAGAGGGGGTGGGGGGGAACCGGCCGCCGGGAAGCAGGGCTGGCTGGGAGGGGGCTGGAGGGAGCGGGGCTGGCCGGGGGGCAACCAGCCGTCAGGAAGCGGGTCTAGTTGGGTTGAGGACCAAGAGGTGGGGGAACCGGCCGGCAGCGCTGCAGAGATGTACCAGAGCCTGGGTCGGATTCATCTTTGGTGGGCCCTGGCTCCTAGACCATAGACACACTCCCCCCCCCCCCACCCCCCCGGAGGCCCTAGGGAAAATGGCACCCCGGCCCTGTGGACATGGTGCCCTCTCTGTTTCCCTTGGCCCCGTAGGCACTAAGCTCCACTCCTGCCGCCCAACTCCTACAAGGCCCGACGGATTTCTCTGTGGCCCCCGACCCAAAAAAGGATCCCCCCAGCCCTGTGTTAGGGGATACGAGGGAGTCTGGCTGGGACGTAAGTGCAAATAACTCTGCTCTTAGCAGCTCTGAACCGATGGGCTCTGCCCTGTGCCCCAACCAAGAACCCTAACATAAGAACGGCAGTACTGGGTAGCCTGTCTGCTGACAGTGGCCAGCACCAGGTGCCCCAAAGAGGGTTGACCAAAGACAATGATCAAGCGATTTGTCTCCTGCCATCCTTCTCCAGCCTTCCACAAACAGAGGCCAGGGACACTATTTCTATCTCCTGGCTAATGGCCTTTTATGGACCTAACCTCCGTGAAATTATCTAGCTTCTCTTTAAATCCTGTTATAGTCCTAGCCTTCACAGTCTCCTCTGGCAAGGAGTTCCACAGGTTGACTACACCCTGTGTGAAGAAGAACTTTCTTTTATTAGTTTTAAACCTGCTACCCATTAACTTCATTTGGTGTCCTCTAGTTCTTCTATTATGGGAACTAATAAATCACTTTTCTTTATTCACCCTCTCCACACCACTCATGTTTTTATAGACCTCTATCATATCCCCCCTCAGTCTCCTCTTTTCTAAACTGAAAAGTCCCATCGCTTTAACCTCTCCTCATATGGGACTCGTTCCAAACCCCTAATCATGTTAGTTGCCCTTTTTCTGAACCCTTTCCAAGGCCAAAATATCTTTTTTGAGGTGAGGAGACCACAGCTGTACACAGTATTCAAGATGTGGGCGTACCATAGTTTTATACAGGGGCACCCTGAGTTACCAAACCACATGACACTGCCCATTAAAAACCCACCAGGACTTACCCAGCATTTATATGCAGAGGTCCCGCACCAGCAGCAATCTGCACTGGACAGGAAACCATCCGCCCAGCACGCGCGGGAAATCACAGGAAACCAGCCTGGACGGTCCGATGCCCCAGCCCTGACAGAAGAAAATCAAGGTGTGCTTGAAGTGCCACGCCCACCATCCCTTGGTCCTCTGGGGCATTCGGCACATCCTGCTGGGTGAAAGGGCCGGTCACAGCTCCAGGGTCTGTCACACTTCAGGGCCTTTGGCAGCTCCTATTCACCGGGGTCAGGCAGATAATCGCCCCGAGCTTTCCCAGCACTTTTCAGCATCAGCTCTCAAAGGGGGGCAGCGTGACCCCCATGGGAGCAGGGGAATGTAAAAGAAGGAATGGGGCGGGGCAGGGGAGGCAGCCAATGGCTTCTCCTAATGCAGTGGTCCCCAGTGTCTCCAGTGACATCGCACGGATGAATCATAGAATCCTAGAGCTGGAAGAGACCTCAGGAGTCATCAAGTCCAGCCCCCTGCCCAAGGCAGGACCAATCCCAACTCAATCATCCCAGCCAGGGCTTTGTCAAACCGAGACTTAAACACCTCTAGGGATGGAGATTCCACCACCTCCCTAGGGAACCCAGCCCAGCGCTTCCCCACCCTCCTAGGGAAATAGTTTTTCTTAATATCCAACCTAGACCTCCCCCGCTGTAACCTGAGACCACTGTTCCGTGTTCTACCATCCCTCACTACTGAGAACAGCCTCTCTCCATCCTCTTTGGAACCTCCCTTCAGGAAGTTGAAGGCTGCTATCAAACCCCCCTCGCTCTTTGCTTCTGCAGGCTAAACAAACCCAAATCCCCCAGTTTCTCCTCATAGGTCATGTGCTCCATACCCCGAATCATTTTGGTCAAGCTCCCCTGGACCTCCTCCAATGCGTCCCCATCCTTCCTGTAGTTGGGGGCCCAGAACTGGACACAATACTCCAGATGTGGCCTCACCAGAGCCGAATAAAGGGGAATAATCACTTCTCTGGATCTGCAGGCAATGCTCCTCCTAATGCCCCCTAATATGCCATTAGCCTTCTTGGCTACAAGGCCACCCTGTTGACTCATCTCCGGCTTCTCATCCACTGGAATCCCCAGGTCCTTTTCTGCTGAACTGCTGCTTAGCCAGTCGGTCCCCAGCCTGTAACAATGCTTGAAGCAATCAGATGACAAGAGAAGAATTAAGGATCCGGGGGGGGGAGGAGGGGGGGACTGTACTGGGTCTGAGGGATTTGGGGCACATTCATGTCAACGGGGCTGGTGACAGACGTTGTCGGGCCCTGGGTAATGTATGGGAGGGGGTCGGCTCAAGACCCCCTCAAAGGGGCAAGGCTCTAGACCCCCTCAAAGGGGCAAAGCTAAAGGTAGGAGGGGCAAGGCGAGGGCCATTCAGGCCTTAGCGCTACCCACCTTGTACCAGACAGAGCTCTAGGATTGATTTCATTTGCCCGGGTCTCTGGCAGTGGCGGCTGCCATAATAGTCGATACAGTGACCCAGAGGCCTGGACCCTTTTAAATCATCAGCTCCCGAGACAACTGCCCCCTTTGCCTCTCCCCCTCCCCATCCGTGGCCCCTGTCTGTGGGGCTTCAGACCCTGGTGGTCAAAGTATTTTGGTCTGGTTAGTACAGCAGGGGACAGGGAGTTGGGACATACGGGTCCTATTCCTAGCGCTGCCACTGGCTTGCTGTGTTTTTGAACAAGCTGCTCCTCCTTTTTGGGACTCAGTTGCCTCTGTAGTAAGTTGCGGGTTGGTAACATAAAATCAGCAGGCCCGAATAAAGGCCGGTAACATAAAAACAGCAACAGGCCTGAAATCTAGGAAGCAAGACTTTGGCTCAGTGGAACCGCAGGCAGGAAAGAGAAATAGTATAAGCCAGATCAAGCATAAAGGTCCAGGCACAGGTACCAAGCACATTTATAGAATCCTATAAATGGAAGAGACCTCAGGAGTCAACAAAAAATCCTCATTAAAAAAAAATTGTTTGGTGTTCCTCGGTCTTAAAAAGTTTAAGAAACACTCGTCTAGACAGTACTGGGTCCTGCCATGAGGGCAGGGGACTGGACTCGACCTCTCGAGGTCCCTTCCTGCCAGCTACATGTGGCAATGAAACGGTAACTCGAACTAAGTCCTTAGTTCGAATTAACTGTTACATCTCATTCTATAGCTGCGCGGCTAGTGGAATTTCAAAATGGCGACCGGACGGGAACATGCAAATAAAGCCTGGGCTATTTAAATCCCGGGCTTCATTTACAACTCCGGTTGCCTGCTTTGCCTACCTAGCTCAAATTAACGAGCTAATGTAGACATACCCTTATTGACTAATTGAGTAGTCGATGGAAATTCCACCAACTACTGGATTAGCTGATTAAGCGCAATTTAACATCCCTCGGTTGAGCTACCACATATGTTTTAGAAAGACATCCAATCTTTATGGCTTGTGTGTAGTTCAACGCATTAAATTCCAAGCAGGTTGCTGAAGTTTCTTTTTTTCATCATGATTGGCAATTTGACCAGCCTTATACAGTAATGGATCTTTACCATTCCTCTGATTTCTTTTGTTCCCGATATATTTAAACATTTCCTAATTATCCTTTATGTTACTGGTTATAGATTTTTCCCCCCAATTTTAGCTTCTCCTATCAACTGTTTGCTTTTTCATAACTCTCATCCTCCCTTTTTTCCCATTTGCTTTATATTTTTTTCTTGTGGTGTTTATGACAAAAACTAAAACATAGGACATAAACTTTGAGTCCTATTTATAGTACTTTAGGTTGGTTTAATGGAAAAATGGGTTGATACAGAGTAAATTGGAGTTCAAAATAACCCTTTCTCGGGCAATTTTTCTCTCGAAAGCCTCACCTTTTTCAGCCTCCTTCCACTAACTTCTGATTTTAAATGTCTGGATTGTTAGACATGTGCTCAGGAAACCTTACCTGTCACTAAACATAGATTTTGTTTGTGTTAATTATAGATATGAATGGAGCTAGTTAATCCCTGTTGTAAGATTCCAGTGGAGCCAAAGAAAGTAAACAAGTAACTAATTTGGGTCAATCTTTCTACTTGACAGTCCCTAGGAATCTACCGTTTCAACATTTCCTGGGAACAGAAACACAAGTTAGAACAGTGATAGAAATGTAGCCGTGTTAGTCTGGTGTAGCTGAAACGAAATACAGGACTATGTAGCACTTTAAAGACTAACAAGATGGTTTATTAGATGATGAGCTTTCGTGGGCCAGACCCACTTCCTCAGATCAAATAGTGGATCTGAGGAAGTGGGTCTGGCCCACGAAAGCTCATCATCTAATAAATCATCTTGTTAGTCTTTAAAGTGCTACACAGTCCTGTATTTTGTTACAAGTTAAAACACTCATTAATTTTGGCTTCATTCAGCTTTCCCTTCGAACAAATTAAAAACATAGTTGATAAGTGGCAAAGTTGGTGCATGGGAGTGAAGGACACGTTAGCTCATTATGCCTACACAGGGGGATGTCACACTGGTCTGACCAGTTCCAAGGACAGTTGGGCTGCCATAGAAAGGGATGCAGAGCTGCTCTTCAGGAGCTCCATGGATTAGACCTATACTGCTGTTGAAGGAATTGGGGCTCTCAAATAAAAGAAGTCCCTTGCCTTAGAATCATAGAATCCCAGGGCTGGAAGAGACCTCAGGAGTCATCGAGTGCAGCCCCCTGCCCAAAAGCAGGACCAATCCCAACTCAATCATCCCAACCAGGTCTGTGTCAAACCAGGACTTAAAAACCTCTAGGGATGGAGATTCCACCATCTCCCTAGTTAGCCCATTCCAGTGCTTCCCCATTCTCTTAGGGAAAGAGTTTTTCCTAATATCCAACCTACACCTCCCCCACTGCACCTTGAGACCATCACTCCTCGTTCTGCCATCATCACCACTGTGAACAGCCTCTCTCCATCCTCTTTGGAACCTCCCTTCAGATAGTTAAAGGCTGCTATCAAATCCCCCGTCATTCTTCTGCAGACTAAACAAGCCCAACTCCCTCAGCCTCTCCTAAGTCATGTGCTCCAGCCTCCTAATAATTTTTGTTGCCCTCCACTGGACCCTCTCCAATGCGTCCACATCCTTCCTGTAGTGGGGGGCCCAGAACTGGACACAATACTCCAGACGTGGCCTCACCACATCCCAATAAAGGGGAATAATCACTTCCCTAGATCTGCTGGCAATGTTCCTCCTAATGCACCCTAATATGCCATTAGCCTTCTTGGCTACAAGGGCACACTGTTGACTCATATCCAGCTTCTCATCCACTGTAACCCCCAGGTCCTTTTCTGCAGAACTGCTACTTAGCCAGTCGGTTCCAGCCTATAACAATTCTTGGGATTCTTCCATTCAAGTGCAGGACTCTGCACTTGTCCTTGTTGAACCTCATCAGATTTCTTTTGGCCCAATCCTCCAATATGTCTTGGACACTCTGCACCATATACCCTACCCTCCAATGTATCTACCTTTCCCCCTAGCTTAGTGACATAGGCAAACTTGCTGAGGGTGCAATCCATCCCCTCATCCAGTCATTAATAAAGATGTTGAACAAAACCGACCGTAGAACCGGTCTTTGAGGTACTCTGCTTGAAACTGACCGCCAGTCCGACATCAAGCTGTTGATCACTACCCATTGAGCCCAACAGTCTAGCCCAATTTCTATCCATCTTACAGTCCATTAATCCAATCCATACTTCCTTAACTTGCTGGCAAGAATAAGTCCAGGTATATCACATCCACTGAATTCCCCATGTCCACAGAGCCAGTTACCTCGTCATAGAAAGCAATCAGGTTGGTCAAGCATGACTTGCCCTTGGTGAATCCATGCTGACTGCTCCTGATCCCTTTCCTTATTCTAAGTGCTGAGTCTGTTCGCTGGCAACTATTATTGCATGTTGTTACGCAAAAAATCTGCTTGGGCGATTTCGAATCTTATCTGGTTTGTGGTCTCTGGGGACTCTGGGCACGGAGACCACATCCAGCGATAGTGACTCGGCTCTGCAACTTTAGCGAAGAGCCAGGTGGCTTGTACCTCATGCAGTAGAGAAGGCTCCAGACTTACAAACCAGGTAACAGAACTTTTGCGTTCTCCTCCAGCAGCAGGCGCTCCGACACAGCTGGACTGAGTACAACACCTGCAAATAACCCAGTTAGTTAATGCAAGCATAAAGAGAGGCAGCCTGGCCAGATGTAACCATTCATTAACTTCCAGGCCAGAGAGGGCCATTGTGATCTTCAGTCTAGCCTGGCATCCTATGAGGTGCACACAGGCCCTTCTCTTCCACTTGTTTAAACAGAGGCACCCTGGGGCACCTTAAAGACTAACACGTGTATTTGGGCATCCGCTTCCAGGGGTAAAAAACACTTGGACCTGCTTTTCCTCCGCAACAGCTGATGCCCAAATAAATCTTCAAGGTGCCACAGGACTCCTTGTTAGTAATGACTGTTGGGGTTGCCCCTCTAAGGCTATGTCTACACTGCAGGCTTTTTGCACAAGAACAGCTGTTCTTGCGCAAAAACTTGCAGAGTGTCTACACTGCGTGCGTGTTTTTGCACAAGTATTACAGTACAGCATCAGAAAACAGGGCTTCTTCTGGAAGAGTTATTCCTCTCCCCACGAGGAATAAGCCCTCTTGCACAAGAGCTCTTCCAGAAGGCGGCAGTGTAGACAGGCAACATGAATTTCTTGCGCAAAAAACCCCTACGGCTAAAATGGCCATCAGAGCTTTCTTGTGCAAGAGAGTGTCGACACTGCCATGGATGCTCTTGTGCAAAAGCACATCTCTTCTGCAAAAGCACATGGCAGTGTGGACGCGCTCGTATGGAAGACCTTTTGCACAAGAACTCTTCTGCAAAACAGTTCTTGTGCAAGAAGCCTGCAGTGTAGACAGAGCCCACGAGTTTCAGAGGGGTAGCTGAGTGAGTCTGTAACAGGAAAAACTTAAAACACAACATATAGTCACACAAACCGTGTCAATGGGATCATGAGCTTTCCTGGGCATAGCCCACTTCTTCAGACGACTGGAGTGTTGTATGTCCAGAACCAAAATGAACAGGGGAGGAAAAAATGGGAGGGGCGAAAAAAGGAGGCAGGGGGTATGTAAATATCACAGGGAAAACCCAGCTGGTATGTAACGGGCACCACTGATAAGAGTTGTTGGGAATTTCCCAGGAACCGATCGGGGTTTCTTAGGAACAAGTTTAAAAAGGGGTGAGAATCGGGGTGAACTGGGTGGATGCCTGGGTGAGGGTTGGGTCGAACAACGCAGGGAGGGAAAAGCAGGAGCGTGGGGCGTGAGGGCAGGTGAGCGCTGCGGTGAAAGCCACGTGCGCAGGCCGGGCCGGGCCCCTCTCTCCTCCAGCTGACTAGCAACTTGCAACTTCCACTGCCAGCCCACGTGGCCCTCGGAGGGCGGAGCTTCCCCTTCCTTGCGCCCGCCCCTGGGGCCCTCCAGCCAATGGGAAGCGAGGGCTAATGTTGCTGGTGTTTCAACATTCAGAGCCGGCTGGCACAGCTGCTGCCGCGGGCCCGGGAGCTGCGAGCAGGCAGGAGGCGGAGGTGAGGGGCGGGGGGCGGTGACTCCTGGCCCCCCAGCGCAGGGGGGTCCAGGTCCGGGTCCGTCCGGGGTTACCAGGCCGCGCGCTCCCCTCGCTCTTGGAGGCGACGCTGGTGCCAGTGTCTGCTTCAATGCGACCCTACAATAACAAGCCCCAATCGGCCGAGTCGCTGCTTGTTTCACCTCGTGTCCCCCTGCGCTGCAGAAATCCCGCCTGTGCTGGGCCAGCCCCGAGACACGGGGTTGCCCCTGGATTGTAAGCAAGCTGCCCCCTTCTCCCCCATGCTCCCCATTCCCTGAATATCAGTCCTGCCCCCGCAGACTGCACAAATCTTCAGCCTTTAGGACCAAATAGGAAGGGGAGGGGGCGAGGGATTATTTTCTTTATTCCCACCCCCCCAGCGGAAGGAGCTGTTCTCTGTGTCTGTGTTTACAAACCAAGGAATGTGTTTCTCCCTGGTTTGGGTTGGGGGTTTTTTTTGCCTGTTTCTTGACAAGATTGATTGAAATGTTGGTCTGACTAGAGTAGTCCCCAAGTTTAGCGCCCTGCCCTGAAGCAGGACGAAGTCAACCAAGACCTACGGGTTTGTCTAACCCTGTCTAATTCTTTCTTCCCACCCATGCTTCCCCAGAAGGGATCAGACAGGCTGTACACAGCGGGTGTTTAAGTCTCAGCTTGACAAAGCCCTGGCCGGGTTGATTTAGTTGGGATTGGTCCTGCCTAGAGCAGGGGGCTGGATTTGATGACCTTCTGAGGTCTCTTCCAGCTCTATGATTCTATGATTCCCTCCCCTTTCCTTCGCCATCATTAATATCCTTTTGCAGTGAGTTCCAGAGGTTGATTATACACTTCAAAATACGGCCGTTTTAACTAGAGCTGGAAGGAAGTTTTCAGAGGGGGTGTTTTTCCATTGGAAAACACTGATTTTAGTGACCTTTTGTTTGGAAGGGGAAAACTCCACCATTTCAGAACATTAAAATGTAGTTTTCCATTCCTGAAATGACTCTTTGTTTGGTCTCTTTAAAGTTTATCTTCCGTAATCCACCGTAATACATTTAAAAATAGTTAAAATCTAAACAAAATGTGAATTTATTTGCAGAACTGTGTGAGATCAGAAAAAAAAGTCAAAATCCTGGAATTTCTAGTCCCAGTTCAACCCTACTTTTAGCCACCTTGGTGCCAGGGATGTAAAATCTCATTTAATTAGCTAAAACCAGTTAAACAATATGTTGAACCAGTTAACCGATTAAATGGGACACGTAGAACGTGTTAAAGATGGACTTGGAGCAGCCCCAACACCTACCCCCTGTGACGGACCGGGCCGTGTCTGGGCACAGCTTAGGGCATCCGCTCAGGGCGAATTGCTCAGATCCGGGGTTCCTTACAGCCCCAGACTGGCGACCTCTCCACACAGGCCACAAACCAGTCTCACAGAGCGCTTCAGCTGCCTGCCTGAAGCCTCCCGAGCAAAACCCCTCCGACACCCCAGCAATATCCGTGCCCCAGATGGCCCCGGGCCTCATACACAGGTGGGGGGTCCTAGCACCCAATCCCACCTACCCCGAACAAGTTCTGTCCGGTTCCAAGAAACCAGCCACAGATCCCTGGTCAATTTACCCTCTGGATCTTACCCACAAATCACGCTGGGCCAATCCTTTAGAATCTATATCTAAAGGTTTATTATTACAGGAAAGAAAAGCATGAGAGTAAGGTTATTAAAGTACAGTACGTTACATGCACCGAATCTCCCAGTTCTCGATGCAGGCTCTAGCAGAGATGTTGCAGCTGCTGGTTAAAAGTCCTTATTGCACATCCTACGATCAGGATGGGTTCCCAGGTCTTCCGGGCTCTTCAATCCCTGCAGTGCTGCCTCTGGGATGAAGTGCTGAGCTGAGAACAAAATGGCATCGACCACATGGCCTCTTTATACTCCTTCCTGGCCTCTTCTTGCATGCAGCAGGTCACCTGGTCAGAGGCCAATCTCTATGTTTCCTGCTGGCTGCCCTCAGGTGACAAATCCCATTCTTTGGGTGTGTCCATAGCCTATTGAGAGCCATTGTTCCACAGGGCTTTGCTACTCAGCCTGTCCATAGCCATGCTTAACCACATTCACAGAAATATTCAGCTTCCACACAGATTACAGTTTCCTACCTACACACACAGACATTATACACTCACATAAATAGTGTACATAAGATTAACAAACAATAAGCTCCCATTCAACACCCCACATGGCTCCCCCCACACCAATTTCTGGGGCCAACATCCCCACCTAGGGGTGCAGCAGCGATCTGGCTGCTTCCCTCCAATTCAGCAACGTGACACCCCCGTGGCACACTGCTGTGACTGCTGAGCAACCCTACCCGTGGTGTGCCAGAGTGCCCTGTGCCTATGGCTGGTGGAGGGCTGCTCCAGCCCCCACTGGTTAACCATAACCGGCTTACTGGTTAACCATTCACTTCCGAACTTGGTGTCCCCACTGCTAACATTAGGACAGTGGTCCCCAACACGGTGCCCGCATTTGTATGCGCCCGCCAATTGCTCAGGGCTGGCCTGGCCCCAGGCACGTGGCGCATGTGTGGTGCCGGAGCTGGCCCCGGGCGCATGGTGCACAGTGAGCGCCGGTCCCGGGGGCGCCGCAGATTGGCTGCCGCGCTTTGGCCACGCAGTGCATGGGGGGAGCGCAGGCCCCGGGCGCGCGGCACTTGCAGGGTGCGCCGGCCCCGGGCACGCGGTGCTTGGCGGGGGGCCCGGCCCTGGGCGTGCGGTGCTTGTGGGGGGGGGGCGGCCCTGGGAATGTGGCTATGGGGGGGTCCCCGCCCCCAGGTGCACAATGGGGGTCCCCGCGCCAGGGCGCCCTGCGGGCAAACGGCCACGCCCCTTGGCGCCGGGAAACCTCAAATGGTTGGGGACCACTGAATTAGGAGAAGCCATTGGCTGCCTCCCCTGCCCCGCCCCATTCCTTCTTTTACATTCCCCTGCTCCCATGGGGGTCACGCTGCCCCCCTTTGAGAGCTGATGCTGAAAAGTGCTGGGAAAGCTCGGGGCGATTATCTGCCTGACCCCGGTGAATAGGAGCTGCCAAAGGCCCTGAAGTGTGACAGACCCTGGAGCTGTGACCGGCCCTTTCACCCAGCAGGATGTGCCGAATGCCCCAGAGGACCAAGGGATGGTGGGCGTGGCACTTCAAGCACACCTTGATTTTCTTCTGTCAGGGCTGGGGCATCGGACCGTCCAGGCTGGGTTCCTGTGATTTCCCGCGCGTGCTGGGCGGATGGTTTCCTGTCCAGTGCAGACTGCCGCTGGCGCGGGACCTCTGCATATAAACGCTGGGTAAGTCCTGGTGGGTTTTTAATGGGCACTGCCATGTGGTTTGGTAACTCAGGGTGCCCCTGTATAAAACTATGGGACACCAACATCTTGAATACTGTGTACAGATGTGGTCTCCTCACCTCAAAACAGATATTTTGGCCTTGGAAAGGGTTCAGAAAAGGGCAACTAACATGATTAGGGGTTTGAAACGGGTCCCATATGAAGAGAGGTTAAAGCGATGGAACTTTTCAGTTTAGAAAAGAGGAGACTGAGGGGGGATATGATAGAGGTCTATAAAAACATGAGTGGTGTGGAGAGGGTGAATAAAGAAAAGTGATTTATTAGTTCCCATAATAGAAGAACTAGAGGACACCAAATGAAGTTAATGGGTAGCAGGTTTAAAACTAATAAAAGAAAGTTCTTCTTCACACAGGGTGTAGTCAACCTGTGGAACTCCTTGCCAGAGGAGACTGTGAAGGCTAGGACTATAACAGGATTTAAAGAGAAGCTAGATAATTTCACGGAGGTTAGGTCCATAAAAGGCCATTAGCCAGAAGATAGAAATAGTGTCCCTGGCCTCTGTTTGTGGAAGGCTGGAGAAGGATGGCAGGAGACAAATCGCTTGATCATTGTCTTTGGTCAACCCTCTTTGGGGCACCTGGTGCTGGCCACTGTCAGCAGACAGGCTACCCAGTACTGCCGTTCTTATGTTAGGGTTCTTGGTTGGGGCACAGGGCAGAGCCCATCGGTTCAGAGCTGCTAAGAGCAGAGTTATTTGCACTTACGTCCCAGCCAGACTCCCTCGTATCCCCTAACACAGGGCTGGGGGGATCCTTTTTTGGGTCGGGGGCCACAGAGAAATCCGTCGGGCCTTGTAGGAGTTGGGCGGCAGGAGTGGAGCTTAGTGCCTACGGGGCCAAGGGAAACAGAGAGGGCACCATGTCCACAGGGCCGGGGTGCCATTTTCCCTAGGGCCTCCGGAGGGGTGGGGGGCGGGGAGTGTGTCTATGGTCTAGGAGCCAGGGCCCACCAAAGATGAATCCGACCCAGGCTCTGGTACATCTCTGCAGCGCTGCCGGCCGGTTCCCCCACCTCTTGGTCCTCAACCCAACTAGACCCGCTTCCCGACGGCTGGTTGCCCCCCGGCCAGCCCCGCTCCCTCCAGCCCCCTCCCAGCCAGCCCTGCTTCCCGGCGGCCGGTTCCCCCCCACCCCCTCTCTTCCAGCCAGTCCCGCCCCCCCCCCTCCGGCCCCTGCTGTTCGGTATTTTTTTTAAACCATCTGGTAACCCTAGCAGGTGGGGGTGAAAAGGGCACAGAACTGCCCACACAGGCGCGTCTGGGAATGAGATGCTGCTCTAACATCTCCGCCTCTGTTCACTTCCAGCCCCTGCCTCGTGGCGCTGGCCCCCCATGGCCTGGGCAGGCCCCCCAGGCGCACCATGGCCCGGCATAGCAAGCTGCAGAAGCACGTCCTGAGCCTATACAGGCAGTTCCTGCGCGCCGGCCGGGAGAAGCCGGGATTCCTGCCTCGCATCCAGGCCGAGTTCCGGAAGAACGCCAGCATCCCCCGGGCCGACGTGATGCACATCGAGTATCTGCTCCGCCGTGGCCAGAGGCAGCTGGCGCAGCTCCGAGACGCGAACACCAAACAGATGGGCACCTTTGTCCAAGCCAAACCGGAGGAGCAGTGACCCCTGCTGGTTGGCGCAAGCGTCTGTCTTGTACTGGGACGGTTGGGGGTGAATTCACAGATCAGCCTTCCTGGTTCTCACATCCCTGTGCACCCCTCGTGTCCAAACACAGGTGCCTGGCTTGGCATTTGCTGAGCTAAGGTGTCTTTATTGGCAGCCAAGCTTTTAAACAGTTCAGGTGTGGATGGGTGATCTGGAGGAGATGCTCTTGTTTCCAGGACCTGGTACACAATTCATTCTACCCCTGCTGGCTCCTCTCTTCGGGTATGTCTACACTACAGCGCTAGTTCGAACTAAGCTAATTCGAACTAACGCGTCTAGAATTAAAAACTAGTTTTGCTAATTCGAACTAGCAAGTCCACATTGAGTGGACTCTGAACAGGGCTTAAGGATGGCCGGAAGCAGTGCCAGCAGGGCATCAGAGGAGGACTTAGAGCGTGGAGATGCAGTCTCAGGCTAGCCGAGGGCTGCGCTTAAAGGGTCCCGACCCCCACCCCGGACAGACAGTTCTCAGGGGTGCCCCGCTTGAAAACCAGTCCTGGCTTGGAGTGCCCGGAGTACCCACACTGGGCACATCACACCACTCAGCCATCAGCCCGGCTGCACTTGCCGCAGGCTGCCATCTGGGGAGAGGGGGTAATCGGGGGGCTGCAGGAGAGCTTCCACCCCCAGAAGCCTGCAGAGCCAGCCCAGTCCTCCCCATCGGGGGCTCGTACCCCATTCCTCCCTCACCTCCTTCCACTTACCCTTCCCTAGCCCCCCTTCTTCTTGATGTACAAAATAAAGATAACGTTTCTTCCAACATTGACTCTGTCTTTATTGAACAAAACTGGGGGAGACTGGGAAAAGGAGGTGGGAGAGGGGAAGATTAAGGCTGGGAGAGGGGAGGGCAACTAACATGATAAGGGGTTGGGAACAGGTCCCAGATGAAGAGAGGCTACAGAGACTGGGACTGTTCAGCTTAGAAAAGAGGAGACGGAGGGGGGACAGGATAGAGGTCTCTAAAAGCAGGGGTTGGGTGGAGAGGGTGCATTGAGAAAAGTTCTTCATGAGTTCCCATAAAGAAGGACTAGAGGACACCAAAGGAAAGGACTGGGTAGCAGGCTTGAAACTAGTAAGAGAAAGTTGTTCTTCTTGACAAAGCAAATAGTTAACCGGTGGAACTCCTTGCTGCAGGAGGCTGTGAAGGCTACAACTAGAACAGAGTTTAAAGGGAAGGGAGATCAAGTCATGGAGGTTGGGTCCATGGAGTAGTCTTAGCCAGGGGGGAGGAGTGGTGTCCCTGCCCAAAGTTTGTGCAAGGCTGGAGAGGGATGGCACGAGACAAATGGCTTGGTCACTGTCTTTGGTCCATCCCCTCCACGGTCCCTAGGGTTGGCCGCTGTCGGCAGACAGGCTACTGGGCTAGATGGACCTTTGGTCTGACCCAGGACGGCCATTGTAAGCTCAGGGCTCAGGGTCGGGGGTCTCAGTGGACCCCCTTGATTTTCATGCAAACCTGCTCCTGGGTGGCCAGGCTGGCAGCTCTCCTGCCCTAGATGGCCACTTTCCTGTGCCTAGTGCGGAGATCGTGGACGAGGTCCACGATGTCCGCACTAGCCCAGGAATGTACCCGCCTCTTGCGGTCCCGGGCAAGCTTCCGGGAGCCGCCAGCCTGGTCCCGGGAAGAGGGGGTGGGCTGGGGGACATCGGGTGGGTGGCTCTGTGCCGTGCCAGGTGCAGGGTCTGCTGGCTGGGTGCTAGCAGGCTTGCACCTGGCACGGGCACCGTAGCCAGCCCGTGCCCCTTTAAGGGGTCCGGGGCCGGGAGGGGGGCATAGAGTTTCCCTGGTGTTGGCCAGAGTGGCCACCAGGGAAACCTGGGGAGGGCTAGCCTCCCACTCGTTCGAATTAAGGGGCTACACAGCCCTTAATTCGAACTAGTAAGTTCGAACTAGGCTTAAGCCTCGTAAAATGAGGTTTTCCTAGTTGGAACTAAGCGCTCCGCTAGTTCGATTCAAATTCGAACTAGCGGAGCGCTAGTGTAGCGGCTATGAATGTTAGTTCGAACTAACGTCCGTTAGTTCGAACTAACATTGTAGTGTAGACATACCCTTCCATCCTTAGCCAAAGAGGAACAAGCCAGTTAGCCCAGGGAAATAAAAGAAAGGGAGAGCGGTGACGGAAAACCCTGTGTCTGTCATTTTTTCAAATGATCTATCTTGCCTAAAAGCCTGTCAGGGATTGGGCTCTGTTGCAGGAGGTGCTGGCGAAACACTCCGTGGATTTGGGTGCTACAATTCCTGAGTGTCGTCCGCCTTCCTGCCCCCTCCCCCCACCGAAGCGCTTTGGAAGGCTCACAAAGGACAGAGACCTGCCTTTTGAAAATCCGACTCCCCACCGGTGTCTCAAGACAGGCGGCTCTCTCTCGCCAAAAACGGAGGCAGCAGCGTGGGATGACAGGCAGCCAGGTCGCAAGGGGAGGTGCTTTTTAGACCAGTTCCCTCCTGGCACTCCGTACTGCTGCCTCTGTATCAGAGGCAGCAGCACAAGCTGGCAGCAGCCCTTGCCTGGGGGCTGGGTCTGAGCTTCTGGACCTGGTGCAAACTGGAACTGAGCGAGGCTGCCTGCCTGCCTGGCTCCTAACACACTGTAAATGCAGAGCCGCAGAGGAGGTAGGTCCCGGACCCAGCGCGAGCCAGGACTGAGACAGCTGGCCCCTGGGGACTATCGAAAAGTCAAGTAACCCATAAGAAATCATGAGGTTAATTGACTACTCAGTGAATATCTAACGTCCCTAATCCCTTTTCATAGTTCCCCTCTGAACTCTCTCTCCTAAAGCATGGCCCTGAGATCTGGACACAGTGCTCCAGCTGAGGCCTCCTCCGTGCCAAATAGCTAGGAGAGTGACCTCCCATGTCTGCCGTACGTCTCCTACCACGCCCCAGGGCTATGCCCTCTTACTGAAGGGCTTTGTGTCTGAGATCGCTTCTCTCCTAGGCTACGTCTACACAACGAGTTTTTTTGGCAACAAATATGCTAACGAGGGACTCTATGACACGCAATGTCATTTGCATATTTTCTGCCGATCCGTTTTTGTGCTCGGGGTTTGTGCGCAAAACCAAGCCGTGTGGATGTTTACTTTTTGTGCAAAAAACCCCCTTTTCCCACAAGATCCCTATGCCTGCAAAAAGGCCGACCGATCTTGTGCAAAAAGGGGCTTTTGCCTAAAAAGAAAACATCCACATGGCTTGTTTTTGCGTGTTCTTGCGAAAAAACTTGTGGCGCGTCTACACTCTACGTGTGTTCTTGCAGAAGTAAATTTGCAGTAAAGCATCAGAGAACAGGGCTCCTTGCACAGGAGTTATTCCTCTCCCGACGATGACTAAGCCCCCTTTGTGCAAGAGCTGTTGTGCAAGAAGGCAGCGTGGACGGGCACCAGGGGCTTCTTGAGCAAGACACTTTTATGGCTAAAATGACCATCAGAGCTTTCTTGCACAAGAGAGCGTTCACACTGCCATGGACGCTCTTGTGCAAAAGCCCATGGCAGGGTGGAGGCACTCTTGCACGAGACCTTTTGCGCAAGAACTCCGGCGTGAAACAGCTCTCGTGCAAGAAGCCTGCAGTGTAGGGCAGGGAGCAGCCTATGAGGGAGGGGGAGGGACCCCTAGTAATGGCTCAAACTTCCCAGGGGGGTGGCCAGAGGCAGGACATTTGCCTGGCAGGGTGGGGGGGGGGGGGGGCGGTGACCTCACAGGGGCTTTGGGCAGCCCTCAGCATATAAGGCAAAGGGCAGGTGGGGAGGTGGTGACCTCACAGAGGGACCCACATCTCAGGCTGATAAAAGCGGGGGGCGGGCCCAGGGGACTTTGGAGACCCCCGGTTGCTTTAGCTCTGGTGCGTCTCCTCCTCACGGTTCGTTCGCGTTCTGTGAGTTCCACATCCCGACACCTTTGTGACGAAGGTAAGAGCCCCCAGGGGTTGGATCCCGCCCGGGGCCGGCTGGGTTCCAGGCAGGCCCAGCCCTCGGTCAAGGGCCAGAAGGTGATTCCTCACCTGGGCTGCGTCCTTAGCGCCACTGGGGCTTTCTCCTGGTTGGTTTCCCTTTTCCTCCATCCCCCCACATTTCTGCTCTGTTCTTGCCTCCTCTGTGACCTTCCCTTGCTGCCTCCCCCAGCTTGGGACCCAACAGACTAGCTGAAGGACGGGGGGTGGTTTGCAGGAGCCGTGGGGTGGGGGATGCAGCCCCCATTGTGGGGACTGGGGAGGTGGGGCTGGAACAAGTCTATGCCGGTGTCTTTGGGGAGAACGCTCCACCCCCCACACCTTAGATTCTCCCCTGATTGGCCAAGAAGGGGCTGTTGATGGGCAGGAGACTCGTGGAATGAGGAGTAACGGTAGTTTGAACTAGGAAGCCTAGTTCGAACTACCTAGTTCGTGCCCCGTGTAGCCGCGCTGCACGGGGTTCGAACGAGCGGGGTTTTAAAAATGGCGGCTCCCCGCTTATGCAAATGAAGCCCGGGAAATTCAAATCCCGGGCTTCATTTGCAAGTGCGGTATGCCTACATTACCCTCCTAGTTCGAACTAGCGGGGTAGTGTAGACATACCCTCAGGTCCTTGCAGTGCCTGTGCAAGACCGAACCGATAAGCAAGGGGCCATTTGGGGGCTGGGGGCAGTCGCTCTGGGGAGCTGGAACCCCTGGATTTCGTTCATCAGGCTGCGCCCCAAGCTCCCTTTGCTCCCCTCATTTCCAGCATGGCCAAACGTTTTCGGCTGTGGTTCAAGAAAGCCCTGAAGATGGCCCCAGGGCCGGTGGGGAGCAGCTTCTCCGTCCCCGCGGGCGGGGAAGCTGGATCCCACCAGCTCGGGGCGACTCGCCCACCGGCCAGGCCCCCCCGGACCTGGCTCCAGAGGCGGCTGGGCAGGCGGGACCCAGCCCAGCGGGGGAGCCGGGTAGGGTGGCTCCGGGGCCTCCTCTGTGGAGAGAAACACCTGCCCCGGGAGCCCAGCCCCCATTACCACCAGGGGGCATCGCCCTGCCCGGCCCCCGGGGACCTGCCAGTCTCCGGGAGCCCCCAGCCCGTCGCTCCCCGCACCAGCCCCTGCAGCTGTGGGTCCAGGTCCGTCAGCAGCAGCGCCTGGGCCTCCAGCTGCAGCCAGGCCACCTCCCGTAGCCGCTCAGACCCAGGTGAGGGGCCGTGAACACGCTGGGCCCAGGGGCTCACCCAGTACCCGGGGGGGGGGGCAGCCCTAGTGTCTGCCCCGCACCCTGGGCAATGGATGGGGGCGGGGGCTGCTTGGCTCTCTTGTTCCTGGTGGGGGCTCTGCTGAGGGCGTTGGCAGATGTGAGGGTGGCAGGGGGATGGGTCCCTGCGAGGGGCGTGTGGGGCCCAACCTGCCCTGGGTCCCTGACATGGGGGCGCGTGACCCCTGCTGGCCGCTGGAGTCACCCTGGTCCCTTCCCTCCCGCACAGAGCCCCCCTGCGCCTCGCCGGAGCTCTGCCAGGAGCGGGTGGACTCCCGGGTGGAGGAAGGGGCCATCTATGACATCGAAGAGCAGCTCCACACCCGGGACACGGTAGGAACCTTCTCCACACGGGGGGGACCCGAGATTGTCCGGCCCCTTCCCAGCACGTCCCCCCCCCCTCCGGGAGGGGCTTGTCCCTGGGGATCCCCCTGGGGCCCCTTCTCCTGCATGACCTGGACCCCCCAAGCTGGGGGCTCTTGTCATGCACCAGCTGGGCCCCCACAAGCCTGAGGCAGCAGTTGGGGGGGAGTGCGGGTGCTTGGACAACCGGCAGCTCCCACCTCCACTCCTGGGAGACCTGAGCCCTGCAGCTGTCCGTGGGGGGCAGGCAGGCCTCAGGCTCACAGACTCTCTCTGGGGTGCAGAGCCCAGCCGCCCTGCAGCGGTTCCTCTTGGCCATCCCCCTCGCCTGCCTCGCCGCCCTCCAAAGGGGCGAGGACACCCTGGCGCCGCGCTGCTGCAAGGACACCATGATGACCAGGATCGTTGTAAGCGAGTCGCGGCAGCCGGGAGCAGGGGAGGGGATACGTGGGGTGGACGCGGGTCTGCCTGGGCCATGGCGGCGGGTGGGGGTGCTGGAAACGGGATGGGTGGAGCCAGGAGGGCTGGAGGTGGACATGGGGAGGGTGGGTGGGGATGCTGGAGGAGGGAGGGACACAGAAATGGGGCAGGTGTGGGGTGCCGGACAGGAAGGGGGATTCGGGACAGGGAGGGGTCTCCCCGGGCCATGGGGGGCTGGAAGGGAGCCGAGCGGGCTGCTGGGGATGTGCCTGGGAGCAGGGATGAGGAGGTTCAGAGGCTGGTCACCAGGGCAGGGAGGGGCAGGAGACGGCCTAGGGACAAGGATTGAGCTGGTCCCGGTTTGGGAGGGGGGTGCTGGGAGGGGCCCTGTGCCGGGCAGGGGGGCTACAGGGCAGCGGGAGGCAGTGGGGTTGGATCCTGCTGGGTGGGGGCGCTGGCCGTGTGAGCGTCTCTTGGGGGCCCAGCCTCACACGCCCCTTTTTCCCCTTGGGTCTCACAGGAGATCATGGAGGACTCGCCCCCCCCGCTGGTCTTGGCCGACTGCCTCAACGCCGCCTGCAGCCTCAGGTACCGACCCCCCCCCCCCCCCGCCGACTCCCCCCAGAGCAGATCCCCTGGCCAGGGAGTGGGAAAGTCTCTGTCTCCTGCTGCTCAATTAACAGTCTCTGCCCCTCTCTCCTGCCAGCACCTTGCAGCCTCCCCTGCGGGCCCAGCTCCTGAGCCCCCTGCTGACGGCGGCCGTGGGACAGACAGTGTCTGGGGACTGGCAGCAGGAGCCCATCCACACTCAGGTACGTCCCTCCGGGCCCTGCTCCCGGGCTGGGCTGGAGCTCCAGAGAGGAGGGTGCGGGGCAGAGGGAGGGAAGAAGCTGCAGGTTTGGATCCTTCCCTCCAGGGTTCCCGTTGCTCTCCCGGGGGCCCCGTCCCTTCCATGCCCAGCCTGGGCTCCTCCCTGCTCTGCGAGGCGGCTCAGACCCTGCTCAAGGCTGCACCCCGGAGCCAGCGGGTGGCCTGGATCCCCCAACCCCCCTCTGACCCAGGGCTCCCCCTTGTCTTGCAGCAGTTCATCCGGGCCCTTCCCTACGACCTCCAGGCCCTACTGGCGAGCCTCCTCGCCGAGTCCCCAGACACCGCCCGGCTGCAGCTCATAATGGAGGTGAGCCCCGTGGGGGGGACGGGGCCATTGGCCCTGCTTCCTCGGGGGGGGGCCGAGAGAGGAGCAGTGTCAGTGGCTGGTGGGGGCACAGTCCGAGAGGAGCCCCAGGCTCTGCCCAGAACCGGCACCTCCCTACGGGTCCTGACCTGCCTCTTTCCCCCCCAGCACCTGAGCCCGTGGCTGGAGTCCCGCCTGCCCCAGGAGCGAGCCAGGGCCCTTGGCAGCACCACGGCCCTGCTGGGAGTCGCCACCACCCTCCCGGGATTTGACGTAAGTGACCTCGGAGCCGGGGGGTCTGGGGCTGCAGGGAGCGGGGCTGGGAGCGTCCCCGGGAGGCAGAGGCAGGGCCGGGAATGGGCCGGGAATGGGCCACGTTCTCCTTTCCCCGGGGAGGGGCGACCCTGGGCCCTTCAGGGGGGCTCTTGAGGGACTGGGCCTGGGGACTGGGGAGTGGCTGTCAGTGGATCCCCTTGTTCCACCCCCGGAGTGACCCTTCAGTCGGGGCCATTGCTCTGGGTTGTCTCCTCGCAAGGCCGGCCCCGCCCCGCCCCGCCCCGGGAGGTGTCTCTGTCCGTCCCCTGAGCTCAGACCCGCCTCGGCGGCCGTTTGCATGGGACGTGCAGCCCCAGGATGCTGAGGGACCCCCCCTCTTCTCTCCCCTCAGAACTCCGCCGACTGGCCGAGGATGGGTCACCACGTGGCCCAGCTGGGCCTTTTTATTTCGGACCCATCCGAAGACGTCAGCCGGCTGGCCCGGGAGGGGGTGCACAGCCTGTATCAACTCCTCCTGCACCACAGGGGTAAGGAACCCAGCCGGGACCTGGGCCCCAGGGACACCCTGAGGGTGCCGGCGGCGGGGGGAGGGGACCCAGCCCTTTTCCCCCAGACTGGCCCAAGGGGGGATGCGTCCCTCTGTGTTCCCCTTCTGCCCCCTGTGCCCCTCCATTTGCCCAGGGATGCCTGCAGGGACCCGTGGGAGGGGAAGGGCTCAGACCTGCCAGCAGAATGACCCTGTTGTGTCTCTTGCAGGCCTCAACATCCACCAGGCAGAGGACCTGTGGTGCAGACACTACTACAAAGAAAGATGGGTCCTGGCTCACAGCAACAGCGTGCGGGTGGGAGAGGTAAGGACGCGCTGCCAGGGCAGGGCAGGGCTCGGGGGTGGGGCTGGCTGGGGCCCTCGTGGGGGTAGGAGGGTCTTGGGGGCAGGAGGAAGCTGTGACCTGGGGCAGGGGTTGGGGTGCCGGGTGAGGAGAGCGTCTGGGTGCAGGGTCTGGAAGGGAGTTTGGGGGAGGAGGAAGCTGTTTTAGCCCCAGGAGTTGGGGCCGGGCTCTGGGCCGTCAGCTGAAACCTCCTGTGCTCTTGATTCCAGGTCTTTGGGCAGCTCTTCACAGCAGAGCAGGAGAACTGCTTTTTGGACAAGGCTCTGCTCGCTGCCCGCTCCCCCCTGCGGCGCCCCAGCCAGGCCGGGCTGGTCCTGGCCCACGCCCTGCATGGGCAGGCCCATCAGCTCCTGGAATACATGGTGAGCAGCCGGAGCAGATCAGGAGAGTGGGGCAGGGCCAGGGTCTCCTTCCCATCCCCTCAGGGAGTCCCCCGCCCCTTTCCTCAGGCTGCCCCCACCCCACGTCCCTGCTGGCAGAATCCCTCCTGCCCCTGCGAGCGTCCCTGGGGGTGGGGGAGGCTCTGAACACAGAAACTGTCCTAGGAGGCGGGAGGGGGCCAAGGTGTCAGGAGCTCGGGGGGGGGGGGGTCAGGAGCTCACCCTGCGGGCCTGACGGGGGGTGACCAGAGAGCAGGGGGGAGGAGGGTGGAAATGCTGGGGGGGCCAGTTCCCCTGAGTCCCCAGGGATGAATGTGACGGATTCTGCTTCCCTTGCAGCAGGAAGACACCCAGGGAGAGCAGCAAGAGCTGAGGAGCCAGCAGCTGCGTCCCCCTCCCCCCAACCCTCCCAATTGTATTGAATTGTATTTACATTCTCATTAAACAATGTTTCAAAAAACATTTGGATCAGGCTTGGTCAATAATTTGTAATGGGGGGGCCATTTTGGCAACTGATCAAGGGCCACATTTCTACCGAGGGCTTTGGGGTCTGGGACGGGGCGGTTGGGTGCAGAAGGGAGCTTAGGGGTGGAGCCTGGGTGCAGGGGGGGGGGTATGATCTGGGGCGGTGGATAGGGGTGCAGGGTCCAGGAGGGGGTATGGGCGCAGGAGAGGACTCTGGCCTGGGGGAGGGGCTCTAGAGGGGTGCAGGGTCAGGGAGGGAGCTGTGACCTGGGTGAAGGGGGAGCAGAAGGTTTGGGGGAGGGGGTGCGGGTGCCAGAGAGGAGTCTGGCCTGGGGGGGGGTGTCGGGGGGGGTGCAGGGTCAGGGAGGGAGCTGTGACCTGGGTGAATGGGGAGCAGAGGGTTTGGGGGAGGGGGTGCGGGTGCCAGAGAGGAGTCTGGCCTGGGGGAGGGGTGTCGGGGGGTGCAGGGTCAGGGAGGGAGCTGTGATCTGAGGGAATGGGGGACGCAGGTTCAGGTGGTCGCCTGGGACAGGCAGTCGGGGAGGGGACGTGGGCGCCAGGGGCAGGCTCTGGCTGCGGAGGTGCCTACCTAGGCAGCTGCGTATGGGGGAGCCCGACTGTCACCTGAGGGGATGGGGGAGCTCAATTTTCAACTGTGGGGAATGGAGGAAATACTGTGGAGTGGAGGGAGCGAGATGGGGGGGGCTGAATTGTTCCCGGAGGGGAGATCTCCCTGGCTTGGGGGGGGGGGGGCGTTTCCAGCAAAGCCCTCACATAAGAGGGGGACAGACGGGGGGAGGGAGAGGACGGGGATGGGCAGGGCAGGTGGAAATGGGGAGGGGCAGGAGAAGGGAAGGGGGAGGAGATGGAGGAGAGCAGGGGATAGGAGTGGGGGCGGGGATGAGGAGCAGGACAGAGGCAGGGCAGTGGTGGTGATGGCTGAGCGATGAGAACAGCTCGCAGGGAGCTTAAAGCCAGCAGATGCTTTTCGGCAGAGTTGCCATTTGCCCTGGCGGCTTTGCCAGAATAGCTGTGCCAGCGGGGGGGGAGGGGTGGCGGGGGGGGGGGGCTTTTGCCACACACCCAAGCCAAGCCAGCTGTGGCGGCAAAGCCTTGTGATGTAACCTAAGCCCTTGGCAAGGTCGGGATCAACCTGCTCTGACAATTTCTCGGACCGGCGGGATGAGAAACAAGGATTGTGCAGGGAGATGGGGATGACTAGGAAGCGAATCCAGGTGTGGGGGGAATATCCTGGGTTGGAGGGTCAGTCGATACCCCCGCCTGCCACTGTCTGCCGGGGCTCTGCCCGCAAGATGGAACCAACAGCTGAGTTTGCTTTTCTGCCCCGTCGTGGGCACAAAAGGCCCAGAGCAGCCTCCTGCTATCTTGGAGGAAAGGGGCCAAAGTTCAGGAAGCAAGTGCCAGGCTGGGCTGGAATCCGCGAGCGCCGCTTTTGCTTTGCCCTTCCTGGAAGCTGGGCTGCAGGTGAGTGGCGGTTTCATCTCTGCTCTTGGGGTGTTTCTTGTGGGTTCCGAGTGTGGATCTGAGAGGGGCTGCGCAGGGGCAGTGTCATGAACGTGCTGTAAGCGTTACAGCCCCTTCTGCGCAGGCTGGCTCCAGCCTCCCGTCTGTCTCCAAGCCCTGGGGGAGAGGCGGGAGGCCAGCAGCATGGCCTAGTGGAGGGGGCAGGGGGTTGGGTGTAAGAACTCCCGGGTTCTAATCTAATGCCACCTAGTGACTAAGGCACAGAGTTGTGTGTTAGACCCTTGCTCCTCAATTCTGCGCTCACTCTCGCGCTGGTGACCTTGGAGAGGCCTTTCAGGTCTCCCTTTCCCTGTCCATCAAAGGCAGGCAAGTGCGATGTAATGCCCTGGAGCAAGTGCTTTGGGACGTGTCGCACAAGTGTGCCTGGCTTACAAGCGTGTCAGCACAGCTGTGTAAAAGCGTGACGAGGGCTTTGAGATCGATGCCGAAGGCTTGTGAGGCTGTGGCTGGCCAAGTGACAGGGAAATGAAAGGTCAGAGTTTGGTCAGTTAGATTTTATGGTAATACACTGAGACGAAGCACTTTGGGCGTATATACGATAATGTCTTTCCAAGTGCGTTAGTTCAAGCCGTGTCCTAGGAGCCAAGAGGTGAGACAAACATGCTTGGTCCTGTCTCGGTGCAGGGGTGGACTAGATCAGTGCTTCTCGACCAGTGGTACGAGTCCCCTTAAAGGTACTCAAGAGATGTCTGGGGGACACGTCAACACAACTGAAATTTGGAGAAAACTGAATTTTAGTTTTCAGTTTGACAGCGCTTTATTCTTTTTGTACCTTTTACACCCAAAAATGCCATCGCCCGCCCGGCTACGATGCAGTTGTTTAAACAAATGTGTTGCAACGGTAGAAAAAAATTGTGTGTGTCTGAAAACTGTAGGTACTGGGGGTACTTACACATTTTTTTTTAAAGGGGGTACATTATAAAAAAAGTTTGCGAAACACTGGACCTATCATGGTCCCTTCCACTCAGACTTTTCTATGATTCTGTGACAGGGCTGGGCGATAATTTTCAGAAGGGGGCCACTTAATGGATTTTGGTATGGGGTCATAGGCCGGCTCCACCCACAGAAGGGGCGGAGCCTGAGGCAGAAGGGGCGGTGTTGTGGACTAGCCCACCCTCAGAGTTCTCCGCGGCTGAGGCTTTCAATTAAAAGCACAGAAAAGAGCTCACAGATTTGCCACTACTGGCAGCTGTCCAGCGTGGCTACAGCTTTTTAAAGGGCTCGTGGCTCCTGCCCCTGCTGTAACCATGAGCCGTGAATCATTTAAAATTGGATCCTGCTGCCTGAGTCCCCACTTAGAATTCGGCGGCATGGGCAGCAGGATCTAAACAGAAAGCGGCCAGATCACAGTGTTTGGTGGGTTGCATCTTACCCAGCCCTGTTCTCTGAGCTGGTTTCGAAACCTCCGTGTCCTCCTTGTGGTCTGACAGCTGCAGATTTACTGCCTGTCTCTCCTCTCGTGGCCCAGCCTAGCCGCAGCTAATGGACTAACTCAGGTTAGCATCACCTGCCCTGTCTTGGTGACTCTTCACAGCTGAACGGCCTATAAGGCACCGTGCTGGTCTTCTGATCTCTTGGTGACTCCTCTGCCTTCTGTTTATTTCTTTCTCCCTAGCTGGCCGATCGAGTCAAGCCCTGTCAGTGCGTGAAGGCCCCAGGAATTACGAGTGCGATGGTCTCCCATGCCCAAGGTAATCGGCTGGCTAGTAATGGATGTGCTGCTTGGTTATCAGGTTAGGCTGCACAAGCCAGGTCTATGGGACCCCATGGCCAGCTGGCACCTGGTTCACAGCTGTACTAATCTGAAAATGGCTGGAGGACACCACCATCATTAGGCTCCAGAGTTACAGCACTCGCTCCTCGTCCGAGGCAGGCAGCACAGCTTAGCATCTCATTGGGACGTCTTCTTTTTAGTTGTGAGATCTGGGCACTTTAGAATGGCTGTAGCAATTGAAAGCAAAGGCGCACAGCTATAGGCATGTAGTTTCCAGCTTTATTCACCTAGGTGGCTGATTCCAGGAAGCAAGGGTGTGTGTGTGTGGGGGGGGGGGGGGGTCCTGTATAGAGGGTTCCCTATGCCCCTCTGCTTCCATGGCTGTGCAACTGCCACCAGGTGGATTAGAACCTGGGACTGTTGGAGCTTAGGGCAGGAGCTGCTACAGCTTGAGTTATAAGTCAGTTGCCTCTCAGCATAGGCTGAAGAGCTCCCTTGTAATAATTGCTTGCTGGACGTGGTCTCAGTGCCACTCCATAGGATAGTGACCCACATCAGGTGGGTGGGTTACAGCTGCAGGCCTGCTCCCAGCATGCGGATCTGCTCTCTGGGCGGCGTCTATAACTCTGTGGCTGCAGCCCTGCTCCCAGGACTGGATCTGCTCTCTGCCCATAGGCGTGCGCAGCACATTTCATTAGGGTGTGCACCCAAAGAATGTTTTTAAATGTACTCTTTGACCCCCTTGACCCCCGTTAGCCACGCCCCTGACCCCCATTAGCCACGCCCCCTGACCCCCATTAGCCACGCCCCCTGACCCCCATTACCAAGTGTAGAGGGGTCTATTTGAAAACATGGGATGGTGGGCGGGCTTCGCCCGCCCACCTTCTAAAAGCCCCTCCCCAGCCTTATGGGAGGGACACTGGACCCATGTCCAACTAATTGCTTGGGACAAATAATGAATAAAGGATCAAGGAGTGCGGGTTAGAGGTTCAAAATAAGGGAGCCGGATGGGGACACCGAGCAGAGAACCCCGGACAGCGCCCACTGCTCCTCAAAGCTGTCGATGGAGCCAGTGGACGCCGCCCAGAGGAACTCTGCCCGGATTCGTGACACAAGGGAGGAGCGGAAATAGGCCCCACAGTCGCAGAGAACCCCCTCGTCTAGCATCCTCCTCCTGGTATTGTAGATGGTGCTCTTAGCTAAGGCCAGGAGGAGGTTGACGAGGAGGTCTCGCGACTTTGTGGGGCCACGGATAGGGTGTGCGTAAATGAATAGGTGGGGGGAAAAGTGCAGCCAGAACCTCAATAAGAGGTTCTGGAGGAGCCGGAATAGGGGCTGCAACCTGGCGCATTCGAGGTAGGCGTGCGCCAGGTTCTCCCTCACGCCGCAGAAGGGGCAGGTGTCTGGGATGGGGGTAAACCGCGCCAAGTACACGCCCGTGCTCACGGCTCCGTGAAGGAGCCGCCAACTGATGTCCCCGATGGGCCGCGGAATTAGATCGGAATAGACGCTGGCCCACCGGGGTTCCCCACCCTCTACGGGTCTTAGATAGTCCCGCCATTTGGTATCAGGGCGGGACACGAGGGTGGGGAAATGCAGGGTGTGGAGCACGAGCGTGTACAGATGTTGCCTTGGCGCGGCTTGGAAACAGACCGGCTGCAGATTTTGCAGCCGGCTGGGGGTCCAGGGGTGGGGAGGCCGGGGGGGCCCGTGGAACAGGGGCCCAATAATCAGGGACGGAGGCTTTGCAGGAGGGGAGGGGCGGGGTGTACCCTCTCGCAAGGACCGCTGCAGGAAGTCGAGAGCGGGCCGCGGCAAAGCCGCCTTCACCTCCTGGAGTAGGCGCAGAGGGGTTCGGGGGGTGGAGAGCCCCATGCGCCGAGCGAGCGCTCGGGGATCCACCCAGTCCCCCCTGTCGTAGTCCAGGAGGTCTCCGACCGTGGTGGCTTCTGCCAGGATCAGCCTCCGGCGCACCGAGGGAGACTCCGCCACCTGCACGCACAAGGCTGGATTGTGGAGCAGGGGCTCCGCGAGGAGGTCTGCCCCCTCGGAGGCCACAACGGACCTGGTCGCCGAGAACAGCTTCCAGGTCTGGAGGAGGTCCTGGTAGAATTCCGGCAGCTCTGAGAGGTCTCGCGGAAGACCCCTCGGATGGATAAAAAAGAGCTGCCGGTCGTATCGGAGCCCTCGGAGGCGGCGGAGGAAAGCGCGCGCCAAGGTGCCCCATGCCGGACTACCTGCACTGAAGAGGAGTCTCTGCAGGGCCTGGAGGCGGAAGGTCCGGACCTGGCTGCGTATGCAGACCAGGCCCTGACCCCCCTCCTCCAGGGGGAGGGACAGGACCCCTGCAGAGACCCAGTGCAGTCCTGGCCAAAAGAACCCCAAAGCTGCCCTCTGGAGCTTGGCCAGGACCTCCGGGGCCGGGCGCAGGGTGTTGAGCCGGTGCCAGAGCATGGACAGGACCAGCTGATTGAGTACCAGCGCTCTCCCGCGAAGGGAGAGACACCGGAGCAGTCCCGTCCATCTCCGCAGCCGCTCACCCACCCTGGCCTCCAAACCTTGCCAGTTTTCCGGCGGAGAGGGATGCGTGGCGGATAAATAAACGCCCAGATAGAGCAGCGGACCCGCGCTCCACCTGATGGCCTGAAGCGCGGGTGGGAGGGAGCCGGCCCGCCACCCGTCCCCGACCACCAGGCCAGAGCTCTTGACCCAGTTGACCCGGGCGGAGGAGGCTGCCGAGTAGACGGCTTGGCAAGCCTCCACCCGCGCCAGGTCGCCCGGGTCCTGGACCACGAGGAGCACGTCATCGGCGTACGCCGACAGGACCAGCCGCAGCTCCGGCTCCCGAAGCACCAACCCCGTCAACCTCCTACGGAGGAGACAGAGGAAGGGCTCGATCGCCAGAGCGTACAGCTGGCCCGACAGCGGACACCCCTGACGTACCCCCCGCCCGAAGCTGACCGGCTCGGTCAGGGTCCAGTTGAGCCTGACCAAACACTCCGCGAGGGCGTACAGCACCCGGAGAAAACCCACAAACCGGGGCCCGAAGCCGAAGGCCTGCAGGGTGCCCAGGAGATACCCGTGGTCCATCCTGTCGAACGCCTTCTCCTGGTCCAGGGACAGGAGGGCGAACGACAAGCCGTCCCTACACCCGAGCTCTAAGAGATCCCGGACCAAATACAAGTTATCAAATATACTACGGCCCGGGACGGTGTAGGTCTGGTCGGGATGGATCACGTCCGCCAGCACGGACCGCAGTCGCAGCGAGATGGTTTTCGCTACGATCTTGTAGTCCGTGCTGAGGAGCGAGACGGGACGCCAATTCCGTAGGTCGCGGAGGTCCCCCTTCTTCGGCAGTAAGGCGAGCACCGCTCGCCTGCACGACAGAGGGAGGACCCCGCTCTCCAGGGACTCGGCCCAGACGGTGACGAGGTCCGGGCCGAGGACGTCCCAGAACACGCGGTAGAACTCCACGGTCAGCCCGTCCATGCCCGGGGTTTTGTTGTTGGGCATGAGACGGAGGGCTTCCGAGAACTCGGCCAGAGTGAGAGGCAGCTCCAGCCGGTCTCGGTCGCCCGCGCTGACCGTCGGGAGCTCGGTCCAGAGCGCCCTGCAGGCGTCGGCTTCGGTCGGATCCGGGGAGAACAAACTGGCGTAGAAGGCCCTGGCCCTTCCACGCATCTCCACCGGATCCGTGAGGGGGGTGCCGTCCTCTGCCAAGAGGCAGGTGACGTGCTTTTTTGCCCCCCTCCTTTTCTCCAGGGCGTAGAAGAAGCGGGAGCCGCGATCCATCTCCCGAAGGAGGTGGATGCGGGATCGGACAAAAGCGCCCCGGGCCCTGTGATCTTCCAGGGCTCGGAGCTCCTCCCGCTTCTCCCGGCACGCCTCGCGGAGGAGTGGATCCTCGGGGGCGGACGCCAGGCGCCTCTCAAGCTTCAAGACCTCCCGCTCCAGCTGCTTCTCCCGGCACGCCTCGCGGAGGAGTGGATCCTCGGGGGCGGACGCCAGGCGCCTCTCAAGCTTCAAGACCTCCCGCTCCAGCTGCCCTATCGCCGCATCCCTCCGCCGGCTGGCGCCCCGGGAGTAGTCACGGCAGAAGAGCCGGGCGCGCACCTTCCCCACATCCCACCATCGCCGCGCCGAGGGAAAGGCGGGCCGCTGCCCCCGCCAGGCCTGCCAGAACTCCCGGAAGGACGCCACGAAGCCCACGTCCTCCAGCAAGCTATTGTTAAAATGCCAATAGGCCGGCCCCAGCCTCTCCGAAGTCAGAGAGGCCTTCACGGACACCAAATGGTGGTCCGTGAACGGGGCCGGCCGGATGCTGGAGGAGTGGGCTCGTGCCAGATGGAATCGCGACAGGTAAATGCGATCCAACCGGGAGTGGCTCGACCGTGTTTTCCCCACCCGGACGTAAGTGAAGGTGGTACTGTCGTCCGGGTGGTGGTCTCGCCAGACGTCCACCAGGGAGTGATGTTCCACTATCTCCCTGAGGACGTCCGCCGCGGCCTGGCAGTTCGCGAGTCCTACACGGTCCCGGTCATCGAGGGTGGTGTTGAAGTCCCCGCCCAGGACCAGGCCCTCGCGAGGATCCAGAGTGCCGAGGAAGGTGGCCGCCTGCCGATAAAAGGTGACCTGGTCCGGGCCCGCGTTCGGGGCATAGACGTTGACCAGGTTCAACGTCCGCCCCTCCACGCGGGCCCGGACGTGCAGCAGGCGGCCCGGGACAACCTCGGCGGTCCCCAGCACCTCGGGCCGTAGGGCAGGGGAGAACAGGGTGGCCACCCCGGCCGAGTGGGCGCCGAGGTGGCTAAAATACACCCCGTCCCCCCACTCCAGCCGCCAGCCAGCCTCGACGGCTGGAGTCGTGTGGGTCTCCTGCAGGAAAACCACCGAGTACCCCCCCTCCCGAAGGAAGGAGAGCACCCGGCTCCTGCGGAGACCCGCCCTACAGCCCCGGGCATTCAATGTTGCGAAGATGGTAGAATTCATAGTGAGGGCTGGGGTAGATCCTCGCGGACAGGCGAGTCGGCGGCCTCACGCAGGCCCCGCAGCAGACCGCTCCCCGACCCGAAGGTCAGGAGAGCGTCCCGAAACCTGCGGGTCTGACGGTAGGCCGCGTCGTCCTGCCTACTGGTCCCTCTCCCCTCCTGCAACAAGGCTCTAGTGGCCTGGAGGATGGAGTGGAAGTCCCCCCAGCGCTGGAGGGCGAGCTGCACCTTTCCCTTCGCCCCGCGGTTATCCGCGAGGAATTGGCGCAGCTCGCCCCTCAGCACCGAGGGGGAACCAGGATTCTCCTCCGTCCGGGCCCCCGGATGAAGCTTACGGGCCACGGAGACGGGCAAACAGGGATCCGATCCCCGACGCGGCGCCGTTGCTGCTGGCGCCGCGCTGCCCGCCCCCGACCCCGGCAGGGAAGGAGGCGGCGGAGGGAACAAGGCAGCCCCCAACGGGTTGGGGACCGGGGATACAAAAACGACCCCCGAAGGGCCGCCCGCAGCTAGCGGGAACGAGACGGCCCTCGCGGGGGTGGCACTGGCGGATGTTTGGGGGGGCGGTAGGGACGGATCGGGCAACATGACGGGGACCAGGATGGGAAAAGAAGGGGGGGACGGCAAGGGAGGGGTTACCTCCACGGCAGAGCCGGGGGGAGGGGTAGGTTCAGGGCCGGACAGTGGGTCGGGGGCAGGGAATGGGGCAGAGGTCGGGGTAGGAAAGGGATCGGGAACAGGGGAGGACTCGGGGCTGGAGATGGGTTCGTAAAGGGCGGAAGCGGGAGTAGGGGGAGGATCGGGACGTGGGAGGGAATCGGGATCCTGGACGGGGTCTGGGAAAGGGTCCCGTGTGGCAATCCCACCGGGCTGCGGCGCCTCCCGAATGGAAAGTGGGGGGTCGGGAACAGGAAGGGGGCCCGCGCCGACGCCGGGCTCAGGTGGAGAGGCAGGTATTAATGCCACGGCGTCGGCCTGGATGGCATTTTCTGCTGGGCCCCCAACGGGAAAGGGGGATGGCTGCCCCGCCTCGGTAGCTGGAGAGGGGGCACCCCCAACCCCGGGACCCGGCCGCTCGGCGCCAGCCGTCGCCCCGGAGGGCTCGGCGGCATCCGTTCCGGCGCTCGAGTCGGCCGGGCCAGTGGGCAGTATCAGGGGCGCCCCAAGTGTGAGGACGGGGTCAGCCACCTGGGACACGGGATCGGGGAGAGGAGGGGGCGGCGCCACAGAGTCGCCGCCCAGACCGAGGCCCGCTGGCGGAGGGTCGTCCTCCCCCTGGGTGAGCGGGGTCAGACCCAGGGCCTCGATCTCCTCGAAGATGGAGCTAAGCTCCATCCCCTCGGCCCCGGAGCCTTCCCCTCCGGCCGCCGAGGCAACAATTACCTCAGCGGGGACGGAGGGGGGCTCAGTTGGAACCGGGGTCGGGGGGGCTCCACCCGAGGCCTCCTCATGGAGAAGCTCCGCAGGGGGGGCGGCGTCGTCCCCCCTCGCCGCCGCGGCTTCCTCGGCCGGCGCCTCCCGCTGATGCTCGTCGGGGGCGCTCTGGGCAGCGCCGGCCCCCCTCGGGATCTTTCGGAGGGGGGCCTTCCCGCCCTCCTCATCGGAGGGGGGAGATTGGGCCCGCAACCGGCGGGCTTTGCGCTTGCCCCCAACGAGCGTCCAGCCCTCCGAGGTGGAAGTGGAGGGCCGGTCAGCGAGGGCAAGGCCGGGGGGCACTTTTGGGGTTCGGGGACGGCGTTGTGGCAAGGGTGGGAAGGAAGGGGATACCTCCACCCGGGGAGGGCCCTCTCCCTCGCCCTGCGGCAACCGCGCCACCCTCTCCTCCTCGGGCCCCGCAGTGACTGACCTAATAGAGGTGGGGCCCGCCTGCCCGCTCGGGCACGCCAGGGGGGACGCCTCTGGCTCCCGAGCAGGGCCGTCGGTTGGAGGAGGGGCGGCCGCGGATCCCGGACTACCAGGGGGGCCGGCGGTGGTGGGGCCGGCGCCCTTACGGGCCCCGGGGGGCCCGGACGCCTCCTCCGACCGGGCCAAGGGACAGTCCCTCCGGACGTGCCCCATCGCCCGGCAGAGGAAGCACCGGGTCTCCCCCGAGGAGTAATGAATCCGATAATGGGCCCCCTGGTAGGGCACCATGAAGGACCCCTCGAGCGCCTCCCCGCCACGCGCCGCCGGCGGCAGCTGCAGCTGTACCTGCCGGCGGAAGGATAGGACGTGGCGGAGGGCGGGGTCCTTACAGCCCAGCGGGAGAGGGCTGATGGTCGAAATGGGCTTCCCCAGGGTGGAGAGGGAAGGTAACAGGGCGGCATTAGGGAGGAAGGGCGGGACGGAGGTGAGCACCACCCGTACGCCCAGGTCCTCCAGAGGTTCGAGGGGCACGTGCACGCCCCCCACCGCCAGGCCCCTCTCCACCGCCTCCTGGGCGGCGGCCTCCGAGGCAAGGAAGAAGACCGCCTTGCCGTACATCTTGGAGGCCGCCACCACGGCCGAGGCCCCCACCACCCTCGCCATCGCCCGCACGTAGGTTTCCATGTGGGGCGAGGCGGCAACCAGGAGGCAGCGGACGCCGTGCCTCCTGGTCATGGTGGGGAAGGGGCCGCGGCCGCCAGGGATGGAGCTGGAGGCGGCAGTCGGGGCCGATGACGGGGCAGGTGAGGGGGTAGCAGCGGCCACCTGGGCGTACGCTCTGGGGGCCTTAGTTGTGTCACCCCCAGAGCTGGTGGAGGGGACAGCAGGGGAAGGAGGGGCTGCGGAGGGCGGGGCGGCTTTGGCCGTGATGGATTTGGCCTTCGGGGCCGGGCTTTTGCCCTTTTTCTTCCCCCCGCCCTTTTTTCCGGCCGAGGTGATGGTTGCTCCCGTGTCTGAGGGAGCGGCGGCCGTGGCGGCGGCGGAGCTCGGGCCTAGGGTCGGGAGGTCAGCCGCAGCGGTTGTCGGGCCTGGTGGTAGCGAGGGGGCCGTGGTAGGGACTGCCTCCATCATGGAAGGGGGGGGTAGGAAGGAGGCACGGATAACAGGAAGGGGAGCAAGGGTTCACCGCTCCTCCCCACCAGACAGCAGGCGAGGGAGGAGGGTGTCTGAAATGGAGGGGGTGGGAGAGAGGGAGGGTGCTGGTTTTGGGGAGGGCAACTGAAGATATGGGGGGGGGGAGAGGAGTTAGCAGCCTCACCTCCCTGCTGAGACTGTAGCAGAGGAGGAGGTCGCTAATACAGGGGCAGGGGCACGCAAGGGAAGGGGAGGGTGGGGGGGCGTATAATTGGGAGGGAAGGGGAGAAGGGGAAAAAGCGGGGGGGGCAACTACTCGCTCCCGCCGACTGGTTGCTGGGAGGGAGAGAACCAAAAGGGGCGGATAGAGCAGGGGAACCGAGGGGCCAGCAACCACTCCTCCCCGCAAGGCTGGAGCGGAGGAGGAGGGTGCCGGCAGAGCAGACAGGGGGCAAGGTAACGGGTACAGGGCGGGGGCCGGCTCCTCCGGCTGCACTGGGATACGGGGGGGAGGGGGGTTGTGGGGCCGTTGGGGAGGTGCAGTGAACAAGGGGGCTAACTAAAAGGGGGGGCACAAGCGCTCAGGGCAGGGAGGGGGCGAGGCAAATCAGGTGGTGCTCGAGGGCTGGGGGGTGGCTGGGGGGGTGGGGAGGGATAAAATGGAGGCAAACAACAGCTGGGTGGGGCGGGGCACACACTCTTGGGCTGGCTGGGGCAGGGGCGTGGCAGATGACTTTGGGAGCAGGTGTGGTGGGTAAGTGGATTTGGGAAGGGAGGGAAGGAACCAAACTAAGCTAACAGGGAGGGGCAGGCAGTGGGGGAAAAAAACAAGCTGCTGGGGTGGGGTGGGTGACCGGGGGTAAGGGTGGCCCCCCAGCCAGATGTAGCTGAGGGAGGGGGGCCAAGTCCAGAAGAGGGGGGAGGGAGCACACCCACGAGCGCTGTGTGGGGCTCAACCTCGCCCACCGCTGCAGCAGAGTCCCAGATGGCAGGCAGGGCAGCAAACCCCACCAGGGGGAGAAGAGGCAGTCCAGGTGGCAAAGGGTGGTGGAGGGGGCCTTGGGGGTGGTGGCAGCGGGTGGGGGGGGGCAGCTGGACTGGGGGGAGGGCTCCGAGCCTCTCCCCCAGCCCCCCTTTTAACAGTTCAATTCACCACCACCCCGGAGCAGATTGAAAAAGCTCAGTTTGTGAACAAACCCCCTCCACAGTTCTCAGTGGTGATGATCTCCTCTTCTCCCCCTCAGCGGGGTGCAGCAGCAGCAGCAGGCGGGCGGCAGTGGAAGGCCTCCAGGTGGTAGGTGCTGGTGGGGTGGTCCTCCTCCTCTGGAGCAGTGGTGGAGGGGAGAGGGAGGGCAACTGGCAGGCCCCCCCTCTCCCCCCAGGCAGCAACAGCAGCAGGTGGTGGTAGCGGTGGTGGTGGTGGTGGGGTGCAGTGACGTCCGGGGAGCAGGTCTCAGCAGGCGGGCAGGTAGGCAGCTGGGTGGGGAGGGCTCCGGCTGGTGCAGGACTATTTGAAAACATGGGATGGTGGGCGGGCAAAGCCCGCCCACCTTCTAAAAGCCCCTCCCCAGCCTTATGGGAGGGACACTGGACCCATGTCCAACTAATTCCTTGGGACAAATAATGAATAAAGGATCAAGGAGTGCGGGTTAAAGGTTCAAAATAAGGGAGCCGGATGGGGACACCGAGCAGAGAACCCCGGACAGCGCCCACTGCTCCTCAAAGCTGTCGATGGAGCCAGTGGACGCCGCCCAGAGGAACTCTGGTCGGATTCGTGACACAAGGGAGGAGCGGAAGTAGGCCCCACAGTCGCAGAGAACCCCCTCGTCTAGCATCCTCCTCCTGGTATTGTAGATGGTGCTCTTAGCTAGGCCAGGAGGAGGTTGACGAGGAGGTCTCGCGACTTTGTGGGGCCACGGATAGGGTGTGCGTAGATGAATAGGTGGGGGGAAAAGTGCAGCCAGAACCTCAATAAGAGGTTCTGGAGGAGCCGGAATAGGGGCTGCAACCTGGCGCATTCGAGGTAGGCGTGCGCCAGGTTCTCCCTCACGCCGCAGAAGGGGCAGGTGTCTGGAATGAGGGTAAACCGCGCCAAGTACACGCCCGTGCTCACGGCTCCGTGAAGGAGCCGCCAACTGATGTCCCCGATGGGCCGCGGAATTAGATCGGAATAGACGCTGGCCCACCGGGGTTCCCCACCCTCTACGGGTCTTAGATAGTCCCGCCATTTGGTATCAGGGCGGGACACGAGGGTGGGGAAATGCAGGGTGTGGAGCACGAGCGTGTACAGATGTTGCCTTGGCGCGGCTTGGAAACAGACCGGCTGCAGATTTTGCAGCCGGCTGGGGGTCCAGGGGTGGGGAGGCCGGGGGGGCCCGTGGAACAGGGGCCCAATAATAAGGGACGGAGGCTTTGCAGGAGGGGAGGGGCGGGGTGTACCCTCTCGCAAGGACCGCTGCAGGAAGTCGAGAGCGGGCCGCGGCAAAGCCGCCTTCACCTCCTGGAGTAGGCGCAGAGGGGTTCGGGGGGTGGAGAGCCCCATGCGCCGAGCGAGCGCTCGGGGATCCACCCAGTCCCCCCTGTCGTAGTCCAGGAGGTCTCCGACCGTGGTGGTTTCTGCCAGGATCAGCCTCCGGCGCACCGAGGGAGACTCCGCCACCTGCACGCACAAGGCTGGATTGTGGAGCAGGGGCTCCGCGAGGAGGTCTGCCCCCTCGGAGGCCACAACGGACCTGGTCGCCGAGAACAGCTTCCAGGTCTGGAGGAGGTCCTGGTAGAATTCCGGCAGCTCTGAGAGGTCTCGCGGAAGACCCCTCGGGTGGATAAAAAAGAGCTGCCGGTCGTATCGGAGCCCTCGGAGGCGGCGGAGGAAAGCGCGCGCCAAGGTGCCCCATGCCGGACTACCTGCACTGAAGAGGAGTCTCTGCAGGGCCTGGAGGCGGAAGGTCCGGACCTGGCTGCGTATGCAGACCAGGCCCTGACCCCCCTCCTCCAGGGGGAGGGACAGGACCCCTGCAGAGACCCAGTGCAGTCCTGGCCAAAAGAACCCCAAAGCTGCCCTCTGGAGCTTGGCCAGGACCTCCGGGGCCGGGCGCAGGGTGTTGAGCCGGTGCCAGAGCATGGACAGGACCAGCTGATTGAGTACCAGCGCTCTCCCGCGAAGGGAGAGACACCGGAGCAGTCCCGTCCATCTCCGCAGCCGCTCACCCACCCTGGCCTCCAAACCTTGCCAGTTTTCCGGCGGAGAGGGATGCGTGGCGGATAAATAAACGCCCAGATAGAGCAGCGGACCCGCGCTCCACCTGATGGCCTGAAGCGCGGGTGGGAGGGAGCCGGCCCGCCACCCGTCCCCGACCACCAGACCAGAGCTCTTGACCCAGTTGACCCGGGCGGAGGAGGCTGCCGAGTAGACGGCTTGGCAAGCCTCCACCCGCGCCAGGTCGCCCGGGTCCTGGACCACGAGGAGCACGTCATCGGCGTACGCCGACAGGACCAGCCGCAGCTCCGGCTCCCGAAGCACCAACCCCGTCAACCTCCTACGGAGGAGACAGAGGAAGGGCTCGATCGCCAGAGCGTACAGCTGGCCCGACAGCGGACACCCCTGACGTACCCCCCGCCCGAAGCTGACCGGCTCGGTCAGGGTCCAGTTGAGCCTGACCAAACACTCCGCGAGGGCGTACAGCACCCGGAGAAAACCCACAAACCGGGGCCCGAAGCCGAAGGCCTGCAGGGTGCCCAGGAGATACCCGTGGTCCATCCTGTCGAACGCCTTCTCCTGGTCCAGGGACAGGAGGGCGAACGACAAGCCGTCCCTACACCCGAGCTCTAAGAGATCCCGGACCAAATACAAGTTATCAAATATACTACGGCCCGGGACGGTGTAGGTCTGGTCGGGATGGATCACGTCCGCCAGCACGGACCGCAGTCGCAGCGAGATGGTTTTCGCTACGATCTTGTAGTCCGTGCTGAGGAGCGAGACGGGACGCCAATTCCGTAGGTCGCGGAGGTCCCCCTTCTTCGGCAGTAAGGCGAGCACCGCTCGCCTGCACGACAGAGGGAGGACCCCGCTCTCCAGGGACTCGGCCCAGACGGTGACGAGGTCCGGGCCGAGGACGTCCCAGAACACGCGGTAGAACTCCACGGTCAGCCCGTCCATGCCCGGGGTTTTGTTGTTGGGCATGAGACGGAGGGCTTCCGAGAACTCGGCCAGAGTGAGAGGCAGCTCCAGCCGGTCTCGGTCGCCCGCGCTGACCGTCGGGAGCTCGGTCCAGAGCGCCCTGCAGGCGTCGGCTTCGGTCGGATCCGGGGAGAACAAACTGGCGTAGAAGGCCCTGGCCCTTCCACGCATCTCCACCGGATCCGTGAGGGGGGTGCCGTCCTCCGCCAAGAGGCAGGTGACGTGCTTTTTTGCCCCCCTCCTTTTCTCCAGGGCATAGAAGAAGCGGGAGCCGCGATCCATCTCCCGAAGGAGGTGGATGCGGGATCGGACAAAAGCGCCCCGGGCCCTGTGATCTTCCAGGGCTCGGAGCTCCTCCCGCTTCTCCCGGCACGCCTCGCGGAGGAGTGGATCCTCGGGGGCGGACGCCAGGCGCCTCTCAAGCTTCAAGACCTCCCGCTCCAGCTGCTCTATCGCCGCATCCCTCCGCCGGCTGGCGCCCCGGGAGTAGTCACGGCAGAAGAGCCGGGCGCGCACCTTCCCCACATCCCACCATCGCCGCGCCGAGGGAAAGGCGGGCCGCTGCCCCCGCCAGGCCTGCCAGAACTCCCGGAAGGACGCCACGAAGCCCACGTCCTCCAGCAAGCTATTGTTAAAATGCCAATAGGCCGGCCCCAGCCTCTCCGAAGTCAGAGAGGCCTTCACGGACGCCAAATGGTGGTCCGTGAACGGGGCCGGCCGGATGCTGGAGGAGTGGGCTCGTGCCAGATGGAATCGCGATAGGTAAATGCGATCCAACCGGGAGTGGCTCGACCGTGTTTTCCCCACCCGGACGTAAGTGAAGGTGGTACTGTCGTCCGGGTGGTGGTCTCGCCAGACGTCCACCAGGGAGTGATGTTCCACGATCTCCCTGAGGACGTCCGCCGCGGCCTGGCAGTTCGCGAGTCCTACACGGTCCCGGTCATCGAGGGTGGTGTTGAAGTCCCCGCCCAGGACCAGGCCCTCGCGAGGATCCAGAGTGCCGAGGAAGGTGGCCGCCTGCCGATAAAAGGTGACCTGGTCCGGGCCCGCGTTCGGGGCATAGACGTTGACCAGGTTCAACGTCCGCCCCTCCACGCGGGCCCGGACGTGCAGCAGGCGGCCCAGGACAACCTCGGCGGTCCCCAGCACCTCGGGCCGTAGGGCAGGGGAGAACAGGGTGGCCACCCCGGCAGAGTGGGCGCCGAGGTGGCTAAAATACACCCCGTCCCCCCACTCCAGCCGCCAGCCAGCCTCGACGGCTGGAGTCGTGTGGGTCTCCTGCAGGAAAACCACCGAGTACCCCCCCTCCCGAAGGAAGGAGAGCACCCGGCTCCTGCGGAGACCCGCCCTACAGCCCCGGGCATTCAATGTTGCCAAGATGGTAGAATTCATAGTGAGGGCTGGGGTAGATCCTCGCGGACAGGCGAGTCGGCGGCCTCACGCAGGCCCCGCAGCAGACCGCTCCCCGACCCGAAGGTCAGGAGAGCGTCCCGAAACCTGCGGGTCTGACGGTAGGCCGCGTCGTCCTGCCTACTGGTCCCTCTCCCCTCCTGCAACAAGGCTCTAGTGGCCTGGAGGATGGAGTGGAAGTCCCCCCAGCGCTGGAGGGCGAGCTGCACCTTTCCCTTCGCCCCGCGGTTATCCGCGAGGAATTGGCGCAGCTCGCCCCTCAGCACCGAGGGGGAACCAGGATTCTCCTCCGTCCGGGCCCCCGGATGAAGCTCACGGGCCACGGAGACGGGCAAACAGGGATCCGATCCCCGACGCGGCGCCGTTGCTGCTGGCGCCGCGCTGCCCGCCCCCGACCCCGGCAGGGAAGGAGGCGGCGGAGGGAACAAGGCAGCCCCCAACGGGTTGGGGACCGGGGATACAAAAACGACCCCCGAAGGGCCGCCCGCAGCTAGCGGGAACGAGACGGCCCTCGCGGGGGTGGCACTGGCGGATGTTTGGGGGGGCGGTAGGGACGGATCGGGCAACATGACGGGGACCAGGATGGGAAAAGAAGGGGGGGACGGCAAGGGAGGGGTTACCTCCACGGCAGAGCCGGGGGGAGGGGTAGGTTCAGGGCCGGACAGTGGGTCGGGGGCAGGGAATGGGGCAGAGGTCGGGGTAGGAAAGGGATCGGGAACAGGGGAGGACTCGGGGCTGGAGATGGGTTCGTAAAGGGCGGAAGCGGGAGTAGGGGGAGGATCGGGACGTGGGAGGGAATCGGGATCCTGGACGGGGTCTGGGAAAGGGTCCCGTGTGGCAATCCCACCGGGCTGCGGCGCCTCCCGAATGGAAAGTGGGGGGTCGGGAACAGGAAGGGGGCCCGCGCCGACGCCGGGCTCAGGTGGAGAGGCAGGTATTAATGCCACGGCGTCGGCCTGGATGGCATTTTCTGCTGGGCCCCCAACGGGAAAGGGGGATGACTGCCCCGCCTCGGTAGCTGGAGAGGGGGCACCCCCAACCCCGGGACCCGGCCGCTCGGCGCCAGCCGTCGCCCCGGAGGGCTCGGCGGCATCCGTTCCGGCGCTCGAGTCGGCCGGGCCAGTGGGCAGTATCAGGGGCGCCCCAAGTGTGAGGACGGGGTCAGCCACCTGGGACACGGGATCGGGGAGAGGAGGGGGCGGCGCCATAGAGTCGCCGCCCAGACCGAGGCCCGCTGGCGGAGGGTCGTCCTCCCCCTGGGTGAGCGGGGTCAGACCCAGGGCCTCGATCTCCTCGAAGATGGAGCTAAGCTCCATCCCCTCGGCCCCGGAGCCTTCCCCTCCGGCCGCCGAGGCAACAATTACCTCAGCGGGAACGGAGGGGGGCTCAGTTGGAACCGGGGTCGGGGGGGCTCCACCCGAGGCCTCCTCGTGGAGAAGCTCCGCAGGGGGGGGCGGCGTCGTCCCCCCTCGCCGCCGCGGCTTCCTCGGCCGGCGCCTCCCGCTGATGCTCGTCGGGGGCGCTCTGGGCAGCGCCGGCCCCCCTCGGGATCTTTCGGAGGGGGGCCTTCCCGCCCTCCTCATCGGAGGGGGGAGATTGAGCCCGCAACCGGCGGGCTTTGCGCTTGCCCCCGACGAGCGTCCAGCCCTCCAAGGTGGAAGTGGAGGGCCGGTCAGCGAGGGCAAGGCCGGGGGGCACTTTTGGGGTTCGGGGACGGCGTTGTGGCAAGGGTGGGAAGGAAGGGGATACCTCCACCCGGGGAGGGCCCTCTCCCTCGCCCTGCGGCAACCGCGCCACCCTCTCCTCCTCGGGCCCCGCGGTGACTGACCGATTAGAGGTGGGGCCCGCCTGCCCGCTCGGGCGCGCCAGGGGGGACGCCTCTGGCTCCCGAGCAGGGCCGTCGGTTGGAGGAGGGGCGGCCGCGGATCCCGGACTACCAGGGGGGCCGGCGGTGGTGGGGCCGGCGCCCTTACGGGCCCCGGGGGGCCCGGACGCCTCCTCCGACCGGGCCAAGGGACAGTCCCTCTGGACGTGCCCCATCGCCCGGCAGAGGAAGCACCGGGTCTCCCCCGAGGAGTAATGAATCCGATAATGGGCCCCCTGGTAGGGCACCAAGAAGGACCCCTCGAGCGCCTCCCCGCCACGCGCCGCCGGCGGCAGCTGCAGTTGTACCTGCCGGCGGAAAGATAGAACGTGGCGGAGGGCGGGGTCCTTACAGCCCAGCGGGAGAGGGCTGATGGTCGAGATGGGCTTCCCCAGGGTGGAGAGGGAAGGTAACAGGGCGGCATTAGGGAGGAAGGGCGGGACGGAGGTGAGCACCACCCGTACGCCCAGGTCCTCCAAAGGTTCGAGGGGCACGTGCACGCCTCCCACCGCCAGGCCCCTCTCCACCGCCTCCTGGGCGGCGGCCTCCGAGGCAAGGAAGAAGACCGCCTTGCCGTACATCTTGGAGGCCGCCACCACGGCCGAGGCCCCCACCACCCTCGCCATCGCCCGCACGTAGGTTTCCATGTGGGGCGAGGCGGCAACCAGGAGGCAGCGGACGCCGTGCCTCCTGGTCATGGTGGGAAAGGGGCCGCGGCCGCCAGGGATGGAGCTGGAGGCGGCAGTCGGGGCTGATGACAGGGCAGGTGAGGGGGTAGCAGCGGCCACCTGGGCGTACGCTCTGGGGGCCTTAGTTGTGTCACCCCCAGAGCTGGTGGAGGGGATAGCAGGGGAAGGAGGGGCTGCGGAGGGCGGGGCGGCTTTGGCCATGATGGATTTGGCCTTCGGGGCCGGGCTTTTGCCCTTTTTCTTCCCCCCGCCCTTTTTTCCGGCCGAGGTGATGGTTGCTCCCGTGTCTGAGGGAGCGGTGGCCGTGGCGGCGGCGGAGCTCGGGCCTGGGGTCGGGAGGTCAGCCGCAGCGGTTGTCGGGCCTGGTGGTAGTGAGGGGGCCGCGGTAGGGACTGCCTCCATCATGGAAGGGGGGGGGGTAGGAAGGAGGCACAGATAGCAGGAACGGGAGGAGGGGTTTACCGCTCCTCCCTACCAGACAGCAGGCGAGGGAGGAGGGTGTCTGAAATGGAGGGGGTGGGGGAGAGGGAGGGTGTTGGTTTTGGGGAGGGCAACTGAAGATATGGGGGGGGGAGTTAGCAGCCTCACCTCCCTGCTGAGGCTGTAGCAGAGGAGGAGGGCGCTAATACGGGGGCGGGGGCACGCAAGGGAAGGGAAGGGTGGGGGGGGCGTATAATTGGGAGGGAAGGGGAGAAGGGGAAAAAAGGGGGGGCAACTACTCCCTCCCGCCGACTGGTTGCTGGGAGGGAGAGAACCAAAAGGGGCGGATAGAGCAGGGGAACCGAGGGGCCAGCAACCACTCCTCCCCGCAAGGCTGGAGCGGAGGAGGAGGGTGCCGGCAGGGCAGGCAGGGGGCAAGGTAACGGGTACAGGGCGGGGGCCGGCTCCTCCGGCTGCACTGGGATACGGGGGGGGGGGGGGGGTTGTGGGGCCGTTAGGGAGGTGCAGTGAACAAGGGGGCTAACTAAAAAGGGGGGGCACAAGCGCTCAGGGCAGGGAGGGGGCGAGGCAAATCAGGTGGTGCTCAAGGGCTGGGGGGGGTGGGGAGGGATAAAATGGAGGCAAACAACAGCTGGGTGGGGCGGGGCACACACTCTTGGGCTGGCTGGGGCAGGGGCGTGGCAGATGACTTTGGGAGCAGGTGTGGTGGGTAAGTGGATTTGGGAAGGGAGGGAAGGAACCAAACTAAGCTAACAGGGAGGGGCAGGCAGTGGGGGAAAAAACCAAGCTGCTGGGGTAGGGTGGGTGACCGGGGGTAAGGGTGGCCCCCCAGCCAGATGTAGCTGAGGGAGGGGGGCCAAGTCCAGAAGAGGGGGGAGGGAGCACACCCACGAGCACTGTGTGGGGCTCAACCTCGCCCACCGCTGCAGCAGAGTCCCAGGTGGCAGGCAGGGCAGCAAACCCCACCAGGGGAAGAAGAGGCAGTCCAGGTGGCAAAGGGTGGTGGAGGGGGCCTTGGGGGTGGTGGCAGCGGGTGGGGGGGGGCAGCTGGACTGGGGGGAGGGCTCCGAGCCTCTCCCCCAGCCCCCCTTTCAACAGTTCAGTTCACCACCACCCCGGAGCAGATTGAAAAGCTCAGTTTGTGAACAAACCCCCTCCACAGTTCTCGGTGGCTTCCTCCTCTCCCCCTCAGCGGGGTGCAGCAGCAGCAGCAGGCAGGCGGCAGTGGAAGGCCTCCGGGTGGTAGGTGCTGGTGGGGTGGTCCTCCTCCTCTGGAACAGTGGTGGAGGGGAGAGGGAGGGCAGCTGGCAGGCCCCCCCTCTCCCCCGAGGCAGCAACAGCAGCAGGTGGTGGTGGTGGTGGTGGTGGTAGCGGTGGTGATGGTGGTGGTGGTGGTGGTGGGGTGCAGTGACGTCCAGGGAGCAGGCCTCAGCAGACGGGCGGGTAGGCAGCTGGGTGGGGAGGGCTCCGGCTGGCGCAGAAGCAGGAACCAGGAACCAGCGGGGTGGGGGGAGAAGGAAGAGAGCAGCCCCTGCACCCCGCTGCCTCTCCTCCTTCTCACAAGTGAAGTGCGGGTCTATTTGAAAACATGGGATGGTGGGCGGGCGAAGCCCGCCCACCTTCTAAAAGCCCCTCCCCAGCCTTATGGGAGGGACACTGGACCCATGTCCAACTAATTCCTTGGGACAAATAATGAATAAAGGATCAAGGAGTGCGGGTTAGAGGTTCAAAATAAGGGAGCCGGATGGGGACACCGAGCAGAGAACCCCGGACAGCGCCCACTGCTCCCCAAAGCTGTCGATGGAGCCAGTGGACGCCGCCCAGAGGAACTCTGCTCGGATTCGTGACACAAGGGAGGAGCGGAAATAGGCCCCACAGTCGCAGAGAACCCCCTCGTCTAGCATCCTCCTCCTGGTATTGTAGATGGTGCTCTTAGCTAGGGCCAGGAGGAGGTTGACGAGGAGGTCTCGCGACTTTGTGGGGCCACGGATAGGGTGTGCGTAAATGAATAGGTGGGGGGAAAAGTGCAGCCAGAACCTCAATAAGAGGTTCTGGAGGAGCCGGAATAGGGGCTGCAACCTGGCGCATTCGAGGTAGGCGTGCGCCAGGTTCTCCCTCACGCCGCAGAAGGGGCAGGTGTCTGGGATGGGGGTAAACCGCGCCAAGTACACGCCCGTGCTCACGGCCCCGTGAAGGAGCCGCCAACTGATGTCCCCGATGGGCCGCGGAATTAGATCGGAATAGACGCTGGCCCACCGGGGTTCCCCACCCTCTACGGGTCTTAGATAGTCCCGCCATTTGGTATCAGGGCGGGACACGAGGGTGGGGAAATGCAGGGTGTGGAGCACGAGCGTGTACAGATGTTGCCTTGGCGCGGCTTGGAAACAGACCGGCTGCAGATTTTGCAGCCGGCTGGGGGTCCGGGGGTGGGGAGGCCGGGGGGGCCCGTGGAACAGGGGCCCAATAATCAGGGACGGAGGCTTTGCAGGAGGGGAGGGGCGGGGCGTACCCTCTCGCAAGGACCGCTGCAGGAAGTCGAGAGCGGGCCGCGGCAAAGCCGCCTTCACCTCCTGGAGTAGGCGCAGAGGGGTTCGGGGGGTGGAGAGCCCCATGCGCCGAGCGAGCGCTCGGGGATCCACCCAGTCCCCCCTGTCGTAGTCCAGGAGGTCTCCGACCGTGGTGGTTTCTGCCAGGATCAGCCTCCGGCGCACCGAGGGAGACTCCGCCACCTGCACGCACAAGGCTGGATTGTGGAGCAGGGGCTCCGCGAGGAGGTCTGCCCCCTCGGAGGCCACAACGGACCTGGTCGCCGAGAACAGCTTCCAGGTCTGGAGGAGGTCCTGGTAGAATTCCGGCAGCTCTGAGAGGTCTCGCGGAAGACCCCTCGGATGGATAAAAAAGAGCTGCCGGTCGTATCGGAGCCCTCGGAGGCGGCGGAGGAAAGCGCGCGCCAAGGTGCCCCATGCCGGACTACCTGCACTGAAGAGGAGTCTCTGCAGGGCCTGGAGGCGGAAGGTCCGGACCTGGCTGCGTATGCAGACCAGGCCCTGACCCCCCCCCTCCAGGGGGAGGGACAGGACCCCTGCAGAGACCCAGTGCAGTCCTGGCCAAAAGAACCCCAAAGCTGCCCTCTGGAGCTTGGCCAGGACCTCCGGGGCCGGGCGCAGGGTGTTGAGCCGGTGCCAGAGCATGGACAGGACCAGCTGATTGAGTACCAGCGCTCTCCCGCGAAGGGAGAGACACCGGAGCAGTCCCGTCCATCTCCGCAGCCGCTCACCCACCCTGGCCTCCAAACCTTGCCAGTTTTCCGGCGGAGAGGGATGCGTGGCGGATAAATAAACGCCCAGATAGAGCAGCGGACCCGCGCTCCACCTGATGGCCTGAAGCGCGGGTGGGAGGGAGCCTGCCCGCCACCCGTCCCCGACCACCAGGCCAGAGCTCTTGACCCAGTTGACCCGGGCGGAGGAGGCTGCCGAGTAGACGGCTTGGCAAGCCTCCACCCGCGCCAGGTCGCCCGGGTCCTGGACCACGAGGAGCACGTCATCGGCGTACGCCGACAGGACCAGCCGCAGCTCCGGCTCCCGAAGCACCAACCCCGTCAACCTCCTACGGAGGAGACAGAGGAAGGGCTCGATCGCCAGAGCGTACAGCTGGCCCGACAGCGGACACCCCTGACGTACCCCCCGCCCGAAGCTGACCGGCTCGGTCAGGGTCCAGTTGAGCCTGACCAAACACTCCGCGAGGGCGTACAGCACCCGGAGAAAACCCACAAACCGGGGCCCGAAGCCGAAGGCCTGCAGGGTGCCCAGGAGATACCCGTGGTCCATCCTGTCGAACGCCTTCTCCTGGTCCAGGGACAGGAGGGCGAACGACAAGCCGTCCCTACACCCGAGCTCTAAGAGATCCCGGACCAAATACAAGTTATCAAATATACTACGGCCCGGGACGGTGTAGGTCTGGTCGGGATGGATCACGTCCGCCAGCACGGACCGCAGTCGCAGCGAGATGGTTTTCGCTACGATCTTGTAGTCCGTGCTGAGGAGCGAGACGGGACGCCAATTCCGTAGGTCGCGGAGGTCCCCCTTCTTCGGCAGTAAGGCGAGCACCGCTCGCCTGCACGACAGAGGGAGGACCCCGCTCTCCAGGGACTCGGCCCAGACGGTGACGAGGTCCGGGCCGAGGACGTCCCAGAACACGCGGTAGAACTCCACGGTCAGCCCGTCCATGCCCGGGGTTTTGTTGTTGGGCATGAGACGGAGGGCTTCCGAGAACTCGGCCAGAGTGAGAGGCAGCTCCAGCCGGTCTCGGTCGCCCGCGCTGACCGTCGGGAGCTCGGTCCAGAGTGCCCTGCAGGCGTCGGCTTCGGTCGGATCCGGGGAGAACAAACTGGCGTAGAAGGCCCTGGCCCTTCCACGCATCTCCACCGGATCCGTGAGGGGGGTGCCGTCCTCCGCCAAGAGGCAGGTGACGTGCTTTTTTGCCCCCCTCCTTTTCTCCAGGGCATAGAAGAAGCGGGAGCCGCGATCCATCTCCCGAAGGAGGTGGATGCGGGATCGAACAAAAGCGCCCCGGGCCCTGTGATCTTCCAGGGCTCGGAGCTCCTCCCGCTTCTCCCGGCACGCCTCGCGGAGGAGTGGATCCTCGGGGGCGGACGCCAGGCGCCTCTCAAGCTTCAAGACCTCCCGCTCCAGCTGCCCTATCGCCGCATCCCTCCGCCGGCTGGCGCCCCGGGAGTAGTCACGGCAGAAGAGCCGGGCGCGCACCTTCCCCACATCCCACCATCGCCGCGCCGAGGGAAAGGCGGGCCGCTGCCCCCGCCAGGCCTGCCAGAACTCCCGGAAGGACGCCACGAAGCCCACGTCCTCCAGCAAGCTATTGTTAAAATGCCAATAGGCCGGCCCCAGCCTCTCCGAAGTCAGAGAGGCCTTCACGGACACCAAATGGTGGTCCGTGAACGGGGCCGGCCGGATGCTGGAGGAGTGGGCTCGTGCCAGATGGAATCGCGACAGGTAAATGCGATCCAACCGGGAGTGGCTCGACCGTGTTTTCCCCGCCCGGACGTAAGTGAAGGTGGTACTGTCGTCCGGGTGGTGGTCTCGCCAGACGTCCACCAGGGAGTGATGTTCCACGATCTCCCTGAGGACGTCCGCCGCGGCCTGGCAGTTCGCGAGTCCTACACGGTCCCGGTCATCGAGGGTGGTGTTGAAGTCCCCGCCCAGGACCAGGCCCTCGCGAGGATCCAGAGTGCCGAGGAAGGTGGCCGCCTGCCGATAAAAGGTGACCTGGTCCGGGCCCGCGTTCGGGGCATAGACGTTGACCAGGTTCAACGTCCGCCCCTCCACGCGGGCCCGGACGTGCAGCAGGCGGCCCGGGACAACCTCGGCGGTCCCCAGCACCTCGGGCCGTAGGGCAGGGGAGAACAGGGTGGCCACCCCGGCCGAGTGGGCGCCGAGGTGGCTAAAATACACCCCGTCCCCCCACTCCAGCCGCCAGCCAGCCTCGACGGCTGGAGTCGTGTGGGTCTCCTGCAGGAAAACCACCGAGTACCCCCCCTCCCGAAGGAAGGAGAGCACCCGGCTCCTGCGGAGACCCGCCCTACAGCCCCGGGCATTCAATGTTGCGAAGATGGTAGAATTCATAGTGAGGGCTGGGGTAGATCCTCGCGGACAGGCGAGTCGGCGGCCTCACGCAGGCCCCGCAGCAGACCGCTCCCCGACCCGAAGGTCAGGAGAGCGTCCCGAAACCTGCGGGTCTGACGGTAGGCCGCGTCGTCCTGCCTACTGGTCCCTCTCCCCTCCTGCAACAAGGCTCTAGTGGCCTGGAGGATGGAGTGGAAGTCCCCCCAGCGCTGGAGGGCGAGCTGCACCTTTCCCTTCGCCCCGCGGTTATCCGCGAGGAATTGGCGCAGCTCGCCCCTCAGCACCGAGGGGGAACCAGGATTCTCCTCCGTCCGGGCCCCCGGATGAAGCTCACGGGCCACGGAGACGGGCAAACAGGGATCCGATCCCCGACGCGGCGCCGTTGCTGCTGGCGCCGCGCTGCCCGCCCCCGACCCCGGCAGGGAAGGAGGCGGCGGAGGGAACAAGGCAGCCCCCAACGGGTTGGGGACCGGGGATACAAAAACGACCCCCGAAGGGCCGCCCGCAGCTAGCGGGAACGAGACGGCCCTCGCGGGGGTGGCACTGGCGGATGTTTGGGGGGGCGGTAGGGACGGATCGGGCAACATGACGGGGACCAGGATGGGAAAAGAAGGGGGGGACGGCAAGGGAGGGGTTACCTCCACGGCAGAGCCGGGGGGAGGGGTAGGTTCAGGGCCGGACAGTGGGTCGGGGGCAGGGAATGGGGCAGAGGTCGGGGTAGGAAAGGGATCGGGAACAGGGGAGGACTCGGGGCTGGAGATGGGTTCGTAAAGGGCGGAAGCGGGAGTAGGGGGAGGATCGGGACGTGGGAGGGAATCGGGATCCTGGACGGGGTCTGGGAAAGGGTCCCGTGTGGCAATCCCACCGGGCTGCGGCGCCTCCCGAATGGAAAGTGGGGGGTCGGGAACAGGAAGGGGGCCCGCGCCGACGCCGGGCTCAGGTGGAGAGGCAGGTATTAATGCCACGGCGTCGGCCTGGATGGCATTTTCTGCTGGGCCCCCAACGGGAAAGGGGGATGACTGCCCCGCCTCGGTAGCTGGAGAGGGGGCACCCCCAACCCCGGGACCCGGCCGCTCGGCGCCAGCCGTCGCCCCGGAGGGCTCGGCGGCATCCGTTCCGGCGCTCGAGTCGGCCGGGCCAGTGGGCAGTATCAGGGGCGCCCCAAGTGTGAGGACGGGGTCAGCCACCTGGGACACGGGATCGGGGAGAGGAGGGGGCGGCGCCATAGAGTCGCCGCCCAGACCGAGGCCCGCTGGCGGAGGGTCGTCCTCCCCCTGGGTGAGCGGGGTCAGACCCAGGGCCTCGATCTCCTCGAAGATGGAGCTAAGCTCCATCCCCTCGGCCCCGGAGCCTTCCCCTCCGGCCGCCGAGGCAACAATTACCTCAGCGGGAACGGAGGGGGGCTCAGTTGGAACCGGGGTCGGGGGGGCTCCACCCGAGGCCTCCTCGTGGAGAAGCTCCGCAGGGGGGGCGGCGTCGTCCCCCCTCGCCGCCGCGGCTTCCTCGGCCGGCGCCTCCCGCTGATGCTCGTCGGGGGCGCTCTGGGCAGCGCCGGCCCCCCTCGGGATCTTTCGGAGGGGGGCCTTCCCGCCCTCCTCATCGGAGGGGGGAGATTGAGCCCGCAACCGGCGGGCTTTGCGCTTGCCCCCGACGAGCGTCCAGCCCTCCAAGGTGGAAGTGGAGGGCCGGTCAGCGAGGGCAAGGCCGGGGGGCACTTTTGGGGTTCGGGGACGGCGTTGTGGCAAGGGTGGGAAGGAAGGGGATACCTCCACCCGGGGAGGGCCCTCTCCCTCGCCCTGCGGCAACCGCGCCACCCTCTCCTCCTCGGGCCCCGCGGTGACTGACCGATTAGAGGTGGGGCCCGCCTGCCCGCTCGGGCGCGCCAGGGGGGACGCCTCTGGCTCCCGAGCAGGGCCGTCGGTTGGAGGAGGGGCGGCCGCGGATCCCGGACTACCAGGGGGGCCGGCGGTGGTGGGGCCGGCGCCCTTACGGGCCCCGGGGGGCCCGGACGCCTCCTCCGACCGGGCCAAGGGACAGTCCCTCCGGACGTGCCCCATCGCCCGGCAGAGGAAGCACCGGGTCTCCCCCGAGGAGTAATGAATCCGATAATGGGCCCCCTGGTAGGGCACCAAGAAGGACCCCTCGAGCGCCTCCCCGCCACGCGCCGCCGGCGGCAGCTGCAGTTGTACCTGCCGGCGGAAAGATAGAACGTGGCGGAGGGCGGGGTCCTTACAGCCCAGCGGGAGAGGGCTGATGGTCGAGATGGGCTTCCCCAGGGTGGAGAGGGAAGGTAACAGGGCGGCATTAGGGAGGAAGGGCGGGACGGAGGTGAGCACCACCCGTACGCCCAGGTCCTCCAAAGGTTCGAGGGGCACGTGCACGCCTCCCACCGCCAGGCCCCTCTCCACCGCCTCCTGGGCGGCGGCCTCCGAGGCAAGGAAGAAGACCGCCTTGCCGTACATCTTGGAGGCCGCCACCACGGCCGAGGCCCCCACCACCCTCGCCATCGCCCGCACGTAGGTTTCCATGTGGGGCGAGGCGGCAACCAGGAGGCAGCGGACGCCGTGCCTCCTGGTCATGGTGGGAAAGGGGCCGCGGCCGCCAGGGATGGAGCTGGAGGCGGCAGTCGGGGCCGATGACAGGGCAGGTGAGGGGGTAGCAGCGGCCACCTGGGCGTACGCTCTGGGGGCCTTAGTTGTGTCACCCCCAGAGCTGGTGGAGGGGATAGCAGGGGAAGGAGGGGCTGCGGAGGGCGGGGCGGCTTTGGCCATGATGGATTTGGCCTTCGGGGCCGGGCTTTTGCCCTTTTTCTTCCCCCCGCCCTTTTTTCCGGCCGAGGTGACGGTTGCTCCCGTGTCTGAGGGAGCGGTGGCCGTGGCGGCGGCAGAGCTCGGGCCTGGGGTCGGGAGGTCAGCCGCAGCAGTTGTCGGGCCTGGTGGTAGTGAGGGGGCCGTGGTAGGGACTGCCTCCATCATGGAAGGGGGGGGGTAGGAAGGAGGCACAGATAGCAGGAAGGGGAGGAAGGGTTTACCGCTCCTCCCTACCAGACAGCAGGCGAGGGAGGAGGGTGTCTGAAATGGAGGGGGTGGGGGAGAGGGAGGGTGCTGGTTTTGGGGAGGGCAACTGAGGATATGGGGGGGGGAGTTAGCAGCCTCACCTCCCTGCTGAGGCTGTAGCAGAGGAGGAGGGCGCTAATACGGGGGCGGGGGCACACAAGGGAAGGGAAGGGTGGGGGGGGCGTATAATTGGGAGGGAAGGGGAGAAGGGGAAGGGGGGGGCAACTACTCCCTCCCGCCGACTGGTTGCTGGGAGGGAGAGAACCAGAAGGGGCGGATAGAGCAGGGTAACCGAGGGGCCAGCAACCACTCCTCCCCGCAAGGCTGGAGCGGAGGAGGAGGGTGCCGGCAGGGCAGACAAGGGGCAAGGTAACGGGTACAGGGCGGGGGCCGGCTCCTCCGGCTGCACTGGGATACGGGAGGGGGGGGGGTTATGGGGCCGTTGGGGAGGTGCAGTGAACAAGGGGGCTAACTAAAAAGGGGGGGCACAAGCGCTCAGGGCAGGGAAGGGGCGAGGCAAATCGGGTGGTGCTCAAGGGCTGGGGGGGGCTGGGGGGGTGGGGAGGGATAAAAACAACAGCTGGGTGGGGCGGGGCACACACTCTTGGGCTGGCTGGGGCAGGGGCGTGGCAGATGACTTTGGGAGCAGGTGTGGTGGGTAAGTGACTTTGGGAAGGGAGGGGGGGAACCAAACTAAGCTAACAGGGAGGGGCAGGCAGTGGGGGAAAAAACCAAGCTGCTGGGGTAAGGTGGGTGACCGGGGGTAAGGGTGGCCCCCCAGCCAGATGTAGCTGAGGGAGGGGGGCCGAGTCCAGAAGAGGGGGGAGGGAGCACACCCACGAGCGCTGTGTGGGGCTCAACCTCGCCCACCGCTGCAGCAGAGTCCCAGGTGGCAGGCAGGGCAGCAAACCCCACCAGGGGGAGAAGAGGCAGTCCAGGTGGCAAAGGGTGGTGGAGGGGGCCTTAGGGGTGGTGGCAGCGGGTGGGGGGGGCAGCTGGACTGGGGGGAGGGCTCCAAGCCTCTCCCCCAGTCCCCCTTTTAACAGTTCAATTCACCACCACCCCGGAGCAGATTGAAAAAGCTCAGTTTGTGAACAAACCCCCTCCACAGTTCTCAGTGGTGATGATCTCCTCTTCTCCCCCTCAGCGGGGTGCAGCAGCAGGCAGGCAGCAGTGGAAGGCCTCCGGGTGGTAGGTGCTGGTGGGGTGGTCCTCCTCCTCTGGAGCAGTGGTGGAGGGGAGAGGGAGGGCAGCTGGCAGGCCCCCCCTCTCCCCCCAGGCCGCAACAGCAGCAGGTGGTGGTGGTGGTGGTGGTGGGGTGCAGTGACGTCCGGGGAGCAGGCCTCAGCAGACGGGCGGGCGGGTAGGCAGCTGGGTGGGGAGGGCTCCGGCTGGTGCAGAAGCAGGAACCAGGAACCAGCGGGGTGGGGGGAGAAGGAAGAGGGCAGCCCCTGCACCCCGCTGCCTCTCCTCCTTCTCACAAGTGAAGTGCGGGTCTATTTGAAAACATGGGATGGTGGGCGGGCGAAGCCCGCCCACCTTCTAAAAGCCCCTCCCCAGCCTTATGGGAGGGACACTGGACCCATGTCCAACTAAGTGCTTGGGGCAAATAATGAATAAAGGATCAAGGAGTGCGGGTTAAAGGTTCAAAATAAGGGAGCCGGATGGGGACACCGAGCAGAGAACCCCGGACAGCGCCCACTGCTCCTCAAAGCTGTCGATGGAGCCAGTGGACGCCGCCCAGAGGAACTCTGCCCGGATTCGTGACACAAGGGAGGAGCAGAAATAGGCCCCACAGTCGCAGAGAACCCCCTCGTCTAGCATCCTCCTCCTGGTATTGTAGATGGTGCTCTTAGCTATAGCCAGGAGGAGGTTGACGAGGAGGTCTCGCGACTTTGTGGGGCCACGGATAGGGTGTGCATAAATGAATAGGTGGGGGGAAAAGTGCAGCCAGAACCTCAATAAGAGGTTCTGGAGGAGCCGGAATAGGGGCTGCAACCTGGCGCATTCGAGGTAGGCGTGCGCCAGGTTCTCCCTCACGCCGCAGAAGGGGCAGGTGTCTGGAATGGGGGTAAACCGCGCCAAGTACACGCCCGTGCTCACGGCTCCGTGAAGGAGCCGCCAACTGATGTCCCCGATGGGCCGCGGAATCAGATCGGAATAGACGCTGGCCCACCGGGGTTCCCCACCCTCTACGGGTCTTAGATAGTCCCGCCATTTGGTATCAGGGCGGGACACGAGGGTGGGGAAATGCAGGGTGTGGAGCACGAGCGTGTACAGATGTTGCCTTGGCGCGGCTTGGAAACAGACCGGCTGCAGATTTTGCAGCCGGCTGGGGGTCCAAGGGTGGGGAGGCCGGGGGGGCCCGTGGAACAGGGGCCCAATAATAAGGGACGGAGGCTTTGCAGGAGGGGAGGGGCGGGGTGTACCCTCTCGCAAGGACCGCTGCAGGAAGTCGAGAGCGGGCCGCGGCAAAGCCGCCTTCACCTCCTGGAGTAGGCGCAGAGGGGTTCGGGGGGTGGAGAGCCCCATGCGCCGAGCGAGCGCTCGGGGATCCACCCAGTCCCCCCTGTCGTAGTCCAGGAGGTCTCCGACCGTGGTGGTTTCTGCCAGGATCAGCCTCCGGCGCACCGAGGGAGACTCCGCCACCTGCACGCACAAGGCTGGATTGTGGAGCAGGGGCTCCGCGAGGAGGTCTGCCCCCTCGGAGGCCACAACGGACCTGGTCGCCGAGAACAGCTTCCAGGTCTGGAGGAGGTCCTGGTAGAATTCCGGCAGCTCTGAGAGGTCTCGCGGAAGACCCCTCGGATGGATAAAAAAGAGCTGCCGGTCGTATCGGAGCCCTCGGAGGCGGCGGAGGAAAGCGCGCGCCAAGGTGCCCCATGCCGGACTACCTGCACTGAAGAGGAGTCTCTGCAGGGCCTGGAGGCGGAAGGTCCGGACCTGGCTGCGTATGCAGACCAGGCCCTGACCCCCCCCCTCCAGGGGGAGGGACAGGACCCCTGCAGAGACCCAGTGCAGTCCTGGCCAAAAGAACCCCAAAGCTGCCCTCTGGAGCTTGGCCAGGACCTCCGGGGCCGGGCGCAGGGTGTTGAGCCGGTGCCAGAGCATGGACAGGACCAGCTGATTGAGTACCAGCGCTCTCCCGCGAAGGGAGAGACACCGGAGCAGTCCCGTCCATCTCCGCAGCCGCTCACCCACCCTGGCCTCCAAACCTTGCCAGTTTTCCGGCGGAGAGGGATGCGTGGCGGATAAATAAACGCCCAGATAGAGCAGCGGACCCGCGCTCCACCTGATGGCCTGAAGCGCGGGTGGGAGGGAGCCGGCCCGCCACCCGTCCCCGACCACCAGGCCAGAGCTCTTGACCCAGTTGACCCGGGCGGAGGAGGCTGCCGAGTAGACGGCTTGGCAAGCCTCCACCCGCGCCAGGTCGCCCGGGTCCTGGACCTCGAGGAGCACGTCATCGGCGTACGCCGACAGGACCAGCCGCAGCTCCGGCTCCCGAAGCACCAACCCCGTCAACCTCCTACGGAGGAGACAGAGGAAGGGCTCGATCGCCAGAGCGTACAGCTGGCCCGACAGCGGACACCCCTGACGTACCCCCCGCCCGAAGCTGACCGGCTCGGTCAGGGTCCAGTTGAGCCTGACCAAACACTCCGCGAGGGCGTACAGCACCCGGAGAAAACCCACAAACCGGGGCCCGAAGCCGAAGGCCTGCAGGGTGCCCAGGAGATACCCGTGGTCCATCCTGTCGAACGCCTTCTCCTGGTCCAGGGACAGGAGGGCGAACGACAAGCCGTCCCTACACCCGAGCTCTAAGAGATCCCGGACCAAATACAAGTTATCAAATATACTACGGCCCGGGACGGTGTAGGTCTGGTCGGGATGGATCACGTCCGCCAGCACGGACCGCAGTCGCAGCGAGATGGTTTTCGCTACGATCTTGTAGTCCGTGCTGAGGAGCGAGACGGGACGCCAATTCCGTAGGTCGCGGAGGTCCCCCTTCTTCGGCAGTAAGGCGAGCACCGCTCGCCTGCACGACAGAGGGAGGACCCCGCTCTCCAGGGACTCGGCCCAGACGGTGACGAGGTCCGGGCCGAGGACGTCCCAGAACACGCGGTAGAACTCCACGGTCAGCCCGTCCATGCCCGGGGTTTTGTTGTTGGGCATGAGACGGAGGGCTTCCGAGAACTCGGCCAGAGTGAGAGGCAGCTCCAGCCGGTCTCGGTCGCCCGCGCTGACCGTCGGGAGCTCGGTCCAGAGCGCCCTGCAGGCGTCGGCTTCGGTCGGATCCGGGGAGAACAAACTGGCGTAGAAGGCCCTGGCCCTTCCACGCATCTCCACCGGATCCGTGAGGGGGGTGCCGTCCTCCGCCAAGAGGCAGGTGACGTGCTTTTTTGCCCCCCTCCTTTTCTCCAGGGCATAGAAGAAGCGGGAGCCGCGATCCATCTCCCGAAGGAGGTGGATGCGGGATCGGACAAAAGCGCCCCGGGCCCTGTGATCTTCCAGGGCTCGGAGCTCCTCCCGCTTCTCCCGGCACGCCTCGCGGAGGAGTGGATCCTCGGGGGCAGACGCCAGGCGCCTCTCAAGCTTCAAGACCTCCCGCTCCAGCTGCTCTATCGCCTCATCCCTCCGCCGGCTGGCGCCCCGGGAGTAGTCACGGCAGAAGAGCCGGGCGCGCACCTTCCCCACATCCCACCATCGCCGCGCCGAGGGAAAGGCGGGCCGCTGCCCCCGCCAGGCCTGCCAGAACTCCCGGAAGGACGCCACGAAGCCCACGTCCTCCAGCAAGCTATTGTTAAAATGCCAATAGGCCGGCCCCAGCCTCTCCGAAGTCAGAGAGGCCTTCACGGACACCAAATGGTGGTCCGTGAACGGGGCCGGCCGGATGCTGGAGGAGTGGGCTCGTGCCAGATGGAATCGTGAGAGGTAAATGCGATCCAACCGGGAGTGGCTCGACCGTGTTTTCCCCACCCGGACGTAAGTGAAGGTGGTACTGTCGTCCGGGTGGTGGTCTCGCCAGACGTCCACCAGGGAGTGATGTTCCACGATCTCCCTGAGGACGTCCGCCGCGGCCTGGCAGTTCGCGAGTCCTACACGGTCCCGGTCATCGAGGGTGGTGTTGAAGTCCCCGCCCAGGACCAGGCCCTCGCGAGGATCCAGAGTGCCGAGGAAGGTGGCCGCCTGCCGATAGAAGGTGACCTGGTCCGGGCCCGCGTTCGGGGCATAGACGTTGACCAGGTTCAACGTCCGCCCCTCCACGCGGGCCCGGACGTGCAGCAGGCGGCCCGGGACAACCTCGGCGGTCCCCAGCACCTCGGGCCGTAGGGCAGGGGAGAACAGGGTGGCCACCCCGGCCGAGCGGGCGCCGAGGTGGCTAAAATACACCCCGTCCCCCCACTCCAGCCGCCAGCCAGCCTCGACGGCTGGAGTCGTGTGGGTCTCCTGCAGGAAAACCACCGAGTACCCCCCCTCCCGAAGGAAGGAGAGCACCCGGCTCCTGCGGAGACCCGCCCTACAGCCCCGGGCATTCAATGTTGCGAAGATGGTAGAATTCATAGTGAGGGCTGGGGTAGATCCTCGCGGACAGGCGAGTCGGCGGCCCCACGCAGGCCCCGCAGCAGACCGCTCCCCGACCCGAAGGTCAGGAGAGCGTCCCGAAACCTGCGGGTCTGACGGTGGGCCGCGTCGTCCTGCCTACTGGTCCCTCTCCCCTCCTGCAACAGGGCTCTAGTGGCCTGGAGGATGGAGTGGAAGTCCCCCCAGCGCTGGAGGGCGAGCTGCACCTTTCCCTTCGCCCCGCGGTTATCCGCGAGGAATTGGCGCAGCTCGCCCCTCAGCACCGAGGGGGAACCAGGATTCTCCTCCGTCTGGGCCCCCGGATGAAGCTCACGGGCCACGGAGACGGGCAAACAGGGATCCGATCCCCGACGCGGCGCCGTTGCTGCTGGCGCCGCGCTGCCCGCCCCCGACCCCGGCAGGGAAGGAGGCGGCGGAGGGAACAAGGCAGCCCCCAACGGGTTGGGGACCGGGGATACAAAAACGACCCCCGAAGGGCCGCCCGCAGCTAGCGGGAACGAGACGGCCCTCGCGGGGGTGGCACTGGCGGATGTTTGGGGGGGCGGTAGGGACGGATCGGGCAACATGACGGGGACCAGGATGGGAAAAGAAGGGGGGGACGGCAAGGGAGGGGTTACCTCCACGGCAGAGCCGGGGGGAGGGGTAGGTTCAGGGCCGGACAGTGGGTCGGGGGCAGGGAATGGGGCAGAGGTCGGGGTAGGAAAGGGATCGGGAACAGGGGAGGACTCGGGGCTGGAGATGGGTTCGTAAAGGGCGGAAGCGGGAGTAGGGGGAGGATCGGGACGTGGGAGGGAATCGGGATCCTGGACGGGGTCTGGGAAAGGGTCCCGTGTGGCAATCCCACCGGGCTGCGGCGCCTCCCGAATGGAAAGTGGGGGGTCGGGAACAGGAAGGGGGCCCGCGCCGACGCCGGGCTCAGGTGGAGAGGCAGGTATTAATGCCACGGCGTCGGCCTGGATGGCATTTTCTGCTGGGCCCCCAACGGGAAAGGGGGATGACTGCCCCGCCTCGGTAGCTGGAGAGGGGGCACCCCCAACCCCGGGACCCGGCCGCTCGGCGCCAGCCGTCGCCCCGGAGGGCTCGGCGGCATCCGTTCCGGCGCTCGAGTCGGCCGGGCCAGTGGGCAGTATCAGGGGCGCCCCAAGTGTGAGGACGGGGTCAGCCACCTGGGACACGGGATCGGGGAGAGGAGGGGGCGGCGCCATAGAGTCGCCGCCCAGACCGAGGCCCGCTGGCGGAGGGTCGTCCTCCCCCTGGGTGAGCGGGGTCAGACCCAGGGCCTCGATCTCCTCGAAGATGGAGCTAAGCTCCATCCCCTCGGCCCCGGAGCCTTCCCCTCCGGCCGCCGAGGCAACAATTACCTCAGCGGGAACGGAGGGGGGCTCAGTTGGAACCGGGGTCGGGGGGGCTCCACCCGAGGCCTCCTCGTGGAGAAGCTCCGCAGGGGGGGCGGCGTCGTCCCCCCTCGCCGCCGCGGCTTCCTCGGCCGGCGCCTCCCGCTGATGCTCGTCGGGGGCGCTCTGGGCAGCGCCGGCCCCCCTCGGGATCTTTCGGAGGGGGGCCTTCCCGCCCTCCTCATCGGAGGGGGGAGATTGAGCCCGCAACCGGCGGGCTTTGCGCTTGCCCCCGACGAGCGTCCAGCCCTCCAAGGTGGAAGTGGAGGGCCGGTCAGCGAGGGCAAGGCCGGGGGGCACTTTTGGGGTTCGGGGACGGCGTTGTGGCAAGGGTGGGAAGGAAGGGGATACCTCCACCCGGGGAGGGCCCTCTCCCTCGCCCTGCGGCAACCGCGCCACCCTCTCCTCCTCGGGCCCCGCGGTGACTGACCGATTAGAGGTGGGGCCCGCCTGCCCGCTCGGGCGCGCCAGGGGGGACGCCTCTGGCTCCCGAGCAGGGCCGTCGGTTGGAGGAGGGGCGGCCGCGGATCCCGGACTACCAGGGGGGCCGGCGGTGGTGGGGCCGGCGCCCTTACGGGCCCCGGGGGGCCCGGACGCCTCCTCCGACCGGGCCAAGGGACAGTCCCTCCGGACGTGCCCCATCGCCCGGCAGAGGAAGCACCGGGTCTCCCCCGAGGAGTAATGAATCCGATAATGGGCCCCCTGGTAGGGCACCAAGAAGGACCCCTCGAGCGCCTCCCCGCCACGCGCCGCCGGCGGCAGCTGCAGTTGTACCTGCCGGCGGAAAGATAGAACGTGGCGGAGGGCGGGGTCCTTACAGCCCAGCGGGAGAGGGCTGATGGTCGAGATGGGCTTCCCCAGGGTGGAGAGGGAAGGTAACAGGGCGGCATTAGGGAGGAAGGGCGGGACGGAGGTGAGCACCACCCGTACGCCCAGGTCCTCCAAAGGTTCGAGGGGCACGTGCACGCCTCCCACCGCCAGGCCCCTCTCCACCGCCTCCTGGGCGGCGGCCTCCGAGGCAAGGAAGAAGACCGCCTTGCCGTACATCTTGGAGGCCGCCACCACGGCCGAGGCCCCCACCACCCTCGCCATCGCCCGCACGTAGGTTTCCATGTGGGGCGAGGCGGCAACCAGGAGGCAGCGGACGCCGTGCCTCCTGGTCATGGTGGGAAAGGGGCCGCGGCCGCCAGGGATGGAGCTGGAGGCGGCAGTCGGGGCCGATGACAGGGCAGGTGAGGGGGTAGCAGCGGCCACCTGGGCGTACGCTCTGGGGGCCTTAGTTGTGTCACCCCCAGAGCTGGTGGAGGGGATAGCAGGGGAAGGAGGGGCTGCGGAGGGCGGGGCGGCTTTGGCCATGATGGATTTGGCCTGGCCGGGCTTTTGCCCTTTTTCTTCCCCCCCGCCCTTTTTTCCGGCCGAGGTGACGGTTGCTCCCGTGTCTGAGGGAGCGGTGGCCGTGGCGGCGGCAGAGCTCGGGCCTGGGGTCTATTTGAAAACATGGGATGGTGGGCGGGCGAAGCCCGCCCACCTTCTAAAAGCCCCTCCCCAGCCTTATGGGAGGGACACTGGACCCATGTCCAACTAATTCCTTGGGACAAATAATGAATAAAGGATCAAGGAGTGCGGGTTAGAGGTTCAAAATAAGGGAGCCGGATGGGGACACCGAGCAGAGAACCCCGGACAGCGCCCACTGCTCCTCAAAGCTGTCGATGGAGCCAGTGGACGCCGCCCAGAGGAACTCTGCCCGGATTCGTGACACAAGGGAGGAGCGGAAATAGGCCCCACAGTCGCAGAGAACCCCCTCGTCTAGCATCCTCCTCCTGGTATTGTAGATGGTGCTCTTAGCTAGGGCCAGGAGGAGGTTGACGAGGAGGTCTCGCGACTTTGTGGGGCCACGGATAGGGTGTGCGTAAATGAATAGGTGGGGGGAAAAGTGCAGCCAGAACCTCAATAAGAGGTTCTGGAGGAGCCGGAATAGGGGCTGCAACCTGGCGCATTCGAGGTAGGCGTGCGCCAGGTTCTCCCTCACGCCGCAGAAGGGGCAGGTGTCTGGGATGGGGGTAAACCGCGCCAAGTACACGCCCGTGCTCACGGCCCCGTGAAGGAGCCGCCAACTGATGTCCCCGATGGGCCGCGGAATTAGATCGGAATAGACGCTGGCCCACCGGGGGTTCCCCACCCTCTACGGGTCTTAGATAGTCCCGCCATTTGGTATCAGGGCGGGACACGAGGGTGGGGAAATGCAGGGTGTGGAGCACGAGCGTGTACAGATGTTGCCTTGGCGCGGCTTGGAAACAGACCGGCTGCAGATTTTGCAGCCGGCTGGGGGTTCCAGGGGGTGGGGAGGCCGGGGGGGGCCCGTGGAACAGGGGCCCAATAATCAGGGACGGAGGCTTTGCAGGAGGGGAGGGGCGGGGTGTACCCTCTCGCAAGGACCGCTGCAGGAAGTCGAGAGCGGGCCGCGGCAAAGCCGCCTTCACCTCCTGGAGTAGGCGCAGAGGGGTTCGGGGGGTGGAGAGCCCCATGCGCCGAGCGAGCGCTCGGGGATCCACCCAGTCCCCCCCTGTCGTAGTCCAGGAGGTCTCCGACCGTGGTGGTTTCTGCCAGGATCAGCCTCCGGCGCACCGAGGGAGACTCCGCCACCTGCACGCACAAGGCTGGATTGTGGAGCAGGGGCTCCGCGAGGAGGTCTGCCCCCTCGGAGGCCACAACGGACCTGGTCGCCGAGAACAGCTTCCAGGTCTGGAGGAGGTCCTGGTAGAATTCCGGCAGCTCTGAGAGGTCTCGCGGAAGACCCCTCGGATGGATAAAAAAGAGCTGCCGGTCGTATCGGAGCCCTCGGAGGCGGCGGAGGAAAGCGCGCGCCAAGGTGCCCCATGCCGGACTACCTGCACTGAAGAGGAGTCTCTGCAGGGCCTGGAGGCGGAAGGTCCGGACCTGGCTGCGTATGCAGACCAGGCCCTGACCCCCCCCCTCCAGGGGGAGGGACAGGACCCCTGCAGAGACCCAGTGCAGTCCTGGCCAAAAGAACCCCAAAGCTGCCCTCTGGAGCTTGGCCAGGACCTCCGGGGCCGGGCGCAGGGTGTTGAGCCGGTGCCAGAGCATGGACAGGACCAGCTGATTGAGTACCAGCGCTCTCCCGCGAAGGGAGAGACACCGGAGCAGTCCCGTCCATCTCCGCAGCCGCTCACCCACCCTGGCCTCCAAACCTTGCCAGTTTTCCGGCGGAGAGGGATGCGTGGCGGATAAATAAACGCCCAGATAGAGCAGCGGACCCGCGCTCCACCTGATGGCCTGAAGCGCGGGTGGGAGGGAGCCTGCCCGCCACCCGTCCCCGACCACCAGGCCAGAGCTCTTGACCCAGTTGACCCGGGCGGAGGAGGCTGCCGAGTAGACGGCTTGGCAAGCCTCCACCCGCGCCAGGTCGCCCGGGGTCCTGGACCACGAGGAGCACGTCATCGGCGTACGCCGACAGGACCAGCCGCAGCTCCGGCTCCCGAAGCACCAACCCCGTCAACCTCCTACGGAGGAGACAGAGGAAGGGCTCGATCGCCAGAGCGTACAGCTGGCCCGACAGCGGACACCCCTGACGTACCCCCCGCCCGAAGCTGACTGGCTCGGTCAGGGTCCAGTTGAGCCTGACCAAACACTCCGCGAGGGCGTACAGCACCCGGAGAAAACCCACAAACCGGGGGCCCGAAGCCGAAGGCCTGCAGGGTGCCCAGGAGATACCCGTGGTCCATCCTGTCGAACGCCTTCTCCTGGTCCAGGGACAGGAGGGCGAACGACAAGCCGTCCCTACACCCGAGCTCTAAGAGATCCCGGACCAAATACAAGTTATCAAATATACTACGGCCCGGGACGGTGTAGGTCTGGTCGGGATGGATCACGTCCGCCAGCACGGACCGCAGTCGCAGCGAGATGGTTTTCGCTACGATCTTGTAGTCCGTGCTGAGGAGCGAGACGGGACGCCAATTCCGTAGGTCGCGGAGGTCCCCCTTCTTCGGCAGTAAGGCGAGCACCGCTCGCCTGCACGACAGAGGGGAGGACCCCGCTCTCCAGGGACTCGGCCCAGACGGTGACGAGGTCCGGGCCGAGGACGTCCCAGAACACGCGGTAGAACTCCACGGTCAGCCCGTCCATGCCCGGGGTTTTGTTGTTGGGCATGAGACGGAGGGCTTCCGAGAACTCGGCCAGAGTGAGAGGCAGCTCCAGCCGGTCTCGGTCGCCCGCGCTGACCGTCGGGAGCTCGGTCCAGAGTGCCCTGCAGGCGTCGGCTTCGGTCGGATCCGGGGAGAACAAACTGGCGTAGAAGGCCCTGGCCCTTTCACGCATCTCCACCGGATCCGTGAGGGGGGTGCCGTCCTCCGCCAAGAGGCAGGTGACGTGCTTTTTTTGCCCCCCTCCTTTTCTCCAGGGCATAGAAGAAGCGGGAGCCGCGATCCATCTCCCGAAGGAGGTGGATGCGGGATCGAACAAAAGCGCCCCGGGCCCTGTGATCTTCCAGGGCTCGGAGCTCCTCCCGCTTCTCCCGGCACGCCTCGCGGAGGAGTGGATCCTCGGGGGCGGACGCCAGGCGCCTCTCAAGCTTCAAGACCTCCCGCTCCAGCTGCCCTATCGCCGCATCCCTCCGCCGGCTGGCGCCCCGGGAGTAGTCACGGCAGAAGAGCCGGGCGCGCACCTTCCCCACATCCCACCATCGCCGCGCCGAGGGAAAGGCGGGCCGCTGCCCCCGCCAGGCCTGCCAGAACTCCCGGAAGGACGCCACGAAGCCCACGTCCTCCAGCAAGCTATTGTTAAAATGCCAATAGGCCGGCCCCAGCCTCTCCGAAGTCAGAGAGGCCTTCACGGACACCAAATGGTGGTCCGTGAACGGGGCCGGCCGGATGCTGGAGGAGTGGGCTCGTGCCAGATGGAATCGCGACAGGTAAATGCGATCCAACCGGGAGTGGCTCGACCGTGTTTTCCCCACCCGGACGTAAGTGAAGGTGGTACTGTCGTCCCGGGTGGTGGTCTCGCCAGACGTCCACCAGGGAGTGATGTTCCACGATCTCCCTGAGGACGTCCGCCGCGGCCTGGCAGTTCGCGAGTCCTACACGGTCCCGGTCATCGAGGGTGGTGTTGAAGTCCCCGCCCAGGACCAGGCCCTCGCGAGGATCCAGAGTGCCGAGGAAGGTGGCCGCCTGCCGATAAAAGGTGACCTGGTCCGGGCCCGCGTTCGGGGCATAGACGTTGACCAGGTTCAACGTCCGCCCCTCCACGCGGGCCCGGACGTGCAGCAGGCGGCCCGGGACAACCTCGGCGGTCCCCAGCACCTCGGGCCGTAGGGCAGGGGAGAACAGGGTGGCCACCCCGGCCGAGCGGGCGCCGAGGTGGCTAAAATACACCCCGTCCCCCCACTCCAGCCGCCAGCCAGCCTCGACGGCTGGAGTCGTGTGGGTCTCCTGCAGGAAAACCACCGAGTACCCCCCCTCCCGAAGGAAGGAGAGCACCCGGCTCCTGCGGAGACCCGCCCTACAGCCCCGGGCATTCAATGTTGCGAAGATGGTAGAATTCATAGTGAGGGCTGGGGTAGATCCTCGCGGACAGGCGAGTCGGCGGCCTCACGCAGGCCCCGCAGCAGACCGCTCCCCGACCCGAAGGTCAGGAGAGCGTCCCGAAACCTGCGGGTCTGACGGTAGGCCGCGTCGTCCTGCCTACTGGTCCCTCTCCCCTCCTGCAACAAGGCTCTAGTGGCCTGGAGGATGGAGTGGAAGTCCCCCCAGCGCTGGAGGGCGAGCTGCACCTTTCCCTTCGCCCCGCGGTTATCCGCGAGGAATTGGCGCAGCTCGCCCCTCAGCACCGAGGGGGAACCAGGATTCTCCTCCGTCCGGGCCCCCGGATGAAGCTCACGGGCCACGGAGACGGGCAAACAGGGATCCGATCCCCGACGCGGCGCCGTTGCTGCTGGCGCCGCGCTGCCCGCCCCCGACCCCGGCAGGGAAGGAGGCGGCGGAGGGAACAAGGCAGCCCCCAACGGGTTGGGGACCGGGGATACAAAAACGACCCCCGAAGGGCCGCCCGCAGCTAGCGGGAACGAGACGGCCCTCGCGGGGGGTGGCACTGGCGGATGTTTGGGGGGGGCGGTAGGGACGGATCGGGGCAACATGACGGGGACCAGGATGGGAAAAGAAGGGGGGGACGGCAAGGGAGGGGTTACCTCCACGGCAGAGCGGGGGGAGGGGTAGGTTCAGGGCCGGACAGTGGGTCGGGGACAGGGAATGGGGCAGAGGTAGGGGTAGGGAAGGGATCGGGAACAGGGGAGGACTCGGGGCTGGAGATGGGTTCATAAAGGGCGGAAGCGGGAGTAGGGGGAGGATCGGGACGTGGGAGGGAATTGGGATCCTGGACGGGGTCTGGGAAAGGGTCCCCTGTGGCAATCCCACCGGGCTGCGGCGCCTCCCGAATGGGAAGTTGGGGGTCGGGAACAGGAAGGGGGCCCGCGCCGACGCCGGGCTCAGGTGGAGAGGCAAGTGTTAATGCCTCGGCGTCGGCCTGGATGGCATTTTCTGTTGGGCCCCCAACGGGAAAGGGGGGATGGCTGCCCCGCCTCGGTAGCTGGAGAGGGGGCACCCCCAACCCCGGGACCCGGCCGCTCGGCGCCAGCCGTCGCCCCGGAGGGCTCGGCGGCATCCGTTCCGGCGCTCGAGTCGGCCGGGCCAGTGGGCAGTATCAGGGGGCGCCCCAAGTGTGAGGACGGGGTCAGCCACCTGGGACACGGGATCGGGGAGAGGAGGGGGGCGGCGCCATAGAGTCGCCGCCCAGACCGAGGCCCGCTGGCGGAGGGTCGTCCTCCCCCTGGGTGAGCGGGGTCAGACCCAGGGCCTCGATCTCCTCGAAGATGGAGCTAAGCTCCATCCCCTCGGCCCCGGAGCCTTCCCCTCCGGCCGCCGAGGCACCAATTACCTCGGCGGGGACGGAGGGGGGTCTCAGTTGAACTCAGGGCCGGGGGGGCTCCATCAGAGGCCTCCTCGTGGGGAAGCTCCGCAGGGGGGACTTCATCGTCCCCCCTCGCCGCCGCGGCTTCCTCGGCCGGCGCCTCCCGCTGATGCTCGTCGGGGGCGCTCTGGGCAGCGCCGGCCCCCCTCGGGATCTTTCGGAGGGGGGGCCTTCCCGCCCTCCTCATCGGAGGGGGGAGATTGAGCCCGCAACCGGCGGGCTTTGCGCTTGCCCCCGACGAGCGTCCAGCCCTCCAAGGTGGAAGTGGAGGGCCGGTCAGCGAGGGCAAGGCCGGGGGGCACTTTTGGGGTTCGGGGACGGCGTTGTGGCAAGGGGTGGGAAGGAAGGGGATACCTCCACCCGGGGAGGGCCCTCTCCCTCGCCCTGCGGCAACCGCGCCACCCTCTCCTCCTCGGGCCCCGCGGTGACTGACCGATTAGAGGTGGGGCCCGCCTGCCCGCTCGGGCGCGCCAGGGGGGACGCCTCTGGCTCCCGAGCAGGGCCGTCGGTTGGAGGAGGGGCGGGCCGCGGATCCCGGACTACCAGGGGGGCCGGCGGGTGGTGGGGCCGGCGCCCTTACGGGCCCCGGGGGGCCCGGACGCCTCCTCCGACCGGGCCAAGGGACAGTCCCTCCGGACGTGCCCCATCGCCCGGCAGAGGAAGCACCGGGTCTCCCCCGAGGAGTAATGAATCCGATAATGGGCCCCCTGGTAGGGCACCAAGAAGGACCCCTCGAGCGCCTCCCCGCCACGCGCCGCCGGCGGCAGCTGCAGTTGTACCTGCCGGCGGAAAGATAGAACGTGGCGGAGGGCGGGGTCCTTACAGCCCAGCGGGAGAGGGCTGATGGTCGAGATGGGCTTCCCCAGGGTGGAGAGGGAAGGTAACAGGGCGGCATTAGGGAGGAAGGGCGGGACGGAGGTGAGCACCACCCGTACGCCCAGGTCCTCCAAAGGTTCGAGGGGCACGTGCACGCCTCCCACCGCCAGGCCCCTCTCCACCGCCTCCTGGGCGGCGGCCTCCGAGGCAAGGAAGAAGACCGCCTTGCCGTACATCTTGGAGGCCGCCACCACGGCCGAGGCCCCCACCACCCTCGCCATCGCCCGCACGTAGGTTTCCATGTGGGGCGAGGCGGCAACCAGGAGGCAGCGGACGCCGTGCCTCCTGGTCATGGTGGGAAAGGGGCCGCGGCCGCCAGGGATGGAGCTGGAGGCGGCAGTCGGGGCCGATGACAGGGCAGGTGAGGGGGGTAGCAGCGGCCACCTGGGCGTACGCTCTGGGGGCCTTAGTTGTGTCACCCCCAGAGCTGGTGGAGGGGATAGCAGGGGAAGGAGGGGCTGCGGAGGGCGGGGCGGCTTTGGCCATGATGGATTTGGCCTTCGGGGCCGGGCTTTTGCCCTTTTTCTTCCCCCCGCCCTTTTTTCCGGCCGAGGTGACGGTTGCTCCCGTGTCTGAGGGAGCGGTGGCCGTGGCGGCGGCAGAGCTCGGGCCTGGGGTCGGGAGGTCAGCCGCAGCAGTTGTCGGGCCTGGTGGTAGTGAGGGGGCCGTGGTAGGGACTGCCTCCATCATGGAAGGGGGGGGGTAGGAAGGAGGCACAGATAGCAGGAAGGGGAGGAAGGGTTTACCGCTCCTCCCTACCAGACAGCAGGCGAGGGAGGAGGGTGTCTGAAATGGAGGGGGTGGGGGAGAGGGAGGGTGCTGGTTTTGGGGAGGGCAACTGAGGATATGGGGGGGGGAGTTAGCAGCCTCACCTCCCTGCTGAGGCTGTAGCAGAGGAGGAGGGCGCTAATACGGGGGCGGGGGCACACAAGGGAAGGGAAGGGTGGGGGGGGCGTATAATTGGGAGGGAAGGGGAGAAGGGGAAGGGGGGGGCAACTACTCCCTCCCGCCGACTGGTTGCTGGGAGGGAGAGAACCAGAAGGGGCGGATAGAGCAGGGTAACCGAGGGGCCAGCAACCACTCCTCCCCGCAAGGCTGGAGCGGAGGAGGAGGGTGCCGGCAGGGCAGACAAGGGGCAAGGTAACGGGTACAGGGCGGGGGCCGGCTCCTCCGGCTGCACTGGGATACGGGAGGGGGGGGGGTTATGGGGCCGTTGGGGAGGTGCAGTGAACAAGGGGGCTAACTAAAAAGGGGGGGCACAAGCGCTCAGGGCAGGGAAGGGGCGAGGCAATCTGGTGGTGCTCAAGGGCTGGGGGGGGCTGGGGGGGTGGGGAGGGATAAAAACAACAGCTGGGTGGGGCGGGGCACACGCTCTTGGGCTGGCTGGGGCAGGGGCGTGGCAGATGACTTTGGGAGCAGGTGTGGTGGGTAAGTGACTTTGGGAAGGGAGGGGGGGAACCAAACTAAGCTAACAGGGAGGGGCAGGCAGTGGGGGAAAAAACCAAGCTGCTGGGGTAAGGTGGGTGACCGGGGGTAAGGGTGGCCCCCCAGCCAGATGTAGCTGAGGGAGGGGGGCCGAGTCCAGAAGAGGGGGGAGGGAGCACACCCACGAGCGCTGTGTGGGGCTCAACCTCGCCCACCGCTGCAGCAGAGTCCCAGGTGGCAGGCAGGGCAGCAAACCCCACCAGGGGGAGAAGAGGCAGTCCAGGTGGCAAAGGGTGGTGGAGGGGGCCTTAGGGGTGGTGGCAGCGGGTGGGGGGGGCAGCTGGACTGGGGGGAGGGCTCCAAGCCTCTCCCCCAGTCCCCCTTTTAACAGTTCAATTCACCACCACCCCGGAGCAGATTGAAAAAGCTCAGTTTGTGAACAAACCCCCTCCACAGTTCTCAGTGGTGATGATCTCCTCTTCTCCCCCTCAGCGGGGTGCAGCAGCAGGCAGGCGGCAGTGGAAGGTCTCCGGGTGGTAGGTGCTGGTGGGGTGGTCCTCCTCCTCTGGAGCAGTGGTGGAGGGGAGAGGGAGGGCAGCTGGCAGGCCCCCCCTCTCCCCCCAGGCCGCAACAGCAGCAGGTGGTGGTGGTGGTGGTAGCGGTGGTGGTGGTGGTGGTGGTGGGGTGCAGTGACGTCCGGGGAGCAGGCCTCAGCAGACGGGCGGGGCGGGTAGGCAGCTGGGTGGGGAGGGCTCCAGCTGGTGCAGAAGCAGGAACCAGGAACCAGCGGGGTGGGGGGAGAAGGAAGAGGGCAGCCCCTGCACCCCGCTGCCTCTCCTCCTTCTCACAAGTGAAGTGCGGGGGAATGGGCACCGACGAAGATGGAGGAACCCCTCTGGGAGCCATTTTTGGCGCAGCCTAGCCCCACCCCGTCACCTGACCGGAAACCAAGGGGTGGGGCTAGGACTATAAGAAGGCTGCCAGGGACCCCAGGCAGGGTTTAGCTTCTGAGGGAGACAAAGGCCTGTCTAGAGGTCCTAGCTGATCGGTAGGCAGAGACCTGGCTTTGGTCTCCCACAGTTGCCTCCCTAAGGCTAGCAAAGATTTCCCTGCTAAGGCTGCTGAAGTCTGGTTAAGCTAGCCAGCAGAGCTACTCTCTGCTTCAGAGGAGCCTGGGGCTCTGCTGGTGTCTGGTAAGTTTGAGGACTTGCCTGAGCTGGAGGTTCTGCTCTAGCCCCAAGGCCTGTGGATATCCTGAGATCTTGCCTGAGCTAGAGGACCTACAGACTGACGGGGACCCTGAGGGTTTGCTGGAGCCAGTGGATCAGCTGGAACCCTAGAGCCTGCCTGAAACCCGGGTCCTGATGAACCTGCTGGACACTGCAAGGTTCCAACCCATTGAAGCTTGGATCGGGTTGCCCGGATCCTGCTGGGATGACACCGCCCTCGACTTCCTGACGGACTTGCTGGAGGTACAGGTACCTGCGAAGGGGGAACTGAGAAGTGTCCCAGGGGGTAGCATGGGCTGAGAGCAGCCTAAGGTCCGCATGTTGCGGGCTGGAGCCCCTGTTGAGCCAGGAGCAGCTGCACTGCTGCATCCAGGGCCCCTGGGCCAGGGCGCAGTGGAGTGGGTGGGCCTGCGCCCCCTGCCACCCACCAACTAGGTAGCAGTCTCCCCCTCACCTCTGCTGCAGGTGTGCTCCCTGCCCAGCTCCTGAACTAGGAGCTCCTACAAACCTGTGTGTGTGTTTGCTGCCCCGCCCTGAGCTAGGGCCGGGCCAGCAGTTTATTGCCCTGCCCTGCACCAGGGCCTGGGCTTGCATACTGTGTTTTGGTGCCTAGCTGGTATCCAGGCCGGACCTCTTAAAGGAGCAGGACTAGGACTGTTGCCCTGCCCAGAACTGTGAGCTGAGAGACTTGAGTATACAGTGAACTTTTTCCCCTGTGACCCGGACCTGAAGCAAGGCCGGGCACGTGAACTATTGCCTTTCACCCCAACCTGAAGCAAGGCCGGAAATAGACTCACTGACTTGAACTATTTTAAGGCATGGTGGGGCAATAGGGTGGACTGGCCGCCCACTGCACCAGAGGTGGAAGAACCGCCTCCCGAAGGCCTACCGACCTACAACCAGCCCCCGGAAGGGGGGAAGCATAGAGGCTGTTGTGGGCACTGCTGGAGGGCAGTGTCCTGAAAAGGATCCCGCCACCTGCCGTCTGAGCTAATTCCCAGTATTGACAGCTGGTGGTGCTGTGGCGGTAAGTGTACCTGGCTATGGTGACCTATAGAAAACACTAACATTTGCTTTGGAAAATCTGCAACAAAACATGGGGGTATTGATCACCTCAGTAATGCCAACTTCTTTAGAATGGAGGCTCTGATTATCCAGCCCCAGCTGAGGTAGAGCGGGCACTGTGTACACATGTCTGATATATTTTTACCAAAATTCCTGCCTGCCCGCCCAACTCGCCAAAGGAGAAAGGAAACAGGGAGGCCAAAAGGAATGGTACAGTATAGAGCAGTGTTTCTCAACCTTTTTTTATAAGCTTCAGGGGGTAGCTGAATTAGTCTGTAACAGGAAAAACAATGAATAGTCTGGTAGCACTTTGAAGACTAAGAAAACATGAAGATGGGATCATGAGCTTTCGTGGGCACAACCCTGGTCATCTGAAGAAGTGGGTTTTGACAACGAAAGCTCATGATACCATCTATGTGGTTTGTTAGTCTTCAAAGTGCTACCAGACCATTGTTTTTTCAGTTTTTCCTCTTTTTTTTAATAAAAAAAAGGTACTTTATAACAAAGTGCCCCCAATGCACCCACCCCTCCCCCAGAGCCAGGCACATCAGACCCACGCCCATCCCAATGCAACTGTAGATATACCTCATTAATCTCTGTATTAATCATTTTCTCACTGAATTTTTTTATTTTAACTTCGTATCAAGTCCCTTTAGTATTGTACTAAGTTTGCTGTATTAAGTCATTTTATATAGAAACTTTGTATACTTTTGTATAGAACACAGAAACTTTGTATTAAGTCTTTTTACATAATAAACTTAACAGACAACAAATAGTCGGGTAGCACTTTATAGACTAACAATCCTGTACAGATTAACTGCCCCCACCCTCGCTACACCTCTGGGAGGGGAGTTTGACCCAGGGCAGGGTACTGGGCTGCAGGAGGGGGTGCAGGGACTGGGAGGGGAGTTGTGATGCTGACTTGGGTACCCCCGATCCTGCACCCCATCTGCAGCAAGAACAGACTCCACCAGCCAGTAGAATAGAGAGGGTTTATTGCTTCTCCAGGATACAGCACAGCATAGACATGATGTGGTTACAGGGGCCAGGATGACTCAGACCCCTTGGATTAGGGCTCCATCACCCCTAGCCCCTCAGCTCAGGCTGTTCCCTTCATGTTTCCCAACCAGCAACTCCCCTTCCCCTGAACAGTCACTTCCCTAGTTCCCTTGCTGCCCCAACTCGTCTGACCCGTTGGGCCTTTGTCTACATGACTTAGGCAGTCCCCCTGCTGGGCAGTGTTTACAGACAGAGGCCGGTAGGGGTCATCCACAGCCCAAGCACAGGAACCAGCAAGGTACTGACACTACATCACCACATGTGGGTGAGTCAGTGGGAATCCCACATTGCAGCACGGGGGGACACTGAGTTATAGAGCAGACAGCACCCCCACTAGGCCACATCTCTTCCCCCTCTGAGAGCGAACTGACCAGGATCACTCCGCTTGTGACATGGGGAAGTTGGGGCACCCTGCCCGGTAAAGCTGCAGCGGTGACATTGGCACTCCTCTTGGTTTGGGCCGGCCACGGTGCTGCCCTGCAGGAGCCAGCTCACCCCTGTCTGGTTGTTGCACAGCTTTGGGGGGCCCGGCACAGGCCCATTCTCACTTCATGTTGACCCCGCTCTGGTGCTTGTGGGAGAAGCACAGGGCTGGGCTCACCTGGGCACCAGCTTATGGCTCCCGGTCCAGCGGGCTAGTGGGGAGGTTCCAGGGGACCCTGAAGCAGATGCTGGAGGCCTTCATGCACCGACACCCACAGAACTAGGACAAGTACCTGCCCCACCTGCTGTCTGCACATGGGGAGGTGCCCCAAGGGTCCACCAGGTTCTTCCTGACAGAGCCAGGGTGTGGAAGGGGGAAGGACCCCCTAGGCTTGCTGAGAGAGTTACGGGAGGGGGAGACCTCCCTGGATGGAGCATTGGGGGTGGAAGAGGTCCTAGATTTCTGGGAAAGGCTTGCTGAGCTCATGGGCACGGCCAGAGGGTATGTCTACACTACAAAGTTAGTTCGAACTAACAGACGTTAGTTCGAACTAACTTTGCTAGGCGCTACACTAGCGCTCGGTTAGTTCGAACTTAATTCGAACTAACGGAGCGCTTAGTTCGAACTAGGTAAACCTCGTTTTACGAGGATTAAGCCTAGTTCGAACTAGCTAGTTCGAATTAAGGGCTGTGTAGACCCTTAATTCGAACTAGTGGGAGGCTAAGGCTTCCCAGGTTTCCCTGGTGGCCACTCTGGCCAACACCAGGAAAACTCTATTGCCCCCCTCCCGGCCCCGGAGCCCTTAAAGGGCCACGGGCTGGCTACACAGTTTGTGCCAGTTGCAAGGCTGCAAGCACCCGTGCCAGCAGACCCTGCACCTGCCACACCATTAGCCAGCCACCTGAGGACTCCCAGCCCTCCACTGCTCCCCAGGACCAGCCTGGCGGCTCCCAGGAGCCTGCCCGGGGGCGCAAAAGGCTGGCGCCCGCTTGGTCAAGTGCGGAGATCGTGGACCTCATCGAGGTTTGGGGGGAAGCCTCCAATGTCCACGATCTCCACACTAGCCACAGGAACGCGGCCGTCTACGGCCGCATGGCTACCAGCCTGGCCGCCAGGGGCCACCAGCGCAGCCGGGAGCAGGTCCGCTGCAAGGTCAAAGATCTGCGGCAGTCCTACTCCCGGGCCTGCCAGCCAGGGGCCGACCCAGAGGCCGGCCCCCACTTCCACGCCCTGGACTGCCTCCTGGGGGCTCATGCCGTCCCTGCCCCCCGGGACGTGATTGACCCCGGGGCAGAGGGCCCGCTCCTGGAGACGGAGGAGGAGGAGGAGGGCTCAGAGCCAGGAGCCTGCCGCCAGCCTACCCGGGATCCCCGAGGCACCCCACAGAGCCGCTCGCCTGTGTCGTCCGAGGCCGGGGAGGCGTCCACCTGTGAGTACCATCGTGTTCCCCTTATGTGTACGGGGGGCTGGGGCGAGAGGGAGCCCCGGGAGCGTGCGCCTGGGCCTTGCCCTCCAAGGAGCAGCAGCTGGGGATCCTGCAGGGGCCCTGGCCTTGCAGAGGGGAGCTGGGTTTCACACACCTGGGCCCCTGGGGTAATTGACCGCTGGTCTTGTTGCAGCACGTGGGCCTGCAGGGCGCACCACACCGCCTGCAGCAACTGCCCGTGCCCGGGCAAGCAGGAGAGCCAGGAATGAGGAGGAGTTCCAAAGGCGGCACCTCCGGTTCATGGACCACCAGCTCCGCACCCAGGACCACTGGGTCCAGGAGGACCTGAGGCTGCGCAGGAGGAGTCTGGAGGCCCTGGAGGAGCAGGGCCGTGTCCTGCGATGCCGCCTCCAGAGCCTGCTCGACCGCTTCCCATTTCCTCCTCCTCCTCCTGCTCCCCCTGCTTCCGCTCCTGCTTCCTCCACACCCCCTGTCCCTCCTGCTCCCCCCCCACAACCATTTCCCCCCCGACGCCCCCGGACCCGCAGTGTGGCGAGACGGGAGAGGCAGCCGGACTCCCACCCCTGAGCTTTCCTTTCCCTTCCTCCCTTCCCTCCCCTTCCAGCTCCCTCATCCCAGGTTTCCCCCTCCCCTCTCCCACCCTCATTCCTCCCTTCCACCACCCACTTATGTGAAATAAACAGACATTTTGGTTTCACAAACAGGTGTCTTTATTTGACAGTAGGGAGGGGAAGGGGGGTAGGGTGGAAGAAGGCCCCAGTGGGGCATGCAGGGAGAGGTCAGTCCTCCTCCTCCACCAGGAAGCTCTCCTGCAGGGCTTCCCGGATCCGGACGGCCCCCCGCTGGGCTTCCCGGATGGCGGCGGTGTGGGGCTGACCGTAGTGTCCAGCCATGCGGTCAGCCTCAGCTATCCAGGCTGGCAGGAAAGCCTCCCCCTTCCGCTCACACAAATTGTGGAGCACACAACATGCTGCCACCACGGGAGGGATGTTGTGCTCGGCCAGGTCCAGACGGGTGAGGAGGCATCGAAAGCGGGCTTTCAGTTGCCCGAAGGCCCCTTCCACCACGATGCGGGCCCTGGTCAGCCTGGCATTGAAGGCCTGGCGGGAGGGATTGAGGTGCCCCGTGTAGGGCTTCATCAGCCACGGCTGCAGTGGGTAGGCGGCATCCCCCACCAGGCAGACGGGCATGTCCACGTCCCCGACCCTGATGTGGCGGTCGGGGAAGAAGGTCCCGGCCTGCAGCCGCTGGCACACGGAGGAGTTGCGGTACACCCGGGCGTCGTGTGCTTTGCCGGACCAGCCCACATTAATGTCCGTGAACTGGCCCCGGTGGTCACACACGGCCTGCAGGATCACGGAGAAGTACCCCTTGCGGTTCACGTAACGGGACGCCTGGTGTTCCGGGGCACGGATGGGGATGTGCGTCCCGTCGATGGCCCCCCCGCAGTTGGGGAAGCTGAGGGTGCCGAAGCCCCGGATGATGGCGTCCGGGTCGGCGAGGCGGACCACCCTGCGGAGCAGCACCCGGTTGATGGCCTTGACCACCTTCGGAGAGAGACACAGCAAAGCGCCAATCAGTGGGGCGCCCGGGTGGCTGGGAGTGTTCGTGCCCTGGCAGTGCCCCGTGCCCCACTCCCGCTAGCAACCCCCCCCCGTGGTGTGTAGTACGGCCGGGACAGCCCGACCCCTCCGGTGCGGGGCGCTTTCGCCTCCTTCCGCCCCCCCTTTGTCCCTGGGGCGGCCCATCCCCTCCTCGCAGCCCCCTCCTGGCTCAGTGGCCGACAAGTGCCATACCTGCATGAGCACCGCTCCGATGGTGGATCTCCCAACGCTGAACTGGTTCCTGACGGATCGGTAGCTGTCCGGCCTGGAGAGCTTCCAGAGGGCGATGGCCACCAGCTTCTGTAGGGGGATGGCGGGCCTCATGCGAGTGTCCCTTCTGTGCAGGGCAGGGTCGAGCCACTCGCAGAGCTCCAGGAAGGTGTCCCTCCTCATCCTGAAGTTCTGGGTCCACTGTCGGTCCTCCCAGCGCTCCACGACGATGCGGTCCCACCAGTCGGTGCTGGTGTCCAGACGCCAGACATGGTGGGGCACGCCGGTGCCGGGGCGCCGCCGCGGCTCCTCCACAGCCCCCAGGGCGGCCAGGCGCAGAGGCAGGGGGCTTACGTTCACCAGGTGGTGCCAGGCAGCCTCGAGCCATTGCTGGCAGGCTTGCAGCAGCAAGTCCAGAAAGTGCAGCAGAAGGTGCAGGGTGAGCTGTGGCTCCATATTGCCACCTGCGGCGGCCCCCCCGAAGGGAAGCACCGACACAGACGGGCACAGAGACCAACGCTTTGCTGTCCCTCGGCGAGGTTGGCAAGCAAGCGGAAAAGCTGAGAACCGGCTGTCCAGGGGGGTCCCTTTAAGCTCGAGCCTCAGATAGCCTCAGACAGCAGCCACACAAAGCAACTACTGACCTGATGCCCTGCCAGAGCCGGTTTCAGCTGCCCTTAAATGCCCCCCTGCGTCCAATCAGTGTGGACGCGCTAGTTCAAATTAGCAAAACGCTAATTCGAACTAGTTTTTAGTTCTAGATGCGTTAGTTCAAATTAGCTTAGTTCAAATTAACTAATTTGAACTAAGTTAGTTCAAATTAGCGCTGTAGTGTAGACGTACCCAGAGAGACCCGGGCCAGAGCTCAAGGGCAGTGGAAGGGCTGGTACAGCCACAAAGAATGGGCCTGGGATGAGCCCCCCCCCCCCCCCAGTCCCGAAGCGGTGCAACAACCAGACGGGCGAGCTAGCTCCTGGAGGGCAGCACCTTGGCCATCCCAAACCAAGGGGAACACCAAAAGCTGCAGCTTTACCGGGCAGGGGGCCTGAACTTCCCCGAACTTCCTCAGTGCACTCTCGGAAGGGGGGAGAGATGTGGTGTAGTGGGGGTGCTGTCTGCTCTGTAACTCAGTGTCCCCCTGTACTGTGATGTGTGAATCCCACTGACTCACCCACATGAGTATTAGCCCAGACACCTAGGCCCAGCCTGAGCAGATAACAAGGCTCTTCGCCCAGGCAAGAGACACAGGGAGGGAAGCGAAGAGGAACACCTGGCTGTGGGGGCAAGGTTTGGGAGTGAGGCAGTTCCTGGCTGGGAAACATGAAGGGAACAGACTAAGGTGAGTGCTGCGGGTTGAGGGGGTGATGGACCCCCTAACCCAAGGGGTCTGAGGCATCCTGGCCCTGACTCCTGTAAACACATCACATCCATGTTGTGCTGTGTCCTGGAGAAGCAATAAACCCTCTCTATTCTCGGCTGAGCAACAGAGAATCACCTACAAGGCGTGCCCAAGAGAGAAGGACCAGCAATCTGCTCCCCAGAGAAACAGCCAGGGCCCAGGCAGGGCTGGCACAAAAATGCCCGCAGGACCTAACCTGCTATCGCTGCAACAAGGCCACAAGAGGGCTCCGTGTACCAGGCGCCAGGACAGGTCTCATGACCTGGAACTTTCTAGGATTAACTGGCTGGAGCAGGGGGCCAGCAGGCAAACCTCCGCTCAAAGCGAGGGAATGGCGTCCCGGGCCAAGGCCTTCCAGACTCCTGATGATCCAGAGGCAGGGCTCTCCGTGTACAGGGTGGGGGCAGGGCGACCCCTGCGGAGCGAGTGCCTTGTGCCCCTGGAACTGGATGGCAGGAAGGTGACGGGTTTCTGGGACGGGGGCAGAGGTGACGCTGGCCCGGCCCGCTATAGTGGCCCCAGACTGTATGGTGCTCAACACTCAGCTGACCCTGAGGGGCATAGATGGGACCCCGTTTAAGGTGCCCGTAGCCTGGGTGCATCTGAAATGGGGGACCAAGGAGCGCCCCAAGGAAGTGGGGGGTGCACCGGCACTTGCCCACAGAGGTGCTGATGGGGGGATGACCTAGAGGAGTGGCCAGACAGACCCCACAGGGCCCTGGTCACCACCCGTAGCCAGAGCCAGTGAGGGGCTGGCGACCCTGACCCAGGGGAGGACTCCCTGCAGGGGGGTCAGGGCTCCACCCCAGCAGACACAGAGCCTGGCCGAGCTGGGACTCTGAACCCAGGCAGTGGGGGGGGGGGGGGGGAAACAGGTCCCTGTCCCTGCCCCAGCTGCGGAATTCCAGGCTGAGGTGCAGGCCGATCCCTTCTTGTGGACCGGGCTGATCTGGGTACAGCTCAGCCCCTGAGGGAGATTGCCAGGTGAGATTCCTGTGAGAGCGGGGATTCCTGTACCAGGAATGGCTCCACCCCCAGGAAGGTGGGGGCATGGGGGCTCCAGCGGCAGCTGGTAGTCCCCCAAAAGGTATCTCCGCAAGCTGCTGTACCTGGCCCATGACATCCCGTTCTTGGGACACCAGGGGATCCGGTGCACCCAGCTGAGACTGCTCCAAAACTTCTAGTGGCCGGGGATGTTTGCGGTCGTGCAGTGGTACTGACGGTCCTGCAACTCCTGCCAGAGGGTGGGGAAGGCCCAGGATAGGATGAAAGCTGCTTTGAGGCCCCTGCCCATCATAGAGGAGCCTTTCCAGAAGCTGGCGATGGATATAGTGGAACCCTTCAACAGAGTGACCCGGATGGGGAAGAAATACATCCTGGTGGTGGTGGATTTTGCCACCCGCTACCCCAAGGCTGTGGCTCTGCCCTCTATCGAGGCAGACATGGTGGGAGATGTGCTTCTGACCATTTTCAGCAGGGTGGGGTTCCCCAGGAGGTCCTCACAGACCAGGGATCCAACTTCATCTCGGCCCTGCTCCAGTGCTTGTGGAAGAAGTGTGGGGTCCAGCACACCTGGGCCTCGGCGTATCACCCTTTATGCACCACCACCCAGAGGACTGGGACAAGTACTTACCCCACCTGCTGTTCTCGTACAGGGAGGTGCCTCAGGAGTCAACAGGGTTCTCCCCTTTCGAACTGATGTAAGGGAGGCCGGTGAGGGGACTCCTGGACTTACTGGCTGTGTCTAGACTGGCCAGTTTTTCAAGAAAATCAGCCACTTTTCCAGAAAAACTTGCCAGCTGTCTACACTGGCCGCTTGAATTTCTGCAAAAGCACTGACGATCTCATGTAAGATTGTCAGTGTTCTTGCGGAAATATTATGCTGCTCCCGTTCGGGCAAAAGTTTTGCGCAAAAGGGCCAGTGTAGACAGCTCAGATTTGTTTTCTGCAAAAAAGCCCCGATTGTGAAAATGGCGATTGGGGCTTTTTTGTGGAAAAGCACGTCTAGATTGGCACGGACGCTTTTCTGCAAAAAATGCTTTTGCGGAAAAGCATCCTGCCAATCTAGACGCTCTGTTCCGCAAATGCTTTTAATGGAAACTTTTCCGTTAAAAGCATTTGCGGAAAATCATGCCAGTCTAGACGTAGCCACTGGAGATGAGTGGGAGGGGAAGGCTCTCCGGAGGGTGAGGCGGTGGTGGAATACGTCCTGGCTTTCCGGGAAAGACTCGCTGAGCTCATGGGCCTGGCCAGAGAGAACCTGAGCAGGGCCCAAAGGAAGCAGAAGGTCTGATATGACTGCAATACGTGGGCCTGCCCCTATGCTACCGGGGACCAAGTCATTGTCCTAGACCCCATGCGGAAGAACAAGCAGCCTGGGACAGCCCCTTCAAGGTTATTAAACAGCTGAATGAGGTGAGCTATGTGGTGGAGCTAACGGGCTGGACACACAGCCAGCGGATGTATCATGTTAACATGATGAAGCTGTACTAGGGCCAGTAGAACTTAATGCTGTCCGTGTGCAAGCCCTGGGAGGAGCAGGGGGAGGATCCCCTGGTGGGGCTGTTCCCGGGGGGTATGTCTACACTACAGCGCTATTTCGAATTAAGTTAATTCGAAATAGTTAATTCAAATTAAGCTAATTCAAAATAACGAATCTATACACAAACTATTTTGAAATAGCATTTTGCTATTTCAAAATAACACGTCCACACTGAGTGGACCCTGAACCGAAGTCAAGGCTGGCTGGAACCAGTGCTGGCAGGGCATCAGGTTAGGACTTAGTGTGTGGGGCTGCTGCCTGAGGCTAACTGAGCTCCATGCTTAAAGGGACCCTACCCCCACCCTGGACAGACAGTTCTCAGGGTTCCCCGCTTGCTTGTCTACCTCCATGAGGGACAGCAAAGCAGTCCTGTCTTGGAGTGCCCTGAGTTCCCGCACTCAGGACGCCACAGCAGGTGGCCACATGGAGCCAGAGTTGCCCCTGGGCACACCGGTGCGTCTCGTAGGGTTGTTGCCATCAGCCCGGCTGCATTTGCTGCATACTGCCATGCGGGGTGTCCATCGGGGGGCTGTCAGGATCCAGGAGGCCCTGAGGAGCCCTCAGAGCCTCCCCAGTCCTCCCCACCGGGGGCTCGTGCCCCATTCCTCCCTCATGTCCTTCCACTTACCCCTCCCTAGCCCCCCTTCCTCATGTCAGATAAAAGACACGTATGTTCAAAAATAGAAACTGGGTTTATTGAACAAAACTGGGGGGGGGAGGATGAACCTCTGGGGAGACTGGGAAAAGGAGGTGGGAGAGGGGAAGAGAGGGTGGGAAAGGGGAGGGGGAAACCTGGGAGGAGGGAGCTGGAAGGGGGAAGCAAGGGGAAGAAGGGGGAGGGGAAGCTCAGGGTTGGGGGTCTTGCCGGACCAACTTGACTTTCATGCTAACCTGCTCCTGGGTTCGCATGTGGCCTTTGGTGGCCAGGCTGGCAGCTATCCTACCACAGACGGCTCCATTCTTCCATCTAGCACGGAGATCATGGACATTGGGGGCATCCCCCCCAAACCTGAATAAGGTCCATGATCTCCACCCTGGACCGGGAAGGCGCCCGCCTTCTCCAGCCCGTCAGGCTCCTGGGAGCTGGCAGACTGCTCCTGGGGAGCGGTGGAGGGCTGGCTGCCAGTGGCTTGCTGGCTCATGTTTTGGGGCCACTGGGTCAGGGGCCCCGGTGGCCACTGCTGGCTCTGGGCTGGCGGGCTTGGAGCTAGCACAGGCACTGTGGCCAGGGTCTACCTCTTTAATGGCTCCGGGGCTGGGGGAGAGGAGAGTAAGTTTTCCTGGTTGTGCCCAGAGTGGCCACCAGGGCTCCCTAGGAAGGGCTGGAAGCCCCCTATTTCGAATAGTGTCTAAACAGCACTTAATTCGAAATAGCTATTTCGAATTTGGCGTTACTCCTCGTAGAATGAGGTTTACCAAATTCGAAATAAGGGCTCCACTATTTCGAATTTATTTCGAAATAGTGGTTTGCCTGTGTAGACGCTATTAAAATTAATTCGAACTAACGGCTGTTATTTCAAATTAACTTTGTAGTGTAGACATACCCTCAGTTCGGAGAGGCTGGGACCGGCCTATTGGCACTTTAACAATAGCCTGCTGGAGGACGTGGGCTTCGTGGCATCCTTCTGGGAGTTCTGGTTGGGGCAGTGGCCCGCCTTTCCTTCGGTGCGGCGATGGTGGGATGTGGGGAAGTTATGCGCCCAGCTCTTCTGCCGCGACTACTCCTGGGATGCAGCAATAGAGTAGTTGGAGCAGGAGGTTTTGAAGATTCAGAGGCTCCTGGTATCTGATCCCAAGGATCCGCCCCTCCATGAGGTGTACCAGCAGAAGCGGGAGGAACTCCGGGCTTCTTTGTTCGATCCCGCATCCGTCTCCTTTGGGAGATGGATTGCGGCTCCCGCTTCTTCTATGCCCTGGAGAAAAAGAGGGGGGCTAAAAAGCATGTCGGAGGACAGCACCCCCCTCACGGATCCAGAGGAGATGTGTGGAAGGGCCAGGGCCTCTACGCCAGTTTGTTCTCCCCGGATCCAACCGAAGCCGACGCCTGCAGGGTGCTCTGGACCGAGCTCCCTACGGTCAGTGCGGGCGACCAGGACCGGCTGGAGCTGCCTTTCACTCTGGCCGAGTTCTCGGAAGCCCTCTGTCTCATGCCCACCAATAAAACCCTGGGCATGGTTGGGCTGACCGTGGAATTCTACCGCTTGTTCTGGGACATCCTTGGCTGAGACCTTGTCACTGTCTGGGCTGAGTCCTTGGAGAGCGGGGTCCTCCCTCTGTCGTGCAGGGGAGCCATGCTCGCCTTGCTACTGAGGAAGGGGGACTGCCGCGACCTTCGGAATTGGCGTCCTGTCTCGCTCCTCAGCACGGACTATAAGGTCGTAGCCAAAGCCATCTCGCTGCGAATGCGGTCCCTGCTGGCGGATGTGATGCACCCCGACCAGACCTCATAGACTTTAAGGTCAGAAGGGACCATTATGATCATCTAGTCTGACCCCCTGCACAGTGCAGGCCACAGAATCTCACCCACCCACTCCTGGAATAATCCTCTCACCTATATCTCAGATATTGAAGCCTTCAAATAGTTCGAAGACCCCAAGATGCAGAGAATCCTCCAGCTGTGATCCGTGCCCCATGCTACAGAGGAAGGCGAAAAACCTCCAGGGCCTCTGCCAATCTACCCTGGAGGAAAATTCCTTCCAGACCCCAAATATGGCGATCAGCTAAACCCTGAGCATGTGGGCAAGACTCACCAGCCAGACACCCCGAAAAAAGTTCTCTCTAGAAACTCCTATCTTCCCACCATTAGCCTATTTACCACTGATAGTGAAAGGTCAATTAATTGCCAAGATCATGTTATCTCATCAAACCATCCCCTTCATAAACCCATCTAGCTTTATCTTGAAGCCAGATAGATCTTTTGCCCCCACTACTTCCCTTGGAAGGCCGTTCCAGAACCTCACTCCTCTGATGGTTAGAAACCTTTGCCTAATTTCGAGTCTAAACTTCATAACAGCCAGCTTATATCCATTTGTTCTTGTGTCCACATTGGTATTGAGCTTAAATAATTCCTCTCCCTCCCTGGTATTTATCCCTCTAATATATTTAAAGAGAGCAAACATATCTCCCCTCAGCCTTCTTTTGGTTAATGTAAACAAGCCAAGCTCCTTGAGTCTCCTTTCATAAGACAGGTTTTCCATTCCTCGGATCATCCTAGTGGCCCTTCTTTGTACCTGTTCCAGTTTGAATTCATCCTTCTTAAACATGGGAGACCAGAACTGCACACAGTGCCATTATACAAGGCATTGATGAGACCCCATTTAGAATACTAACACCTCCTTATCCCTACTGGAAATACCTCGTCTAATGCATCCCACGACCGTATTAGCCTTTTTCACAGCCATGTCACAATGGCGGCTCATAATCATCCTGTGATCAACCAGGACTCTGAGGTCCTTCTCTTCCGTTACTTCCAACTGATGTGTTCTTGTTATTAATCCCTAAATGCATAACCTTACACTTCTCACTATTAAATTTCATCCTATTACTATTACTCCAATTTACAAGGTCATCGGGTATGTCTACACTACCCTCCTAGTTCGAACTAGGAGGGTAATGTATGCATACCGCACTTGCTAATGAAGCCCGGGATTTGAATTTCCCGGGCTTCATTAGCATAAGCGGGGAGCCGCCATTTTTAAATCCCCGCTGCTTCGAACCCCGTGTAGCGCGGCTACACGGGGCTCGAACTAGGTAGTTCGGACTAGGGTGCCTATTCCGAACTACCGGTACACCTCGTTTCACGAGGAGTACCGGTAGTTCGGAATAGGACCCTAGTCCGAACTACCTAGTTCGAGCCCCGTGTAGCCGCGCTACACGGGGTTCGAAGCAGCGGGGATTTAAAAATGGCGGCTCCCCGCTTATGCTAATGAAGCCCGGGAAATTCAAATCCCGGGCTTCATTAGCAAGTGCGGTATGCATACATTACCCCGCTAGTTCGAACTAGCGGGGTAGTGTAGACATACCCATCCAGATCTTCCTGTATGATATCCCGATCCTTTTCTGAATTGGCAATACCTCCCAACTTTGTGTCATCCGCAAACTTTATTAGCACACTCCCACTTTCAGTGCTGACGTCAGTAATAAAAAGATTAAATAACAATGGTCCCAGAACTGATCCCTGAGGAACTCCACTAGTAGCCTCTCTCCAGCCTGACAGTTCATCTTTCAGTATGACTCGCTGTAGTCTCCCCTTTGACCAGTTGCTTATCCACCTCTCAATTTTCATATTGATCCCCATCTTTTCCAATTTAACCAATAATTCCCCATGTGGTACTGTATCAAATGCCTTACTAAAGTCAAGGTAGATTAGATCCACTGCATTTCCTTTATCTAAAAAATCTGTTACTTTCTCAAAGAAGGAGATCAGGTTGGTTTGGCACGATCTACCTTTTGTAAAACCATGTTGTAATTTGTCCCAATTGCCATTAACCTCAATGTCCCTAACTACTTTTTCCTTCAGCATTTTTTCCAAGACCTTGCATACTACAGATGTCAAACTAACAGGCCTGTAGTTCCCCGGGTCACTTTTTTTCCCCTTTCTTAAAAATAGGAACTATATTAGCAATTCTCCAGTCAAATGGTACAACCCCAGAGGTTTTTTTTTCTTTCACTTCTGCTTTGCCCTCCCCGTCCCCCCTTTCATGGACTGTGTGCTGTGATTGGCAGGTGGAAACTGTTGGCTTCTAATTAAAGTTTGAATTCTAGAAGCCTCTGCTGATTGGCTGAGCCTTGGTAGGGGGAGGGACTTTCAGGCACTCCAGGGCTTCATAAGGCAGTGGGCAAGCGACCAAGGAGCTTGCGAACAGGTGATTGCTAACAGGGAGTTTAGAGAGGGAGTTGGGAAGGGCATGAGGTTCTCTTGCCTTTCTTTTTAAATCCCTTCTCCAGGACAGCAGCGATGGTTGGTGATAGGTCTGCTGTTACTACCTGCACGGAGTGTGCCATGTTTGTCTTCCTCCCGGAAGAAAGAACGGATTTCATCTGCACTAAGTGCAAGCTGGTCACCATTTTGGAAGAAAAAATTAGAAGACTGGAGGCCCAAGTGTCGACCCTACGCTCGATCAGAGAGGATGAAGACTTCCTCAATAGAAGGCATTTAATCCTTCAAGCATGGCAGGCGGAAGAGCCAGAGAGGGCAGTACGGGACCAGGAAGAGAACTGGAAGCATGTAACTTCTAGAAGGGGAAAAAGGCCAGCACGGGAATCCCCCAATGCTATAGAGGTAAGTAATCGCTTTCAGGCTCTCTCCACAGGCTCTGCAGGGCTGAATGCTTTGGAAGGGACCTCACAAGGAAGAAACCAGAAGGGAACACTGTGACAGACCGGGCCGAGTCTGGGCACAGCTGAGGGCGTCCGCTCAGGGCGAATTGCTCAAATCCGGGGCTCCTTACAGCCCCCAGACTGGTGACCTCTCCGAACAGGCCACAAACCAGTCCCACAGAGCGCTTCAGCTGCCTGCCTGAAGCCTCACGAGCAAAACCCCTCTGACACCCCAGCAATATCCGTGCCTCAGATGGCCCCGGGCCTCATACACAGGTGGGGGGTCCTAGCACCCAATCCCACCTACCCCGAACAAATTCTGTCCGGTTCCAAGAAACCAGCCACATCCCTGGTCAATTTACCCTCTGGATCTTACCCACAAATCACGCTGGGCCAATCCTTTAGAATCTATATCTAAAGTTTTATTATCACAAGAAAGAAAAGCATGAGAGTAAGGTTGTTAAAGAATAGTACGTTACATGCACCGAATCTCCCAGTCCTCGATGCAGGCTCTAGCAGAGATGTTACAGCTGCTGGTTTAAAAGTCCTTGTTGCACATCCTAGCATCAGGATGGGTTCACAGGTCTTCCGGGCTCTTCGATCCCTGCAATGCTGCCTCTGGGATGAAGTGCTGAGCTGAGAACAAGATGGCGTCGACCACATGGCCTATTTATACCTCCTTCCTGGTCCCTTCTTGGCTGTAGCAGGTCACCTGGCCAGCGGCCAATCCCTGTGTTCCCTGCTGGCAGCTCTCGGGTGATAGCCCCCATTCTTTAGGTGTGTCCTTGGCCCATTGAGAGCCATTGTCCCACAGGGCCTCGCTAATTAGAATGTCCACAGGCACGGCCCTGCCCAATGCTCAACCACATGCAGGGAAATATTCAGTATCCATATAAGTACAGGATAATAATTGTACACACAGACATTATACAAACACATGAACAGCGTACATAGGACTATCAGACAATAAGCTTCTATTCAATACCTCACATGGCCCCCTTCTATACCCTTTTTTGGGGCCAACACCCCCACCTATGGGTGCATCAGTGATCTGGCTGCTCCCCTCAAGATCCAGTAACGTGACAAACACCATCTACTGGAAGGCATGGGATGCGTAGTCCTAGGGATGGGGGTTCCACAGCCACCACTCCCAAAAGAAAACGACGGGTGGTGGTGGTCGGGGACTCCCTCCTAAGAGGGACTGAGCCATCCATCTGCCGTCCAGACCTGGAATCTCAAGAGGTGTGCTGCTTACCGGGAGCTTGCATTCAGGATGTGACTGAGAGGCTTAGCAAGCTGATCAAACCTTCAGATCGCTACCCCTTCCTGCTTCTCCATGTGGGAACTAACGATACGGCCAAGAATGACCTTGAGCAGGTTACTGCGGATTATGTAGCGCTGGGAAGAAGGATCCAAGAATTTGGAGTGCAAGTGGTGTTCTCGTCCATCCTCCCTGTTGAAGAGAAAGGACCGGGCAGGGATCGTCGAATTGAGGATGTAAATGCGTGGTTGCGCAGGTGGTGTCGCAGAGAGGGCTTTGGTTTCTTTGACCATGGGGCTCTGTTCCGGGCACAAGGATTGTTAGGAAGAGATGGGATCCACCTAACCAAGAAAGGAAGGAGCATCTTCACGGGCAGGCTTGCAAACCTAGTGAGGAGGGCTTTAAACTAGGTTCGTCGGGGGACGGTGACCAAAACCGTGAGGGGAGTGGGAAAGTCGGATACCGGGAAGAAATGCAAAGAGAAACGAGCAAGAAAGGAGGACCCCTGATTCGAATGGAGAAGATAGGGTGATCAGCTGGTTATCTGAGGTGTTTGTACACTAATGCGAGAAGCCTGGGCAACAAACAAGAAGAACTGGAGGCCCTGGCCCAGTCCAAGAAATATGATTTAATTGGGATAACAGAGACTTGGTGGGATGACTCGCATGACTGGAGCGCTGCCATGGAAGGGTATAGATTGTTCAGGAAGAACAGGCCAGGGAGAAAAGGAGGAGGAGTTGCACTATATGTAAGAGAGCACTATGATTGCTCTGAACTCCAGTATAAAGAGGGAGAAAAACCTGTTGAGAGTCTATGGGTTAAGTTTAAAGGAGCAAACAACAGCAGTGATGTTGTGGTTGGTGTCTGCTATAGGCTACCGAATCAGGTGGATGAGGTAGATGAGGCTTTCTTCGGACAACTGAGCGAAGCTTCCAGATCGCAGGCCCTGGTTCTTGTAGGGGACTTCAATCACCCTGACATGTGTTGGAAGACCAATACAGCAGTACACAGACAATCCAGGAAGTTTTTGGAGAATGTTGGGGATAACTTCTTGGTACAAGTGCTGAAAGATCCGACCAGGGGCCGTGCGCAGATTGACCTTCTGCTCACAAACAGGGAGGAACTAACAGGGGAAGTAGAAGTGGATGACAACCTGGGAAGCAGTGATCATGAGACGGTAAATTTCAGGATCCTGATCAAAGGAAGAAAAGAGAGTAGTAAAATACACACCTTGGACTTCACAAAAGCAGATTTTGACTCCCTCAGACACCTGATGGGCAGAATCCCCTGGGATGCTAACATGAAGGGGAAAGGAGTCCAGGACAGCTGGCAGTATTTTAAAGAAGCCTTATTGAAGGCACAGAAAGAAAACATCCCAACGCGTAGCAAGAGAGGCAAACGTGGTAGGAGACCGGATTGGCTTACAGGGGAAATCCTTGGTGAACTTAAGCACAAAAAGGAAGCTTACAAAGAGTGGAAACTTGGACAAATGACCAGGGAGGGGTTTAAATGTATAGCTCGAGAATGCCGGGGGGTTAGCAGGAAGGCGAAAGCGCAAATGGAATTGCGACTGGCTAAGGATGTGAAGGATAACAAGAAGGGTTTCTACAGGCATGTTAACAAGAAGAAGGTGATCAGAGAGGGTGTGCGGGCCCTACTGGATGAAGCGGGTAACCTAGTGACAGATGATGTGGGGAAAGCTGAAGTACTCAATGCTTTCTTTGCCTCTGTATTCACGGACAAGGTGGGCTCCCAGACTAATGCGCTAAGTGACGCAAGATGGGATGAAGACGGACAGCCCGTGGTGGGTAAAGAACAGGTTAAGAACTATTTAGAAAAGCTAAACGTACACAAATCCATGGGTCCGGACTTAATGCATCTGAGGGTACTGAGGGAGTTGGCAAATGTCATTGAGGAGCCTTTGGCCATTATCTCTGAAAAGTCGTGGAGATCGGGAGAGATCCCGGATGATTGGAAAAAGGCAAATGTAGTGCCCATCTTCAACAAAGGGAAGAAGGACAATCCAGGGAACTATAGGCCGGTCAGTCTTACCTCGGTTCCTGGAAAAATCATGGAAGGGATCCTTAAGGAATCCATTTTGAGGCACTTGGAAGAGAGGAAAGTGATTAGGAATAGTCAGCATGGATTCACAAAGGACAAGTCGTGCCTGACCAATCTGATTAGCTTCTATGATGAGGTAATTGGCTCGGTGAACATGGGGAAGTCAGTGGATGTGATATACCTTGACTTTAGCAAGGCTTTTGATACGGTCTCCCACAATATTCTTGCCAGCAAGTTAAGGGAATGTGGATTGGATAAATGGACGGTAAGATGGCTAGAAAGATGGCTAGAAGACTGGGCCCAGCGGGTAGTGATCAACGGCTCGATGTCAGGATGGCGGTTAGTTTTAAACCTGCTACCCATTAATTTCATTTGGTCAGCTTCAGGCTGGGTGTATGTCAGGGGTGTCCGTTGTCGGGCCAGCTGTATGCTCTGGCAATCGAGCCCTTCCTCTGTCTACTCTGCCGGAGGTTGACGGGATTGGTGCTCTGAGAGACGGAGCTGCGGCTGGTCCTGTCGGCGTATGCCGACGACGTGCTCCTCCTGGTCCAGGACCCGGGAGACCTGGCGCGGGTGGAGGCTTGCCAAGCCGTTTACTCGGCGGCCTCCTCCGCCCCGGTCAACTGGGTCAAGAGCTCTGGCCTGGTGGTAGGGGCCGGGTGGCAGGCGGGCTCCCTCCCACCCGCACTTCAAGCCGTCCGGTGGAGCGCGGGTCCACTGCTCTATCTCGGTGTTTTTCTCTCTGCCACGCATCCCTCTCCGCCGGAGAACTGGCAAGGTTTAGAGGCCAGGGTGGTTGAGCGGTTGCAGAGGTGGACGGGATTGCTCCGGTGCCTCTCCCTGCGTGGGAGGGCACTAGTACTTAACCAATTGGTCCTGTCCATGCTCTGGCACTGTCTCAGGACCCTGGTCCCGCCCCCGGGTTTCCTGGCCCGTATCCAGCAGCTGATGCTGCGGTTCTTCTGGCCAGGACTGCATTGGGTCCCTGCAGGGATTCTCCATCTCCCCCTGGAGGAGGGAGGTCAGGGCAGGGCCTGACATGTTTGCGCATGCGGGTTCACGTCCTCCGCCTCCGGGCCCTGCAGAGACTCCTCTTTGATGCAGGTAGTCCGGCGTGGAGCACGTTTGCGCATGCCTTCCTTCGCCGCTTCCGAGGGCACCCCTGACGTACCCCCCGCCCGAAGCTGACCGGCTCGGTCAGGGTCCAGTTGAGCCTGACCAGACACTTCGCGAGGGCGTACAGCACCCGGAGAAAACCCACAAAACGGGGCCCGAAGCCGAAGGCCTGCAGGGTGCCCAGGAGATACCCGTGGTCCATCCTGTCGAACGCCTTCTCCTGGTCCAGGGACAGGAGGGCGAACGACAAGCCGTCCCTACACCCGAGCTCTAAGAGATCCCGGACCAAATACAAGTTATCAAATATACTACGGCCCGGGACGGTGTAGGTCTGGTCGGGATGGATCACGTCCGCCAGCACGGACCGCAGTCGCAGCGAGATGGCTTTTGCTACGACCTTGTAGTCTGTGCTGAGGAGCGAGACGGGACGCCAATTCCGAAGGTCGTGGAGGTCCCCGCTCTTCGGTAGCAATGTCGTGCAGGCGAGCCATGCTCACCGAGGGAGGACCCCGCTCTCCAAAGACTTGGCCCAGACGGTGACGAGGTCCGGGCCAAGGACGTCCCAGAACACGCGGTAAAACTCCACGGTCGGCCCGTCTATGCCCGTGGTTTTATTGTTGGGCATGAAACGGAGGGCTTCCGAGAACTCAGCCAGACTGAGAGGCGTCTCCAGCCAGACTTGGTCGCCCGCGCTGACCGTCGGGTGCTCGGTCCAGAGCGCCTTGCAGGCGTCGGCTTCGGTCAGATCCGGGGAGAACAAACTGGCGTAGAAGGCCCTGGCCCTTCCACGCATCTCCGCCGGATCCGTGAGGGGGGTGCCGTCCTCCGCCAAAACTCAAGTGACGTGCTTTTTCACCCCCCTCCTTTTCTCCAGGGCGTAGAAGAAGCGGGAGCCGCGATCCATCTCCCTAAGGAGATGGATGTGAGATCGAACAAAGGCGCCCCGGGCCCTGTGATCTTCCAAGGCCCGGAGCTCCTCCCGCTTCTCCCGGTACGCCTCGCGGAGGGGTGGATCCTCGGGGGCAGACGCCAGATGCCTCTCAAGCTTCAAGACCTCCCGTTCCAGCTGCTCTATTGCCGCATCCCTCCGCCGGCTGGCACCCTGGGAGTAGTCGCGGCAGAAGAGCCGGGCGCGCACCTTCCCCACATCCCACCATCGCCGCGCCGAGGGAAAGGCGGGCCGCTGCCCCCGCCAGGCCTGCCAGAACTCCTGGAAGGACGCCACGAAGCCCACATCCTCCATTAAGCTATTACTGAAATGCCAATAGGCCAGCCCCAGCCTCTCAGTACTAAGAGAGGCTTTCACGGCCACCAAATGGTGGTGAACGGGGCCGGCCGAATGCTGGAGGAGTGGGCTCGTGCCAGATGGAAACGGGAAAGGTAGATGCGATCCAACCGAGAGTGGCTCGACCGATCGTCCTCCACCCGGACGTAGGTGAAGGTGGTATTGTCGTCCGGGTGGTGGTTTTGCCAGACGTCCACCAGGGAGTGATGGTCCACGATCTTCCTGAGGACGCCTGCTGCGGCCTGGCAGTTTGCGCATCCTGCACGGTCCCGGTCATCAAGGGTGGTGTTAAAGTCCCCGCCCAGGACCAGACACTCGCGAGGATCTACAGTGCCGAGGAAGGTGGCCGCCTGCCAATAAAAGGTGACCTGGTCTGGGCCCGCGTTCGGGGCATAGACGTTGACCAAGTTCAACGTCAGCCCCTCTATGTGGGCCCGAACATGCAGCAGGTGGACCGGGACACCCTCGGTGGTCCCCAGCACCTCGGGCCTTAGGGCAGGGGAGAAGAGGGTGGCCACCCCGGCCGAGCGAGCGCCGAGGTGGCTAAAGTACACCCCGATCCCCCAATCCAGCCGCCAGCCAGCCTCGATGGCTGGAGTCGTGTGGGTCTTCTGCAGGAAAGCCACCGAGTACCCCCCCCAAAGGAAGGAGAGCACCCAGCTCCTGCGGAGACCCGCCCTACAGCCCCGGGCGTTCAACATCGCAATGGTTGTATATTTCATGATGAGGGCTGGGATGGATCCTCACAGGCAGGGTGATCGTCGGCCTCCCGCAGGTCCCGCAACAGGCCACTCCCCGACCCAAAGGCGAGGAGAGCATCGTGGAATTTACGGGCCCGCCGGTAGGCTACAATGTCCCACCCCTTGGTCCCTCTCCCCTCCTGCAAGAGGGCCCTTGTGGCCCCCAAGATGGAATGGAAGTCCCCCCAGCACTGAAGGGTGAGCTCCACCTTTCCCTTAGCCCCACGCGTATCTGTGAGGAATTGGCGGAGCTTGGCCCCCAGCGCCGAGGGGGCGCTAGACGTTTCCTCCATCTGGGCCCCCGGAAAGACCTCACGGGCCACAGAGATGGGCAAACCGGGAGATCGTGGATGAGGTCCACGATGTCTGCACTAGCCCAGGCAGGTGCCCACCTCTTGCGGTCCAGGGCAAGCTCCCGGGAGCCGCCAGCCTGGTCCCGGGAAGAGGCGGAGGGCTGGGGGGCATCGGGTGGGTGGCTCGATCCATGCCAGGTGCAGGGTCTGCTGGCTGGGTGCTGGCAGGCTTGCACCTGGCACGGGCACCGTAGCCAGCCCGTGCCCCTTTAAGAGCTCCGGGGCCAGGAGGGGGGCAAAAGAGTTTCCCTGGTGTTGGCCAAAGTGGCCACCAGGGAAAGCTGGGGAGGTCCAGCCTCCCACTAGTTCGAATTAAGGAGCCACACACCCCTTAATTCGAACTAGCTAGTTCGAACTAGACTTAATCCTCGTACAATGAAGTTTTCCTAGTTCGAACTAAGCGCTCCACTAGTTCAAATTAAATTCGAACTAATGGAGCGCTAGTGTAGCGCCTAGGAAAGTTAGTTCGAACTAATGTCCGTTAGTTCGAACTAACTTTGTAGTGTAGACATACCCTAAGGAGCCCCAAAAGTTGAGCAATTCGCCCTGAGCGGACGCCCTCAGCTGTGCCGGGCCGTGTCTGGGTCCGTCACACCCTCTGCAGTGTCCTTTTATAGACAGGTACAAACAACTTACATCACTTCTTTACATACCAGGTTGCCACCCTCTGTTGCCTAGATACCCCCCCTCACCTTATGGTGTCAATTCCTTCATGCTGTCAATTCCAACCCGGTCCTGAACCTAGGTCGGTATGTGCATTAGTTTTTGGAGAGTGTTTGTACCAAGACATTTCTTATTAAGATGTTCCGCTACTCCCCTTTAGCTTACAGTCTGTTCCTGGTGCCTCCCTGTGTCCTTACACAATCATCAATAGGGCCTCTTTCTTGGCTCCTGTTACTTGATGGAGAATTTAATCCGAGGGTTCGGATGGGGGCCCAAACCCCCTACCAAATCAATTCCAGACACCCTTCTTAAGCAACCAGCTTTATTCAGGAATGCATTCCAGGGCAAAAACCTCCAGGATACTCAGGAGAAAAAAAAGTTTCTGCAAAGTTTCTGCAACTGCCCAAACAAAAGGCAAGGTCTTTTGTACTTTCTTACATGGTAATTACCCCTCTTTCACTGACCACTTACAATTGCATGCATATACAGGTCATGCCCCTTTGCACCAAATTCCCTCCAATCATCATTTGTCCCATCACAGTCCTTTTGCAGCCGTAACAACAGGTTCAAACCAGTTTCACCTGTCCCCTCCTTTTGTATACCTGTGTTCAAGCACATACCTCTTTACAAAGACCAGACTTAACATCCAGGTCACAGCAGTTAAGTTGATCCTTCATACTGAACCAAAGTCTTGCTCACTAGATTGCAGGCCTGTTGCTGTTTTCATGTTACAGGCCTTAGGCCTGCTGACTCCATGTTACTGACCCTCAACTTACTAGAAGAGGAAGAGGCATAAATTTGGCCATACAGCTTCACTAACCTTTGGCTGTCTATTACACTCAGGTTTGGTGGGCCCGTCTGCCAATTCACTGGTGGTTGAACTTTCATTCTGTTTCATGCCACCTACACCCACCATCGCAGGGCCTGAAGAAGGGAGCCTTGCTCTGAAATCATTTGGACATTAATATTCACATTTAAGAGAGCATGGCAAGGGGTTTAAAGCAATGGCAAACTTACAGGACTCTGAACCAACAGCCCAACCATCATGAGCAAGATCTCCAAGCCTGCTGTCTGGTTGTCGCTTTTTTTCTGTGTCACAGGGAACAGCATAGAGTGAAATATCCCTGTGCCTTAAGCAATTTTTCTAGTTTATGGCAAAGAACAGTCACTGCTGATATATATATGTGTATGTCTACACTAGCCCCCTAGTTCGAACTAGGGAGGCTAATGTAGGCAGTCAAAATTGCAAATCAAGCCCGGGATTTAAATATCCCAGGCTTTATTTGCATCTTCCCATCCGGTCACAATTTTGAAATTCCACTAGTCTGAGGTAAATGCCTGCGGTTACACGCTGCAGTGAAATGGTAATTCGAACTAAGTCCTTAGTTCGAGTTAACTGTTCCACCTCATTCCAGGAGGAGTAACAGTTAATTTGAACTAAGGACTTAGTTCGAATTACCATTTCACTGCCGCGTGTAGCCGCGGGCAGTTACTTTGGACTAGTGGAATTTCAAAATGGTTACCGGATGGGAAGTTGCAAATAAAGCCTGGGATATTTAAATCCCGGGCTTCATTTGCAATTTTGACTGCCTACATTAGCCTCCCTAGTTTGAACTAGGTGGCTAGTGTAGACATACCCAATGGCCTGTTCCCTTGACAATTCCCCTTCCCTTCAAATTCCACCTGAACTCCTTTAAATACAGCCCAATTTTGTTGGCTTGCTCCTCAAAGAGATCTGTGAGCCAAATCTGGATTCTGGATGCATAAAACGGCCCCCACTATGTGGGGGCCATTTTAAGATTGGCATGGCTCCCAGTGGCAGCCTTGCAGGCATTCATGGAATCATAGAACCTGTTACCTACCAGCCCTGTGCTTTTGGGAGCCAGGGAGTGACATTCATGGAAAACGATCCCTCCCCCCCTTCCCCAAAGCCTTTGCTGGAATCAGACAAAGCAATGAAAAGGCCAGGGAAGACACACCTAAACTAATTAAGGAAACACCCCAGCCTCATCTGCATTGAAGATAGAACTCATTAACATACAGAATGGAGAGCAGCTCTTCCAAGGCAGGAACCGCAGTGAACTATGGGATACCAAAAGCAGAGAAGCAGTGCCTGATGGGAAATCTCTACTCCAGATGCTAATGAACCCAGGCCTGCTCACACCCAAATTAGTCATTATGGGTATGTCTACACTACAAAGTTAATTCGAACTAACGGACATTAGTTCGAATTAACTTTGATAGGCGCTACACTAGCGCTCCACTAGTTCGAACTTAATTTGAACTAGCGGAGCACTTAGTTTGAACTAGGTAAACCTCATTGCACGAGGACTAAGCCTAGTTCGAATTTACTAGTTCGAATTAAGGGGTGTGTAGCTCCTTAATTCGAACTAGTGGGAGGCTAGCCCTCCCCAGCTTTCCCTGGTGGCCACTCTGGGCACCACCAGGGAAACTCGTCTGCCCCCTCCTGGCCCCGGAGCCCTTAAAGGGGCATGGGCTGGCTACGGTGCCCGTGCCAGGTGCAAGCCTGCCAGCACCCAGCCAGCAGACCCTGCACCTGGCACGCCATGAGCCAGCCACCCGATGCCCCCCCAGCCCTCCGCCTCTTCCCAGGACCAGGCTGGTGGCTCTCAGGAGCCTGGCCAGGACCGCAAGAGGCGGGCACCCGCCTGGTTTAGTGCGGACATCGTGGACCTCGTCCACGATCTCCGCACTAGGCACAGGAAAGTGGCCATCTAGGGCAGGAGAGCTGCCAGCCTGGCCACCCAGGAGCAGGTTTGCATGAAAATCAGGGTGGTCCACTGAGACCCCCAACCCTGAGCCCAGAATGGCCGTACTGGGTCAGACCAAAGGTCCACCTAGTCCAGTAGCCTGTCTGCCGACAGCAGCCAACCCTAGGTACCCTGGAGGGGAGGGACCAAAGACAGTGACCTAGCCATTTGTCTCGTGCCATCCATCTCCAGTCTTCCACAAACTTTGGGCAGGGACACCATTTCTACCCCCTGGCCCGGGCCCCCCTTCCCCTCCCATTGTGCCTGGGAGAGGGAAACCGAAGACAAAGCCGGATAAAAGAAAGACTAGGAGCACTGGTGCGGGGACACAGCACCGGAAAACTTGGGGCGACGCCGCGGGGCAGCGGCGGGGCTTCACAGGTGGTGGAGAATGTGGGCATTTAAAAACTGATCCCGCCCCTGGGGTAAGGGGCTAGAGAAAAAAGAAAAAAAAAACACCCCGAGGGGGATTATTCAGGAAGGTTTTTTTTTTTGCTTGCACTGGTATTGTTGAAAAGGGACTTTTGCCCAAGAGGCATGGACCCCGCCCAGTTTATGGAGTGGGTGAAGGAAAGCCAAAGGCAGAATCAGCAGCAACAGACGGCCCTAATACAGCAGTTAGCCGCCCAACAGCAAGAACAACAGAAGCAACTAATTAAGGAAGTTGCCGAACAAATGAAAGCACAGCAGGAGCAATGGATACGCCAGTTTACGCCCCTGGTACAACCGCCCGTAAGTCTGAGCGGACCGGGGGAGGAGGAGGCATCGGAGGAAAGAGGATCACCCCGGCTCCCCATCCGTTTGACCAAAATGGGACCGACCGACGATCCCGAAGCGTATCTCGCTACGTTTGAGTGGGTGGCGATGGTGGCCCGGTGGCCGGAAACCCATTGGGCCACTCTATTGGCCCCATATTTGACCGGAGACGCCCAGAGAGCTTACCGGAGCTTGAGCGATCGCGAGGCCCTGCATTATTACAAACTAAAAGAGGCCATACTCGATCAGATGGGGATTACCCCAGAAACCTACCGACAGAAGTTCCGGACGGAACCCTATAGACCCGACACTCGCCCAAGAGCCGTTGCACAAAGGTTGAGGGAAGCGGCCTGGCGTTGGCTAGAACCTGAGCAGCGCACGGGGCCTCAGGTGGCAGAACAGATTGTCCTTGAGCAATTTATCAACATCTTGCCGGCCGGTGGCCAACGCTGGGTCCGACGGCATCATCCCTCCACCCTTGCGGAAGCTGTAGAGCTGATGAGCGACTATGAAGCCGCCGAGAGAAGGGATGGGCGAGAGCAGGGAAGAAAGACCCTCCCGCAGCCGCGCCTGGACCCAGGCAAGGGGTTCCGCGTAAAGGAGAGACCCGAGGAGGAATTGAGACGTAGGCCCCCACCGCCGACATGGCCAGGTGCCCCACGGGAGACCCCCCCCCGAGACCCCCAGTGGCCACCAGGAACCTCCCGGCGGGAAGACAACAAGGGGGTACCGTCCCGAGGGGCCTGTTTCTGCTGTGGTCAAGAGGGCCACTTCATCAAAGACTGCCCCTATATGGATTGCTCGTACGCCCAAGCCCTATCGGGAGTGGGGACCGCCCCGAGCGACGAGGAAGGTAAGATCCTCAGGACGGTAAAAATAGGGGACAGAACGGTGGTGGCACTGGTGGACTCAGGGTGCAGTCAGACAATTGTTAGGGCGGACCTGGTGCCGGGAGAAGGCCCCCGGGGCCCACCAGTTTGGGTGCAGTGCGTCCACGGGGACATGCACCGGTATACCACAACCTGGGTGCAGATTACCGACGCCACCCGGCAGAACTGGTGCTATGTAGTGGTCGCCCCGAGACTCATGTACCCGGTACTACTGGGGCGAGACTGGGCGGGCTTCCGGAAGGCGTTGCATACGTGGGGGGAAGAGGAGACCCCCCAGGGGGGCAGAAGGCATGCTAGGACTCCAGCGGGGCGGCGACCCCGACGCGGGGACCAGGGAGGGCCAGGCGTTGGAACTCTTTGACGGGGACTTCCTCCAGGAACAACGAGAGGATCCCTCACTGCGACACGCTTGGAATTCAGCCCGAGAACCACCGGAGGAGGGGGAGCCCGAGACCGTATCCCCCACCGGGCCACACTTTGAGGTATGCGCCGACCGGTTATACCGAGTAGAGGAAGGTGGGGAGGGGCTACCCGAAGTGAGGCAGTCGTTGGTCCCGAGGCGATACCGGCCCAGGCTCATGGAGCTCGCCCACGCAAATCCCTGGGCAGGACACCTGGGGTCTGAAAAGACTGTGCAGCGCTTGACGCGCCGGTTTTATTGGCCCGGGATATTCCGGGAGGTGCAGGAGTTTTGTGCCTCCTGCCCCGAGTGCCAGAAAGTGGGGCCCCGAGGAGTTCCCAAGGCACCCCTCGTGCCCCTACCGGTCATGGGGGTACCCTTTTCACGGATAGCTATGGACATAGTTGGTCCACTGGAAAAGTCCCGTGCGGGCTGTCAGTATACAGGCAGTCCCCGGGTTACGTACAAGATAGGGACTGTAGGTTTGTTCTTAAGTTGAATTTGTATGTAAGTCGGAACTGGTACATATTGTAGGGGAAACTCTAGCCAAACATTTTTTTTAGTTTTGGATAGCATAGGGAAAGGTTAACTCCCCTCTAATGTTTGTTTTGCTGTCTGTTCCCCTGTTCAGAAGATTTCACATCTATTTCTGTCCCTGTGACAAACTCAGGACTAAAGGAGTAACTCATCAAATACCAAACAGCTCTGCACCATGCTTTGAGCTAATAGCTTTATTTCCACACACCACCCAGGGTTCTAGGAGGAGGGTCCTTTTTTTGCTAACACAATGAGGCCAGCACTTTGTTTGTTTTGGTGGAGTCTTTGTTTGCCCAGGGAGCCCAGCATGTATAGGGGGAGGAGGGGCGGAGAGGCTGCTTTTGTCTGCTGTTCGGCAGCCTGTTGCTCAGGGGAGGGGGCAGCCTGTTGCTGGCAGGGGGGGAGGGGGGAGGCGTGCAGGATGCGAGGCCGCGGGGGGGGGGGGCAGCGGGCGTGGGGAGGCACTTTTCCTCTGCCCGGCAGCTCTGCGGGATCCCTGTCCCTGTGGCCAGCTGCTGCAGGCAGAGGCCAGTTGGAGCCGGCCGAAGAGGAGGAGGAGGTGGATTCTAGGACCCAGGTGAGCGAGCCCCGGGGACGGGGACGCTGCTGCGCTCCGGGAGCCCGGCATGTATAGAGGGGAGGAGGGGCAGAGAGGCTGCTTTTGTCTGTTCGGCAGCCTGTTGCTCAGGGGAGGGGGCAGCCTGTTGCCGGCAGGGGGTGGGGGGGGCAGCGGGCGTGGGGAGGCACTTTTCCTCTGCCCGGCAGCTCTGCGGGACCCCAGTTGGAGCCGGCCCGAGGAGGAGGAGGATCCTAGGACCCAGGTGAGCGAGCCCCGGGAATGCTGCTGCGCATGTGCGGGAGTTGCCTCACCCCGTTCGTATCTAGGGATCCGACGTAAGTCGGATCCACGTAAGTCGGGGACTGCCTGTATTTTGGTACTCCTGGACTACGCAACACGGTACCCCGAGGCGGTGCCCCTCTGTAATGTGCATGCGGCAACGCTGGCCGCTGAGTTGATAAAGATTTTTTCCCGTGTTGGGCTCCCCGAGGAAATCCTAATGGACCAGGGGACGAACTTTACCTCGAAGTTAATGAATGAGTTGTGTAAATTGTTACGCATTGGACGGTTAAAAACGGCGGTCTATCACCCACAGACTGACAGGTTGGTAGAACGTTTTAACAGGACCTTAAAAGAGATGTTGCGGAAATTCGTGGAGCAAGAACCGAGGGACTGGGACACGTTGTTGCCCGCTCTGTTGTTCGCGGTACGGGAGGTCCCACAATCCTCCACAGGGTTCTCCCCCTTCGAGTTAGTGTTCGGGAGACACCCCCGGGGGATACTGGACGTAATACAAGAGAACTGGGAGGAACAGGGGACCCGAGTAAAAGGGACCGTGCAGTATATACTGGAACTGAGGGAGAGATTACACAGGTTGGGGGAATTCGCAAGGGCCAACCTACAACATGTGCAAGAGGTACAGGCCCGATATTACAACAGGGGGGCACGGTTAAGGGTTTTTGAACCCGGACAGCGGGTGCTGGTGTTACTCCCCACCCCAGGCTCGAAATTGGTGGCGAGGTGGCAAGAGCCCTTCGAAGTGCTGGAAAGAGTGGGGGAGGTGGACTATAAGGTAAAGCTGTCCGGACGGCGTCGAGACACCCGGGTGTACCATGTTAACCTTTTGAAAGCATGGAAATATCGGGAGGCCCTCCTAGTCAGCCCCATACCCCCTGAGTCGGAGTGGGGTCCCGGGGAGGGACCCGAAAACCCCCACCGCGGCTTTCAAACAGGGGACGAGCTGAACGAAAGACAGCGAAAGGACCTGGAGGCATTACTCCATACCTTCGTGGACGTCCTCACGGAAAAACCGAGGCGAACGACCCTTATCCACCACCACATTGAAACGGAACCCCAGAAGAAAGTACGCGACCAGGTACGTCCCGTGCCCCGGCGGATGTGGGGGACAGTACGGGAAGAGTTGCAGAAAATGCTCCAGTGGGGGGTGGTGGAGGAGTCCTTCAGCGAGTGGCGCAGCCCTATAGTGCTCATCCCGAAGCCAGATGGGTCCACACGTTTTTGCATTGACTTCCGCAAGGTTAATGCCCTTTCACGGTTCGACGCCTACCCTATGCCACGGGTGGACGAGTTGTTAGACCGCCTGGGGGGCGCCCAATACCTATCTACCCTCGATCTGACCCGTGGGTACTGGCAGATCCCACTCTCACCGACCTCGCAGGAGAAAACGGCCTTTTCGACCCCGTTTGGGTTGTACCACTTTACCCGAATGCCTTTCGGCCTCCATGGAGCCGCCGCGACCTTTCAACGCCTCATGGATCGGGTGCTCAGGGAGCAAGGCCGGTGGGCGGCCGCCTACATCGACGATATAGTCGTGTACAGCCAGTCCTGGGAAGAACATGTACAACATGTGGAAGCCGTCCTCCAAGCACTTCGAGAGGCCGGGCTTACCGCGAATCCCCGAAAGTGTCGGTTTGGGCAAAAAGAGGTGGCATACCTGGGGTACATCGTGGGCCGGGGGCAACTGCGGCCACTAGTAGAAAAAGTGGAAGCCCTGCGAAACCACCGTACCCCGACAACCAAAAAACAGGTGCGCCAGTTTCTGGGACTGGCAGGGTACTACCGCCGATTTATACCAAACTTCGCGGCCATAGCCGCGCCTCTCACGGACCTTACCCGGGCCGCACTGCCCCAAAAAGTGTGCTGGACAACGGAATGCGAGAAAGCGTTCCAGTGGTTGAAAGAGAGTCTCAGCCGGGGCCTCGTCCTAGCCCAACCCGATTTTAACCGTACGTTTACTGTCCAAACAGATGCCTCAGAAACAGGGATCGGAGCGGTCCTGTCCCAAGGGGAAGAAGAACACCCGATCGTGTACATCAGCCGGAAACTATTTCCCCGGGAGCGCCGCTACTCGACCATCGAAAAGGAGGCGCTGGCCGTGAAATGGGCGCTGGACATGTTACGGTATTACCTCCTAGGAGACCGGTTCCGCGTGATCACCGACCACACCCCCCTGCGTTGGCTACAGAATATGAAGGACTCTAACGCCCGGGTGATGCAGTGGTACCTAGCACTACAGCCTTACGCTTTCGAGGTGGCGCATCGACCCGGCTTGCAACACCAGAACGCGGACTTCTTTTCCCGGCAACACGAGAGCGAACAAGGGGAAGAGGGAAGTAAGTTAAAAGGGGGGGGTGTGATGGGGCAAGCCCGCACCCCGCGGGGACAGCCCCCCGGGAGGCGTTGTGGGGAGGGAGGCCAGGCAGCCACCGGCGTTGCCCCAGTTGCTCGGCAGCCGCGCAAGCTGCCCCCAGCCCCAGCGCGCCGGGTGACGTCAGCGGGAGCGCGCCGCGGCGCCGGCCGCGTTGCCGGGGCAACGGACCGACGTCCGGGCGGAGCGTCGGGGACGCCAAGACGCACTGGCGCCAGGACGTCGGCGCCAGATTTAAAAGGCCGGAGCAGGGAGCAGGAAAGGGGGGGAATACACCGGAACGGAGGCAGGCGGCCCGTCAAGGAGCCAGCGGACCCACCCCCGGCAGTTCCTCCAAGCGAGCCCCGAGAGGGGACGGTGAGTCACCCAGTTGCGGGAAGGGAAGGAAGTGGCCCAGGGCAGAGTCCGGAGTGACTGGTGGGCTGACGAGTTAAGGGGGTACACCCCGTCAGCCGGGGTGGGTCGAGCTGAACCCGCACCCTTAGGGCCCTGGGCTGGGGCCCGTGAGAGTGGGGGGGCCCGGGCCCCCCTTCCCCTCCCATCGTGCCTGGGAGAGGGAAACCGAAGACAAAGCCGGATAAAAGAAAGATTAGGAGCACTGGTGCGGGGACACAGCACCAGAAAACTTGGGGCGGCGGCGGGGCTTCACAATTGGATAAATGGACGGTAAGATGGATAGAAAGATGGATAGAAAGGTGGCTAGAAGGCCGGGCCCAGCAGGTAGTGATCAACGGCTCGATGTCAGGTTGGCGGTCGGTTTCTAGCGGAGTGCCCCAAGGTTCGGTTCTAGGACCGGTTTTGTTCAACATCTTTATTAATGATCTGGAGGAGGGGATGGATTGCACCCTCAGCAAGTTTGCGGATGACACTAAGCTAGGGGGAGAGGTAGATACGCTGGAGGGCAGAGATAGGGTCCAGAGTGACTTAGACAAATTGGAGGATTGGGCCACAAGAAATCTGATGAGGTTCAACAAGGACAAGTGTAGAGTCCTGCATTTGGGATGGAAGAATCCCAAGCATAGTTACAAGCTGGGGACCAACCAGTTAAGTAGTAGTTCTGCAGAAAGAGACCTGGGGGTTACAGTGGATGAGAAGCTGGATATGAGTCAACAGTGTGTCCTTGTAGCCAAGAAGGCTAATGGCATATTAGGTTGCATTAAGAGGAGCATTGCCAGCAGATCCAGAGATGTCATCATTCCCCTTTATTCGGCTTTGGTGAGGCCACATCTGGAGTATTGTGTCCAGTTCTGGGCCCCCCACTACAAAAAGGATGTGGACACATTGGAGAGGGTCCAGAGGAGGGCAACCAAAATGATTAGGGGGCTGGAGCATATGACCTATGAGGAGAGGCTGAGGGAGTTGGGTCTGTTTAGTCTGCAGAAGCGAAGAGTGAGGGGGGATTTGATAGCAGCCTTCAACTTCCTGAAAGAGGTTCCAAAGAGGATGGAGAGAGGCTGTTCTCAGTAGTGACAAATGGCAGAACAAGGAGCAATGGTCTCAAGTTGTGGTGGGAGAGGTCCAGGTTGGATATTAGGAAAAACTATTTCACTAGCAGAGTGGTGAAGCACTGGAATGGGTTACCTAGGGAAGTAGTGGAGTCTCCATCCCTAGAGGTGTTTAAGTCTCGGCTTGACAAAGCCCTGGCTGGGTTGATTTAGTTGGAATTGGTCCTGCCTAGAGCAGGGGGCTGGACTTGATGACCTTCTGAGGTCTCTTCCAGTTCTATGATTCTATGAAGAGGGTCGCCATCGCAGTCTGGAAGCTGGCCACCCCGGACAGCTACCGCTCGGTGGCACGCCAGTTCAGGGTGGGCAGATCCACCGTCGGTGTCATCGTCATGGAGGTAAGTCCCAGGGGGAGTGGGGTCGGTGGAGGGTGCTGCACTCCATACCCAGGGGCAGCCAAGACTCCGGGCTGGGTCACCCAGGGGTTTGGGCCGTCCCTCCCTTGCACAGGCCTGCTGGTGGGGGGGAGGCCATAGGGTGAGGGGGCTGTGGTGTGTGTGTGTGTGTGCATGTACATGCGTGCATGAGGACAGAGGGAATCATGGGGGGGGGGGCCAAGGGAGCGCACACTCACCCCTGCCTTATGTGATGTGTTCCCTTGTGTTTCTCTGCACCCTTCTGCAGGTCGTCCATGCCATCAACGACGTCCTGCTCCCAAGAGTCATCCGCCTGCGCGATGTGGACGCTACTCTGGCCGGCTTCGCTGCCCTCGGGTTCCCCAAGTGCAGGGGAGCCCTGGACGCAACCCACATCCCCGTCCGGGCCCCGGAGCATCGAGCAGCCCATTTCACGAACAGGAAGGGGTACTGCTCGATTGTTCTCCAGGCCCTTGTGGACCACCGGGGCCGCTTCCTGGACATCTACGGAGGCTGATCCAGCCGGGCACACGACACCTGCATCCTCTGCAACTCCGGACTCTTTCGCAGGTTGGAGGCGGGCACCTACTTCCCCTGGCGGGAGTTGACTGTCGGGGATGTGCCTATGCCCATCTGCGTCATCGGGGACGCGGCCTACCCCCTGCTGCCCTGGCTAATGCAGCCCTACACGGGGCGGCCGGACCAGAACCGGGCCCGGTTCAACGACTGCCTCAACCGGGTCTGGAATGAAGTGCAGTGTGCCTTCGGACGCTTAAAAGCCCACTTCCGCTGTTTGCTCGCCCGTCTCGAGATGGGTGAGCGGAATGCAACGGAGGTACTGGCCGCGTGCTGCGTGCTCCACAACATTGTGGAGCGCAGTGGGGAGGCCTTCCTCCCTGCATGGATGGCAGCCAAGGCACAGACGTTCGAACAGCCCCACACAGCTGCCGTCCGCCAGGCACACCAGGATGGGGTGCGCATCAGAGAGGCCCTGACGGACATGTTCGCACAGGCTCCATAGTAGGGTCGCCTCGGTCTCCCCAGACGACTCCCTCCCATCCCCTCCCCTTCCCCCTCCCCTCCCCTTACCTCCCAATAAACACCAACACAGTTTTGTTTTCAACAGAAAAATGTGTATATTTTTGTTTACAAGGGGGAGAGGGGAAGGAGACCTTCAACTGGGAGGGGGAGGGGGAGGACACCTTCAACTGGGACGGGGAGGAGCTACTCCTGGGAGAAGTGGCCCCTGCGACCGCTCCTGCGGGGGCGGACCTGCACGTGGGGGGCAGGCCGCGTCGGGGCAGGCTTCACAGGGAGGTGGGCATGAGGGGCAGGAGCAGGGGCAGGGGCAGGAGGGGCAGGAGCAGGGGCAGGAGGGGCCATTGCAGGAGGGGCGAGGGGCAGTGCTAGGGGAGGGCTGGTGGGGGCGTGGGGCAAGGCGATGCCATAGTGGACGGCATGGCCAATGCGGGCGGTGAGGGTTGCGATGGAATCCGCCATGCGGACGCACTGAGCCTGGAAGGCGCCCCAGGCCTCCTGGTGCCACTGCAGGTCCACCTCCACGCGCCGAGTGCTGGCTGCCTCGACGCGCTCGACGGCCTGCACATGGCGCTGAAGGAGCTGGTCCTGGTGGCGGAGCCGCTGCCTCGGTGGTTGGGCGGCTGGGGGTGCCGCTGCTGCTGCTGCAGGGCTGGAGGGTCCCCGGCTTGTGCTTGGTCCCGCTGCAGGGAAGAGAAGAAAGGATGGGTCAGGCAGGCCGGCCACTGTCCCCACACCTCATACCCTCCACCCCTGAGCCCAGGTGACCCCACAGTAGTGTGGCTTGGGCCCACTCAGTTACCCCCCTGCCCCCCGTCTTGTATGTTTGCAAGGAGGACCGCCCCGGAGTAGGGTCCTCCTCCAGTATTGTAAGCACCGGTCTGTGTCCTGGCCCCGTGGAGGGCGGGAGGGTGCTTGTGTTGTGTTCACCTGTGGAACTCCCTGCCGGTGGAGGCTGTGAGGCTTTGGGCTAATCACTGGTGTTTGACAGGGAGCGAGATGCATCCCTACACAGTGCCTGGGAGCACATCTGGCAGACGTGGTCTGGGCTCTCAGATCCCCATCGCGTGGGATATCTCCTGGACGGAACCAGGGGTGACTGGGGAGTGTCCCATTCTTGCAGCAAAACTCAGGTGGCCTTAGGGGTGGCCCAAGCGCTCCCCCCCCCCCCCCCCACTCCCGCTAGCCCTCACACACGTAGCCCAGGGACATGTGCGGCCGCAGTGGGGACTTCCCTCGGGGAGCCAGCCAAGGCACCGGGAGCAGGCGAGGGGCTCGGTGGAGGCCACGCTCACAGGGCTGTGACGCTGCGGTTTTCCCAGGAGCAGCGGACTGTGCCTCACAGCCAGGCATGGGACAGTGTTGCCGTTCTGCGTGCTGCACCCTTGCGGAGGTGCGGGCTCTGGGCTGAGTCCCTGGGGCCCTGGCTGGTTCCAGCCGGCATCCACCCTTCCCCCTGGTCCTGCCGCATGTGTGTGAGCAGCACGGTCCCAGGCGTGCCCTGCAGCTGCCTGCCGCGGCCACGTGCCGCTTGGTCACCAGGCTACACGTGCTGCTTGCTGCCTAATGCTACACAGCGTGCAGCTCACGCGGCCTGAGTGACATGTTCTCCCCCTCCCCCCTCCGGGCGCCTGGCTCCCCGCCCCCCCACCCTTGTGAGTGCAAAGTGCAACACTCACCGGTGGATCCTTCCCTGGCCTCCAAGGATGCGCGGGAGATGTCGGGGCTGCCAGAGGGGGCCTGCAGGGTGGCAGTGCCGGCCTCATCCTCCGACCTGCTGCTGCTGTCTCCTTCCCCTGTCTCGGTGGTCCTGGTGACGGGGGGGGGGGCGCATGCTGCTGTCGATGGGGACCTGCGGGGCTTGTGGGGCTGGCTGGCCCAGGATGGCGTGGAGCCGGTTGTAGTGGGGGCAGGTGTTGGCTCCTGCTCGCTGGCCCTCACGTAGCCCAGGCGCAACTCCTTTACTTTCGCCTGGACTTGTTCGAGGGTCCGGGCTGGATGGCCCTGCTGGGCGAGCGCCTGGGCCATGCGGGCAAAGATCTCGGCGTTGCGGCGCCAGGACCGGGTGTCATGGAGGGCCTCCTCCTCCTGCCACAAGTCCAGCAGGGTGTCCAGCTCCCCTGAGGACCAGGATGGGGCTCGTCGTTTTCAGCCCCTTGGGGCCTCCTGTGCTGGGGGTGCGGGTGGCTGATCTCCCCCCCCCCCCCCGGAGCTGCCATCCTGCTGCGGGGTGTCTGCTGGACAGCAGGGGCCACGTGGCAGACCTCTGTCCATAGGTCTGAGATGGTCTCCTGCATCTGCTTTAAGGGGGCTTGTGACGGACTGGGCCGTTTCTGGGCACAGCTGAGGGCGTCCGCTCAGGGCGAATTGCTCAAATCCGGGGCTCCTTGCAGCCCCCAGACTGGTGACCTCTCCAAACAGACCACAAACCAGTCCCACAGAGCACTTCAGCTGCCTGCCTGAAGCCTCCCGAGCAAAACCCCTCTGACACCCCAGCAATATCCGTGCCCCAGATGGCCCCGCGCCTATACACAGGTGGGGGGTCCTAGCACCCAATCCCACCTACCCCGAACAAGTTCTGTCCGGTCCCAAGAAACCAGCCACAGATCCCTGGTCAATTTACCCTCTGGACCTTACCCACAAATCACGCTGGGCCAATCCTTTAGAATCTATATCTAAAGGTTTATTATTACAAGAAAGAAAAGCATGAGAGTAAGGTTATTAAAGTACAGTACGTTACATGCACCGAATCTCCCAGTCCTCGATGCAGGCTCTAGCAGAGATGTTGCAGCTGCTGGTTTAAAAGTTCTTATTGCGCATCCTACGATCAGGATGGGTCCACAGGTCTTCCGGGCTCTTCGATCCCTGCAATGCTGCCCCTGGGATGAAGTGCCGAGCTGAAGACAAAATGGCATCGACCACATGGCCTCTTTATACCCCCTTCCTGGCCTCTTCTGGTCTCAGCCGGTCACCTGGTCCTCAGCCTCTCTCTGCTGGCAGCTCTTGGGTCTCCGCCCTCCTGCTTTAGGTGTGTCCTTGGGCCATCAAGTGCCATTGTTCCACAGGGCTTCGCTACTCAGCCTGTCCATAGCAATGCTTAACCACATTCCGAGAAATATTCAGCTTCCACACAGATTACAGATTCCTATCTACACACACAGACATTATACACTCACATAAATAGCGTACACAGGATCAGCAAACAACAAGCTCCCATTCAATACCCCACATGGCTCCCTTTTATACCAATTTCTGGGGCCAACACCCCCACCTAGGGGTGCAGCAGCGATCTGGCTGCTTCCCTCCAATTCGGTAATGTGACAGGGCTCAGGTTACAGGAAGTCCAGGGAGCTGACTGCGGCTACGGAGTCTGCAAGTATCCATAGGGCTTTTTTCTGTTTAGCCTGCTTTTGCGCAAAACGTCTTAGCTGCCTGTCTACACTGGCCCTTTTGCGCAAAATCATTTCTGCAAGAGGGCTTTTTCCCGAGTGGGAGCGTCAGAGTATTTGCGCAAGAAGCACTGATTTCGCATAGTAGAACATCAGTGCTCTTGCGCAAATTCTCGCGGCCAGTCTAGAAGCAGCCAAGGAGATGCTAGTGAAGGCTAGGCAGTTCCAACCTGGAGCTCAACCCAGGCAGACCTCTGGGCTGACTGGGAACACCAGCACCTTGGACAGCTCCGAGTGGGTGCTGGGCCTGTGCAGCTAAGCGGAGCTAGATCCTTTGGCACAAGGCTAGCCAGCAACAACTCTGAGGAACCCTGGACAAGGGGAACTTTGCAACTAGGCCCTAGAGAAGGGCTAGGATGAGGTGGCATCCCAGGGAAGCGGCCCAGGGATACGATCAGAACTGTGGACTTTGAAACCTGGCAGGTAACTGCTCCTTATAGGGTCCCTGGGCTGGGACCCAGAGGAGTGGGCAGGCCTGGGTCCCCCCCACCACAAGCTACACCTCAATGAGGGGGTAAAGAGGAGGCCTGAACCTTGGCCACAAAGTGGACTGTGCTTCACTTGCAAACAGGCGAGGTAACTATTACGTGACCCCCCCCCCCGCCCCCCGCCCTCAGCCACTAAGGGGTGTGCACAGACAGGACTGAACCTATTACAGGGGCTCAGAAAACAGCTGCATGGCCACACAACTTACAGGGAACTTTCCTAGGTGTAACTGATTTTGTGCCTTAATCTGTCTGATTCTATACCTGCATTTCTTCTGTACTCTTCCTTAGCAATTTGTTCATGTCTCCACTTTGTGAAGGTTTCCTTTGTGATTATTTTTTAAGGCCATTAAAGAGCTCCTAATGAAGCCACAATGGCTTCTTGCTATTCTTTCTAATTTTCCTTCACATAGGGATAGTATTTCTCTTGGAGAAACTGCCAACACTCTCAAACTGCTTCACTCCCACCCCAGCGATTTTCTTCCCATTGTCCATATTCTGCTGCTCTCACTCCTTCCTTGTCTTAGAAAAGTAATATGACAAAATATAAAACTCCCAGGGTATGTCTACACTACAAAGTTAGTTCAAACTAACTTTCATAGGGTATGTCTACATTACAAAGTTAGTTCGAACTAACGGATGTTAGTTCGAACTAACTTTCCTAGGCGCTACACTAGCGCTCCGCTAGTTCGAACTTAATTCGAACTAGCGGAGCGCTTACTTCGAACTAGGAAAACCTCATTTTACGAGGATTAAGCCTAGTTCGAACTAGCTAGTTCGAATTAAGGGCTGTGTAGCCACTTAATTCAAACTAGTGGGAGGCTAGCCCTCCCCAGCTTGCCCTGGTGGCCACTCTGGCCAACACCAGGGAAACTCTTCTGCCCCCCTCCCGGCCCCGGACCCCTTAAAGGGGCACGGGCTGGCTACGGTGCCCATGCCAGGTGCAAGCCTGCCAGCACCCAGCCAGCAGACCCTGCACCTGGCACGGATCGAGCCACCCACCCGATGCCCCCCAGCCCTCCCCCTCTTCCCGGGACCAGGCTGGCGGCTCCCGGGAGCTTGCCCGGGACCGCAAGAGGCGGGCACCCGCCTGGGCTAGTGCGGACATCGTGGACCTCGTCCACGATCTCTGCACTAGGCACAGGAAAGTGGCCATCTAGGGCAGGAGAGCTGCCAGCCTGGCCACCCAGGAGCAGGTGTGCAAGAGAATCAAGGGGGTCCAGTGAGACCCCCGACCCTGAGCCCTGAGCTTACAGTGGACGTCCTGGGTCAGACCAAAGGACCATCTAGCACAGTAGCCTGTCTGCCGACAGCGGCCAACCCTAGGGACCCTGGAGGGGATGGACCGAAGACAGTGACCAAGCCATTTGTCTCGTGCCATCCATCTCCAGCCTTCCACAAACCTTGGGCAGGGACACCACTCCTACCCCCTGGCTAATACCACTCCATGGACCCAGCCTCCATGACTTGATCTCACTTCCCTTTAAACTCTGTTCTAGTTGTAGCCTTCACAGCCTCCTGCAGCAAGGAGTTCCACAGGTTGACTCTTTGCTTTGTGAAGAAGAACTTTCTGTTACTAGTTTGAAGCCTGCTACCCATTCCTTTCCTTTGGTGTCCTCTAGTCCTTCTTTATGGGAACTAATGAAGAACTTTTCTGTATGCACCTTCTCCACCCCACTCATGCTTTTAGAGACCTCTATCCTATCCCCCCTCCATCTCCTCTTTTCTAAACTGAAAAGTCCCAGTCTCTTTAGCCTCTCTTCATATGGGACCTGTTCCCAACCCCTCATCATTTTAGTTGCCCTCCCCTCTCCCAGCCTCTCTCTTCCCCTCTCCCACCTCCTTTTCCCAGTCTCCCCAGCTACGTCTACACTGGCATGAATATCCGGAAATGCTTAAAACGGAATACTATTCCGTTTTCATTTTTTCTGGAAAAGGAACGTCTACATTGGCCGTGGAGTTTTCGTGATAACAATGCGCTTTTCCGGAAAAGCAAAAGCCCGGAACCATTTTGAAGAGGGCAAAGGCCACCAGACCATTCCGGGGGCGGGGCCGGAGCGCCGTCCAGACGCGTGGTTAAAGGGGTCTCGCCGGGCAGCCGTTGGTCTCGTGCTCCCGTGCCTTGGGGCCTCTGCCAGGGACTGGCACCCTTCGCGGGGTCGGTAGTTGCCCTGTAAGTTTTGGGGACACCACCCTTTGGCCCCCCAACAGCTTTTCCCGGCATTTTGTTTTGTCTGCCCTGCTCTCTGCCATGGAGCCGTGGGTGGCCATGTACCTGCTCGGGCCCCTGTTGGAGCTGTACAGGTGCCTGGAGCTCGTGCTGCAGGCTGGTGCCCTGGTGTTCATGTACCAGGAGGCAGAGATCGCATTCGACTCCCTCACCAGGGAGGTCCTGGCAACCGTGTGGCATCAGCACCCCACTGTGGAGAGGCCCATCTGGACTTTGGAGACCAGCACCGACTGGTGGGACCGGGTGGTCCTCGGACGATGGGACGACCACCAGTGGATCAGGAATTTCTGGATGCGAAAGCGGACCTTCTTGACGCTGTGCACCTGGCTCACCCCCGCGCTGCAGAGAACCGCCACCCAGCTGTGGGCACCCATCCCCGTCAACAAGAGGGTTGCCATCACGCTCTGGAAGCTGGCCACACCGGACAGCTACCGCTCGGTGGCACACCAGTTTGGGGTGGGAAGATCCACCGTTGGAGTGATTGTCATCGAGGTAAGTCCCAGGGGGAGTGGGATGGGGGGAGGGTGCTGCACTCCAGGCCCAGGGGCAGCCAAGACTCCAGGCTGGGTCGCCCAGGGGTTTGGGCCATCCCTCCCTTGCACAGGCCTGCTGGTGGGGGGGGGGGGCGTGGGGGGCCCTGGGGTGTGTGTGTGTGTGTGTGTGTGTGAGGACAGAGGGAATCGCATGCCCTCCACCCCGGAGCCCAGGTGACCGCACAGTTGTGTGGCTTGGGCCCACTCGGTTCCCCTCCTGCTCCCGTGTTGTATGTTTGCAAGGAGGACCGCCCCGGAGTAGGGTCCTCCTCTAGTATTGTAAGCACCGGTCTGTGTCCTGGCCCCGTGGAGGGCGGGAGGGCGCTTGTGCTGCGTTCACCTGTGGAACTCCCTGCTGGTGGAGACTGTGAAAAGCTTTGGGCTAATCACTGGTGTTTGACAGGGAGCGAGATGCATCCCCACACAGTGCCTGGGAGCACACTTGTCAGTGGCGGTCTGGGCTCTCAGATCCCCTCGCGTGGGATATCTCCTGGACGGAACCAGAAGAGTGACTGGGTGGGGGTATGTCCCATCCTTGCAGCAAAACTCAGGGGCCCTTCTCCCTCCCACTATCCCTCCCGCAAGCCCGGTAGCCCAGGGACAGGTGTGGCCACAGTGGGGACTTCCCTCGGGGAACCTGCCAAGGCACCGGGAGCAGGCGAGGGGCTCGGTGGGGGTCCACAGTCACAGGACTGTGACACTGCGCTTATCCCAAGAGCAGCTGGCTGTGCCTCACAGCCAGGCATGGGACAGTGTTGCCGTTCTGCGTGCTGCACCCTTGCGGAGGTGCGGGCTCTGGGCTGAGTCCCTGGGGCCCTGGCTGGTTCCAGCCGGCATCCACCCTTCCCCCTGGTCCTGCCGGATGTGTGTGAGCAGCACGGTCCCAGGCGTGCCCTGCAGCTGCCTGCCGCGGCCATGTGCCGCTCGGTCACCAGGCTGCACATGGTTGCACGTGCTGCTTGCTGCCTAATGCTACGCAGCGTGCAGCTCACGTGGCCTGAGTGACGTGCTCTCCCGCTCCCCCCTCCGGGCACCTGGCTCTCCCTCCCCCCCGCCCTCTGCCCCCCGCCCTTTGGGAGTGTAACCTGCAAAGACTCACCAGTGGGTTCCTCCCCAGCCTCAGAGGAGCTGCTGGAGGGGGCCTGCTGGGTGGCAGCGCTGGCCTCCTCTCCTGACGCGCCGCCACTGTCATCTCCCTCCTCCGGCTCGGTGGGACGGTTGATGGGGGGGGGGGGGTGCTGGCAGGTGTCCACAGGGACAGCTGGGGCTTGCGGGGCTGGCTGGCCCAGAAATGAATTCAGCCGCTCAAAATAGTGGCAGGCATCGGGTCCTGCTCCCCTCCCCTCCGTGGCCCGCACGTACCCCAGCCGCAGCTCCTTCACCTTCGACCGCACCTGCTCGCAGTTGCGGCTGGGGTGTCCTTGCTGGGTCAGGTTCCGTGCCAGACTGCTGTAGATGTCGGCGTTCCGGCGGCGGGACTGCAGGTCATGGAGACCCTCCTTCTCCTCCCACAAGTCCAGGAGGGTCTCCAGCTCCCTGGGGGTCCAGGATGGGGCCCTGCGTTTGCAGCCCCTGGGGGCTTCCTCCCCTGCCCCAGGTGACGGTGGCTGATGACCACCCGGAGCTGCCAAGCCTGCGCTGTGAGGTGGCTGGGCAGCACAGTTGGCACGTGGCAGAGCTGGGAAGGGTGGCCTCCTGCAGGCTCCTGCCACGTGCGGCCAGTAGTATGCGCGCTCTTTAAGTCCTCGGGTTACCCGGAAGTCCGCGGCTTCTACGGGGTCTCCCACCGTCCAAACCGCTTTTTTCCGTTTCTTCTGCTTTTCCGGAAAAGCTGTCTACACTGGCCCTTTTCCGGAAAAGCTTTTCCGGAAAAAGGACTTTTGCCCGAGCGGGAGCAGCGTAGCGTTTCCGGAAAAGTGGCTGATTTTGTACAGTACAGCATCGTTGCTTTTCCAGAAATTCAAGCGGCCAGTGTAGACAGCTCGCAGCTTATTCTGGAAAGGCGGCTGCTTTTCCGGAATAAGTGGCCCAGTGTAGACACACACCCCAGTTTTGTTCAATAAAGACAGATTCCATTTTGGAAGACACGTTATCTTTATTTTGTATATCAGGAAGGGGGGCTAGGGAAGGGTAAGTGGAAGGAGGTGAGGGAGGAATGGGGTACGAGCCCCCGATGGGGAGGACTGGGCTGGCTCTGCGGGCTTCTGGGGGTGGAAGCTCTCCTGCAGCCCCACGATTGCCCCCTCTCTCCAGATGGCAGCCTGCGGCAAGTGCAGCCGGGCTGATGGCCGAGTGCTGTGATGTGCCCAGTGTGGGTACTCCGGGCACTCCAAGCCAGGACTGCTTTGCAAGCGGGGCACCCCTGAGAATTGTCTGTCCAGGGTGGGGGTCGGGTCCCTTTAAGCACAGTCCTCGGCTAGCCTGAGACAGCAGCTCCACGCTCTAAGTCCTCCTCTGATGCCCTGCCGGCACTGCTTCCGGCCATCCTTAACCCGGTTCAGGGTCCACTTAATGTGGACATGCTAGTTCGAATTAGCAAAACGCTAATTCAAACTAGTTTTTTAGTTTGGATCCGTTAGTTCGAATTAGCTTAGTTCGAATGAACTAATTCAAACTAAGTTAGTTCAAATTAACGTTGTAGTGTAGACGTACCCCCCAATGAGTTACTGGAAAGTATTGGGGACAACATTTTTTCCCCCCAGAAAGTAGGTAGAGGAAGTAACCAGAACAGCCATTTTAAATTTGATTCTGATTTAGCAGGGAGGAATTGGTAGTGGATCTGAAAAATTGAATGTAATTTGAGCAAAAGTGACCATGACTGAGCCCACAGGCTGGGCTTCTATAGCCCTCGCCCCGTCCCCTGGTTTTCTGTCAGGTGACTGGGCAGGGTCAGGCTCAGCCTAACATGTCTGCCACAGGGGTTCCTCTGCCTCTGGGTCAGTGGGCGACCACTCCAGTGTCCCACTACAGAGAGAGGGAGAAGCAGCAGGGTGTAGATGCTGCTCTCCTCCTTTCCCCCTGTTCCTGCTGCCTGCACCAGCCGGAGCTCTCCCCAGCCACCACCCGCCTGCACAGGCCCCACTCGCTGGACCTGCTCCCCTGGATGCTGCTGCCGCTGTTGCTTACCACCACCACCACCAGCAGCAGCTTCTGCTGCTGCTGCCTGGGAGGGGGGGTCCTGCCGGCCTGGCCCGCCCCCCCAGCTCCAGAGGAAGAGGACCCCACCAGCACCCACCACCCAGAGGCCTTCCCCAGCTAGCTGCCACCCACCTGCTGCTGCTGCTGCACCACCTGCACCCTGTTGAGGAGGAAAAGAGGAGGACCATTATTTGGACTGTGGAGGTGGTTTGTTTATTGGACTGAGCTTTTTCACCTGCTCCTGGGATGGTGGTGGACTGAGTTGTTAAGTGGGGTGGCAGGGGGAGAAGTGCAGAGCCCTCCACCCCCCCATACCACCCCCCCATGCCCCCCTCCACCAACTCCCTTGCACCACCTGGACTAGCCCCTCGGCGGGACGTATGGGACTGTTTTGCTGCAGCAGCAGGCAAGGATTGAGCACCCATGGGCATGTTCCTTCCCCACTCCCTTGCACTTGGACCCCCTCCCTCAGCTACATTTGGCTGAGGGGGGACCTCCTCACCTTTGCTCACCCCTCCTTGCCCCCCACCACAGCAGTTTGCCTCCTTCCCTACTGCCTGCCCCACCCTGCTAGCCCAGTTTTTCTCCCTCCCTCCCTGAGTTTGCTCACTGGCCCTGCCCAGCTCCAGAGTTTGTTTTTGCCTGCCCTGCCCCCACTCTGGCTAGCCTACTGTAGTGTGTCCCCCACCCCTCAGCTGTTGTTTTGTCCCACCCTGCCTGTTACACACCCAGCACTTACTCCTTCCCCCAGCCTCCCACTAGCCCTCAGCCACTGCCCTGTATGCTTTGGCCCCCGCCGTGAGCACTTGTGTCCCTTCCCTCCCCTTTTAGTTACCCCCCCCCCATACACTGCACTCCCTTTGATGGTCCCATAGCTTCCTCCCCTGTACCCCAGTGCAGCCAGAGGAGCCAGCCCCCGTCCTGCACATGCCACCACGTCCCCTGTCCTGTATTGCCAGCGCCCTCCTCCTCTGCCTCCAGCCTGCAGGGAGGAGTGGTTGCTGGCCCCTTGGTTCCCCATTTCCATCCTGGCCTTGCTAGTGCCTTCCCTCCCTGCAGTCAGTCAGCGGAAGGGAGTGGTTGCTCTTCCCGTCCTCCCCAATTGCATCCCCCCTTTCCCTTGCAGCCCCTTCCCTCGCATTCCTACCCCTCCAGCACCCTCCTCCTCTGCCACAGCCTCACAGGGAGAAGTGGCTGCTAGCTCCCCTTCCTCAGTTTCCCTACGTGTGCCCTTCCTCCACTAGCACCCTCCCTCCCTGCCAACAACTCAGTGGAAGGGAGTGGTTGCTTTCCCCACTCACCTCTAGCACCCCGCCCCTCACTTTGCATGCTCCTCCTCTACCTTTAGCCAGCAGGGAGCAGAGGCTGCTACTCCCTTCCCTCAGTTCCCCCCGCTCCTCCAAAAGTTCAGTGCCCTCCTCCTCAGCCTTCAATCTAGTGTGGAGGAGTAGCTACCACCCTCCTGACCCGTCCCCCCACCCCCAACTGAGCGCCCTCCTCCCTGTCTTGGTTCAAACCGGGAGGAGTGGTTGTTTCACCCTCCCCAGTCCCTTCTCCTGAACCGGTCCCCACCCCTCGCCTGCTGGTTGATTGGCAGGGAGGAAAAGTGGATTCCCTAGCCCTTCCCCAAAATCCTCACCTCCAACTCCCCCCCCCCCCACCCCTTCTCCTATCCCCGTAGATCCCAAAGGTCCCCCATTGACACCGACCCCACAGACTGCTGCAGGTGGGACGTGGGGAAGGTGCATGCCCGGCTCTTTTGCTGTGACTACTTCTGGGGTGCCAGCCGGCGGAGGGATGTGGTGATAGAGTAGTTGGAGCGTGAGGTCTTGAAGCTTGAGAGGCGCCTGGCATCCAACCCCAAGGATCCACTCCTCTGCGAGGCGTACCTGGAGAAGCGGGAGGAACTCCGGGCCCCGGAGGACCACCAGGCCCAGGTTACTTTGTTCGATCCCGCATCCATCTCCCTTCAGGGACCGAACAAAGGCACCCTGGGTCGGCTACACGCAGCAGTCAGAAGTTAATCCGAACTAAGTCCTTAGTTTGGATTAACTTCTGACTGCTGCGTGTAGCCGCAGGCAGTCAGTTCGAACTAAGGGGATTTAAAAATGGCGCCCGCCTGGGAACATGCAAATGAAGACCGGGATATTTAAATCCCAGGCTTGATTTGCAAGTTTGAATGCCTACATTAGCCACCTTAGCTCAAACTAGGGGGCTAGTGTAGACATACCCTTATAAGTTGTACTTGGTCTGGGATCTCTTGGTGCTCGCGTGTAGGGACGGTCTGTCGTTCGCCCTCCTGTCCCTGGACCAGGAGAAGACGTTTGACAGGATGGACCACGGGTATCTCCCAGGCACCCTGCAGGCCTTCGGCTTCAGACCCCGTTTTGTAGATTTTCTCCAGGTGCTGTACGCCCTCGCAAAGTGTTTGGTCAGGCTCAACTGGACCCTGACTGAGGCAGTCAGCTTCAGGTGGGGAGTGCGTCAGGGGTGTCAGCTGTCGGGCCAGTTGTACGCTCTGGCGATCGAGCCCTTGCTCTGCCTCCTCCGTAGGAGGTTGACGGGGCTGGTGCTCAGAGAGCCAGACCTGTGGCTGGTTCTGTCTGTGTATGCCGATGACGTGGTCCAGGCGACCTGGCACAGGTGGAGGCCTGCCAAGCCATCTACTTGGTGGCCTCCTCCATCCAGGTCAACTGGGTCAAGCTCTGGCATGATGGTCAGGGATGGGTGGCGGGCAGGCTCTTTCCCACCCGCGCTTCCGACCATCAGGTAGAGCAGCGAACCCGCGCTCCAGCTGAGTGTTTTTCTATCTGCCACGCATCCTTCTCCACTGGAGAACTGGCAAGGTTTGGAGGCCAGGGTGGGTGAGCGGCTCCAGAGATGTTCTTTCGGTGCGGTTCAGAAGCAAACCAGCGGTCTTGCTGCAGCCCGCTCTCGATTTCCTGCAGCGGTCCCCACGAGAGGGTATGCCCCGCCTCTCCCCTCCTGCAAACCCTCCATCCACTGTTATCAGGCCTCTATTCTGCACCTCCCCTGGCCTCCTCATACCTGGACTCCCGGCCGCCTGCATGATCTGCAGCTGGTCTGCTTCTGAACCGCACGGAAAGAACATACTCGTGCTCTTCACTTCCCCACTCTCGTGTCCCGCCCAGACACCAAGTGGTGGGAATATCTAAGACCAGTAGAGGGTGGGGAGCCGTAATGGGCCAGCATATATTCCACCTTAATCCCACGGCCCATCGGGGGCATCAGTTGGTGGCTCCTTCACAGAGCTGTGAGCACAGGTGTGTACCTGGCATGGTTTATCCCCCATCCTGGATGCCTGCCCTTTTTGTGGTGTAAGGGGAAAAACGTGATGCACGCCTACCTTGAATGCCCCAGGTCACAGCCCCTATTCTGGCTGTTACTGAGGTTCTGGCTGCACTTTTCCCCTCACCTATCTGTGGCCCCACAAAGTCGTGAGAACTCTTCGTTAACCTCCTCCTGGCCCTAGCGAAAGCCGCCATCTGTAATACCAGGAGGAGGATGTTGCAACTGTGGAGCCTATTGCCGTTCCTCCCTTATATCACGTGCCTGGGCAGAGTGCTTCTGGACAGCATCCACTGGCTCCATTGACAGCTTCGAGGAGCAGTGGGCGCTGTCCGGGGTTCTCTGCTCGCTGTCCCCATCTGGTTCCCTTGTTTTGACCCTGACCTGCACCCCCAACCGTGTTTTTCATTATTTGTCCCCCGCAAGGCTGGGGGGGGGGGGCTGTTAGGAGTCGGCAGGATGACACCTACCCATTCCTGGGTTTCAAATAGAACCTCACTACAGCGCCCTTCTTCTATTGGGCCATTGTTTTGACCTGTTATCAAACGACCTCTGATGTTGCCTGTGGTAAGAGGTGTCCCTTGATCTCTGGTATGGAGTATATCTTCTCTTATTGAACGGCGTATACATTCTGTTGGGGTTTTTGTGGTACCCAATGACCACCATGAGTCAGGTGTTTGGAAGAATCAACAGTCTTCGATGTGCCGTTTAATTTTAAAGCTTTATTCAATGTGCACAAACAGAGAGCACCCTTGTACAAAACCAGCCAGGCTCTCAGAGGGACAAGTCCTGTCTCATCCCCGCCCCCAGTATTTTATAGCATAGAGTGGCTGCTCCACCCCAACCTTTGTCCATTCTCGTCACATTCTTTACACTCAACACGACCAACCATGTTTAACATTCCCATAGATAAGCCTGTTTACCACACACCAGTACCTTGACCCTCCATCTGCTTAGCTCACTCTCCTCAGGCACTTTCCAAAACAAAGAGAAGATGTTCTAGAAACTGATTCACTACCCAAGGGGTGGGGTGAGCTCGGCAGGTTTCTGTGCACGTACGTACCTGCTAAATTATCCTTTGCATAAAACACATACATTCCTAAGCATAGGCACAATATACAATGCCCTTCATTTCCCCCATTTTGTATTTGGGGCTAAGAGTAGTTTAGACCTCACTAGTGCCACTCCCTCGTATGTTTTAGGAGCAATAATTGACATAATCAATGCTCGAGTAACTGGCGCTTCGGTAGCAGATCTAAGTAATGCATTCAGCATTTGATACATAATGATAACAGCAATAAAAGCAATAACACTAAATCCCCATACACGTTGCCAAAACACAACCCAAATACAATCCCGTGGAACCCCTGTTCCCACAGTAGCAGACCCTTTTATCCACTGAATCACTGTAGCTGCCTTACCACTTCTGTCATGATATTTTGTGTCGGCTTTGAGAGTTTCATTCTCTACCTGTTTTGTAGTAATATAAGCATGCAGAATTTTAGCTCCCGATTCTAATACCATTTGCTCGATCCTTTCCCTAATTGCTCTTAGAGCATTTTCAAATGAATAGTCTCGATCCATCTCCCAGTCTGGGAGAGGAGGAAGAGAAGTATCAACTGTGATGTCAGGAGCAATCAGGATAGACCCAATAGAGATAGCAGTTAATGGCCAGAACCCACACCAGGAGGTGGAGTTCTTCCTCACTGCTATAGCACCCATCAATTTGGACATTACATGCACCATTAGGTCAGGTCCCAGCATTTGAGAGGGCTTGCCCTAAATCCAGGTCTCCTGTACACCAAACCCATCCTCCCAGGATGGAACAGTGGTCTTGTGAGAAAGCCGTGTAGTTCTCTGGCCTTTATCACATACCTTACGTTCTGGATGCTGCACAGGTGTCCTTGAATGGGAATGGGAGCGGGTGGACAGGATGAGCCTCCAATTCAGGAGCTAGACCTACAGGAATCAACACCCCTCCAAGGATGGAATGACCATCCCAGCATGCCCCTATTACTGATAGGGACCCCTCCCCAGTCGTCATCCAAGGTGCAGACACTTGGTCTTTGAGAACCGCAGCTCACGCAGCGGGGTACCCATGACGCGAGCAAGTCTCCTATCAGGGCCTCAGCTTCCATGTTGAATACCATGCCGGCTCAATAACACATTTCTTCCTCATGCTTCGACTCAGTGACCAATGCCTGTTCATACATTTTAGTGGTTTCGAAAAGACGGGTGAGTACAACAGTGAGGGCTTGAGCAGTTAGTTGCGTTGCTGAAGTGAGATGGTGTGTAGCTTGATTAGACGTGAGCCCTCCTTTTACCACAGAAACTGTCCCTGCTACTAACAAGTTTTCAGCTCAATCCCTATTAGATTCGATAGGGTGAGTAACGGCATTTACAGCTGATCCAGTGGCCCCTCCCCAGGCAGCTATATTAGTAAAGACAGCACGCTTCCTTCTACCTTTGATAGAATCATGCTTGATGTGACACTTAGGAAGCTGCTGCAACATTGTTAAAATGAGACCTTAGAGAGTGTGCTCAAGTCTCAGAAACCACTCAGATACCACTTCCCAGCACATTTTTTTTTTTTTTTTTTTTTTTAAAACAACTTGATGCAAAAAGTACATCACCATTCATACATTGGAAGGAGAGCCATCCTGTTGGTCATCCAGTGATATTAAAATGACCCCATTTCCAATCCCATGGAGTTGGGTCACATTGCTTGGATCCTAGTGTCTCCATTGGCATTAGTTGGAGCAATTGCTCCAGCGAAGGAGATTATCACAAGGCTCCCCAGGAGTCCATAGGGTAGACGTGGATTATTGTGCCCCATGTTGAGTGTCACCCTTGTATACTTTTCCCTGTGATAGGTGCACTCAAACTGGAATTCCAGTGACCCAGGCCACAGAGGCAGTTACCAAGAGAACCATGCGAGGTCCAGTCCAGGCTGGTTCGAAGGTCCATTTTTTTAATAGAATTTCACCAACACCAAATCACCAGGCTGCACCTCGCCTGTGTCCTCTTCACTGGCCTTTGGGTCCGGTTCAGCTCAGAGGTCCTGTGAGACACACAGACAATTTGCAATATTCAGCAAGCTTGTTACCCATAGAATACAATTCCTCCATACAGTTCAACCTGAGGCATTTGCAGGCCCACACAAAGACCATGAGAAACTGATCAGGGAGCTGCTGTTTGCTGACTATGCCACCCTCCTTGCTCACAGAGGCAGCTATGCAGCAAATTACATCTTGTTTGGCAAAAAACTGCTCAGATCTTCGGTCTTGAAGTCAGCCTGAAGAAGGCTGAAGTTCATCAGCCCGCACCCCACGAGGAGCACCATCCACCAAGCATCTTCATTGAACAAACAGAACTGAAAGTTGTCCACCAGTTCAGCTACTTGGGGTGCGTGATCTCATCTGATGCCAAGATCGATAAAGAAGTCAATGACAGGCTGGCCAAGGCAAACAGTGCATTCGGCAGACTATACAAACGTGTCTGGAACAGCAACCTCAAAAGAGACACGAAGGTCAGCATCTACAAAGCTGTTGTGCTGACCACTCTCTTGTATGGCGCTGAGTCCTGGGTCATGTACCGTCGTCACCTGAGTCTCCTCAAGTGTTTCCACCAGCGCTGTCTCTGCACAATCTTCAATATTCATTGGAGTGACTTCGTCACCAACACTGAAGTCCTCGAGTTAGCGGAGGTCACCAGCATTGAGGCCATGGTCCTCAAGGTACAGCTTTGATGGGCAGGGCACATCGCCAGGATGGAGAACCACCACCCACCCAAGATCGTGCTGTATGGGGAACTGTCCTCTGGCTACCGTGACATAGGGGCACCACGAAAGCGGTACAAAGACTCCCTGAAGAAGTCCCTCACTGCTTGTATCACTCATCGTCAGTGGGCAACACAAGCAGCTGATCGCAACTCCTGGCGGCACACAGTCCACCAGGCCACCTCCTTCTTCGAAGATACCCGCAGGGCCTGTATGGAGGACAAAAGGAGAAGGAAGAAGAACCGTGACCCCTCAGCACCTATCCCGGATTGGACCTATATTTGCAGCCGTTGTGGCAGGACCTGCCTGTCCTGCATAGGCCTCGTCAGCCACCAGCGTGCCTGCAGAAGACGTGATTTCCTTCCTAGATCTTCGTTCGCGAAGCCAAGCCATAATGATGTGATGACAATTCCTCTCCAAGGCACAGATCTCCCGGCATCCTCATCGCCCGTCCTGTCAGCATTTCAAAAGGAGATAAGGAATGTGAGTTAGTAGGACTGGCTCTCAGACATAAGAACCGCTGGTAAGCTGGTGACCCAGTCTTTCCCTGTAAGAGAAAACATCTGTTTGGTTAGTTTGTTTTTAATGGTTCGGTTAGCGCTCTCTACTAGTCCCGAACTCTGGGGATGGTAGGGACAGTGAAATTTCTGTTTGATCCCCAGTGCTGTGCATACCGTTTTCATCACCTTCCCTGTAAAGTGGGTACCTTAGTCACTGTCAATGAAACACGGAAGTCCCCATCGGGGAATGATTTCAGTTAGCAATATTTTAGTCACATCAGCTGTGGTGGCCTTGGCCACTGGGAAAGCTTCTACCCACTTAGTAAAGTGATCCACGATCACCAAAACATATTCTTTCCCTCTGCACCTTGGCAGGGGCCCAATGAAATCCATCTGTAATTGTGTGAAGGGCTATGTGGGTCTTGGCCGATGTCACATTCTCATTTTCACTGTGGGAGCAGAATTACATTGAGCACGTTACACACTTCCTCACATAATCATGCACGTTCGCATTAAACTTAGGATGCCACCAGGTGTTGGACATCCGGTGGGCCACCCTCCGTGCCCCATCATGTCCCAACATGAGATACACCTGTATCATAGTTCCCATCAGCACATTTGGTAACACTAACACGTTCCCCGGGACTTTCCAAGAGTTATCACACCGTTTGCCCCCATTATCCATCCATCACCACTTCTCTGCCCTTGGTGCAGCATGTTGGATGGCCTGTAATTCAAAAAAGTTTGGGGTTTTTATGAGAGGCTGTGTTGCAGCAACCAATTGCGTCTCTTTACCTTCCACTGCTGTTTGTTTGGCTAGTTCGTCTGCCCTTTGGTTCCCCTTACTATGGGGCCCTGTCCCTTTTGTGTGGGCCTTCACTTTTATCATCATTACTTTGGTAGGTTTCTGCATGGAATAAAGAAAAAGTTATTCATTAGTTTCCCATAATACAAGGACTAGAGGACATGAAATGAAATTAATGGGTAGCAGGTTTAAAACTAATAAGCGAAAGTTCTTCACACAGCGCACAGTCAACCTGTGGAACTCCTTGCCACAGGAGGCTGTGAAGGCTAGGACTAATAGAGTTTAAGGAGAAGCTAGATAAATTCATGGAGGTTAGAGGTCCATAAAAGGTTATTAGCCAGGGGGTAGGAATGGTGTCCCTGGCCTCTGTTTGTGGAAGGCTGGAGATGGATGGCACGAGACAAATCGCTTGATCATTGTCTTCGGTCCACCCCCTCCAGGGCACGTGGCACTGGTCACTGTCGGCAGACAGGCTACTGGGCTAGATGGACCTTTGGTCTGACCCAGTACGGCCGTTCTTATGTGGAGTTTCTTCACTATCCCCCCATTTTGTATTGAGGATCCTGCACTAATCAGGAATCCCCGATTTGCCCACAAGTTAATGTAATCATGTACAACTCCAAACGCATATCTAGAATCCGTATTGATATTTACAGCATGCCCTTCCACAGCTTCACATGTGGCAACTAACGTCTGTAACTTTGCTACTTCCACAGATGCCCCAGGTATGCTGCCGTGCACCACCAACCACCTATCTTGGGCACAAACAGCCCATCCTGTGTGTCGCTTGCTGTCCCCGTAGGAGGAGGAACCATCCAGGTATCGGCAAGGGGCACCAGGTATCTCAGTTTGTTTTACCAATGGAGGGTCTGTGGGCGCCTCCTTAACGCAACAACGATGCGGGTGCCCCTCATCCAGGGTAGGCATGAGGGTGGCAGGGTTTTGTGATGACACTTGCTGCAAATGTACCAAAAGCATCAGCAAGCTCGTTTCCCATTGTATCCATCTTGCCACATGGACTGCTGAGGATTTCTTCCCTGATAAAATAGCAAGGACAGCATGAGGTACAACAACATTTACATCCTACGCACCAATAAGTGGTGATGCCGGACTTAGGGCCATAGAGGTTCCTTCCACTGCCTGGAGGCATGGTGGCATTGCTCGAGCGACAGCATCTCGTTTAGAAGAGTAGTATGCTACTGGGCGCTGTTTGTCCCCATGTTTTTGCGTTAACACTGCTGACATATGTCCCTCACTGACGTGTGTACAATGTAAGAGGCATTAGTGGGTGAGAGTCACAACCCTGGGGCAGTGCTTAGCCTCTGTTTCAACGTGGTGAATGCCTGCTTGCCTTTGGGTGTCCATTCAATTGCCTCATGTGATCCACCAGCCCCCTTCAGGAGGTCATTAATAAGCTGGACAATCTTTGAATAATTTGGGATTTGAGTTTTGCAAAAATTTAAATGGCCCCAGCAATTTCCTCACTCCCCTGACTGTGGTCTGTCGTGAGTAGGCTATAATAGCTTTAGTGCAATCAACAGTTTGATGCTTGTGCCCTTTAGATATTAGATACCCCAGATACAATGCTTCCTCTTTTGCGATCTGGGCTTTTTTAGCATTACATTTTACCCTGCTGTCTGCCAAGTGTGTGTTGTAAGCAAAACTCGTGAAGTCATTCTGCCGCTCTACTCTGCACTAGTTAGGCCTCAGCTGGAGTACTGTGTCCAGTTCTGGGCACCACATTTCAAGAAAGATGTGGAGAAATTGGAAAGGGTACAGAGAAGAGCGACAAGAATGATTAAAGGTTTAGAGAACATGACCTATGAAGCCAGGCTTCATGAACTGGGCTTGTTTAGTTTGGAAAAAAGAAGATTAAGGGGGGACATGATAGCGGTTTTCAAATATCTAAAATGGTGTCACAAGGAGGAAGGTGAAAATTTGTTCCTCTTGGTTTCTGAGGACAGGACAAGGAGTAATGGGCTTAGAGTGCAGCAGGGGAGGTTTAGATTGGACATTAGGAAAAAATTCCTGTCAGGGTGGTCAAATATTGGAATAAATTGCCAAGGGAGGTGGTGGAATCTCCCTCTCTGGAGATATTTAAGAACAGGTTAGATAGACATCTGTCAGGGATGGTGTAGACGGAGCTTGATCCTGCCTTGAGGGCGGGGGGCTGGACTCTATGACCTCTCGAGGTCCCTTCCAGTCCTATTATTCTATGATTCTAAGTGCTGCAGGATCACTTCTAAATCTTTCATATGTGTTTGGCGATTTGGTGAGGAGATAGTCAACATACTGTAGAACACAGGAAGCCATGTCTGGCAGCTTTGCCAGCACATTAGCGAATGCTCTATGAAACAAAGTAGGTGAGTTATGAAACCCCTGGTTCAGGTGAGTAAAGGTGTATTGCTTCCCTTTAACTGTAAATGCAAACCCAAATTGTCTGTCAGGGTGCACAGGAACAGACCAAAAGCCATTGCTAATGTCCAAAGCCAAAAGCACTGCGTGATCACTAGGTACAGTAGAAAGAATAGTACTAGGGCCAGCAACTAGGGGGGGGTGAGCCTGTCAGCGTGCATGTTAATATTCCGATAATCAATGGTGAGCTGCCACAATCCATCTGGCTTTTTAACTGGCCAGACAGGTGAGTTACACCGTGACTGTTTCTTTTACAACCCCCCTCTTTATGAAATCTGACTGTTTTCTACTGCTGTCAGGGCCTCCAGTTTGATTGGATAGGGACGTGCAGGAGGGGGAGGGTTCCCTGTAATCACCACTGGTGGGACATTCATCGAGCCACAGTCAAGTTTGTCGGCTGCCCACACTCCTTTCAGTCCCAGCAGCTCAGGAAGCTCCTGCACAGCACGCATGCTCACCCAGAGAAGACTAGATCAGAGGCACGTTAGCACTAAACTTTTGAGATGGTATTTGCAAGGAAGGTGATCACCCAAATTCAAATGACATCCTAGTTCTTGTAACATGTCTATTTCCATTATTGTACCTTCAGTTTGTTTTGGTGCATAATAAAATCTCTCCATCCAAAAACGTTCTTCTGTTTCAGTCAAAATGGGTTTTGTCAGATGTGCCTTTATACTTGTGCCTCCCAGCCCTGTCAAAGTAGTAAACTTAGAAGTTAAAGGTAGCCCTGGAATATCAGTAATAGATACAAAGGCTCCTGTATCTATAAGGATTTTACACGACATGCCCCCAACCCTAGCTTTTAGATACGGGCGTGCAGATAATCCATGCTGACCCACTGCAAAGGGGGCTGAAAGCCCCTAATTGTTAGAGAAGAAACAGGCCACACAGGAGCGGATGGGGTAAACGGACCTGCTTTATTGCCTATGCACCTTTACCTCGGACATTAACACAATGTCCGAGTGGCAACAACCTGGTGACGATCACACCCTTTTCTCTATTTCAGTATGTTAATTCACATGTCTATCACTACTTTTCCTAAACCTTATTTAGTAATATTAATATTCATTTTATGGAAGTTAACAAGCAAATAATGAATACAGTTATACCCGCCCTTAATTACTGTTTACAGAATTTCTAATTAAATCACATTCCTATGCCACAAACTAACAGGTTACAGAGATTACAAGGAATTTGACCCTGAAGATGTTATGCAGAGCCAATGAGGATAAGCAAAAGGCACAACAAAGTAGAGCAGCTGCATGCTTAGCTATTTTTCTAGGCTGCAAAATGAAGGGAAAGAGCATGTCCAAGGATAATGCCTGCTGTGGCTGAAATCCTTACCGCCATCCCAGACCTGTATTCAGACCCATATTCATTTTACATATCCCAACACTAATCAGAGGATTTTTTTTTTCATGGAGTTAAAGATTTGTATTACTTGTTCTCGAGGGGGTCCTTGCCCTTGTTGCTGGGGCAATTCTTGGACCAATGCCCTATTTGGTTACATTTTAAACAATCAGCTTTGCCAACCCCCTTTTATAATGTTCCTTTATATTATGGCCCGGTATTCTACAAGTACTGCAATTACCTCCACCTAAATTTGCTGCTTTAACTGCAGTAACAAAGCTATCTCCCATACTCCTGTTTAATTTCTCTTTTTAAACCCCATATACCAACAGGCAACTGTAGTAAGGTAATCCCACTTCTGGGTCTCAGTATCCTGCTCAGTCCTTAATCTGGCAGTCTCAGTCCTGCACTATTAGCCCTTGGCAGGGTTTGAGCTCTAGTCCCTCAGCTACAAAGGGAATTGGGGCCAGTGCCCCAGGGTCAGCCTGGGCTGCAAAAACAGTCCTCTCCAGCTCTCAGCTGGGCTCTCAGGCTGCCAGGAAAAGGAAGGCCTGAACCCCCCCCCCCCATCTGGAGCACCTCACCCCCCCTGCAAGGAGGGCTTCCTTTTAAAAGGCTCTAGGGCAGCCTCAGGTGAGATCAGCTGGCCCTGATTGATTTACAGCAGCCCTATCTCCTTTGCTCCTGATTAAGCAGGGTTGTTGCTGCCTTTTAGAGTTGCCTTTCTCTCTAACTATTGTAGTCCTCCAGCCTGACCCCATCACACAACAGAATATGGATGTTTAGTCAGGTAACCATCACACATTGGATACCCTTGTTTCAATGCCCTGTCATACCAAGACAGGGCAGATTTTAAACCCAACAGCCTTACATTTGTACTAAGGACATCCTCCTCTTCTGATCGATGTCTTGGCTTGTACAGAGTCAGTGACACCCACCTGCAGTAGGGGGTCATCATCCTTCTTTATTTCAGTCACACAAGCCACTCTCACAACCTCAGACCATTTATTACTGGCATCCCCTTCCAGACTAGAGTACTGGTTTCTTTCCCCTTAGATCTTTATCCTAGAGATCACAAGGGACAATCACGAGGCTTTACTGTTTCAACATTCACACTTAATTTGCCACATAGCCAGAATATCTCAGTAGGAAAACCAGCAAACTTACTACTACAGCAATTATAAGAGCAATAGTTACACACTTTTGATACCACAGATCACTATATAACTTCATCAAACACATCGGGGCTACGTCTACACTGGCACCCTTTTCCGGAAATGCTTAAAATGGAACAGTTTTTCCGTTATAAGTATTTCCGGAAAAGCGCGTCTACATTGGCAGGATGCTTTTCCAGAAAAGCACTTTTTCTGGAAAAGCGTCTGTGCCAATGTAGACGCGCTTTTCCACAAAAAAGCCCCAATCGTCATTTTCGCGATCGGGGCTTTTTTGCGGAAAAGACTACTGTGCTGTCTGCACTGGCCCTTTTCTGGAACAGTTTTTCCGGAACAGGACTTTTGCCTGAATGGGAGCAGCATAGTTTTTCCAGAAAGACAATGACGATTTTACATTAGATCATCATTGCTTTTCTGGAAAAAGCAAGTGGCCAGTGTAGACAGCTCGCAGCTTATTCCGGAAAAGCGGCCGCTTTTCCGGAATAAGTGGCCAGTGTAGACACAGCCCATCTGTCTTTTTTCTTTGCCCAAATCCACTAATCTCCAAGGTTTGAAATGCAGTTTTGTTTACAGACCAATTGCAATTCATTTAAATCAAATCTCAGACCGCAATGCTCAATCAGTGGATCCATCTGTTTCTCAATTTATTCAGTCTGGGCTCTTTTAATTATAATTAAGGCGCCAAAATTGTTGCCTAAGGGCTCCTGTGACGGACCGGGCCATGTCTGGGCACAGCTAAGGGCATCCGCTCAGGGCAAATTGCTCAAATCCGGGGCTCCTTACAGTCCCCCTGACTGGCGACCTCTCCAAACAGGCCACAAACCAGTCCCACAGAGCGCTTCAGCTGCCTGCCTGAAGCCTCCTGAGCAAAACCCCTCCGACACCCCAGCAATATCCGTGCCCCAGATGGCCCCGGGCCTATACACGGGTGGGGGGGTCCTAGCACCCAATCCCACCTACCCCGAACAAGTTCTGTCCGGTTCCAAGAAACCAGCCACAGATCCCTGGACAATTTACCCTCTGGACCTTACCCACAAATCACGCTGGGCCAGTCCTTTAGAATCTATATCTAAAGGTTTATTATTACAAGAAAGAAAAGCCTGAGAGTAAGGTTATTAAAGTACAGTACGTTACATGCACCGAATCTCCCAGTTCTCGATGCAGGCTCTAGCAGAGATGTTGCAGCTGCTGGTTTAAAAGTTCTTATTGCACATCCTACAATCAGGATGGGTTCACAGGTCTTCCGGGCTCTTCAATCCCTGCAGTGCTGCCTCTGGGATGAAGTGCTGAGCTGAGAACAAAATGGCATCGACCACATGGCCTCTTTTATTCCCTTCCTGGCCTCTTCTTGTCTGCAGCAAGTCACCTGGTCCGAGGCCAATCTCTATGTTTCCTGCTGGCTGCCCTCAGGTGACAAATCCCATTCTTTGGGTGTGTCCATAGCCTATTGAGAGTCATTGTTCCACAGGGCTTTGCTACTCAGCCTGTCCATAGCCATGCTTAACCACATTCAGAGAAATATTCAGCTTCCACACAGATTACAGATTCCTACCTACACACACAGACATTATACACTCACAAATAGCGTACATAAGATCAACAAACGATAAGCTCCCATTCAATACCCCACATGGCTCCTTTTTATACCAATTTCTGGGGCCAACACCCCCACCTAGGGGTGCAGCAGCGATCTGGCTGCTTCCCTCCAATTCAGCAACGTGACAGCTCCCTTGGATACTTAGTCCGATTAGGAAAACTGGACCAGCCAACACATTAACTAGAGGTATTTACGGCTATACCCGCCCCTACATTAACTGTTGGTCCTTACGGCCTGTCTGATTTCCCACTACAACATCACTTAAAGGAATTACGGCTTAACCCACCTCCACCCTAAGTACAATGTCTTAAGACTGCAACCTAAGTGTTTTGAAACTGCTACAGACTCCTTGAATTCCCCAACACCAGACTCATTTACTACAAGAGGTATGAGAGTCACCAACCAGATCAACGACACAACCAAATATCTAATGATGGTGGTTGTAAGCCGGTTACGCTCAGGGAAGGGCGGCTCCCCCTCGTGGTCATTGGGCGGCCACTCCGACCCACTATGTGCTGTGTTGTCAGATGAGGAATTAGCGGTGGCAGAGGTCCCAAGCATAGTCCCTTTCACTGGGCGAGCTGCAACTAAGAGTCCAAAAGCTTGCCCTCAGTTCAGGGTGGGTAGGAAATAAACAGTCTAAAGGTCCGGCCTCAGTTTGGGGCAGGCAATAAATAAACAAACAGCTCAGAGCCAAGCCCTTGCTCAGGGCGTGGCAACAGTAGGTACAGGCTGTTATTCGGTCACAGACAAAGGGGGAGTCTGCCACCCAAGAGTGGGGTGTCCGGGGGGATGCAGGCCCACCCATTCCACTACGTCCCAGCCCAAGGCCCTGGTAGCAGCAGAGCCTTCTGCTACTGGGTCAGCGGAGAGCTGCTCTGCAATGCTGCCTTAGCTCTGACTCAACCAACAGTTGAGTTCCCTGGGCTACTTCCAAACTCCCCCCGTGGCTATACCTGGGTTCTGGACCAGCCCTTGGGGCTTCCTTGTTTCTGCTCCTCGGGCCTTGTCAATAGTCCATCCAGGTTGTCTGGGAGCCTGGCAACCCAGGCCAGTCCTCTGCTTCACCTGGGTCCAGCTCCTTCAACGAGAGCAGAGGAAAGCTTGTGGTTCCTTCAGATACTGGGCTCTCACTGGCCTCCTTGGTAGGCCTTTTGTATGGCTGGCCCCTCCCCCGGCTTCTGGTCAGGTGTCTTATCAGGGCCAGCTGCTCCCCACCAAGGTTCAGGGAGGGGTCAGTGGGTGGCCACTCCCTTGCCCTGTTACACTCCTGAGAAGGAAGAGAGGCAGGAGTGGTTGCCCCCCTTCCCTTTCTCCCCTTCCCTCCCAATTGTACACCCCCTTCCCTCATGTGTCCCTGCCCCCGCAATAGCGCCCTCCTCCTATGCCACAGCCTCGGCAAGGAGGAGAGGCCGCTAACTCCCCCACTTTCTCAGTTGTCCCTTCCCGAAACCACTGCCCTCCCTTTCTCCCGCCCCCTCCCTCACGGACACCCTCCTCCCCTGCCTGCTGTTTGGTGGGGAGGAGCGGTTAACCCTTGTTCCCCCCTCCTGTCATCTGTGTCTCCTTCCTCCCCCTTCCACGATGGAGGAAGTCCCTGCCCCCATCAATCCCACGGTCCCCGCGTTGCCATCGGGCCCAACAACTGCTGCGGCTGACCTCCCGACCCCAGGCCTGAGCTCCGCCGCCACCACGGCCGTCGCTCCCTCAGAGTCGGGAGCAACTATCACCTCGGCCGGAAAAAAGGGCGGGGGGAAGAAAAAGGGCAAAGGCCCGGCCCTGAAGGCCAAACCCCCCACGGCCAAAGCTGCCCCGCCCGCCGCAGCCCTATCATCTACTGCAGCCCCTCCTTCCCCTGCTGTTCCCTCCACCAGCTCTGGGGGTGATCCAACCAAGCCCCCCAGAGCGTACGCCCAGGTGGCCGCTGCCGCCCCCTCACCTGCCCCGTCATCAGCCCCGACTGCCGCCTCCAGCTCCATCCCTGGTGGCCGGGGCCCCTTTCCCACCATGACCAGGAGGCACGGCGTCCGCTGCCTCCTGGTCGCCGCCTCGCCCCACGTGGAAACGTACGTGCGGGCATTGGCGAGGGTGGTGGGGGCCTCGGCGGCGGCCTCCAAAACGTACGGCAAGGCGGTGTTCTTCCTTGCCTCGGAGGCCGCCGCCCAGGAGGCGGTGGAGAGGGGCCTGGCGGTGGGGGTCGTGCACGTGCCCCTCAAACCACTGGAGGACCTGGGCGTAAGATAGGTCCTCACCTCCGTCCCGCCCTTCATCCCTAATGCTGCCCTGCTACCTTCCCTCTCCACCCTGGGGAAGCCCATCTCGACCATCAGCCCTCTCCCGCTGGGCTGTAAGGACCCCGCCCTCCGCTACGTCCTCTCTTTCCGCCGGCAGGTACAACTACAGCTGCTGCCGGCAGCGCGTGGCGGGGAGGCGCTCGAGGGGTCCTTCATGGTGCCCTACCACGGGGCCCTATACCAAATCCATTACTCCTTGGGGGAGACCCGGTGCTTCCTCTGCCAGGCGGGGGGGCACGTCCGGAGAGACTGTCCCTTGGCCCGGTCGGAGGAGGCATCCGGCCCCCCCGGGGTCTGTAAGGGTGCCGGCCCCACCACCGCCAGACCCCCTGGTAGTCCGGGCTCCGCGGCCGCCCCTCCTCCAACCGACAGCCCTGCTCGGGAGACGGAGGCGCCCCCTCCGGCATGCCTGAGTGGGCAGGCGGGCCCCGCCTCCATTTGATCAGTCACTGCGGGGCCCAAGGAGGAGAGGGTGGCCCGGTTGCTGCCGGGCGAGGGAGAGGGCCCTCCCCGGGTGGAGGTATCCCCCTCTCTCACCACTACCACAACACCCTCCCTGAACACTGAAAGCGCCCCCCGGCCTTGCCCTTGCTGACCAGCCCTCCACTTCCACCTTGGAGGGCTGGATGCTTGTCGGGGGAAAGCGCAAAGCCCGCCGGTTGCGGACTCAATCCCCCCCCTCCGAAGAGGAGGGCGGGAAGGCATCAGCGGGATGATGCCTCTAAGTCAGAGACAGAGCTGGGGGATGCAGCCGGTTCCAGAGCTTGATACTATTTGGCATCCAGGAGGTGGGCGGGGGTTAGCCTGCCCACATCTAAAAGACCACCCCCCATCCTGTGGGAAGGGTCCACAGAAACTGGAAAAGCCAACTAATTACGGGAGACAAAATGAAAAAACAGGTACAGGTGTGAGGGTCAAAGGGTTAAAATGAGGGAACCGGATGGGGATACCAAGCAGAGAACCCCGGACAGCGCCCACTGCCCCCTGAAGGTCTCGAGAGAGCCAGTCGACGCTGCCCATTGGAACTCTGCCCGGATACGTGAGCGGATGCAGGAACGGAAATAGGCCCCACAGTCGCAGGCCCCTCCCCCGGCCAACCTCCTCTCCCTGGTTTTATAGATTGCCCATTTGGCCATCGCTAGGAGGAGGTTGACCAGGAGGTCCCGCGACTTTGTGGGGCCACGGATGGGATGTGCATAAATTAACAAGTGGGGGGGGGAAGTGCAGCCAGAACCGCAAGAGGAGGTTCTGGAGGAGCCGAAAGAGGGGCTGTAGCCTGGCGCACTCGATCTAGATGTGCGCCAGCGTGTCCCTCACGCCACAGAAGAGGCACGTGTCGGGGGTGGGGGTAAACCACGCCAAGTACACGCCCATGCTCACCGCGCATTGCAAGATTCTCCAGCAGATGTCCCCGGTGGGCCGTGGAACCAAGGTCGAATAGAGGCTGGCCCACCGGGGCTCCCCACCCTCCATTGGTGGTAGGAGGTCCCGCCACTTGGTGTCTGGGCGAGACACGAGGGTGGGGAAGTGGAGCGTGTGAAGCATGAGCGTGTACAGGTGACTCTTTGGCGCGGTTCGGAAGGGGACCTGCTGCATTGCGTGCAGCCAGCTAAGATGACGAGGGGGAGGCAGTCGGGAAGGTACACAGGGCTTGGGGCCGATGGAGAGTTCGGGAGGGCTGGGGGTGAGGGGTGGGCGGGGTGCACCCTCTCGCGGGACCTTTTCGAGGTAAACCCGAGCAGTGGGCGGCAAAGCGTCCTTCACCTCCTGAAGTACGCGCCGGGGAGTACGTAGGGTGGAGAGCCCCATGCGCTGGGCAAGCACCCGAGGATCCACCCAGTCTCCCCGGCGGTAGTCCAGGAGGTCTCCGACTCTGGTGGTTTCTGCCAGGACCAACCTCCAGTGTGCCAAGGGAGACTCCGCCACCTGCACATGTAGATGGGGGTTGTGTAGCAGGGGCTCCGCGAGGAGGTCTGCTCTCAAGGTGGCTCCCAAGGACCTGGTCACCGCAAGCAGCTTCCAGGTGCGGAGGAGGTCCTGGTAGAAGGCTGGCAGCCCGGAGAGGTCTCGCGGAAGACCTCTCAAATAAAAGAGCTACCGGTCATATCGGAGCCCTCGGAGGCGGCGAAGGAAGGCATGTGCAAACGTGCTCCACGCTGGACTACCTGCATCAAAGAGGAGTCTCTGCAGGGCCCGGAGGCGGAGGACGTGAACCCACGTGCGCAAACACGTCAGGCCCTGCCCTCCCTCCTCCAGGGGAGATGGAGAACCCCTGCAGGGACCCAATGCAGTCCTGGCCAGAAGAACTGCAGCATCAGCTGCTGGATACAGGCCAGGAAACCCGGGGGCGGGACCAGGGTGCTGAGACCGTGCCAGAGCATGGATAGGACCAATTGGTTAAGTACTAGTGCCCTCCCACACAGGGAGAGGCACCGGAGCAATCCCGTCCACCTCTGCAACCGCTCAACCACCCTGGCCTCTAAACCTTGCCAGTTCTCCGGCGGAGAGGGATGCGTGGCAGAGAGAAAAACGCCGAGATAGAGCAGCGGACCCACGCTCCACCGGACGGCTTGAAGCGTGGGTGGGAGGGAGCCCGCCTGCCAGCCGGCCCCTACCACCAGGCCAGAGCTCTTGACCCAGTTGACCCGGGCGGAGGAGGCCGCCGAGTAAACGGCTTGGCAAGCCTCCACCCGCGCCAGGTCTCCCGGGTCCTGGACCACAAGGAGCATGTCGTCGGCATACGCCGACAGGACCAGCCTTGTCTCCGGCTCACGGAGCACCAACCCCGTCAACCTCTTGCGAAGGAGACGGAGGAAGGGCTCCATGGCCAGAGCGTAGAGCTGGCCCGACAGCGGACACCCCTGACCTACTCCCCGCCCGAAGCTGACCGGCGCGGTCAGGGTCCAGTTGAGCTTGACCAAGCACTCTGCGGAGGCATACAGCACCTGGAGAAACCCCACAAAATGGGGCCCGAAGCCGAAGGCCCGCAGGGTGCCCAGGAGGTACCCATGGTCCATCCGGTCGAACGCCTTCTCCTGATCCAAGGACAGGAGGGCGAACGACAGACCGTCCCTACACCCGAGCTGTAAGAGATCCCGGACCAGAAAGAGGTTGTCGAAGATGGTTCAGCCCGGGACGGTGTAGGTCTGGTCTGGATGACCCACGTCCGCCAGCACAGACTTTAGCCTTAGGGAGATGGCTTTGGCAACGATTTTATAGTCCGTGCTGAGGAGCGAGACAGGACGCCAGTTCCTCAGATCGCGGAGGTCCCCCTTCTTGGGCAGCAAGGCAAGCACGGCTCGCCTGCACGATAAAGGGAGGACCCCGCTCTCCAAGGACTCGGCCCAGACCTTGGTAAGGTCCGGGCCGAGGACGTCCCAGAACATGCAGTAGAACTCCACGGTCAGCCTGTCCATGCCCGGGGATTTATTGGTGGGCATGACATGGAGGGCTTCCGAGAACTCGGCCAGGGAGAGAGGCAGCTCTAGCCGGTCCCGGTCGCCCGCGCTGACCGTCGGGAGTTCGTTCCAGAGAACCCTGCGGGCGTCGGTGTCAGTCGGATCCGGGGAGAAGAGAGGGGCGTAGAAGGCACGAGCCCTTTCGTGCATCTCCACCGGATCCGTGAGGGGGGGTGCCGTCCTCTGCCGGAAGGCAGACGATGTGTCTTTTAGCCCCCCTCCTTTTCTCCAGGGCGTAGAAGAAGCGGGAACCTCGATCCATCTCCCGAAGGAGATGGATACGAGAACGAACAAAGGCACCCCGGGCTTGAAGGTCCTCGAGGGCCCTGAGTTCCTCCCGCTTCTCCCGGTACGCTCCGCAGAGGGGCGGATCCTCGGAGCCGGTGGCAAGCCGCCTCTCTAGCTCTAAAACCTCCCGCTCCAACTGCTCTATGGCCGCATCCCTCCGCCGGCTGGCCCCCCAGGTGTAGTCCCGGCAGAAGAGCCGCGTGCGCACCTTCCCCACATCCCACCACTGCCGTGCCGAGGGAAAGGTGCACCGCCACCCGCGCTTGGCCAGCCAGAACTCCCAGAAGGACGCTACGAAGCCCACATCCTCCAGCAGGCTGTTATTGAAATGCCAGTAGGCCGGCCCCGGCCTCTCCGAAGAAAGAGAGGCCTTCACGGCCACTAAATGGTGGTCCGAGAACGGGGCCGGCCTAATGCCAGAGGAGTGGGCCCGGAAGAGATGATGGCGAGACAGATAAATGCGGTCCAACCGGGATTGCAAAGACCGATGACCCACCACCTGGACATAGGTAAAAACAGTTTCCTCACCCAGGTGGAGGTCACGCCAGACGTCCACCAGGGAGTGATGGTCTATTATCTCCCTGAGGACGTCTGCGGCGGCCGGGCACTGCTCGGGCCCCGTACGGTCCCGGTCCTCGAGGGTGCAATTGAAGTCCCCGCCCAGAACCAGGCACTCGCCAGGATCCAAAGAGCCGAGGAAGGCAGACGCCCGCTGATAGAAGCGGAGCCTCTCCGAGACGGATGACGGGGCGTAGATGTTGACAAGATTTAATATCAGCCCCTCTATCCGAACCTGGAGATGTAGCAGGCGACCCTGCACAACCTCGGCGGTCCCCAGCACCTCGGGCTGCAAGTTTGGGGAGAACAGGGTAGCCACCCCGGCTTGACAGGCCGACAGGTGGCTGAAATAAACCCTGTCCCCCCACTCCAGCTGCCAGCTAGCCTCTGCGGCCAGAGCCGCGTGGGTCTCCTGGAGGAATACGACAGAGTACCTCCCCTTCCGAAGGAAGGAGAGTACCTGACACCTACGGAGGCTGGACCTGCAGCCCCGGGTGTTTAGAGTGGCAATGATGAGCGCCGGCATCGAGAGGGCTGGGGAAGATCCTTCTTGGCGGGAGTGCCAGCGGCCCCCGTTGGGCCTCGCAGCAAACCGTGACCGTGCCCAAAGGTAAGAAGGGCGTCACGGAAGCTGCGGACCCGCTGGTAAGCCGCGGCCTCCCGCCGCCCGGTCCCTTTACCCTCCCCTAGGAGGGCCCTTACTATTTGTAGGATGAGATGAAAATCTCCCCAGCGCTGAAGGGCGAGAGCGACTTTGTTCTTGGAGCCTCGGATGTCTTCCAAGAAATCACGCATCTCGCCCTTCAGCGCATCTGGCATCGGGCCCTCCAATGCCTTGGGGCCAGACCTCTCCCTGAGTCCCGTGACCCATCGACACCAGGTTGCGGGGTGTCTGAGGTCCCTGCTGGGAGGACAGTGGCGGAGGGAGACCGGCCCCAGACGTGCTGGGAGCAGGAGAAATGAAGACCGCCTCCCGGGGGCCAACGTCTAGAGTAAACGTGGCAACCCCAGGGGCGGCAGTAACAGAGTAAGGGGAAGAGAAGAGTTCAGGCAGGGGATCAGGAAAGGGAGGGAGACGAGGAAGAGGGGTAGGGGGAAGAAGCGGTGGAGGATTGGGGAAGAGACAAGGATGGGGGGGGAGGAGGAAGAGGGGCGGGAAGCTCAGTTGGGAGGGGGGTGGAACAGGGATCAGGAGAAGGAGGTGGGCGAGAAGCCTCAGCGAAGGAGGCATCGGGATGTGGTGCCTCCTTGCAGGGCAGAGAATCGGTGGCAACGGTAGGGGTAGTAATACTCTCCCCAGTGTTGGGCTCCAGTGCCACAGAGAGTGCAGCACCAGAGGCCTCAGCACCGGGGGTGATGGATATTAACGGGACCTCCCTTCCGCTGAGAGCCCCAAGGGTTTCGGCGGCCGCGGCCGAAACGCTGTCGATGGCCGGGCAGACGGTCACACCCTGGGGCAACTCAGAGGCAGGGAGAAGGGATAGCAGCGAGTCGGAAGGGGAAGGAGAGGTCTGTTGTTGTCCTTCCAGGACCTGATGATCCCCCTCTGAGGCAGCCGGGGTCAGCCCCAAAGCCTCCACCTCCTGAGAGGAAGGCGAGCCCGCTGCCCACCACCAGATGGTGATCTTTGTCGGTGGCAAGGTCAGCGGCCGCCCCCTCAGCGGAGGTGGGAACAGTGGGAGCATCCTCCACAGATGCCCCCTCTTGCAGGGACCCCGGGAGGGAGGTGTTCACCTCTCCCGCAACCGCTGCGGTCACCTCAACCGCTTCGCGGTGTTGTGAATCGTTCGAGGGCGGGACGGTTTCAGCGTCCATCCCCATAGGTGCAGGGAGGTTGTCCTCCTCCTCAGTGGGCGGGGTGGAATGCCGAGCACGCTTTCGGCGCCTCCCTGTTGCAAGCTCCCATCCCTCGGAAGAAGGGGGCTGGCCCTGATTGGAGGAAGAGCCAGGGGACAAGGGCGCTGGTAGGAGGGCAAGGGTAGATGAGGGCTGGGCAGTAGGGGAAAGGGATGCCTCCCCCTGAGGTAGGTCCTGCCCGAGTCCCATCACTGACCCCACCGCCCTCTCCTCCGCGGGCCCGGCCTTGCCGCTTTTGGCGGTGGCAGCAACAGCACCCGCACGCTCGTCTGGGCCCTGCGGAACCCGAGCGGGATTGACAACGGTCACGGTTGGAGGAGGGGCGACCCCAGGGTTCGGACCGTCAGGGCCACCGGCAATGGTAGGGCTGGTGCCCTCCCGGGCATCAGGGGTCCCGGGTGCCTCTCCAAACCGGGCCAGGGGACAGTCCCTTCGGACGTGCCCCGTTGCCCGACAGAGAAAACACCGGGCCTCCCCCATGGTGTAGTACACCCGATACCGGGCCCCTTGATGGGGCACCAGAAATGACCCTTTGAGGGCTTCTCCGCCACGTCCCGCCAGCAGTAGTTGGCTTTGTACCTGCCGGCGAAAGGAGAGGATGTGGCGGAGGGTAGGATCTTTGCAGCCCAGAGGAAGGGGACTCAGGACTGACAGAGGCCTCCCCAGGGTGGAGAGGAAAGGCAGTAGGGCGGCATTGGGGAGGAAGGGAGGAACGGAGGACAAAACCACCCGTACGCCCAGGTCCGCCAAAGGCTCGAGGGGAACGTGGACGCCCCCCACCGCCAAACCCCTTTCCACCGCCTCCTGGGCGGCGGCCTTGGACGCCAGGAAGAATACCACCTTCCCGAACATCCTAGAGGCCGCCACCACGGCCGCGGGCCCCACCACGCGTGCCAACGCCCGCACGTAGGTTTCCACGTGGGGCGAGGCCGCCACCAAGAGACAACAGACCCCGTGCCTCCTGGTCAGGGTGGGAAAGGGGCCGCGGCCACCGGGGATGGTATTCCGGGAGGCGGCTTGGGAGGTGGCAGGTGGGGGGGTGGTGACTACCTGGGCGTACGCCCTGGGGCCCGGGACACCGTTGCCCCCAGAGCTGGTGGAAGGAACAGGGGAGCGGGAAGGAGGGGGGGCCGCGGCCAGCAGATGGGTTGCGGCCGGGGAGTGAGCCCTCCCCTCAGGAGGTTTTGCCTTCCGGGCGGGGCTCTTGCCCTTCTTGGTCCCCCGGCCCTTCCTACCCTTCAGGGGAAGTTCTTTAGAGGTGACTGGAGGTGCCACGGCAGAAGCGGTCGAGGCCCCGGGGTCCTCGTCCATTTTCGCCCCCTCTACCACAGTGACGGGGGGCCCGGCCGCCTCAGAGGGGTTCTTGTTTTTAGGGGTGGGCGAGGAAGGTCTGGCAGGGGTGTCGCTGGACAACCCCTCCATTGTGGTTATAGGTGGGAAGGAAGGACAAACAATTAGGGGAGGACCAAAAACACCAGGGGAGGGAACAAGGAGGGAGAGGGAGGGGAGGAAGGAGGTTCACCGCTCCCCCCCACTAGGCTGGAAGTGGGGTGGAGGGCGACTGTTCAGAAAGGGGAAAACAGAAGGAGTACGGAATACAGCTCCCAGCACAGGACGGTAAGAGCGGCTCCTCCGGCTGCACTGGGAATGAGAGAGGGTCAATCATTGAAAGGCATGTGGGAAGTGAAACGGTGTGTGTGTGTGGGGGGGGGGGGGGGGGGGGGTAACTAAAGAAGAGTGGGAGGCTCAGGTGCCGAATGAGATGCCAGAGGGGGCATGGGCACACGGGTAGAGGAGAGGGGATGCAGGCTGTGCGAAGGGGCCTGCTCAAGAAAGCAGGGGGGCAGCAAGATACTTCAGGCCGGGGGGGGGGGGAGGAAGCTAGTGTGCCCACGGGCACCTGAGTGGCAGGCTCTCTGTACCTGCTGCAGGACCCACCAGAGCAAGGGAGGGGCGGGGAGGCAAGCAGTGGGGCCAAGGAAGGAGATGGCCCCTGCAGCACCTGAGGCTGGGGAGGGAGCAGCAACAGCAGCAGCAGAAATGCAGGGGAGACAGCAGGGAGCAGAGGGAACCACCCCCAGTCCCAACACCCCACAAAAGCTGTGCCAGCTGCCACCTAGGGGCCCAGATGGCAAGAGGCCCCTCACAAACACTCACCCCCCCCCCAAACTTGTGGAGGGGAATTAAGAACCCCAGGAGTTGCTGTAAAGCAGCCCCCTTACCTCCTCCACTCCAGGGGGAGTAGCAGCTGCAGGAACGGTGAAGTTCAGGCCTGCAACTGTGAAAAAAAGGGGCCAGGCAGGCCCCAAAAAGATGGAAAATGGGGGGTCCCGCTCCCCCCACCAGGGTGAGGCAGCAAAGTCCCCCCTGTCCACCCCCACACCCCCAGCAGCTCCTTCAGCCAGCTGAGGGGTGGGGGTGGGGGTGGGGAAAGGCTGCCTGCAGAGAGAAAAGGGACCTGGCCCAGAATGTAGCCAGGGCCGGCCTGCCTGCCTGCCACAACCCCAGTGGCCCCCCCACACACCCCTCCCAAAAAGGGGAGGGAAGGAAAAAGCACAACAAGCCCAGACCAGCAGCCTGCCATGCTTAATGGAAAAGAGGTTCCTTTTTAACTCCAGTCAGGAAACAAAGCTGGGAGGTGCAGCCAATTCCAGAGCTTGATGGAAGGGGAAAGAGGCAGCTCTTGTAGAAAGAGGCAGCAACCCTGGCTAATTAGGGGCAGCTGAGACAGGGCGGCTGCAAATCAATTAAGGTTCAGGTGAAGCTGATTGGGGCTGCCACCAGGCCTCTTTTAAAAACCCTCCCTGTGGGTGGAAGGGGGAGAGTTGAGAAGGAGTTTGGAGAGTGAAGGAGAGGCTTGGAGTGTGGAAGAAAACAATTGATAAGGATCCTGGAGGAGCCAAGTAGAGCAGCCACAGCTGTTGCCCTGATAAAGGCTGGAGGGAGATGCCAAGCACCAAAACAAGGTGAGTGAATCTTATTCTGTGACTCCTAAACTGGGGGACAGTGGCCTGACCAGGGGCCTAGGAGTGGGACTGACTCTGCCACAATGAATATAAGCAAACAATACAGGTATGCAGGGGCAAATGCACAAAATGAGCTCAAACTAGCTACAGACATAAAGGGAAACAAGACCTTCTATAAATATTAGAAGCAAGAGGAAGACTAAGAACAGGGTAGGCCCATTGCTTAATAAGGAGGGAGAAACAGTAACAGGAAACTTGGAAATCCACACATCTGTTTGCAGGTAAGGGGATGGGGAACCTGTAAGATTACGTAACTTGGGGAGGCACTTGGGCTGTGAGATCTCCACTAGCCAATGCCATCTTTCTCATAATCGGATTCAGGCCAAGTTGGAGTTTGTCCTTAGCCTTGTGACCCTTATGTGCTAGTGCAGTCAAGAAAATCCTGTTTACAAGCCTCGAGGTTAGGGTCATCTACATACTGCACTAGGGTTGAGCCACCTGGGAAGGTAACAGAATCCAGATCCCTTTTAAGGATCTGTGGGTATGTCTACACTACAGCATTAATTCAAACTAACTTATTTTGAATTAGTTAATTGGAAATAAGCTAATTTGAAATAATGCATCTAGACCCAAAAACTAATTTGAATTAGCATTTTGCTAATTTGAAATAGTGTGTCTACACTGGACGCTGGATCGCATTTAAGGGCAGCTGAAACCAGTTCCAGCAGGGTATCAGGTCAGTAGCTGCTTTGTGTGGCTGCTGTCTGAGGCTATCTGGGTATGTCTAAACTACAATGTTAGTTCAAACTAACGTCCGTTAGTTCGAACTAACAAACATTCCTAGGCGCTACACTAGCGCTCCGCTAGCTCGAATTTGAATCAAACTAGCGGAGCGCTTAGTTCAAACTAGGAAAACCTCATTTTATGAGGATTAAGCCTAGTTCGAACTTACTAGTTCAAATTAAGGGGTGTGTAGCCCCTTAATTTGAACTAGTGGGAGGCTAGCCCTCCCCAGGTTTCCCTGGTGGCCACTCTGGCCAACACCAGGGAAACTCGTCTGCCCCCCTCCCGGCCCCGGACCCCTTAAAGGGGCACGGGCTGGCTACGGTGCCCGTGCCAGGTGCAAGCCTGCCAGCACCCAGCCAGCAGACCCTGCACCTGGCACGGATCGAGCCACCCACCCGATGTCCCCCAGCCCACCCCCTCTTCCCGGGACCAGGCTGGCGGCTCCCGGGAGCTTGCCCTGGACTGCAAGAGGCGGGCACCTTCCTGGGCTAGTGCGGACATCGTGGACCTCGTCCACGATCTCCGCACTAGGCACAGGAAAGTGGCCGTCTAGGGCAGGAGAGCTGCCAGCCTGGCCACCCAGGAGCAGGTGTGCATGAAAATCAAGGGGGGTCCACTGAGACCCCCGACCCTGAGCTTACAATGGCCGTCCTGGGTCAGACCAAAGGTCCATCTAGCCCAGTAGCCTGTCTGCCAACAGCAGCCAACCCTAGGGACCCTGGAGGGGATGAACCAAAGACAGTGACCAAGCAATTTGTCTCGTGCCATCCCCCTCCAGCCTTCCACAAACTTTGGGCAGGGACACCACTCCTACCCCCTGGCTAATACCACTCCATGGACCCAACCTCCATGAATTGATCTCACTTCCTTTAAACTCTGTTCTAGTTGTAGCCTTCACAGCCTCCTGCAGCAAGGAGTTCCACAGGTTAACTATTTGCTTTGTGAAGAACAACTTTCTGTTACTAGTTTGAAGCCTGCTACCCATTCCTTTCCTTTGGTGTCCTCTAGTCCTTCTTTATGGGAACTCATGAAGAACTTCTCTGAATGCACCCTCTCCACCCCACTCCTGCTTTTAGAGACCTCTATCCTATCCCCCCCCCTCCATCTCCTCTTTTCTAAGCTGAACAGTCCCGGTCTCTGTAGCCTCTCCATCTGGGACCTGTTCCCAACCCCTGATCATGTTAGTTGCCCTCCCCTCTCCCAGCCTTTCTCTTCCACTCTCCCACCTCCTTTTCCCAGTCTCCCCCAGTTTTGTTCAATAAAGAGAGATTCTATTTTTGAACACAATTGTCCTTTATTTTGTACATCAATAAGAAGGGGGGCTAGGGAGGGGTAAGTGGAAGGAGGTGAGGGAGGAATGGGGTACGTGCCCCCGATGGGGAGGACTGGGCTGGCTCTGCAGGCTTCTGGGGGTGGAAGCTCTCCTGCAGCCCCCCAATTGCCCCCCTCCCCAGATGGCAGCCTGTGGGAAGTGCAGCTGGTCTGATGGCCGAGTGCTGTGATGTGCCCAGTGTGGGCACTCGGGGCACTCCAAGCCAGGACTGCTTTGCAAGCGGGGCACCCCTGAGAACTGTCTGTCCGGGGTGGGGGTCGGGACCCTTTAAGCACAGCCCTCGGCAAGCCTGACACAGCATCTCCACGCTCTAAGTCCTCCTCTGATGCCCTGCCGGCACTGCTTCCGGCCAGCCTTAAGCCTTGTTCAGGGTCCACTCAATGTGGACTTTCTAGTTCGAATTAGCAAAACGCTAATGCGAACTAGTTTTTAGTTCTAGACGCGTTAGTTCGAATTCGCTTAGTTCGAATTAACTCTGTAGTGTAGACATACTCTCTGAGGCTTGTGCTTAAAGGGATCCCCCTGGACAGTCGGTTCTCAGCTTTTTCGCTTGCTTGCCTACCTCGCCGAGGGACAGCTAAGTGTTTTCCTCTCCGCCTGCCTGTGTCGGTGGTTCCCATTGGGGACACCACCACAGTTGGCACCATGGAGCCAGAGCTCACCCTGGGCATTCTGCTCCAGTTTTTGGACTTGCTGCTGCAAGCCTGCCAGCAATGGGTGGAGGCTGCCTGGCACCATCTGGTGCACGTCAGCCCCCTGCCCCTCCCCCTGGCCTCCCTCCTTCCCCTTCCCCTCCCTAACTCCCCTTCCTAATGTCAAATAATGACACCTGTTTGGACAAAAAAAATCTTTTATTTTACATAACTGGGGTGCGGGGAGGGAGGAATGGGGGTGGGGGAGGGGAGGGGGAAACCTGGGATCTGGAAGGGGGAGGAAAGGAAGGGAAATCTCAGGGTTCAGGGTCTTGCTGGCTCTCCCGTCTCACAGCACTGCAGGTGTGGGGTGGGGGGGAGTGGGTGTGGAGGGTGGGGCAGGAGGGACGGGGGGTGTGGAGGATGCAGGAGGGGGAGCAAGGGTGGGAGGAGGAGCGAGAGCTGGGGTGGCCACAGGGGTTGGAGCAGGAGGAGGCAGGAACCTGTCCACCAGGGTCTGGAGGTGACCTCTGAGGGCACGGCCCTGATCCTCCAGCACCTCCAAGCTCTGCTACAGCAGCCGCAGGCCCTCCTGGACCCTGGGTGCGGAGCTGCTGCCCCAGTAGCTGCAGGTGGCACTGCTGGTAGTCCTCCAGGTTCCTGGTGCACGTGCTGGCCTGGGTGCGGGTGGCTGTTCCAGGCAGGGTGGTGCGCCCTGCAGTCCCAGGTGCTGCGGCTGTGGTGAAACAAGAGCAGTGGTCAGTTCTCCCTGGGTACACAGTGTGTGAAACCCAGCCCCCCTCTGCAAGGCGAGGTTGGCGTGTGGGGAACAGGCCAGGGCCCCTGCATGACACTCAGCTGCTGCTCCATGGTGGGCAAGGCCCAGGAGCACGGTCCCTGGGCTCCCTCTCCACCCCCCCTCCCCATACACAAGGGGACCATGATGGCACTCACATGTGGAGCCCTCCCCAGCCTCAAATGACACAGCAGATGTGCTCTGTGGGATGACTCGGGGGTCCTGGGTCCTGGGCAGGCTCCCTGCAGGCTTCTACAGCTCCTGGCTCTCAGTGTCCTTCTCTTCCTTCGTTTCTGCCCCGGGGTCGACCGCCACCCGGGGGGCATGGACTGCGTGAGCCCCCAGGATGCGGTCCAGGGCCTTAAAGTGAGGGCAGGCCTCTGGGTCGGTGTCATGTTACTGAATTTGAGGGGAGCAGCCAGATTGCTGCTGCACCCATAGGTGGGGGTGTTGGCCCCAGAAATGGTATAAAAGGGGGCCATGTGAGGACTATCAGACAGTAAGCTTCTAGTCAACACCTATGTACGCTAGTCAGTGTTTGTAGAATGTCTGTGTGCAATTATTAGCATGTACTTGTAAGGATACTGAATATTTCCCTGCATGTGGTTGAGCATTGGGCAGGGCCGAGCCTGTGGACATGCTAATTAGTGAGGCCCTGTGGGAGAATGGCTCTCAATGGGCCAAGGACACACCTAAAGAATGAGGGCTGTCACCTGAGAGCTGCCAGCAGGGAGCACAGAGATTGGCCGCTGGCCAGGTGACCTGCTGCGGCCAAGAAGAGGCCAGGAAGGAGGTATAAAGAGGCCATGTGGTCGATGCCATTTTGTTCTCAGCTCAGCACTTCATCCCAGAGGCAGCACTGCAGGGATCGAAGGGCCGGAAAGACCTGTGAACCCGTTCTGATACTAGGATGTGCAACAAGGACTCTTAAACCAGCAGCTGCAACATCTCTGCTAGAGCCTGCATCGAGGACTGGGAGATTCGGTGCATGTAACGTACTATCCTTTAACAACCTTACTCTCAGGCTTTTCTTTCTTGTAATAATAAACCTTTAGATATAGATTCTAAAGGATTGGCCCAGCGTGATTTGTGGGTAAGGTCCAGAGGGTAAATTGACCAGGGATCTGTGGCTGGTTTCTTGGAACTGGACAGGACTTGTTCGGGGTAGGTGGGATTGGGTGCTAGGACCCCTCACCTGTGTATGAGGCCCAGGGCCATCTGGGGCACGGATGTTGCTGGGGTGTCGGAGGGGTTTTGCTCGTGAGGCTTCAGGCAGGCAGCTGAAGCGCTCGGTGGGACTGGTTTGTGGCCTGTTTGGAGAGGTCACCAGTCTGGGGGCTGTAAGGAGCCCCAAAATTGAGCAATTTGCTCTGAGCGGATGCCCTCGGCTGTGCCCAGACATGGCCCAGTCCGTCAGTTGGCCCCTGGTTGGGAGGCCCTAGAGTAGGACTGCCGCAGGTCCTTAATTTTGTAGCGGACCTGCTCCTGGGTCTGCATGTGGCCTTTGGTGGCCGGGCTGGCAGCCATGCGGCTGTAGATGGCCACATTCCTGTACCTAGTACCAAGATCGTGCAAGTTGGAGGCCCCCCCCCCAAACCTTGATGAGGTCCAAAATCTCTGCACTAGACCAGGCGGGCGCCCGCCTTTTGCAGCCCCAGGCAGGCTCCTGGGAGCCACCAGCCTCGTCCTGGGAAGAGGTGGAGGGCTGGGTGGCAGCAGGTGGCTGGCTCATCCTGTGCCAGGTACAGGATCTGCTGGCTGGATGCTGGCAGGCTTGCAACTGGCACAGGCACTGTAGCCAGACCGTGCCCCTTTAAGGGCTTCGGGGCTGGGAGGGAGGCAGAAGAGTTTCCCTGGCTTGGCCCAGAGTGGCCACCAGGGCAACCTGGGAAGGGCTAGCCTCCAGCTAGTTTGAATTAAGTGGCTACACAGCCCTTAATTCAAACTACTTAATTCGAACCAGGCATTACTCCTCATAGAATGAGGTTTACCTAGTTCAAATTAAGAGCTCTGCTATTTCAAATTAAATTCGAACTCGCGGTTTGTATGTGTAGCAGTTACGAAAGTTAATTCCAACTAACAGCTGTTAGTTTGAATTAACTTTGTAGTGTAGACATACCCTGTGAGAATAAAGTAGGGGATTCAGTATAGCCTTGGGGCAATCTAGTCCAAAATCTTCAGTACACTTGATAGGTGAAAGCAAACAAACTGGCTATCTGAATCAATTGGGATAGAGAAAAAGGCAGAACACAGATCTACAACCATAAAACGGGTGGCAGGGATACAAGACAAAATAGTAGCAGGGTTAGGGACGACTGGGAAGGTGGGCAAAACAGCAGCATTAACAGCTCCAAGATATTGGACAAAGCGATAGGTATTTTTCCCAGGTTTTTTAACAGGCAAAATTGGAGTATTATGTGGGCTTCAGGTGGGTACAATAATGCCCTGCTCCAAAAGTGACTCAGTGACAGGGTGGATTCCTTCTGCTGCTTCTCTAGAAATAGGGTACTGGGGAACACAGGGAAGGGTTTTGGATGGATTCAGGGTAATACGCACAGGCTCAGCACTGAGCATATGACCGACCTCGTTTGTATGGGAAGACCAAAGCTGAGAGGGCACTTGGTTAAGAATTTCCTGTTGCATAATAGAAAAAGACGGGTCAGTCTTAGGGTGTGTCTAGACTACAGGGTTTTGTCGACAAAAGTGGACTTTTGTTGACAAAACTATACCTGAGTCCACACTGCCTTTGAGTTATGTTGACATAACGTCGACAAAACTCAGCAGTTTTGTCGACGTATGTAAACCTCATCCTACGAGGGATAAAGCCTTTTGTCGGCAGAGTTCTGTCGATAGAAGGCATTATTTCATCTACACTGTCCTCTGCGTCAACACTGTTATGTCAACAAAGTGGCTTGCTTTGTCGACAGAACTGGATGTAGTCTAGATGCTCTGACATAAGTTTTGTCGACAGATTCTGTTGACAACTTATGTTGACGTAAGCCTGTAGTCTAGACATACCCTCAGAGTCCTTACCTTGGTCTTGTAGCAGAGCTAAAATCTCACTTTCACACTGTGCAGGAACATCCAAGAATATGCCATCAGTAGAACAATGGATTGTGCATCCTAATTTACAAAGCAAGTCCTTTCCAAATAGATTAACAGGAGTTGTTGGACTTAAGAGGAAGGTGTGTTGTTTAGAGATGGGCCCTATAGATATACTTAGAGGAGGTGACAGGATGCAGAATGGGCTGGCCTGTGATGCCAAGAGCATTGACAACCTCTGAAGACAACCTCTGAAGTGGGACATTAGAGAAATCAGGGGCACGTAAAGTAGAGCGAGAAGCACCTGTATCTACTTGACGACAAGAAATCAGTTTTCCAGCAACAGAACATTGAACATACCTCTTGACCAGGATGGTCCCTATGACAGGTGCGATGAGGTCACTATCCCTCAGGCTGTCCTATTTTGGGGGAAAACGTTCGGGGGGCCCAAAAGGTCCATAGGAGGTTGGATCAGTAGTAGGGTCTTCAGGCCGTCGTCGCGGCCGGTATGGGCATTCGGACTTCCAATGTTCCAGCTGCTTGCAGTAGTGGCACTCGCTGCTTGAAGGGGGGGGGGAGGGTCTCGTAGGGTTCCCTAAGTGATCCCTACCATGATTATTACTAGGGAGAGGGGGAGGGCATGAGGGTCCCCAGGATCCAGGGCAGCCTCTTCCCTTCCCTTTTGATGGACCTCCCTGAAGCTGCTGGATTTGGAGGGTCATAAGTTTAGTCTCGTGCTGATCCTTTGGTTTTTTGTTTTTTTTTATTTTTGGCTTAGCAGTGTTGGGCTGCCCCTAGAACATCCTCTAGGGACTTGACCTCCCAGCCTATAACAGTTTGAATGCTTTCAGAAATGTTAGGGTCTAACCCTTGCATGAACGCAGTGGCAATGGCCTGTTGAGCATTTGTTACAGGGTTGTCCATTCCTGCATGTCTCTGAAAGACTTGCTTTAATCTTTCCAAATAGTCTGCAGGGGTTTCATCCTTATTTTGCTTACTGTGAAAGGGATGTGTTGAGACTTACCTAGAATGTCAAATGAGCACTAGTTTCTTTGTAAGTAGAAAGGAAAAGCGGCATTGTCAAATACAGGGGATAAAAATAAAAACAAAATTTGATTGGTTGACCAACAATAACCCTGCTTTTAGGGAAGTAAGTAACTCAGACAGCAGTATGCAACAAAGTGCTGATTACCCCAAATGGAGCAGACGAAAGTTTTTTGTAAGGGCAGAATGAGAACAAAAATCTAACGTCAGCAATTGTCAGGCGAGTGGAGGATACCAAAATACTGAAACAGGGTATATAAGGTTGGCTGAAACAGACCATGAGCGGACGGGTTGCGAATCCGAAAAGCCAGGTCTGATCAACCAAAGCTCCCTCCCCGGTGCTGAATCTCGCTGCTGTAAATAAGCTCCGAAAGGGGAACAAAAGCTCCGAAAGGGGAACAACACCGGTCGTAAGTTGCAACACAAAATCCAAAGAAAGGAAAAACATAAAGAAAAGAATATCTCCTGAATCTAAGCAATGCTTCTATCTTTCTTTACATGAGTAGTATATATTTGACTCCATAAATTGTTTAAAAGTAAATCAGGAGGGTATATCTGTAGGAGGAGTTATTATTTCTTGGTTTTTTTACTGTACTGTTTTTCTATTTTGTATATTGTCTTAAAGAATCAAATAGTGAATTGATTTAAATGGAAAATTAATTATAAAGTAAATAGAAAAAATAAAAAAAAATATTTGACCCTAAAGAAGTATTCCTCTGTCTGTGGTTTCAAATCCTTTAAAGAACCAAACCCAGTTACTGAAACATACAAGCATAAATTTTAGTCCAGTCAGCTTTTCTTGGACATATGTCTAGCACTGTCTTTACTAGGTTTGTGTGATGTCTATCTAGTCTGGCTTGGGTGTCAGGTTCATCAGTTGGCCATTGGGCGGATGTAAATAGGCGGTTCAGGGTTTTGCGGGGCAGTACAGATTTTAAAAGTTGGTTTAGGTCTTCCCAGGTGGGGTTATAGCAGCTGATCACGGTCTCTAATTCTTCCTTAAATTTGACCGGATCTTCACAAATTCTTGGAAATTTTTGCACAAGATTATATAGGTCACCCGGGGTCCATGGTGCATGAACAGTGATATTATTGGTAGGGTTAATACTGGGCATTTGTCTTAAGGGGTATTGCTGGACATCGTTTCCTAGTCCCAAACTCCTAAGGGCGTATGGGGGTCTTTGAAATAGGGAGGAGATCATGCCCATGCCAGGGGAAGGGAAATACCCCTGTCCTGAATTATTTTGATGGTCTGTAGAAGGGGCTGAAGCCCCACTTCATTCGGGGCTGTTAGTGGAATCTGGTTCCACATGACGGTTATAAGGCAGGGGATTGGCAAGCACTGGATGCAATCCAGATTCTAAAATATCCTCGGATTCGTTTGGTCGGGGTTCCGCCTTAACTGGGTACAAAGGGCTAGGGGTAGAATTTAGAGGAGCAGCCAATTTTTCTTGCATTTCCTTCAATTGTAATTTAAGTTTTTTCCTGTGAGTCTCTTAAACTTCTGGTTTGAGACTCAGTTTTTCTCTTGGATGCCTCCTCATACCAGCTAAAAAAGGCATCCCATTGAACCTGGGATACCTTGGATCCTCTGAATTCCAAGGCACCCCTTAAGTGCACTATTTTATTTAAATCAAAGCTACCTTCAATAGGAAACTGTCTAGACAGATCATCCTGGGTATAAAAATTCCATTTGTCTAGAAACTCTCAAATTTTTAGAGAGTAATGCACATACATATAGTATGCTGGAGTTCCCTTAGGGGGGGCTGGGATCTCCTTTGACTGTCCAGTACCCATTGTTTTTCAAACGCACAGGGAGACAAAGGTAAAATATTAAGGGATCTGCACCGCACAGGTATTAGCCCGCAACCTTCATCGCCAAGGTGATTCCTGACCTGATAGTGGTACGCTTATTTAATGGGATACAGGTAAGGAAGAAAGACAACACACAAGGGGTCCGCTAAAGTCACAGAAGCCCTCGCCACGAGCCTACCGTTCTTGGCCGAGGTCAGGTTCAGTCAGTGTGACGGACCGGGCCGTGTCTGGGCACAGCTGAGGGTGTCCGCTCAGGGTGAATTGCTCGAATCCAGGGCTCCTTACAGCCCCCCTGACTGGTGACCTCTCCAAACAGGCCACAAACCAGTCCCACAGAGTGCTTCAGCTGCCTGCCTGAAGCCTCACGAGCAAAACCCCTCCGACACCCCAGCAATATCCGTGCCCCAGATGGCCCTGGGACTCATACACAGGTGGGGGGTCCTAGCACCCAATCCCACCTACCCCGAACAAGTTCTGTCCAGTTCCAAGAAACCAGCCACAGATCCCTGGTCAATTTACCCTCTGGACCTTACCCACAAATCACGTTGGGCCAATCCTTTAGAATATATATCTAAAGGTTTATTATTACAAGAAAGAAAAGCCTGAGTAAGGTTATTAAAGTACAGTACATTACATGCCTGCATCGAGGACTGGGAGATTCGGTGCTCTAGCAGATGTTGCAGCTGCTGGTTTAAAAGTTCTTGTTGCACATCCTAAGATCAGGATGGGTTCACAGGTCTTCCGGGCTCTTTGATCCCTGCAATGCTGCCTCTGGGATGAAGTGCTGAGCTGAGAACAAAATGGCATCGGCCGCATGGCCTCTTTATACCTCCTTCCTGGCCTCTTGTATGCAGCGAGTCACCTGGTCAGAGGCCAATCTCTATGTTCCCTGCTGGCTGCTCTCATGTGACAAACACCATTCTTTGGGTGTGTCTATAGCCCATTGAGAGCCATTGTTCCACAGGGCTTTGCTACTCAGCCTGTCCATAGCCATGCTTAACCACATTCAGAGAAATATTCAGCTTCCACACAGATTAGATTCCTACCTACACACACAGACATTATACACTCACATAAATAGCGCACATAAGATCAACAAACAATAAGCTCCCATTCAATACCCCACATGGCTCCCTTTATACCAATTTCTGGGGCCAACACCCCCACCTAGGGGTGCAGCAGCAATCTGGCTGCTTCCCTCTAATTCGGTAATGTGACAGTCAGGCAATGGATCTGTGGCTCATGCAGGAACCAGAGACAGGGAAGGGCAAATGATGTCACTCATCACTGAACTCATACCATCTGAGACTTTAACTGCTAGAATTGGTCACTCCTTCACAGCGGGCAGCCAGGGTGGCTGATGGATGCCCCAGGAATCAGAGCCAGGAAGGCAACAAGATTCAACTCTCAGTTCTCAGTCATACACTCGCTCAGGTACATTCACACACTCATAACTGGACTGATAAACCAGACTCTCCTTATTCATTAAGCATGAGAACATTCTTATTCCAAAAAAAAATTCAAACAATTACCTTTAGCTGGTTTTTCGGTTCTGGACTGACCTGGTTTCAAAAGTTCGGATCCAGAAATCCTGCCAGACCGGGAGCCTACAGTAATCCTCCACCGAGCCCCAAATAGGGATTTTAAAAGGTCCCTTACCTTCTTGTGTGGCGCCTGGGGTTCGGAGGGGAATGGCCTGCGGTATTCCCAGCCGAAGCGTGATGTGTGGATCTGAGTCATGGCACCAGAATTGTCACGGAATAAACAAGCAGTCTGATTTACAGATTCAGATCAGGCAGAAGCGTTTATTTACTGTGGCCACAGGAGAGCATGCACCAGAGTGTCAGAAGCTCTGCTTTTACGTACTCTGTCTAACAGAAATCTCAAAGTTTATATACCTTTGTAATTCCCATGAGCACATAATGGAGTTTAGCAGAAAACTAGAACCATATGTACTTAAGTGGTTACATCTGTTAGTTCTCGATGAGTACCTTTTTTCTTTTTTGCAAACCTTGCAGTTTTTGTCTGCAACTTAGCTCGCTCAGAAAGCTCGCTTCTGACGCAGCGCACATAGGCCCAGTCCGTTGACCAAACTTTCAAGCCTTGTATGGCCTGCGTCCACAGCCTGTATTTCCTTTGCTTTGTCTCTCCACCAGTTGTTTTTAAGGACGCTAATTCTTCATTAGACTTTGGCCTTGGCAAGCTTATCATGTTTCTTCTGCTGAGATGAGGAGTTGCTATTCCTAACTTGGAATGCTCTACGTTTAACATCAATTAGGTTCTGGATCTCCTTATTAGTATCAAACCAATCCTGGTTCCTTTGCTTGATGTATCCAAGGGTTTCACTACAGGTTTCCAGGACAGCAGTTTTCAGAAAGGACCATGCCTGGAGACAATCCTCTGGTGGATCCTGGTTACGTTGCTTGTTGCTAAGGCTTTGTTGGAAGACAATCCTAATCTCAGGATCTTTTAAACCCTCGGTGTTGATCTTCTTGTGGTGGTTTTTTTTGGGGGGGGTGAAAACATGCCTTGGTGCTAGTTTGAGCGACATAATGGAACATATTAGTCTAGTCCAGTCCAGCAGTCATCAGCGTTGATCATAGCTCAAGTAATGCGGACCTCAGTATGGTCCCAAGACTGGTCGAGGACAGAATCAAGCAGGTGCCAGTGTCCCAATTGTGGGTGTTGCCAGAAGGACTTGAAACGGTTCTTCTGCTGGAACAGTGTGCGTTATAACAAGACTCTGGTCAGCACAGAGTATAAGAAGGTGACCATTAGAGTTCACTTTTCCTGCACCTTCCCTCCCAATGATACTATTCTACAGGTGGTAGTCAGCACCTATTCTGGCATTGAAATCCCAGAGAAGTACAAGCTTATCCTCTCTAAGGACACCTCTGAGGATGCTATCGAGGTATGTGTAGAAGCATTCCTTAGTATCTTCCTCGGCTTATTAGATTGGTGTGTAAGAACTGACTACTGTTGCGAACTGGTTGTTAGCCAGCCTAAGACGTAGAGTCATTAGACGTGCGCTGACACCAGTAGGGTGTTCACTGAGGCTACATATTAGGCTATTCTTAATAGCAAAGCCAACACCATGCATGAGGTGCTTGTCTTCATGTTTACCTCTCCAAACAAAGATATAGCCACCACCGCTTTCTTTAATCTGACCCTCATTGGCTGGCTGGGTCTCACTCAAAGCACAACGTCAACATTGAACCTCCTCAGCTCTCAGGCAATGAGAGCTGTTCAGCGCTCAAGACAGTCAGATTTGGAACCTGGAATGTCAGGACACTGATGGACAGCGAGTCAAAGGCTGCATCTAGACTGGCATGATTTCGTGCAAATACTTTGAATGGAAAAATGTTTCCATTAAAAGTATTTGCACAAGAGAGCGTCTACACTGGCATGGATGCTTTTGCGCAAAAGACTGCTCTTGTGCAAAAGCATCCTTGCCAGTGTAGACGCTCTCTTGTGCAAGAAAGCTCCGATGGCCATTTTAGCCATTGGGCTTTCTTGAGCAAGACATTAACTTGCCTGTCTACACTGGCCCTCTTGCACAAGAATACTTGCGCAAGAGGGCTTATCCCTGAGCGGTAGCGTCAAAGTATTTACACAAGAACCACTGACTTTTGTACAGTACAAAGTCAGTGCTCTTGCGCAAATATTCGCAGCCAGTGTAGACAGGCGGCAAGATTTTGCGCAAAAGCACCTGCTTTTGCGCAAAATCTTGCCACTCTAGACACATCCAAAGTGTAAATGGTTTTTTCTTGTTGCCCCTGCACCAGGAAAGGTGTTCTTCTTGGCTGCAGTTACCAGGAAGGTTGGGATGAGACAGACTATATTTAGGGCAACTTTTCTAGCCCCTTCCCATTCGGGGTGAGCAGAGTGAATCCTAGATAGGGCTGCTCAGTCACAACTACAGCTGCCGGGGCAAACTTCTGCCTCATCCAAGTGTGCAACGACCATCTTGCAGCTGCTGCCTCCATACCAGGTTGTGACTAGAGGCTTCCGGCCATACAAGCCTGCCCTCATTGTCACTGGGGGTATGTCTACACTACAAAGTTAGTTTGAACTAAAACATTAGTTCGAACTAACTTTCATAGGCGCTACACTAGCGCTCCGTTAATTTGAATTTAATAACGGAGCGCTTAGTTTGAACTAGGAAAACCTCATTTACAAGGATTAAGCCTCATTTACAAGGATTAAGCCTAATTCGAACTAGGTAGTTCGAATTAAGGGGTGTGTAGCCCCTTAATTCAAACTAGTGGGAGGCTAGCCCTCCCCAGGTTTCCCTGGTGGCCACTCTGGCCAACACCAGGGAAACTCTTCTGGGCCCCCTCCCAGCCCCGGACCCCTTAAAGGGGCACTGACTGGCTACGGTGCCCGTGCCAGGTGCAAGCCTGCCAGCACCCAGCCAGCAGACCCTGCACCTGGCACAGCTCGAGCAACCCACCCGATGCCCCCCAGCCCTCCCCCTCTTCCTGAGAGGATGGAAGTATGGGTCAGATCAGATGGGACACAATCAAATGAAAAAGAGTGTAATGCATCAGGGAATGGCAGACAGATAAATAGTAACACATTTTTAAAGTGATTATACAATAATGCTAGAAGTCTAAATAATAAGATGGGTGAACTAGAGTGCCTCATATTAAAGGAGGATATTGATATAACAGGCATCACTGAAACTTGGTGGAATGAGGACAATCAATGGGACACAGTCATACCAGGGTACAAAATATATTGGAAGGACAGAACAGGTCGTGCTGGTGGGGGAGTGGCACTAGACATGTGCAGTGTAAGCCATAGGTAGGCCTGCAGGGGTTAAATTTGTACTCCTCTAGGCCAGCCTTGAGGACTGCTAGCGAAAACACCAGGTGTTCTTTATCAGATGGCCTTCACCAGCCAAAACTCCCCTTGCTTGCTAGCTGAGAACCTCATATGGGATAAATAACATGACCTCGGCTCGCAGCCCCATGGGAACATTGAGAGTGGCATTTGTGCCAACTTGCACGCAGTGGGTAAACAGCTCGGCTGCATCTAGACTGGCAAGCTTTTCCGCAAAAGCAAGTGCTTTTGTGCAAAAACTTGCCAGCTGTCTACACTGGCTGCTTGAATTTCCGCAAGAACACTGACGCTCTACTGTCCGAAATCAGTGCTTCTTGCGGAAATGCTTTGACGTTCCCATTCGGGCAAAAGCCCTTTTCCGGAAATGCTTTTGTGCAAAAGGGCCAGTGTAGACAGGCAGCTAAGACGTTTTGCACAAAAGCAGGTTAAACAGAAAAAAGCCCTATGGGCTCTCTGAGGCTCCGTAGCCAGGCTCAGCTTCCCGGACTTCCTGCTAATGCGAGCCTCCTTAAAGCAGACGCAGGCTGCTGAGGTCACCAGGCAGAGCCCTTATTCGGACCTCGGCTGAGGTCTTCCACACAGCCCCTGCGTCCTCAGCAGCCACCCCACAGCAGGATGGCAGCTCCAGGGGGGCACCAGCCACCCACACCCCCAGCACAGGAGGCCCCCAGGGGCCGCAAACAAAGGGCCCCATCCTGGTCCTCAGGGGAGCTGGACAGCCTGCTCGACCTCTGGCAGGAGGAGGAAGGCCTCCATGAGACCGGCTCCCGGTGCCAGAACGTTGACGGCTTCTGCCACATGGCCCAGGTGCTCGCCCAGCAGGGCCATCCAGCCCGGACCCTCGAGCAAGTCCGGGCTAAAGTCAAGGAGCTGCACCTGGGCTACGTGAGGGCCAGAAAGGGCCAGGGGGCAGGAGCAGACACCTGCCCCCGTTACGACCGGCTCCATGCCAGCCAGCCCCGCAGGCCCCGGACGTGCCCATTGACATCAGCGGGTGCACCCCCGTCACCAGGACCACCGAGTCGGGGGAAGGAGACGACAGCAGTGCGTCGGAGGATGAGGCCGGCACTGCCACCCTGCAGACACCTCCAGCAGCCCTGACGTCTCCCGCGCGTCCTCCGAGGCCGGGGAAGGATCCACCGGTGAGTCTTGCACTTTGCACTCACAAGGCCGGTGGGGGGGAGCCAGGTGCCGGGAGGGGGAGAGCATGTTATGGCATGGCCTTACCCCATGCCCCCGCCATCCTGCCCCTGCAATGCCCCCTCCTGCAATAGCCCCTCCTGCCCACCTCCCTGTGCAGCCTGCCCTGATGCAGCCTGCCCCCCATGTCCAGGTCCGCCCCCGCAGGAGTGGTCACAGGGGCCACCCCTCCTAGGAGTAGCCCCTCCCCCTCCCAGTTGAAGGTCTCCTCCCCCTCCCCCTTGTAAATAAAAATAGACAATTTTTCAGTTGATTGTGTTGGTTATTGTGTTACTCGAGGTAACTGTAAGAAATGATTTGAGATGCCAATTAGCCACCTAAATTTAAGAGGATTACAAAATGCGGACACCAAATTCTATATCACTGGTCGTTCCTTTAATTGGTCATTGGTTTGTGGTGCATAAATAAATACTGACAACTTAAGTAAAATTTAAACCACAACTATATTAACATAGATAACAAGCAAGAAAGGTTAAAAGACGCACACTAAAGATTATGTAACATAGTCTAGATGCAGGGGATGATTGTAGTGTTGCTGGCAGCCTCAGTCCTTTGGTCCTTCTGGCTGCTCCTCTCCCAAGGCCCAGGAGATCCCTCAAAGACTACTGGAATCAGGTACGCTGACTTGAGCCTTCCACACGAAACACGAATCCTCTTCCCTGTTCTTTGGGACAGGCGATGGTGGCCTAAACCCTAGCCTAAACTAAAAGGAAAAACCCTAACTGCGCCCGACGAATGTTCACGATGACGGCCGATGTGCTTGGAACCAACGCTGCATGACAAAGTGTCAGGTTTCTTCTATGCAGTACATTTACAACTGGGGGGGGTAAGGGGAGGGGGTGGGGAAGGGTAGGGGATGGGATGGGAGGGAGTCGTATGGGGAGATCCAGGCGACCCTACTATGGGGCTTGGGCGAACATGTCCACCAGGGCCTCCCTGATGCGCACCCCATCCTGGCACGCGGCAGCTGTGTGGGGCTGGTCGAACGTCTGTGCCTTGGCTGCCATCCATGGGGGGAGGAAGGCCTCCCCACTGCGCTCCACAATGTTGTGGAGCACACGCATGCGGCCAGTACCTCCGTTGCATTCTGCTCACCCATCTCGAGACGGGCGAGCAGACAACGGAAGTGGGCTTTTAAGCGTCCGAAGGCGCACTCCACTTGATTCTGGGCCTGGTTGAGGTGGTCGTTGAACCGGGCCCAGTTCTGGTCCGGCCACCCTGTGTAGGGCCGCATTAGCCAGGGCAGCAGGGGGTAGGCCATGTCCCCGATGGGCATAGGCACATCCCCAACAGTAAACTCCTGCTGGGGGAAGTAGGTGCCTGCCTCCAGTCTGCAAAACAGTCCGGAGTTGAGGAGGATTCGGGCATCGTGTGCCCTGCCGGACCAGGCCGCATAGACGTCCAAGCAGCAGCCCCAGTTGTCCACGAGGGCCTGGAGAACAATGGAGCAGTACCCCTTCCTGTTCGTGAAATGGGCTGCTCGATGCTCCGGGGCCCGGATGGGGATGTGGGTTGCATCCAGGGCTCCCCTGCAGTTGGGGAACCCGAGGGCAGCGAAGCTGGCCAGCGTAGCGTCCACGTCGCTCAGGTGGATCACTCTCGGGAGCAGGACGTCTTGATGGCGTGAACGACCTGCAGAAGGGTGCAGAGAAACACAAGGGAACACATCACATAAGGTAGGGGTGAGTGTGCGCTCCCTTGCCCCCCCGTGATTCCCTCTGTCCTCACGCGCACACATGCACGCGCACACACACCAGGGCCCCCTCGCCCCACGGCCCCCCCCCCCCCCACCAGCAGGCCTGTGCGAGGGAGGGACGGCCCAAAGCCCTGGGTGACCCAGCCTGGAGTCTTGGCTGCCCCTGAGCATGGAGTGCAGCACCCTCCACCCCACTCCTCATGCCCCCTGGGACTTATCTCCATGACGATCACACCGACAGTGGATCTTCCCTCCCCGAATTGCTGTGCCACCGATCAGTAGCTGTCCGGGGTGGCCAGCTTCCACAGCGCAATGGCGACCCTCTTGTTGACGGGGATGGGTGCCCGCAGCCAGGTGGTAGCTCTCTGGAGCACAGGGGCGAGCCAGGCACACAACTACAGGAACGTCCGCTTTCACATGCAGAAATTCCGGAGCCATTGCTGGTCGCCCCATTGCCCAAGGACCAGCCGGTCCCACCAGTCCGTACTGGTGTCCAGTCTCCACATGGTGGGGATGCCACAGGGACTCCATGGCCTCCCTGGTGAGGGAGTCCAAAGCGATCTGTGCCTCCTGGTCCTGGAACACGAGGGCACCAGCCTGGAGCACCAGCTGCAGGCACTCCAAAATGGCCGACTGCTGCCAGAGCAGGCACGTGGCCACCTCTGGCTCCATGGCAGACAAAGCAAGGCACAAGAAACCAAAACCAGGAAAAAGCACTAGGTGGCAAAAGGGTGGTGGCAAGAGGTCCTAAACCACGGAGCAGGAGACAAACGGCTGTCCGGCGAGACCCCTTTAAGCACGTGTCTGAATGGAGCTCCAGCCCCGCCCCTGGAAAGGTCTGGTGGCCTTTTGCCCTCTTCAAAATGGTTCTGGGTTTCTGCTTTTGCACAAAAGCGAGCTGCCAATCTAGACACACTTTTCCACAAAAGCGCATTGTTATAACAACTCCAGGACCAATCTAGATGCTCTTTTGCAGAAATACTTAACAGAAACTTTTCTGTTAAAAGTATTTCCAGAACATCATACCAGTCTAGACGCAGCCCTAAAGTATACGATCACTGGGATTCCCACCCCTCTGGGAGTCTCACCAGAGACCTAGAGCTTGGAGGGTGCCCTGGATCCCCCAGCTGGAGCCATGTCCACTGCAGCCTGGTGCGAGGTGACTAGAATGGGACTCCCCACAGACAGAAGGGGCGTAATCATTTCCAAGTGCCTGGTGCTCACTTATATGCATTGCTTTGCCTGTTTATTTTTTATTACTTTGCAGTAGCTGTGTAACCATTTTTTGCCCCCCTTTTTTCCTCCAGGGCGTAGAAGAAGCGGGAGCTGTGATCCATCTCCCGAAGGAGAGGGATGCAGGATTGAACAAAGGTGCCCTGAGCCCGGTGGTCCTCGAGGGCCCAGAGTTCCTCCTGCTTCTCCCAGGATGCCTTGCGGAGGGGCAGATTCTCGGGGTTGGATACCAGGCGCCTCAAGCTTCAAAACCTCCCACTCCAACTGCTCTATCACCGCGTCCCTCTGCCAGCTGGCGCCCCGGGAGTAGTCGCGGCAGAAGAGCCGGGCGTGCACCTTCCCCACGTCCCACCATCTCTGCACTGAGGGAAAGGCGGGCTGCTGCCCCCGCCAGGCCAGCCAGAATGCCCAGAAGGACCCCAGGAAGCCCACGTCCTCCAGCAGACTATTGTTGAAGTGCCAATAGGCCAGCCCTAGCCTCTCCACACTAAGGGTATGTCTCCACTAGCTCATTAGTTCAAGCTAGGTAGGGTAATGAGTGCAAGCGGAGTTGCAAATGAAGCCCGGGATTTAAATATCCCATGCTTCATTTGCATGTTCCCAGGTGCTGCCATTTCAAAATCGCCCTTAGTCTGAACTCCATGCCCACGGCTACTCCACAAGGAGTAACGGTAGTTCGAATTAGGCTCTTTAATTCAAACTACCTACTCCATGCCATGTGTAGCCGCGGGCACGGAGTTCAGACTAAGGGCGATTTTTAAAATGGCAGCACCCGGGATCACGCACATGAAGCCCGGGATATTTAAATCCCGGGCTTCATTTGCAACTCCGCTTGCACTCATGTCAGCCGACGGTCAGGGCAGTGTGTGTAGGTATGTCTAAGTCTTTGACTGCTGAGACACGAAGTCCTGTCGCAGCGGGCAGCCCAGAAGGCTGAAAGGAGCCCTGAAAGTTAACATCCGTGTCTTTACTGCTAGGACTGGGGTCCCGTCGCAGAGGGTGGCCAGCAGGCCAACAGATGCCTCGTTATATAGGAAGAGCTTTACACCTTAGATTTTAACTGCTAGAACACAAAGTTCCTTTGCAGCAGGCAGCCTGGGAAAGGCTGAAAAGGTGCCCCAACGGATCTTGTCACCTGGGAGTGACACAGATCCAAACGCCCAAGCTCTCCCTATGTCTGTCCCTTTGTGACCGGCTGAAGTTCTTTTAAGTTGTGCTTGGTTCTGTTACAGCAACTGAAGGAGTCAGGTTAAAGCTTAAACAGTTACAGGTTTACTAAAAGACTTATAAAAGCATATGGTTATAATGGCTATTGCTCTCAACTGTTAAATACAGATTTTAAAAATGGTTACAAAGAAAATAAAGATAGAAATAACGGTTCTGAGTGACAGCTTAGAATCATAGGACTGGAAGGGACCTCAAGAGGTCATCGAGTCCAGCCCCCCGCCCTCAAGGCAGGATCAAGCTCCGTCTACACCATCCCTGACAGATGTCTATCTAACCTGTTCTTAAATATCTCCAGAGAGGGAGATTCCACCACCTCCCTTGGCAATTTATTCCAATATTTGACCACCCTGACAGTTAGGAATTTTTTCCTAATGTCCAATCTAAACCTCACCTGCTGCACTCTAAGCCCATTACTCCTTGTCCTGTCCTCAGAAACCAAGAGGAACAAATTTTCACCTTCCTCCTTGTGACACTATTTTAGATATTTGAAAACCGCTATCATATCCCCCCTTAATCTTCTTTTTTCCAAACTAAACAAGCCCAGTTCATGAAGCCTGGCTTCATAGGTCATGTTCTCTAAACCTTTAATCACTCTTGTCGCTCTTCTCTGTACCCTTTCCAATTTCTCCATCTTTCTTGAAATGTGGCGCCCAGAACTGGACACAGTACTCCAGCTGAGGCCTAACTAGTGCAGAGTAGAGCAGCAGAATGACTTCACGAGTTTTGCTTACAACACACCTGTTGATACAACCTAGAATCATATTTGCTTTTTTTGCAACAGCATCACCCAGAGTGGCGCTACTGGAGCAACCCAGCAGCACCCCAGGTGCTCTGCCCCAAGCGTCCGCAAGTCAGCTGCTGCTGAAACTGACCAGCGCTGACTACAGGAAGCCCGAGGCAGAGTTGCTCTGCCCCGGGCTTCCTGGAATCAGCCGCTGATCAGTTTCAGCAGCAGCTGACTTGGGGTTCTTACATACAGAATCAACTTAAGTCAGAACTGGCGGTCAGTTTCAGCAGTAGCTGAAGCTGGACGCCAGTTCCGACTTACATACCAATTCAACTTGAGAACAAACCTACAGTCCCTATCTTGTACATAACCCGGGGACTGCCTGTACTAGAGATTTTTTTACTGGGCGAGAGATTCCTCCCCCCATGGATGGATGTGTGTTCGTATCAATAGGGGTTTGAGTCAAGGGCACTCCTTGGCAGCCTCTTGGTCAGCAATTGGCATATCTCTGTTTACAGCCATTCACCGTCACACAGCCTGGGCCTTCTGCTCTGTGTGCCCTGTATGCTCCAGGCAAGCAGGACTGGATGTTACAAGGGGGGTTCCTGTCTGGCTACAACTCATTACCCTACCTATCTCAAACTAACGAGCTAGTGGAGACACCCTTAGTAGGGAGAGGCTTTCATGGCCACTGTCAGGGGGTTCACACCCCTCAGTGCCCCCTGACTGTCCTCATATAGCCCCTCTCCGGGCAAGTTACAGTCTGTACAGGTTGCTCATCATAGGCATCAGGGTTGTCTCAACTGCCTGCTTACCTAGGCTGCATCAGGGTCTGCCTCCAAACCAGGGCTTTGCCTCCAGCCCCTAGCCAGGGGAAGTCTTGGCTGGCCCTCCTCCAGCTATTGCTGGCTATCCCCAGCTTGTCTTCCTCCAAGGAGCTCCTGCCACCTCTGCAGTCAACTCTCCACTAGCTCTCCCCCCCAGCAAACTGTGCTTCCCCTTTTATAGCTGACAGCTGGGCTCGCCTAGCCACCCGGGCTTCTCGGATCTCTGATAGCTGGGGCTAATTAGCCTACCCGCTTCAGCTGGGTTCTTCCAGCCACCCTCAGGCTCAAGGCCTGAGCCTTGGGCTTAAAGGCCCAGTGCAGGGCAGGCGCCCTGTCACAGCCACCAAATGGTGGACCATGAACAGGGCTGGCCGCATGATGGAGGAGTGGGCTAGTGCCAGATGGAATTGGGATAAATAGATATGGTCCAACTGGGAGTGGCTCCACCGACTGTCCCCCACCCAGACAAATGTGAAGGTGGTGGCATTGTCCTGGCGGTGGTCATGACAGATGTCCACCAGTGGTGGTTCACAATCTCCCTGAGGATGCCTGCTGCGGCCTGGCAGTTCTTGACTCCTGCACAGTCCTGGTCCTCGAGGGTCATGTTGATGTGGCAGCCCAGGACCAGGCATTCGTGAGGATCCAGGGTGCCAAGGAAGGCGGCTGCCTGCTGATAAAAGGTAATCCGGTCCAGGCCCACGTTCGGGGCATAGACGTTGACCAAGTTCAAAGTCAGCCCCTCCACGTGGGCCCGGATGTGCAGCAGGCAGCCAGCGACGACCTCCGTGACCCCCAGCACCTCAGGCCATAGGGCAGGAGAGAACAGGGTGACCACCCCAGCCACATGAGCGCTGAAGTGGCTGAAGTGCACCCCATCCCCCCACTCCTGCCACCAGCAAGCCTCAACGGCTGGAGTCGTGTGGGTCTCCTGCAGGAATAGCACCGAGTACCCTCCCCCGGAAGAAGGAGAGCACCCTACAGCCCTGGGTGTTTAATGTCCCTATTGTGGTGTACTTCATAGTGAGAGCTGGGGTGGATCCTTGCGGGCATGGTAATCATCGGCCTCCTGCAGGCCCTACAACAGACCGCTCCCTGACCCGAAGGTCAGGAGAGGATCACGAAATTTGCGGGTCCGGCAGTAGGCAGCGATGTCCTGCTGTTTGGTCCCTCTCCCCGCCTGCAGGAGGGCTCTCATGGCCCAGACGACTGAGTGAAAGTCCTCCCAGCACTGAAGGGTGAGCTGCACCTTGCCTTTGGCCCCACGGCTGTCTGCGAGGAACTGGCATAGCTCGGCCCCCAATGCCGAGGGGGTCGAGGTGGAGGGGTTCTCCTCTGGCTGGGCCCTGAGATGGACCTCGCGGGCCATGGAGATGGGCAAACAGGGTTCAGAGCCCCTGCACAGCACCAAAAGCTGCGGCGCCGTGCTGCCCGTCCCGTTCCCCAGCGAGGGATGGGGCGGAGGAGGGAACAGGGTAGCCCCTAGAGAAATGGTAATGGGAGACACAAAAACCACCCCCTGAGGGCCGCTCATAGATAGTGGGAATGAGACAGCCCCAATAGGGGTGGCAATGACAGTGGGATGGGGGGGGGGCGATGGAGGGGGAGCAGGCATTGTGGTGGGGATGGGAAGAGGGGTAGGATTGGGGCCGGATGATAGGTCGGGAACAGAGGTGGGGATGAGTGTAGCGGTGGGAGAGGGGTCAGGAGAGGGAGTGGACTTGGGGCTGGAGATGGGTTCATGTAGTGGGGTTTTATTTGAAAACATGGTAAGGTGGGCGAGAGGGACAACTGGACCCATGTCCAACTAGTCACAGGGGACAAATAATGACAAAAGGATCAAGGAGTGCGGGTCACTGGTTCAAAGTAAGGGAACCAAATGGGGACACCGAGCAGAGAACCCCGGACAGCGCCCAATGCTCCTCAAAGCTGTCGATGGACGCCGCCCAGAGGAACTCTGCCCCGATACGTGATACAAGGGAAGAACGGAAATAGGCCCCACAGTCGCAGAGAACCCCCTCGTCCAGCATCCTCCTCCTGGTATTGTAGATGGCAGCTTTCGCTAAGGCCAGGAGGAGGTTGACGAGGAGGTCTTGCGACTTTGTGGGGCCACGGATTGGGTGTGCATATATAAAAAGGTGAGGGGAAAAGTGCAGCTAGAACCTCAATAAGAGGTTCTGGAGGAGCTGAAATAGGGGCTGCAACCTGGCGCATTCGAGGTAGACGTGCGCCAGGTTCTCTCACACACCGCAGAAGGGGCAGGCATCCGGGATGGGGGTAAACCGCGCCAAGTACACGCCCGTGCTCACAGCTCCGTGGAGGAGCCGCCAACTGATGTCCCTGATGGGCCATGGAACTAGGGTGGAATATACGCTGGCCCATCGGGGTCCCCCACCCTCAACGGATCTTACATTGTCCCGCCACTTAGTATCAGGGCGGGACACGAGGGTGGGGAAATGCAGAGTATGGAGCACGAGCATATACAGATGTTCTCTAGGCGCGGTTCGAAAACAAACCGGCTGCAGCTCTTGCAGCCGGCTGGGGATCCACGGATGGGGAGGCTGGCGGTCCCGTGGAACAGAGGCCCAAGACGAAGGGATGGAGGCTTTTCAGGAAGGGAGGGGCGGGGCGTACATTCTCGCAGGGCTCTCTGTAGGAGGTCGAGAGCGGGCCGCGACAAAGCCGCCTTCACCTCCTGGAGTAGGCGCAGAGGGGTTCGGGGGGTGGAGAGCCCCATGCGCCGAGCAAGCGCTCGGGGATCCACCCAGTCCCCCCTGTCGTAGTCCAGGAGGTCTCCAACCTTGGTGGTTTCTGCCAGGATCAGCCTCCGGCGCACCGAGGGAGACTCCGCCACCTGCACGCACAAGGCTGGATTTTGGAGCAGGGGCTCCGCGAGGAGGTCTGCCCCCTCGGAGGCCACAACGGACCTGGTCGCCAAAAACAGCTTCCAGGTCTGGAGGAGGTCCTGGTAGAATTCCGGCAGCTCTGAGAGGTCTCGCGGAAGGCCCCTTGGGTGGATAAAAAAGAGCTGCCGGTCGTATCGGAGCCCTCGGAGGCGGCGGCGGAAGGCGCACGCCAAGGTGCCCCATGCCGGACTACCTGCACTGAAGAGGAGTCTCTGCAGGGCCTGGATGCGGAAGGTCCGGACCTGGCTACGCACACAGACCAGGCCCTGGCCCCCCTCCTCCAGGGGGAGGGACAGGACCCCTGCAGAGATGCAGTGCAGTCCTGGCCAAAAGAACTCCAGAGATGTCCTCTGGAGCTTGGCCAGGACCTCCTGGCCCGGGCCCAGGGTGTTGAGCCAGTGCCAGAGCATGGACAGGACCAGCTGATTTAGCACCAGCGCGCTCCCTCAAAGGGAGAAACACCGGAGCAGTCCTGTCCATCTCCACAGCCGCTCACCCACCCTGGCCTCCAAACCCCGCCAGTTTTCCGGCGGAGAAGGATGCGTGGCGGATAAATAAACGCCCAGATAGAGCAGCGGACCCGCGCTCCACCTGATGGCCTGAAGCGCGGGTGGGAGGGAGCCGGCCCGCCACCCGTCCCCGACCACCAGGCCAGAGCTCTTGACCCAGTTGACCTGGGCGGAGGAGGCTGCCGAGTAGACGGCTTGGCAAGCCTCCACCCGCGCCAGGTCGCCCGGGTCCTGGACCACGAGGAGCACGTCATCGGCGTACGCCGACAGGACCAGCCGCAGCTCCGGCTCCCGAAGCACCAACCCCGTCAACCTCCTACGGAGGAGACAGAGGAAGGGCTCGATCGCCAGAGCGTACAGCTGGCCCGACAACGGACACCCCTGACGTACCCCCCGCCCGAAGCTGACCGGCTCGGTCAGGGTCCAGTTGAGCCTGACCAAACACTCCGCGAGGGCGTACAGCACCCGGAGAAAACCCACAAACCGGGGCCCGAAGCCGAAGGCCTGCAGGGTGCCCAAGAGATACCCGTGGTCCATCCTGTCGAACGCCTTCTCCTGGTCCAGGGACAGGAGGGCGAACGACAAGCCGTCCCTACACCCAAGCTCCAAGAGATCCCGGACCAAATCCTAGTGATGAGGACTGGGCCGAGGACGTCCCAGAACACGCGGTAGAACTCCACGGTCAGCCCGTCCATGCCCGGGGTTTTATTATTGGGCATGAGACGGAGGGCTTCCGAGAACTCGGCCAGAGTGAGAGGTGTCTCCAGCCGGTCTCGGTCGCCCGCGCTGACCGTCTGGAGCTTGGTCCAGAGCACCCTGCAGGCGTCGGCTTTGGTCGGATCCGGGGAGAACAAACTGGCATAGAAGGCCCTGGCCCTTCCACGCATCTCCGCCGGATCCGTGAGGGGGGTGCCGTCCTCCGCCAAGAGGCAGGTGACGTGCTTTTTGGCCCCCCTCCTTTTCTCCAGGGCATAGAAGAAGCAGGAGCCGCGATCCATCTCCCGAAGGAGATGGATGTGAGATCGAAAGAAGGCACCCCAGGCCCAGAGCTCCTCCCTCTTCTCCCGGTACGCCTCACGGAGGGGTGGGTCCTCGGGGGCGGACGCCAGGCGCCCCTCAAGCTTCAAGACCTCCCGTTCCAGCTGCTTTATCGCCGCATCCCTCCGCCGGCTGGCGCCCCAGGAGTACTTGTAGCAGAAGAGCCGGGCGCGTACCTTCCCCACGTCCAACCATCGCCACGCCGAGGGAAAGGTGGGCCGCTGCCCCCTCCAGGCCTGCCAGAACTCCCGGAAGGATGCCACGAAGCCCACGTCCTCCAGCAGGCTATTGTTAAAGTGCCAATAGGCCGGCCCCAGCCTCTCCGAAGTCAGAGAGGCTTTCATGGCCACCAGATGGTGGTCCGTGAACAGGGCCGGCCAAATGCTGGAGGAGTGGGCCCGTGCCAGATGGAAACGGGAGAGGTAAATGCGATCCAACCGGGAGTGGCTCGACCGATCGTCCTCCACCCAGACGTAGGTGAAGGTGGTACTGTCGTCTGGGTGGTGGTCTCGCCAGACGTCCACCAGGGAGTGATGGTCCACGATCTCCCTGAGGACACCTGCTGTGGCCTGGCAGTTCGCGAGTCCTACACAGTCCCGGTCATCGAGGGTGGTGTTAAAGTCCCCGCCCAGGACCAGACACTCGTGAGGATCCAGAGTGCCGAGGAAGGTGGCTGCCTGCCGATAAAAGGTGACCTGGTCCGGACCCGCGTGCAGGGCATAGACATTGACCAGGTTCAACGTCAGCCCCTCCACACAGACCCGGTCATGCAGCAGGCGGCCGGGGACAACCTCGGCACTCCCCAGCACCTCGGGCTGTAGGGAAGGGGAGAACAGGGTGACCACCCTGTACGAGCGAATGCCGAGGTGGCTAAAATACACCCCATCCTCCCACTCCAGCTGCCAGCCAGCCTCGACGGCTGGAGTCGTGTGGGTCTCCTGCAGGAAAACCACCAAGTACCCCCCCTCCCGAAGGAAGGAGAGCACCCGGCTCCTGCAAAGACCCTCCCTACAGCCCTACAGCCCTTGGCGTTCTTGGCAGCGCTGGCCCCCCTCGGGATCTTTCGGAGGGGGACCTTCCCACCTTCCTCAGCGGAGGGGGGAAATTGAACATAACATAAGAACATAAGAACGGCCGTACTGGGTCAGACCAAAGGTCCATCTAGCCCAGTATCCTGTCTGCCGACAGTGGCCAGCACCAGGTGCCCTAGAGAGGGTGGACCAAAGACAATGATCAAGCGATTTGTCTCCTGCCATCCCTCTCCAGCCTCTGACAAACAGAGGCCAAGGACACCATTTTATCCCCTGGCTAATAGCCTTTTATGGACCTAACCTCCATGAAATGATCTAGCTTCTCTTTAAACTCTTACAGTCCTAGCCTTCACAGCCTCCTCTGGCAAGGAGTTCCACAGGTTGACTACATGCTGTGTGAAGAAGAACTTTCTTTTATTCGTTTTAAACCTGCTACCCATTGATTTCATTTGGTGTCCTCTAGTTCTTCTATTTAGGGAACTAATACATAACTTTTCTTTATGCACCCTCTCCACACCACTCATGATTTTATAGACCTCTATCATATCCCCCCTCAGTCTCCTCTTCTCTAAACTGAAAAGTCCCAGTTGCTTTAGCCTCTCTTCATACGGGACCCGTTCCAAACCCCTAATCATTTTAGTTGCCCTTTTCTGAACCCTTTCCAAGGCCAAAATATCTTTTTTGAGGTGAGGAGACCACATCTGTACACAGTGTTCAAGATGTGGGCGTACCATAGTTTTATACAGGGGCAGTAAGATATTCTGGGTCTTATTTTCTAAACCCCTCTTCCCTACACCATCGTCTCATCCACGCATTGAGACTCTGAAGCTCTGCCTGCCTACCTGGCCCTGCGCGTGGAACTGGAAGCATTTTCGAAAATGCCACCATAGAGGTCCTGGATTTCAGTCTCTTTCCTAGCAGCCTAAATTTGGCCTCCAGGACATCTCTCCTACCCTTCCCTATGTCATTGGTACCTACATGTACCATGACCACCGGCTCCTCCCCAGCACTACACATAAGTCTGTCTAGATGCCTCGAGAGATCTGCAACCTTCGCACCAGGCAGGCAAGTCACCATACGGTTCTCCCGGTCATCACAAACCCAACTATCTATGTTTCTAACGATCGAATCACCCACTACTAACACCTGCCTCTTCCTAACTGGCATTCCCTCCCCCTCAGAGGTATCCTCAATGCGAGAGGATACCGCAACATCCTCTGGGAGGAGGGTCCCAACTACGGGATGGTTTCCCTCTGCTCCCATTGAATGCTCTGTTCCCTTGAGACTTTCATCCTCCTTAAGAGCACTGGGGCTCTCAGCCTGGAGGTGGGACAGTACTACAGTGTCCTGGAAAGTCTCATCAACATAGCTCTCTACCGCCCTTAGCTCCTCCAGTTCAGCCACCCTGTCCTCCAAAGCCCGAACTCGGTCTCTGAGGGCCAGGAGCTCCTTGCAACGTGTGCACACATATGCCACCCGCCCACAGGGCAGGTAATCATACATGTTACACTCGACGCAATAAACAGGATAGCCCCCACTCTGCTGCTGGGCTTCTGTCTGCATTTTTCTAATGAATAAGTTTAAGTGTAAACTGGGATTCTCTTTAAACCTCTGGAATATGGATTTTAAGAGTTATGTTTTTAAAAAGGTCCGAAGTCACTAGTGCCCTCTAACCTCCCCCTCTAAACTCCCTCTCCAAACTCTCCTGTTACGGCGGGCTCTGCGCTTCCCCCGGGACGAGCATCCAGCCCTCCGAGATGGAGGTGGAGGGCTGGTCAGCAGGGGCAAGGCCAGGGGGCGCAGTTGTTCTTCGGGGGGGTCGTTGAGGCAGGGGAGGGAAAGGGGAGGGCGGGGAAACCTCCATCTGGGGGGGGCCCTCTCCCTCACCCGGCAGCAATTGCGCCACCCTCCCCTCCTCGGGCCCCGTAGAGACGGATGAAGTAGAGGCGGGGCCCGCCTGCTTGCTTGGGCATGCCAGAGGGGACACCTCCGGCTCCCGAGCAGAGCCGTCGGTTGGAGGAGGAGCAGCCGCGGAGGCCAGACTACCAGGGGGACCGGCGATGTTGGGGTTGACACCCTCCCGGGCCCCGGGGGACCCAGACGCCTCCCCCGACCGGGCCAAGGGACAGTCCCTCCGAACGTGCCCCATCGCCCGGCAGAGGAAGCACCAGACCTCACCCGTTGAGTAGTGGACCCGGTAGAGGGCCCCCTGGGAGGGCACCATAAAGGACCCCTCTAGTGCCACCCCACCACGCGCCGCCGGCAGCAGCTGCAGCTGTACCTGCTGGTGGAAGGACAAGATGTGGTGGAGGGCGGGGTCCTTACAGCCCAGCGGGAGAGGGCTGATAGTTCAAATAGGCATCTCCAAGGTGGAGAGGGCAGGCAGCAGGGCAGCATTAGGGAGGAAGGGCGGGACGGAGGTGAGGACCACCCGTACGCCCAGGTTCTCCAGTGGTTCGAGGGGCACGTGCACGCCCCCCACCGCCAGGCCCCTCTCCACCGCCTCCTGGGCCGAGGCCCCCACCACCCTTGCCAACACCCGCACGAACTTTTCGACGTGGGGCGAGGCGGCGACCAGGAGGCAACGGACTCCATGCCTCCTGGTCATGGTGGGAAAGGGGCCTTGGCCACCAGGGATGGAGCTGGAGGCGGCGGTCGGGGCTGATGACGCGGCGGCATGCTGGGGGGGTGGCAGCGGCCACCTGGGCGTATGCTCTGGGGGCCGGAGGTGGATCACCCCCAGAGCCGGTGGGGGGAACAGCAGGGGAGGGAGGGGCTGCGGCAGATGGCTGGGCTGCAGTGGGCAGGGCGGCCTCGGCCGCAGGAGTTACAGCTTTCCGGGCCGGGCCTTTGCCCTCCTTCCCCCCTTGGCCTTTTTTTCCAGCTGAGGTAGAGGGTCCACCCGTATCAGGGGGGACATCGGCCGTGGCAGGCATGGGACCCGGGTTATGGGTCGGGAGGTCAGCAGCAGCGATTGGTGGGGTCAGTGGCAACGGGGGACCTTTGGGACCCATGAGGTCAAGGGAGGGGGCCGGGACCTTCTCCGTCATAGTGGAGGGGGGCAAGCGCTGGGGGAGGTGGGAATTGTGGGGAGGGGGTAGGGGAACTCCTCCCCGCCTTTCAGTCGGCAGGGGAGGAGTGGGAACCAGTAAGGGAAACTGGGGAAGGCGGAACATCCGCTCCTCTTGGGTGGGATAAAGGCGGGGGGGGGTGTGCTCAATTGGAAGGGAAGGGTCGAGGAGAGATGCCAGCCACTTCTCCCCACTAAGATGGAAGCTGGGGAGGAGGGCTTTAAACTTGTGGGGAGTGGGGGGACCAGGAAGCGTGGGGTGGCAGCCGCTACTCCTCGCCGGCTGTAGGCGAAGGAGGAGGGCGCAAAGCAAGGGGCGGGGGGGGGGGGGGGAGGGGAAGGGAAGGGTGAGAGACAACCACCCCCTCCCGCCGAGTTATTGGCAGGGAGGGAGGGCGCTGACAGAGGGTGGGCACTTGTGGGGAAACTGAAAAAGGGACTAGCAGCCACTCCTCCCTGTAAAGATACTGTGTGGGAGGGGGCACTAGAGGGAATGGTAAGGACGCAAAGGTGGGGGGGGGAAGCAGCCGCTCCCTCCCACTTGACTATTTGCGGGGAGGGAGGGCACTGACAGGGATAGGGCACAAGCAGGGGAACCGAGAGGGTTTGAGGCCAGCAACCACTCCTCCCCGCAAGGCTGGGAGCAGAGGAGGAGGGTGCTGGCAGGGCACACAGGGGGTTGGGTAACAGGTGCAGGACAGGGGCCGGCTCCTCCGGCTGCACTGGGATACAAAGGGGGGCTATGGGGCCATCAGGTGTGTGTGTGTGTGTGCAATGTGCATTGGGGCTAACTAAAAAGGAGGGGGAAGGAAGGGGTGCAAGTGCTCGGGGCAGGGACCGGAGTTCTGGGTGGGGCCAGAGGACTACTGGGAGGCTGGGGTCGGGTACTGGGTAAGCAAGGTGGGACAGGGCAAAGCTAGGGCTGGGAAGTAGGACACAAACTGTGGTAAGCTAGAGGCGGGCGGGGCAGGTGAAACAAACTGAGGCTGGGTGGGGCTAGTCAACAAACTGAGGGAAGGAGGGCAGGAGCGAGGGGAAGACAGGACTGGCTAGCGGGGCGGAATGGGCAAGGCTTCTGCAGTGGGGGCAGGGCAGGGAGAAAAGGGGTGAAAGGCCCCCCAACCAAACACTGCTGGGGGGGGGGGTCGGGTCCAAAGGGAGGGGGGTGGGAGCACACCCAGGAGCGCTTGTGGGAGGCTCAGTCCTCGCCCGCTGCTGCAGCAGAGCAGTCCCAGCTGGCAAAAGGGCGAGGTTGGTAGCTTGCCCCACTGAGGGGCGAGTCCAGGTGATACAAGGTTGGTGGAGGGGGTTGTGGGGGTGGTGGTATGGGGGGGGGCAGCTGGACTGGGGGAAGGGCTCTGCACCTCTCCCCCAGCCCCCCCCTTGGTGTCTCTGTCCACCACCACCCCGAGAGCAGATGAAAGGCTCAGTTCCAACAAACAACCCCCCTCCACAGTCCAACTAGCGGTCCTCCTCTCCCTCAGCGGGGTGCAGGTGGTAAGGCAGCAGCAGCGGGCGGGTAGCAGCCCGGTGGGGAAGGCCTCCAGATGGTGGGTGCTGGTGGGGTCCTCCTCCTCTGGGGCAGAGGAGGGGAGAGGGGGGAACAGCCAGCAGGCCCCCCCCCACTCAGGCAACAGGAGCAGCTGGTGGCAATGGTAAGTGGCAGCAGCAGCATTGTCCAGGGGAGCAGCCCAGCAGCTTGAGGCCTCCACAGGCAGATGGTGAGTGGCTGGGGAGGGCTCCAGCTGGTACAAGAACAGGGGGGTGGGAAGAGGAGGAAGAGAGCAGCAGCTGCACCCTTCTCCTCCTCCTTTTCTGGAGTGGGGCACTGGAGGGGATGGCCACTGAGCCAGAGGAGGAACCCATCCATGAGCCCTCTTGGGCAGAGTCTGGCCCCACCCACTCACCTGACCAGAAGTCAGGAGGTGAGGCCAGGACTATAAGAACCCAGCCCAGGTGCTCAGTTATGCCCTAGCCACCAGAGAAACCAGATGCCTGTTCTCTACGCCCAAGCTTGGAGGTGGAGGACTGGTCTGGACTCCTGGGACCCCTGTTGGAGTTGTTGAGCTCAGAGAGGAGAGGAGAGATACGATACGATACGATACCCTCTTCATACACATATAAATCTACTTGGATCAACCTTGCTGATTGTTATTTTCTGGATGCCAGGTAGATGCTGCTGCACATTCTTTCTAGCATACACATGGCAAGTAGGAGTATGTCTACACTACAGCGCTAATTCGAACTAACTTAGTTCGAATTAGTTAATTCAAACTAAGCTAATTCAAACTAACGGATCCAGACTAAAAAACTATTTTGAATTAGCGTTTTGCTAATTCGAACTAGCATGTCCACACAGAGTGGACCCTGAACCGGGGTTAAGGATGGCCGGAAGCAGTGCCGGCAGGGCATCAGATTAGGAGTTAGAGCGTGGAGCTGCTGTCTCAGGCTAGGCGAGGGCTGTGCTTAAAGGGACCCGACCCCCACCCTGGACAGACAATTCTCAGGGGTGCCCCGCTTGCAAAGCAGTCCTGGCTTGGATTGCCCGGAGTACCCACACTGGGCACATCACACCACTCGGCCATCAGCCCGGCTGCACTTGCCGCAGGCTGCCATCTGGGGAGAGGGGACAATTGGGGGGATGCAGGAGAGCTTCCGCCCCCAGAAGCCCACAGAGCCAGCCCAGTCCTCCCCATCAGTGGCTCGTACCCCATTCCTCCCTCACCTCCTTCCACTTACCCTTCCCTAGCCCCCCTTCCTGATGTACAAAATAAAGATAACATTTCTTCCAACATTGACTCTGTCTTTATTGAACAAAACTGGGGGAGACTGGGAAAAGGAGGTGGGAGAGGGGAAGAGAGAGGGTGGGAGAGGAGAGGGCAACTACAATGATCAGGGGTTGGGAACAGGTCCCATATGAAGAGAGGCTAAAGAGACTGGGACTTTTCAGCTTAGAAAAGAGGAGATGGAGGGGGGATATGATAGAGGTCTATAAAAGCACGAGTGGGGTGGAGAGGGTGCATACAGAAAAGTTCTTCATTAGTTCCCATAATAGAAGGACTAGAGGATACCAAAGGAAAGGAATGGGTAGCAGGCTTCAAACTAGTAACAGAAAGTTGTTCTTCACAAAGCAAAGAGTCAACCTGTGGAACTCCTTGCTGCAGGAGGCTGTGAAGGCTACAACTAGAACAGAGTTTAAAGGGAAGTGAGATCAAGTCATGGAGGTTGGGTCCATGGAGTAGTCTTAGCCAGGGGGTAGGAGTGGTGTCCCTGCCCAAAGTTTGTGGAAGGCTGGAGAGGGATGGCACGAGACAAATGGCTTGGTCACTGTCTTCGGTCCATCCCCTCCAGGGTCCCTAGGGTTGGCCGCTGTCGGCAGACAGGCTACTGGGCTAGATGGACCTTTGGTCTGACCCAGTACGGCCATTGTAAGCTCAGGGCTCAGGGTCGGGGGTCTCAGTGGACCACCTTGATTTTCATGCACACCTGCTCCTGGGTGGCCAGGCTGGCAGCTCTCCTGCCCTAGATGGCCACTTTCCTGTGCCTAGTGCGGAGATCGTGGATGAGGTCCACGATGTCCGCACTAGCCCAGGCAGGTGCCCACCTCTTGCGGTCCCGGGCAAGCTCCCGGGAGCCGCCAGCCTGGTCCCGGGAAGAGGTGGAGGGCTGGGGGGCATCGGGTGGCTGGCTCGATCCGTGCCAGGTGCAGGGTCTTCTGGTTGGGTGCTGGCAGGCTTGCACCTGGCACGGGCACCGTAGCCAGCCCGTGCCCCTTTAAGGGCTCCGGGGCCGGGAGGGGGGCATAGAGTTTCCCTGGTGTTGGCCAGAGTGGCCACCAGGGAAAGCTGGGGAGGGCTAGCCTCCCACTAGTTTGAATTAAGGGGCTACACAGCCCTTAATTCGAACTAGCTAGTTCGAACTAGGCTTAATCCTCGTAAAATGAGGTTTACCTAGTTCGAACTAAGCGCTCCGCTAGTTCAAATTAAATTCGAACTAGCGGAGCACTAGTGTAGCGCCTATTAAAGTTAGTTCGAACTAATGTCCGTTAGTTCGAACTAACTTTGTAGTGTAGACATACCCCAAGTTATTAGCGCACAAATAAACATACAAACATTGTCCTTTATATATTAGATACGTCAATTCATTGCCATGGGCCTTTTGTGGTATCTATCATATGCTGTGTCCAACCCAATTACTCAGCTTGGCCTGAACTGGTTATTCCAGAACTTTCCATGTAATGATGCATCTGCAGGGTCTGAGGGTATTTTTCCTTCCATCACCCATTTTTGCTATCTGGGTGAAAGGTCCCAGACATAAGTTCCCCTTTTCAGCCCAGGGAAGCATGAATAAGCCATGACCTGTGTCTGGGTGTCCAAGCCTGGTCTCAACTATGGAAATTTGCTAACCTTAGCTTCAGCTGATCTTGCAAATGGCCTGTTATGACCTTTTATAGATGTCTTGTGTTACAGCTCTTAACTATTACCTTTATACTAAATCTACCCATTAATATATTTGGGTATGTCTACACTACAAACTTAATTCGAACTAACAGACGTTAGTTCGAATTAACTTTGATAGGCGCTACACTAGCGCTCCGCTAGTTCGAACTTAATTTGAACTAGCGGAGCGCTTAATTCGAACTAGGTAAACCTCATTCTACGAGGACTAATGCCTAGTTCAAATTAAGGGCTGTGTAGCCCCTTAATTCAAACTAGTGGGAGGCTAGCCCTCCCCAGCTTTCCCTGGTGGCCACTCTGGCCAACACCAGGGAAACTCTTCTGCCCCCATCCCGGCCCTGGAGCCCTTAAAGGGGCACGGGCTGGCTACCGTGCCCGTGCCAGGTGCAAGCCTGCCAGCACCCAGCCAGCAGACCCTGCACCTGGCATGGCACGAACCAGCTACCCGCTGCCACCCAGCCCTCCGCCTCTTCCCGGGACCAGGCTGGCGGCTCCCAGGAGCCTGCCCGGGGCCGCACGAGGCGGGCACCCGCCTGGTCTAGTGCGGACATCGTGGACCTCGTCCACGACCTCCGCACTAGGCACAGGAAAGTGGCCATCTAGGGCAGGAGAGCTGCCAGCCTGGCCACCCAGGAGCAGGTTTGCATGAAAATCAAGGTGGTCCACTGAGACCCCCGAGCCCTGAGCTTAGAACGGCTGTACTGGGTCAGACCAAAGGTCCATCTAGCCCAGTAGCCTGTCTGCCGACAGCGGCCAACACCAGCTATCCCGGAGAGGATGGACCGAAGACAATGACCAAGCCATTTGTCTCGTGCCATCCATCTCCAGCCTTCCACAGACAGAGGCCAGGGACACCATTTCTACCCCCTGGCTAATACCACTCCATGGACCCAACCTCCATGACTTTATCTCACTTCTCTTTAAACTCTGTTCTAGTTGTAGCCTTCACAGCCTCCTGCAGCAAGGAGTTCCACAGGTTGACTATTTGCTTTGTGAAGAACAACTTTCTGTTATTAGTTTGAAGCCTGCTACCCATTCCTTTCCTTTGGTGTCCTCTAGTCCTTCTATTATGGGAACTAATGAAGAACTTTTCTGTATGCACCCTCTCCACCCCACTCATGCTTTTATAGACCTCTATCATATCCCCTCTCAGTCTCCTCTTTTCTAAGCTGAGAAGTCCCAGTCTCTTTAGCCTCTCTTCATCTGGGACCTGTTCCCAACCCCTGATCATTTTAGTTGCCCTCCCCTCTCCCAGCCTCTCTCTTCCCCTCTCCCACCTCCTTTTCCCAGTCTCCCCGAGTTTTGTTCAATAAAGAGAGTTTCTATTTTTGAACACACGTGTCCTTTATTTTGTACATCAGGAAGGGGGGCTAGGGAGGGTGTGACAGACCGGGCCGTGTCTGGGCACAGCTGAGGGCGCCCGCTCAGGGCGAATTGCTCAAATCTGGGGCTCCTTACAGTCCCCAGACTGGTGACCTCTCCACACAGGCCACAAACCAGTCCCACAGAGCGCTTCAGCAACCTGCCTGAAGCCTCCCAAGCAAAACCCCTCCGACACCCCAGCAATATCCGTGCCCCAGATGGCCCCGGGCCTATACACAGGTGGGGGGTCCTAGCACCCAATCCCACCTACCCCGAACAAGTTCTGTCTGGTTCCAAGAAACCAGCCACAGATCCCTGGTCAATTTACCCTCTGGACCTTACCCACAAATCACGCTGGGCCAATCCTTTAGAATCTATATCTAAAGGTTTATTATTACAATAAAGAAAAGCATGAGAGTAAGGTTGTTAAAGGATAGTACGTTACATGCACCGAATCTCCCAGTTCTCGATGCAGGCTCTAGCAGAGATGTTACAGCTGCTGGTTTAAAAGTTCTTGTTGCACATCCTAGCATCAGGATGGGTTCACAGGTCTTCCGGGCTCTTCGATCCCTGCAATGCTGCCTCTGGGATGAAGTGCTGAGCTGAGAACAAAATGGCATCGACCACATGGCCTCTTTATACCTCCTTCCTGGCCTCTTCTGGTATGCAGCAGGTCACCTGGTCCTCAGCCTCTCTGTGTTCCCTGCTGGCTGCTCTCAGGTGACAGCCCCCATTCTTTGGGTGTGTCCTTGGCCCATTGAGAGCCATTGTTCCACAGGTAATTAGCATGTCCACAGGCTCCACAGGCTCGGCCCTGCCCAATGCTTAACCACATGCAGGGAAATCTTCAGTGTCCATACAAGTACATGCTAATAATTGCACACACAGACATTATACAAACACATGAACAGCGTACATAGGATTATCAGATAATAAGCTTCTATTCAATACCTCACATGGCTCCCTTCTATACCATTTTTGGGGCCAACACCCCCACCTATGGGTGCATCAGTGATCTGGCTGCTCCCCTCAAGATCCAGCAACGTGACAGAGGGGTAAGTGGAAGGAGGTGAGGGAGGAATGGGGTACGAGCCCCCGATGGGGAGGACTGGGCTGGCTCTGCGGGCTCCTCAGGGTGGAAGATCTCCTGAAGCCCCTTGATTGACCCCCCCTCTGGATGGCAGCCTGCGGCAAGTGCAGCCGGGCTGATGGCCGAGTGCTGTGATGTGCCGAGTGTGGGCACTCAGGGCACTCCAAGCCAGGACTGCTTTGCAAGCGGGGAACCCCTGAGAACTGTCTATCCGGGGTGGGGGTCGGGTCCCTTTAAGCACTGCCCTCGGCTAGCCTGAGACAGCAGCTCCACGCTCTAAGTCCTAATCTGATGCCCTGCCGGCACTGCTTCCGGCCAGCCTTAACCTCGGTTCAGGGTCCACTCAGTGTGGACATGCTAGTTCGAATTAGCAAAACGCTAATTCGAACTAGTTTTGAAGTCTAGATGCGCTAATTCGAATTAGCTTAGTTCGAATTAATAACTACTCTCTGAGTACGGTTATCCAGCCAGTTATGCACCCACCTTATAGTAGCCCCATCTAAGTTGTATTTCCTAGTTTATTGATATGAGGATCATGCGAGACCGTATCAAATACTTTACTAAAGTCTAGGTTTACCACGTCCACTGCTTCTCCCTTAGCCACAAGACTCGTTATCCTATCAAAGAAAGCTATCAGATTGGTTTGACATGATTTGTTCTTTACAAATCCATGCTGGCTGTTCCCTATCACCTTATTTTCTTCCAGATGTTTGTAGATGAATTCCTTATTACTTGCTGCATTATCTTCCCTGGCACAGAAGTTAAACTGACTGGTCTGTATTTTCCTGGGTTGTTCTTGTTTCCCTTTTTATAGATTGACACTAGATTTGCCCCTTTTCAGTCTTCTGGAATCTCTCCCAACTTCCATGATTTTTCAAAGGTGATAGCTAAAGGCTCAGATACCTCTTAATCCTAGCCCTAATCTCTGAGCCAACACCAAAGTCTTGGTTCTGATGATGGCGATTTGCTTGGAGCAAGGCCATCTGTTGCCTAGACAGTGGGTACTTTTCTGCAGGGGCGTGGACGTCCCAATGGAGCCTCACTACCCCCACAGCCTGGGGACAAGCAGGGATAGGAAGGTGCAGGCCAGGCCAAGAGCCTGCAGGTAGGAGTGGGGACGTGGTGGCTTGGCTTCCTACTGTGTCCAGCACACGCCGGGTCCAGCGGTGGTGGAGTCTTGTAGAGAGAGAACTTCTATCCCTGCCCATGGGAGGAGAGGGGGAGGGTGATGGGAGGTGTGTGTGAGTGGCAGATGCCGCTTGCCAGTGAGTGCTACTGGAGTCCCCACCTCTTCCTCCCCCTGGCAGGTTCCCTTGCAGGGGATCGGGCTCCTCCACCTCACCATACTTGACTGGGAGCGGATGCTGCCCGAGAGTGTGGGTATGACCCTGTGTGGCATTGCTGTGTGTTTCCAAGACCCCAGCCTCCTTAGTGGTGGCTTGTCGTGGGAAGGTGTCCCACCACGGAGTCTGGAGTAAGGTAAGCTTCTCCAGGAACCTTGTGAGAAGGAGCAAGGGGTTCTTGTGTGAAAGCGTCATGGGCTGAGTGCTCCAAACTGGCGCTCCACGTGCACAGGCTGTTGTGTGACTCCCAGGCTGAGAAGGCCCCGGGTGTGGCTAGGGAAAGTGATGGAAAACACCTGACCTACTCCTCCTCCTCCTCCTCCACAGCCCCACCCCCATGGAGGCTGACAACAGGCATGTCCTGTCTGGAGTCAACGATGAGGAGGGGGAGGTGACCGGCCCCCCTCCCAGGATGGCATACAGCTGCTTGTAGTAGTGGCAGGTGTGAGGTGCCACCCCACAGCAGGAACTTTGTTCCCTGGCCTTTGTGTAGCCCTGATGCAGTTCTTTAATTTTTATCCACACCTGGCCATGGGTGCAGCTGTGCTCCTTCTGGGCCAGGCTGGTGACCATCTGGCCGTACACATCAGCATTGCAGTGTCTGGAGTGGAGATCCTGAATATTGGTCTCCTCCCCTCAGACCTTGATGAGATCCAGGATCGCCCCAACAGTTCAGGCTGATGCTCTTTTGCCCCTGGGAGGGGCTTCTGAGGTGGCTACCGAAATGCTGACAGCTGTGGAGGGCTCGAAGGGAGCACTGGGGTCAGGCATGGCTCCACAAAAGGAGGCTGCTGTGTGGCACAGGGCTAGCAGGGCTCTCCTGGTGCCACAAGCCCTTTCCCTTGTGCCCGCAGCTTTAAACCCTGCAGGAGAAGGGAAACTGTAGAGTTTTCAGGGGTGTGGCCAGTGTGGTCACAAGTGCAGCTGAGAGAGACTTTGGAGGCCACTTTTTTTGAAATAACAGCTGAGCATCCACACTAACACCATTTCAAAATAACCATTTCAAAATAGGCATTGTTCCTCCTGAAAAGTAGGGGTTATTATTTTGAAATAACAAGAATGTTATTTTGAAATATCAGGCTTGGTAGTGTGGATGTTTGCCTTATTTCAAAATATCACCCCAGTGTAGATGTGCCCATGGCGTGCTCTATGTTGTGTGTCAGTGGGTGTGCATCTCACACCAGACCCACTCAGACAAACCACCAGGTTTTATTCTGTAAAGAACATAGAACAGGATCACAGTTCAGCAGCTGCTCCTCTCTGCCTGCTGCTTCCAGCTCAGTCCCTGCTGAAACCCTGCTGGGGGCAGAGGGCACACCCTGGCAGGAACCAGGAAGTTCTCCCAACATGCCACAGTTTGTAGTCCACAACTTGTAGTTCCCAGGGCTGCTGCTGAAACATACTGGACCTTGAGCTACAGTTTTAAAAATGTGCAAATGCAAGCCATCAAGGGTGTTTCCCTCAAGGTCTGGGTGATCACCTGTAAACAGCTTCTTTTCTCTGTTGAGTCTAAGTAGGGGCTGGTCTTAGGAAATCATGTGCCCACCCCAACTGGTAGGGCCTGACCAGGTAATTTTCCACAGAAGGGTGCAATGTAGAGAGCGAATTCCTGCCTAAAAGGAAGGCTATTTAAGATGAAAAGTTTTCAGGCCCTTGGTCTTTGGCTGGCATGACACTCCGAAGAGAATCAACCAGGGACCCCAAGGAAAAAAGATCTTCCCTGGCTTGGAGTTTTAGCTGAAATATGAACAGTTTTAGGGTAAGTTTGTGATAAGATTTAATGTGTTACAACTAGCTGAGCATATTCTATTATTTTAAATTTATAATTTACTTTGTTCTGTTTTCACTTGCAACTAGGGTTGCCAGGTGTCTGGTATTTTTGCCTCCTGTCCAGTAAAAAAAAATTCAGAAAATACCGGACACCTAAAATGTCCTGTATTTTCTGATTTTTTTCCCAGCCAGGAGGTGAAAATACTGGACACCTGGCAACCCTACGACACACTCAGCAACTGGGCCCAACCTCTGGGCCCCGGCCCGGCCCCTGAACCCAGAGCCCCTGCTTACCTGGTTCCGCAGGGAAGCGCCCTTCTGGCTTGACCAAGAAAACAAGATGACCACCGTCAAAAAACCTAAAGACCTGAGCAAGGGGAAGCAATGACTTCCCTGGGTCTTAGTGCTCAACCTTCCTCTTCCTAGCCCTATTCTGTTGCTGCACGCAAAGGGGCCATGCTGTTTTATTTTACTTTTTTTTTTTTGCTTAATAACTCTTGGGGTCTTCCCCCTTTTTTTCCCCTTCCACAGAATTTTTTCCCCAGTGTTTTTTTTTTTTTTTGGGGGGGGGGGTGTCTGTATTTTTGTTGAAACCATCTGGCAACCCTACTTGCAACCACTTAAATCCTACTGCTTGTACTTAATATAATCACTTTTACTTACTATCAAGCTGTAGCCAGACAGGAACCCCCCTTGTAACATCCATTTTTGCTTGCCTGGCGCATGCAGGGCACACAGAGCAGAAGGCCCAGGCTGCTGTGACCGTGAATGGCTGTAAACAGAGATACGCCAATTGCTGACCAAGAGGCTGCCAAGGAGTGTCCTTGACTTAACCCATATTGATACGAACACACAGCCGTCCGCGGGGGGAGGAATCTCTCGCCCAGTAAAAAAAATGTCTAGTACTCACAATTTAGTTATCTCTCTTGCAAGTGTAAATTAACTTGAAACTTGCTTGTAAGAACTGGCGCCACAAAACGGACCAGTACAATTTGGCCTCTTAGATAAGAAAGAGGATACGGGCCCCCAGGGGTATAAAGATGGGTCCAGCAGCACATTTTCTCTGAGTGTCAATCTACCATCTATCTGCTGGTCGGGTTAGGTGTTTGATCTCCCGAGGTTCCAAGGGGACGCCCACCTCGTATTCGTCTTTCCTAGGAATTGAGAGACCGGCCCTGGCCTGACACGCTGGAGTCGAGAGGCACAGAAGGGGGTAAAAATTGTACCTGGATGTGGTCCTTTGTTTAAGTATATATACACATAGTGTTAGAGCTCTTTAAAGATTAAGCTGTCACTTGGTACCAAGTCCAGCTCCTGGCCTTCACGTGCGGTTTAGCTTGTAAACCCGGCGGAACTGTTTTAACTGACAGGAGAAGGGGCGCAGGCGGGTCACTGGCGCCTTATAACCAGTTGCTTCGGGGAGATGATACTCGTCAGCCTAGAAGGCAGTTCATCTAGGGGAAGGAAAACCCTGATTTTAAACCTCCGCTGCCTTGCGGCTATATTCTTCCATGGAAAAGGCTTCAGGAGTAAACCTCGAGGAAAAATCCGGAGTCGGAGTCCCTAAGACAGTTCGACGCTGCTTGCAGCCTCGCTCTGGCAACTCCTGCGACGGCGCCGATGCCAAACTGTAGCAGCCCTGCTGTTCCTTTGGATCCATCGACGACGTGGAGAGGGGGGACCCGCTACGTGGGCAATAGCCTGTTCCTCCATATTACATCGCCCTGGCTAGTATCCGACTACCAACATATCTCGCAACCCTGGAGAGGACACTCCAGCCTCGCTAGCGCTACTAGCGCGGAAACAACACGGGGAGCAACAGTTTACCGGTTATAAGCCACAGCTCAATTGGCGTAGAGCATGGCGCCAGGGGTTGTTCCCGACGGTGGGAGGGATCTTCGGGTCTCACTGGGCAGTTACCGCCCGCCTCAAGCTGGGCAGCCCCCAGACAGTCAGGTACTGCCCCGCCACAGTCTGCTTTCCTCACTGGGTGCATGGGGATTAGGAATATTCCGAACGGCAGGCTGCAACCATCGCACCAGGCAACAAAACACTGAGAAAGAGACCACCTCTTAAACTGGGATGTTGGAATGTCCGTACAATGTTGACGGGCCTATCCGAAGACGTATGGGACATTGACGACCTACGAAAGACAGCAGTCATCAACAACGAACTTCTGAGGCTGAACGTAGACATCGCTGCCCTACAGGAAACACGACTGGCAGACTCAGGCATTCTGAAAGAAAAAGACTACACCTTCTACTGGCAGGGAAAGGCCCCAGACGAGCCCAGACAGCATGGCGTAGCTTTCGCGGTGAAAAATAGCCTACTGAGTATGGTAGAACCAGGCAGTAATGGCTCAGAACGACTCCTCACCCTTCGTCTCAACACCACCACGGGCCCTATCACCCTCGTCAGCGTATACGCCCCAACTCTGAACGCAACATTGGAAACTAAAGACCGGTTCTATGAGAACCTAACATCTGTCATCAACAGCATCCCCGACAAGGAACAACTCATCCTTCTGGGTGACTTCAATGCCAGAGTAGGTGCGGACAATGACTCATGGCCTTCGTGCCTCGGAAAATTTGGCGTCGGCAAAATGAACGAGAACGGCCAACGCCTGCTCGAGCTCTGCGCTTTCTACAACCTGTGCATCACCAACTCATACTTTCAGACCAAGCCCCAGCATAAGGTCTCCTGGCGACATCCGCGCTCGAAAAACTGGCACCAGTTGGACCTTATACTAGTTCGCCGCTCAGCTATCAATTGCGTCCTGCACGTACGCTCTTATCATAGCGCTGACTGCGACACAGACCACTCCTTAGTGTACTGCAAGATCAGGCTGAACCCGAAGAGGTTTTATCGTTCAAGGAAACAAGGAAATCCTCGCATCGACGTCAGCAAGATGTCGCAGCCTGACCTGACGCAGAAATTCGCAGAAGCGCTTGAGAAGGAACTTGACGCCACACAGACAGGAGACTCTGCCATGGAAAAGTGGGAAACACTGCGGAACATAATGCACTGCACTGCCCTGGCAACCTTTGGAAAAAGGACCACAAAGACGCATGACTGGTTTGAAGCAAAGTCCTCTGTGATGATTCCAGTCATAGAAGCCAAGCGCGCCGCCCTGGCAGAATACAAGCGGTCACCAAGCCAGAGGAACCTACAAATTCTCAGGGCTACTAGGAGCAAGGCTCAACAGGTTGCCAGACACTGTGCGAACGAATATTGGCAGCAGCTCAGCAACGACATCCAGAAAGCAGCCATATCAGGGAAAACAAGAGGCATGTACGACGGCATCAAGAAAGCGCTGGGCCCTACCAAGAGCAAAACAGCACCCCTCAAGTCATCTACTGGAGAAATAATCTCCGACAAGCAACAACAGTTGGGGAGATGGGTGGAACACTACTCTGACCTCTACTCCAGACGGAATACGGTGACCTCCGCAGCATTAGATGCCATTGAATGCCTGCCAATAATGGAAGAACTTGATGCAGAGCCAACAGTAGAAGAGCTCAGCAAGGCTGTTGATAAACTGGCCTCAAGAAAAGCCCCCGGCAGCGACGGGATTCCTCCAGACCTGCTGAAACAGTGCAAGTGTTCCCTACTGCACCCTCTTCACAAAGTGCTCTGTCAGTGCTGGAAAGAAGGAGCCGTACCGCAGGATATGCGGGATGCTAAGATCGTCACCCTCTACAAGAATAAGGGCGAGAGAAGTGATTGCAACAACTACAGAGGCATCTCCCTTCTTAGCATCGTAGGCAAAGTATTTGCTAAGGTCATCTTGACCCGACTGCAGAAGCTGGCTGAATGTGTCTACCCGGAGTCACAGTGTGGTTTCCGCGCAGAACGGTCAACCGTAGACATGATTTTCTCCCTACGACAACTCCAGGAGAAGTGTAGAGAACAGCAGATGCCCCTGTACGTCTCCTTCATTGATCTCACCAAAGCCTTTGACCTGGTCAGCAGAGACGGACTCTTCAAAATCCTTCACAAGATCGGCTGCCCACCAAAACTGCAGAGTTTGATTGAATCCTTCCACACAGACATGAAGGGAACAGTGCAGTTTAACGGCAGTTGCTCCGAGCCTTTCAGCATCAGCAGCGGCGTCAAGCAAGGCTGCGTTCTTGTCCCCACATTGTTTGGGATCTTCTTTGCCCTGCTCCTCAAGCATGCCTTCGGCTCAGCAACGGAAGGAATCTACCTCCGCACCAGATCGGACGGCAAGCTATTCAATCTCTCTCGCCTCAAAGCCAAGACGAAGATACGTGAGACGCTGATCAGGGACATGATATTTGCCGACGACGCAGCAGTCGTCACACACACCCAGGAAGAACTACAGTCGCTGATGAGCCGTTTTTCCATGGCCTGCAAAGACTTTGGGCTGACTATCAGTTTGAAAAAAACAAACGTCCTAAGCCAGGACACTGTCACTCCACCAGCCATCACAGTAGACGACTACCAGCTTGACGTCGTCCACCAGTTCACGTACTTGGGCTCCACCATCACCGATAATCTCTCCCTTGACGCTGAGCTCGACAAGAGGATCGGGAAGGCAGCCTCTACTTTAGCCCGCCTGACAACCCGAGTGTGGACCAACCCCAGGCTGACAACCGCAACAAAGATGGCAGTGTACAACGCCTGCGTCATCAGCACCCTGCTGTACGGGAGCGAGACATGGACCACATACGCGAGACAAGAGCGGAGACTGAACGCCTTCCATCTACGAGGTCTGCGCCGCATCCTGGGTATTACCTGGCAAGACAAAGTCTCCAACCTCGAAGTTCTGACTCGAGCCGGCCTCCCCAGCATGTACACCATGCTCCGACAACGTCGCCTGCGTTGGCTTGGCCATGTACGCCGCATGGAGGATGGGAGGATCCCAAAGGACATCCTCTACGGGGAACTGGCATCTGGGAAGAGAACCACAGGGCGCCCGAACCTGCGATTTAAAGATGTCGTGAAGAGGGACATGAAAGCCATCGACATAAACACGCAGTCCTGGGAAGACCTCGCAGCAGACCGCCCAAAGTGGAGGGGCACCCTGACCACACAGCTCAAGTCAGGCGAAACGAACATGATGCGTGCATCAGAAGAAAAGCGAGCCCGCAGGAAGTTACGCAACAACAACAGCCAGGGAACCACCTATAGCTGCGACTTCTGCGGCAAAGAATGCCTGTCCCGGATTGGCCTTTTCAGCCACCAACGACGCTGTCCCCGACGCTGTCCCAGACAATTCGACACGAACCAAGACGAGAACTAGGATACGTCATCCATGGTCAACTGACCGACGGAGGCCAACTCTTTGGTACCATTATTTCTATTTTCTATCTTTACCTTTTCCCTGTAATCATTTTTAAAATCTATATTTATATTTGCTAGCATTTAAGAAATAGAGCAATAGCCATTGTAACCATATGCTTTTATAAGTCTTTTAATAAACCTGTAACTGTTTAAGCTTTAACCTGACTCCTTCAGTTGCTGTAACAGAACCAAGCACAATTTAAAAGAACTTCAGCCGGTCACAAAGGGACAGACATAGGGAGAGCTTGGGCGTTTGGATCTGTGTCACTCCCAGGTGACAAGATCCGTTGGGGCACCTTTTCAGCCTTTCCTAGGCTGCCCGCTGCGAAGGAACCCCTGTGTTCTAGCAGCTAAAATCTAAGGTGTAATAAGCTCTTCCTATATAACGGGGCATCTGTTGGCCTGCTGGCCACCCTCTGCGACGGGACCCCGGTCCTAGCAGTAAAGACACGGACGTTAAACCTTTTCTCGGAAACATACACACACACACACTGCCCTGACCGTCGGCTGACACAAGCCCAGTGTGAGTAATTGTTACCTGGGGGAGCAATCAGTGTACACACTCCCCCTTTCATTGTTACAGGGGGCCTACCTAAATAATTCATTTGGGGTTCTGATCCCATTTAGGGTTTGGTTACCTGGTAGCTGGTGTAGTAAGTTGAGGGTAAGTAACATGGAGTCAACAAGCCTGAATAGAGGCCTGTAACATGAAAGCAGCAACAGGTCTAGAATCTAGTAAGCAAGACTTTGGTTCAGGAACACGGGAGCCAAGAAAGAGGCCCTACTGTATAAGTTAGGTGGAGCATGGAAGGATACAGGGAAGCACCACGTACAGACTGTAAGCTAAAAGGGTATGTCTACACTAGCTCGTTAATTCGAGCTAGGTAGGCAAATCAGGCAACTGGCGTTGCAAATGAAGCCTGGGATTTAAATATCCCGGGCTTTATTTGCAAGTTCCCGTCTGGCCGCCATTTTTAAATCCCCCTTAGTCCGAACGAGCAACAAGGGAGGACCCCGGATTCGGATGGAGAAGGCAGGGTGATCAAGTGGTTATCTAAGGTGTTTGTACACCAATGCGAGAAGCCTGGGAAACAAACAGGAAGATTTAGAAGCCCTGGCCCAGTCAAAGGGCTATGATTTGATTGGAATAACGGAGACTTGGTGGGATGACTCACATGACTGGAGCGCTGTCATGGAAGGGTATAAACTCTTCAGGAAGAACAGGCGGGGGAGAAAAGGAGGAGGAGTTGCACTGTATGTAAGAGAGCAGTATGATTGCTCGGAGCTCCAGTATTTAGAGGGAGAAAAGACTGTTGAGAGTCTATGGGTTAAGTTTAGAGGTGGAAGCAACAGGGATGATGTTGTGGTTGGTGTTTGCTATAGCCTGCCGGATCAGGTGGATGAGGTAGATGAGGCTTTCTTCAGACAACTGAGAGAAGCTTCCAGATCGCAGGCCCTGGTTCTCATGGGGGACTTTAATCACCCTGACATGTGTTGGGAGACCAATACGGCAGTACACAGACAATCCAGGAAGTTGCTGGAGAATGTTGGGGATAACTTCTTGGTACAAGTGCTGAAGGAAGCGACCAGGGGCCGCGCGCATCTTGACCTGCTGCTCACAAACAGGGAGGAACTAGTAGGGGAAGTAGAGGTGGGTGACAAACTGGGAAGCAGTGATCATGAGATGGTAGATTTCAGGATCCTGACCAAAGGAAGAAAGAAGAGCAGTAAAATACACACCCTGGACTTCAGAAAAGCAGACTTTGACTCCCTCAGAGAACTGATGGGCAGGATTCCCTGGGATATTTACATGAAGGGGAAAGGAGTCCAGGAGAGCTGGCAATACTTTAAAGAAGCCTTATTAAAGGCACAGGAAGAAACCATCCCGATGTGCAGCAAGAAAAGCAAATATGGTGACAGATGATGTGGGAAAAGTTGAAGTACTCAATGATTTCTTTGCATCTGTCTTTACAGACAAGGTCAGCTCCCAGACAAATGCACTAGGCAATGCAGTATGGGAAGGAGGGGGGTAGCCCTTGGTGGGGAAAGAACAAGTTAGGAACTATTTAGAAAAGCTAAACATACACAAATCCATGGGTCCAGATTTAATGCATCCGAGGGTACTGAGGGAGTTGGCAAATGTCATTGCAGAGCCTTTGGCCATTATCTTTGAAAACTCGTGGAGATTGGGAGAGATCGCGGATGACTGGAAAAAGGCAAATGTAGTGCCCATCTTCAAAAAAGGGAAGAAGGACGATCCAGGGAACTACAGACCAGTCAGCCTCACCTCAGTCCCTGGAAAAATCATGGAGGGGATCCTCAAGGAATCCATTTTGAAGCCCTTGGAAGATGGGAAAGTGATCAGGAATAGTCAACATTGATTCACCAAGGGCAAGTCGTGCCTGACCAATCTGATTAGCTTCTATGATGAGGTAACTGGCTCGGTGGACATGGGAAAGTCAGTGGTTGTGATATACCTTGACTTTAGCAAGGCTTTTGATACGGTCTCCCACAATATTCTTGCCAGAAAGTTAAGGGAGTATGGATTGGATAAATGGACTGTAAGATGGATAGAAAGCTGGCTAGACTGTCGGGCCCAGCGGGTAGTGATCAATGGCTCGGTGTCAGGATGGCGGTCGGTTTCTAGCGGAGTGCCCCAAGGATCTGTTCTAGGAACAGTTTTGTTCAACATCTTTATTAATGACCTGGATGAGGGGATGGATTGCACCCTCAGCAAGTTTGTGGATGACACTAAGCTAGGGGGAGAGGTAGACACGCTGGAGGGCAGGGAGAGGGTCCAGAGTGACCTAGACAGATTAAAGGATTGGGCCACAAGAAATCTGATGAGGTTCAACAAGGACAAGTGTAGAGTCCTGCACTTGGGACGGAAGAATCCCAAGTATTGTTACAGGCTGGGGAGCAACTGGCTAAGTAGCAGTTCTGCAGAAAAGGACCTGGGGGTTACAGTGGATGAGAAGCTGGATATATTAGGAAAAACTATTTCCCTAGGAGGGTGGTGAAGCACTGGAATGGGTTACCTAGGGAAGTAGTGGAGTCTCCATCCCTAGAGGTGTTTAAGTCTCGGCTTGACAAAGCCCTGGCCGGGTTGATTTAATTGGGATTGGTCCTGCCTAGAGCAGGGGCTGGACTCAATGACCTCCTGAGGTCTCTTCCAGCCCTAGGATTCTATGATTCTATCAATCAGCCTTGACACAAGCAAACAAAGCATCTTCAAATAGTCTTCCAATAGGAAGGGGATATTGACTTGTTTTACTCACTCTTGCATAGCCCAAAAATATCTGAAGAAATTTTAAGAAAACTTTTACCATCTCTGCGATGGGGTGCGATCACAGATGACCTCTCGGGGGTGCCCCCTCGAGTGCTGACGCGGCCACTTCCACTCGCCTTCCCGCTCTCTGGGGCTTCTCACTGCTGGGCTAGGTCCCTGGTCTCCCCCAGCCAAGGCCCTGAGCTGAGATCCCTGCTCCCCTACCCCACCCCGAGAAGCAGCACAGACACCGAACCACTTCAGGTCCAAGGAGAGTGCACTTTAGGGCCCTTCTTCCTGGGATACCACTCCCCAGATGGGATCAAACCCTGAGGATTAAGTAAGGGTAAGCCCCCTTTAACAATGAAAGGGGGAGTGTGCACACCGGTTGCCCCCCAGGTAACAATTACTTACACTGGGCTTGATAGTAAGTAAAAGTGATTCTATGAAGCACAAGCAGTAGGGTTTAAGTGGTGATAAGTGAGAACAGGCAGAGCAAAGTAGGTTACAAATCAAACGAAACAAAACCGCTTGGCTAATTCTCCACTGAAACCTCAGCACAAACTTACTCAAACTCACCCTAAAACCTCTTTTCCAGCTGCCCCTCCAAACCGGGGCTTTCTCCCCCTCCCTGGGGCCTTTGGCTCCTTCCTCCAGGTGCAGCCCAGCCAAAAGACCAAAACTCCTCCCTTCCTATTCTTTTTAAAGAATTCCCTTATTGTCTGGGGAGTCACCTGGCCCCTCCCTACCAACCACTGCTAAGCCTTAAGGACAGAAGGCTATTTGCATATGAGTGCCCAGACACTGAGCCTCCCTTGATGGCTTTCCATTCACACATTTAACAATCGTAAAGTATTCCCCACTCCATACATCTAATTTTACATGCAAGAATGATACACACACCAGAGTAAGATACGCAGAACCAGCAGATCATGGCATGAAGATTGATGGGTTACATGAAATAATTTGCTCAAAGTACCTGAGTTATGTGTATTCATGTCCATGGGGGGGGGGGGGGGGGGGGTGCGGTTTGTCACAATCCCCTTTCCCAAAAATCATCATCTGAGGCAAAGCTCAACAGTGGAAATTTCAGCAGCAGAGGAGAATTTTCAGAACATTATAAGTAAAGGGAACAGCAAAGGATGATTTTGTTGTTAAGGCTTTGGCATGGGAATCAGAAGATCCTGGTCCAGTGCCTGTTATATAAGAAGCCATGTGCATGGCCTGCAGTCCAGAGGGCTGGAATGGAGGTTTCCATCCTTAGAGTACACAGCCTATTACCTCCTTGTTCCCTGCAAACGCAAACACCAGATGGCCCTTAGCGGCCACAGCCCATGCACCTGAGCTGGGAATGTAGTGAGGAATAAATCACGTTGACCTCAATTTCAGTTTCACGAGAATGTTAAGAGTGGCGTGGGGCCAGTACGTGCACACCCGGTAAACAACTGTAATATAAATAGTGTGGGGAGTCCTGTGCCTGGTGAGTTTCACCAGGGACCTAGACCTTGAAGAGTGCCCTGGATTCTGCCCCCCCCCCCCCCCCCCCCCCCAGCTGGAGCCATGTTGACTGCGGCCCTTAAAGCGAGGATCAGGGACAGGACTCCCCACAGTAAAAGGGACATAAGTATTCCAAGTATCAGAGGGGTAGCCGTGTTAGTCTGAATCTGCAAAAGCGACGAGGAGTCCTGTGGCACCTTATAGACTAACTGAAGTGTAGGAGCATAAGCTTTCGTGGGCAAAGACCCACTTCGTCAGATGCATGTAGTGGAAATTTCCAGAGGCAGGAATAAATATGCAGGCCAGGATCAGGCTGGAGATGACCAGGTGGATCCAATCAAGGAGGATGAGGCCCACTTCTAGCAGCTGATCTGGAGGTGTGAATTCCAAGAGAATAGAAGCTGCTTTTGTAGTTAGCGAGCCATTCACAGTCTTTGTTTAATCCAGAGTTGATTGTGTCAAACTTAAAGATGAACTGTAGCTCAGCAGTTTCTCTTTGAAGTCTGGTCCTGAAGTTTTTTTGCTGCAGGATGGCTACCTTTAGATCTGCAATTGTGTGTCCAGGGAGATTGAAGTGTTCCCCTACAGGTTTTTGTATGTTGCCATTCCTAATATCAGATTTGTGTCCATTGATTCTTTTACGTAGGGACTGTCCTGTTTGGCCGATGTATATAGCAGTGGGGCATTGTTGGCACATGATGGCATATATTACGTTGGTGGATGTGCAGGAGAATGTACCAGTGACAGTATGGCTGATCTGGTTAGGTCCTGTGATGGTGTTGCTGGTGTATATATGTGGGCAGAGTTGGCACCGAGGTTTGTTGCAAGGATTGGTTCCTGAGTTCGAGTTATTATGGTGCGGTGTGTAGTTGCTGGTGAGAATATGCTTCAGGTTGGCGGGTTGTCTGTGGGCAAGGACCGGCCTACCTCCCAAGGCCTGTGAGAGCGAGGGATCATTGTCCAGGATGGGTTGTAGATCACTAATGATGCGTTGGAGAGGTTTTAGCTGAGGACTGTAGGTGATGGCCAGTGGTGTTCTGTTGGTTTCTTTCTTGGGCTTGTCCCGTAGCAGGAGGCTTCTGGGTACACGTCTGGCTCTGTCAATCTGTCTCCTCACTTCCTCGTGTGGGTATCGCAGTTTACAGAATGCTTGTTGAAGGTCTTGTAGGTGTAGGTCTCTGTCTGAGGGGTTGGAGCATATGCGGTTGTACCTCAGTGCTTGGCTGTAAACAATGGATCGTGTGGTGTGTCCGGGATGGAAACTGGAGGCATGCAGGTAAGCATAGCGGTCGGTAGGTTTTCTGTATAGGGTGGTATTGATATGACCGTCACTTATTTGTATCATGGTGTCCAGGAAATGGACCTCCCGTGTAGATTGGTCCATGCTGAGGTTGATGGTGGGGTGGAAGCTGTTGAAATCATGGTGAAATTCTTCCAGAGTCTCCTTCCCATGGGTCCAGATGATGAAGATGTCATCGATGTAGCGTAGGTAGAGAAGGGGTGTAAGTGGACGAGAGCTGAGGAAGCGTTGTTCCAGGTCAGCCATAAAAATGTTGGCATATTGTGGGGCCATGCGGGTGCCCATAGCAGTGCCACTGGTCTGGAGGTATATGTTGTCACCAAATCTGAAATAGTTGTGTGTGAGGATAAATTCACAGAGTTCAGCCACCAGTTGTGCTGTGGCATCATCAGGAATACTGTTCCTGACAGCTTGTACTCCATCTGCATGTGGGATGTTTGTGTAGAGAGCCTCTACATCCATGGTGGCTAGGATGGTGTTTTCTGGAAACACTTCCTGGTGTTTTCTGGCTAGGATGGTGTTTTCTGGAAACACTTCCTGGTGTTTTCTGGAAGATCACCTATTCCAAGTGCCTTTTACTGTTATATGCATTACTCTGTAGAGCTTGCTGATGTGCAGTCTGTCAGTCTGTCACAATTCAGCAACATTATCTGTGTCTTGCTTTCCCACCTGTTCAAACCTCTATCTGTCATTTGTTTAGACTGGAAACTCTTTTGGGACTGCAATTCAAAGGTGCTTAACACCCATTGGAATCACTGGGGATTAGGCGCTGAAACATGTTTGAAGATCTGGGTCTGACATTTCTTCAGTGCCTGGTACTATAGGCAAAATGCAGGACAATGTAGCACTTTAAAGACTAACAAGATGGTTTATTAGATGATGAGCTTTCGTGGGCCAGACCCACTTCCTCAGATCAAAAAAACCTGAGGAAGTGGGTCTGGCCCACGAAAGCTCATCATCTACTAAACCATCTTGTTAGTCTTTAAAGTGCTACATTGTCCTGCATTTTGCTTCAGCTACCCCAGACTAACACGGCTACATTTCTATCACTATGGTACTATAGGCATTATTGTGGTATATAACAGAGTTCGGCTTGATGTCCAATTTCCCTCAATTTTAATAGGGACTGGACACCCAAAATCTTAGCCACAGGAGCAACTGTACTAATAAAAGGGGTGTCTGTTTATAATGAAAGGCCTAATGCTACTTCTTGACTACACCAGGCACTACCACTGCCCTGCAGGGATAAAGGATTGGGAATGCCAGTGGCAATCAGTGGCGCTACTATCCTAGGGTATGTCTACACTACAAAGTTAATTCAAACTAGCGGAGCGCTTAGTTCGAACTAGGTAAACCTCATTCCACGAGGACTAAGCCTAGTTCGAACTTACTAGTTTGAATTAAGGGCTGTGTAGCCCCTTAATTCGAACTAGTGGGAGGCTAGCCCTCCCGAGCTTTCCCTGGTGGCCACTCTGGCCAACACCAGGGAAACTCGTCTGCCCCTCTCCCGGCCCCGGACCTCTTAAAGGGGCACGGGCTGGCTACGGTGTCCGTGCCAGGTGCAAGCCTGCCAGCACCCAACCAGAAGACCCTGCACCTGGCACGGCTCGAGCCAGCCACCCAATGCCCCCCAGCCCACCCCCTCTTCCCGGGACCAGGCTGGCGGCTCCCGGGAGCTTGCCCGGGACCGCAAGAGGCAGGCACCCGCCTGGTCTAGTGCAGACATCGTGGACCTCATCCACGATCTCTGCACTAGGCACAGGAAAGTGGCCGTCTAGGGCAGGAGAGCTGCCAGCCTGGCCACCCAGGAGCAGGTGTGCATGAAAATCAAGGTGGTCCACTGAGACCCCCGACCCTGAGCTCTGAGCTTACAATGGCCGTACTGGGTCAGACCAAAGGTCCATCTAGCCCAGTAGCCTGTCTGCCGACAGCAGCCAACCCTAGGGACCCTGGAGGGGATGGACCAAAGACAGTGACCAAGCCATTTGTCTTGTGCCATCCCTCTCCAGCCTTCCACAAACTTTGGGCAGGGACACCACTCCTACCCCCTGGCTAAGACTACTCCATGGACCCAACCTCCATGACTTGATCTCACTTCCCTTTAAACTCTGTTCTAGTTGTAGCCTTCACAGCCTCCTGCAGCAAGGAGTTCCACAGGTTGACTCTTTGCTTTGTGAAGAACAACTTTCTGTTACTAGGTTGAAGCCTGCTACCCATTCCTTTCCTTTGGTGTCCTCTAGTCCTTCTATTATGGGAACTAATGAAGAACTTTTCTGTATGCACCCTCTCCACCCCACTCGTGCTTTTATAGACCTCTATCATATCCCCCCTCCATCTCCTCTTTTCTAAGCTGAAAAGTCCCAGTCTCTTTAGCCTCTCTTCATATGGGACCTGTTCCCAACCCCTGATCATTGTAGTTGCCCTCCCCTCTCCCACCCTCTCTCTTCCCCTCTCCCACCTCCTTTTCCCAGTCTCCCCCAGTTTTGTTCAATAAAGACAGAGTCAATGTTGGAAGAAATGTTATCTTTATTTTGTACATCAAGAAGAGGGGCTAGGGAAGGGTAAGTGGAAGGAGGTGAGGGAGGAATGGGGTACGAGCCACTGATGGGGATGACTGGGCTGGCTCTGTGGGCTTCTGGGGGTGGAAGCTCTCCTGAAGCCCCCCAATTGTCCCCTCTCCCCAGATGGCAGCCTGCGGCAAGTGCAGCCGGGCTGATGGCCGAGTGCTGTGATGTGCCCAGTGTGGGTACTCCGGGCAATCCAAGCCAGGACTGCTTTGCAAGCGGGGCACCCCTGAGAACTGTCTGTCCGGGGTGGGGGTCGGGACCCTTTAAGCACAGCCCTCGGCTAGCCTGAGACAGCAGCTCCACGCTCTAACTCCTCATCTGATGCCCTGCCGGCACTGCTTCCGGCCATCCTTAACCCCGGTTCAGGGTCCACTCTGTGTGGACATGCTAGTTCGAATTAGCAAAACGCTAATTCAAAATAGTTTTTTAGTCTGGATCCGTTAGTTCGAATTAGCTTAGTTCGAATTAACTAATTCGAACTAAGTTAGTTCGAATTAGCGCTGTAGTGTAGACATACCCTTGGACACTATGACACTATGGCTACGTCTAGACTGGCATGATTTTCCGGAAATGCTTTTAACGGAAAAGTTTTCAGAAAAGAGCATCTAGATTGGCACGGAAAAGCGTCCGTGGCCAATCTCGACGCGCTTTTGCGCAAAAAAGCCCCGATCGCCATTTTAGCCATCGGGGCGTTTTTGCGCAAAACAGTACTGTGCTGTTTACACTGGCCCTCTTGCGCAAATGATATGCGCAAGAGGGCTTTTGCCCGAACGGGAGCAGCATAGTATTTCCGCAAGAACACTGACAATCTTACATGAGATCATCACTGTTCTTGCGCAAATTCAAGTGGACAGTGTAGACAGCTGGCAAGTTTTTCTGCAAAAGCAGATGATTTTGCGGAAAAACTTGCCAGTCTAGACACAGCCTATAAGAGCTACCACAACCAAACTTTGCATGGGATAACCTTCTCCTGGAGGAAAGGTTTTCAGGTACTTTTGGACCCGATTGGGCCCGAGCTCAAGCTGTCAAAATAAAAAAGTAATCCACCGTACTGCGCTGCAGGGGCTGCCCCGCCCACCCTAGGTCCTGTGCCTGCAGCCTGCAGCCCCCAGCGCTGTCCGGGACTCACCCCCTCCTGCCCGCGAGGTTACATAAGGGCCCCCCCCCCCCTGGCGCCAGCACGCAGTGCCCCGACCCCCATGCACACAATGGCTTGGGCAACCACTCTGCTCCACCCCGGTACCTGCAGCCCCGGGCGCGAGCTGGGGCACCCTCCCGCATGTAACCTCCCCTCCACCTGGGGTTGCCCGCGGGGATGACGTGGACCTATATTTTAATCCCTATAGAAATCAGTGCAACTTTTCTACCATTCAAAAAAAAAATGGACTACCGTTTTTCTACATTTTGTTCCTCCAGTTTCCCGAGCAACGCCGGTTAACTCCAGCTAGTATGATAATAAGTTGAGAGCAATGATACATTGACCTATAGGAAAAGAACACTTCAACATTAGACACATCCCCTGCTGAATACGCATCAAACAACACTGTCAGTGTAACATATTATGAAAGTGGCATTCCAGCCTAGGGGCAGTAGGAGAAGAAGATGTATTCATTCCAGTGCTTCACCACCCTCCTAGTAAAATAGTAAGTGTCATACCTGCATGAGCATGGCCCTAACAGTCAATCTCCCCACACTGAACTGATTCCCAATGGAGTGGTTAGCTGTCTGGTGTGGCAAGCTTCCATAGTGTGATGGTGATGCACTTCCTGAGGGGGATGGCAGGTCTCATGCCAGTGTCCCATCGCTGGAGGGCAGAGGTGAGCCACCCACAGAGCTCCAGGAAGGTGGCCTTCCTCATGTGGAAGTTCTGGAGCCCCTGCTTGTCATCCCACTGCTCCATGATGAGCTGGTCCAACCAGTCGGAACTGGTGTCCCAGGGCCAGAAGGAGGTAGGCAATAGAGAAGAGGAGTGTGAGACACAGCTGTAGAGGGGAGCCCCTTTAAGCACAAGACTCAGCTAGCCTCAGGCAGCAGCTCCAGGAAGTGACTGCTGTCCTCATGCCCTACCCGGAGTGCTTCCGGGGGGCTTTAAATGCAATTCAGCCTCCAACCGGCATGGATGTGCTATTTTGATATAGCGCTGCACTATTTCAATGGGGACTTGTAGTGTGGATGCGCTATTTCAAAATAGTTATTTTGAGGGTTATTATTTTGAAATAAGTGCGTAGAGTAGACATAGCCTAAGGAGCCTCAGGCCTAGTCTCCCACACTTGAAAGTAGGAATAAGAGATCCTCCGGAAAAGGGCTTATTTTCCGGAGGATCGCGTCCAGACTGGCGCTTTTCTCCGGCTTATCTACAAGCCGGAAAAAAGCAGCAGCCATGTTAATGCAAATGCCGCGGGGGATATTTAAATCCCCCGTGGATTTGCCTATTCCAAAGTGCTACATTTGCATCCCTATTACGGAATAGGGGCCAATGTAGACACAGCCCCAGAGTTGTGTAAAAAGTCACAAGGCTTCCCCTATGTTGAATAACATCATGCTGGGCTAGTGAACAGGAGGGGCTCCAAAACCATAAAGCATTTCATACTCCATAAATCTAACTTTACACACAAGAATGATACACACACCAAAATAAGAGAAACAGACCTAGCGGACTGAGACATTAAAATTGACAGGTTACATGAGGCAATTTGTCCAAAGCATCTTTGAGTTATGCATTATTATAGCCATAAGTCAATTTAATAAAGCATGGGGGGTTCTGTGTCACACCTGTTGTCAGTAGTCTAAATGCAATATAGAAGTAGATACAAAACTTGAAAATATTATTGCAGAAGTATTGGGCAGACAACTAAAATACCCAGTCAGACAGCATAAACAATTATGGCATAATCACAAATTCAGCATAAAGCAGGTCATGCATTTTCCAAAGGAACAGATTTCCACTGAGAAATGTTGATTCCACAAAACTGAAAAGTTTTGCAGGAAGGTATCAATTTCATGACAATTTTTGCAGAAAATTATTGAAATATTTTGTTTTAACTTCATCATTTTACTTTTAGGTGTATAACATAGTGTATAAAAGTTGAAATGATCCAGTCAATATGAAACATTTCAACAAGGTCAATATGAAACCTTTTTGGTATATTTTGTTTCACAAAAATTCTGAGCTGCTAACATTTTTGTCCTGACGCTGGATGAAATCGAATTTTGCAATCTCAGAATTTCCTGCAGAAGGGGAATTCCACATTTTGACTGACTTACTCAGTATGAATGGCTCTCAACTCTGCCCCATGCCCCAGCCCCACCCCAAAAAAGTGGGGGGATCCTTTCTCCGTGAGTTCAGAGATAGAGGACAGGCTCAGCAATTCCTTAGAGCAAAGAAGGGAAGGCACAATTGATGTTCACACCTGGCTGGGGAGAGCTGGTTCTTTCTAAAGGAAGGAGCATAGGGTAGTGGGAAGAAGGCAGGGAGGAGAGCTGGGGTGGAGGTAACCTGTGAGCTTTTTGTCTTTGGCTAAAGCCAGAAGCAGAAAACCTTAAGACAGAAAGAAGTGTACAAACAGTGAAGCCTGGGGCCAGAGGTGAGTTGTCCTGGCCTAGGAGGCAGTCCGAGGCAATGGTGATAAAGCTGAAGGGGCATTTGGACTGAACTGGTGGTTGTGGTGAAAGAGGGAAGAACAACTCTGCAATGGCTTCCTGGGTGTCAGAGTGGAGAGACCTGTGGGGAGCTGAAGGATTCTTATGGGGTGAGGAGGAAGCCTGGGGAGAGAGGGCCCAGTGTGGAGAGAGGGCCTGGGTTCCCCTACTAGCCAGTAGGCAGATGTCACAAAGCCACTGACCTCATGAGCAAGGCTAATTTAAACTCTGAGTAAAGGATGAAAGGTTTGTGGAAGTGTAACACTGACAGGCAGAATCAAACCTGGAACTACCAGGCTACGTCTACACTGGCATGATTTTCCGGAAATGCTTTTAACGGAAAAAGTTTTCCGTTAAATGTATTTCCGGAAAAGCGTCCTGCCAATCTAGACGCGCTTTTCCGCAAAAAAGCCCCGATCGTCATTTTCGCGCTCGGGGCTTTTTTGCGGAAAACAGTACTGTGCTGTTGTGACGGGCTGGCCCCGTCACTAGCGCCGGACCCAGAAGCGCCGGCAGCTCGCACTGTGAGCAGAGAGCCGGAGGAGCGCCGGCTGTATTGCCGCGCATGCGCAGCAAGCCGGCGTCCGCTTTTAAATGCGGCGCCGGCACACCTGGGGGGGGGGGCCTACCCGCGGGCGGAAGACAGCCGCCGCCGGCGGAAGACTGGGGCAGGAGACGCCGAGGAGGGGGCGTGGAGGCCACGGGAGCGGCCGACGAACTGCGTTGGGAGGTCCGCGGCAGACGGACTCAGGAGCGTCCCAACAACCTCCCGAGGCTCGGAGGAGCGAACCGAGGGCCGCTGGGGAGATCTCGCACCTGAGCTGGCCTGACCCCAACCGCCGAGGAGCCAACAGGTGACGTGGGACCCCAGGGTGGGGAGCCCGCCGGAGGAGGGCCCACCGGACCAGGGGGAGCTGGACTTGGCAGACCGCGGGGACTGGGAGTTTGGAGGGCCCCAGGGTCTAAGTAGGAGGGTTCCAGCCATAACGGGGCGACCCCGGCATAAGGGAACCCTACTACGCCCTATTAGCCGAGAGTAAAGGGGCAAGGGGTAGCGGGGAGCCCCTCCGTGGATTGAACGTGGGCGCGCCCTACCCCACAAACCTTTCGGGACTAGGGAGGGGGTGGATGTGTCCCCCCCCCTTTACAGCTGTCTACACTGGCCCTTTTCCGGAACAGTTTTCCGGAAAAAGACTTTTGCCCAAACGGGAGCAGCATAGTTTTTCCGGAAAAGCACTGATGATTTTACATGAGATCGTCAGTGCTTTTCCGGAAATTCAAGCGGCCAGTGTAGACAGCTGGCAAGTTTTTCCGGAAAAGTGACTGATTTTCCGGAATAACTTGCCAGTGTAGACACAGCCCTAGAGTTTAGTGCATAGTGGCACCTGAACAAGGACAGTACAGCACAGCCAGTAGGGGTGTGGGTTACAGGACAGCAGATTATCTGTTGGACTCTGTTTCCATTGAAGGAGTAGAACTAAGAGGTGACCTTGCAAGAGCAGACCACTGTGTGACGGATGTGACTATCAGCAGGGGCTGCTCAAGAGCTGCTATGCTATGGCCTGCCAGGAGGGGGTGCACTAACACTGAGTCAACTCAGAGGGATTAAGCACTTGTATAATAGTATGGCTAGTGGAGATAGTTAGCACTTTTAAGGTACGTCTACAGAGCAGGGCTAAATTCAGAATAAGCTACACAACTTAGCTATGTCAATTGCGTAGTTGAAGTTGAACTAGCGTAACTCAGCTTTTGGCTCTGTCTACACAGCAGGAATTCAAAGGAAGAACACTCTTCCTCCAACTTCCCTTACTCCTCGCACGCACAATGAGGGTTACAGGAGTCAGAGGAAGAAGTCCTCCAGTTTGACAGTATTTTGAAATAAAGGCTTGTAGAGTAGACGTGCACTATGTTATTTCGGAATAACATTAGTTATTCCAAAATAATACTGCTGTGTAGAAATACCCTTGTAGAAACCTACAAATAAAGATCACAAATTGCTGTGTGACACTAGTTAGTTTTAAACCTAAAAGATCCCTGTGAGGTAGGGAACGGATTTACAGATGCTGTCCCCTCCCCCACTGAAATGCAGCCCACTCTGGGGTGGAACACAGCAGCCACTGAACAGCAACATGACACAACAGTTTAGGTCACACTCTTATATGTCTGGTCTCAGAATCACACTCCAAAGCAATAGATAGGCGATGTTGGTCAGGTTAACTACAAGGAAGTTTCTCTTTGTAGCTGGGTCGGTCGTTCACTGGTCCTGGGGCACCCCCAGTTCGTGGGCCCTTGCCGCGATGGGTCCTGAGCTGCCCCTGTTCCCGGCCTCTACCTCTCCGCTCCCACGGTCCTCTCTCTGCTGTCGGCTCCCACCGAGCTCGCTACTTCGCTGTCCACTCTGGTCGTCTCCCGGATTGCGGGGCTGCCATCCCCCAACTGTCCGCCCGGCAACCGCCACCGGCCCGGGACCGCTCCATTCCGTCCCGCTCCTCACTGGTCCAGCCGTCCGCCTTGGGTGCTGGGAGCCTGGCTCTGGGTACCGCACTGCCTCCTGCGGAGTCCCTTGCGTGCCCTGCGGAGGAGACTGCGAGCAGAAACTCCCCTGCTCTCCCCAGTCCTCCCGCTCCTCTCCTGTTCCTCCGGCCGCCCTTTTGAATTCCCCACTCGGCGTCCGGCTCGCCCCTCCGTGGGCCGCCCTGCCGCCCCGGGGTCCTAGCACCCGCCGGCTATAACCCGGGCCGCCCTGCGCATGCGCGCCGGCCGCGCTGGTTTCCCCCGGCTCCTCCGCCTGTGCCGTCGTGCCGCGCCAGACTCCCAGCGCCAGCTGATCAGCCGCACGGGGTGCGGGGCCGAGAGTGCGGGGGTGAGTCCCCCCGTCACACCCCTCCCCCCTGGTTTCTTTTGTCTCCTCCCCTGCCTCCTCCCGCTCCGCGCACCTGGACAGAAAGTCTACGTTAGTATGTTCCCGTCCCGCCCGGTGCGCTATTTTAAACGAATACTGCTGCAAAAACAGGTACCATCTCATTATACGGGGATTAGCTTCTCTCATGTTATGCATCCATGTTAATGGTGCATGGTCTGTCACTAAGAGGAATGTATTGCCCAGGAGGTAGTATCTCAATGCTTCTACGGCCCACCTAATGGCCAGGGCTTCCTTTTCTATGGTGGAATAGCGTTGCTCTCGTGGCAGTAGTTTGCGGCTCAGGTATATAATGGGCCTATCGCCTCCTCCTTGTTCTTGGGCTAAGACTGCCCCCAACCCTATATTTGATGCGTCTGTCTGTACAATGAAGGGTTTGGTAAAGTCCGGCTGCGTCAATACTGGTGCTGTGACCAGGCTCTGTTTTAGCTGCTGGAACGCCTCCTCGCGTTGCGCCATCCACTTCACCTTTTCCGGGTAGCCCTTTCTCGTTAGGTCTGTTAGGGGGGCCACCCTCGTGGCGAACTGCGGGATGAACCTGCGGTAGTATCCAGCCAAGCCCATGAACTGCCACACTTGCTTCTTTGTGGACGGTGCCCGGTACTTCTGTACCGCTTCCACCTTGTTCACTTGTGGTTTCAGGCAGCCCCTTCCTACCACATACCCCAGGTACGTCACCTCTGCTTGGCCGAATGTGCATTTGCTAGGGTTAGCTGTCAGCCGCGCCTCCTCTAATGCCTGGAGAACGGCTCGGACGTGGTTTAGATGTTCTTCCCATGATACGCTAAAGATAATAATATCATCAATGTAGGCGGCGGCGTATGCCTGGTGGTTTCTCAGCACCTTGTCCATTACCCTCTGGAAGGTGGCCGCCGCTCCATTCAACCCAAAGGGCATCATGAGGAAGTGGTATAGTCCTGACGGGGTGGCGAAGGCGGTCTTCGCCTGCGACGCGGGTGTGAGTGGGATCTGCCAATGTCCTTTGGTCAGATCTAATGTTGACAGAAACTGCGCCCGCCCCAGCCTCTCCAGTAACTCCTCTACCCAGGGCATCGGGTAGGCATCCATTCGGGAGATGGCATTAACCTTTCTAAAATCGATGCAGAATCGCAGGGTCCCGTCCCGCTTGGGGACGAGCACAATGGGGCTTCGCCAGCCGCTCCTGGATTCTTGTATGACCCCCATCCGTAACATCTTGTTTACCTCATCTCGCACTGGGTCCCACATCTTTCATGGTAATGGTCGGAGCGGCTCTCGAACCTTCTGTCCGGGCGAAGTCTGGATATGGTGGTAGCCCACCATCGTTTTCCCCGGCTGGGTTGACAGTACGGCTACAAACTCCCGCAGCAGGTTCCTCATCCCCTCCTTCTGGGGCTCTGTCAGTCCCACTTCCAGGGCCGCCTCCGTCCCGACGTCTTCGATATCGCCGCCCCAGGGTCCCAATTCCGGCTCCAACCTTTGCAAGCTGACCATGAGGCCTTCTCGTTCTTTCCATTCTTTTAACAAGTTCACATGATAGATTTGGGCCCCCTTTCGCTGGTCGGGGAGTTTGATCTCATAGTTGACTGGGCCCACTTGCTGAATGACTTCATAGGGGCCTTGCCATTACGCTAGTGTCATGATTATGAGGGTTAGCCAGCAGCCTGGGGATTAAGGGGTTAACTACACCTAGCCAGGTGGAGAGACCAATAAGAATGTAGGTGGGACTTTTCAAACTGGGACAAAGGAATTTGGGTTTTTTTCCCTTTCTCCTTTTGTCTCTCTGAGAGAGTTCTCTGCAGCTACAGAGAGGGACAAGCATGTCTCTCTCTCTCCAAGACACCATTCTTCATTTTCTGTAAGTAGGGTAAAGTTTAGGTAGTTTCGTTAGGTTTTATTGTGTTATGGATTGGGTATGGGATCTGAGATCTGGCACTGCCTAAAAGATGTTTTGGCTTTTCTTTGTAACTAAGTTCTAGGCCCATGGAGTTTCTCCATGAGTATATTTTGTTACCTTCCTCTCTAGTCATTATACTTGCAACCAGAATATTGTTGTAATAATAAAAGTTCTTTCTTTTCTTTTATTAACCTGGCAGTGGTTAATGGTGTGCCCTGATTTTTGTTTTAGGGGGAAGATTTCCCAAATGATCTTTCCCCTGGTTTCTTTAGCAACATTTGGGTGGTGGCAGCGGAAGTTTTATTCCCAAGATCTAGGGTTTTTAAGATCTTGGGGGAAGTTTTATACCAAAGCCTGGTAGATAAGGCTTTGGGGTACACTTGCTGGCCCCCACTTCTGCATTTATCATGCCAGAGTGGGGAAGGAGCCATGACATGGTGGCATAGCGGTGGGATTATTTGGAGAACCCAGGATTTTTAAAAGGGCACAAGTTTCTTTTGAGTTGCAAGCTTTGCAGTTTTTCCTTTTGTTTTTTCTTTTGTTGCTGGGCTGCCTCAGGGAGGGGCAGACCTTTAGCCAGACACAGACCTACCCAAACAGTTTGTTTTTTTGTTAGCTTTTGGGACAACTGGATAGCTAGGCTAGTTAAGACAGGATGTCCAACTCCAGGACAGATTCATTCCCCAAGGAGAGGGCAGGAGCAATGTATAGCAGCGCTTCTCCCCCCTCACCAATGCCTTCTACATGGGAAGTTGCCTGTAAGATCGGCAGGCCTCTAACTGACAAGGAGATGGAGTTTTTCCTACAGCTGGAGGACAGGCGTGCACGAGAGGCCGAAAACAGGCGTGCACGAGAGGCCGAGGACAGGCGTGCACAACGAGAGGCCGAAGACAGGCGTGCACGAGAGGCCGAAGACAGGCGTGCACAACATGAGGCCGAGGAGAAGCGTGCCCAGCAAGAACATCTGGAGAGGCTAGCAGCAGCACAGGCGAGGCTAGCAGCCGCACAGGCAAGACTAGCGGAAATAAAGGCCGAGACCAGGCAAATAGAAGTGGAAACACAGGAGAGGATTGCTAAAGCGAAGGCCCCATCAACTGACCATCCTGCTCCCATGAATGTTCCAGTCCCTGTTCAATATCCCAGGAAACTCCAGGTCAAGGGAGTGGAAAAACCACAGAGACTGTATCCTCAGGGGGGTTCAGTGGAGAACCATGTGGGGATGGGGTGTGATTATGGCATGAATAGTATGTCTAATCAGGCAGATACCTTAACCCAGCCCCAGAACATGCATGAGGTTTGGGAAGGGGGTAAAGGTGAATCTGGGAAGTTGTCTGTGGCTAGTCAGGCCTATGGGAAACCAGGTAAAAGTTTTCCTCAATGGTTGCCTGAGGGAGATAGTTGTGTGTCTATGAGTGAGGCCTCTACACGTCTGCCTGGAGCCTCAGAGGAGAGGCTAGTGTCAGATTTTTGGTCAGATTTTTGGGCTCTCCCTGCCCTATTTCAGGAAAGTGTCCCTCTGGTGCAGTCTGGGGTGGCTGGCCAGAGTGAAAGTTTAGTTGGGGAAAAAGATCAAATTCTGGAGGGTGTTCAGTGTGAGCAGCCTCTGTGTGTGGAGCCTGGCAGTTTGGCTGCTGAGGAGGGGGGTATGCATGTGGGGGAAGGGTTTCTTCCCAGTTTGTCTACAGGAGGTGCCTGTCAGCCTGGATTGGCTGAGGAGAGTGCTGTGGGCCCAGATTTAGCTCTGGGGGCAGCTGAAGCCCAGAAGGAGGAGGGGGAGGTCTCTGATCTTTCCCCAGAGGAGTCTGTGTGTTTTCCTGAAGGGGGGTTGTGTGAAGACCTGCCTGTTCAGGGGATAGAGGGATCGCAGGAGGAGTTGGTGGTGGTTCAGCAGGGTGATGCTGCTGTAGAGCCAGGGGAAGATGAGCTTTTGCTTGCAGAAAGCCATAAGGAAGAGGATCCTTATGGTGAGGCTGGCCAGCAGGTTGCTGTGCCTGAGGGGGGTAAAAGTGACTTGGGGATAGAGAGATCCTGTGAGGAGCAAAGGAATTCCATAGCCATTGTGAGCAGGGGAGCCACACCCAGCCAGGCCTATGTCTGTGTGGGAGGACGTTCACAACCTAAACCCACAGGGCATGGGGGAGGGGCAAGACTTGTGTTTGCCCAGGAAGGTTGCAACTTCTTAAATGTAAAAAGCCAGAATTGTCAATGTACAGTTGGGGTGGATGTGTTCCTACTGCTTATGTTAACTTGCATAACCACTGTACTGCTGTTACTAAGAATGGTAATGATGTCCACTGTGCATGATTTTGTACCAAAACCCTGGAAACTGTTACAAGATGTACCCAAGGACACACTGCATGTTCAAAAGCTTTGGGACCCTGGTATTTCACTGTTAATACTTGTAATTAGTGTTGGAGCTTCTCACCTGAGAAGGGGCATTCCAAAATTGATATGCTGTGTGGGAAGGGAAACTGAGGCACAGCAACATTTCGTGCAAAGGAACCCATGTAAGGTGTCTAATGAAAGCTTGTTCACTGTTGATTCTATGTATGAGATGTGTGTACATGTGTGATGTTATATATGAAGATTCTCATTAACAACCTTACTCTCAACATTTTCTTCCTTTCATTAATGTATCTTTAGAGTTTAGATTCTAAAGGATTGGCCAGCGTGATCTTGTGGGTAAGATCTAAAGTGAAAATTGGCTTGGTACTGTGGCTGAGTCCTTTGGACCAGGAGGATCTGTTTGGAGTTGGTGAGTGGGTTTTGGTAACCTCTCACCTGTGTATGGAGGCCTAAGTCTGGTGATGGCACCGGGAAGCTGAAGTGTCTAAGGGGTTTTGCTGGTGAGGCTTCCGGCTGACCGGGGAGGCAGCTGAAGTGCTCGGTGTAATTTGAGGGGTGCCTGGGAAAGGACCCCAGTTGAGGGTGGTAAATAGCCCTGGTTTTGTGCTCGGTGTAATTTGAGGGGTGCCTGGGAAAGGACCCCAGTTGAGGGTGGTAAATAGCCCTGGTTTTGTGCTCGGTGTAATTTGAGGGGTGCCTGGGAAAGGACCCCAGTTGAGGGTGGTAAATAGCCCTGGTTTTGTGCTCGGTGTAATTTGAGGGGTGCCTGGGAAAGGACCCCAGTTGAGGGTGGTAAATAGCCCTGGTTTTGTGCTCGGTGTAATTTGAGGGGTGCCTGGGAAAGGACCCCAGTTGAGGGTGGTAAATAGCCCTGGTTTTGTGCTCGGTGTAATTTGAGGGGTGCCTGGGAAAGGACCCCAGTTGAGGGCGGTAAATAGCCCTGGTTTTAAGCAATTCGCCCTGAGCTGACACTCTCAGTGGTGCCAAGACCTGGCCTGGTGTATGATAGTGGTGTATTTCGCAAGAGACACAGAATCTGGTCAATTGAACTTTAGATCAAGACCCCACGCTATTCTAAATTTGATTTTGAGACTGAGAGTTTGATTGGTTAATGAGGCATTTCTGGACTCAACTACTTAATATTCTCTGTATAGCTGTGATGGTACTCTATGGATATGGAAGCCTTTGCTTACTTTTTATGTCTTCAAGCGTTTAGTCAAGTGTGCATAATGTATTTACTATGTTTTATCTTAGACCTACAGGAAGAAATCACAGCCAGTGTGGCCAGAAGCTGTCCAGCACCGTCTGTGATTTGGTGGGCATGTCATGATTATGAGGGTTAGCCAGCAGCCTGGGGATTAAGGGGTTAACTACACCTAGCCAGGTGGAGAGACCAATAAGAATGTAGGTGGGACTTTTCAAACTGGGACAAAGGAATTTGGGTTTTTTTCCCTTTCTCCTTTTGTCTCTCTGAGAGAGTTCTCTGCAGCTACAGAGAGGGACAAGCATGTCTCTCTCTCTCCAAGACACCATTCTTCATTTTCTGTAAGTAGGGTAAAGTTTAGGTAGTTTCGTTAGGTTTTATTGTGTTATGGATTGGGTATGGGATCTGAGATCTGGCACTGCCTAAAAGATGTTTTGGCTTTTCTTTGTAACTAAGTTCTAGGCCCATGGAGTTTCTCCATGAGTATATTTTGTTACCTTCCTCTCTAGTCATTATACTTGCAACCAGAATATTGTTGTAATAATAAAAGTTCTTTCTTTTCTTTTATTAACCTGGCAGTGGTTAATGGTGTGCCCTGATTTTTGTTTTAGGGGGAAGATTTCCCAAATGATCTTTCCCCTGGTTTCTTTAGCAACATTTGGGTGGTGGCAGCGGAAGTTTTATTCCCAAGATCTAGGGTTTTTAAGATCTTGGGGGAAGTTTTATACCAAAGCCTGGTAGATAAGGCTTTGGGGTACACTTGCTGGCCCCCACTTCTGCATTTATCATGCCAGAGTGGGGAAGGAGCCATGACAGCTAGTAGTTTCGATTCTGCTGACGGTAGCAGCAGCAGGACCCTGTCTCCCGGGGCGAAGGCCCGCAATCGCGCCTCTCGGTTGTAGTAGCGAGCTTGTCTTGCTTGGGCCTTGCGGAGGTTTTCCTGGGCAAGCTCTCCGACCGCCTTCAGTTTCTCTCGCAGTTCCAAAATATATGGGACCGTCCCTTGTACTCTGGAGGCCTGCTCTTCCCACTCCTCCTTGATTAGGTCTAATATCCCCCAGGGCTGCCTCCCGTAGAGCAACTCAAACGGGGAAAACCCGGTAGAGGCCTGGGGTACCTCCCGTACTGCAAACAGGAGGGCCGGAAGGAACTGGTCCCAGTCCCGGGGGTCTATTTCTACAAACTTCCTGAGCATGGTCTTAAGTGTCCTATTAAAACGCTCCACCAACCCATCCGTTTGGGGGTGGTATACGGAGGTGCGGAGCCGTTTCACCTTTAGCAGGCGGTAAAGTTCTGTCATGACCCGCCCCGTGAGGTTCGTTCCCTGGTCCATTAGTATCTCTTGGGGTAACCCTACCCGGGAGAACACCCTAACCAGTTCCTCGGCCAAGACCGGGGCCTTCGTGCTGCGGAGCGGGACCGCCTCCGGGTAGCAGGTGGCATAGTCTATCAATACCAAAATATGGCGATTGCCCCTCCACGACTGCTCTAGGGGCCCCACTAGGTCTAATGCTATCCTTCTAAATGGTACGTCCACCACTGGCAAGGGTACGAGGGGGGCCCGCGCCACGTTCTTCCCGGCCACTCGTTGGCACTCAGGGCACGAACTGCAAAAGTCCTTGGCCTCTTTGTGAACACCTGGCCAGTAAAACCGCTGCAGTGTCTTTTCGGTCCCTAAGTGCCCTGCCCAGGGATTGGCATGAGCTGCTTCCAGCACCTGCCACCACCGCTGGGTTGGTACCAGCAGCTGCCGCACCTCCTCTTGTTGGCCTGGCTGGGGGACTACCCGATATAGTCGTTTGCCTCTTACCTCAAAACGAGGTCGTTGCTCGCCTGTCCTGGCAGGATCTGGTGCGGCCCCCGCTTGCTCCCAGGCGTGCTTTAGGGATTCATCCTCGCACTGCTCCCGCACGAAGTCTGGGCTGTCCGCAGGGTGCTCTCTCCCAGCTCCGTCGCTCGACGTGTCCCCGGTCCGGGCCTCCCACGTGTGCTGATCTCCGTTGCGCCCCGTCTCCTCGCCCTCCGGCTGGGCGTGGCGGGCCTTCCCCGATTCTTGGATAAGTTGTGGTAGCCCCAGCCAGTCTCGCCCTAGCACTACGGGGTAAGCCAGGCTAGGGGCCACAGCGACCTGGCACCTTTGTGGCCGGCCCCCGACTGTAATCGGGACCCACCGCGTCGGGTAGTGCTTCACGTCCCCGTGAATGCACTGCATCGCCACTGTAGGGCCCGCAGCCCCTTCCCAGGGCAGCAACTCCTCCCGTACCATTGTCTGGTTGCACTCTGTGTCGACCAGGGCCCATACCGCTTTGTCCGCAACGCCTACCTGGACGGTAATCTTGCCATCGTCACGACCCCTTGCCCGCTGGGCTGCCATCAAGGCCCTTCCGTAAGAACAGTCCATGAACGGGCAGTCTGTACGGAAGTGCCCCTCCTGTCCACACTCGAAGCAGGCGCCGCGAGACAGTGCCCACCACCCTTTGGCGAAATGTCACGCTAGGCGTGTAGTTAGTTTCTTAAGTATGATGCTGTGCAATTCGAGTCCTTCACTGGTTGCCTTGCCGGCGCCTCAGACGAGGGGGGTAGGGGGGCTTGGGCTCACCCCCACTCCAAGCCCTGACCCAGGGCCCTAAGAACCGAAGGAATCTCTCTCCTATGGTTCGGTTGGTGGGGGGTAATTACCCGTAACGCACCAACCCACGGGCATCCGCTGCCGTGCCCTGGGTCACTTCCTACTTCCCTCGGTCAGCCATCTACTCCTCAGATGTAACATGGTCCAGCGTCCTCGGGAGCCTCTTCCTCCGCCTCCTCTCCTCCAGCCAGTGATGTCCTTTTGAGCCGTCCTGCCGGCTCAGCGTCTGACGGAGGAGGGGCAGGGCAGCCATGCGTTCAATCCCCAGCTGCTACTGGGTGGGTGCGTCCAAGACGGGCAAACGCAGCCGTCCTGTCCCCCGGCTTCCCCACGTCGGCTCCACTCCTCCCCCCCTGCCCGGCGCAGCCTGCCAATGCCGCGTCCCGTGTGTAGGGGGGCAGAGCTTCCGGCGTTCTGCCCGGCACGGCCTGGATGCAGGCATGGCAGAGCTGGGGACACGGCAGGAGAGCCGTCTCTCCCCATAGTGCCGGGGACGGCGCGGCTCCGTAGCGGGATGCCGGAGCGTACCCATTACAGGGGGATTGCAGCTCCTGTTGGCCGCAGATCTCCATTCATTGCCAATGGGAGCTGGGATTGCCTGTACCTGCAGAGGCGCAGATAAATATAGCGGTAGCAGCCCATCAGGGGCTAACCCTGGTGAACTGCAGCCGTTTTATTGCCCACCAGTTCCCTCTAAGCTGCGGGGCAGCCCAGCTTCACAGGTGATTAATCAGCCCCACCCAGTCAGAGGCTCAGGGCTCTGTGCACAGAGCTGACTGACTGGGCCATCATCATCATCATCGTCCTTCATGCCCACTGGTGTATAGGGCAGTAACAAAGGTCCTCCACTTCTGTCTGTCTTTGACCAGCCTCTCAATAGTGCCCCAAGTGTAATTCATGCTCTTCATTTCTAACTTCAATGGTCTGGCGCCATGTTGTCTTGGGTTGTCCTTGTTTCCACTTCCCTTCAGGGGTCCAGTGCACAGCAATCTTTGTGATGGAGCTTCCATCTTTCCTGAGCATGTGCCCAATCCATCTCCAGCATCTTTTCATCATGATGGTAGCCATGTCATCTTGTTTACCCCGCGTAGGTCCTGATTTGAAATTATTCTTGGCCAAAAAATACGGAGGATCCTCCGAAGACTTCTGGTGTGAAAAGTCGACAATTTATCGAGGTCGTATTCTGTCATCCGCCAGCATTCTGATCCATATAATAGTGTTGATAAAACTTCAGTTTGGTATGGATGCTGTACTGTGATGACTTCCTCTGCCATTCAATGCTTTGCTCAATGATGTTACGCAGTACAAAAATTTGATATACACACCCCCTCCCTTTACAAAAGCCAGCTTGTTCTTTCCTCAGTGATTTATGAACAGCATCTACAATCTGCTGAATAATGATCTTAGCAAGGATCTTGCTTGGCACTGATAGGAGACTGATGCCGTGTCAGTTGTTACAGTCATTGAGTGCTCCCTTCTTGGGTATCTTAACAATAATTCCATTTGTCCATTCCTCTGGCACCTGCTTCCCTCCCCATATTGCTGTAAAGAACGGTTGGAGAATAGTGGCTGCAAGTTCTGGGTCTGCCTTGAACAATTCAGCATTGAGATTATCATGTCCTGGAGCTTTACCATTCTTTAAGGATCTTATTGCCATGCTAATTTCTTCTATTTTTGGTGGAGCAGTATTTATGTCAAGGTCTGTTTCTGCTTCTAGAATATCGGCTGCTTCTTCTGGTGGTGGTCTGTTTAGAACTTCCTGAAAATATTCTGCCCAATGAGCCTCTTGTTCCCGCTCCGTTGTAAGTAGATTTCCTTGTTTGTCCATGATAGGGACACTTGTACTGGCATGATATTTACCACAAACAAGCTTGGTGATTTTAAAAACATTTCCTTGCTCTCTTCGAGTAGCTGCTTCTTCAGCTTGTGCTGCTAGTTCCTCAATATGAGCTATCTTATCAGCTCTCACCAATTTCATAACTTGCTGGTCTGATTCTTTGTATTGCTGCTGGTATCTTTCTTTCAGTCTTCCTGATTTAGCATCTGTGAGTTTCTTCTTTAAGGTACATCTATTATCAGTTGCCTTCCATGTGTCTGGCATGATCCATACTTTTTTCTTCTGTTTCTGTTTGAAACCTAGACAGTCCTCACTGCTCTTTACGTATATTGTTGTAATTTGTTCCCATTTCGTATGAATTACTTCTATGCCGTGAGTTTCTTCTTCAAGATCTTGTAGCACTTGAAACCTATTTTTTACCTTAAGGACAAAAGCATTCTTAACTTTGGGGTCTTGTAGCTTCTCTACATCAAAGTGTTTCTGCATGGGTATCTTGTGACCAGTGCTTCTTAGCTTAAGCTTTATGAGTGCTGTCACAAGACGGTGATCACTGCCGACATCAGCCCCTCTTTTCACCTTGACATCTAGTAACGAGCATCTCCATGTTCCATTGATCATCAGATGGTCGATCTGGTTAATGTCCCTACCATTTGGTGAGCGCCATGTTAACTTGTGAATTTCGCGGTGAGGAAAGAGCATACCTCTGATGACAATATTGTGTAAAGTACAGAGTTCCACTAACCTCTCTCCATTCTCGTTCATGGTACCACACCCATGTTTCCCCCATGGTTCTATCGTGCGTATTAGCCCTCCCAACTTTAGCATTCAAGTCCCCCATGACTATTATAAGATTATGACATAATGCTGTTTTGATTTTAGCTTGAAGCTGTTCATAGAATCTATCTTTCTTTTCTTCTTCACTTTCATTTGTTGGGGCATAACACTGGATTAATGTAATGTTTACATATCTACCTTTTCATTCTGACTCTCATCAGTCTGTTGTTGATTGGTTTCCATTCCAGCAAACATTTCTCTATTCCTTTCTTCAGAATGATAGCTACTCCCTCACGGTGTTGGTCATCATCCCTTCTGGAAAAAAGGACTGTTTCACCAGTACTAGTTTTCATTCTTCTGGATCCAATCCATCTGCTCTCACTGATACTAAGAATATGTAGTTTGTAGTGTCTCATTTCATTTGTAATCTGCGCAAGCTTACCCATTTCATACATGGTATGTACATTCCAGAACCCAATTCTGGTCTTAATCTTGGCGCTCAGGACTTCTATCTTCATTTCAATAGCTTCATTTCTTCTTTCACCACTGGCAGTCATACAAGTCACTGTAAGTGACTCTGGAAGGCCATCACACACAGCTGAGAAGGAATTCTTTGTTGCTGTTTCTGTAACACAAGCCTTTTCTAGGTCAGGGTTGTTATCCCTCAGCGAAACCCCCAATCCTGGAGGACCGGTGTGCATGCTTAGTCTGGCTCCTCCCCCCTTGACCGTGCCGGCTTGGTTGAACCTACCAGGAGCACTAAGCTCCCACTGGCATAGCTCCTGGGATCATAAGAACACGCAAGCTGCCCCGCCCCAAAAAGGTGCATGCACAAGGGGCAGGACTGACTGGGTGGGGCTGATTAATCACCTGTGAAGCTGTGCTGCCCCGCAGCTTAGGGGGACACTGTTGCCCACCCCTGCTGTAGAGTCAATAAGACCATTACTGAAGTGATAGTGGTGCAAGCTCTTTCTGATTTTTAGCAGGATTCTTGAGATTACTGGTGTTGTCAAGAACACCGCAGATTCTGGAGTAGTGTGAATGTGAGAGGACTCTCACTATTTAAAATATGAAAATGAAGTTTCTAGCCCCCCCCCCCCCCCCCCCCCATGGCTGCAGAGAAAAGCTTGAACATGTCACCTGAATGTGCTCTAAAAGCTCAGAAACCAAAGGCAAAGGGGGAAAAAAATCCTCAATTAACTTTTTTAAAAAAATTCTAACAAGCTAATCTCATGATATTGGGGGGGATGCATGGCTTTGAAAGTTTGGGGGGGGGGTAGTTCAATCCTACAGAGTGTTTTAGCTTTTATTCTGGAGCAGCACCCATGCTGACTCAGCCACAGTGATACACTGCAGTGCATCATGGGAAATGTGGAGCCTATTCCCCATCCTGACTACAAGAGAGAATGGGCACATGGGGAACCCAGAACTACTACCATGAAGCATCCTGGTAGCTCAGGTAAAGTGGAACATTAACCCGAGATGAAGCAAAGATTCATTCATTCATTCATTCAGCATGAATTTGCCAAGAATAAATTGCATTAAATGAACCTAGTAGCTTTCCTTGCCAGGGTAACAAGCCTAGTGGATAGGGGAGAAGCAGTAGATATAGTATACCTAGATTTTAGTAAGGCTTTTGATACTGTCTCACAAACTAGGCAAATACAAACTAGATGGAGCTACTCTGAGGTGGGTGCATAACTGGTTTACTCTCTGGGAACAGTTTTCAGATATCCATGGTTCACAGTCATGCTGGAAGGGCATAACGAGTTGGGTCCCACAAGGATCGGTTCTGGGTCTGGTTCTGTTCAGCATCTTCATCAGTGATTTAGATATTGTCATAGAGAATACGCTTGTAACATTTGTGGATGATACCAAGCAACTGCTTGGGAGGATAGGCTTAAAATTCAAAATGATCTGGACAAACTGGAGAAATGGTCAGAGGTAAATAGGATGAAGTTTAATAAGGACAAATGCAAAGTGCTCCACTTAGAGAGGAACAATCAGTTTCACACATACAGATTAGGAAGCGACTGTTTAGGAAGGAGTACGGCAGAAAGGGATCTAGGGGTCAGAGTGGACCACAAGCTTAATATGAGCCAACAGCGTGACGCTGTTGCAGAAAGAGCAAACATGATTCTGAGATGCATTAACAGGAGTGTTGTGAGTAAGACACGAGAAGTCATTCTTCCGCTCTACTCTGCGCTGACTAGGCCTCAGTTGGAGTATTGTGTCCAGTTCTGAGCACCACATTTCAAGAAAGATGTGGAGAAATTGGAGAATGTCCAGAGAAGAGCAACAAGAATGATTAAAGGTCTAGAGAACTTAGAAGATGGAAAAATTGGCCTTGTTTAATGTGAAGAAGAGAAGCCTGGGATAGGGTATAACAATTTTCAAGAAGATCCAAGGTTGTTAAAAGGAGATAGCATGGGGTATAAGGCACTGCTCATAGCGAGAGCATGGCTTTAACCCTGGATTTTAAACTGCAAACTCTCAGGGTAAGGATAAGGTTGCCAACTTCCTAATTGCACAAAGCTGAACACCCTTGTCTCTCCCCCTGCCTCCTCTCCCTTCTGAAGCCTCATCCCCCACTCACTCCAGTCCCCCACCCTCCATCACTTGGGGTACGTCTACACAGCAACATTATTTTGAAATGACTTAGTCCACGTCTACACAGCAGGTAGTTATTTTGAAATAGTGTCGAAATACTGTCAAGCTGGAGGACTTCTTACTCCAACTCCTGTGACCCTCATTGTACAAGGAGTAAGGGAAGTTGGAGGAAGAGTGCTCTATTTCGAAATAAGCTCTGTGTAGATGCTTCCTATTGTAACCCCTTATGTTGGCTAGCCCAGTGTGAGGTTATTCAGCATAGGGGAAGCTTGTGACTTCTTACACCACTGTGGGGGGAGGGCTAGGCCTGAGGCTGCTTGGTGTGCTCTGCGTTGTGTATGTGTGAGTGCACCTCAGACCAGACCCACTCCGACAAATCACCAGGAACAGGCTTTATTCTGTAAAAAGCATAGAACAGGAAAACAGTTCAGCAGCCCCTTCTCTCAGCATGCAGCCTGTGTGCTGCTTCTAGCACAGTCCTTGCTGAGACCCTGCTGGGGGCAGAGGGCACATCCTGGCAGGAACCAGGAAGTTCTCCCAACATGCCGCAGTTTGTAGTCCACAACTTGTAGTTCCCAGGGCTGCTGCTGAAACACACTGGACCTTGGGCTACACTATTTTGAAATAAGCTACGCAATTGACATAACTCCATTTGCATAGCTTATTTCGAGTTAAGCCCTGCTGTGTAGATGGACTCTTGCTGTCCTCCAATCATTCAGGGTACATCTACACAGCACCCTAAATTCGAAATAAGATATGCAATTTCCACTGTGCAAATTGCGTATCTTATTTCAAATCTATTTCAAAATAGCTTATTTTGAAATTTGGCATGTCTACACAGCAGCAAATTTTGAAATAACGCGCTATTTTGAGACATCCCTTATCCCTCATGGAATGAGGATTACAGGGATGCCGGAATAGCGTGCCTGTTATTTCAAAAATGATGGGCAGCTTGTTAAGACGTGGGGTAGCTATTTGGGGATACCTCTGGTATCCCGAAATAGCGGCACAGTGTAGACATATCCTCACTTTCATACTGCTGGGGTGGGGCGTTCAGCTGTGAGAGTGGGTGAGGACTCCAGGGTGGGGCCAGAAATGAGGAGTTCAGTGTGTGTGTGGGGGGGGGGGGGGCTCTGAGAGGGAGTTTGGGTGTGGGAGGGGGTTTGACCTGGGGCACAGAGTTGGGGTGCAGGGTCTGGATATGGGAGGGAGTTAGGGTATGGGAGGGGGCTCAGGGCTGGGGCAGGAGTTTGGGGTGTCAGGGCTGTTCCCTACTCTTGGACTCCAAGTGCAGAAGGTGGGGCCTGCAAGAGCGCTTCAAAACCTTGCCTCTACAGGCACTGGTTACAAAAACTTCCCAGAGTCACAGATTCCCTGGCTCTGAGAAATAAACAAACAAACATCAAGTGATTTTTATCCCTAAAACCAGGGGTGAACACTTGAACCCAGCCCCAGGGGTACCCCAAGCTCTTTTGCCCCAAAAGAGCTTGAAAAGAGAAAAGCAAGCTGCAGTCTGTGGTAGCTGACCCCTCAGTCAGAGGCGTGCAGATACCCACAGACAGACCTTCCAGGACACAAGAATCAAATCCTCACCTTAAAAAAGATAAACTTGAGAAAGCAGACTTGGTTGCTAGATGTTACAGAGCAACTGAGGAAAACAAATTAAAACAGAGAGAAAAGTCTCTGAGCACAATGCTAGATGGTAAATGGGGAGGGGAGGCATAGATTCACACAGAGCAGTTCAAACCAAACCACCAAATAAAGAAAAAAATACCCTGAACACGACTAGATTCACTTTTCCTTTTACTTTCAGTCTCCTCTTTGTAGGCTGTGTCTAGACTACAGAGTTTTGTCGACAAAAGTGGACTTTTGTCGACAAAACTACACCTGCGTCTACACTACCGCTGAGTTCTGTTGACATAACGTCGACAGAACTCAGCAGTTTTGTCGACGCTGGTAAACCTCATTTTACGAGGCATAACGCCTTCTGTCGACAGAGTTCTGTCGACAGAAGGTGTTATTGCATGTAGGGTTGTGTCTAGACTACAGGGTTTTGTCGACAAAGCAGCTTGATTTGTCGACAGAACTGAATGTAGTGTAGACGCTCCTTGTCGACAGAAGCTTTGTCGACAGTATCTGTCGACAAAACCCTGTAGTCTAGACGTACCCTGTACAGTCCACTCCCATGCTCCAAATTCCTTGGAGGCATGGTAGTCCTGCCTGGGTTTAAATGATTCTGTGTCTCTCAACTCCTGGTTTTACTCTCCCCTGCAAAGAAAGCAGGCAAGGAATCTATATCCAATTCAAATTTCAACCCTCTATCTCGATTGGTTCTCCCGGTCCCCTGGCCAACACCTTTGCTAGGTACCTGAGTTTAACCCCTTAGGGTATATCTACACTACAAAGTTAGTTCGAACTAACAGACGTTAGTTCGAACTAACTTTCATAGGCGCTACACTAGCGCTCCGTTACCTCGCATTTAATTCGAACTAACGGAGCGCTTAGTTCGAACTAGGTAATCCTCATTCCACGAGGATTAAGCCTAGTTCGAACTAGCTAGTTCGAATTAAGGGGTGTGTAGCCCCTTAATTCGAACTAGTGGGAGGCTAGCCCTCCCCAGGTTTCCCTGGTGGCCACTCTGGCCAACACCAGGGAAACTCATCTGCCCCCCTCCCGGCCCCGGACCCCTTAAAGGGGCACGGGCTGGCTACAGTGCCCGTGCCAGGTGCAAGCCTCCCAGCACCCAGCCAGCAGACCCTGCACTTGGCACAGATCGAGCCACCCACCCGATGCCCCCCAGCCCTCCCCCTCTTCCCGGGACCAGGCTGGCGGCTCCCGGGAGCTTGCCCGGGACCGCAAGAGGCGGCCACCCGCCTGGGCTAGTGCGGACATCGTGGACCTTGTCCACGATGTCCGCACTAGGCACAGGAAAGTGGCCGTCTAGGGCAGGAGAGCTGCCAGCCTGGCCACCCAGGAGCAGGTGTGCAAGAGAATAAAGGGGGTCCACTGAGACCCCCGACCCTGAGCCCTGAGCTTACAATGGCCATCCTGGGTCAGACCAAAGGTCCACCTAGCCCAGTAGCCTGTCTGCCGACAGCAGCCAACCCTAGGGACCCTGGAGGGGATGGACCGAAGACAGTGACCAAGCCATTTGTCTCGTGCCATCCCTCTCCAGCCTTCCACAAACCTTGGGCAGGGACACCACTCCTCCCCCCTGGCTAATACCACTCCATGGACCCAACCTCCATGACTTGATCTCACTTCCCTTTAAACTCTGTTCTAGTTGTAGCCTTCACAGCCTCCTGCAGCAAGGTGTTCCACAGGTTGACTCTTTGCTTTGTGAAGAAGAACTTTCTGTTACTAGTTTGAAGCCTGCTACCCATTCCTTTCCTTTGGTGTCCTCTAGTCCTTCTTTATGGGAACTAATGAAGAACTTTTCTGTATGCACCGTCTCCACCGAACTCCTGCTTTTAGAGACCTCTATCCTGTCCCCCCTCCGTCTCCTCTTTTCTAAGCTGAAAAGTCCCAGTCTCTTTAGCCTCTCTTCATATGGGACCTGTTCCCAACCCCTGATCATTGTAGTTGCCCTCCCCTCTCCCACCCTCTCTCTTCCCCTCTCCCACCTCCTTTTCCCAGTCTCCCCCAGTTTTGTTCAATAAAGACAGATTCCATTTTGGAAGACACGTTATCTTTATTTTGTACATCAAGAAGAGGGGCTAGGGAAGGGTAAGTGGAAGGAGGTGAGGGAGGAATGGGGTACGAGCCCCCGATGGGGAGGACTGGGCTGGCTCTGCGGGCTTCTGGGTGTGGAAGCTCTCCTGCAGCCCCCCAATTGCCCCCTCTCCCCAGATGGCAGCCTGCGGCAAGTGCAGCCGGGCTGATGGCCGAGTGCTGTGATGTGCCCAGTGTGGGCACTCAGGGCACTCCAAGCCAGGACTGCTTTGCAAGCGGGGCACCCCTGAGAACTGTCTGTCCGGGGTGGGGGTCGGGACCCTTTAAGCACAGCCCTCGGCTAGCCTGAGACAGTATCTCCACACTCTAAGTCCTCCTCTGATGCCCTGCTGGCACTGCTTCCGGCCAGCCTTAACCCCGGTTCAGGGTCCACTTAATGGGGACGCGCTAGTTCGAATTAGCAAAACACTAATTCAAACTAGTTTTTAGTTCTCGATGCGTTAGTTCGAATTAGCTTAGTTCGAATTAACTAATTCGAACTAAGTTAGTTCGAATTAGCGCTGTAGTGTAGACATACCCTTAGTCACCGGGTGCTGGTCAGCACTCCTCCTCCAATACAGGGTGTAGAATAGGGTTTGGGTCTGGGAGGGAGCTAGACTGCAGGGCTACATCTGGACTGCAGGCTTCTTTAGGAAGAAGCTTTTCTGGAAGAGATCTTCCGGAAAAACTTTTTTCAAAATAGCGCGTCTACACAGCAAAAGTGCATCAAAAAAGCAATTTTCTATTTCGAAAGATAGCATTCACATTGATTGGACACTATCTCACATACAAGGCCACCTGGAACCAGTTCAGGCAGGGCATTAGGTCAGCAGTTGCTTCCGGGTGCTCCTGTCTAAGGCTAGCTGAGACACGTGCTTAAAGGGACCCCTCTGGACAGCCGTTTCTCAGTTTCTGCTGCCTGCTTGCTACCTCTCCGAGGGACAGCAAAGCTTTAGTAGTGTGTGCTCTGGTTGTCCAGCTTTTGGACACCACAGCACTCCTTGCCATGGAGCTGGTGTAATGTCGATAGCTCCTACTTTATAGGAATGTGCTACAGGTAGCACTTTCTTATTGGTACGATCGTAAGGAAGTGCTACTGTAGGAAACAGCTGCTAGGGTGGCACAATCCTACATGCAGCAGTTCCCAACATTGCTGTCTTGAAAACAGCTCCCTGTAGGATTGTGCTCCTGGGGGCAGTTTCTGATTTATAGAACTAAGAAATTGCTACTGTAAGAAACTCCTACTGGAAGTATCACTTTCATCTTTGAACCCCAGTCTTCCATGGAACACCATTTTGGAAATACTGATCTAAAAACAATGTAGGAGTCCACCAACCGTTGTTTACAAAGGATTACTCTAGACCAGTGTGGTGTATGAAGGCACGGACTCCAGCCGGTGCAAGCACGAAATCATTTTATTGCAAGATCACAACTACCTTTATACCCTTAAAAGTTTACAAACTGCTTTTTCACAAACTGCTTTTTCCCAGTCACAAACACAGCACTCTCGAAGGTCATTGACTTAGGCAGATGTTGTTATTGTTGGCTCAGGACTCTTGCTTGGTTTCGTCCTTGGGACGCTCTGTCATGCGGCCAAAGCACTATGCTTGCTGATTCTCTACATCTCCCCCTCTTTTATACAAAGCAATACCATTAATAAGTAACATTGTCATTACACGAGCCTCAACTTTCTGAGCAGAACGAATACAAGAAAAAAGTAAAGAAAGAATTATAAAAAGCACAATAAGAAGCCCACTAGCAAGTCCAATAAACACCCACATGCGCAAATTTAATCCAGAAAACCACGTAGTAGGATTAAGCCAAGATAAATCAGATTGCAATGTAGCAAAAACCTTTTGTGTGGTTAATTCTTGCAATTGCTGAATTTGGTTCTTTAATTGAGCATGCAAAGAATTAACATGAGAACGTAAAGAAACGTCAAAGGCACCCTGTAAATGGTGTTTAACAAGGTTCCAATCATGAACTGATGAATTCCAGGGGAGGGATGTCACACAGAGACCTCCAGCAGTGTGCTCCCAATCACAATGCAGAGACAACCTAGTCTTTAAGGCTGCATGCCTATCACCAAGCCAAATGACTGCGGCTTCTAGGGCCTCAAGCCGCACCAATATCTCTTCATCAATGGTCTCCTGCGTTTGGAACTCCCGTGTAACGTTTATTAGAGCTTCCCCTACCATTTTCGCAGTCTTAACCGACTGAGTTAAAGAGGCAATAGCAGCAGTGGCAGAAGCAAGAATAATAATTGCCGACACAAGAGCAAAAATCAGCCACCCCAAAAATCGCTTCGTACGTCTACGAGTGTTAGTAATCTCCTCCTGCAGCAACCTTGTAAGATGGCCAAAACCACTATCTCCTTCCCAGTCTCGTGTGAGATTAACAGGAATCCATAACTCAGGGCGTCGTCGAAGAGGGAACACAAAGGTTACATTATCACTCATGGAGATGCAGGTCTTATATCGCACCTCAGACAACATAACAGAATAACAAGAATGGGAAAATTTACATCTCCTAAAATTTGCATTTTGTGCCAAGGCAAAAACATATGGATGCGAAGTACAAACCATAACACTATTATCTTGCTGCTTAATATAGTTAGATGTATAATTCTCTAAAATCAAACTCCCTAAACTATAACCCATAAATGCTAACCCTATCCGCCACACCCCCTTATGTAACATGGAGGCCGTGGCGTTATCCCCATTAGTAATAAATTGTAACACCGGACCGGCAGAGCCTCCCCCATGCCATGAAAGGCTATGATTATACCGGCCGAAGGGGACAGTGCGATTGTCCACTTTATCCCACAGCATACCGTGAGGGCCCCAATCCACAACCGTGCCGAATTCGCCCTGGAGTACCAGGGGGCTGCATCCACGACATGCCTGCCAAACCGGTGCCGCGTCCGCTGATATCCTCTTTATCATGCAGTGGGGCAAATCAGGGGCGTATGGCTCCCAAGAGTCATTGCCGCTTCCGTGCATCCCGGGAATGCTCAGTAAGGTATAGTTAACTCTTCCGTCATGCTCCCGCGCCACTAGATGCAACTGTGGCTGCACGGCCACACAACCTGAGTCATAAAGGGTAGAAAAGCAAAGCGGTGGGAGGTCAGTGACAAAGGTGACATTGGTAACATTAACGACCTCGGTTTCTTGCTCCGCTGTAGGGGGTATCCACACCCCTCCCACCCAATCGGTACCATTGTTACTGATGGGCGGTGAGGGATCCCACCACGTCACAGGCCTGAATACAGGGGGATCAATGATGTGCGCCCAATACAAATGTGCTGTCGCAGTATGCACACAGAAACCGCTCCACAGGAACCACAAAAATGCAGCGGTGACCGTCATGGATTTGTCGCTATGGATCGGCAGCGGTCCCTTCATAGAATCATAGAATCATAGAATAATAGGACTGGAAGGGACCTCGAGAGGTCATCAAGTCCAGCCCCCCGCCCTCAAGGCAGGATCAAGCTCCGTCTACACCATCCCTGACAGATGTCTATCTAACCTGTTCTTAAATATCTCCAGAGAGGGAGATTCCACCACCTCCCTTGACAATTTATTCCAATATTTGACCACCCTGACAGTTAGGAATTTTTTCCTAATGTCCAATCTAAACCTCCCCTGCTGCACTTTAAGCCCATTACTCCTTGTCCTGTCCTCAGAAACCAAGAGGAACAAATTTTCGCCTTCCTCCTTGTGACACCCTTTTAGATATTTGAAAACCGCTATCATGTCCCCCCTTAATCTTCTTTTTTCCAAACTAAACAAGCCCAGTTCATGAAGCCTGGCTTCATAGGTCATGTTCTCTAGACCTTTAATCATTCTTGTCGCTCTTCTCTGTACCCTTTCCAATTTCTCCACATCTTTCTTGAAATGTGGCGCCCAGAACTGGACACAGTACTCCAGCTGAGGCCTAACTAGTGCAGAGTAGAGCGGCAGAATGACTTCACGAGTTTTGCTTACAACACACCTGTTGATACAACCTAGAATCATATTTGCTTTCTTTGCAACAGCATCACACTGTTGACTCATATTCAACTTGTGGTCCACTATGACCCCTAGATCCCTTTCCGCCATGCTCCTTCCTAGACAGTCGCTTCCCATCTTGTATGTATGGAACTGATTGTTCCTTCCTAAGTGGAGCACTTTGCATTTCTCTTTATTAAACCTCATCCTGTTTACCTCTGACCATTTCTCTAACTTGCTAAGGTCATTTTGAATTATGTCCCTATCCTCCAAAGAAGTTGCAATCCCACCCAGTTTGGTATCATCTGCAAACTTAATAAGCGTACTCTCTATCCCAATATCTACATCATTGATGAAGATATTGAACAGTACGGGTCCCAAAACAGACCCTTGAGGAACTCCACTTGTTATCCCTTTCCAGCAGGATTTAGAACCGTTAACAACAACTCTCTGACTACGGTTATCCAGCCAATTATGCACCCACCTTATCGTGGCCCTATCTAAGTTATATTTGCCTAGTTTATCAATAAGAATATCATGCGAGACCGTATCAAATGCCTTACTAAAGTCTAGGTATATGACATCCACCGCTTCTCCCTTATCCACAAGGCTCGTTATCTTATCAAAGAAAGCTATCAGATTAGTTTGGCATGACTTGTTCTTCACAAACCCATGCTGGCTATTCCCTATCACTTTATTACCTTCCAAGTGTTTGCATATGATTTCCTTAATTACCTGCTCCATCATCTTCCCTGGGACAGACGTTAAACTGACCGGTCTGTAGTTTCCTGGGTTGTTCTTATTCCCCTTTTTATAGATGGGCACAATATTTGCCCTTTTCCAGTCTTCTGGAATCTCCCCTGTCTGCCATGATTTTTCAAAGATCATAGCTACAGGCTTCATTCTCGAGTTGAATCTCTTGCGCCGATGGCGTACCAATCCTGGCTGGCTTAACAAATCACACAGGAAGCCAATAGGGACCTGAGGGAAGAGAAACACAGGCATACCCACGTCCCCACGTGATTAATGGAACGGGACCTTGCCACTGTCCGGATTCTAGGTGTCTGTAGTAAACCTGTGGCCGCTCCGGCCACGCAGAGTCTCGCCCAAAGTGGCGCTGTGCTGCCGTGAAAGACAAATCAGAAAGATTTAAAAAGTTTAACACATACATAGCTTTGTCCAAACGCTCCTGTGGGGTCATTCCCACTGGATTCCCCCTTTTTTGTTTATCAAGAAGGGTCTTGAGAGTGCGGTGCGTGCGTTCAACAATCGCCTGGCCCGTGGGGGAGTGTGGAATGCCTGTGGTGTGGCTTACACCCCAATCCTGCAAAAAGGACTGAACTTTGTGGGAGATATAAGCGGGACCATTATCAGTTTTAACGGAAACTGGAACACCCATAACAGCAAAACAATGTAACCAATGCCGAACAACATCACGAGCCTTTTCTCCTGCATGGGCAGTAGCAACAATAAGGTGGGAAAAGGTATCAACAGTAACATGTACATAGTGCAATCTGCCAAATTCGGAAAAATGGGTCACATCAGACTGCCAAAGTTCATTGGCCCGTAGGCCTCGCGGGTTAACACCGCTAGGTACCGGTATGGCGGATAGACGCTGGCAATCCGGACAGGCGCGAACTATATCTTGCGCCTGCTGTTTAGTAAGGGAAAATTGCTGAGCTAATGATCTAGCATTCTGGTGAAAAAAATCATGTGAAAGTCGTGCTTATCATAACACATTTGAACCATATAGGTTATAACTGCTAGATATTAAAAACAAGATTAAGCATAAGCTCAACATGAATTGTTTGTCCAGCCTCATGCTGGCTGTTCTTCAGGACTTCGTAGTTTGCTTCACCTATCGCTGGCAGGTTTTTCTGGGCCGCAGCTGGTACCTTAGCCTTGGTCTCTCAGGCTCGTCTGCTTCTGGGCCTGGATTGCCGGTACCAAGCCTGCGTTGATCTCTGTCTACTTCTGGACCTGGGTCTCCGGTACCAGGTCTGCAGTGATCCTTGTTGGGGCCAACCTCTGTAGGCGCTGGAACCAGTTGGCAGTGAGAGGCGTGAATCCAAGTGGGGAATCCCTTGCACTTTACAGCAGTATGTGTGGTCAGAAGGACTTGGTAGGGACCCTTTCACCTGGGTTCCAGGGCAGTCTTTCATTGGTGAACTTTCACGCAAACCCAGTCTCCTGGTTGTAGTTTATGGCACGGCTCAGTTGGGGCCTCCTGGAAGGCGTCCTTAACCTGTGAATGATAAGACTGTACACACCTCATAAGTTCCTGGCAATACTTGACTAGGCTTCTTTTAACAAGTGTGGCATCAGCCAGGTTAATTTTGGGTTGCTTAACAATTTCATAGGTCGGCCACATGCAATTTCATGTGGACTGAGTCCAGTTTTCCGATTAGGAGTGGCTCTCATGCTCATTAGGGCAATCGGGAGTGCTTCTACCCATGTGTCAGCCGACGGTCAGGGCAGTGTGTGTGTGTGTGCTGAGAAAAGGTTTAACGTCCGTGACTTTACTGCTAGGACCGGGGTCCTGTTGCAGAGGGCAGGCAGAGTTTGCACACAGGCCAGAGTTCTCACATATTTTAGTAAGTTTGTTCTCTAAAATCCTGTTTCATCTTTTTACTGCTTCTGCGCTCTCCGGGTGTCGCGCACAGTGCAGTGCTTGTCTGGTAGAGTAGTGCTTTGCCAGTTTTTGAACAATTTGTCCAGTAAAGTGGGTACCTTTATCACTGGAGATCACAAGGTGTATTCCCCATGATGGGATGTAATAATTTAGAAGTTTCTTTGCCACTGTGATGGCATCAGTTTTCCTGCAGGGATAAGCTTCTACTCATCTCAAAAATAAGCAAACAATCACCAGCACATTATTCAAAAAAATTGACATTTAGGCAATTGAATAAAGTCCATTTGTAAATTCAGAAATGGTCCCAAAGGCGGAGGTCTGGTTGCCGGGACTGTCTTTACAGGTTTACCCATGTTGTAGGCTTGGCAGACAGGGCAAGCCAGACAGTAATCTTTGGCTGCTTGGGAGAATTTGGGAGCAAACCAATTTTGTTTTACGTTTGCCAACGTGCGACAATCCATGGAGCACGGGGGCAAGGTGAGGTAGCAAGACCACTGGGGCAACAATGTGGCCAACAGAGCTGCACCAGTAGTGCTCTGGGTGCAAGGTGCACCCTGCCAGTCTCCACTCCTGCTTTCCCGATTCTGGGGCTTGGTCTTGCAGGAGGGCCAGTTCCGAAAGAGATGGCAAAGGAGCTGGCGATGGTAGGAGAGAAGGGAAAAACAGCAGGTAGAGGAGCAGATTTCACTACATCCCAGACAGTACAAACTGCATAGCCTGCTACTAAAACTCCACTAGAATTATAAAAGCAAAAAAACCATCTGTGTAAAGCACAAAGTTAAGATTATTCAAGGGACTTAAATTATTCTTTCATTAAAACAACAATATTGTACACACAACGTTTGAAATATATATATCACAAACAAGACACACAAGACAAATCTGGACAGAACACAGAACACAAACTTATTATGTCATGACACAGAACCATGGTTTTTTGTTATTGTTGTTTGTTGTTTTGCTTCAGCTGGCACCAGCGCTTTCTGATGAGCTGAAAGACAAGAAAACATTTCTACCCCCATTGGGGTGGTGCATTATATTTTAGAACACTTTTTCTTTACAGATTTTTGCTACTTTTTGATCAGCCTGCTGTTACCCAATAGTATGCTTTTATTTTGAACACCAGCTTGAGAGGGTTTGAGTAAATTACTTTATTGTTTAATTATTAAGTTAAAGGTGGCATGCCTCAGTTTCCCTCTTGTACTGCAGACCAGGCTTTTTTTACTGCCACAGAAACTCTCTTAGAACAAGGTGCTTGCTAATTACTATTCCAACAAGCAAAAGGTTTTCTTTTCTTGAAAAGAATCACATGCAATGTTACAGGCTTACTTATGGGGGACAGTGCCCCCCCCCTTCCAGAACAGACAGTTAGTTTGCAGACACACACAACCTTGGATTTGAAAGCAAGCCAAGAGTGATATCAACTCAGCCTTGAAAAGAAACACAGTGAAGTTTCAGAGTTTGGATTCTTAAAACAATAATTAGTTTCCTTGGAAGACATATTTAACCCTTAGGGTGCAGGTTTTACAAATTTATCAATTCTGAAAGAGTTTTCGCCTTGTTACGCAGGGGGTCCATGTTGTACCAAATAAAAGCAAGCAGGATCTTATGAGGGGGATAAGGCAAAAAGCCACATTTATTGTAAAGATAATAATAAAAAATAAAGAAAAGATAGAAGCAAACAACGTTGTTTAACTACTTATTCCTAACACTACTTAACCCTTATACACTTATATATATATATATAAACCATTCATTCATACATCCATTCATTCAAGTTCTGTGTATAGTTACCAGCCTGGAAGTTGCTTGTGACAGGATACTGGCCAGGTACTCTGTACACAAGTGATGGTAGTGGGGAGCGAAGTCCTGATCAGATGCGCATCTGAAGCTCCTGGTAGGCTGGCAGTAGAACCTTGGACTCTGATTCCATAGTTTTTTAGTCCAGTTCTTATAGGAATTTCTTCCTATGCCAGTCTATGGAAATTGCTGTATCATGCTGATGTCTCCAGGGTGGCTGCCAGGTGCTCATCAGTGATCTCATCGGGTGGACCTCCAGTTTCTCCACTTGACACCTTTTGGTTGCACTGGCACCTGACGCCTTCTTCAGCCCTTTGTTGCTGTATTCTCAGGCTGGCACCTCTCAGAACCATTCACTCATCATCCAAGCACTCTCTCATACATTCATACAGTATTTTGTATAATAATAAAAGTTGTAGTTACAGAAAGTTTCTGGGTGGTATTGCTTAAAACATTCTCTGAGTGCTGAATAAAGTTACAATGTTTTAAAGAGAACAGGCCTCAATTAAGTAACAATGCCCTTAAGTCAATTACAGGGCTTGGCTCCCATAGCAGAGTTAGTGGCTTGACAATGCATTGTTACAATGTATCTCTGCAATGTCAATTTCAAGCAGCCCCTTGCACAAGCTTGAGTATGCCCTGGAGCGCAGGGGGGGGGGGGGGGGGGCTGTTTCTGGCTACATAGGATTATATTCTTAACAGTTAGGATTATATTTTTAACAGTTCTAAGTTACATGACCTAATATATTATATTCTAAAGGGACAATAATAATAATAAATCTAAACATTTAACAATCTTAACAAATAATAATAATAATAAGAAGAAGAATTAATAATAAATCTAAACACTAAGTTGTGGGGAACAAATTATGGGGAGTCACTTCCATTTGGAGGAATCATTTTCAATACATTAATATGTTATCCCTACATCCAAAGCCTTCCTGCAGTCTATATTAGTGTTTTCAATAGCCAATTGAAACAGCAACAGGTGCTGAGCCTCCTCTGAGTCTACTTGTCATTGTATGGTGGTTTGGAGCCTATCCAAAAATGACACATAGGGTTCCTGGCGGACCGTAGCAAAAGATGTGTCCCTTTGGCCCGCATCAGGGACCTGTCATAAGGCTCGAAGGGTCAGCGATGTGGCTTGCGTAAATACCAAGCGATTCATCTGAGCCTGGGGAGTAGCATATTGGCCCTGCCCTATAAGTTCATCTATGCCAACGTTTACCCCATTGGTAATATTATCCATAACTTGCGACGTAACACCGTCACGATACTCGGTGTCCCAAACTGCATACTGCGCCGGGCTAAGTAGCAGGCGTAATAGCGCGCGCCAATCATGCGGGGCCATAACATATGACTCCGAAATAGCCACAACCAAATTTATCGTATAAGACGACTGTAATCCATAATCCTTCACAGATTTGCGCAACTCTTTTACAAATTCATATGGCAAAGCCTCATGTCGGGCGGGCCGTTGGGGCGCATATACAATTGGAAAAGCCTGTAGAAGCTGCACATCTCCTCGCTGAAGAGCCTCACATCGGCATTCAGATAAAACCCCTGCCTGTTCATTATGCGAGGGCGCCGCCAAGGGGGGCCCATATGGAGCGACCGTGTGGCTTGCGGACCTGTATGAAGAAGCGGGAGCTAATGCTGGGGCAAATGGCGGAGGGGCTACAATCGAGGACCGAGAAACAGCTCGTAGCCTCTGAGTCTGTAAAATTTGCTCCGCCGTCGGCGCAGATGCCGCCAGGGCCTTGACGGGCTCGAGCGGCGGGTACGAGTCAGGCCCTACGCCGACCGCCGCCGTCCCTGTGTCAAAGGGGTCCTCGGGCCCGCCGTCCTCAGATTCACTGTCCTCAGGGCCGAGGCACAAGTCGTCAGGCTCCGGGGAGACCGGGACCGTGGTGTACACTGGCTCACAATCCTCCCCGGGGGTTTCGGGGGAGGGGACGAGGGATCCTCTGGGTCCTGATATGGCCTGGGATCAAATGTTGCCGACGCTTCCTTCAGGACCCACTCGGCGGGATGCAATGCCCGTATGGCTGTATAAACAGTTCGCCACGTTACTATGATCCCTTTTGGGAGGGATAATGCAAGATGTTCAGAGGTTCTCAATTCCTTGCCCACCTTCTCCCAGAAGATCAAATCATAAGAACCCCCTTCTGGGAACCACGGGCAGTGGTCTCGTATCCAAACCAACAGCTGAACCAGCTGTACAGGGGGAACCTTAAACCCCTGTTCCTTCACAATGCGCTGCAAGATCTCAAGCTGCAGTTTTTGCTCTTTCGTGGCAGACTGCCCCATACTGTTATTCTGTCCGCGGCTGCTCACCTGTTCGTCCTGCGAATGGTGATGTCAGTAATTTCAGGAGCTCCTCTCAACAACTTATCCTCCGTCCAGCCGCGGGTACATCACCAGTTTGAATCACTCGTTCACTTCAAGCCCTGTATCAGGTGCCATTTGTGGTGTATGAAGGCACGGACTCGGGCCGGTGCAAGCACGAAATCGTTTTATTGCAAGATCACAACTATCTTTATACCCTTAAAAGTTTACAAACTGCTTTTTCACAAACTGCTTTTACCCAGTCCCAAACACAGCACTCTCGAAGGTCATTGACTCGGGCAGATGTTGTTATTGTTGGCTCAGGACTCTTGCTTGGTTTCGTCCTTGGGACGCTCTGTCATGCGGCCAAAGCACTATGCTTGCTGATTCTCTACAGACCAGTGTTTCTAAACCTTTTTTATAAAGTACCCCTTTTCCAAAAAAAGTATAAGTACCCCCTTTTTAAAAAAAATTAGAAGTACCGCCAGTACCTACAGTTTTCAGACAGACAATTTTTTTCTACCATTGCAACACATTTGTTAAACAACTTAATTGTAGCCAGGTAGGAGATGACATTTTTTTCGTGTAAAAAGTACAAAAATAATAAAATGCTGTAAAATTTAAAACATAAATTCAGTTTTCTCCAAATTTCAGTTGTGCTGAAGTACCTCCCAGATATACCACTGGTTGAGAAACACAGCTCTAAACAAATAACACAAGTGCATTTATAAATGCTTTTAATGAAAGTGTAAAAGGCTCTGTAAAAGTCCTCCAAAAAAGCAAATGTCATTGTTGGTCTAAACTCCAGGAATTTGCTAGACCTGAATCAGCCTTAGGCTCCGTCTACACTGCGCATTGTTGCACAAGAAGATATGCAAATGAGGGGTGGCAATGAATATCGCCGCAATTCATTTGCATACCTGAGCCGTCATTTTTGCGGAAGGGGCTTTTGCGCAAGAAGGAGCTGTCTACACTACTCCTTGCTCAAAAAAACCCTTCTTGTGCAGGAGCCGTTCTGCTGCTTATTTTCAGGCAGAACGGCTCCTGCGCAAGAGGGTTTTTTTGTGTAAGAAGGAGTAGTTAGTGTAAACAGCTCCTTCTTGTGCAAAACCCCCTTCCACAAAATTGTGGCTCATTAGGTATGCAAATGAGGTGTGCACCTCATTTGCATATCTTCTTGCACAACAATGCACAGTATAGACGTAGCCTTAGGGTTTGAGAGGGTAGCAGTTTCTTATACTGCAGACTAACTAACTGTTCCCCATAGGAATGTCCTACCTCCACTAGGACTTTCTTACTGGTCCCTGTAGGAAAGTGATACTTCCAGTATTTTCTTACAGGAGCAGTTTCTTCTGCCCTCTTTAAATCCATTTTTTAAATTTTGATGTTCTCCTGCCTCACACTCCTTATAACATTGTTCTCCAACCTTATTAACTGCAAGATCACGTTTCCAATGTAAGTGCAATGTAAGATGTTCCTCAAACCTGTGCCCCACTTCATTTCAGCCCCTCTTTGAGGCCCTGCCCTGCCTCTGCCCCTTCTCTGAGGCCTCACCATGCTCACTGCAGCCCTCTTCTTCCTGTGCTTGTGCCTATGGGTTTGGAGTGTAGGAGGGGCTCTGGTCTTAGCCCAGGGTAGGACAATGGGGTCTAGGAGGGCCTTCAGGTTGCAACTCTGGCACTGAGTTTGGGTGCAGGGGGACTCATATCTGTGGCAAGAGGTTGGGTGTAGGAGGAGGTTCAGGGCTTGGACAGGGGTTCAGGAAGCAGGCTCTGGCTGGGCTCTGTTTAACTGTGATGGCTTCTGGTGTTTCACCAGTGGAGTTAAGGCAGGCTTACTTCGGCCCGGGCCCTGCCCCACTCCTGAAAGCCACTGGCATGATGCCATTTGGTGCCCCTCCTCTACAAGCACTGAGCCCACTGTTACCCACCAGCTCTGTGATTATTGGGGAACCAGAACATGGTCGCCTGTCAACCCTGTGCTCTTGGGGAGTCAGGGAGTGACATTCATGAAAAACCATCCCCCTCCCTCAGGCCTCTGCTAGAAGCAAAGAAAAGGCCAGGGAAGACACACCTAAACTGCTTCAGACAAGGGTGATACAATTAAGGAAACACCCCAGCCTCATTTACATTAAAGATGGAACAGAGGGACATCTCATTAGCATACAGAATGGAGAGCAGCTCTTCCAAGGCAGGAACTGCACTGAACTATGGGACACCGAAAGCAGAGAAGCACTGCGTGATGGGAAATCCCTGCTCCAGATGCTAATGAACCTAGTCCTGCTCACACCCAAATTAGTCATTATCAGACCAATTCTAGTAACGATCCTATTGACATCTAAAATACTGAAACTGCCAAGTTGCATTGTGAGCTCGTTCAAGGAACATCACCCATAACCAGGTGTGATCAGTCTCTATTGTCTCTCCTCTTTCTCTTTGAACTATCTCTATAAAACTCCTATCCTTGCCCCAAGAAAACTGTTCTGATACCTGGACTTAAACTGCATCAGTTCCATTGAGACTTCTTCATCTCCTGTCTGATCGTGCTGGGGGCTCTGTCCTGCTTTTCTCCTGCCCTCTAGACCCCCGGCTCCCATCATCATCTGGGAACCCTGATCAGTGCAAGCTCCGTGGAGTGGTGAGGTCTCTCTCTCTCTCTCTCTCTCTCTTTCTCTTTCTCTCTCTCAACTATCTCTCTAAGCATAGCCTCCTGACCCTGCCCTGTGTAAACTGTTATATGGTTACCTAACATTTGTAAGCAGCTTCAATTTAGATTTAATATTGTAATTGTTAGATTTAATATTGTAACTGTTTGATATCTATTCCCTACTCAGAAATAAATCACTTTCATTGTTAAGCTGGTTGCTTCTCTCTCTTTCTTTCTCTTTTGCTCACTCTTCCTTAAGGGGTGTTGTTTTGGCTTCCCCATTCGCTCTGCAACAACGCTTCTTGTACCCAAGCAAAAGATCCCTGTAGTGCCCAAAATCCTGTGGGGTTTGCTCATCGTGTGGTTTACCAGTGAATGACTGTGGTGTGAAAGTGGGGATAGGGGGTGCTGAACCTGGGGGCTTATGAGGATGGCAGCTTAAAGTGCTGTTTAATCCAGCCCACGGAGTCCAAAGGCACATGAGGGTGCAGTGTGGCATTGCTGTGAAACCCAGCCAGCTGAGTCCAGGGACATATGAGGGGGTCAGCTTGTGAGTGCTGAGTACCCAGTCCTCTCAGACGTGCTCTGACTAGTGTGTGTGAGTGTCTGTGTGTGTTGCTAAGGTGGGAAGAACCCCATCCTGAGGAACCTAGTTCCTGCAGGAGAGCTCCAGTGGGAGGGGGAATTGGCAGCAGGGAGAATTCAGCTCCATATGAGAGCCCCAGTAAGCACCAACAGCACACTGATAGAACTGTTAACCTTCCCCCAGTCCCATAAGGGTAACCCTGATAAATGAGCATACCCCAGAGTATTGGGCAAATCTGGTAACAAATTGGTGGAGAATGTGGGCTGCACGTGATCCTGATCACGGGGTACTTGTTGAGTAGTTGCTGCAGAGTGGGGAAACTGAGGCACAGGTTTTTTTTTTTGTTTCCTCTTTTCTCTTTCCTTTTTGTTGTTGTTGTTGTCTTTTAGTGAGCTGCTTCTATCATTTCTATAGACTACTTGGTAAAGTTCTGAGTAGTTGCTCCAGAGTGGGGAAATTGAGGCAGGGGCCTGAGTCAGTTTTTTTTTCTGTCTTTTTTTTTAAGCCTTTTATTGAGCTCCTTCTATTATTCACATAGAATACTTGAAAAAGTTCTGAACTATGCTTGGAATTATTGTAGCTGAACTGTGCTTGGAATTAATGTGGTAACTGGTCAGAATTGTGCTTGGAATTATTGTAGAATTATTGCAGAGCTGTGCAAATAGGACTTAATGTGGTAAAGATTCTGAATTATGCTTGGAATTATTGTAGAACTGTGCATTTAGGAATTAATGTGGTAAAGTTTCTGAATTGTGCTTGGAATTTTTGTAGAACTGGAACTAGGAATTAATGTGGTAACAGTTCTGAATTGTGCTTGGAATTTTTGTAGTACTGTGCATTTAGGAATTATTGTAGAACTGGAACTAGGAATTAATGTGGTAACAGTTCTGAATTGTGCTTGGAATTTTTGTAGAACTGTGCGACTAGGAATTAATGTGGTAAAGTTCTGAATTGTTCTTGGAATTATTGTGGGACTGTGCAATTGAAAGTTAAATATTGGGCTTGAAAGTAAATGTTTTAGAGTTATATTGACTGCAGGTAAAAGATAACTAGTGAAATAAGGAAAGTAGAGATGTCTGAGAGAACCCCTTTGGCTGCTCGCTTGAGACAGGAGAAAAGCAATAGGTTAGAGAGATGGGTAATGAAGAAGGGGAAATGTCCCTGGGAAAGAGGGTGCTTTAAGGGTGAGGATCCCCTGCTTGAAGCAAGTTTGAGCTTTGAACAATACTGCACAACCATTAAACCACGAGGTAGTGCAAAAGATGCAGCTGCTGCATGGGCATTGTTTTATGCATGTCTGGACATGGCTGAAATGGTAAAGGGAAGGCAGGAACTGGAGCTGGAGAAAAAGCAGTTACAACAGTGTTTGGATAAAAGTGAGATGGATGGATGTGAATTTATAGCAGAAAAGCTTAAAATGGTGACTTTACTTAGAAATATGCAAGAGGAAAGGGACAAGGCCAATATGGCTGCAGAACAGTACAGAAAAGAGTTGTCTCACACTAAAATGTTGTTAGAGGAAGCACGAGCAGCAACTCGCTTTCTAGCAGATGAAAACAAGGCAGCAACTTGCCATCAGAAGTGTGAGGCAGAGATCAGTAAACTGCATGCCCAACTTAGTGCCCATAAGGGGGTGGTAGCAGCTGTAAGGTTAAGAGAGGACTGTGATTGGGAACCTCCTACAAAAATAGAAATACTCCCTGATACTGAACCCCAAGCCCCATTTAACCCCCAGTGGTCTCACAGGCACAATGTTGCCCCTGTATCCACAAGGGAAGTTAAACACATAGTTGCAGGAGCTGACCTTCCCACAACAGAGCTGGTCACCGATGTAACAAGGTGGTCTCCTAGCCAGGCCAAGGCTATTGCTGAGAGGCTGGGACCACTGAACTGTGACACAGCTGTGGCATGGATGGCTCGCATTTGGCAAATGTACCCCTCTGCTGATGGCATGGACCTTACCCAGTTGGCTCAGTTATGTGCTTCTCCTGGTGATGCAGATGCTCTGGACATAGGCATAGGTTCATGGGAGCGGACTGCCCCTGGGCCCCGGGAATGGATGATAAGTGCTCTCAAAATATTACTGCCTGCTTCTTCCCTTAAAAAACTCTATATTCTGGAAGAGCAGAAACCTGGAGAGGCCCCTGAAGCTTACCTAATTCGCAAAAAGATGCTGGCAGCTCTCTCTGATTCATTGCCCCAGACAGAAGAGAACGGAATTATCACTTACCAGTATCAGGGACATGAATTGGTACAGAGCACATATGCAGGTCTAAATTCCCAGACAAAAATGACCATGGGGGCTGTGGATTTGGAACACCTTACATGGAATGAGCTAGTGGCAAAAATTAAACAGGTGGGAGATTTGTTAAGAGAGACTGGTGTTTTAAAAAAACAGATCAGCAAAAAGACTAACTGTGAGCCTGTACAGGCTATTACTTTTGCAAATAATGGTCCCCATTCTGCCAGTCGCACTCCCAGTGGTAGTCCCCCTACTTCCCACCGTATTGGGCAGCGCCGACCCAAGGAGACCCTTAGGAATGTGATCTGGATGGAGCTAGTAAAGTTAGGGGAAGACATGAGGAAATATGATCGCCAGCCCCTCAGCACTCTAATTAATGCTTTGTCTCAGGTTACAAGAAGAACAGAGTTGATGGAGGGAGCCCCACCTCGGCCCACTGCTCCAGTGAGGAGTGAGTCCCCAACACTCACTCCCGGTCAAAACCAGAATCCTGCCTCCTCTTCTGAGTGCAGGCTTTCAAGGGAGTCAGCTGATCAATAGGGGTGCCCTGTTCCCCGTGGGCCTCCCCAGCTGATTGCAAGACTTCATTGTGACAGGTGGGGGAGACCAACTGTAAGGGCTACAGTGGGGAATCCAGGGACGTTAGCCCAGCTGCTAGTGGACACAGGAGCCTCAGTAAACATTCTGAGTCCTCGGTGGATCTCGGGAGGGAGACCCACCACTAAACAGGCTCAGCTCAGTGGGTGTGGGGGAGAAATCCAGGAAGCACCTGTTTGGCAGGATGGTCCCTTGCTAGTAGACAGACTACAGGGACAAGTAGAATGCTGTGCTCAGGAGGGAATTGACATGGAAAGAACTGGAGACACTTGGGTGATTCACACCAAGGGGCATCAGAAAAATCCCTCAGAGGAAGCACACTGGAACAACAGAGCTGATGCCTTAGCCAAAGCTGCTGCTATCAGTGACCATACCAAAGACACAGACCAGGTGGAACAAACAGAGGCCGTAACTACTCAGGGAAAACCTTTAGGCCACGGAATAGATGCCTTAGAGTTAGGTACTTTTCAAGATGGGGATACAGAAATTCAGTCCTTAGCCAGGAAAAGGAAAGAGCACACAGGAAAATCCAGGATGGAGCAGGTTGAAGATGTCTGGTGGGCAGAGGGTGCAGGCAGTGAAAGGCACTGGATAGTCCCCAACCAGATACAGGGGAACCTGATTCAATTTGTGCATGATCAGGGACATAAAGGGAAACAAGACAAAAAAGTACATTGGGGAAAACCTCTGGTAGTATGGGAATTAGGCCAACCAGTAATGTACAGAAAGTTTTCAGCAAAACAGCATTCTCTGACACACACCCTCTGCATGATTGTGAATTGGGCTAGCCCCAGTGTTGACCAGGTAGAAATCCTGAATAGGAAAAATGGGAAACTCTGGCAGAAATGGTTTCATTCGTCACAAATCAAAGAGTGGAAAGATAAACCACCTGACCTGCAAGGAATAGCATAACTGACTTCTCCATCCTGCCAGCCACCCTTCTTGACTAGCAAGAAGGAACAGCTTGGGGCTGTTAAAAAAAAAAATACATGTCAGCTAGGCTTGTCAGTGCCTACCCTGATGCTGAAGCAGGAACAGGCCAAAGAAGTACTGGACTTATTATGGCCATTCTTATATAGGCCGCTATTTCATGTTCACTCTGTAATAATAATTCACGATTCTCCCCATATATATATATATGGCGGGGAGTGTGGAGTTTGTTCTCTCTTTTCTGCCCTTTTACAGATCCTGAACAAGAGTCATGACAGCTCACGGTTGCCCCAGCACTCTGCTGGCCCTAAGTATGTGGAGTCTGATGTTACCGAGGCTCTATGCTGGACCTGTGATCCCCCTGAACCTATGGAGGTGCTTGCCAGCTGAAGCTCAGGAAGTAAAATTATTGTGTCACATGCATGGATTTTACGGAAATGGGAGCAATCCCTGGGCCCTGCAGCGGCACTACCTATTCCATGCTATTGGCAACTCCTCTGGGTGCTCCTGGGAAAGTATGGCCAATTGCACACAGGTTGCCACCGGAGAGTCACTCAAGTTTTGCTATGAAACAAAGACCACACCAGACTCCATCCCCTTCTTGTGTAAGCCGTTGTGGTCTCGAAAGCACAGTCGGGTTGTGGCACCATCCAATGCCACTAACAACAGCCTTCCAGGTGGTGAAAGGTGCCGAATAGTCCTGGTTTCTTCAGCCGTTTGGGGACCAACCATGCCCTTGCATGTCGTCATTGTTGCTGGCATCCAGACACCTCCATTACCCGAAGAGGAGCTGCAGCTGTCTCTAATCACACCCAGTGGCAAGAATATTACACGGTCCCTTGTAAACTGGGAACCACTAAACTGGACTGTAGCAGGGCATGACATGATTCAGCAAGGTCCCCCAGACTGGGTAGTTCCATTACAGGGCACACGCTGTGACAAACTCACACCAACAATTCGGTTCAAATTCTATGGACACCTTTCCATTTCAGAAGGACTTTATGAGTCTGGCTTGTACACATTAGAATTGGGTCCACAACCAAAAACGGTTTTAAAGTTTGACCCACTGATTATAAACCTTGCTCCCCTCCAACACTTAAAAGCCCCAATTTCTGGACCTCATGTGTTAAAATTGGATCAACAAGAACATTTGGTTGCTCAACCTCGGATTTCTCTGAAGGAACTCCAAATCCAATTGGAAGGCATGAATATCTCTCACATTGCACCTGTATGTGCCCCCTTGATTGGAGCTAGCCATAGGGGTTGGGGTGAATGGGTAAAAATGTGGCAAGGGATCAATCATGTAAATAGGGTAAAAAGAGAGTTAAAAGATTGGCTCGCACCTGTAGGAACCGGAATTTCTTTAGTTGATGCTGCAAACATAGAGGTTCTGGCTAATAAGTTATCATATGCCACCGAAAATATGGGGAACATGGGAATCCCCTTAACGTCCTCTTTGAAACAGTTAAGTGAGGAACAGCAGCTAATAAGTAAGGTATTTCCTGGGTGGGAAAAACTCATAGAAAAAGATGAAGAGTCAATCATATCTGGTGTGCAATCTCTCCAAAATAATATCTCATTGACTTTTGCATGTGAGCAAGCTCAGGCTCTCACCCAAAATGTAATCATGGGAATGATTCGGCAAGCCTTAGCAGGACAGATTCCCATGGAGGTAATCAACTTAATACGGCCCCATGTAACAGACGAAGAACTAGTCCTCCAGCCTTGGTGGAGATTAGTTAATGCTTCATATAATCATGACAAACAAAGCCTGCAGTTATTCCTCATAACCGTGGCAGGGAAAGAAATCAGAGTAATTCACCCTGTTGTCCCACTGGGATTACAAATTAATGATGATTCAGTAATGTACTCCAAGGATCCCAACACTTGGGCCTGGCAGAAGGATAATGTATGGAACACAGTAAATGTAAAAGGGTGTAGGAGGAGAGAAGGGTTGGGCTACATTTGTGAAGACCAAGCCTTAGAGGAACATGATGAGTGTTTCTTCCCACAACCGGGAAATGAATCTCACTGTTCCTTTGATGTTATCCAGGAAGAGGGGTCTGTTATTGTCTATATTGGTAAAGCATGTGTCTGTGTAAGAACAAGATGTAGCATTGTACTAATTAATGGATATTGGATTCAACCCATGGTGCCTTACATTAATCGCTGTTTCTGTAATGTAACCACAATTGTTACCTGTGATAGCAAGTTTACTGTGCCTATATGGACTGTACAACATCTCAAAGCCTACCCTGAGCTATACAAGGAGATTTCCCCCATTATACTGGGAATGGGTCTCAATGTTATTAAGGGACTATTAAATCATCCCTCCTTACAACTTGAGCTTCAGAAGCTCCAAACTCTGGGAGAAAAGGGTAAACTTGAGATTCGGCACTATAACCAAGAGATCTCTAGGCTAGCAGCTACAGTTGCAGACACAGGCCATCACTCCTGGTGGGAGACATTGCTTGGGTGGAGCCCCAGTGCAACTGGTCTTTTAAATATTATGCTTCACCCCCTTGTGGTGATCATGGGTTTCCAAATTATACTAGTAATTGGTCTGATTCTACTGGTTTGCTGGATCCAACGACTGATGCGACGGCTACAATGGATTGAAGACCAAACTCACTATCATGGACTAAGGATGTGATGGGGATACTTGCTCAGCGCAAGCACCCCATCAACGGGGGGACTTGTTACCCACCAGCTCTGTGATTATTGGGGAACCAGAACATGGTCGCCTGTCAACCCTGTGCTCTTGGGGAGTCAGGGAGTGACATTCATGAAAAACCATCCCCCTCCCTCAGGCCTCTGCTAGAAGCAAAGAAAAGGCCAGGGAAGACACACCTAAACTGCTTCAGACAAGGGTGATACAATTAAGGAAACACCCCAGCCTCATTTACATTAAAGATGGAACAGAGGGACATCTCATTAGCATACAGAATGGAGAGCAGCTCTTCCAAGGCAGGAACTGCACTGAACTATGGGACACCGAAAGCAGAGAAGCACTGCGTGATGGGAAATCCCTGCTCCAGATGCTAATGAATCTAGTCCTGCTCACACCCAAATTAGTCATTATCAGACCAATTCTAGTAACGATCCTATTGACATCTAAAATACTGAAACTGCCTAGTTGCATTGTGAGCTCGTTCAAGGAACATCACCCATAACCAGGTGTGATCAGTCTCTATTGTCTCTCCTCTTTCTCTTTGAACTATCTCTATAAAACTCCTATCCTTGCCCCAAGAAAACTGTTCTGATACCTGGACTTAAACTGCATCAGTTCCATTGAGACTTCTTCATCTCCTGTCTGATCGTGCTGGGGGCTCTGTCCTGCTTTTCTCCTGCCCTCTAGACCCCCGGCTACCATCATCATCTGGGAACCCCGATCAGTGCAAGCTCCGTGGAGTGGTGAGGTCTCTCTCTCTCTCTCTCTCTCTTTCTCTTTCTCTCTCTCAACTATCTCTCTAAGCATAGCCTCCTGACCCTGCCCTGTGTAAACTGTTATATGGTTACCTAACATTTGTAAGCAGCTTCAATTTAGATTTAATATTGTAATTGTTAGATTTAATATTGTAACTGTTTGATATCTATTCCCTACTCAGAAATAAATCACTTTCATTGTTAAGCTGGTTGCTTCTCTCTCTTTCTTTCTCTTTTGCTCACTCTTCCTTAAGGGGTGTTGTTTTGGCTTCCCCATTCGCTCTGCAACAACGCTTCTTGTACCCAAGCAAAAGATCCCTGTAGTGCCCAAAATCCTGTGGGGTTTGCTCATCGTGTGGTTTACCAGTGAATGACTGTGGTGTGAAAGTGGGGATAGGGGGTGCTGAACCTGGGGGCTTATGAGGATGGCAGCTTAAAGTGCTGTTTAATCCAGCCCACGGAGTCCAAAGGCACATGAGGGTGCAGTGTGGCATTGCTTTGAAACCCAGCCAGCTGAGTCCAGGGACATATGAGGGGGTCAGCTTGTGAGTGCTGAGTACCCAGTCCTCTCAGACGTGCTCTGACTAGTGTGTGTGAGTGTCTGTGTGTGTTGCTAAGGTGGGAAGAACCCCATCCTGAGGAACCTAGTTCCTGCAGGAGAGCTCCAGTGGGAGGGGGAATTGGCAGCAGGGAGAATTCAGCTCCATATGAGAGCCCCAGTAAGCACCAACAGCACACTGATAGAACTGTTAACCTTCCCCCAGTCCCATAAGGGTAACCCTGATAAATGAGCATACCCCAGAGTATTGGGCAAATCTGGTAACACCACAGCTTCTACTGGCCATGGTTCCCCATTACTGATCAATGGGAACTGCAGGAGTGGTGTCTGCAGCAAGAACAGTGTATGGAGACCCCCAGAAGTGACTTTCTCTGGGGCCGCAGGGACATGCCAGCCACTTCCAGGAGCAGCAGTTACCATAGAGTGCCAGAGAGTGTCATTCCTAAGCTCCCCCCAGCCCCTTCTCTCTGTGTGGTGATAGGGTACAGGAGTGTGGTGAGGAGGGAAACCCTGACATTAGCACCCCCCTCTTGTACCTCCCACACCTTGTACAGCAAACAGGAGGCTGCAAGGGGGGCAGCTCCAAGGCAGAGTCCAGGAGCAGCAGGACAAAATGGGCTGGTCATAGAACCATAGAGCTGGAAGAGACCTCAGAAGGTCATCAAGTCCAGCCCCCTGCCCAAGGCAGGACCAATCCCAACTAAATCAACCCGGCCAGGGCTTTGTCAAGCCGAGACTTAAACACCTCTAGGGATGGAGATTCCACCACCTCCCCAGGGAACCCATTCCAGTGCTTCCCCACCCGCCTAGTGAAATAGTTTTTCCTAATATCCAACCTAGACCGTTCCCACCTGCTCCAGTGATGTGTAGAAGACGGGGCAAGAAACCTTGAAGCCACTCCACCACGTGGCAAGAGCACTAGTGTCAAGTTGCCTTGTTACAGGGGAAAGGAGGGAATCCAAAGCATGGCAGTCTACAGGCAATTGTTTCTCAATCCCTGCCTTAAAGGGACCTCATAATTCAATTAGCCATGTTCAGTATTTTTGAAAACCATAGTTATAGGACTTTTTTCTAGAATTGGCCTGATACTTAAAGACCTGGGTGTAGGTAGACGAGGGATCACTAGCATCAGGAGCAGGGATTTGCCATCAGGAAGTGCTTCCGTGCTTTTTGTGTCAATGATTTCATTGCAGTTCTGCTGTAGGACGTTCTGTTCTCCATTCAATATATGAATGGAGCAATGAGCATGAGGACAGGGGAGCTGTCAGGATGGTTTAGGTGTGTCTAGCACCCCACCACAACCGTCTGATGATACACGTGGTTCAAGCAGAGACTAGTGGGAGGGCGGTGGGATGCTTTTTTATTAGGCGTTCAGGCTGTATATTATGACCTCCAGAATGCAGTACTAGAACACTAAAATTAAAGGATAGAAAGTGCTATATGATAATCATAGCAGGAATTGCTAGGTACAGATAGATACTTCCTTAGAATTCTCAAGTCCCATTGCTGGAGATTTGAACTTGACTCGACTACATTATTTTTGTGATACTGTGACTTCTTCATCAAGTAGTGTCCCCGTGGGTGCTCCACTCGAGGTGTTGGGCTTGTCCCGATGCCGCAATCCGGAGAATCTTCATTAGCAGTAGCCCTGCCGTAACCCCTCTTGCACAATGCTGTTGTGCCAATTATTTTCAGGAACCTTTGTTCGATCCTGCATCCCTCTCCTTCTTCTATGCCCTGGAGAAAAAGAGGGGAGCAAAAAAGCACGTCACCTGCCTTTTGGCAGAGGACAGCACCCCCCTCACGGATCCGGAGGAGATGCATGAAAGGGCCAGGGCCTTCTATGCCAGTTTGTTCTCCCCAGATCTGACTGAAGCCGACGCCCGGAGGGTGCTCTGAACCGAGCTCCTGACGGTCAGCGCGGGCGACTGGGACTGGCTAGAGCTGCCTCTCACTCTGGCTGAATTCTCAGAAGCCCTCCGTCTCATGCCCATCAACAAAAAGCCAGGTATGGATGGGCTGACCGTGGAGTTCTACCGCGTGTTCTGGGACGTCCTCGGCCCACACCTCGTCACCGTCTGGGCCGAGCCCTTGGAGAGCGGGGTCCTCCCTCTGTCGTGTAGGCGAGCCATGCTTGCCTTATTGCCAAAGAAGGGGGACCTCCATGACCTTCGGCATTGGCGTCCCGTCTCGCTCCTCAACACGGACTACAAGGTCGTAGCAAAAGCCATCTCGCTGCGACTGCGGTCCGTGCTGGTGGATGTGATCCACCCCGACGAGACTTACACTGTCCTGGGCCGTAGCATCTTCGATAATCTGTACTTGGCCCGGGATCTCTTGGAGCTTGGGTGTAGGGACAGCTTGTCGTTCACCTGCAGGTCGAGTGTGCGGTTCAGGTGCCTCTTGACCCACCTGAACGCGGGGGAGCACAACATCCCCGAGGTGGTCATGGCATGTCCAGCCTCGAGAAGCGTCGCTCCACCGTGGGGTGCAGTTGCAAGGGCCTTGCTCCCGCACACAGGCAGAGGGTCTCAAATATGAGCTCGGAGTCAAGCTGGGACAGGACCATGAAGGCAGCCTGCACAAAGTGCTGCAGAAACTGCAGCATGGCCGTGTGGGGCCATTGCATGCCCAGAGGCGGCTCCGGTGTATAAGTGATACCTGTAGCACATTCCCGTAAAGTAGGAGCTTTCAACATGACACCGGCCGAATGCTGGAGGAGTGGGCTCGCGCCAGATGGAAACGTGATAAATAAATGAGATCCAACCGGGAGATGCTCGACCAATAGTCCCCCACCCGGACATAGGTAAAGGTGTTGGTGTCGTCCGGGTGGTGGTCTCGCCAGATGTCCACCAGGGAGTGATGGTCTATGATCTCCCTGAGGATGCCTGCTGTGGCCTGGCAGTTCATGAATCCTGCATGGTCCCGGTTCTCGAGGGTGGTGTTGAAATCCCCGCCCAGGACCAGGCATTCATGAGGATCCAGGGTGCTGAGGAAGGTGGCTGCCCACTGGTAAAAGGTGACCCGGTCCGGGCCCACATTCTGGGCGTAAACATTGACCAGGTTTAACATCAGCCCCTCCACGTGGGCCCAGACGTGCAGCAGGTGGCCCGGGACGACCTCGGCAATCCCCAGCACCTCGGGCCATAGGGCAGGGGAGAACAGGGTGACCACTCCAGCCGCGCGAGCGCTGAGGTGGCTAAAATACACCCCGTCCCCCAACTCCAGCCACCAGCCAGCCTCCACGGCTGGAGTCAGTTGGTCTCCTGCAGGAAAACCACCGAGTACTCCCACTCCCTGAGGAAGGAGAGCACCTGGCTCCTGCGGAGACCTGCCCTACAGTCCCAGGCATTTAAAGTGGCGATGGTTGTATATTTCATGATGAGGGCTGGGGTGGATCCTCATGGTTAGGGTGATCGTCGGCCCCCCGCAGGACCTGCAACAGGCCGCTCCCCGACCCAAAGGCAAGGAGAGCATCACAGAATTTGCGGGTCCGGCAGTAGGTCGTGATGTCCTGCCTCTTGGTCCCTCTCCCCTCCTGCAAGAGGGCTCTCATGGCCCCGAGGATGGAGTGGAAGTCCCCCCAGCGCCAAAGGGCCAGCTCTACCTTTCCCTTAGTGCCACGGGTGTCCGCGAGGAACTGGCGAAGCTCGGCCCCCAGCGTTGAGGGGGCACCAGGCTTTTCCTCCTTCTGGGCCCCTGGATGGACCTCGCGGGCCACGGAGACGGGAAAACAGGGATCTGATCCCAGGCACGGCACCAGGAGCGACGGTGCTGTGCTGCCCGTCCCCGACCTCAGCGAGGGAGGGGGCGGCGGAGGGAACAAGGCAGCCCCTAGGGAACTGGGAATGGGGGACGCAAATACCACCCTCTGAGGGCCGCCCGCAGCTAGCAGGAATGAGACGGCCCCCACGGGGGTGGCAATAACTGTGGGATGTGAGGGCGGTGGCGGGGGAGCAGGTATCGCAGTGGGGGCAGGAGGTGCTCAGGGCCAGATGGTAGGTCGGGAGCGGAGGGCGGGATGAGGGTCCTGGTAGGAGAGGGGTCAGGAAAGGGAGTGGACTCAGGGATGGAGATGGGTTCATAAAGGGTGGGATCGGGACCAAGGGCACGAATGGGGATGAGGGGATGGTCGGGACAGGGAAGGGGACCAGAGCTTTGGGTGGGGTCATGGGGAAGGTCCCCTGGGTCTGTGGCACCTCCCGAATGGGGACCGGGGGGCAGTAGTAGGAAAGGGGCCCTCGCTGACGCTGGGCTCAGATGGTTGATGAGAGCACGAGTCTGCAACAGAGAACGTCGGCTGGAGCGATGTTTTCTATTGGGCCCCCAACAGGGAGGGAAGGCAACCACCCTGCCTCAGCTGCGGAAGAGGGGGCGCCCTCAAGCCCGGGACTCAGCTGCTCGGTGCCAGCCGTTGCCCCTGAGGGCTTGGCAGCTTCAGTTACAGCACCTGAGTTGGCCGGGCCGATGGGCAGCAGCAGGTGCGCCCCGAGAGTGAGGACGGGATCGGCCACCTGGGGCAGAGGGTTGGGGCGAGGAGGGGGCGGCGCGACGATGTCGCCGCCCAGACCAAGGCCCATTGGCAGAGGTGGATGAGCAGGGTCAGACCCAGGGCCTTGATCTCCTCAAAACTGGAACTAAGCTCCATCCCCACGGCCCCAGAGTCCTCCCCGCCGGCCGCCGAGGCAACAATTACCTTGGTGGTGGCGACGGGGAGAACAGATGGAACCGGGGCCAGGGGAGCTCCACCCGAGGCCTCCTTGGGAATGTGTTCCGCAGGGGGGACGACTGTTGCTGGGTGGGCGGGTGTGACAGACCGGGCCGTGTCTGGGCACAGCTGAGGGCGTCCGCTCAGGGCGAATTACTCAAATCCGGGGCTCCTTACAGCCCCCAGACTGGTGACCTCTCCAAACAGGCCACAAACCAGTCCCACAGAGCGCTTCAGCAGCCTGCCTGAAGCCTCACGAGCAAAACCCCTCCGGGTATGTCTACACTACAGCGCTAATTCGAACTAACTTAGTTCGAATTAGTTAATTCGAACTAAGCTAATTCCAACTAGCGCATCTAGAACTAAAAACTAGTTCGAATTAGCGTTTTGCTAATTCGAACTAGCACGTCCACACTGATTGGATGCAGGGGGGCATTTAAGGGCAGCTGAAACCGGTTCTGGCAGGGCATCAGGTCAGTAGTTGCTTTGTGTGGCTGCTGTCTGAGGCTATCTGAGGCTCGAGCTTAAAGGGACCCCCCCCCCCCGACAGCCGGTTCTCAGCTTTTCCTGCTTCCTTGCCAACCTCACCGAGGGACAGCAAAGCGTTGGTCTCTGTGCCCGTCTGTGTCAGTGCTTCCCTTCGGGGGGGCCGCCGCAGGTGGCAACATGGAGCCACAGCTCACCCTGCACCTTCTGGTGCACTTTCTGGACTTGCTGCTGCAAGCCTGCCACCAATGGCTCGAGGCTGCCTGGCACCACCTGGTGAACGTCAGCCCCCTGCCTCTCCGCCTGGCCGCCCTGGGGGCCGTGGAGGAGCCGCGGCGGCGCCCCGGCACCGGCGTGCCCCGCCCCGTCTGGACACCAGCACCGACTGGTGGGACCGCATCGTCCTGGAGCGCTGGGAGGACCGACAGTGGAACTTCAGGATGAGAAGGGACACCTTCCTGGAGCTCTGCGAGTGGCTCGCCCCTGCCCTGCGCAGAAGGGACACTCGCATGAGACCCGCCATCCCCCTCCAGAAGCGGGTGGCCATCGCCCTCTGGAAGCTCTCCACGCCGGACAGCTACCGATCCGTCGGGAACCAGTTCGGCGTGGGGAGATCCACCGTCGGAGCGGTGCTCATGCAGGTACGGCACTCGCCGGCCACCGAGCTGGGGGGGAGGGGGGCTGCGAGGAGGGGATGGGCCGCCCCAGGGACAAAGGGGGGGCGGGAGAAGGCGAAAGCGCCCCGCACCGGAGGGGTCGGGCTGTTCCGACCGTACTACACGCCGCCAGGGGGGTTGCTTCCGGGAGTGGGGCGCGGGGCACTGCCAGGGCATGAACACTCCCAGCCACCCGGGCGCCCCAGTGATTGGCGCTTTGCTTTGTCTCTCTCCGCAGGTGGTCAAGGCCATCAACCGGGTGCTGCTCCGCAGGGTGGTCCGCCTCGCCGACCAGGACGCTGTCATCCGGGGATTCGGCGCCCTTGGCTTCCCCAACTGCGGTGGGACCATCGACGGGACGCACATCCCCATCCGTGCCCCGGAACACCAGGCGTCCCGGTATGTGAACCGCAAGGGGTACTTCTCCGTGATCCTGCAGGCCGTGTGTGACCACCGGGGCCAGTTCACGGACATTAATGTGGGCTGGTCCGGCAAAGCACACGACGCCCGGGTGTACCGCAACTCCTCCGTGTGCCAGCGGCTGCAGGCCGGGACCTTCTTCCCCGACCGCCACATCAGGGTCGGGGACGTGGACATGCCCGTCTGCCTGGTGGGGGATGCCGCCTACCCACTGCAGCCCTGGCTCATGAAGCCCTACACGGGGCACCTCAATCCCTCCCGCCAGGCCTTCAATGCCAGGCTGACCAGGGCCCGCATCGTGGTGGAGGGGGCCTTCGGGCGACTGAAAGCCCGCTTTCAATGCCTCCTCACCCGTCTGGACCTGGCCGAGCACAACATCCCTCCCGTGGTGGCAGCATGTTGTGTGCTCCACAATTTGTGTGAGCGGAAGGGGGAGGCTTTCCTGCCAGCCTGGATGGCTGAGGCTGACCGCATGGCTGGACACTACGGTCAGCCCCACACCGCCGCCATCTGGGAAGCCCAGCGGGGGGCCGTCCGGATCAGGGAAGCCCTGCGGGAGAGCTTCCTGGTGGAGGAGGAGGACTGACCTCTCCCTGCATGCCCCACTGGGGCCTTCTTCCACCCTACCCCCCTTCCCCTTTCCCCTCCCTACCTACTGTAAAATAAAGACACCTGTTTTTGAAACAAAAATGTCTGTTTATTTCACATAAGTGGGTGGTGGAAGGGAGGAATGAGGGTGGGAGAGGGGAGGGGGAAACCTGGGACGAGGGAGCTGGAAGGGGAGGGAAGGGAGGAAGGGAAAGGAAAGCTCAGGGGTGGGAGTCTGGCTGCCTCTCCTGTCTTGCCACACTGCGGGTCCGGGGGCGTCGGTGGGAAATGGTTGTGGGGGGGGTGGGGGCAGGAGGGACAGGGGGTGTGGAGGAAGCAGGAGCGGAAGCAGGAGCGGGAGCAGGGGGAGCAGGGGGAGGAGGAAATGGGAAGCGGTCAAGCAGGCTCTGGAGGTGGCCTCGCAGGGCACGGCCCTGCTCCTCCAGGGCCTCCAGACTCTTCCGGCGCAGCCTCAGGTCCTCCTGGACCCAGTGGTCCTGGGTGCGGATCTGGTGGTCCATGAACCCGAGGTGCCGCCTTTGGAACTCCTCCTCGTTCCTGGCTCTCCTGCTTGCCCGGGCACGGGCAGCTGCTGCAGGCGGGGTGGTGCGCCCTGCAGGCCCAGGTGCTGCAGCTGTGGTGCAACAAGACCAGCGGTCAATTACCCCAGGGGCCCAGGTGTGTGAAACCCAGCTCCCCTCTGCAAGGCCAGAGCCCCTGCAGGATCCCCAGCTGCTGCTCCTTGGTGGGCAAGGCCCAGGCGCACGCTCCCGGGGCTCCCTCTTGCCCCAGCCCCCCGTACACATAAGGGGAACACGATGGTACTCACAGGTGGACGCCTCCCCGGCCTCAGACGACACAGGCGAGCGGCTCTGTGGGGTGCCTCGGGGGTCCCGGGTCCCAGGCAGGCTGGCGGCAGGCTCCTGGCTCTCCTCCTCCGTCTCCAGGAGCGGGCCCTCTGCCCCGGGGTCAATCACGTCCCGGGGGGCAGGGACGGCATGAGCCCCCAGGAGGCGGTCCAGGGCATGGAAGTGGGGGCAGGCCTCTGGGTCGGCCCCTGGCTGGCAGGCCCGAGAGTAGGACTGCCGCAGGTCTTTGACCTTGCAGCGGACCTGCTCCCGGCTGCGCTGGTGGCCCCAGGCCGTAGATGGCCGCGTTCCTGTGGCTAGTGCGGAGATCATGGACATTGGAGGCTTCCCCCAAACCTCAATGATGTCCACGATCTCCGCACTTGACCAAGCGGGCGCCCGCCTTTTGCGCCCCCGGGCAGGCTCTTGGGAGCTGCCAGGCTGGTCCTGGGGAGCAGTGGAGGGCTGGGAGTCCTTGGGTGGCTGGCTCATCGTGTGGCAGGTGCAGGGTCTGCTGGCACGGGTGCTTGCAGCCTTGCAACTGGCACAAACTGTGTAGCCAGCCCGTGGCCCTTTAAGGGCTCCGGGGCCGGGAGGGGGGCAATAGAGTTTCCCTGGTGTTGGCCAGAGTGGCCACCAGGGAAACCTGGGAAGCCTTAGCCTCCCACTAGTTCGAATTAAGGGGCTACACACCCCTTAATTCGAACTAGTAAGTTCGAACTAGGCTTAATCCTCGTAAAATGAGGTTTATCTAGTTCGAACTAAGCGCTCCGTTAGTTTGAATTAAGTTCGAACTAACAGAGCGCTAGTGTAGCGCCTAGGAAAGTTAGTTCGAACTAACATCCGTTAGTTCGAACTAACTTTGTAGTGTAGACATACCCTCCGACACCCCAGCAATAGCCGTGCCCCAGATGGCCCCGGGCCTCATACACAGGTGGGGGGGTCCTAGCACCCAATCCCACCTACCCTGAACAAGTTCTGTCCGGTCCCAAGAAACCAGCCACAGATCCCTGGTCAATTTACCCTCTGGACCTTACCCAGAAATCACGCTGGGCCAATTCTTTAGCATCTAACGACTAAAGGTTTATTATCACAAGAAAGAAAAGCATGAGAGTAAGGTTGCTAAAGAATCATACATTACATGCATCGAATCTCCCAGTTCTCGATGCAGGCTCTAGCAGAGATGTTACAGCTGCTGGTTTAAAAGTTCTTGTTGAACATCCTAGAATCAGGATGGGTTCATAGTTCTTCCTGGCTCTTCAACCCCTGCAATGCTGCCTCTGGGATGAAGTGCTGAGCTGAGAACAAGATGGCGTCGACCACATGGCCTATTTATACCTCCTTCCCGGTCCCTTCTTGGCTGTAGCAGGTCACCTGGCCAGAGGCCAATCTCTGTGTTCCCTGCTGGCAGCTCTCGGGTGATAGCCCCCATTCTTTAGGTGTGTCCTTGGCCCATTGAGAGCCATTGTCCCACAGGGCCTCGCTAATTAGCATGTCCACAGGCACGGCCCTGCCCAATGCTCAACCACATGCAGGGAAATATTCAGTATCCATACAATTACATGCTAATAATTGCACACACAGACATTATACAAACACATGAACAGCGTACATAGGATTAGCAGACAGTAAGCTTCTATTCAATACCCCACATGGCCCCCTTCTATACCATTTTTGGGGCCAACACCCCCACCTGTGGGTGCATCAGTGATCTGGCTGTTCCCCTCAAGATCCAGTAACATGACAGCGGGGCAAACCACAGCACGCTAACCTGGGGCAGGGGTGGGGCAGACAAGGAACAAACTTTCTGGAGCTGGGTGGGGCAAGCGAGCAAACTCAGGGAGGGAGGGAGAAACAAACAGGCAGCAGGGAGGGAGGCAAACTGCTGTGGTGGGGGGCAGGGCAGGATAAGCAGGGGTGAGGGTCCCCCTGTGATGGCGTGCTGGGGTCCCCCGTCTTCTGCACCCCCAAAATGGCACGAACAGACTCCCCCAGCCAGTAGAATGGAGGTAGTTTATTGCTTCTCCAGCATATAGCATAGCACAGATGTAATCTGGTTACAGGAACTGGGGCTAAGAGGCCTCAGTGCCCCCTTGAGATGGGGGAGTCCCAGCCCCCTCCCCAGCTCCTTCTCCCCTGCTTTCCAGACAGGAACTAACCCACTCTCCTCCAGCCCTGCCCCCCAGCCAGGGCAGCATTCCACCTTCCTTTGTTCCTCTCCATGGGGGGTGGCTGGTCAGACCAGTTTGGAGCCACCTTTGCATGACTCCCCCCCCCCTTCCCTGCTGGGTCTTGCTACAGACAGCAGAGGTCACCACAGCCCTAGCAAGGTCGTCACAGCCCCAGCAAGGCACCCCCACTACGTCACACCCCCCCATCCAAATGTAGCTCCCCGCACTTCTCCCAGGGTCGGGCTCATTGGAAAAACACTGATAATGTTCAATAGTGTTTAAATTTAATGAAATCAAGACAGCTGAGGGTATCAGTCTCTGAAATACTCACACTGTGCTGACCTGCCCAGGGTAGAAAAGGATGCTGCATATATCACAGAAAGGCTGGAATTTCTGGTTCATCCAGGGCTCCTAGTATTTGTTCCTAGGCTTAGATATTGAGCCTTTAAACGTATATTGGACCACAGAGCAGAGCTGTTAGGCTTTATCGCTATCACTGATCATGTTGTATGTGTTGATACATAAACAGCTAGATCCAATTTCATAAGGGAAAAATGTACATAGGCAAAAAATAGGCATTAATCACCTAACTTCAACTGGCTTTGGAAAATCATCCCCTATGGCCTGGGAAATCCAAAACAGTGGAACAATCAGTATTTCAAATAAACAGAATTCATTTCTATACCAATTTTAGCAAAAAGGCTGAACTGAAATGGGGATAATTTAGGTTATTGTTTACGCACATAAAGGTGAAAGGACAGTTAGAAATTTGGCTCGCTTGGAGCATCTTATTTTGCCCAGTGGACAGGGCCAACTCATCTGATTTTGTAAAAGCCTGAGATAATGAAATAATCATGGCTACCCATCTTTCCTGCTCCTGCCTCTCTCCTCTTTGTCCAAGTAATACCCTGCAAGGGAGTTGCTCCAGGTTAGTTCAAGTCTAGCCTATTTAGATAACCTTCTGGTTGGTCTATAGAGAGTAGAATATCCCTGCTGGAGGATCCCACAACAAATGAGCCAATTCCCCTAATCTCCTTATCATTGTAGGCCTCAGCCTCCAGGCCTGGTTATCTAGGCGGATATTAAAAAAAAGGGACACTGCACAGCACCTATCCCAGTGGAGACCCCTCCCCTTTAATCCTAGCCGAGTTGTTTCTCCCTTTATCCCAGTATTGAAAATCCCTGGTGAGAATTACCCCTCTCCCCTCCCAGTTCATTCACTCCTGACCAGGGAGTCAGAAAAGATGCAACCAGGCCAGTTTTGCTGTTATCATCAACACCTGGAGTGTGAAAGGAGACGTGGGGGGCATTGGAAATCCCTGTCCCAGTTGGAAGGCTTAGAGGGGGAAGTCAGTCAGCTTCCATACCCCTTTGGAACGCCTGTAATGCCAGCCAGATAAACACTCTAATCATTAAAGCTACAGCACTCCCCCAGGGAGCAGGCTAAGCCTATGAATTCCTGTTTCACACAATTAAGGCTCTCTCTCTTTCTCAGTCTTACATTTTCACCCTTCCCCCCCCTTCACCTTTTATTTATTCCCATCCCTCCTCCATTTTGGTTTCTTTCAACATCCTGATTTGCTTTTTTCTTCTCTTATTTGGTTCCCCCGTCTGCAAATTCAGCTCTTTCTTTTTGTCTTCCTATTTTCCCCTACTTCCTTCCCTTTCATTCCTTTTCTCTACTTTCCAGACTCTATTTTTCTTCATATTTGTTTTTTCTTTCCACCTAGCTTGCTTCATTCTTCCCCCTTTCCATCCCTTATTCTTTTGCCCATGGGTTCCTTCTCGCTCCCATTTCTTCTTTGTCAATCAGACTTCTACCCCTCGCCCTCTCTCTGCCTTTAATTTCTGATTAATATGTTCTTAGCCAAGGAAAAAGCGGGGGGTGAGATGGGGGAAAAGAGAAAGAATCTTCTAAATAAATCATTTAGTCATGTGAGAAGCTAATCTCCAAGTGACTGCCGGTGTTTATCTAGTTTTTAGCAGTGCATGTTACATAGTGATAGGGGACTTTTTTTTTTGTTTGTTTTTTGCATGCTGGAGCTGCTGTGAAGGGATTTTTAACTTCATTTCCCAGGAAGAAAAATGGTGAAAGCAAAGATAAGGCCCCTGAGCAGCTTTTCTCATGAACTGCTAGCCAGTGCAATTAAACAACAAGGACCAGAAAGGGGCAGGAGAACATACGTTGCCAATTATTGACAAGCTTCCACTGCACGGGACTGCAGTGCACTCCTTTGAGGTCTGCCCCCCTTGCCCGCACCCCACTGCACAACTTGTCTCCCTTCTGGCACACCTTCTGTTTCGCTTCCAATTCAGTGGGCCTGATGAATATCCTTTTTCCAGCTCACTTCTTCCAAGCTTCTTTACTCTTCCAAGCTCTTTCTAGTGCCTGTGACCAGTCTTGGAAGAAAGGGGTTGGCTTGGAACTCAAGAGACCGGCATTCACCCCCTGCCTTGGTCACTCCTTTGCTTGTAACTTCAAAAATCTGTCCCTCAGAGGCTACATCCACACTGTAGCATTTTGTTGGCAGAGGAAATGCAAATGAAGTGCTCATTAGCATTTCTCACACTCATGTGCATAGTTTCTACCGATCCGTTTTGCGGAAGAGGTTTTTGTGGAAAAGAACACACTGTAGACGGGGCCATTTTGCGCAAAAAAAACCCCTTTTGTGCAAGATCACTTATCCCTCAAAAAAGGAAGTATACAGGAGCTTGCGCAAAAGGGGTTTTTGCGCAAAATGGCCTTGTGTACAGTGTGTTTTTTCCCGCAAAAACCTCTTCCGCAAAACGGATCGGAAGAGACTATGCAGATGAGATCACGAGAAATGCTAATGAGCACTTCATTTGCATTTCCTCTGCCGACAAAATGCTACAGTGTAGACATAGCCGAAGAGATTTGCACAAAGGTGTTTATGTGCTTTGGAAAACACCACGAGACACCTACCTGCTGCTTCTGACGCCTAATTGCTCAACTCTCTACTGTTAGTGGGGGGCATGGATCAACTTTCACATCACACTCCCCATCAGTATCTGGGCCAGGGAAGCTAATGATCCAAACAGTGGACCAACTTTGGCGATGAACCCTGGTGACAGGCCACCTGAGCTGCATTGCACATCTGCTAAAATGGCAATAATTATGTGCTAGATGCGTTTCATAGAATCCTAAGGCTGGAAGAGACCTCAGAAGGTCATCAAGTCCAGCCCCCTGCCCAAGACAGAACCAATCCCAACTAAATCAACCCGGCCAGGGCTTTGTCAAGCCCAGAGTTAAAGACCTCTAGGGATGGAGATTCCACCCCCTCCCTAGGGAACCCATTCCAGTGCTTCACCACACTCCTAGGGAAATAGTTCTTCCTAATATCCAACCTAGACCTCCCCCACTGTAACTTGAGACCATTGCTCCTTGTTCTGCCATCTCACTACTGTGAACAGCCTCTCTCCATCCTCTTTGGAACCTCCCTTCAGGAAGTTGAAGGCTGCTATCAAATCCCCCCTCACTCTTTGCTTCTGCAGACTAAATAAGCCCAAATTCCTCAGTCTCTCCACATAGGGGGCTGGAGCACATGACCTAATCATTTTGGTCGCCCTCCGCTGGACCCTCTCCAATGTGTCCACATCCTTGTTGTAGTGGGGGGCCCAGAACTGGACACAATACTCCAGATGTGCCCTCACCAGAGCCGAATAAAGGGGAATGACGACATCTCTGGATCTGCTGGCAATGCTCCTCCTAATGCAACCTAATATTCCAATTGCCTTCTTGGCTACAAGGGCACACTGTTAACTCGTATCCAGCTTCTCATCCACTGTAATCCCCAGGTCCTTTTCTGCAGAGCTGTACTTAGCCAGTCGGTCCCCAGCCTGTAACAATACTTGGGATTCTTCCCTCCCAAGTGCAGGACTCTACACTTGTCCTTGTTGAACCTCATCAGATTTCTTTTGGCCCAATCCTCTAACCTGTCCAGGTCGCTCTGGACCCTCTCCCTGCCCTCCAATATATCTACCTCTCCCCCTAGCTTAGTGTCATCTGCACCCTCAGCAAGTTTGCGATCCATCCCCTCATCCAGGTCATTAATAAAGATGTTAAACAAAACCGGCCCTAGAACCGATCCTTGGGGCACTCCGCTAGAAACCGACTGCCAACCTGACATCGAGCCATTGATCACTCCCTTTTGGGCCCGAAAGTCTAGCCAGCTTTCTATCCATCTTACAGTCCATTTATTCAATCTACACTCCCTTAACTTGCTGGCAAGAATATTGTGGGAGACCGTATCAGAAGCTTTGCTAAAGTCAAGATATATCACATCCGCTGACTTTCCCATATCCGCAGAGTCAGTTACCTTATCATAGAAGCTAATCAGATTGGTCAGGAATGACTTGCCCTTGGTGAATCCATTTTGACTATTCCTGATCACTTTCCCCTCTTCCAAGTCCTTCAGAATGGATTCCTTAAGGATCCCCTCCATGACTTTTCCAGGAACTGAGGTAAGTCTGACCGGCCTATAGTTCCCTGGATCGTCCTTCTTCCCTTTTTTGAAGATGGGCACTACACTTGCCTCTTTCCAATCATCCGGGATCTCTCCCGATCTCCACGAGTTTTCAGATAATGGCCAAAGGCTCTGCAATGACATTTGCCAACTCCCTCAGTACCCTTGGATGCATTAAATCCGGGCCCATGGATTTGTGTATGTTTAGCTTTTCTAAATAGTTCCTAAGCTTTTCTTTCTCCACCAAGGGCTACCCACCTTCTTCCCATACTGCACTGCCTAGTGCATTTGTCTAGGAGCTGACCTTGTCCGTGAATACAGAGGCAAAGAAAGCATTGAGTACTTCAGCTTTCCCCACATCCTCTGTCACTAGGTTACCTCCCTCCTCCAGTAAGGGCCCCACACCCTCTCTGATCACTCTTATTGCTAACATGCCTGTAGAAGCCTTTCTTGTTCCCCTTCACATCCCTTGCCAGCTGCAATTCCAGTTGTGCTTTCGCCTTCCTGATAACTCCCCTGCATTCTCGAGCAATAGATTTATACTCCTCCCTAGTCATCTGTCCAAGTTTCCACTTCTTGTAAGTTTCCTTTTTGTGTTTAAGCTCACCAAGGATTTCCCTGGTAAGCCAATCTGGTCGCCAACCATATTTGATTTTCTTGCTGTGTGCCAGGATGGTTTCTTCCTTTCCCTTTAATAAGGCTTCTGTAAAATACTGCCAGCTGTCCCTGATTTTAAGAGGAATAAGGGACCTTTCGGAAAAGGCTTTATTTTCCGAAAGATCCCTGTCTAGACTGGCGCTTTTTGCCAGCAAAGCCCCGAGCCAGAAAAAAGCGGCAGCCATGTTTATACAAATGAAGCAGGGAAAATTTAAATCCCCGCTTCATTTGCAATTCCGACTTGTCTCATCTGCATCCCTTTTCTGGAAAAGGGGTGCAGTGTAGACACAGCCTAGGTGTTTGTCTCTGGGACTGGAGCAAATCCGGTTGTATCTTAGAGCCTGGCTGTAAACAGTTGATCATATGATGTGTCCTGGATGGAAGCTGGAGGCATGTAGGTAAGAATAATGGTCAGTAGGTTTCCAGTATAAGGTGGTGACAATGTTTTTCTACTGTGGGCTTCGTAGGTCTTCTGCTGCTACAGGTTGAACCTTTCTAGTCTGGCACAGTCTGGTCTGGCAACATCCTTGGTCTGGCATGATTTCAGTTAGATGGATGTCCATTTATCATGGGTGTGGCCAAGTTTCCTATGGTCCCATAAATTTTCTTTACAGCCACCAGTCCTGGCTCTGTGTTCTGTGCTGTTCTTTAGCTCTGATTTATCCCAAAATGTCCTCTAAGAACCCATGAAGCACTGGAAGTGTTGGTAATGCTGGTAGACAATATTGACCTCCCGTGGTCTGGCAAAAGTTCTGGTTTGGAACTGGTCAGGTCCTGAGGTTGCTGGACTAGACAGGTTCAACCTGTAATAGATAACGATTTGCCTTTAGCCTTAGTGTTTGGGTGGCAGGTGCTTCTTAGAGGTGGAAATTCTGTCCCTGTGGCTACACTGAAGTTTCCAGTGGTGATGCTCTGCAGGGGGTCCTTGGGAAGCACCAATTCATTGTCATGTACTGTAGGGAACAATCTTTCATGATACTGGGAGGATGGATTTAGATGACTTCCAGGTCAGTTCCATCTCGTTATGACCCAATTCAGCTGTGGCAGCCTATTGTGAAAGACTGCAACAATCTTGGAGGGCCAACCTACCCTGGCAAAAATATCTGTTAGTACCTGGCACACGCTCTTGGCTGTGCTGTTCCCTAGAGCTACTGCTTCAGGCCATCGGGTGGCAAAAATCCATGAAAGTCAGGGTGTATTGTTTTCCTCTGAGTGTCCTTTTAAGGAAAGGACCCAGAATATCCACAGCCACACACTGGAATAGAACCTCTGTTATGGGGAGTGGCTGGAGAGGTGCCTTGACCGGTCCTTGGGGCTTTCCCACACGCTGGCACACCTCACAAGACTGGACATACCTAGACACATCCTTACCCATCTCCTCCCAGTGGAATGACTTTCCCAGTCGGTCTTTGGTCCTGTTTAGCTTAGCCCACGATCACCCTAGTGACCATGCTGGGGTAAAGAGCTTTTACTGGTACTTAGTTGCAGCTACCAACTGTCTGAGCATGCCAGTCTTCCTTGTGCCCACCAGAAAGTGTCTCTTGGTATAAAAGTCCTCTTTCTACCACAAACCTGGACCTGTTAGCAGAGCTGAGAGGTGGTGGCTCGCTCCAGGCCGCCAGCCAAGCTCCCTTGAGGTTCTCATCTGCTTCCTGCTCTGCCTGGAACTGCTCCCTTGATGCTGGAGACATCAGCTCTGTGGCCGGCAAGAGTAAGTCTCAGGCCTGACACTGGGTTCTCCAAGTACAAAAACACGCTGCACAAGTATCTGTCTGTCAAACACAAGCAGTTTATTTCCTGACAGTTTTCAGCTGTGCCCCTTAACTAAAAGAACAACATGATAGGAAAAGCAACATCTTACGGCCCTTCTGCAAGCTGGGAACCCCGTTTCAGCTGCGGACAAGTGGGAGGTCATCTAGGCTTCCGAGGCACCGGTACCAGAGTCTATTGGTGAGGTTCAAATTGCTATGCTGTGGTGCAGCTTTAAATACAGTGTCTCTACCCTGTTTTGCAGTTTGGAAGTTTCTGGGGGTTACTCATCGCTTGTTACAGTATGGCTCAGCCGTACTGCTTGTCCTTTGACCTTGTTTGCATGACTAGTACATCTGGTTAAGCAAAACTGTTATGTGTTCTTGTTCTTGTCCCCTACTCTTATCTATAACTTGTTCTTGCTACAATGGCACCACTGCTTATCTTAAATGGCATGTGTTCCTAGAGGCTTGCTTCAGGCTCATCAGATACAGGGGAAGGAGGGGGAATGCAGGCCTCACCACCCCAATACTTCACACATACAGAGTTCTTCTGCAATTAACCCCTACAAGCTCTAAGCTGGGTTGTAAACTTGTGTTGGCTCCTTCTGGAAGCGATGCAGGTGATGTGGGTGTCTCTGCTGGCTGTGAACCACTCTCTGCTGGTGCAGTTGCTGCTGTAGGCTCCATGGTGCTCTCTGAAGTTGGCCTTCACATGCCCCAGCTCATTACATTTAAAACATTGCCCAGCTGGCCTGTCACTGGAGCGAGGTGGATTGCTAGAGAAAGGGGTTGCAGGATGAGAGGGTGTCTGTGGCCTCCCTTGGGGTGCAGAGAGCTCTTCCCTGCGAGGTAGGCCCTTGGATTGCCCTTGGTAGTGAGATGCCATCTCTGGGTGCCCCTTGTTGTACCCCCTCAAAGGGCTTTCAGTTTTGTTCCCCTTCATCACCTCCAGCCACCCAGCTTTGATTTTCCCTGCCTCTGTTATGGTTTTGGGCTTCCCATCTTGGATGTATCTCTGGAGCTGTGTAGGAAAGTCCCCTAGAAACTGTTCCATTTGTATCAGGAAAACTACCTCTTCCCTACTCTTAGCACCTGATCTCCAAGCCTCACTACTTTTTTTTAATCTCATAGGCATAGTGGGGCACTGCTATACCCAGTTTTCACCTTACAGATATGAAACAGGATGGGGCTCAGCACTGAACATGCCCACTGCTAATTCTGGACTTTTGTTTAAAAAGGTCAGTCATTCATGTGTTCCCTAGGCATTTCAACTGCCTGCCTTAAGGACAGTCTCTCACCCTGAAGACAGGGGTAGGGGAGGGGCATGGCTGTCAGCCTCTGCTCCTGACCCCACAAGGTTACTTCCCCCTGGCCTCACAGGGACATCCTCCCTGTGATAGCTGACCTCTCAGTCTTAGACATGCATACACAGGTCTCTGTTACCTGCTGGGACACAAGAATCAAATCATTGCCTTAAAAAAGGTGATTTTATTATCAAAACAAATAGATATACTTGGTTGCTAGGTGTTTTATAGCAAGTGAGAAAAGAACCAATTAACACAGAGAATTTCATCCCTTACAGCGTATTGGGGGGGGGGGGGGGGGGGGGCGCACATGGACTTAGCTCAGAGAAGTTTAACCAAACAACAAAACAAAGACAATAGATATTTTCCCTATCTACTTACAATCTGTGCTTCTAAGGTCCAGTCCATTTCCATGCCCAGTATTCCTTGTAGGCATGGTAGTTCTGCCTGGTTCAATTCATCGTGTTTCCCCAAGCTCCTGGCTTAAACTCAGAGAGAGAGAACAGCAAGCAGGTATAACTTTCAATTCTAATTTCAACACCCTCTCCCATTGGCTCTCCTGGCTCCCTGCCAATATCCCCATGCCACCCGAGTTTAACCCTTTAGTTACCGAATGCTGGCCAGCACTCCTATCCATCACAGCAGCACAGTGCTGTGATTGCTCTACATATTCTGCCTGACAGCAGAGAGGGGTGGAGGCAGCACCAATAATGCTGTTAAAGAAAAGCCATCCCTCAGTGTTTTGAGCCTAGCTATGGAAGTGACAACCACAGGTGGTGTTGGAACAATGTGTATAGTGAGCCTGTGTAGGATGGAAACCGCTTCAAGCCAGGGGGTGACAGCCCCCTCCCTGCACACCTAGTTCCAGCACCCCGAGCACCCAGAAATGTCCCTGGGTATTGTAGCAGGCCTGAACTACTTGAGAAGTGTCTGCTCATGACTCTCAAGTGAAAGGCTCTGGGAGCCAACAGGTGAGGCAGTGACCAGAACAATGATGAGGCCAACATAGGGGTCTTAATTCTGGGTTCAGTGGGGCTCAAGGAGAGGAAATAGACCCTCCCTAGAATTAAACCCAGAGATCCAGAAGCTGCAGCAGAATGATGCAGAAGTGAAGTTACCACTCACTGGCTCTCTCTACCTTTTGAACAGATTGGTTTAGACCTGGTTGGGCCATTAGAGAAGAGTAAGACAGGGAACAAGTTCATTCTGGTGATTGTAGACTATGCAAGCTGGTATCCAGAAGCTGTCCCACTTTGAGTAGCAACAGCAAAGCAAGGAAATCTTGACCGACCAAGGTACTAATGTCTCATCTAAACCGATTGGAGAATTGTGCCGACTCACGCACATTCGAATTCTCTGGACATCGGTGTATCACCCTCAGACAGATGGACTTGTGAAACAATTTAACGGTACACTCAAATTCATGTTACACAAGTTTGCAGAAGACGGCCCACAGTATTCGGACACACTCCTACCAGCCCTCCTCTTTGCCATAAGGGAAGTCCCTATAAGCTGGTTAGGCTGCTGAAGAGGTTCCTTCACTTCAAGGTCAGTGGGCAGCCAATCCGTCCCACTACACAAACCCCCAAAATAAACCCTTAAGTCAACAGCTTCAAACACCCGGCCTGCTCCAGGTCAGGACAAGAAGCAAAGAGTCCTGAGTCCAGCCTTACTTGAGGTCTGGGCCAACAGTAAGGAGTTAACTATAGTTTCTCAGTCACAACGCCCTGGCCCTGTGGCAGGGCAGGCAACAACCTGAGTCTGTTCAGGAAGCCTGGGCCCTTGGTCAGGGTGGGGCAACAAACACTCAAATATCAGGTCCAGAGCCCAGGCCTGGTTCCAGGCGGGGCTACAAATAAACAGTTTACCGGCTCAGGAGCCCTGGCCCTATGGCAGGGTGGGGCAACAAACAAGCACAGTCAGCACAGCTAAGGGAAAGCCAGGCCCTGGTTCAGGGCATGGAAGTAAACACACACAGATTTGGGAGCTCTTTGTTCAGGAGGGTTGCAGGCGGCCCACCCACAGTGGTGGTGAGGGGGAGACTGCCACCCAGTAGGTGGGTGGCAGGGGGGGCGCACAGGCCCACCCACTCCACTGTGCCCTGGCTCAGGGCCCTAGAAGCAGAAGAGCAGCTGCTGCTGGTTCAGTGGGGGGCTCCAGCCTGCAACACACTGGCCTAGGGCCTTTACCAGCCCATGCTATCCCCTGGGCCACTTCCTTTCTCCCCCTCAGCAGGTACCTGAGTCTCTGGCAGGTCACACAGAGGGTCAAGGGTGGTGTCGTCCCACACAGGTCCCAGCAGCCCAATCCAGGCCTTGGCTGCTTGTAGGTCCAGGGCCTCCAGCCAGTCCTCAGGGTAGAGGTGAGTGTCAGTGCTCAGGCAGGTCCTCAGGGTCTGGCTGGTCCTCCGGGTACAGGCTGGCGTCATGGTTCAGGCAGGCCCTCCAGGTCAGTCAGCCTCAGAGGCCCGGGCCACACCCCAGTCTCCCCAGCAGGGAGCACTTGACATGCCTCTGGTTCTGAGGGTAGGCTGGTTGACGGGTCCAGCCAGGTCTCGGCCTCCCCAGCAGGGAGTTAGGTGTGAGTCTCAGTATCACAGGCCGTTCAAGGCCCAAACCAGGTCTCAGCCTCCCAGGCAGGAAGCTATCTGCAGGCCTCTGGCGCCTCCTCAGTCTTTTTAAAGCCCTAGCCACGCCCCCCCGCTTCCCGTCAGGTGACGTGGAAGGGCTGGGCCGCACCCAAAATGGCTCCCGGAGGGGTTCCTCTGCCTTCCGCTCAAGAGGCAGCCACTCTGCGCCCCACTCCAGAGAAGGAGAAAAGGGAGCAGGGTGCAGGTGCCACTCTTTCTCCTCTCCCCCTGTTCCTGTTCCCTGCACCAGCCGGAGCCCTCCCCGCCTGCCTGCCGAGGCCTCAACGCTGTTGGGCTGCTCCCCCTGGACGACGACGACGCTGCTGCTGCTGCCTACAGCCACCACCAGCTGCTCCTGCTGCCTGGGGGGGGCCTACCAGCTGCTCCACTCCTCTGCTCCAGAGGAAGAGGACCCCCCCCCACCAACCTTGTACCACCTGGACTTGCCCCTCAGTGGGGCAAGCTACTAACCCTCCTTTTTATCAGCTAGGACTGTTCCGCTGCAGCAGTGGGCGAGGACTGAGCCCCCCACAAGAGCTCGTGGATGTGCTCCCACCCCCCTTGGACTTGGCCCCCCTCCCTCAGTAGTGTTTGGTTGAGGGGCCCCTTCACCCCTGTTCTCCCTGCCCTGTCCCCCACTGCAGAAGCCTTGCCCACCCTGCCCTGTTAGCCAGTTCTGTTTCTCCCTCCCTCCCTGAGTTTTCTGACCAGCCCCACCCAGCCTCAGTTTGTTTTACCTGCCCTGCCCGCCTTTAGCTTGCTGCACTGTGCATCCTGCTTCCCGGCCCCTACTCTGCCCCACCCTACTCACCCAGTGCCCCGCCCCCACCAGCATCACAGTTGTCCTCTGGCCCCACCCAGAGTACCAGTCCCCGCCCCAAGCACTTGTGCCCCCCCCTCCGCCTTTTTAATTAGCCCCCCTGCACATTGCACCTCCTGCCCCATTGACGGCCCCATAGTCCCCTTTTGTACCCCAGTGCAGCTGGAGGAACCGGCCCCTGCCCTGCACCTGTTACCTGGCCCCCTGCCTGCCCTGCCAGCACCCTCCTCCTCTGCCTCCAGCCTTGCAGGGAGGAGTGGTTGCTGGCCTCAAATCCCCTTGGTTCCCCTGGTTGCGACCTATCCCTGTTAGCACCCTCCCTCCCTGCAAATAGTCAAGCGGGAGGGAGTGGCTGCCCTCCCCGCACCTAATTGCAACCCCCCCACACCCTCGCGTCCCTACCCTTTCCTCTAGCACCCCTTCCCATGCAGTATCCTTACGGGGAGGAGTGGCTGCTAGTTCCCCTTCTTCAGTTTCCCTACAAGTGCCCACCCTCTGCCAGCGCCCTCCCTCCCTCAGCAGGAGGGGGTGGCTGCCCCCCCGCTCCTTAAGCTCCTCACCCTTACCCTCCCCTTCCCCCGCTCCTTGCTTTGCGCCCTCCTCCTCTGCCTACAGCCGGCGAGGAGTAGCGGCCGCCACTCCTCCTTCCTGGTTCCCCCACTCCCCACAAGTTTAAAGCCCTCCTCCCCAGCTTCCATCTTAGCTGGCACTTCCCGTTGACCCCTCCCTCCCCCGCCTCTATTACACCCGAGAGGCGTTGATGTCTCGCCTTCCCCAGTTTTCCTTACTGGTTCCCACAGCCCCCCTCTGCTGGCTGATAGGCAGTGAGGAGTTCCCCTACACCTTCCCCACAATTTCCACCTCCTCCAACACCTGCCCAACACATGGAAACGTACGTGCGGGCGTTGGCGAGGGTGGTGGGGGCCTCGGCCGTGGTGGCGGCCTCCAAAATGTACAGCAAGGTGATGTTCCTCCTTGCCTCGGAGGCCGCCGCCCAGGAGGTGGTGGAGAGGGGCCTGGCGGTGGGGGGCGTGCACATGCCCCTCTAACCACTGGAGGACCTGGGCGTACGGGTGGTCCTCACCTCCGTCCCGCCTTTCCTCCCTAATGCCGCCCTGTTGCCTCTCCTCCCCACCTTCGGGCGGCCCATTTCCACCATCAGCCCTCTCCCGTTGGGCTGTAAGGACCCCACCCTCCACCTCGTCCTGTCCTTCTGCTGGCAGGTACAGCTGCAGCATGGCGGGGGGGCACTCGAGGGGTCCTTCCAGGTGCCCTACCAGGGGGCCCTTTACCAGGTCCATTATTCTACAGGGGAGACCCAGTGCTTCCTCTGCCGGGCGATGGGTCACGTCCGGAGGGACTGTCCCTTGGCCCGGTTTGGAGGAGGCATCTGGGCCCCCCGGGGCCCGGGAGGGCACCAGCCCCAGCACCGCCGGCCCCCCTGGTAGTCCGGCCTCCGCGGCTGCCCCTCCTCCAACCAACGTCTCTGCTCGGGGGCCGGCGGCGCCCCCTTGCGGGGCCCGAGGAGGAGAGGGTGGTGCGGTCGCTGCCGGGTGAGGGAGAGGGCCCCCCCAGGTGGAGGTTTCCCTCCCACCCCTGCTCTCCCCCCCGAAGATCGACTGCACCCCCGGCCTTGCCCCTGCTGACCAGTCCTCCACCTCCACGGGCTGGACGCTCGTCCGGGGGAAGTGCAGAGCCCACCATTCACGGTCTCAATCTCCCCCCTCCGACGAGGAGGGTGGGAAGGCCCCCCTCCGTAAAATCCTGAGGTGGGCCAGCGCTGCCGAGAACGGCCCCAGTGAGCACCAGCAGGAGGCGCCAGCCGAGGAAGCCGTGGCAGAGAGGGGGGACATCGTCCCCCCTGAGGAGCCCTTTCACGAGGAGGCCTCAGGTGGAGCCCCCCCGGCTCCAGTATCAACTGCACTCCCCGCCATCACCGCCGAGGTAATTGTTGCCTCGGCGACTGTCGGGAAAGTCTCCGGGGCTGAGGGGATGGAGTTGAGCTCCATCTTTGAGGAGATCGAGGCCCTGGGTCTGACCCCGCTCACCCAGGGGGAGGACAACCCTCCGCCAGCGGGCCTCGGTCTGGGCGGCGACTCTGTGGCGCTGCACCCTGCTCTCCCTAACCCTATATCCCAGGTGGCCGACCCCATCCTCACACTCGGGGCACCCATTGGTGCTACCTACTGCCCCGGTCGACTCGAGCGCTGGAGCCGAAGCTGCCATGCTCTCAGGGGCGACGGCCGGCACTGAGCGACCGGGTTGAGATCCTGAGGGTGCCCCCTCTCCCGCTAGCTGTGGGCGGCCCTCAGGGGGTGGTATTCGTATCCCTGGTTCCCAGTCCCTTAGGGGCTGCCGTGTTCCTTCCGCCGCCCCCTCCCATGCCTGGGTTGGGGACGGGCAGCGGGTTGGATCCCTGCTTGCCGGTCTCCGTGGCCCGTGAGCTCCACCTGGGGGCCCGGACAGAGGAGAACCCCAGTACCGCCTCCGTGCTGAGGGTCGAGCTGCACCAGTTCCTCGTAGAAAACTGCGGGGCCAAGGGCAAGGTGCAGCTTGCCCTTCAGTGCTGGGGGGGACTGTCATTCGATCCTCCAGGCCACCAGAGCCCTTTTGCAGGAGGGGAGAGGGACCAATAGGCAGGACAGCGTGGCCTACCGCCGGGCCCGCAGATTCTGAGACGCTCTTCTGATCTTTGGGTTGGAGAGCGGTCTGCTGCGGGGCCTGCAGGAGGCCAACGATTCCCCTGCCCGTGAAGATCCACCCCAGCCCTCATCATGAAGTACACTACATTCGCACCATTGAATGCCCCGGGGCTGTAGGGAGGATCTCCCCAGGAGCCGGGTGCTCTCCTTCCTTCGGGAGGTGGGGTACTCGGTGATTTTCCTGCAGGAGGCTGGCTGGCGGCTGGAGTCGGGGGGCAGGGTGTATTTTAGCCACCTTGGCGCTCACTCATCTGGGGTGGTCACCCTGTTCTCCCCTGCCCTATGGCCCGAGGTGCTGGGGAGCGCCGAGGTTGTCCCGGGCCGCCTGCTGCACGTCCGGGCCCGCGTGGAGCGGCTGACATTGAACTTGGTCAACGTCTATGTCCCGTACACGAGCCTGGACCAGGTCACCTTTTATCAGCAGGCGGCCACCTCCCTTAGCACCCTGGATCCTCGTGAGTCTCTGGTCCTGGGCGGGGACTTCAACACCACCCTCGATGACCGGGACCGTGTAGGACTCGTGAACTGTCAGGCCGCAGCAGGCGTCCTCAGGGAGATTGTGGACCATCACTCCCTGGTGGACATCTGGCGGGACCACCACCCGGATGACGACACCACCTTTACCTATGTCCGGGTGGGGGACCATCGGTTGAGAAACTCCCAGTTGGATCGCCTTTATCTATCCCATTTCCACTCCTCCAGCATCTGGCCAGCCCCGTTCATGGACCACCATTTGGTGGCTGTAAGAGCCTCTCTGACTTTGGAGAGGCTGGGGCCGGCCTATTGGCACTTTAACAATAGCTTGCTGGAGGACGTGGGCTTCGTGGCGTCCTTCCGGGAGTTCTGGCAGGTGCGGCGATGGTGGGACGTGGGGAAGGTGCGCGCCCAGCTCTTCTGCTGCGACTACTCCCCGGGCGCCAGCTGGCGGAGGGATGCAGCGATAGAGCAGCTGGAAAAGGAGGTCTTGAAGCTTGAGAGGCGAATGGTATCGGGCCCCGAGGATACACTGCTCCGCGAGGCATACCGGGAGAAGCGGGAGGAGCTCCGGGCCCTGGAAGGTCACAGGGCCTGGCGTGCCTTAGTTCAATCTCGCATCCAGCTCCTTCAGGAGATAGATCGCGGCTCCCGCTTCTTCTATGCCCTGCAGAAAAAGAGGGGGGCCAAAAAGCATGTCACCTGCCTTCTGGCAGAGGACGGCACCCCCCTCACGGATCCGGCAGAGATGCGTGGAAGGGCCAGGGCCTTCTATGCCTTCTATCCCCAATCATGAACCCCTTTCCCCCGTGCCCTTCTCCTCTGCCACAATATCAACAGGGAGGAGTGGCTGCTAATCCCCCACTTCCTCGGTTGCCCTTCCCTGAATCCAGTACCCTCCCTTTCTCCACCTCTCTCCCCCTTGTTGACGCCCTCCTCCCCTGCCTGCTGTTTGGTGCGGGGGAGCGGTTAACCCTTGCCCCCCCCCCCCGCCATCTGTGCCTCCTTCCAGCCTCTCCCCATGATCATAGAATCATAGAATCATAGGACTGGAAGGGACCTCGAGAGGTCATCAAGTCCAGCCCCCCGCCCTCAAGGCAGGACCAAGCTCCGTCTACACCACCCCTGACAGATGTCTATCTAACCTGTTCTTAAATATCTCCAGAGAGGGAGATTCCACCACCTCCCTTGGCAATTTATTCCAATATTTGACCACCCTGACAGTTAGGAATTTTTTCCTAATGTCCAATCTAAACCTCCCTTGCTGCACTTTAAGCCCATTGCTCCTTGTCCTGTCCTCAGAAACCAAGAGGAACAAATTTTCTTCTTCCTCCTTGTGACACCCTTTTAGATATTTGAAAACCGCTCTCATGTCCCCCCTTAATCTTCTTTTTTCCAAACTAAACAAGCCCAGTTCATGAAGCCTGGCTTCATAGGTCATGTTCTCTAAACCTTTAATCATTCTTGTCGCTCTTCTCTGTACCCTTTCCAATTTCTCCACATCTTTCTTGAAATGTGGCGCCCAGAACTGGACACAGTACTCCAGCTGAGGCCTAACTAGTGCAGAGTAGAGCGGCTTACAACACACCTGTTGCTGTTTGCTTACAACACACCTGTTGATACAACCTAGAATCATATTTGCTTTTTTTGCAACAGCATCACACTGTTGACTCATATTCAACTTGTGGTCCACTATGACCCCTAGATCCCTTTCCGCCATGCTCCTTCCTAGACAGTCGCTTCCCATCTTGTATGTATGGAACTGATTGTTCCTTCCTAAGTGGAGCACTTTGCATTTCTCTTTATTAAACCTCATCCTGTTTACCTCTGACCATTTCTCTAACTTGCTAAGGTCATTTTGAATTATGTCCCTATCCTCCAAAGAAGTCGCAACCCCACCCAGTTTGGTATCATCTGCAAACTTAATAAGCGTACTCTCTATGCCAATATCTACATCATTGATGAAGATATTGAACAGTACGGGTCCCAAAACAGACCCTTGAGGAACTCCACTTGTTATCCCTTTCCAGCAGGATTTAGAACCGTTAACAACAACTCTCTGACTACGGTTATCCAGCCAATTATGCACCCTCCTTATTGTGGCCCTATCTAAGTTATATTTGCCTAGTTTATCAATAAGAATATCATGCGAGACCGTATCAAATGCCTTACTAAAGTCTAGGTATATGACATCCACCGCTTCTCCCTTATCCACAAGGCTCGTTATCCTATCAAAGAAAGCTATCAGATTAGTTTGGCATGACTTGTTCTTCACAAACCCATGCTGGCTATTCCCTATCACTTTATTACCTTCCAAGTGTTTGCATATGATTTCCTTAATTACCTGCTCCATTATATTCCCTGGGACAGACGTTAAACTGACCGGTCTATAGTTTCCTGGGTTGTTCTTATTCCCCTTTTTATAGATGGGCACAATATTTGCCCTTTTCCAGTCTTCTGGAATCTCCCCTGTCTGCCATGATTTTTCAAAGATCATAGCTAAAGGCTCAGATACCTCCTCTATCAGCTCCTTGAGTATCCTGGGATGCATTTCATCAGGACCTGGTGACTTGCTGACATCTAACTTTCCTAAGTGACTTTTAACTTGTTCTTTGTGTATCCTGTCTTCTAAACTTACCCTCTCTCTGCTTGTATTCACTACGTTAGGCACACCTCCAGGACACTCTTCCCCCTGTTGACCCCATGGTCCCCCCCCCATTGCCACCAACCCCCAAAATTGCTGCAGCTGACCTCCCGACCCCCGGCCCGAGCTCCGCCGCTGTCACGGACGACGCTCCCTCAGATTCGGGAGCAGCCTCCACCTTGGCCGGAAAAAAGGACCAGGGGAAGAAAAAGGGCAAAGGCCCGGCCCGGAAGGCCAAACCCTCCGTGGCCAAGGCCCCCCACCCACTGCGGCTCCGCCATCTGCCCAGCCCCTCCTTCCCCTGTTGCTCCCCCCACCGGCTCTGGGGGCGATCCACCCACAGCCCCCAGAGCGTATGCTCAGGTGGCCGCTGCCGTCCCGCTGCATGCCGCCGCATCATCTGCCCCGACTGCCACCTCCAGCTCCATCCCGGGTGGTTGGGGCCCCTTCTCCACCCTGACCAGGAAGCATGACGTCCGCTGCCTCCTGGTTGCCTCCTCGCCCCACGTTAAGACATATGTGCGGGCATTGGTGAGGGTGGTGGGGTCCTCGGCCATGGTGGCAAGGTGGTGCTCTTCCTTGCCTTGGAGGCCGCTGCCCAGGAGGTGGTGGAGAGGGGCCTGGCGGTGGGGGTCATGCATATGCCCCTCGAGCCATTAGAGGACCTGGGCGTACAGGTGGTCCTTACCTCCATCCCATCCTTCCTCCCAAATGCCACCCTGCTGCCTGCCTGCTCCACCCTGGGGAGGCCTATCACTTGTTGGGCTGTAAGGACCCTGCCCTTCGCCACGTGCTGTCTTTCTGCCGGCAGGTGCAGGTTCACATGCTGCTGGCGGCGTGTGGCGGGGTGGCGCTAGAGGAGTCCTTCATGGTGCCCTACCAGGGGGCCCTCTACCAGGTCCATTATCAATGGGGGAGACCTGGTGCTTCCTCTGCCGGGTGATGGGGCACGTCTGGAGGGACTGTCCCTTGGCCCGGTCAGAGGAGGCGTCCGGGCCCGCCAGGGCCCGAGAGGGCGCCGGCCCTAACACCGCCGGCCCCCCTGGTAGTCCGGCCTCCGCGGCTGCCCCTCCTCCAACCGACGGCTCTGCTTGGGAGCCAGAGGCACCCCCTCCGGCGTGCTTGGGTGAGCAGGCGGGCCCCGCCTCCATTCAACAGTTTCTGCGGGGCCAGAGGAGGAGAGGGTGGAGTGGTCGCTGCTGGGCAAGGGAGAAGGCTCCCCCCGGGGGAGGTTTCCCTACCCCCTTCTCTCCGTCCCTTGCCACAACGTCCCTCCCGAACAACAACAGTGCCCCCTGGCCTCGCCCCTGCTGACCAGCCCTCCACCTCCACCTCAGAGGGCTGGACGCTCGTCGGGGGGAAGCGCTGAGCCCGCGCTTTGCGGGCTCAATCTCCCCCCTCTGATGAAGAGGGTGGGAAGGCCCCCCTCCGAAAAATCCTGAGGGGGGTGAGCGCTGCCGAAAATTCCCCCAGCAAACGTCAGCAGGAGGCGCCAGGCAAGGAAACCATGGCAGCGAAGGGAGACGACGCCGTCCCCCCTGCGGAGCCCATTCCGGAGGTGGCCTTGGGTGGAGCGCCCCCGGCCACCACCGCTGAGGTAACTGTTGCCTTGCTGGCTGGCGAGGAGGGCTCTGGGGCCGTGGGGATGGAGCTCAGATCCATTTTTGAGGAGATCGAGGCCCTGGGTCTGACCCCACTCACCTAGTGGAAGGATGACCCTCTGCCAGCGGGCCTCGGTCTGGGCGGCAATTCTGCTGCGCTGCCCTCTCCTCCCCCCAACCCTATGCCCCAGGTGGCCAACCCCGTTCTCACACTTGAGGTGCCCCTAGTGTTGCCCATCATCCCAGCCGACTCGGGCGCTGCAAGTGAGGACGCCGAGCCTTCAGGGGTGATGGCTGGTGCCGAGCGGCCGGTTCCTGGGCTTGAGGGTGCCCCTGCCTCCATCCTTGAGGCAGGGCGGTCACCTTCCCTCCCTGTTGGGGGCCCGACGACGAACATCCCTGTAGCCGATGCCGAGGTGGCAGATATGCATTCTGCTTCTCCACCTGAGCCCGGCATCTGCGCGGGCCCCTTTCCAATCCCTCCCCCTCCGAGTTCCCATTCAGGAGGTGCCGCAGCACGGTAGTGCAGACCTGAGGGGTCTTCCCCCAGACCCTGCCCAAAGTTCTGGTCTCCTTCCCTGTCCCGATCCTCCCATCACCCCCGTTCATGCCCTTGGTCCCGATCCCACCCTCTATGAACCAATTTCCAGCCCCGAGTCCTCCCCCGTCCCCGATCCCTCTCCTACCATTACCATGACCCCCCTCTCTGCCACGGACCTTCCTGTGCCCACCCTTGGTCCCGCCGTTGCAATGATGCCCACTCCCCCACCACCATCCCCCCATCCTCCCCCATCTCCTGCCCCTACTGTGATGCCTGCTCCCCCTTCCCTTCCCCCACCCCAGCGTCCCCACATCCCGCTGCCATTGGTGCCCCCACGGGGGCCGTCTCATCCTCCTTATCTGCGGATGGCCTTCAGGGAGTGGTATTTGTCCCCCCAGTCCCTAGTCCATTAGGGGCTGCCTTGTTTCCTCCGCCACCCCCTCCCCCACCGTGGTTGGGGCTGGGCAGTGCAGTGCCATCATTCTTGGCACCGTGCCGGGGATCAGATCCCTGTTTGCCCATCCCCATGGCCCGCAAGGTTCGTCCCAGGGCCCAGCGGCAGGAACAGCTTTGTACCCCCTCAGCGCTGGGGGCTGAGCTCCGCCAATTCCTCGCGGACACCCGTGGGGCTAAGGGGAAGGTGGAGCTCGCCCTTCAGCGCTGGGGGGATTTCCATTCCCTCTTGGGCTGTGGGGGTGATGCAGTCCTTGGCCCTGCCCCTTTCACCCAAGGCCCCACCCTTTCCGAGGGAGTGGAGCCACCCCACACCTTGCCCTGGGGCTTGCTCAGTAGCACTACTGATGCCGCTGTCCTCACTCTGCCCCGGCCCTTGGCAGCAGGCACAATGGCCTCCCTACCAAAATAGCTTATTTTGAAATAAGGGTACATCTACACAGCAGGGCTGAAGTCAAATTGAGCTATGCAATTGATGTAGCTGAAGTTGAAATAGCTTAAATTGGCTTTTGGTGCTGTCTACACAGCAGGAATTCAAAGGAAGAACACTCTTCCTCCAACTTCCCTTACTCCTCGCACGCACAATGAGGGTTACAGGAGTCAGAGTAAGAAGCCCTCCAGCTTGACAGTATTTTGAAATAAAGGCTTGCTCTGTGGACGTACCCTGTCAGGGCTGTTCCCCACTCATGAGCTCTTTACGGGCCCCCATCTTCTGCACGCGGAGAGCCAAAGGGAAAAAAACCTTGTCTCTACAGACACTGGTTACAAAAAACTTGCCCCCAGAATCACAATACACAGATTTTGGTGGATTGCTGCCACCATCAAATGATTTTTATCCCTAAAAACCAGGGGTGAACACTTGAACCTGCCCCCCAGGGGTACCCCAAGCTCTTTTGCTCTGTGCACAGATGCTCAAAGGCCCGTCTTTCCCGGGCGGCCTCTGCCCCACACCCCAGAAGGAAGGCCTTCTCCTTCCTCTCCGTGATGTTGTGGAGAACACAACATGCGGCAATCACCTGGGGGAACGCTGTGCTCCCCCACATCGAGGCGCGTCAGGAGGCACCTGAACCACGCCTTCAAGCGTCCGATGCCACATTCGGCCTGAATGCAGGCCCTGCCCAGACAACCATTGAAGTGGTTCTTGCTTGGGTCTAGGTAGCCGGTGTAGGCCACGGCATGAGGGGGTAGGCCACATCCCCCATGATGCACAGTGGCATCTCAATGTCCCCGACCCTGATGTTGTGCTCGGGGAAGAACGTGCCAGCCTCCAGCTTGTGGTAGAGGCTGGAGTTGCGGAAGACATGGGTGTTGTGTGCCTTCCCCGACTAGCCTACGAAAAGGTCCATGAACTGTCTGAGGTGGTCAACCAGGGCCTGCAGGACCATCGGAAAGTAGCCCTTCCGATTTATATATTGTGCGGCCCGGTGCTCGGGGGCACGGATGGGGATGTAGGTTGGGGAAGCCCAGGGCAGGAAATCCGGCCACAATGGGGTCCAGGTCTCCCCGGGTATGTCTACACTACAAAGTTAATTCGAACTAACAGACGTTAGTTCGAAATAACTTTGATAGGCGCTACACATGCAAACCGCTAGTTCCAACTTAATTCGAACTAGAGGAACGCTTAATTCGAATTAGGTAAACCTCATTGTACGAGGACTAACGCCTAGTTCGAATTAACAGTCTCTTTAGCCTCTCTTCATATGGGACCTGTTCCAAACCCCTGATCATTTTAGTTGTCCTCCCCTCTCCCACCTTCTCTCTTCCCCTCTCCCACCTTCTTTTCCCAGTCTCCCCGAGTTTTGTTCAATAAAGAGAGTTTCTATTTTTGAACACGTGTCCTTTATCTTGTACATCAGGAAGGGGGGCTAGGGAGGGGTAAGTGGAAGGAGGTGAGGGAGGAATGGGGTACGAGCCCCCGATGGGGAGGACTGGGCTGGCTCTGCGGGCTCCTCGGGGTGGAAACTCTCCTGAAGCCCCTGGATTGACCCCCCCTCCGGATGGCAGCCTGTGGCAAGTGCAGCCGGGCTGATGGCCGAGTGCTGTGAAGTGCCGAGTGTGGGCACTCAGGGCACTCCAAGCCAGGACTGCTTTGCAAGCGGGGAACCCCTGAGAACTGTCTGTCCGGGGTGGGGGTCGGGTCCCTTTAAGCAGAGCCCTCGGCTAACCTGAGACAGCAGCTCCACACTCTGACTCATAGACTTTAAGACTCATAGACTTTAAGGTCAGAAGGGACCATTATGATCATCTAGTCTGACCCCCAAGGGTATGACCTCTGAGGTCTAGTCTGACCTCTGAGGGTATGTCTACACTACAAAGTTAGTTCGAACTAACGGACGTTAGTTCGAACTAACTTTCCTAGGCGCTACACTAGAGCTCCATTAGTTCGAACTTAATTCGAACTAATGGAGCGCTTAGTTCAAACTCGGTAAACCTCATTTTACGAGGATTAAGCCTAGTTCGAACTTACTAGTTCGAATTAAGGGGTGTGTAGCCCCTTAATTCGAACTAGTGGGAGGCTAGCCCTCCCCAGCTTTCCCTGGTGGCCACTCTGGCCAACACCAGGGAAACTCTATTGCCCCCCTCCCGGCCCCAGAGCCCTTAAAGGGCCACGGGCTGGCTACACAGTTTGTGCCAGTTGCAAGGCTGCAAGCACCCGTGCCAGCAGACCCTGCACCTGCCACACAATGAGCCAGCCACCCGAGGACTCCCAGCCCTCCACTGCTCCCCAGGACCAGCCTGGCGGCTCCCAAGAGCCTGCCCGGGGGCGCAAAAGGCGGGCGCCCGCTTGGTCAAGTGCGGAGATCGTGGACCTAATCGAGGTTTGGGGGGAAGCCTCCAATGTCCACGATCTCCGCACTAGCCACAGGAACGCGGCCGTCTACGGCCGCATGGCTGCCAGCCTGGCCGCCAGGGGCCACCAGCGCAGCCGGGAGCAGGTCCGCTGCAAGGTCAAAGACCTGCGGCAGTCCTACTCCCGGGCCTGCCAGCCAGGGGCCGACCCAGAGGCCTGCCCCCACTTCCATGCCCTGGACCGCCTCCTGGGGGCTCATGCCGTCCCTGCCCCCCGGGACGTGATTGACCCCGGAGCAGAGGGCCCGCTCCTGGAGACGGAGGAGGAGGGCTCTGAGAGCCAGGAGCCTGCCGCCAGCCTGCCCGGGACCCGGGACCCCCGAGGCACCCCACAGAGCCGCTCGCCTGTATCGTCTGAGGCCGGGGAGGCGTCCACCTGTGAGTACCATCGTGTTCCCCTTATGTGTACGGGGGGCTGGGGCTAGAGGGAGCCCCGGGACCGTGCGCCTGGGCCTTGCCCACCAAGGAGCAGCAGCTGGGGATCCTGCAGGGGCTCTGGCCTTGCAGAGGGGAGCTGGGTTTCACACACCTGGGCCCCTGGGGTAATTGACCGCTGGTCTTCTTGCACCACAGCTGCAGCACCTGGGCCTGCAGGGCGCACCACACCGCCTGCAGCAGCTGCCCATGCCCGGGCAAGCAGGAGAGCCAGGAACGAGAAGGAGTTCCAAAGGCGGCACCTCCGGTTCATGGACCACCAGCTCCACACCCAGGACCACTGGGTCCAGGAGGACCTGAGGCTGCGCCGGAAGAGTCTGGAGGCCCTGGAGGAACAGGGCCGTGCCCTGTGAGGCCACCTCCAGAGCCTGCTCGACCGCTTCCCATTTCCTCCTCCTGCTGCTCCCCCTGCTCCTCCTGCTCCTCATGCTCCCCCTGCTCCCCCTCCTGCTCCCGCTCCTGCTTCCGCTCCTGCTTCCTCCACACCCCCTGTCCCTCCTGCCCCCCCCTCCACAACCATTTCCCACCGACGCCCCCGGACCCGCAGTGTGGCGAGACGGGAGAGGCAGCCGGACTCCCACCCCTGAGCTTTCCTTTCCCTTCCTCCCTTCCCTCCCCTTCCAGCTCCCTCATCCCAGGTTTCCCCCTCCCCTCTCCCACCCTCATTCCTCCCTTCCACCACCCACTTATGTGAAATAAACAGACATTTTGGTTTCAAAAACAGGTGTCTTTAGTTGACAGTAGGTAGGGAGGGGAAAGGGGAAGGGGGGTAGGGTGGAAGAAGGCCCCAGTGGGGCATGCAGGGAGAGGTCAGTCCTCCTCCTCTACCAGGAAGCTCTCCCGCAGGGCTTCCCGGATCCGGACGGCCCCCCGCTGGCCTTCCCGGATGGCGGCGGTGCGGGGCTGACCATAGTGTCCAGCCATGCGGTCAGCCTCAGCCATCCAGGCTGGCAGGAAAGCCTCCCCCTTCCGCTCACACAAATTGTGGAGCACACAACATGCTGCCACCACGGGAGGGATGTTGTGCTCGGCCAGGTCCAGACGGGTGAGGAGGCATCGAAAGCGGGCTTTCAGTCGCCCGAAGGCCCCCTCCACCACGATGCGGGCCCTGGTCAGCCTGGCATTGAAGGCCTGGCGGGAGGGATTGAGGTGCCCCGTGATTCCAGATGCAGCCATGCGAGGGACAGTGAGCCAGGAAGGATTGCTGACCCATCCTGACATAGGATGTACACCAGAGACTTTTAAGCTGGCAGTTTGTAACATCTCTGCTAAGAGCCTGCATCAAGAACTTGGTGACTGATGTATGTGATGTATTCTTCTTAACAATTTTACTCACCGTGCTCTTGTGGGTAAGATCTAAAGTGTAAATTGACCGTGGATCTGTGGCCGGTCCTTTGGGACCGGGAGGACCCGTTCGGGGTAGGTGAGATTGGGTTTTATAACCTCTCACCTGTGTGTAAGGCCCAGGGCTGATTGTGGCACAGGGAGAGCTGGGGTGTCTGAGGGGTTTTGCTGGTGAGGCTTCCTGCTGGCCAGATTGTCAGCTGAAGCGCTCGGTGTGACTGGTTTGTGGCCTATTTGGGAAAGGTCTCCAGTCAAGGGCTGTAAGTAATCCTGGTTTTGAGCAATTTGCCCTAAGCTGACGCCCTCAACAGTGCCCAGACCCGGCCTGGTTCGTCACAGCAAGCAGGCAGCAGAACCTGAGAAACGGCTGTCCAGGGGGTCCCTTTAAGCATGCATCTCAGCTAGCCTTAGGCAACAGCACCCAGAAGCAACTGCCAACCTAATGCCCTGCCTGAACTGGTTCTGGGTGGCCTTAAATGTGAGAGTGTCCAATCAACGTGGACCTATGACAACATGAAACAACATGAAACAACTTTTGAGGTGCATAAACTATGACCAACATCAGTGGCAGCTTTGTGGCGATTTGAAGGTTGTTGCTCTCTTGCTTGGTCTGCAGACTGGATACACAAAGTACTGCTGTTTTCTCTGCGAATGGGATAGTCGTGCAATAGATTCCCACTACATCAAGATAGATTGGCCACTCTGACAGTCATTGGAGCCTGGGAGGAAAAGTGTTCAGCATCCACCACTTGTTGAATCAAGGAAGATTTTGTTACCACCCTTACACATCAGGCTGGGTCTGATGAAGAACTTTGTCAAGGCCATGGTCAAAACACAAACAGCTTTCATGTACCTCTGTGGAAAATTTCCAAGGTTAAGTGAAGCTAAGATAAAGGAAGGTGTCTTTGTTGGTCCTCAGATTCGTGAACTTCTTTGAGATGATGCATTTGACCATGCACTGCGTGGCAAGGAAAAGACGGCATGGAAAGCCTTCCAGTTAGTGGCAATACATTTTCTCGGAAACAACAAGGCAGACAACTACAGGTTGTTGGTGGAAAACCTCCTCAAGGTATACAAAAGCCTTGGTTGCAACATGTCACCAAAGATACATTTTTTGCACTCTCCTTGGGGCAGAGCAGCTGGGGTGCTGCCGGGTTGGTCCCGCAGCGCCGAGGGGCAGCGCTACAAGACCAACCCAGCAGCACCCCAGCTGCTTTGCCCCAGGCGTTGGGATTCAGCCGCTGCTGAAACTGACCAGCAGCGTCAGTTTCACCAGCAGGCTGAATCCAGACGCCTGGGGCAAAGCAGCTGGGGTGCTGCCCCTCGGTGCTGCAGGACCAACCCAGCAGGACCCCAGCTGCTCTGCCCCAAGGGTCCCCAAGTCAGCCGCTGCTGAAACAGATCAGCGGCTGATTCCAGGAAGCCCGGGGCACAGCAGCTCTGCCCCGGGCTTCCTGGAATCAGCCGCTGATCTGTTTCAGCAGCGGCTGAATCGGGGACCCCTGGGGCAGAGCAGCTGGGGTCCTGCTGGGTTGGTCCCACAGCGCCGTCCTTTGGCACTGCGGGACCAACCCGGCAGCACTCCAGCTGCTCTGCCCCAGGCGTCCCCAAGAGCAGCTGGGGTGCTGCCGGGTTGGTCCCGCAGCCCCGAGGGGCAGCGCTATGGGACCAACCGGGCAGTACCCCAGATGCTCAGTCCCAGGCGTCCCCAAGAGCAGCTGGAGTGCTGCTGGGTTGGTGCCGTAGCGCTGCCCCTCGGCGCTGCGGGACCAACCCGGCAGCATCCCAGCTGCTCTATTGCAGGCATCCCCGATTCAGCTGCTGCTGAAACTGACCAGCAGTGGCTGAATGAGGGACTCCTGGGGCAGAGCCTGACTATCGTAAGGGGGGGCTATGAGGGGTCTGGGGTGGCATCCCCTCCCACCCCACTCCAGACCCCTCATAGCCCCCCCTTCTGATAGTCCAGCAAATCTGATAATCCGGCACCCCCTGGGTCCTAAAAGTGCCGGATTATCGGAAGTTTACTGTAATTGACACGGATGAAATTAGTGCTTCCTGCTATGTTGGACAGATAAACTTTGCTGAATATTCATTTTGCACAAAGAAAATGACATATGCTTGGTCCTCACCCTTTATCTGGATGGACCAGGGAGATGCTGAGGGTGTGGGGGAAGGGGAAGCAAGCCTTCACAGGAGAAGCATCCATAAGAATTACTTTTATCTATTCTTCCACAAGAAGACAACAGAAAATAAGGTGGGGGGCGGGGGGGGGGGTGGGGTGGATAAAGAAAAGGCTGGCAAAGACCTGTATTGCTAGTAGGATGCATTGTTGGTATGTGGTGGGGGTAGGGAAAGGTCTGTTCATGTTACTGATCTGACAATTGCAGCATTTGGGAAGATAACCGGTTTTTCAGGGCCCCACAATGGGTCATGCATCCCTAAGGAAGAGCTGAAGGAAGCATGCATTTCTGAGAATATCTTCTCTACCCTCACTCCATCTCTACATTAGCAAAATGTTAGATTCCATGCCATGGATTGTGTCAGGTATTCTATTGCTGAGACATGTTGTTTTCACCCTGTGTGGCCTTGAACTTCATGGGGGGAAAGCACCATATGAAAATACTCTGCCAATGTGTTGCAACTAAAAGAAACTTAAACACAGTTTTTCCCTTTGTGTCCCGTCACTAATGCTGAGCTGCTGGAACTAGCTGCAACACTGCAGCTGCAGCGCCTACAGCTCCTGGCCACCTCTGCACTGAAGCAGCGTGGAGTGCATTACGGCAGGTGTGAGACTGGGTCTAAGATGGCACATGCTTAGCAATGCTAGCAAGATGTCCACAATGCACAGGTACATTTCTGCATGTGGAGGTGAGGTATTTTGTAAGTGGTGCATGCTGTCCATGTTGCAAGCAGCAGAGATGGCACACTCTTTTTCCTCCAATGGAAGAATCCTGAGGTTATTCCAATGAGCCAACCCTCCTCTGCTATTATTGATTTCAATGTATTAAAAATGCTACATATGGAAGTGAATAGGATGATGCAGTTAGGACCATGCTGATGTGCTCTGTTGCATTGGAGGCAGAGTATCAGTGCTTGTAGGTTGAGCCTTTAGTTAGCATTTTGATTTCTTAGTTTCATTGAAGTAATCATTTCCCACCCTTTTAGCAAAGGGTTGCCCTCTTTGCTGATTGCTCCCTTAAAGCAAAGCACTTCAGCAGGTGCTTAACTGTAAGTGCAGGAGTAATCCCATTCCTTTTCAGCAAAAGGTTTTGCCTTAAACACTGAATTCATTGTGATTTAAGCATGGGCTTAAAATGCTTTGCCAAATTGGGGCCCAAATGATCAATATCATCTCAGCTGAAGGACTAACTCTGTCCATTGTATGGGCCTTTGACATGCAACTAATCCCCAAGACAATGTGTTTTCTGCCTTTGTTAAATCATAATAATATTTTAAAGCAGGTGGATTGGTGATAAGTGTTTTTAACTGCTTGGATGCCTTCCTATGCCTGGCTTCATATGCCACCAATTCCCTACAGAGTTTATTGACCCCAGATAGATTTGGGATGTATCATGCCAAATCATTTGTAATCCACAATAATCGCTTTCTCTTTCCACTTTGCATTGTGTGGGCATTTCAGCAATTGCTTTTATTTTAACTGAATCAGCTTTTCTCAACGTATACCTGTAACCCTTCTGCTAGGCCGAGTAAATAGTAGCAAGGGCCGGGTTCAGTATCTAGGGGTCTCCTCCCAACGAGGTAATACAACACCGGCTCGAGCCCCCACCCAGTGACCTGGGAAATCTTACATACACCTCTGGGTGCCTCAAAAGAGGCAATTCTTCCCCTTTCGCAAGCACAGAGCCTCAGTATAGCAGCAAATCTTTAATAACATGAGGTAACGGACATCTGCATTAAATTGGGGAAACACCACAACTCAGATTTACCGACCAAACAATGAGCAAAGGCCCTCCCCCCAGCCACAATTCTCCCCAATGTCCCAAAAGTCCAACACCCCAAAAGTCTCTGCCCCGGGTTCATGCCACCCCAGGGTTCAAAAGTTCACCCGGCAGGGTTTTACCATCCCAACCTGGAGGGGCGGGGATTGATACACCTTATGTGGTTCGCCGATGGCTCCGCCTCTCCGTGGGGTTCTGCCGCCGCCGCCGTCGACACGAGTCACTCCGCCAGCCGTCTCAGTCCATGCCCCTGGCTTCCAGCTGGTTGCTCCTGCCGCTGCTCCACTGGTTGTCTGCTGCCACTCCTCCCAGCCGCAGGTTGTCCCCGCCCGCTGCTCTGCTGCCTGCCCACACCCACGGATCATCCCCGCCAACTGCTGTGCTGTCTGTCTGCACTTGCTCCTTGCAAGCTGCTCTACTAGTAACCCAGCAGCTTAGTGCCAGGCTCCCCTCAGGAACAGCAATTTCATGCTCCATCCACAGTATAGCACCAGGCTCCTCCAAAACAATTTCAGCTCAGAACAGAGAAGCCTCAGTGCTAGTGTTCTACAGTGAACTTAACTCCACAGCTCACAACTAGACTCCTAATAGAATCTAAATTAATTCTGATATTCCACAGTGGGGAGAGAGAAGGAAGCACAATCAGTGTTGTTTAGACCTTCAGACAGGACCCAAGTACAAAAACCTATCCCCAACCTTTCTCAATTTGATTGGGTTTGGAACCCATGCCCCTTGTCTAGCGAGTGCTACTTAATTTATGGTGAATCCCTCTGTCATAAACAGTTCCACCATTCCATTGTCCTTGATTCGCATAATCAGGGTAACAACACTTTTATCCCCTCTGCCTCAATAACAGAGAGACTGGGGGTCCCACAGTGGCCAAAGTGACGATTTGGGCTGCTGTGGCACATACTAGACAGGGTGGGTGTGTCTATGCAAATTGGGATCAGCCCCTGAAGTCTCTTTGCACCACTTGCCACAGTTCACCACCAGATGTCAGGGTAGAGTTTACCCTGACCCTGCTTACATACCCATTACAGAAAACTTCTGTTAGACCAATATTTGCTTTGATAGCTCTGGATTAGGTGTCTTCTTTCATCTCTGTGATGAGTAGGAGGAGTGATGGCCTTTTCTGAACATCCCAGCATTCAGTAACCAAAGGGTTAAGCTCAGATAGCTAGGAGGCATTGGCAGGGAGCCAGGAGAGCCAATGGGGGAAGGTGTTGAGATTTGAATTGGAAGATATACCTGACTGCTGTTTTCTTTGTGTGAGTTTTAAGCCAGGAGTTGGGAGGGAAGAAGATGAATTCAACCAGGCAGAGCTACCATGCCTACAAAGAATACCGGGCATAGAAATGGACTGGACCTTGAAGCATGGATCTGTGAGTAGATAGGGAATGTCTATTTGGATGCAATCAGGTTATTTTATTTGTTTTGTTGTTTGGTTAAACTTCTTTGTACTAAGTGCATGTGCCCCCCACCTCTACACTGTACTTTAAGATATATCCCAGGGATGGATTTTTCTCTGTGCTTTTAAATTGTTCTTTTCTCAGTTGCTTTAAAACACCTAGCAACCAAGTATGCTTTACCAAGTATATTTTTTTGTTTTTGTTAATAAAATCCCTTTTTTAAGGCAATGATTTGATTCTTGTGTCCTGGAAGGTAACAGGAGGTCTGTGTATGCATGTCTAAGTCTGAGAGGTCAGCTATCAGAGATTGCAGTTTGGTTTCTCTTTTTATTCAAGCTTTCTTGTGTTAGAAGAGTGAGCGTAGGGTACCCCTCTGGAAGAAGTTCCAAGTGCTTCTTCCTGGGTTCAAGAAGAAAGCATTTTTCACTGGGTGGTGGCAGCCTACCTCCCAAGGCCAGGGGATCTGTGTCCTTGGGGAGCTTTTAAGCAGAAGCCTATAGAGGCAAGGGATTTAAGGTCTCTTGTGGGCCCCCACCTTCTGCACTCGAGTGCCAGAGTGGGAACAGCCTTGACATGGTGGCAGAGCAGTGGGATCATTTTGAACCAGGAACGGAGACCTCAGGATTTTAAAAGGATACTTTTTTCTTCTCTGTTTTGCTGTCTGGAAGTTTTGGGACTTGTTTCCCCCTCTTTTGCTGATTGAAGGGGGAAAGGCACACAGCAGGTTAAATCTGCACAGCCAGAGAGTCCAAACCAAACAGTGTTTTGTTTTCTTTTTCTAGCTTTCAGGGCAGCAGGATAGCTAGGCTAGAATAGGGCAGGGAAGGAGCCCAGTACATGCTTTTGCAGTCGGGCAGAGTAGCCCTAGAGCAACCAACCCTTCCTAAATGACACCCCGAGGTGAAAACAGCCTCAGATCAGGGTGAGATATCAACCGCTGAGGAAGACTCATACAATGAGGTGGAGGGACAGGAGAATGTCCCTGTGAGGCCAAGGGGAAGTAACCTTGTGGGGGCAGGAGCAGAGGCTGACAGCCATGCCCCTCCCCTACCCCTGTCTTCAGGGTGAGAGACTGTCCTTAAGGCAGACAGACCTCTAACTAAGGATGAGATGGAGTTCTACCTGCACATGAAGCATTTGGGAGTGGAAGTGGAGACAAAGAGCTTAGAGGAGAGGGAAAAGCAGAGGTGCTTTGAGCTGGAGAAAGCTAAGAAACTGGGTACTCCAGCTACACTGACTAACCACCCTGATCCAATTAATTCTCCCCAGCCCAAGAAATACCCAGTGTACAAGGTAGGAGATGATGCAGAGGCCTTCTTAGTGAATTCTGAAAGAGCCTCTTTTGGGTACAACATCCCCAAAGACCAGTACATGGTGGAGCTGAGACCACAACTCAGTGGACCCTTAGCAGAAGTGGCAGTTGAAATGCCTGGGGAGCACATGAATGATTCTTAACTTTTTAAACAAGAGGCCAGGATTAGGATGGGGCTCACTGCCGAACATGCCTGTCACCATTTCAGAGCCCTATGGTGGAAACCAGATGTGACATTGCCTCAACATGCCTACCAAGTTAAAAAAACTGGGATGCATGGATATCAGGAGCAAATGCTAAGACTGTGGAAGGGCTATCTCTCCTGATGGGAATGGAACAGTTCCTAGAGGACATTCCTCAAGAGCTCCAAAGATACATCCAAGATGGGAAGCCCAAAACCATAACAGAGATGGGGAAAACTGGGTATAGCAGTGCCCCACTATGCCTATGAGATTAAAAAAAAGTAGTGAGGCTTGGAGATCAGGTGCTAAGAGTAGGGAAGAGGTAGTTTTCCTGATACAAATGGAACAGTTTCTAGGGGACTTTCCTACACAGCTCCAGAGATACATCCAAGATGGGAAGCCCAAAACCATAACAGAGGCAGGGAAAATCAAAGCTGGGTGGCTGGAGGTGATGAAGGGGAACAAAACTGAAAGCCCTTTGAGGGGGTACAACAAGGGGCACCCAGAGATGGCATCTCACTACCAAGGGCAATCCAAGGGCCTACCTCGCAGGGAAGAGCTCTCTGCACCCCAAGGGAGGCCACAGACACCCTCTCATCCTGCAACCCCTTTCTCTAGCAATCCACCTCGCTCCAGTGACAGGCCAGCTGGGCAATGTTTTAAATGTAATGAGCTGGGGCATGTGAAGGCCAACTTCAGAGAGCACCATGGAGCCTACAGCAGCAACTGCACCAGCAGAGAGTGGTTCACAGCCAGCAGAGACACCCACATCACCTGCATCGCTTCCAGAAGGAGCCAACACAAGTTTACAACCCAGCTTAGAGCTTGTAGGGGTTAATTGCAGAAGAACTCTGTATGTGTGAAGTATTGGGGTGGTGAGGCCTGCATTCCCCCTCCTTCCCCTGTATCTGATGAGCCCGAAGCAAGCCTCTAGGAACACATGCCATTTAAGATAAGCAGTGGTGCCATTGTAGCAAGAACAAGTTATAGATAAGAGTAGGGGACAAGAACAAGAACACATAACAGTTTTGCTTAACCAGATGTACTAGTCATGCAAACAAGGTCAAAGGACAAGCAGTACGGCTGAGCCATACTGAGCGATGAGTAACCCCCAGAAACTTCCAAACTGCAAAACAGGGTAGAGACACTGTATTTAAAGCTGCACCACAGCATAGCAATTTGAACCTCACCAATAGACTCTGGTACCGGTGCCTCGGAAGCCTAGATGACCTCCCACTTGTCCGCAGCTGAAACGGGGTTCCCAGCTTGCAGAAGGGCCGTAAGATGTTGCTTTTCCTATCATGTTGTTCTTTTAGTTAAGGGGCACAGCTGAAAACTGTCAGGAAATAAACTGCTTGTGTTTGACAGACAGATACTTGTGCAGCGTGTTTTTGTACTTGGAGAACCCAGTGTCAGGCCTGAGACTTACTCTTGCCGGCCACAGAGCTGATGTCTCCAGCATCAAGGGAGCAGTTCCAGGCAGAGCAGGAAGCAGATGAGAACCTCAAGGGAGCTTGGCTGGCGGCCTGGAGCGAGCCACCACCTCCAGGCAGGACCAATCCCAACTAAATCAACCCAGCCAGGGCTTTGTCAAGCTGAGACTTAAACACCTCTAGGGATGGAGACTCCACTTCATGTTTAATTCTTTGTGTATTCAGCAGTAAATGTAGCATGTGCATGTATATTATTAACTGGTGGGCATAGGGGGTTGGGGGTTCCCTGAGGGGGAAGACCCCAGAGTGTGGGGCACTGCAGCAGAGCAGTACCCAGAGGGGAAGATGCCACAGTCTGGGAGGGACATGGGTCCTAACACAAGGTGGTGGAGCCATTAACAGGTAACAGCAGGTGTGACACCAGCTGAAAGGGGATGTTCCAGAGCTGAAGAACTGAGTCCCCAAGTGTCCAGCAGGAGGCACCATGGCAGTATGTTGGGCCATGTTACACGTGGGTTTAACCCTTTGATTTCTGAATGCTGGGATGCTCAGAAAAGGCCAGCACTCCTCCTACTCATCACAAAACCCAATCTGTTCTGCTTTTCACTTAAACTCAGTTTTTCCATATTATCAAGTTTAATTTTTACAGTATCTGTTAAGGCAAATGGTGTTTTTCTTATTGGATGGATTGTAGCAGTTTCTGATTTGTCTTATTTAATATGTTGTTTTCCTTTTGCACATACCAGGCCTTGAAAGACACCCAAGAAGTCTCCTTAGTATGCTGCCTGTGTTCTCTGTGTGCAATATTGTGGTGTTGATAGCAGACAATTTTTAAAAATAACTTCTTCTTCGAGTGCTTGTTCGTGTCTATTCCAATTAGGTGTGTGCACATGCATGTGCATGGTGGCAGAAAGATTTTCCCATAGCAGCGCCTGTAGGGTCGAGCTGGGCACCCACTGGAGTCAGGCATTCATGGAACACAATATAGAGCCCCACTGACCTGCCCCCTTCTCCAGTCCTTCTTACAGTGATGGTAGGCTGGAACATCCCATGGCTCTTGCTTTTGCAAGCATGCCAACTTTCCTAGGGGTATGTCTACACAGCAAAGTTAATTTGGAATAATGGCCGTTATTCTGAAATAACTATGCGAGCATCTACACAGCAATTGCATTATTTCAAAATAACGGGCGGCTTATTTTGGCATTGGTAAACCTCATTCTATGAGGAATAAGGCCTTTTCAGATATAGCTATTTCAAAATAGTGCCTGTGTAGACAGGGCAGCTGCAGTTATTTCGAAATAAGGGGCCTCCAGCCCTTCCCAAGGTGCCCTGCTGGCCACTCTGTCCACACTCAGCCAAACTCTATTCCCCCCACTTACCCTGGAGCCCTTAAAGCTGCAGCCTCCGGGGATAGGACTTGTGGCAGGTGGGAGGCCCTGACAGCCCTGAGCCACACAGCAGCTGCCAATGCCTCAAATTTTGGCAAAATGAGCCAGTCTGCTGCTCCCAGCCAGCCCTCCACTGCTCCCAGGGAGCAGTCAGATGGCTCCCAGGAACCTGGCCAGGACCAAAAGAGGCGTGCGCCTCCCTGGTCTGGTGCAGAGATCCTGGACCTCACTGAGGTCTGGGGTGAGGAAGCAAACCTCCGGATCTCCACACCAGGTGCAGGAACACGGATGTCGATGGCTGAGAGCCTGGCCACCAAAAGACACATCCGCACACAGGAGCAGGTGCAGATGAAAGTCAAAGAGCTCCGCCAGGCCTATACCAGGGCCCAAGAACACAGCCCCCACTCTGGGGTAGAACCCCACACCTGCCCCTACTTTGGTGACCTGGACCACATCCTGGGGAGCAGGGCAGTCCCACCCTGCCCACGGTAGCGGACTTGTGGCTTGAGACACCCATTGTCGCCCTCCTGGGGGACGGAGACAAGGAAGAAGAGCAGGAGCCGGACAAGGCCAGCACCGTCACCGCCACCCTCCTAACCCTGGAGCCGGTACCCCATGGTCTGGACGTGTCCCAGGCATCGTCCAAGGCTGGGGAAGCCACATCAAGTGAGTGCCATCATGTTCTATATGCACACATGGTGAAGGGGGCGGAAGGTGAAAGACTGGGGCATGCTCCTTGCTCGGCCTTTGTGGCCTGGGGATTGCGCAGCAGCATGTGCACATGGGTGCGCGTGAAGCAATAGTGCAGGGCACACAGCCCCAGCAGGCTGCACCAGAGGACCCTTGGGCTATTGGCCACAGAGTGTCTGGAGAGGCCTGCCATGCTCCTGACACCGGGGTGGGACACCCTCCGGTGGGACACCCTCCCTTCACCAGCCACCGCTAGAAGGAGGCTGGGGACATGGACACACTCACCCTCTGCAGTGCCGCACAAGGCACACGAGCACTCTTGGGGCAGCATCCACTCCTGGGGACAGCATGGTAAGGTGCAGGAGCATCTGCTGCTCATACACACTTCCCCCAGCACCCTGCCCCCCTTTCCCCCCTCCCCCAGCGGGCAGAGATACAAGTTCTCTCCCTGTGGTACGCCGGCATGTGCGTGGCACAGAGGGAAGCCCAGCCGCCCTGTGCCCCCCTCCCGCCTGCAGGATCACAGTCTGGCCGGCACCTTTCCATGCCTGCTTGTCCCCAGGCTGGGGTTTAGTGAGGTTCTCCCCCCCACCATTCCCGGGGACATCTGGGCCCCTGCAGACAAGGGCTCACTGTCCAGCGCGCATGTGGCCTTGCTCCAAGCACGTCACCTTCGACTGAGCCGAGAACTGTCACTCTTGGCTCACAGATGAGGGCAAGGCTTCAGGCACAGTGTCCCCTGGGATGTCTGACCATCTCTCTTTATTCTCCACAGCCGGACCAGCTGTGAGAGGGGAGCAGGGGCAGCCTCCCGGACCCGAGGGACCCGCAGGCGCAGGAGACCCATGGACGAGTTCCAGAGGGAGCCCCTCGCGGCTCTCCGATCCCTGGAGCAGACCATCGACTGCAGGCTCTAGGAAGACATCCAGCTGTGGCGAGACACCTGGCGGGAGCTGCTGGAGCAGGGCTTCTCCAAGTGCACCGATGTGCACTCCCTGGTCGCCAGCATGATGCCTGCGATTGCTCCTGCTCCCGCTTCCATTCCCACTCCTCCTGCTTCTCCCCCAACCCCCCTCCCCATGGCCACCAAGGCCCCGCATCCGTGGTGGTGGGATCACCAGAACCAGGCGCCACTCCCAGCCCCAGCCCTGAGCCTCTCCTCACCCCTCCTCCCACTTCCAGCTCCCTCCTCCCACCTCCAAGGTTCTCAGGAAGTAACTGCTGACCTGATGCTCTGCCTGAAGTGGTTCCAGATAGCCTTAAATGCAAGTTAGTGTCCAGTCAGTGTGAATGCTCTATTTCGAAATAGCTCAGCAGTATTTCTATGGGCATTTGGCGTGTAGATGCGCTATTTCAAAATAAGCTATTCTGGAATATTCCTTCCAAAATTGCTTATTCCAAAATAAATGTGCAGTGTAGACGTAGTCCTAGTTATTTAATTTTGTACAGCTTCTCTCCAGTTGTACTGTTAGCAAGTTCTAGCATTATTAGTGATATAGTTAATGGGAGCAAGCCCTCCTCTTCTTAGGAGTCTCCAGGGTTCAAAAATTGTGTGCTCTGCATGAGGCACATGCCAAAAAGTGACCCTCACTCCTCCTGCCTAAGGTACCTAGGTGAGGGTCATCAATGTGATCGCTGCTGCATTTGCCATGAGTTCTGCTGCAGAACTCTAAGGGTATGTCTACAGTAGCCCCCTAGTTCAAACTAGGGAGGCTAATGTAGGCAGACAAAATTGCAAATCAAGCCCGGGATTTAAATATCCCGCGCTTGATTTTCATCTTCCCGGCCGGTCGCCATTTTTGAAATTTACAAGTCCGGACTAACTGCCCACGTCTACACGCGGCAGGGACCCGGTAGTTCGAATTAAAGCCCTAGTTCGAACTACCTGTTATTCCTCCTGGAATGGGGTTTAACATTGCCAGATTCCACTGGTTTCCATCTGAGTAGTTCTTTTTCCTACTGGTATTACTTAAGTGACATGCACATAAAAGCAAGGGAATGTGAAGTGAGGTGTGTGCTGATTGAACACAACATTGACTGTGAGAGCCGTGTGCTCCCTCTGCAGCTAATGACAGTACTGCTACTGTTCAATTGGCACATCCTGCAAATTCTAGGTACACAAGGGCAGTTGGCAAAATTACCCTATTCCCTAGAGCCGTGGTCACCAACCAGTTGATCATGATCGACTGGTCGATCGCGGGGCCACTGCCAGTCAATCGCAAGGTGTTCCCAGCCCCCCTTGCTTTCCCCCTCCCAACAAGAAGCCTACGCTGGCGCGACAGCCTCCCACAAAAATAGAACTAGCTCCGGCTTCCTGCGGTGTGTGTGTGTGGGGGGGGGGGGGGGAGTCCCGTGGCTCCGTGCCAGATCCAGAGCCAGAGCCAGATCTGGCGCGGAGCCTTGGGACTTACCCCGCACACCACAGGAAGGAATGAAGGCAGCAAGGGGAAGGAAAGGAAAAGAAGAAAGCACACGCTCCTCTCCTGACAAACAACAGTGCACACACTTTCTTGTCTTCCTTTCTTTCCCCCTGCTCCAGGGAGGTGAGGGGAGGGGAGGTAGTTAAGATGGCAGCCCAGGATCCGGAGCGGCTGGATTTCTTAAAGGAGCTTCATGTGCGCTTCTTCCAGCGCTGCCTGCAGATCCTGCCCCAGAGATCCTTGACCCTGGAGACCCTCAGGTACCGGCTGAGCTGCCCCTGCCCAGACCAGCACTCTACTCCTGCTCCCTGACCAGACCCACACCAGCACCCTGCTCCTGCCCAGACACCATTCAGCCCCCTGTCCCCATGCCAGATCCCCACCAGCACCCTGCCCCCTGGACAAACCCCTACCAGCACCCTGGCCCCAGGCCAGACACCCACCAGGACCCTGCTGCTGCTCCCTGCCCAGACCCCCACCAGCAACCTGCTCCTGGCCCCTCGCTCCTGACCAGACACCTACCCCCATCTTGCTCCTGTACCCTACTTTCTACCCAGATTCTGCACCCCCTTCCCTATCCCACTCACTGGCAGTCCTGTCCCACACACTGGATCCCTCATTTTTGGCCCCACCTCAGAGCGTAGAGGGGCCCACAAAATCCACTAACCCTGAAACCCCAGAAGAGTTAATCTGACCTGAGGCCTTGAACCTTAGTCCTACCTACCCTCCTCCCACATGGGGCTGGAGTGCCAGGGGAGTGAGATGTCTCAGTTGGGGCCACATCAGTGAGGGTTGGTTTTTTTTTGGAGGGGTTGTTCTTTTGCATCTCGCTTGTGTGGTCCCCAACTGATTTTTCTGTGGGACAGTGGCCCCTGACCCAAAAAAAGTTCCCCACCCCTGCCATCAATAAAGATAATGCTGAAATGTTTTGTGTTAGACATAATATTTTATTTGAAATGAAGCCTGGCCAACAAGCCTACAATTGGGGCCAAGCCCCCATCTGGTTGCAGCATAACACTCTTGCACCCCCCCGCAGACCCCAACTCTGAAACCCCCCTGCCCTGAGCCCCTCACATCCCCAAACTCCTACACTCCCACATCCCCAGTCTTGTGCCATAACACTCCTGTACCATCCACATACCACAAATCTGTGCCCTGAGCCCATCATACACCCAACCCCCCCTGCCCTGAGCCCCTCATACACCCCAACCCAAACTCCTGCACCCTCACATCCACAAGCCCTGGCTTGCTCAACACCCCAACATTCCACCTGACCACAACACTCTCCAGCCTGGAGCCCCCTCCCTGAGCCAGCATCCCCTTCTCCACCTCCTGCACCCAAATTCCCTCCCAGAGCTTGCACCTCTCACCCCTTCCCACATTCAAATCCCTCATTCCCACCCCAGAGCCTACACATCCTGTCTCAACCCAGGGAGAGTGAGTAAGGGCTGGGGATAGCAACTTCTGGAGAGGCGGGGAAAGGAGAGGGCGGGGCCTCAAGGAAGGGGTGGGGTAGATCCTGGATTGCCCTGACATTTAAAAAGTGATCTTGGGTGTAAAAAGGTTGGAGACCACTGCCCTAGAGACCGTCTTGTATACAACAAATTTGTAGCCCACTGGGATGAGAGGGTCACTCATGTGGCCCACTCACTAGCCCAGGTTGCCCACATTCTTTCCATAGTGAGGGGCTCAAACTGGACAATACTCCAAATGTGGCCACAACAGTGCTGAACACAGGGGCACAATCACTTCCCTAGATCTGCTGGCAATGCTCCTACTAATGGAGCATAATATGCCATTATCCTTTTTAGCAGCAAGGGCACTGTGAGGGGTTCAGGGTGCGATCACCCCCTCTCCGCCTGTGAGGGGGGATCTGTGGACCCTCTTGCCCTCTCTCGGTCTCTCTTCGACTCCCGGGTCCCCACTATGGGGCCCACGATTTTGGGTGCGATCACCCCCTCCCGGGAGGAAGGGGGAGTCAGCGAACCCTATGGTAGTTACCCGTCCCTGCGGGGTGGGGGCCAAGGCCCCTGGTCTGGGTTTTCCCCCTTTGCGGGGTTCCGCCTTGTGTCTCTCCCTTGTTACGGTCATTGGGAGCGGGATGCTCCTTTAGGGGAGGGAGGAGGACCCGGTCCCACCCTCTCTCCGGGTCCCAGCCCGGGGCCCTGAGCATCAGGGCTTGCTAATGCCCTGACGCGTTGGACGGGGGGGGTCAATCCCTCCGAAACTCGTCCACCCACGGACACCAAAAGTGTCCTGCCCCGGGCTCCTTCCTCCCTCCTGGCGGCTCTTGGTGGTGCCGCCTCCAACCCCATAACTTACCGTGGCTCGGTCACTCGGCTCCGGGGTCGTCCGGGGGAAGTCGCCGGGGAGAGCTCCCTTGGCCGGGTCCACCCTCAGCTTGGCCGTTCCCTCCGGGCCTGGCGCGATGGGGTCCGGCCCTCGTCAGAGGAGGAAATTGCCGACTGCCGGTGGCGACGGCTGTCCCTATGGCCCTGAGGCCAAGGTCTGGCTGCCCGCCGGCCTGGGTGCCGCTCGGGGTCCGTCCTCGGGGGGGGGGGGGGCGTTCCTCCACCGCTGAGGGGAGGTTTCCCCTGACTGTGTCGGCGGCGAGCCTTTTCAAAATAGCCCGCCGCGCCGGCCGCTGCCCGGGGCCCCGCCCCTTCCTGCAGCGTGCCGGCCTCCGCCCCCGCTGCACGCTCGCCACACTTCGCCCCGCCCCCTCCCCACGGGGCTCCAAGGGAGGGGCCAACGCTCCCCTGTCGGCGCAAGCGCGGCGGCAAGTGGGCCTGCCGGCTCCTCCAGCTTGCGCCGAGGTAACACCGGGGGGCTCGGGGCTGACCGATGGTCCTCGGTGGGGGGTGGCTCCGGCCAGCCTCCCCCCGTGGCAGTGACGGCCCGTCACAGGCACACTGCTGACTCATATCCATCTTCTCATCCACTGTAACCCCCAGGTCCTTCTCTGCCAAACTGCTGCCTAGCCAGTCAGTCTCCAGCCTGTAACAATGCTTGGGATTCTTGGGATTCTTCCGTCCCAAGTGCAGGGCCCTATTCCTACCCTACACAGTTTAGTGTCATCTGCGAACTTGCTGAGGGTGCAATCTATCCCCTCATCCAGATCATCAATGAAGAGGTTGAATAAAACCGGCTCCAGGACAACTCTGCTTTATATTGGCTGCCAACTAGACATCAACTCATTGAGCCTGATGATCTAGCCAGCTTTCTATTCACTTTAGAGTCCATTCATCAAAGCCATACTTCTTTAACTTGCTGGCAATAATATTGTGAGTGACCGTATCAAAAGGCTTGCTAAAGTCAAGGTATATCACATCCACTGACTTTCCCACGTCCACAGAGCCAGTTACCTCATCATAGAAGCTAATCAGATTGGTCAGGCACGACTTGTCCTTTGTGAATCCATGTTGACTATTTCTGATCACCTTCCTCTCCTCCAAGTGTTTCAAAATGGATTCTTTGAAGACTTGCTCCATGATTTTCCCAGGGATTGATGTGAGGCTGACTATCTAGCTTCAGGTGTGGAGTATGTGTCCATCTCTTTATGTCAGTCCTTCACTTTACTGGGATGAAAACTCATCTTGCACACAGATCACATGGTACTTGCTCCTTGCCTTCTGGCCAATGCTGTCATATGAATCATTGTACTGCCTGCAGCACCTCATCTTGTATGGTGCTTTGTTGGCTTGCTTGGCGCCTCCCTTCAGACAGGGGAAGGTGTTGTAGCATGTTGATAGACTCTGTCTTCTAGCCCACAGAACCAGCTGTGTGGTACTCTGGAAAGTACACCCACCTCATTGCGTCTGGGCAGTGAGTTTCCTGGGTGGTCCATTATCCTCCCATTGCAGCACTGGAATCTCCATAACACCTGATGTAGTTGCTTGGGTGTGCTCAGCAACAGCTTTTCCATGATGCTTTCTAATAGCTTTTTATCAGGCTGCATGCCCACCTGGTGCCCAGAGGGGACTGGATGGAATTGTGCCATCCCACCCAACAGAGCCAGAAGTCCCTATAGAGCATGCCAGGGCTGTTCCCCATTTTGGCACTCCGAGTGCAGAAGGTGGGGGCCCACAAGAGACCTTAAATCCCTTGCCTCTATAGGCTTCTACTTAAAAAACTCCCCAAGGTCACAGATTCCCTGGCCTTGGGAAGTAGCTGCCACCATCAAGTGTAAAAAAACCCTTCTTCTGAAACCCAGGAAGAAGCACTTGAACTTCCTCCAGAGGAGTTGCCACCCCGCCACCTGCTGCCCAAGCTCTGTTACTACAAGAGAGCTTGAGAAAAAACAGAAACCAAACTACAATCTCTGATATCTGACCTCTTAGTCTTAGGCATTCATACACAGACCTCCTGGTACCTTCCAGGACACAAGAATCAAATCATTGCCTTAAAAAAGGTGATTTTATTAACAAAACAAAAAGTATACTTAATAAAGCATACTTGGTTGCTAGGCGTTACAGACCAACTGAGTAAAAACAAAGTAAAACACAGAGAAACATAATATCTCTGGGTGCAGCTTAGATATAGCGAATGGGGGGGGGTGTAAGCTGGTTAGACCTCCCGGGGCGGTTCCTCTGCCTCCAGGTCAGTGGGCAGCCACTCTGCCACCACTGCAGAGACACTTAAAATAAACCCCCAAGTCAATAGTTCAAGCCCGAGTCTGGGGCGGCACCAACAAAGAGAGGTCAAATGATAGTCCAGCCTTGGTTCAGGGTGGGGTGAGAGGCAAATAGTTCAGGAGCCCTAGCCCTGGTGCAGGGTGGGCAGGAAACAAACCCAGATAGTCTGGGTGCCCTGGACCTAGGGCAGGGCTATAAGCAAACAGTTTGACAGTTTAGGGGCCCAGGCCTTATTTCAGGCAGGGACAATAAACCCTTAGTCCAGGAGGCCCTGTCCCTGGTTCAGGGCAGAAAGTAACAGTTTGGCAGTTTTAAAGGCCCTGGCCTTGGTTCAGGCAGGGCAGCAAACAAGCAGTTCAGTTCAGTCACTGGTTTCTCTCCTTGCTCAGGAGGGATGTAGGCAGTTCACCTGTGGTGGTGGAGAGGGGGAGACTACCACCTGATAGGTGGCAGGGGGGATGCAGGCCCACCCACTCTACTGTGCCCCAGCCCATGGCCCTAATTGTAGCAGCTCAGTCAGCTGTAGAGTCAGCGAGGGCTCCAGCTCACTACATGCTGATGTGAGGCCTTTAAGGGTGTGTCTAAACTACATGGCTCCATTAATGGAGCCATGTAGATTAGGCTGATCGGCAAAGGGAAATGAAGCCGCAATTTAAATAATCGCGGCTTCATTTAAATTTAAATGGCTGCCGCACTGAGCCAACAAACAGCTGATGAGCTGTTTGTCGGCTCAGCGTGCTAGTCTGGACGCTCCGCGCCAACCTGAAAGCCCTTTATCGACCTCCCCATTATGCCTCGTAGGATGAGGTTTACCAGGGAGGTCGATAAAGGGCTTTGATGTCGGCAGGGGAGCGTCCAGACTAGCGCACTGAGCTGACAAACAGCTGATCAGCAGTTTGTCGGCTGAGCGCGGCAGCCATTTAAATTTAAATGAAGCGGCAATTATTTAAATCGCGGCTTCATTTCCCTTTGCCGAACAAACAAATCTACATGGCTCCGTCAACGGAGCCATGTAGTTTAGACGTACCCTAACAGTCCTCGCTATTCCCTGGGCCAATTCCCTTCTCCCCCTTGGCAGGTACCTGGATATCCAGCAGTGTAAACCGACCGCCAACCTGACATCAAGCCGTTGATCACTACCCGTTGGGCCCGACAGTTTAGCCAGCTTTCTATCCATCTTACAGTCCATTTATCCAATCCATACTCCCTTAACTTGCTGGCAAGAATATTGTGGGAGACCGTATCAAAAGCTTTGCTAAAGTCAAGGTATATCACATCCACTGACTTTCCCACATCCACAGAGCCAGTTACCTCATCATAGAAGCTAATCAGATTGGTCAGGCACAACTTGCCCTTTGTGAATCCATGTTGACTATTCCTAATCACTTTCCCCTCTTCCAAGTGCTTCAAAATGGATTCCTTGAGGATCCCCTCCATGATTTTTCCGGGGACTGAGGTGAGGCTGACTGGTCTGTAGTTCCCTGGATCATCCTTCTTCCCTTTTTTGAAGATGGGCACTACATCTGCCTTTTTCCAATCATCTGGGATCTCTCCTGATCGCCACGATTTTTCAAAGCTAATGGCCAAAGGCTCCGCAATGACATTTGCCAACTCCCTCAGTACCCTCGGATGCATTAAATCCGGACCCATGGATTTGTGTATGTTTAGCTTTTCTAAATAGTTCCTAACCTGTTCTTTCCCCACCAAGGGCTGTCCACCTCCTTCCCATACTGCGTTGCCTAGTGCATTAGTCTGGGAGCTGACCTTGTCCGTGAATACAGAGGCAAAGAAAGCATTGAGTACTTCAGCTTTCCCCACATCATCTGTCACTAGGTTACCCCCCTCATCCAGTAAGGGCCCCACACCCTCTCTGATCACCCTCTTATTGCTAACATGCCTGTAGAAACCTTTCTTGTTACCCGTCACATCCCTTGCCAGCTGCAATTCCAATTGCGCTTTCGCCTTCCTGAGAACTCCCCTGCATTCTCGAGCAATAGATTTATACTCCTCCCTAGTCATCTGTCCAAGTTTCCACTTCTTGTAAGCTTCCTTTTTGTGTTTAAGCTCCCCAAGGATGTCCCCGGTAAGCCAATCTGGTCGCCTAGCATATTTGCTTTTCTTGCTGCGCGTTGGGATGGTTCCTTCCTGTGCCTTCAATAAGGCTTCTTTAAAATACTGCCAGCTCTCCTGGACTCCTTTCCCCTTCATGTTAGCATCCCAGGGGATCCTGCCCATCAGTTCTCTCAGGGAGTCAGGGGGAGGTTTCCCTACCCCCGCCTTGCCTCCCCGACCCCCCCCCCCAAAAAAACATCTCTGCCCCCTGGCCTTGCCCCTGCTGACCAGCCCTCCACCTCTACCTCGGAGGGCTGGACGCTCATTCAGGGGAAGCACAGAACCCGTGGCCCACGGGCTCAGTATCCCCTCTCCAACGAGGACGGCGGGAAGTCCCCTCTCTGCAAAATACCGAGAGGGGCCAGTGCTGCCGAGAACGCCCCCAACGAATGCCAGCAGGAGGTGCCGGCCGAGGAAGCCGTGGCAGCGAGGGGGGATGGCGTTGTCCCCCCTGCGGAGCCCACCCCTGAGAAGGCCTCAGGTGGATTTTGGCTCCACCTTTGAGGAGATTGAGGCCCTGGGTCTGACCCCGCTCACTCAGGGGGAGGACGACCCTCTGCCAATGGGCCTCGGTCTGGGCGGCGACTCTGTTGCGCCCCCCCCCCCCCTCCACTGTCCCCCACATCCCAGGCGGCCACCTCCGTCCTCACCCTCGGGGCACTCCTAGTGTTGCCTGTCTGCCCGACCATCTCAGGCACCACGTCTGATGCCACAGAGTCATCAGGGTGACGGCTGGCACCGAGCGGCTGGGTCCCGGGCTTGTGGGCTCCCCCTCCTCCATCTTTGAGGCAGAGCAGTCACCTTCCCTCCCTGTTGGGGGCCCAGCGTCCACCCTAACTGACACCGTGGCACCGAACAACAGTTCCGTCCAGGCGTCGGAGCCCAGCGTGGGCGGGGGCCCCCTTCCCACCTCCGTCTCCTCGGTCCTTGACCCCATTCGGGAGGTGCTGCAACCCGGTGTCCCAGGCCTAGGGGACTGTTCCTTAGCCCCCCTTGCAAGTTTTGATCCCCTTCTCTGTCCTGACCCATCCCCCGTTCCCGCCCATGCTACCAGCCCTGATCCCACCGCTATTCATGGTCCCAGCCCCAGCCCTGCCTCCATTCCCATTCCTGATCATTCTCCCACCATTCCCCCACCCCCATTCCCAATATATCAGACCCTGACCCTACTTCGCCTTCCGTTCCCATTTTACTTCCACCCTCCCCCCATCCCACTTTTATTGCCACCCCCACTGTCTGCAAGCGGCCCTCAGGGGTGGTTTTCATGTCCCCTGTTCCCAGTTCCCTAAGGGCTGCACTGTTCCCTCCGTCGCCCCCTCCCTCACTGGGGATGGGGATAGGCGGCCCGGAACCACAGCCTTTAGCACTGCACAGGGGATCAGAACCCTGCTTGCCCATCTTTGTGGCCCGCAATGTCCATCTGGGGGTCCATCTGGAGGAGAACCCCTCTACCCTGACCCCCTTGGTGCTGAGGGCCGAGCTCTACCAGCTCCTTGCAGACACCAGCGGGGCTAAGGGCAAGGTGCAGCTTTCCCTTCAGCATGGGGGGGACTTTCACTCAATCCTCCAGGCTACAAGAGCCCTCTTGCAGGAGGGGAGAGGGACCAAAATGCAGGACATTATGGCCTACTGCCGGACCTGCAAATTTCGTGACGCTCTCCTGATCTTCAGGTCGGGGGAGCGGTCTGTAACGGGGCCTTCGGGAGGCCAACGATCACTCTGCCCGCGAGGATCCACCCCAGCCTTCACCATGAACTCCAGCACCATAGCAACGCTAAACACCCGAGGCTGTAGGGCGGGTCTCTGCAGGAGCCGGGTGCTCTCCTTCCTTCAGGAGCGGAGGTACTCAGTCGTTTTCCTGCAGGAGACCCACATGACTCGAGCCATTGAGGCTGGCTGGCAGCTGGAGTGGGTGGACGGGGTATATTTTAGCCACCTCAGTGCCAATGCAGCTAGGGTGGTCACCCTGTTCACCCCTGACCTACAGCCCGAGGTGCTGGGGGTTGCCGACGTCGTCCTGGGCCGCCTGCTGCATGTCCGGGCCCACGTAGAGGGGCTGACGTTGAACTTGGCGGCCACCTTCCTCAGCACCCTGGATCTTTGCAAATGCCTGGTCCTGGGCAGGGACTTTAACACCACCCCCAAGGACCAGGACAGTTCAGGAGTCGAGAACTCCCAGGCCTCAGCGTCCTCAGGGAGATCATGGACCAGCACTCCCTGGGGGTATGTCTCCACTAGCCCCCTAGTTCGAATTAGGGTGGCTAATGTAAGCATTAGAACTTGCAAATGAAGCCCAGGATTTAAATATCCCGGTCTTCATTTGCATGTTCCCGGGCGGGCGCCATTTTTAAATCCCCTTAGTTCGAACTGACTGCCCGCGGCTACACGCGGCAGTCAGAAGTTAATCTGAACTAAGTCCTTAGTTCGGAGTAACTGTTACTAGATGTAACAGTTAATCCGAACTAAGGACTTAGGGTATGTCTACACTACCACCCTAGTTTGAACTAGGGTGGTCGTGTAGACATACCCTTACTTCGGATTAACTTCTGACTGCCGCGTGTAGCCTTGGGCAGTCAGTTCGAACTAAAGGGATTTAAAAATGGCGCCCGCCCGGGAACATGCAAATGAAGACCGAGATATTTAAATCCCGGGTTTCATTATCAACTCCAGTCGCCTCATTTGCCTACCTAGCTCGAATTAATGAGCTAGTGTAGACAGGGGCAGATGATTGTTTTGCGGGGCCCCGGGCAGCATACCTCCACGGGGCCCCCCCTTTGCCTCGGCGCATGCGCCGTGACGCCATGCGCATGCGCGGTGGCGCCATAGCGCATGCGCGGGGCTTTTTTAAGCGCGGGGCCCGGGGCGGCCGCCCCGTTCACCCTGCCCTATATCCGCCCCTGAGTGTAGACATACCCTGGTGGACATCTGGCATGACCACCACCCAGACAACAACACCATTTTCACACACGTCTGGGTGGGGGACGATCGGTCGAGCCACTCCCTGTTGGACTGCATTTATCTCTCATGTTTTCACCTAGCACGGGCCTACTCTTCCAGCATCCGGCCGGCCCCATTCACAGACCACCATTTTGTGGCCGTGAAAACCTCTTTCAGTGCGGAGAGGTTGGGGCCGGCCTATTGGCACTGTTGGAGGATGTGGGCTTCGTGGCATCCTTCTGGGAGTTGTGGCTGGCCTGGCGGGGGCAGCGGTCCGCCTTTTCTTTGGTGCGGCGAAGGTGAGATGTGGGGAAGGTGCGCGCCCGGCTCTTCTGCCATGATTACTCCTGGGGCGCCAGCCGGCGGAGGGATGCGGTGATAGAGGAGCTGGAGCGGGAGGTCTTGAAGCTTGAAAGGCGCCTGGTATCTGACCCCAAGGATCCAACCCTCCGCGAGGCGTACCGCGAGAAGAGGAAGGAGCTCTGGGCCCTCGAGGATGACTGGGCCTGGGATGCCTTTGTTCGATCCCGCATCCGTCTCCTTCAGGAGAAGGATCAAGGCTCCTGTTTCTTCTACACCCTGGAAAAAAAGAGGGGGGCTAAAAAGCACGACACCTGCCTCTTGGTGGAGGACGGCACCCCCCTCACGGATCCGGCGGAGATGTGTGGAAGGGCCAGGGCCTTCTATGCCAGTTTGTTCTCTCCGGATCCGACCGAAGCCAACGCCTGCAGGGCACTCTGGACCAAGCTCCCGACGGTCAGCGCGGGCGACCGAGACCGGCTGGAGCTGCCTCTCACTCTGGCCGAGTTCTCGGCAGCCCTCCGTCTCATGCCCAACAATAAAACCCCGGGCATGGACGGGCTGACCGTGGAGTTCTACCGCGTGTTCTGGGACGTCCTCAGCCCAGACCTTGTTACCGTCTGGGCCGAGCCCTTGGAGAGCGGGGTCCTCCCTCTGCAGGCCTTTGGCTTCGGGCCACATTTTGTGGGTTTTCTCCGGGTGCTGTACGCCCTCGCAGAGTGTTTGGTCAGGCTCGACTGGACCCTGACCAAGCCGGTCAGCTTTGGGCGGGGAATACTTCAGGGGTATCCAGTGTCAGGCCAGCTGTACGCTCTGGCGATCAAGCCCTTCCTCTGTCTCCTCCGTCAGAGGTTGACGGGGTTGGTGCACCCAGAGCCGGGGCTGCGGCTGGTCCTTTCAGCGTACACCGATGTTGTGCTCCTCGCAGTCCAGGACCCGGGGACCTGGAGTGGGTGGAGGCCTGCCAAACAGTGTACTCAGCGGCCTCCTCGGCCCAGGTTAACTGGGTCCAGAGCTCTGGTCTGGTGGTCGGGGACGGGTGGCGGGCCGGCTCCCTCCCACCCACGCTTCAGGCCATCAGGTGGAGCGCGGGTCCGCTGCTCTATCTGGGCATCTTTTTATCCACCACGCATCCTTATCTGCCAGAGAACTGGCAGGGTTTGGAGGCCAGGGTGGGTGAGCGGCTGCGGAGATGGACGGGACTGCTCCAGTGTCTCTCCCTCCGCGGGAGAGTGCTGGTGCTAAATCAGCTGGTCCTGTCCATGCTCTGGCACCGGCTCAACACCCTGCGCCCGGCCCCAGAGGTCCTGGCCAAGTTCCAGAGGGCAGCTCTGGAGTTCTTTTGGCCAGGACTGCACTGGGTCTCTGCAGGGGTCCTGTCCCTCCCCCTGGAGGAGGGGGGCCAGGGCCTGGTCTGCGTGTGCAGCCAGGTACGAACTTTCTGCCTCCAGGTACTGCAGAGACGCCTCTATAGTGCAGGTAGTTCAGCATGGAGCCTTTTGGTGCACATCTTCCCCCGCCACCTCCGAGGGCTCCGATACGACCGGCAGCTCTTTTTCATCCACCCGAGGGGTCTTCCGCGAGACCTCTCAGAGCTGCCGGAATTCTACCAGGACCTCCTCCAGACCTGGAAGCTGTTCTCGGCGACCAGGTCCGTTGTGGCCTCCGAGGGGGCAGACCTCCTCGCGGAGCCCCTGCTCCACAATCCAGCCTTGTGCGTGCAGGTGGCGGAGTCTCTCTCGGTGCGCCGGAGGCTGATCCTGGCAGAAACCACCAAGGTCATGGACTATGACAGCAGGAACTGGGTGGGTCCCCGAGCGCTCGCTCAGCGCATGGGGCTTTTCACCCCACGAACCCCCTACGCCTACTCCAGGAGGTAAAGGGTCTTTGTCGTAGCCCGCTCTCGATTTCCTGCAGAGAGCCCTGCGAGAGGGTATGCCCCGCTGCCCCCCCCCCCCCAGCAATCCGGCCCTTTTTCTTGGGCCCCTCTTCCACGAGTCCCGTCTGCTTCCCCATCCCTGGACCCCCAGCTGGCTGCCAGATTTGCAGCCGGTCTGTTTTCGAACCACGCCAAGAGAACATCTGTACATGCTCATGCTCCACACATTACACTTCCTCACCCTTGTCTCCCGCCCCGATACCAAGTGGAGGGACTACCTACAATCAGTTAAGGGTGGGGAATCCCGATGGGCCAGCGTATATTCCACCTTGATCTCATGGCCCATCGGGGACATCAGTTGGTGGCTGCTGCATGGAGCCGTGAGCACGGGTGTGTACTTGGCGGGGTTCACCGATTTCCCAGACACTCCCCACCCCACAGCCCAGCCCAACCCAGCCCAGCTCCCCAGACCTCCCCACTCTGCAACCCAGCTGAGCTCAATTTCCCTGCACCTTCCCCCAAACCATGTAGACATTCTGAGCCAGTGCTGATTCCCTGCCCCTGCCTTCCTCCCTCCCCTTGGCTGTGTCTACACTGGCACGATCTTGCGCCAAAGTGGCCGCTCTTGTGCAAAAATTTGCTGCTTGTCTACACTGGCCGTGTGTTCTTGCACAAGTACGCTGACGTTCTCATGTATGAAATCAGGGCTTCTTGCGCAAGAACTATGATGCTCCTGCTCAGGAATAAGCCCTTTTGCGCAACTATTCTTGTGGAAGAGGCCAGTGTAGACAGGCAACATGAATTTCTTGCGCAAGAAAGCCCTATGGCTAAAATGGCCATCGGCACTTTCTTGGGCAAGACAGCGTCCACATTGCCATAGATGCTCTTGTGCAAAAGCACAGCTTGCACATGGCAGTGTGGACGTGTTCTTGCACAAGAAACAACCAGTGTAGACATAGCCTAAGAGTTTCCTCACATGAGCAGAATGAATTTTGTGTTGTGAACCAGTATTGAGTTCATGTGGATTGTTTGGATGTGCCACCCAAGTTATTAATACATATTTGTAAACCTTTACCTTTTCTCTCTGCTGCCATGTCTCCCCTTGCTCCATCAGCTCCCCTGGTGCCTGTTGCCCCCCAACCTCACCCTCCTCTGCTGTCCTGACTCCTGCTCTTCTGACTGTCCTCAGCCCTCCTGAAACCTGCCCCCTCCACCAGCCCTTCTCTCTCCCCCATGCTCACTCCTCCAGTAGCCCCACTCTGCTCATGTGAGCTACCCCTCCTCATCCCCTCTTCCAACACCTCCCTCTACACACCTGCCCTGCCTCTCTCCTCTGGTGCTGGTCCCTCCCCTGCAGGTGTCTGCCCTTCAGCTTCACCCCAGAATCCCCTGGCACCTGCACCTTCCCTTAGCCCTGCACCCTCCTGGTTCCTCCCCCTTCCCTCACTTCCCCTGCCCCCTTTGCCCCCTTTTTCCCTGATGCCCACCCCCTCACCACCCTCTGCCCCCATTCCCCTCATGCCCCTGTGCCCTCACACATGACTTGCTCCATCCCCACCTTCCTCATGCCCACCCCTTCTTTCAAGCCTTCTCCCAGCACCTCCCCTCACCCCTCTAGCCCCCAATGCCCTTACCCTCTCCCCTCCCAGCATTACCATGTCCCCCTCAAACTGACACCTCCCCTCCTGCCTTTTTCCTCACTGTCTGCACTTGCCCCCCTGGCATTTGTCTCTCCTCCACCCCTGTCCCTTTGGTGCCTTCCCCTTCCCCTCCCCCTCGGCCTCTGCACAAGCCCCTTCCCTCCCTCTCCCGTACCTTCTGCCTTCCACTTTGCGGGGCCGGCGTCTGTGCTCTGTCCCTGGACTCCGAACCCGCAACTCAGCCATGCAGCGCAACACAGCACCCAGCAGGTTTAAAATCCCGGGCCGTGACGTTACGTCATGTCTGGGCGTCTTGCCACCCACTGGTTTGAGCACGCCGTGCAGGACAGTAGCAGCCAGAAAGGGGGAGCTTAGTGAAGGTTGCGCATGGCAGGGATGGGACCGGGATGGGGGAGAGACGCTCTGGGGCTGGGGTGGGAGGACGCACAGGGGTGGGGGGGTCGGGACCTGCTCCAGCTCCAAATATGGCTGTAGCATGAGCACCACGAGCCCACACAACTCGCCGCCCATGCCTCTGCTGGCTATCCGGCTCTCTCTCTCCTTCAGAGGGGGCGGGGGAGCGCCGGCTCCTCGCGGAACCCCTAGTTTTGCTTCGCGGAACCCCAGGGTTCCCCAGAGCACCAATTGGGAATCACTGCTCTAAGGCATCTTGCAGTCAACATGGGAGCATTGATCCGGCTCCAACCCACCCCACCTAACTGGTCTGGCCAGCAGTTAGGTGGAACAGCTATTGGTAAAAACAAGACATGGGGGCTGTGTGCGCGCGCTGTATTATATGCATATGTGTTGACTGCTATATGTGTGTATTATCAATAAATGTGGCATTTTGCCTGTTCCCCAAAAAAGATCCCATGCAGTAATTTTAAGTACAACACAACCATCCCTGCCCCAGACAGCCCCCCCAGTAGCCCCCATCCCAAAGGCACTCAGCCTCTTCCCCTGAGCCAGCCCCCCCACAGAGCCATCCCAATACACTCACCTCCCCCCTGCCCCAAAGCCAGCCCCACCATGCACTTCCCCCTCCTCCCCCCAGAGCAAGGCACCCCCAGTGCCGGGGGGAGCACTCTGTCAATCAAATCCTCCCCCCCCCAGCCAGGCACGGAGGAACGTACCCTTCTTCAGAGCACTGCTCCTCCCACCCAGCTGGCTGCTTTGGCTTGCACTTTGGAGAGAGCGGTGCCGGCAGCCACAGCAGCACTTAGCCGGCAGCTCGCAAGAGCAGCGTGTGCCCAGCTCGTTCCCACACCAGCCTGGCGCCCCCATAGCGTGGCGCCTGGGGGCAATTGCCCCCCCCGCCCCCCCCTTCGCTACGCCTCTGTCGCTCAGGGTGCACATGGTGCTGCAGTCTGTGCACGTGCAACCACATGCAGTGGGAGGGTGCAGCACGCGGACACAGCAGTCAGCCCCTCAACACGCTCAGGGTCCTGTTGCCAAGCTAAGGGGAGCACACACATGTCCTGCCCCCTGGGGGAGGTGGGGGCTGGGGGACCCACCTGGCTGGAAGCAGGCTAGCCACAAGGGCACAGGCATGACCCCAGACACACCCAGGAGTGCTGCACACAGGCATGCCTGCACGTGCGAGGCAGCAGCCACTCCCCCAGACAGCCCAGCGAGCTGCAGCTGAGTGTGCAGACCCCAGGGAGGACCAGGCTGCTCCCGGCTCCTCTGCCACCCATGAGGGGATCCCACTGTGGCTGGACACTTCCCATGCCTGCCTGTCCATGCTGTGTGTGGTGGTGGGCAAGTGGGCAGCTTGGTCCTCTGAGTGCATTGTGGCCAGGGCCAGACGGAGGCATGGGCGAGCCACGCAGCTGCCCAGGGCGTCAACTGATGGGGGGGCGCCTGATGGCAGCTGTAAGGAGCGCGCGGCGTCCCTTATAGCTTCCATCAGACGCCGCGCACCTGGCTCCCGCAGCGCTGGCCCACCCTCATCCCCGCGGCGCCGGCCAGCAACACCCTTCCCCCCACGGCCGTGAGGCTCTACACGGCCTGGTGCGCGCGCCAGCAGCAACAGCCGGGACAGACTGGGCCACGCTTGTGCCGTGCACCCTAGGGGTGGGCCCCGGGCTGCATGCCAGTGGCTGTAGCCGGGCCGCGCATGCACCGTGCACCCTGGGGGTGGGCCTGCACACCCTAGGGGGGTGGACCCACTCCCCACGGGCAGGCCTGCGCATGTGCCGTGCGCCCAGGGGCGGTGCTGCGCACCTGTGCCTGGGGCACCAGAATACCTTGGGCCGGCCCTGATTGTGGCCCCCTGTGAGACAGGGTGTGCTGTGCAGGCCACGCTTGGCCTGGCACCTGGGACATCCCCCTCCTGTTGGGTGCGGACTGGTGCGGTTGATGCTCACACAGGAGGGCACGGCCTCAGGGAATGTTTGTGCAGGGAGGACTGACCGCCCCTCCCTCTTGTGTGTTCTCCACAGCTGGAGCAGCCAGGACAGAGGGCCGTGCCACGCCACCGCAGCCACCTGGCACAGTCCGGGGGACCCGCAGATGAGCCAGGGGGCAGGAGGACCTGATGCGCCAGCCCTTTGTGGCTCCCAGACCCACACAACCCTGACAAGGTCCCCGCACCTGAGGTGGGACTTCGAGCCGCCCCGCTCTCCCTCCCAGTCCTGATCCCCCTCCCCCTGCCTACCTTTGCTGAATGTTGGATAAAAAAAGACTAATTTTGTTCTGAAACCAAACAGGTGTGTTTATTGGGCGGTCAGGGAAGCGACAAGGGGAGGGGTTGAAAGGGGGAAGGGATAGAGCAACAAGGCAGAGGCCCTTGTTGGGGAGGCCCTGGAGAGAGTTAATGGGGTGCTTGAGGGAACCACTGTCTGGCGAATGGCAGCTGTCCACGGCTGCTCAAAGGCACGGCCCTTGTGGCCAGCGTCTACCCCCCACCCCGGGAGCAAGGCCTTCCCCTTCTGCTCCACAACATCGTGGAGGGCGCAACATGCCACCATCACCTCGGGGATGTTGTGCTCCCCTATGTCCAGGTGGGTGAGGAGGCACCAGAAACATGCCTTGAGGCGGCCAAAGGCGCACTCCACCTGGATCCTGGTTCAGTTCAGGTGGGCATTAAACAGGTCCCTGCTGGGATCCAGGTGGCCGGTGTATGGCTTCATGAGCCATGGCATGGTATGCCGCATCTCTCACTATGCACAGAGACGTGTGAACATCCCCAACCGCAAAGTCCCGGTGGGGGAAGAATGTGCCTGCCTCCAGCTTCCTGTACAGGCTGGAGTTCCAAAAGACTCAGGCTTCATGTGCCTTGCCCGACCACCCGACGAAAATGTCAGTAAATTGTCCCCGGTGGTCAACCAGGGTCTGCAGGAAAACGGAAAAGTAGCCCTTCCAATTGATGTACTGGGCAGCTCAATGGTCCGGTGCTCGGATGGGAATGTGTGTCCCATCTATGGCTCCCCCACAGTTGGGGAACCCCAGGGCGGCAAATCCAGCCACGGTCGCGTCCAGGTCCCTGAGACGGACAACCCTCCACAGCAGGATCAAGTTGATGGCCCTCATCACCTGCAGAAGGAGACACAAAAACACACAAAACAGAGAATGAGAGAGGGGGTGACTGAGCCCATGGGAGGTGCCTGTACACCTTCCCTCCTGTGCCCCCCCAACCCCCCCAGGATCCACCTCCTATGAGCCCACTCCCCCCCAGCAGCAGCAGGGCTATGTGAGGGCAAGATGGCGCAAGCCCCCTGGGGACAGGGCTTTCCCCCCATCCCCTACAGTCTCCAGCCCCACTCTCCCGAGGGTCCCCCTTAGACAACACTCCCCCCCATCCATGCAGGGACTGCAGCCCAAGAGCTCCTTACCTCCATCAGGAGGGACCCGATGGTGGACTTGCCCACCCCAAACTGGTTGCCCACCGACCGGTAGCTGTCGGGGGTGGTGAGCTTCCACAGGGCTATTGCGACCAGCTTCTGCAAGGGGATGGCGTGTCTCTGGAGGGAGGGTGCCAGCCAGGCACAGAGGTCTAGGAAGGTGGCCTTGTGCATTCTAAAGTTCTGCACCCACTGCTGGTTGTCCCACCGCTCCAGGACCAGCTGGTCCCACCAGTCCGAGCTGGTCTCCAGCCTCCAGAACCTTCTGCGTCTAGTGGGGTGTGGTTGCCACAGTGGAGCAGCCGCAGCCATTGAGAGGGTCCCCAGAAGGAGCTCGGGGTCCACGTCCAGGCCCTCCAGGAAGAGGAAGGCAGCTGGCAGCAAATACTGCACAAACTGCAGCATGGCCGTGTGGGGCCATCGCCTGTCCAGAGGCAGCTCCAGCTCCATGACACACAAGAGAAAAAAGCTGTGGTCTCCCCAAGAAGCACAGGGCAACCACAGCAGGCACTGCTGTAGCTTTGCTGTCCCTTGAAGAGGTAGCAAGCAGGCAGCAGCAGCAGAGAAACGGCTGTCCAGGGGGGTCCCTTTAAGCGTGTGTCTCTGCAAGGCTCTGGCACCAGCCCTCGGAAGCAACTGGTAACCTTCTGCCCTGCCTGAAGTGGTTCTGGGTGGCCTTTTATGTGAGAGAGTGTCCATGCAGTCTGGACACTCTCTTCCACAAAACGGCATCGCTTTTTCGATGCGCTTTTGCAGTGTGAACGCTCTCTTGCACAAGAAGTTTTTGCAGAAGAAGATCTCTTCTGCAAAAAGCTTCTAGCGCAAGAAGTCTGTAGTCTAGACGTAGCCTGACTGAGGGGTCAGCTACCAGAGACTTCAGCTTGTTTTTCGCTTTTCTTTTTTGCAAGCTCTTTTGGGGCAAAAGAACTTCGGGTACCCCGGGGGTGATTTCAAGTGTTCACCCCTGGCTCTAGGGAAAAAGCACTTGATGGTGGTAGCGATTCCCCAAAATCTGTGTATTGTGATTCTGGGGGAAGTTTTTGTAATCAGTGCCTGTAGAGGCAAGGCTTTGAAGCTCTCTTGCCAGCCCCCACCTTCTGCACTTGGAGTGGGGAACAGCCCTGATAGAGCTACACCAGTGGCGGATCTGCCCCCAGTGCATTAGTTAAGAATTGAGTAAAGGGGACATGATAACCACCTAACAAATATTTCTGGGGGATGTAAACCCAAAGGAGGGAGAGTAATTGTTTGGGGCTAATGAAAGGAATAATGAGCTACACTGAATGAAGGGAAATTTTAGATGAATTTTTTGATGGGGGGGGACAGAGGGAGGCTCTCTCAGCAGGTGGCCCTTGACTGTGGAATTTGCACCTATCAGAGAACTGAACCCCTATCTTACTGGTACCCTTGCAGAGGGTGCAAGACTCATCTCTGTGCTGGCATTTCCTTAAGAGACTTTTGGGCTGCGTCTAGACTGGCAAGATTTTGCGCAAAAGCTTGCCGCCTGTCTACACTGGCCGCAAGTATTTGCGCAAGAACACTGACTTTGTACTGTACAAAATCACTGCTTCTTGCGCAAATATTCTGATGCTCCCGCTCAGGGATAAGCCCTCCTGTGCAAGTATTCTTGTGCAAGAGGGCCAGTGTAGACAGCAACGTTAATTTCTTGAGCAAGAAAGCCCAATGGCTAAAATGGCCATCGGAGCTTTCTTGCACAAGAGAGCATCTACACTGGCACGGATGCTTTTGCGCAAAAGCATCCGTGCCAGTGTAGACGCTCTCTTGTGCAAATACTTTTAACAGAAAAACGTTTCCGTTAAAAGTATTTGCGCAAAATCATGCCAGTCTAGACGCATCCTTGGAGTCACCAGGACACTGTTCCCTTAGTTTCCACCTGGATCTGATAACTTCTTACTGTCTAAATCTATTTTGAATTAATTTATTTCTAATTAGTTAATTCAAAATAAGCTAATTTGAAATAACTCATCTAGACACAAAAACTAATTCGAAATAGCGTTTTGCTATTTTGAAATAGCGCGTCCACACTGATTGGACGTTGGATCGCATTTAAGGGCAGCTGAAACCGGTTCCAGCAGGGCATCAGGTCAGTAGTTGCGTTGTGTGGCTGCTGTCTGAGGCTATCTGAGGCTTGTGCTTAAAGGGACCCCCCTGGACAGTCGGTTCTTAGCTTTCCCACTTGCTTGCCAACCTCGCCGAGGGACAGGAAAGCGTTTTCCTCTCCGCCTGCTTCAATCGCTCTCGTTTGGGACGCCGCAGCACTCGGCACCATGGAGCCCGAGCCGCCCCATGGCACTCTGGTGCTCATGTTGAACGTCTTTCTGCAAGCCTGGCAGCAATTGCAGGAGGCTGACTGGCACCTTCTGCTGCAGGCCAGCCCCCTGGCCCTCCCCCTGCCCCCGCTGGGGGCCCTGGAGGAGTGGCGCCCGGACGCCAGCGTGCCCCGCAATATATGCTCTCAAGTCAGCATAGTCACAAAGCACCTATAATTTTGATTCATGCATTTATTGGATAGTGAAAGAGAAAGGAGGGGAATTAGTGTAGATAAATGTTCAAATTAAAAAAAAAAGCCTGAAGGAATTAGGACTGGGCTCCTACATCTCACGTTCAGAACTGACTAGGACACTTATGACCAGATTTTCAAAGGTGTGTAAAGATCAGATAGGGTATGTCTACACTACCCTCCTAGTTCGAACTAGGAGGGTAATGTAGGCATACCGCACTTGCAAATGAAGCCCAGGATTTGAATTTCCCGGGCTTCATTTGCATAAGCGGGGAGCCGCCATTTTTAAAACCCCGCTGGTTCAAACCCCGTGCAGCGCGGCTACACGCGGCACGAACTAGGTAGTTCGAACTAGGCTTCCTAGTTCGAACTACCGTTACTCCTCATTTCACGAGGAGTAACGGTAGTTCGGACTAGGAAGCCTAGTTCGAACTACCTAGTTCGTGGCCCGTGTAGCCGCGCTGCACGGGGTTCGAACCAGCGGGGTTTTAAAAATGGCGGCTCCCCGCTTATGCAAATGAAGCCCGGGAAATTCAAATCCTGGGCTTCATTTGCAAGTGCGGTATGCCTACATTACCCTCCTAGTTCGAACTAGCGGGGTAGTGTAGACATACCCTTAGATATCTTTGAAGATCTGAGTTGGCAACTGTCTCTTCAGGAGCTTAATTACCTTTGAAAATCTGAGCTTAGATTTCCAAGTCCAATTTTCAAAAATGACTTTAGTCACTCAAGTGCTTTTGAAAATTTTAACTGGGGGCCTAAAGAGACAAAAAGCAGGAGATATGGGATTCCTTTTAAAACCGCGTGACATCTATTTTTAACTACATTTTATATTATTTTTCTCCCAGGGGCAACTGACCCCTCCGGGCCCCTCACTATGCCACTGCCCCCCTCCTGCAGATCTATCATCTTATGCACGTGCAAGATCTGTGAGAGCCGTCCCATGAATCTGCGGTTAGTGTCTGTGGCTCCTGCTTCTGGGTGGTGTCTCAATGCTGCCACATTCACCTCCAAAGAGGGGGCTTCCCAGAGCAGGCCCTTGCTGCTGACCCCCAAGGCATCCACAGGTGCAGTCTCCTTTCAATGGGCCCACTTCCCAGGGCTCATTGATCTTGGATCTGGCTTCCATCCCCTCTCCAACCTTTGCAACTGCCCAGAGGTGTCACCTTCTGCCTTATCCATTCCCACCTCATTCACCCCACAGGGACAGTCTCTGCCTCACTTGTCCCAGGGACTATTCTACCAAGACTTAATACAAAGTTTCCATGTAAAAGGACTCACTACAAAGCTAAAAACTTCAATGAGAGAATGATTAATACAGAGACGTGTCTATATCTGCCTCCGCCCCCTTCCCCCAGAGTCCACAGCCCCATTGCAAAGCGGGGGAGGGGAAGGAAAGAGGCTGAGGCCCATCCAATGGGACTGAAGCAGTCATGAGCAAGCCATGCCTGGGAGCCATTCTCCTGTCCATTGCTGGTGCAGTGTTGCTTCAGGCACGCTGAAATGCAGTCACCTCTAGGGTGGGCTGGACAGCTGTTCAACACCTGCACAAGGTTTCAGGCAGGGGGCAGTGCAGGCTGCCTTCCTGCAGAGCCCAGATCAGAACTACCGTGCCCTCCTGGCTTAGGAAAAGAATAAACAGGAGGATTGGAAATTAACCCGCCCAGTCTCACGTCCCCTAGGCAGGGAATGAGCCATCTACATTAGGCCCCAGCTGGAGTATCATGTCCAGTTCTGGGCTCCACATTTCAGGAAATGAGGAGAAACTGGAGAAAGTCCAGAGAAGATCAACACAAATGATGAAAGGTCTAGAGAACATGAGGTATGAGGCAAGGCTGAAGGAATTGGCCTTGTTTACCTTGGAAAAGAGAAGACCGAAAAGGGACATGAAAGCGGCTTTCAAGTATCTAAGGCAGTGGTCTCCAACCTTTTTACACCCAAGATCACTTTTTAAATCTCAGAACAGGTGAAGATCTACCGCCCCGCCCCTTCCTTGAAGCCCCTCCCCTTCCTTGAAGCCCCGCCCTCTCTATTCTCCTCCTGTCCATCACTTGCTATTCCCAACCCTTACTTACACACTCTGATAAACAGTTTATTTTTAAATTATGCGATGTATATGTAACCCTTCTGCTGGGTAGGCCTGGCAGTATCCAGGGCTGGGTTCAATATCTTGGGGTCAATCTCACAAAGAACCGGCTCGAGCCCCCACCCAGTGATCTGGGAAATTCACGCACCCCTGGGCACCTTTGAGAGGCAATGCTTCCCCACTCACAAGCACTGAGTCTGAGTGTAGGAAAAGAACATTTAGGCTACGTCTACACTGGCCCCTTTTCCGGAAGGGGCATGTAAATTTCACTAGTCGTCGTAGGGAAATCCGCGGGGGATTTAAATATCCCCCGCAGCATTTAAATAAAAATGTCCGCCGCTTTTTTCCGGCTTTTAAAAAAGCCGGAAAAGAGCGTCTAGACTGGCCCCGATCCTCCGGAAAAAGTGCCCTTTTCCGGAGGCTCTTATTCTTACTTCAAAGTAGGAATAAGACCCTCCGGAAAAGGGCACTTTTTCCGGAGGATCGGGGCCAGTCTAGACGCTCTTTTCCGGCTTTTCTAAAAGCCGGAAAAAAGCGGCGGACATTTTTATTTAAATGCCGCGGGGGATATTTAAATCCCCCGCGGATTTCCCTACGACGACTGCTGAAATTTACATGCCCCTTCCGGAAAAGGGGCCAGTGTAGACGTAGCCTTAATGAAACAGAGAGAGAATTCATATGGCATTAGCTTGGGAAAAACACCAAACAGAGTTCATAACCCAAACATGAGCCAAGCCCCCACCCCAGCCAAGAATCGCCCAAAGTCCACAGAATCTGACTCCCCAAAAGTCTCTGTCCCCACAAGTCTCTCTGCCACCCAGAGTCCCAAAGTTCACCCACAGGGTTTCACCTCCCAACCAGGGTAGAAATGGGGGTGGGGGGAAAGATAGGGGGCACCTTATACAAAACTCCACCACACTTCACCAGCTGTCTTGTCCCACACCTCTGGACACTCTGCTGGGCACCTGTCGCCGCTTCTCGCCTGCCACGCCACTGAAGGCCACTCCTCATCCACCGTCGCTCCACGCCACACCGCTGATGGCTGTTCTTCGCCTGCCGCTGCTCCATGCCAGGCCACTGATTGCCACCACTTTACCAGCTGCAATGGGCCCGGCTCTCAGCCAAACCAGTGATTTCAACTCTTTAGCTACCAGCTGGACTGGCAAAGGAATCCAGCTTCCACTGGACTAGCAAAAAGACTCCTCAGGGAGTCTGCTTCAGGTCTGTCCTTAAAACAAAGGGGGAAAAGGGTAGGCTGGGCCAGTCTTATAGCTCACACCTAGCAGGTGTGACACAGGCTGACTCAAGCCCTTTAACCCTTTCCCCCAGCTCTGTTCACTCACCTCTGGAAGGGGGGAGGCTTGTTCCTCGGAGACCTCTTACCATGATGGTGGTGTCTCTCCTGCAAGCACTGGTGGCATGTTTTACAGTTCCCACATTTAGGGGTAGCATGATTAGTGACCCCCCACAACAGCCCCAAATTAGTTACAATTCTTCACATTCCATTCCAGCACTGACCCTCCATCAGCCCTGTCTGAATGGGATTTACATAGTCACACCTCGGATTCTCTCCTGACCGGTATTTACATGTCAACAGTTAACAGTTAACAGTTAATTACCTTGCAGAGCTAAACAATTGTAGTGGGCACACCCACCCCTCCTTTTAGCCAGCTGATAGCAAGCAGCAGTTCAGCCCCTGCTTACATATAAAATTAAAATCAGGTGTTTATAGTTATGTAATAAATGGTCTATTTTTTATTCATGCTATTTAAATCTACAGTGAAGTATTTATAATTATACATTTTGTGGGGACAGAGTTCTGCGGCTAGGGGCAGGGGAGAGGGAACAGGGTGCTGGGAGGGCAGAGGACAGGGTTCTGCAGCAGGGGACAGGGTGCCAGTGGGGAAAGAGTTCGGGGAGTGGGGATGGGAATAGGGACAGAGTTCTGTAACTGGGGACAGGGGAGTAGGGTCTGGGGAGTGGGGACAGGGTGCCAGTGGCAGCAGAGAGTCCCCTGCATCTGCCTCGTCCCAGGATTCTCCCCCCCCCCCCCGAGGGAAGCCAGCACATGCCTCCTCCGGGCCCGACTCCCCCTTCTCCCCCCGCGGGGCAGGGAAACCCCTCGCATTCCTGCCCCGGGACAAACCCCCCCTCCCGCGGCGGGGCCAAACCCCCGCGGGAGGCTGCCCCGGGGATAACAGTCCCCCCCGTGGCAGGGCCAAACCTCCACGGGCACCTGCCCCGGGGCCAACCCCCACTTCCACGGCGTGGCCCGGCCCATCCCCTTTCCTCCCGCAGGGCGGCCAACCCACACGGGCACCTTCCCCGGGGACAAACCCCCCTCCTGCGCCGCAGCGCGGCCCGGCCCGGCCAAACCCCGCCGGCCAACCCCCGCCCTCGCCTCCCGCAGCATGGCCAACCCCCGCGGGCACCTGCCCCGGGGCCAAACCCCCCTCCCGCGGCACGGCGCAGCCCAGCCCAGCCCAGCCCAGCCAAACTCTGGGGCCAAACCCTGCTCCCACGGCGCAGGGAAACCCCTGCGCTCAACTCACCCCTCTGGCGCTGGCAGCTCAGAGAAGCCTCCGCACTCTTCCTCCGGGGCCGATGCCCCCTCCCCCAGCACGCAACAGAGCTGTGGGAGGGGAGCAGCCCGCGCACTTCCGGAACTCCCGGAAGTGACGCAGGCTTCAAACAGGACTTCTGTCCACCCCGCGAGAAGCCGGCACTACACTAGAGGTAGGTAGTGGGGCTTCTCGGGGGTGGGGGGAAAATGGGGGGTGGGGTTGCCCGAATGCCTCACGATCGACTGGTCGAGGCCTTGCGATCGACCGGTCGATTGCGATCGACGGGTTGGTGACCACGGCCCTAAGGGTATGGCTACACTACAGCGCTAATTCGAACTAACTTACTTCGAATTAGTTAATTCGAAATAAGCTAATTCGAAATAACGCATCTAGACCCAAAAACTAATTCGAATTAGCGTTTTGCATCCACACTGATTGGACGCCAGGTCGCATTTAAGGGCAGCTGAAACCAGTTCCGGCAGGGCATCAGGTCAGTAGTTGCTTTGTGTGGCTGCTGTCTGAGGCTATCTGAGGCTGATACTTAAAGGGACCCCCCTGGACAGCGGATTCTCAGCTTTTCCGCTTACTTGCCTACCTCGCCGAGAGACAGCAAAGCGTTTTCCTCTCTGCCTGTCTGTGTCGGTGGTTCCCATTGGGGACGCAGCCACAGTTGGCAACATGGAGTCAGAGCTCGCCCATGGCATTCTGCTCCAGTTTTTGGACTTGCTGCTGCAAGCCTGCCAGCAATGGCTGGAGGCTGCCTGGCACCATCTGGTGCACGTCAGCCCCCTGCCCCTCCCCTTGGCCTCCCTGGCGGCCATGGAGGAGCCGCAGCAGCGCCCGGACGCCGGCGTTCCCCACCGCATCTGGCGTCTGGACACCAGCAGCGACTGGTGGGACCGCATCGTCCTGGAGCGCTGGGGAGACAGACAGTGGACCCAGAACTTCAGGATGAACCCAGAACTTCCTGTAGCTCTGCGAGTGGCTCGCCCCTGCTCTGTGGCAACAGGACACTCGCATGAGGCCCACCATCATCCTCCATAAGCGTGTGGCCATCGCCCTGTGGAAGCTCTCCATGCCAGACAGCTACAGATCCGTCGGGAACCAGTTCAGCGTGGGGAAATCCATCGTTGGAGCAGTGCTCATGCAGGTACGGCACTCGCCGGCCACTGGGCCAGGGGGGAGGGGGGCTGCAAGGAGGGGATGGGCCACCCCAGGGAAAACGGGGGGGGGGGGGGGAGTAAGCTAAAGTGCCCCACACGGGAGGGTTCGGTCTGTCCCGTCCGTACTACATGTCGCCCACAGCGGCCAGGATCGCAGCGGGGGTTGCTTCTGCGAGTGGGGCGTGGGGCAGTGCCAGGGAACGAAAACTCCCAGCCACCCGAGCGCCCCAGTGATTTACAGTTTGGTGTGTCTCTCTGCAGGTGGTCAAGGCCATCAACCAGGTGCTGCTCTGCAGGGTGGTCCGCCTCACCGACCCGGACGCGGTCATACAGGGGTTCGGCGCCCTCGGCTTCCCCAACTGCAGGAGGGCCATCAATGGGACGCACATCCCCAACCGTGCTCCGGAACACCAGGCCTCCCAGTACATCAACCACAAGGGATACTTCTCCGTGATCCTGCAGGCTGTGTCTGACCACCGGGGCCAGTTCACGGACATTAATGTGGGCTGGTCCAGCAAGGCAGACGATGCCAGGGTGTTCCGGAACTCCTCCATGTGCCGGAGGCTGCATGCCGGGACCTTCTTCCCTGACCACCACATCAGGGTCGGGGACGTGGACATGCCCGTCTGCCTGGTGGGGGATGCGGCCTACCCCCTACAGCCCTGGCTGATGAAGCCCTATATGGGGCACCTCAACCCCTCCCGGCAGGACTTCAATGCCAGGCTCACCAGGATCCGCATTGTGGTCGAGGGGGCCTTTGGCCGACTGAAAGCACGATTTAGGTGCCTTCTCACCCGCCTCAACCTCGCCGAGCACAATATCCCTCCCGTGGTGGCCGCATGTTGTGTGCTGCACAATGTATGTGAACGGAAGGGGGAGGCTTTCCTGCCAGCCTGGATGGCTGAGGCTGACCGCATGGCTGGCCAGTACGTGCAGCCCCGCACTGCCGCCATCTGGGAGGCCCAGCGGGGGGCCGTCCAGATCCGGGAAGCCCTGCGGGAGAGCTTCCACGTGGAGGAGGACTGAACTCTCCCTGCATGCCCCACTGGGGCCTTCTTGCACCCTCACTTCCTTTCCCTTTCCCCTCCCTAACCCCCCTTCCCAATGTAAAATAAAAACACCTGTTTTGCCAAAAAAAACCCCTCTCTTTATTGTACATAACTGGGGTGGGGGGAGGGAGGAATGAGGGTAGGAGAGGGGAGGGGGAAACCTGGGAGGAGGGATCTGGAAGGGGGAGAAAGGGGAGGAAGGGAAGGGAAAGGTCAGGGTTGGGGGTCCTGCTGGCTCTCCCGTCTCGCAGCACTGAGGGAGTGGGTGTGGAGGGTGGGGCAGGAGGGACGGGGGGTGCGGAGGATGCGGGAGGGGGAGCAGGGGTGGTAGGAGGAGCGAGAGCTGGGGCGGCCGCAGGGGCTGGAGCAGGAGGAGGCAGGAACCTGTCCACCAAGATCTGGAGGTGGCTGCGGAGGGCACGGCCCTGCTCCTCCAGCGCCTCCAAGCTCCGCTGCCGCAGCCGCAGGTCCTCCCAGACCCAGTGGTCCTGGGTGCAGAGCTGGTGCTCCAGTAGCCGCAGGTGCTGCCGCTGATAGTCCTCCAGGTTGCGGGTGCGCCTGCTGGCCCAGGTGCAGGTGGCTGTTGCAGGCGGGGTGGTGCGCCCTGCAGTCTCAGGTGCTGCATCTGTGGTGAAACAAGAGCAGTGGTCAGTTCTCCCTGGGGACACAGTTGGTGAAACCCAGCCCCCCTCTGCAAGGCAAGGTCGGTATGTGGGGAATGGGCCATGGCCCCTGCATGACACTCAGCTGCTGCTCCATGGTGGGCAAGGCCCAGGAGCATGGTCCCTGGGCTCCCTCTCCTCCCACGCTCCCCATACACATAAGGGGAGCATGATGGCACTCACATGTGGAGCCCTCCCCGGCCTCGGACGACACAGCCAATGTGCTCTGTGGGATGCCTTGGGGGTCCTGGGCAGGCTCCCTGCAGGCTCCTGGATCTCGGCATCCTCCTCCTCCTCCTCCGTGTCAGGGACAGGGCCCTCTTCCCCGGGGTCGATCACCACCCGGGGGGCATGGACTGCATGAGCCCCCAAGATGCGGTCCAGTGCCTCATAATGAGGGCATGCCTCTGGGTTGGCCCCTGGCTGGGAGGCCCTGTAGTAGGCCTGCCACAGGTCCTTTATTTTGCAGCGGACCTGCTCCAGGGTCAAAATGTGGCCTCTGATGGCCAGGCTGGCAGCCATGTGGCTGTAGACGGCCGCATTCCTGTGCTTAGTGCAGAGATTGTGGACGTTGGAGGCCTCCCCCCAAACCTCAATGAGGTCCACGATCTCCGCACTAGACCAGGCGGGCACCCGCCTCTTGTGGCCCCGGGCAGGCTCCTGGGAGCCACCGGCCTGGTCCTGGGAAGAGGTGGAGGGCTGGGTGGCAGAGGGTGGCTGGCTCATGCTCTTCCAGGTGCAGGGTCTGCCGGCTGGGTGCTGGCAGGCTTGCACCTGGCACGGGCACCGTAGCCAGACCGTGGCCCTCTAAGGGCTCCGGGGCCGGGAGGGAGGCAGAAGAGTTTCCCTGGTTTGGCCCAGAGTGGCCACCAGGGCAAGCTGGGGAGGGCTAGCCTCCCACTAGTTCGAATTAAGTGGCCACACAGCCCTTAATTCGAACCACTCAATTCGAATTAGGTGTTAGTCCTCGTAGAATGAGGTTTACCTAGTTCGAATTAAGTGCTCCGCTATTGCGAATTTAATTAGGCTCATCACAAGCATGCCTGGGTTCTTTTTCTGGCTCTGTTCCACTGTGTGACCTGAGGCAAGTCATCTCCCCTCCTTTGTCTATTTAGATTGTAAACTCTTTGGGGCTGTGTGCTTTCACAATGCCTAGCACTATGAGGCTCTGATCTCAGATGGAACCTGAAGGTGCTGCCATCATAGAAGTAACTGTCAAATGCTGAGGGCACCCCCATCAATGCTGGTACTCTTCACTGTCGTAAGGACTAAGGGAAGTCGATGGGGGCATTTCTCCCATTGACCTCCCGCTGTGGAGATGGCAACAAGCTATGTTATTTATGTAGACTGCATCTATGTTGTTTACATAGCTGAAGTTGCCTACCTTAAGCTGACCTTCTGGGTGTAGTGTAGACCTGGCCTCAGCAAGGACATGCACAAAAGAATGCCAGGAGGATCGAAGAACAGGTTGAAACCCCTGTCCTGCATCATCTCAAAGCTCTATTTGTTTATTTTCTCATGCATTTTGATTTACTAACTGTGGCTCTCCATAGGCTAAATATTCAGAAGGAGCAATTACAGATTCTACCCAGTTACTGTCACTTTCCTAATCAGTTAACCCATCAGTATCAATAGCCAACACATACCCATGTGAACCAGTCTCCTGCAAAGGCTTGGAGAACAGGTAGGCCTTGCAGGTGCCCTGAAAATCAACACATTCTGTCTGATGGGGTATGTCTACACTGCAAAGTTAGTTCGAACTAACTTTCCTAGGCGCTACACTAGCGCTCCGTTAGTTCGAACTTAATTCGAACTAACGGAGCGCTTAGTTCGAACTAGGTAATCCTCATTTTACGAGGATTAAGCCTAGTTCGAACTAGCTAGTTCGAATTAAGGGCTGTGTAGACCCTTAATTCGAACTAGTGGGAGGCTAAGGCTTCCCAGGTTTCCCTGGTGGCCACTCTGGCCAACACCAGGGAAACTCTATTGCCCCCCTCCCGGCCCCGGAGCCCTTAAAGGGCCACGGGCTGGCTACACAGTTTGTGCCACTTGCAAGGCTGCAAGCACCCGTGCCAGCAGAACCTGCACCTGCCACACGATGAGCCAGCCACCCGATGACACCCAGCCCTCCACTGCTCCCCAGGACCAGCCTGGCGGCTCCCAGGAGCCTGCCCGGGGGCGCAAAAGGCGGGCGCCCGCCTGGTCAAGTGCGGAGATCGTGGACCTCATCGAGGTTTGGGGGGAAGCCTCCAATGTCCACGATCTCCGCACTAGCCACCAGAACGCGGCCGTCTACGGCCGCATGGCTGCCAGCCTGGCCGCCAGGGGCCACCAGCGCAGCCGGGAGCAGGTGCGCTGGAAAATTAAAGACTTGCGGCAGTCCTATTCCCGGGCCTGCCAGCCAGGGGCTGACCCGGAGGCCTGCCCCCACTTCCATGCCCTGGACCGCCTCCTGGGGGCTCATGTCGTCCCTGCCCCCCGGGACGTGATAGACCCCGGGGCAGAAGGACCGCTCCTGGACACAGAGGAGGAGGAAGAGGGCTCTGAGAGCCAGGAGCCTGCTGGCAGCCTGCCCAGGACCTGGGACCCCCGAGGCACGCCACAGAGCCGCTCGCCTGCGTCGTCTGAGACCGGGGAGGCGTCCACCTGTGAGTACCCTCGTGTTCCCCTTATGTGTACGGGGGGCTGGGGCGAGAGGGAGCCCCGGGACCGTGCGCCTGGGCCTTGCCCACCACGGAGCAGCAGCTGGGGATCCTGCAGGGGCCCTGGCCTTGCAGAGGGGAGCTGGGTTTCACACACCTGGGCACCTGGAGTAATTGACCGCTGGTCTTCTTGCACCACAGCCGCAGCACCTGGGGCTGCATGGCACACCACCCCGCCTGCAGCAGCCGCCCGCGCCCGGGCAAGCAGGACAGCCAGGAACCAGGAGGACTACCAGAGGCGGCACCTCCGGTTCCTGGATCGACAGCTCCGTGTCCAGGACCACTGGGTCCAGGAGGACCTCAGGCTGCGCCGGAGGAGTCTGGAGGCCCTGGAGGTGCAGGGCTGTGCCCTGCGAGGCCACCTCCAGAGCCTGCTGGACCGCTTCCCATTTCCTTCTCCCCCTGCTCCCCCTCTTGCTCCCCCTCTTGCTCCCCCTGCTCCCCCCGCTCCCGCTCCTGCTTCCTCCACACCCCCGTCCCTCCTGCCCCCCCCCCCCCCCCACAACCATTTCCCACCGACGCCCCCGGACCCGCAGTGTGGCGAGACGGGAGAGGCAGCCGGACTCCCACCCCTGAGCTTTCCTTTCCCTTCCTCCCTTCTCTCCCCTTCCCTTCCAGCTCCCTCGTCCCAGGTTTCCCCCTCCCCTCTCCCACCCTCATTCCTCCCTTCCCGCACCCAATTATGTTCAATAAACAGACGTTTTTGTTTCAAAAACAGGTGTCTTTATTGTACAGTAGGTAGGGAGGGGAAAGGGGAAGGGGGGTAGGGTGGAAGAAGGCCCCAGTGGGGCATGCAGGGAGAGGTCAGTCCTCCTCCTCCTCCACCAGGAAGCTCTCCCGCAGGGCTTCCCAGATCCGGACGGCCCCCCGCTGGGCTTCCCGGATGGCGGCGGTGCGGGGCTGACCGTAGTGTCCAGCCATGCGGTCAGCCTCAGCCATCCAGGCTGGCAGGAAAGCCTCCCCCTTCCGCTCACACAAATTGTGGAGCACACAACATGCCGCCACCACGGGAGGGATGTTTTGCTCGGCCAGGTCCAGACGGGTGAGGAGGCATCGAAAGCGGGCTTTCAGTCGCCCGAAGGCCCCCTCCACCATGATGCGGGCCCTGGTCAGCCTGGCGTTGAAGGCCTGGCGGGAGGGATTGAGGTGCCCCGTGTAGGGCTTCATGAGCCAGGGCTGCAGTGGGTAGGCGGCATCCCGCACCAGGCACACGGGCATGTCCACGTCCCCGACCCTGATGTGGCGGTCGGGGAAGAAGGTCCCGTCCTGCAGCCGCTGGCACACGGAGGAGTTGCGGTACACCCGGGCGTCGTGTGCTTTGCCGGACCAGCCCACATTAATGTCCGTGAACTGTCCCCGGTGGTCACACATGGCCTGCAGGATCACGGAGAAGTACCCCTTTCTGTTGACGTACCGGGACGCCTGGTGTTCCAGGGCACGGATGGGGATGTGCGTCCCGTCGATGGCCCCCCCGCAGTTGGGGAAGCCGAGGGCGCCGAATCCCCGGATGACGGCGTCCGGGTCGGCGAGGCGGACCACCCTGCGGAGCAGCACCCGGTTGATGGCCTTGACCACCTGCGGAGAGAGACACAGCAAAGCGCCAATCAGTGGGGCGCCCGGGTGTCTGGGAGCGTGCGTGCCCTGGCAGTGCCCCGCGCCCCACTCCCAGAAGCAACCCCCCTGGTGGCGTGTAGTACGGCCGGGACAGCCCGACCCCTCCGGTGCGGGGCGCTTTCGCCTCCTCCCGCCCCCCCTTTGTCCCTGGGGCGGCCCATCCCCTCCTCGCAGCCCCCCTCCCCCCCGGCTCGGTGGCCGACGAGTGCCGTACCTGCATGAGCACCGCTCCGACGGTGGATCTCCCCACGCCGAACTGGTTCCCGACGGATCGGTAGCTGTCCGGCGTGGAGAGCTTCCAGAGGGCGATGGCCACCCGCTTCTGGAGGGGGATGGCGGGTCTCATGCGAGTGTCCCTTCTTTGCAGGGCAGGGGCGAGCCACTCGCAGAGCTCCAGGAAGGTGTCCCTCCTCATCCTGAAGTTCTGGGTCCACTGTCGGTCGTCCCAGCGCTCCAGGACGATGCGGTCCCACCAGTCGGTGCTGGTGTCCAGACGCCAGACGCGGCGGGGCACACCGGTGCCGGGGCGCCGCCGCGGCTCCTCCACGGCCCCCAGGGCCGCCAGGCGGAGAGGTAGGGGGCTGACGTTCACCAGGTGGTGCCAGGCAGCCTCGAGCCATTGCTGGCAGGCTTGCAGCAGCAAGTCCAGAACGTGCACCAGAAGGTGCAGGGCGAGCTGTGGCTCCATGTTGCCACCTGCGGCGGCCCCCCCGAAGGGAAGCACCGACACAGACGGGCACAGAGACCAACGCTTTGCTGTCCCTCGGCGAGGTTGGCAAGCAAGCAGGAAAAGCTGAGAACCGGCTGTCCGGGGGGGTCCCTTTAAGCTCGAGCCTCAGATAGCCTCAGACAGCAGCCACACAAAGCAACTACTGACCTGATGCCCTGCCAGAACCGGTTTCAGCTGCCCTTAAATGCCCCCCTGCGTCCAATCAGTGTGGACGCGCTAGTTCGAATTAGCAAAACGCTAATTCGAACTAGTTTTTAGTTCTAGATGTGTTAGTTCGAATTAGCTTAGTTCGAATTAACTAATTCGAACTAAGTTAGTTCGAATTAGCGCTGTAGTGTAGACATACCCTTGTTGATCAAGGGAAGGGGAAGCAAATGCTAGATTCAAGAGCCCTGCACTGAAAGGGTTCTTCCACTAGGCCAGGGGTTCCCAAACTTTTTGACACGGGGACCAGTAAATTCATTCATGAGCTTTTGGAGGACCGGTAACATTCATTTCCATATTTGCATATTCATTAAGCAAATGATGCATATTCAAATAAGTTGTTTCGGGTCCTCCCAAAGCCCCCAGTGCTAGCTTTAGCAAGGCTTTTGATACGGTCACCCACAATATTCTTGCCAGCAAGTTAAGGAATATGGATTGGAGAAATGGACTGTAAGATGGATAGAAAGCTGGCTAGACCAGGGTTTCCCAAACTTTTTTCTTTAGTTGGAACCCGTTTTTTTTTCAGACCTGTTTTTTGCAGCCCAAAAATAGAAACGCATATAAAAAAAGAATGAAAAATGAATAAATTTTCAGTGTTTCACCCAGCTGCATCCTCCGCCCAGCCTGGGCCAGGGCTTGGGGGACGCGGCGCCGCACAGGCAATCCAGGAGGCGGGAGCAGGAGCAGATTGGGGGTAGGGTATCTGGCTAGGAGGGAGGGTGCAAGGAGGGGTAGGGTTGCCAGGTGTCCGGTTTTGTACCGAAAGTCTGGTATTTGAGGGTTCAGTCCGGGAAACAAATTGAGAAATTACCAGACATATAAAATGTCCGGTATTTTCTAATTAGGTAAGTTTTATTATAATTAGGTGTATCAGTCCATAGCTGCGAACTGCCTGGCTGGTAGATGTGCTGACGCTGCGTGAGTGTGTCTAACAGCCAGGCAGTTCGCAACTACTCGAGGGAGGGTACTGGGGTGGGCGGGGGGGGGAGCGCAAAATGGAATCCCCGGGGCTGGACTCACTCCTGTGCCCGGGTCAGTCCCGCTTCCCGCCGGCCGATTCGCTCCCCCCCACCCCCCCGCTTCTCCTCCCGATCTCCCCTGGCCAGCCCTGCTGCCCCCATCCAGCCCTGCTTCCGGAGGCTGGTTTTCCCATCCTCCTCCTGATCTGCCCCGGCCAGCACGTCCGCCGCCCGTCCCTGCCCCCCGTCCAGCCCTGCTTCTGTTTGTCAGAGGCTGGAGAAGGATGGCTGGAGACAAATCGCTTGATCATTGTCTTCAGTCCAGCCTCTCTGGGGCACCTGGTGCTGGCCACTGTCGGCAGACAGGATACTGGGCTAGATGGACCTTTGGTCTGACCCAGTACGGCCGTTCTTACGTTCTTATGCTTCCGCCGGCCGCCTGCCCGGCTCCCCCCCATCTCCACCGGACAGCCCCGCTGCCCCCAACCCTGCTTCCTGGCGGCTGGTTTCCCCCACACACACCCCTCCTCCCAGCCCGCCCCGCCCTGCTCCCCTCCTGGAAGCCACGCTGAGGCCCGGTATTTTTTTCCCGTGGCCTGGTACCAGGCCCATAGTTTGGGAAACGCTGATATAGGCCATGTTCTGCCTTCTTTGCACAAGACAAATTTCACCTTCCATGAAAGTGTGAAAGGAAGGTATTGAGGCCTACCCAGAATATGTCAAATGAGCACCAGTTTAATTGTAAGTGGAAAGGAAAGGCAGCACTCTCAGATACAGGAGATAAAAATAAAAACAAAATTTGATTGGTTGACCAACAATAACCCTGCTTTTAGGGAAGTAAGTAACTCAGACAGCAGTATGCAACAAAGTGCTGATTACCCCAAATGGAGCAGACGAAAGTTTTTTGTAAGGGCAAAATGAGAACAAAAATCTAACGTCAGCAATTGTCAGGCGAGTGGAGGATACCAAAATACCGAAACAGGGTATATAAGGTTGGCTGAAACAGACCACGAGCGGACGGGTTGCGAATCCGAAAAGCCAGGTCTGATCAACCAGGGCTCCCTCCCCGGCGCTGAATCTCGCTGCCGCACATAAGCTCCGAAAGGGGAACAAATAAGCTCCGAAAGGGGAACAAATACCGGTCGTAAGTTGCAACGAAAAATCCAAAGAAAGGAAAAACATAAAGAAAAGAATATCTCCTGAATCTAAGCAATGCTTCTATCTTTCTTAACGTGAGTATTATATAACTGTTAACTCCATCAATTTTTTAAAGGTAACTCAGGAGGGTATATCAGTAGGAGAAGTTATTATTTCTTGTTATTTTTAACTGTACTGTTTTTCTACTTTTTCTTTGTATATTATATTGTCTTAAAAGAATCAAAAATAATGAATTGATTTAAATGGAAAATTGATTATAAAGTAAATAGAAAAAATAAATAATCTTTGTTTGACCCTAAAAAGAAGTATTCCTCTCTCTGTGGTTTCAAATCCTTTAAAGAACCAAACCCGGTTACCGAAGGAAAGGAAATTGTCTCTCAACTCCTGTCCCCAGCCTTTCCTCTGGGTCATTTGGTGCCTCTTTGGATGTTATGTTTGAACTGCCGGGTGAGTACCTGGGTAAGGGGATAGGACGAAAATCTTATTTAAATAGGTATAAGCCACCATCACTCCATTTGCTGCAGCTTGGATTGGGGGGTAGTAGTAAATTCCTTCAGAAATTTTCCCCCAGTGCAACAATGGTGTGTCTCCAGGCTTACCCAAGAGAAAGCTAGGCTTCTGACACAGGAAGCAACTGAACCCCCATCTTCTAATACTCAGGCCCATTTCTTAAGCAATGTTACAGGAGTTGGAGCTGAAGGGCCACAAAGGGCCACCAGATCATCCAATCTGATTTCCTGCCTATAATAGGACACTAAATCTCACCCAGTTACCTCTGATTTGAGCCCAATCTCCTGGCTTAAAGAACAGCATCACACCCCTCTTGACCACATGAGGTTTCCCTAATAGCAATGCATGCTGGAGCTAGAGGAAAGTCCTGTGCCCAGATTTAGATTTTTCTGAAGATTAAAGGACTTTGCATAGGAGGCAGGATCCCCTCTGGAGGAAGAGCAATATTGTCTGTAGAACTCAAGAGCATTTTGTGGATGATGTTCATATATCCCAACCATCCTCCAGCCCCTTACACCATTCACGTTGTGGAGGGGACATTGTGAATCACTCTGTCTGTGGCTGTTGCCATGGTCCTCCCAGTCTGTGCAGATATTTCAAGACTGAGCCAATCACCCCTTCCCCTCCTCTCTGCTTAATATACGGGAAGACAACCAACTAGAAAAAGCCATCCGAGCTTTGGCAAGCTCCGTTCCTGCCATTGCCAAGCCTCGAACCCCGAGTCCAAGGCTGCTTGGCTCTGAGGCTCAGTGGCGCTCCTCACCCTTTGACGAATCCTGGCATTTGCAAAGTTATTATACCTCATTATGAATTGGATTTTATCTACTGTAAATAGTCCTACCATTATAGTGTCATAAGAAGCAATTAGCCCCCGCCTTGCTTATATGCACAAGGGGCAGGCTTTAATATCACTCAACAGCAAGGCCTTGCTGTGGCTCCAGCATACATATGTGAAATAAGAGGTTTCACTATTGAGATTAACCCTCTCAGTGCTGTTAACATTTGCCCCTACCCTAAAATTTCCCACGTCAATGTTACTAGGAGAACACCAAAGCAACATGACTATCTTTGGGCTGCTGGGCTTCCTTCTGACTCAGGGATCTGTTTGGCTGTGTGCTGCAGCAATGCGGGCAGTCTTCCTCTCTCTGGTGGATGCAGTTCAAGCAGTTGATAAATTGTGGCTTGTCCTGTATTGCCTTTAACCTGGCCACAAAGGGGATTATCAGCTGGAGGGGTGAGAGGCATCTGGAGGTCAGTCTCTTGGTTGCTGCTCCAGGCCTCGGGGCAATTATTTCCAATCTCAATGAAGCTTTCCTTCTTTGTGGCCGGAAGGAAATTCCTGGCTGATGCTGGTGTGCTGCATATGGTTATAAATGAACCCTTCCCTGTCTCGGTGACTGAGTCAGCTGAAGCTCGAGAGAGGGAGCTGGTAGGGGTATGTCAGGCATTACTGTGAAATGCTACATTATTAATAGCAAACCACTCTGATAGGGTTTGCATGTCCCTCAAGCAGCTGAGAAATGGAATTCACCCCCCCAAAACATTGTGCCAGAAAGCCAAACCATTCCCCCTTGTACTAGGGTAGAGACTAAACACCCATTGTGCTAGGAACAGCACACACATTGGCAAACAGTCCCTGCCTCAAGACCCTGCAATCCAAATGGACTCATGGCACGTCTATGAACTGGGGGCATGAATCCTGGCTCGAGAAGTGTTCATGCTCGCTCTGATCAAGCCAGTGTACTTGAACCAAAGCCTCTCCAGAAGGGGTGCTAGCCACTGCGGCACCATCCTGTCTGAAGCCAACACTGCATTTATTTGCTCCCTCATTTGAGCAGAACTCGCGTGGATACATCTCCTTGAGCTGGAATTCATGCCTTGAGCTTGACCTGCAGATGTGCCTTAAGAGCAAGAGGGGAGATGATGTACCCAAGGTCACACAGGAGAGCCAACAATGGATCCAGATCCAGGGGTTCTGAAAGAATTTGTATACGGGGGGTGCTGAGAGCCATGAACCAAACTGTAAACCTTGTGCACGCTGGAAAACACTTCTGTCCTAGTTCCAGCACCTTTGTCCACATCTACCAGTTCCCAAGTCAGCGGCCACACCACTAACCCAGTCTTCCCAGGTGCCTACTTTCTTTCTACAAAAGTGAGTTTGGGTATGTCTACAGTACAGTGTTATTTCAAAATAAGCTATTTCAAAATAGTTAATTCAAAATAGCTTATTTTGAAATAACACATCTACACACAAAATGAATTTCAAAATAGCAGTTTGGCTGTGTAGACGCTAGGAAAGTTATTTCGAAATAAGGGCTGTTATTTCAAAATAACTTTTCTGTGTAGACATACCCTTTTAATGCAAACAACCAGACACTGAACTGCTCTTGTGCCCACAATGGCAAAGAGGTGCCAGATGGTAGCCACATTACTTAATGCACTACAAGAAGGTGCTCGGACACTGTGGCAATGTGTGTCCTAGGAGAACCTATCTGGAGCAGAATGCAAACGTCTCACTGCACCAGCACTGCCAGTGCTTCTCAAACCTGCCCAGGAGGGGAAAGGCAATGGGTTCAGGCAGCCTTTTTTCCCCTCCTTGAGTCATTCAATCTCTACCCATGTGAAGAGCCACACTGAAATCAACTTGCAAAGGATCAGGCTCCAGTATCTTCCCAGTCCATTATCTCACACATCAAAGACAATCAGGTAGCCTTTTTCATTAACTGAAACTTCTTATGGGCAGTTGTGCCAGCTGTTGTCATCCTAACTTGTGCTTGGAGGTACCTGAAAAATAGCCAAATCCTGCAACAAAGCCTCAAGACTCAGCTACACTTCAGCACTGTAGTAGTGCCATTGTGGCACTTAGTGCTATGTTGATGGGAGGGATTCTTCCATGGACACAGCTACTACCTCCTCTTGGGGAAAGGAGAGTACTTATGCCAATGGGAGAAGCTTTCCCATCAGAGTAGGTCATGTCTTCACTGTCTACACCAGGGTTAGGTTGATATAACTACATCACTTGGAGGGTTGGGGAACCAAGCCTTAGGCCAGGGATGGGCAAAAATTTTGATGGGGGGGGGTGCCACTCCAAGATTTTGGGAAGAGGTCAAGGGCCGCACTCTTCCATGATATTAATGGAGGAGGTGCAGGGTCTGGGATGGAGGTTGGGTGCAGAAGGGAGCTTGGGGTAAGGGGCTGGGGTGCAGAAGGGTGTGTGGGGTCTGGGAAGGAGTTTGGGTGAAGGAGACAGTTGTGACCTGGGGCACAGGACTGGGGTGCAGGAGGGGTACAGGGGTTTGGGTTGTAACCTAGAGCAGGAGGGGGTTGCGACCTGAGGCAGGGGACAGGGGTGCAGGAGGGGTATATGAGTTTGGGATGTAAGCTAGGGCAGGAGGGGTTGTGACCTGGGGCAGGGGAATGTGGTGCAGGGTCTAGGAGGGGGTATGGGTTCAGGAGGGGGGCAAAGAGTTGGGGGGGGAGAGGTTGGGGTGCCAGAGGCAGGCTCTGGCTGGGAGACTTACCTGGGTGACTCCCGACCAGCAGCCCAGCACGTTTCTCAGTCAGGCTCCCTGCCTGCTCCGTCCCTGCACAGGCTGAGGGGAGGGGGAAGGGGTGCTTCGTGTGCTGCCTGTTCGTCAAACAGCAGCTCCCATTGGATAGAAACCTGCCAATGGGATTGTGTTTGGTGCTGGGGCAGCACATGAAGCCTCCTCCAGCCCCTGCTCGCAGCTGTGAAACACAAACGGCCCAGCAGCCGCTTTTCTGAGTGGCATTCAGGGGTGGGTGGGGCAAGCAGGGAGTTTGCGTGAAGCTCCCTGCTGTGTCCACAGGCCAAATCCAGTGGCTTGGCGGGCCAGAGCTGGCCTGTGGGCCGTATTTTGCCCAGCCCTGACATGGCCATTGCTGGCCATTCTGTCAACTTTCAACTCTGTAGGTTCTCAGAACATCTTTCATTCTTAGGAGATCCTGGGAAACAAGGATGCTGAAGGAAGGGGAATCTTCCTTTTAAAAACTCCTCTCTCTCCCACCTTGTTGGTGAGAGAAAGGTCAGAATTTAATTAGGGTAGGAGGGGCAGCAGCCGTGCACTCCAGTATGTGGCTTGCTTTTTATCCCGTTCCCCGGATGCTAAGGGAGTGAAGGGAAAGTATTTGCATTCCGTGCATGCCTCTCTCACCTGGCTGGTGAGCTCCCTTCACTTTCCCCTCACTCCCTTAGGGTGTGGAGAATGGGATGAAAAACAGGCCATATCCTGGAGTGCACGGCTGCTGCCTCCCTACCCTCCCAAGACTCCGCCCTTGGGTGAGAGCTCCTGGGTAGTGTTTAGCAGCGCTGTGCCTCTGTCCTGGAACAGGGAAGAGCGTTGGGGTTTTTCTCCAAGTTCGTCTTTGTTTTAATTTTAGCTGAGAGATATTGGCTTGAGTTTCAGTGTACGGGGCCGGGGAGAGGGGGAGGGAGGTGAGACAAATTTTCCAAGTAAACTTCCCGACAGTGTCAGTTCCTCAGCTGGTGTAAATGAGTGGAGGGCCAATTAAGTTAGTTACACCAGCTGAGAACCTGGTCCAATATCTTTTAGAAAAGAGCAAACTGGAAAATGACTCTCAGATAAAGGCTGCTGTTATTATACCACAAGGCTATTTATCAGCTTGAGCGCTAGTTTTCCACATGGACTTTGGAGGTGACTCCCCTATGGCTGGGCCGTCCCCTCCCTACTGCCTACCCCTCACCCAATCTCTTGTCTTTTTTTCACCCCCACCTCCCCCAGGGGCATTCAGCCAGTGAAAATGGTCCCCCGGCAGCAATCATGAAGGTGGATGCGTGATTGATTCTCTTGCCTCTACCTCCCCCACCCCTCCCCGCTTTCCATGCCCTTCTGGCAGAAAATTAAAAGGCTATTTGTTAAAGGGTGAAAGCCCTCAGGTGCGGCCCCCGGCTGGACAATTTGTCTCCATGAAAAGGATGCTATTATGAGAGAGCCTGGCTGCAGGAGGAGGGCTGGGGGAGTTTGCCAGGATTGAGAGGAGAGGAGAGGGAGAGAAGGCTGCCACAGGAGACAATGGCCTTGGTGTGGGGAGGGGGTAGCAGCCCCATGATTGCAGAGACTTTCCCTCTCTCTGGGACAGTCTGTCATCTCTGTCATCTGGAGGGGTGTGTATGTGTGAGAGCCATGTGTTCTGACGAGTGGAGCCAGATCTCTTTAAGGCCTGCCATGCAGAAGAAGCTGTCCTGCCAATCCCTGTCTCTCCCCTGCAGCAATGCTGCAAACTAGCCCTGTGAAAGAACAAGCTCTGTTCAGGAAGGCTGCAGCTGGGGAATGGGCGGGGAGGGGGAAAGCAGTCTTGCCTTGCCCATCCCTGTCACATTACCGAATTGGAGGGAAGCAGCCAGATCGCTGCTGCACCCCTAGGTGGGGGTGTTGGCCCCAGAAATTGGTATGAAAGGGAGCCATGTGGGGTATTGAATGGGAGCTTGTTGTTTGTTAATCTTATGTACGCTATTTATGTGAGTGTATAATGTCTATGTGTGTAGGTAGGAATCTGTAATCTGTGTGGAAGCTGAATATTTCTGTGAATGTGGTTAAGCATGGCTATGGACAGGCTGAGTAGCAAAGCCCTGTGGAACAATGGCTCTCAATAGGCTATGGACACACCCAAAGAATGGGATTTGTCACCTGAGGGCAGCCAGCAGGGAACATAGAGATTGGCCTCTGACCAGGTGACTTGCTGCATGCAAGAAGAGGCCAGGGAGGAGGTATAAAGAGGCCATGTGGTCGATGCCATTTTGTTCTCAGCTCAGCACTTCATCCCAGAGGCAGCACTGCAGGGATTGAAGAGCCCGGAAGACCTGTGAACCCATCCTGATTGTAGGATGTGCAATAAGAACTTTTAAACCAGCAGCTGCAACATCTCTGCTAGAGCCTGCATCGAGAACTGGGAGATTCGGTGCATGTAACGTACTGTACTTTAATAACCTTACTCTCAGGCTTTTCTTTCTTGTAATAATAAACCTTTAGATATAGACTCTAAAGGATTGGCCCAGCGTGATTTGTGGGCAAGGTCCAGAGGGTAAATTGACCAGGAATCTGTGGCTGGTTTCTTGGAACCGGACAGAACTTGTTCGGGGTAGGTGGGATTGGGTGCTAGGACCCCCCACCTGTGTATAGGCCCGGGGCCATCTGGGGCACGGATATTGCTGGGGTGTCGGAGGGGTTTTGCTCGGGAGGCTTCAGGCAGGCAGCTGAAGGGCTCTGTGGGACTGGTTTGTGGCCTGTGTGGAAAGGTCACCAGTCGGGGGCTGTAAGAAGCCCCAGATTCGAGCAATTCGCCCTGAGCGGACGCCCTCAGCTGTGCCCAGACACGGCCCGGTCCGTCACAATCCCACACCCTTTTCATGGGGTTCAGTCATGTTGCATAAAAAGCCTCCGCCTGAGCCTGCTTGATTTTACACATGCATTTTCTGGAAATACACTAAACTGTAAGATCTAAGGGTATGTCTACACTACAAAGTTAGTTCGAACTAACGGATGTTAGTTCGAACTAACTTTAATAGGTGCTACACTAGCGCTCCGTTAGTTCGAACTTAATTCGAACTAGCGGAGCGCTTAGTTCGAACTAGGTAAACCTCATTCTACGAGGATTAAGCCTAGTTCGAACTAGCTAGTTCGAATTAAGGGCTGTGTAGCCCTTTAGTTCGAACTAGTGGGAGGCTAGCCCTCCCCAGGTTTCCCTGGTGGCCACTCTGGCCAACATCAGGGAAACTCGTCTGCCCCCCTCCCGGCCCCGGACCCCTTAAAGGGCCACGGGCTGGCTACACAGTTTGTGCCAGTTGCAAGGCTGCAAGCACCCGTGCCAGCAGACCCTGCACCTGCCACACGATGAGCCAGCCACCCGATGACACCCAGCCCTCCACTGCTCCCCAGGACCAGCCTGGCGGCTCCCAGGAGCCTGCCCGGGGGCGCAAAAGGCGGGCGCCCACTTGGTCAAGTGCGGAGATCGTGGACCTCATCGAGGTTTGGGGGGAAGCCTCCAATGTCCACGATCTCCGCACTAGCCACAGGAACGCGGCCATCTACGGCCGCATGGCTGCCAGCCTGGCCGCCAGGGGCCACCAGCGCAGCCGGGAGCAGGTCCGGTGCAAAATTAAGGACTTGCGGCAGTCCTACTCCTGGGCCTGCCAGCCAGGGGCCGACCCGGAGGCCTGCCTCCACTTCCACGCCCTGGACCGCCTCCTGGGGGCTCATGCCGTCCCTGCCCCCCGGGACGTGATTGACCCCGGGGCAGAGGGCCCGCTCCTGGAGACGGAGGAGGAGGAGGAGGGCTCTGAGAGCCAGGAGCCTGCCGCCAGCCTGCCCAGGACCCGGGACCCCCGAGGCACCCCACAGAGCCTCTCGCCTGTGTCGTCTGAGGCCGGGGAGGCGTCCACCTGTGAGTACCATCGTGTTCCCCTTATGTGTACAGGGGGCTGGCGCGAGAGGGAGCCCCGAGACCGTGCGCCTGGGCCTTGCCCACCAAGGAGCAGCAGCTGGGGATCCTGCAGGGGCCCTGGCCTTGCAGAGGGGAGCTGGGTTTCACACACCTGGGCCCCTGGGGTAATTGACCGCTGGTCTTGTTGCACCACAGCTGCAGCACCTGGGCCTGCAGGACGCACCACACCGCCTGCAGCAGCTGCCCGTGCCCGGGCAAGCAGGAGAGCCAGGAACGAGGAGGAGTACCAAAGGCGGCACCTCCGGTTCATAGACCACCAGCTCCGCACCCAGGACCACTGGGTCCAGGAGGACCTGAGGCTGCGCCGGAAGAGTCTGGAGGCCCTGGAGGAGCAGGGCCATGCCCTGCGAGGCCACCTCCAGAGCCTGCTCGACCGCTTCCCATTTCCTCCTCCCCCTGCTCCCCCTCCTGCTCCCCCTCCTGCTCCCGCTCCTGCTTCCGCTCCTGCTTCCTCCACACACCCTGTCCCTCCTGCCCCCCCCCCTCCACAACCATTTCCCACCGATGCCCCCGGACCCGCAGTGTGGCGAGACGGGAGAGGCAGCCGGACTCCCACCCCTGAGCTTTCCTTTCCCTTCCTCCCTTCCCTCCCCTCCCCTCCCCTCCCCTTCCAGCTCCCTCGTCCCAGGTTTCCCCCTCCCCTCTCCCACCCTCATTCCTCCCTTCCACCACCCAGTTATGTGAAATAAACAGACATTTTTGTTTCAAAAACAGGTGTCTTTATTTTACAGTAGGTAGGGAGGGGAAAGGGGAAGGGGGGTAGGGTGGAAGAAGGCCCCAGTGGGGCATGCAGGGAGAGGTCAGTCCTCCTCCTCCACCAGGAAGCTCTCCCGCAGGGCTTCCCGGATCCGGACGGCCCCCCGCTGGGCTTCCCGGATGGCGGCGGTGCGGGGCTGACCGTAGTGTCCAGCCATGCGGTCAGCCTCAGCCATCCAGGCTGGCAGGAAAGCCTCCCCCTTTCGCTCACACAAATTGTGGAGCACACAACATGCTGCCACCACGGGAGGGATGTTTTGCTCGGCCAGGTCCAGACGGGTGAAGAGACATCGAAAGTGGGCTTTCAGTCGTCCGAAGGCCCCCTCCACCACGATGCGGGCCCTGGTCAGCCTGGCGTTGAAGGCCTGGCGGGAGGGATTGAGGTGCCCCGTGTAGGGCTTCATGAGCCAGGGCTGCAGTGGGTAGGCGGCATCCCCCACCAGGCACACGGGCATGTCCACGTCCCCGACCCTGATGTGGCGGTCGGGGAAGAAGGTCCCAGCCTGCAGCCGCTGGCACACGGAGGAGTTGCGGTACACCCGGGCGTCGTGTGCTTTGCCGGACCAGCCCACATTAATGTCCGTGAACTGGCCCCGGTGGTCACACACGGCCTGCAGGATCACGGAGAAGTACCCCTTGCGGTTCACGTAATGGGACGCCTGGTGTTCCGGGGCACGGATGGGGATGTGCGTCCCGTCGATGGCCCCACCGCAGTTGGGGAAGCCGAGGGCGCCGAAGCCCCGGATGACGGCGTCCGGGTCGGCGAGGCGGACCATCCTGCGGAGCAGCACCCGGTTGATGGCCTTGACCACCTTCGGAGAGAGACACAGCAAAGCGCCAATCAGTGGGGCGCCCGGGTGGCTGGGAGCGTTCGTGCCCTGGCAGTGCCCCGTGCCCCACTCCCAGAAGCAACCCCCCTGGTGGCGTGTAGTACGGACGGAACAGCCCGACCCCTCCGGTGCGGGGCGCTTTCGCCTCCTCCCGCCCCCCACTTTGTCCCTGGGGCGGCCCATCCCCTCCTCGCAGCCCCCCTCCCCCCCGGCTCGGTGGCTGACAAGTGCCGTACCTGCATGAGCACCGCTCCGACGGTGGATCTCCCCACGCCGAACTGGTTCCCGACGGATCGGTAGCTGTCCGGCGTGGAGAGCTTCCAGAGGGCGATGGCCACCCGCTTCTGGAGGGGGATGGCGGGCCTCATGCGAGTGTCCCTTCTTTGCAGGGCAGGGGCGAGCCACTCGCAGAGCTCCAGGAAGGTGTCCCTCCCCATCCTGAAGTTCTGGGTCCACTGTCGGTCCTCCCAGCGCTCCAGGACGATGCGGTCCCACCAGTCGGTGCTGGTGTCCAGACGCCAGACGCGGCGGGGCACGCCGGTGCCCGGGCGCCGCCGCGGCTCCTCCACAGCCCCCAGGGCGGCCAGGCGGAGAGGCAGGGGGCTGATGTTCACCAGGTGGTGCCAGGCAGCCTCGAGCCATTGCTGGCAGGCTTGCAGCAGCAAGTCCAGAAAGTGCAGCAGAAGGTGCAGGGCGAGCTGTGGCTCCATGTTGCCACCTGCGGCGGCCCCCCCGAAGGGAAGCACCGACACAGACGGGCACAGAGACCAACGCTTTGCTGTCCCTCGGCGAGGTTGGCAAGCAAGCAGGAAAAGCTGAGAACCGGCTGTCCAGGGGGGGTCCCTTTAAGCACGAGCCTCAGATAGCCTCAGACAGCAGCCACACAAAGCAACTACTGACCTGATGCCCTGCCAGAACCGGTTTCAGCTGCCCTTAAATGCCCCCCTGCATCCAATCAGTGTGGACGCGCTAGTTCGAATTAGCAAAACGCTAATTCGAACTAGTTTTTAGTTCTAGATGCGTTAGTTCGAATTAGCTTAGTTCGAATTAACTAATTTTAACTAAGTTAGTTCGAATTAGCGCTGTAGTGTAGACGTACCCTAAGGTTTTAAACTGCAACTCATTGTAACCTTTGTGAAACCTTGCAACTTGCTGTAATCTTTTTTGATCTGAGGAAGTGGGTCTGGCCCACAAAAGCTCATCACCTAATAAACCATCTTGTTAGTCTTTAAAGTGCTGCATAGTCCTGTTTTTTGTTTCTGCTGTAATCTTTGTAACTCTCAGCCACCTTGCTTTAAACTGCATTCTCCCCTGAGTGAATGAAGAGAGGTGTGTGTGTGTGTGTGTGTGTGTGTGTGTGTGTGTGTGTGTGTGTTTGAAGTTGCAATGCTGAGGCTGGAGCACATGGTGACGAGTCATCAGAGACCGCTGCTTTGCTGGATAAAGAGCAGTCTGGGCATGCTCCCTGGTGACAAGGTGAATGAGTCACAGGGGCCATACAGACACAATAAAAGGAGAGGGAGCTCATGTGAGACTCTATCTTTCTTCCCCTGCTCCTGAGAAACTCATCTCTACAGCCAAGTCTCTTTCCTGACCAGCTCCCCAGCCATGATGAGCAGACAGACCCTCCAGGATCTACATGCCTTGGCTCCTTCTGCAACTAGGGAGGCTAATGTAGGCATTCAAAGTTGCAAATCAAGTCCAGGATTTAAATATCCCGCACTTGATTTGCATCTTCCCGGCCGGTCGCCATTTTTGAAATTTACAAGTCCGGACTAACTGCCCACGTCTACACGCGGCAGGGACCTGGTATTTCGAATTAAAGCCCTAGTTCGAACTACCTGTTATTCCTCCTGGAATGAGGTTTAACAGGTAGTTCAGCATTTCTGATGCTAACGATTTACAATACTGACATTCAACACTTAACAGCCAAAGAGGCACTTGGCCACTGAAAGCAGTTGCAGGGAGCACAAAGAGAATGTGATAATATCTTCAGCATGTAAAAACTACAAATCACCCACACAACAAAATAAAGGACATAATATATTAAGTAGATGTTTCCACTTACGTGTATTGGCTACTACCACAAATAGGGTACGTCTAGACTACAGGCTTTTGTTGACAGAGACTTTGTCGACAGATACTGCCAACAGGGCCGGATTAAGGCATGGGCTAGCCGGGCAGCTGCCTGGGGCGCCAACCTATGGGGGGCGCCTGATGGCAGCTGTAAGGGTCATGCAGAGCCCCTTATAGCTGTCATCAGGCGCCACGCACCCAGATCGCTGGCTGCAGCAACTCCCAGAGGCCACCCTGCAGCGGCTGCCCAGGGCAGGGGCTACGTTAACCCCTGCAGTGCTGGCCAGAAGTGCCCTTCCCCCCGCGGCCACGGGGCCCTGCACGGCCAGGCGGGGCCCTGCACGGCCAGGCTCGGCCCACCCCGGGCGGCCCCAGGCTGCGCGCCAGTGGCGGTAGCCGGGCTGGGCCGGGCATGTGCATCCTGCTGCTGCCAGATTTGCGTGCCCTCCCCCCACCTGCTGGGTGGGGGCAGGGCCGCGCAGGCACCCTCCCCCAACCCAGGGCACAATTAACCTGTCTGCCCGGGGCGCCAGAATGGCTTGGTCCGGCCCTGACTGCCGACAAAGCTTCTGTCGACAAAAAGCATCTAGACTGCATAACGTGGATCGACAAAGCGATCCACTTTGTCAACAAAGAGTGTCCAGACTGCGGGACACTGTCGACAAAAGAAGGCACCTGGAAGTGCTTCTGCCAGGGCATGGGGGCAGCATGTACTTCCTGGTGCTGCTGCTTGCCCTTTGCAGAGACACGTGCTTAAAGGGACCCCCTGATCAGCCGTTGCCCTGCTCCTGCAGCGGCCTTGCTTACCTCCTAGAGGGACAGTAAAGGTTTTGCAGTGCTTGCTGTGAGTGCCCTGCTTCCTCAGACAGCACAGTAGTTTGGGTTTTTTTTTTTTTAAGGTTTTTCTGATCCCTTTTTTTGCCATGGAGCCAGAGCTGCCCCTGGGCAGGCGCTGGCCCCACTCCACAGTGCTTCAAGTGCTGCTGCAATTGCATGAGACCTTCATGGTGTTAATGCCCGGTCCGGATTCTGAACCCAGCCTGGAGCCCCTCCTTCAGGATGCCGCAGCACTGTTCTTGCCACCGAACTTTTTCCAGGAGAGGCCATTTTGGAGGCTGGAGACAAGTTCAGACTGGTGGGACCAGCTCATAATGGAGCAGTGGGATGACCAGGCTTGGCTCCAAAACTTCTGGATGAGGAAGTCCACCTTCCAGGAGCTCTGTACCCAGCTTGCCCCCACCCTGCAATGACAGTACACCCACCTGCACCCTGCCATCCTGCTGAAGAAGAGGGTAGCTATTGCCCTCTGGAAGCTGGCCACTCCTGACAGCTACTGGTCAGTGGGACACAAGTTTGGTGTGGGGAGATCTACTGTTGGCACCATGTTGATGGATGTAAGTCCCTCGGGGGGGGGGGGGGCAGTCCATGAGGGGTAGGGGGACTGTAACAGGAGAGGGGGTGTGTGCAATGGAGGGGAGGTGGTGGAGGGCTCCTGGCCTTACTCCACCATACTGCTGGGAGCAATCACCGGTGGGGGGACTCCTGGGGTCTTGCCGGGGAGGGAGGGGGGGACCTTCCAAGGACTTGGGCAACCCCTCTAACTTCCTATTGCATGTGTTTGTATGTGTCTATTTCTGCAGGTGGTGAGGGCCATAAACTCAGAGCTGCTGAACAGGATTGTCCACCTCGGAGACCTAGACACCATCATGGCCGGTTTTGCTGGGCTGGGATTCCCAAACTGCAGAGGCGCGCTCGATGGAACGCACATTCCCATCCGTGCACTGCCCCATCGAGCAGCCTGTTATATTAACTGAAAAGGGTACTTCTCCATTGTGCTGCAAGCCCTGGTTGACCACCGTGGACTATTCACGGACATTTGTGTGGGGTGGTCGGGCCAGGCACATGATGCTTGGATCTTCCGCAATTCCTACCTTTGCCAAAGGCTGCAGGCCGGAACCTTCTTCCCCCAGTGAAACTTTGCTGTTGGGGACGTGGAGATGCCGGTCTGCATTGTGGCCAATGCGGCGTGCCCTCTCATGCCCTGGCTCATGAAATCATACACTGGGCATCTGAACCCGAGCCGGGAAGTCTTTAACGCGCACCTGACACGCGCACGTTTACAGGTGGAATGCACATTTGGCCGGCTGAAGGGAAGGTTTAGGTGCCTGCTCACTTGCCTCGACATGGGGGAACGCAAAATCCCAGAGGTGGTGGCTGAATGTTGTGTCCTCCACAACCTGGTGGAGAGCAAAGGGGAGACCTTCCTGCCAGGCTGGGGGCCAATGGCTGAAGTGGAGGGGAGGCGGTTTGCGCAGCCTCGGACAGCTGCTGTTCGCCAAGCCCATCAGGTGAGGGTCCGCATCCAGGAGGCTCTGCATGAGCACTTCTCAGCTGGAGCCCAATGACTCCGCAAGGTATCCCCAATGGGGCCTGTGGGCCTGGGCCCCCCGTCCCAAAACCTTCCCTCCCACAATCCATCCCTGCACCAGCCTCCAGACAGTTAAGACACACACACCATGTTAAATCTCAAAAATATAATGTTTATTAACAATTAACGTTAAAATAAAAAACTGTGTTTAAAAAAAATAGAACTGTTCAACAAGTATTAAAAAATAAATTGTTTTTTGAATGCTAAAACTGTTTTTAAAACTGGGGGAGGAGGGGGGATGTCAACGTGGAGGGAGGGAGGGAGAGAGGGCGGTCAGGCAGCTTAAGGATAATGGTGGTATCGCCTGGGCCACAAGGCTTTGCCACCTCTTGTCTGTGGACCCTGCCATCCTTGGGCTCGAGTTGGGGCTGTGCCAGTGGAGGGGGCTGCAGATGGCTCTGCTCTAGCGGGGGGGGGGGGGGGCAGGGCTGGAGGGGTGGCAGGGGCTGAGGGAGAGGAAGGGGGGTCAGAGGGGGCTGGAGCTGGATGAGCAGGAGGAATCCCCAGGGGGAGAGGACCTGTCACAGCCAGGGCCTCCTGGACACTGGCACACATCGCGCACCACAGGGGAAGGAAATCGTCCAGGAGCCGAGTATGCCAGTGAGCCTCCTCCCTTGTCCTTTCGGCCATGGTCTCCTCCATTCTTGCAATGGTGCCCTCCATTTTTTCCATCACCGCCACATGCCTCCTCAGGAGGTCATTATAGGCCCACCAATGCCTGCGGGTGCTGTGGGACTGGGTGGGTGGTGGCACAGGTGTTGCCCGGCATTCAGCAGCAGCAGGTCTGGCTGTGGAGGAGAAGAGAGAGAACCGATCAGTGTTAGGAATTCACACACAAGTCCTTACAACAAGGGGTGGGAATGTTGTTACTGCAAGGCCACGTCTGGCCCTGCCAGCTGCCCCAGCCTCACAGGGGCCCCGTTGTAGCTAGGGCAATGTCCACCTCCACCCCCTACATCCTCCCCCGCTCCACCATGGCCGTACAGGCCAGGGAAGTGTGCAGCCACAGTGGGACAGGGGCCTGGAGCACCTTGGGTCTCCCAGGGCCCCCACCCACATACCCACCGCCCACCCACCTGCTTGCACATGCACAGAGAGATGTAAGCTGTACAGGAAGACCAAGACATGTGCACATTGCTCTGCATCCTCTCTGCTCCCACCTCCCCCGTTCTATGTCTGTGACCCTGACTGAACTCACCTGATGTTTGCTCACCAGCGTCGGAGGATGCCTGCGAGGCCTCCTGGCTCTCAGGGACAAGCTGCAAGGTCAGGGTTAGGGTGTCTCCAGTGTGCTCCTCCTCGTCCTCCTCTGCCTCATCTTCTCAGGGAACCTCCTGCTGGCACCCTGTCTGTAAGAGCACCGGGGCAGACATTGGTTCCTGACCTCCCAGGATGCAGTCGAGCTCATGATAATAGGTGCAGTGCACCGGGGCTGCACTTGACGTGGAGCTGCACTCTTGGGCCTTGACATAGCCCTGCCTAAGCTCCTTCACTTTGGCCCGTACCTGCTGGAATGTACTGGGGTGGTGCCCTTTTTCTGCCAGTCCCTGAGCCATGCGGTCGTAGATATTGGCATTTCTGCAGCGGGTGTGCAGGGCCTGGAGCGCTTCCTCCTCCCCCCACAGTTCTAGCAGTGTCAGGACCTCTGGCCCTGACCAGGTTGGGGATCTCTTTTTTTCAGCAGAGGGCACCCGAGATGGCTCCCTCGAAGGTCCTTGGGGGCCTCGGGGATCTTGTGCTGCACACATGGCCACGTGACAGGGAGGCAGGGAAAGCTGTGTGCTGACAGGCTTGCTTTGTGGCCAGCTTCCTGTCAGAATGGCTGCCAGGGGTGTCTGTGCCTTTAAAATATGGCTACAGACAGGAACAATAGAGGTTTTCCCTGAAGAAGGACTGTCCAGCAGGGGGTTTCCTTGGAGGTCTTATTTTGTCGACAAAAGAAACACCCTCATCCACACTGCCCTTTTTGTCGACAGAACTCTGACGACAAAGGCGTTATTCCTTGTAGAATGAGGTTTACTGCCATCGACAAAACTGCCGCGTTCTATTGACTTACTGTCGACAGAACTTGGCGGTAGTGTAGACACAGGTATAGTTTTGTTGACAAAAGTCCACTTTTGTCAACAAAACCCTGTAGTCTAGAAACACCCATGCAGAGCTAACACACCTGTAGGTCAGGGTGTTTATGTCTTTATAGCTTAACATAATACATATACATATCTTTAGAAAGAATCATAGAATCATAGAATACTAGGACTGGAAGGGACCTCGAGAGTCATCGAGTCCAGTCCCCTGCCCCCATGGCAGGACCCAGTACTGTCTAGACCATCCCTGATAGACATTTATCTAACCTACTCTTAAATATCTCCAGAAATGGGGATTCCACAACCTCCCTTGGCAATTTATTCCAGTGTTTAACCACCCTGACAGTTAGGAACTTTTTCCTAATGTCCAACCTAAACCTCCCTTGCTGCAGTTTAAGCCCCTTGCTTCTTGTTCTATCCTCAGAGGCCAAGATGAACAATTTTTCTCCCTCCTCCTCGTGACACCCTTTTAGAAACCTGAAAACTGCTATCATGTCCCCCCACAATTTTCTCTTTTCTAAACTAAACAAACCCAATTCCTTCAGTCTTCCCTCATAGGTCATGTTCTCTAGACCTTTAATCATTCTTGTTGCTCTTCTCTGGACCCTCTCCAATTTCTCCACATCTTTCTTGAAATGTGGTGCCCAGAACAGAACACAATACTCCAATTGAGGCCTAATCAGCGCAGAGTAGAGCGGAAGAAGGACTTCTCTTGTCTTGCTCACAACACACCTGTTAATAAAGATCTATTTAATGTATAAGACTTTTTTAGATAATAGTGTGACGGGGCACAGTCACAGAAGACCCCTTGGGGGTGCTTCCCAGAGTGCTGACAAAGCCACTGACACTCACCTTCCCACTCTCTGGGGCTTCTCACTGCCCGGTCCTGCCGGGCCAGATCTCTTGGTCTCCCCCAGCCAAGGCACAGAGCTGAGATCATGCCCCCCCCCCCCCCCGCCCCTGAGGAGCAGTACAAACACTGAAACTCTTCAGGTCCAAATAAAATGAAGTTTTGGGCCCAGCTTCCCAGGATACCACTCTGAAAATGGGATCAGAACCCCAAAGGAATTATTTAGGTAATTGCTAAAGGGCGATTAAAGGGGGAATGTACACACTGTCCCCCCCCGGTAAAATTATTTACACTGGGCTTGATAGTAATTAACAGTGATTCTATGAAGTACAAGCAGTAGGATTTAAGTGGTTTTAAGTGAGAACAGGCAGAGCAAAGTAGATTACAGATTTAATACAACAAAAACCACTTGGCTAATTCTAACATTCACTCAAGCTTATTGCAAACTCACCCTAAAATTGTTTTTTATTCCAGCTAAGCCTCCAAAACCAAGGAGGCTTCCCTGGTGTCTTTAGTTATGTTCCTGGGTGTGTCATGCCAGCCAAAGACAAAGAAACTGCTAGCTTCCCATTGTTTTATAGATTCCCACTTTGGGCAGGAATTCTGTTTCTACAATAACTTGGTCAGCCCCTACTAGTTGGGGTGGCCATGTGACTTCCTAAGACCAACCACTGCCTGGACTCAAAGGACAAAGGAGGTTGCTTCCCTCAATGTCTGGGTGATCACCTATAAACACCCTTGATGGCTTGCATTTGCACTTTTAAAACCATAAACCATTCCATACTCCATATATCTAACTTTGTACATAAGAATGATACATGCACCAGAATAGGATAAACAGACCCATCAGATTATGATGTGAAGATTGACAGGTTACATGAGACAATTTGTCCCAAGCATCTTTGAGTTATGCATATTTGTGTCCATAAGTGCATTTCATAAAGCATGGGGGGAAGGGGTCCGTCATGAATAGTACATATGTAATACTTTACTGTGAGCTTCAAGGGAAGAAATCTATCTTGTGGGCTATTAAAAAACTACATGCAGTATTTTCAATACCAGAATGCACGTATGACTCTCCAGCACCCAAAGCCGAACACGGGAATCTCTCAGCTTTTGAATTGCCACAAAACTAATCCACAGTTCAGCTCCTATCCCAAGTCCATGCAGGACTGCCTAATGTGAAAGCTAAACATCTGAACCCAAACCGGAATCTGCAACACCATGATTTTTCAGCAGGGCATGCTCAGGAATTTAAATTTCATTGCTTTTGGAGGAGCTGGCATGTGCCCCCATCATGGCCCCAGTGCTCATGGACCTCCATGTGTGCCAGTTAATGGGGAGACCTATGACCTTGCTTGCCCCACCTTGTGCACACCCTTGCTCTCCAGTGACCACATCTGACATGCATCTCCAAGCTAACATGAAACCTTGCTTTCCAACCTCTGAAACTCACAACTCTCTTCAGAGTCCAGATGTGATGACGTTGCATCAGAAATGTTCCTTGAGTCTTTTGAATGCAGTCTCATTCTTTTACACCTAAGGGACCAGAATGTACAAGGCCAAGGACAGTGACCCTGTCCCTTTCAATACTAATCTGGCTTTGTTAAAATGTTTCTTTTGTTCAGCTGTAGCTAGACTTGATCCCTTATTCTTGCTATGAGATCGCTAGCGTGTCCCTGATTCCAAGGATCTTTTGCTCCCTGTCAGCACCTCTCCCCCTAATTGAACTGACGCGATTGGAGAGGGATGTTCAAACAGCCCAGATCCCAAAGTCTCTTTGACCCAGTGGTGGATTTAGAGTTAGTGGAGCCCTGTGCTCAGCTTCATTTTTGGGCCACCCCGTGGACCCATCCAAGAAAAAGAACATTCACTCTTGCTGCCCCTCCCATTTTCATTCTTTTTTCTTCATCCTTCTCCTATATTATGCGTAATAAGAAGTAAATGAGGTACCTTGATAGTTTTTGTAGTCTGACTTTTTTTCCACAGACCGCTTGAAAATTGCTGAGGGTCTTGGTGGACCACTTAATGATCTTTCCAAATATTGTTTGTACCATGAGCTCACTATTGAGAAGTGATTTGGATAAGAACGCTTCATAAAAAAAACATCATAACCTTTCCTCAGCCCACCTGAATGTAGTTCTCAGAGCACAGTTTGAGAATGTCTGGTCTAGATGAAAGCTTGTATTTGCATGAAGCTAACATGAAAAAAGTGTACAAATGAAATGTATAGATGCCGCATGACTGGCAAAATAAAAGTTAACTTCCTCTGAAGAAACTTATTTGAAAAAAATATTTATTCATACATCTTGCTTTCTATACTTTCTTTACAAAATTGTCAATTAAGTCAATGTCAGTAATATTTTGTGAGAGGTAGATACGCCTCCCCTTTCGTCTCGCATAAATTGTGGAGCACACAGCACGCTGCCACCATGGGAGGGATATTGTGCTGGGAGAGGTTGAGGCGGGTGAAGAGGCACCTAAACCGTGCTTTCCGTCGGCCGAAGGCCCCCTCAACCACGATGTGGGCCCTGCTGAGCCTGGCATTGAAGGCCTGCCAGGAGGGGCTGAGGTGTCCCGTGTAGGGCTTCATCAGCCATGGCTGTAGGGGGTAGGCCACATCTTCCAGCAGGCACACTGGCATGTCCACGACCCTGACCCTGATGTGGCGGTCGGGGAAGAAAGTCCCGGTGTGCAGCCTCTGGCACACGGAGGAGTTGCGGTACACCCGGGCGTCGTGTGCCTTGCCGGACCAGCCCACATTGATGTCCGTGAACTGGTCCCGGTGGTCACACACGGCCTGCAGGATCACTGAGAAGTACCCCTTCCTGTTGATGAAGAGGGAGGCCTGGTGGTCCGGGACACAGATGGGGATGTGCGTCCCGTCGATTGCCCCCCCACAGTCGGGGAAGCCCAGGGCGCCAAACCCCTGGATGACTGCATCCAGGTCGGTGAGGCGGACGACTCTGGGGAGCAGCACCCTGTTGATGGCCTTCACCACCTGCAGAGAGACACACAAAACCGCGTGTCACTAGGGTGCCCAGGTGGCTGGGAGTGTTCGTTCCCCGCCACTGCCCCGCGCCCCACTCCCAGGAGCAACCCCCGCTGCAATCCTGGCCGCCACGGGTGGTCTGTAGCACAGCCAGGACAGACTGAACCCTCCTGGGGAGGGCACTTACACCACTTCCCCGCCGTTTTCCCTGGGCCAGCCCATGTCCTCCTTGCAGCCCCCCCTCCTGGCCCAGTGGCCGGCGAGTGCCGTACCTGCATGAGCACCGCTCCGACGGTGGATCTCCCCACGCTGAACTGGTTCCCCATGGATCGGTGTGGAGAGCTTCCAGAGGGCGATGGCCACCTGCTTGTGGAGGGGAATGGCGGGAGTATTGTGTCCAGTTCTGGGCCCCCCACTACAAAAAGGATGTGGACACATTGGAGAGGGTCCAGCGGAGGGCAACCAAAATGATTAGGAGGCTGAGGGTGTTGGGTCTGTTTAGTCTGCAGAAGTGAAGAACGAGGGGGGATTTGATAGCAGCCTTCAACTTCCTGAAGGGAGGTTCCAAAGAGGATGGAGAGAGGCTGTTCTCAGTAGTGACAGATGGCAGAACAAGGAGCAATGGTCTCAAGTTGTGGTGGGAGAGGTCCAGGTTGGATATTAGGAAAAACTATTTCACCCTGAGGGTGGTGAAGCACTGGAATGGGTTACCTAGGGAAGTGGTGGAATCTCTGTCCCTAGAGGTGTTTAAGTCTCGGCTTGACAAAGCCCTGGCCGGGTTGATTTAGTTGGGATTGGTCCTGCCTAGAGCAGGGGGCTGGACTTGATGACCTTCTGAGGTCTCTTCCAGCTCTATGGTTCTATGATTCTATGATCCCAGCCCGCACTCTTCCTGATTGTTCCCTCCCCCAGCCTCCCATCAGCCCCCTGCCTACTGCCCAGTGTGCCCTGGCCCCCTCCCCATTTAGTTAGTACCCCCACCCCGTTCACTGCACCCCCCTTTAATGTTGTCATAGACCCCCCCCCTTTCCCAGTGCAGCCAGAGGAGCCAGCATCCCCGACCTGCACCTGTAGCCTCACCCCAGTCCTGTCCCGCCAGCGCCCTCCTCCTCTGCCTCCAGCCTTGCAGGGAGGAGTGGTTGCTTTTCCCACCTTCCCCCTCGGTTACTCCTTTGCGCCCTTCCCCTGCCAGCACCCTCCCTCCCTGCAAACAATCCAGCTGGAGGGAGCGGTTGCTTTCCCCATCCCCTTTCCCCCAATTGCGACCCCCCCTTCCCTCGCGTCCCTGCCCTTCCCTCTAGCACCCTCTTCCTCTGCCTTCAGCCCTCCAGGGAGAAGTGGTCACTTTCCCCACCTTCCTGGTCATGCCCCCTCCCTCCTCCCACTCGTCCCTTCCCGTTTCTCTAGCATCCTCCTCCTCTGCATCCAGCTAAGCAGGGAGGAGTGGTTGATGCTCCTTTTCCTCGGTTGCCCCCTGCTCCCCTTGGTTCCCACCCCCTCACTCATCACCCTCCTCCTAAGCCCTTGTTTCGATAGGGAAGAGTGGTTAACCCATTCCCCTCTCCCTCCACCTCTTCCCTTCTATTTATGCCCTCCTCCCCTGCCTACTGCTTGGTGGGGAGGAGTGGTTGACCCTTGCCCCCTCCCTGCCATCTCTGCCTCCTCCAACCCCTCCCCGGTGAGGGAGGAGACCCTTGCCCCTGGTCCCATTGCCCCCACGATCTCTCCATTGCCACTGGCCCCGAAGACTGCTGTGGCTAACCTCCCGACCCCTGGTCCGGGCTCCGCTGCTGCCATGGCCCACCCCTCCATCTCGACCGGTAAAAAGGGTCAGGGGAGAAAAAGGGCAAAGGCCCAGCCCAGAAGGCCAAACCCTCTGTGGCCGAGGCCACCTCGCACGCTGCGGCCCCGCCACCTGCCACAGCCCCTCCTTCCCCTGTCGTTCCCCCCACCGGCTCTGGGGGCGATCCACCTGCAGCCTCCAGAGCGTATGCCTAGGTGGCCACTGCTGCCTCTTCGCATGCCGCTGCGTCATCCGCCCCGCCCACTGCCTCCAGCTCCATCCCTGGTGGCTGGGGCCCCTTTCCCACCATGACCAGGAGGCATGGCGTCCACTGCCTCCTGGTCGCCGCCTTGCCCCACATCGAAACCTACATGCAGGCGATGGCGAGGGTGGTGGGGGCCTCGGCTGTGGTGGGGGCCTCCAAGATGTACGGCAAGGCGGTGTTCTTCCTTGCCTCGGAGGCCGCCGCCCAGGAGGCGGTGGAGAGGGGCCTGGCGGTGGGGGGTTGCACGTGCCCCGCGTGCCGCTAGAGGACCTGGGCGTATGGGTGGTCCTCACCTCCATTCTACCCTTCCTCCCCAATGCTGCCCTGTTGCCTGCCCTCTCTACCCTGGGGAAACATATTTCCACCATCAGACCTCTCCCGTTGGGCTGCAAGGACCCCGCCCTTCGCCACGTTTTGTCCTTCCACGGGCAGGTGCAGCTGCAAATGCCACGGGTAGCACGTGGCGGGGAGGCACTAGAGAGGTCCTTTTTGGTGCCCTACCAGTAGGCCCGTACCGGGTCCATTACTCATTGGGGGAGACCCGGTGTTTCCTCTGCCGGGCGATGGGACATGTCCAGAGGGACTGCCCCTTGGCCGGGTCTGAGGAGGCATCCAAGCGCCCAAGGCCTGAGAGAGGGCCAGCCCCAACATCACCGGCCCCCCTGGTAGTCCGGTCTCCGTGGCTGCCCCTCCTCCTACTGCCAATGGCTCTGCTCAGGAGGCAGGGTTCTCCTCCCCCCGCCCGGCGCATCCAGGCGAGCAGGAGGGCCCCACCTCTGTCCAACCTGATTTGGTGGGGCCCGAGGAGGAGAGGGCGGTTCAGTTATCGCTAGGCGAGGGAGAGGGCTCACCCCAGGGGGAGGTTTCCTTGCCCCCCTGTTGTTCCTCCCTTGCCTCCCAGACTTCCCTCCGCCCCCCCCCCCCCCCCGAGTACCATCTGCGCCCCCTGGCCCTGCCCCTGCTGACCAGCCCTCCGCCTCCATCTCAGAGGGCTGGATGTTCGTTCGGGGGAATCGCAGAGCCTGTGGCCCGTGGGCTCAATCTCCTCCCTCCAACGAGGAGGGCAGGAAAGCCCCCCACAAAATATTGAGGGGAGCGACCACTGTTGACATCACCCTTGACGAGCATCAGCAGGAGGTGCTGGCCCAGGTTGCCATGGCAGCGGAGCGGGACACCTCTATCTCCCTCGTAGAGTTCATCCCCGAGGAGGCCTCGGATGGAGCTTCCCCGACCACCTTACCACCTGTACCCCCGTCGTCACCACAGAGGCAATTGCTGCTTCGGTGGCCAGCGAGGAGGATTTTGGGGCCGTGGAGATGGACTTTAGCTTCATCTTCAAGGAGATTGAGGCCCTGGGTCTGACCCCTCTTGCCCAGGGGGAGGATGACCCCTTGCCAACGGGCCTCAGTCTGGGTGGCGACTCAGTTGCACAGCCCCCCTCCTCCTCCTCCCTCTCCCATGCCCCAGGCAGCCATCCCCATCCTCAGCCTCAGGGCGCCCCTAATACTGCTCGCCAGCTGGCCACCGTAGGCACCTCGACTGAGGCCAATGAGCCCTTAGGGGCGCTGAGCAGCCGGGTCCCAGGATTGTGGGCGTCCCCTCCACCTTTGAGGCGGAGTGGTTGCCTTCCCTCCCTGCTGCGGGCCCAGCAATTGACATTGATGTAACCGATGCCGTGGCTTCGGACACAAGCTCCACCCAGCCATCTGAGCCTGGCGTCAGCGCAGGCCCCTCCCCACCTCCATCGCCTTGGTCCCCGACCCCTTTCAGGAGGCGACGGAGGAGGCGGCACATACCTGGGGAACTGTCCCCTTGCCTCCTTTGCAAGCTCTGGTCCCTTTCCCTGTCCCGATCCTTCCCCAATTCCCGTCCATACCCCCAGTCCTGACCCCACCCCTATTAATGGTCCCAGCCCCAACCCCACCCCCATTCCTAGTCCAGCCCCTACCATTACCCTCATCCCCACTCCCGGCCCAACGTCCGACCCCAACCCTATCCCCCCTTCTCTCCCTACCGCAGCTCCTGTTCCCCCTCCACCTTCCCCTGTCCAGTTCCTTAGGGGCTGCCCTGTTCCCTCCGCCACCCCCTCCCTCACCGGGGATGGAGACAGGCAGAGCGGTGCTGCCGATCCCAACGCTGAGCCAGTGATTGGATCCCTGCTTGCCTGTTTCTGTGGCCCGTGAAGTCTATCCAGGGGCCCAGCCAGAGGAAGACCCCCTCTACCACAGTCCCCTCAGTGGTGAGGGCCGAGCTGCGCCAGTTCCTCTCGGACACCTGCAGGGCTAAGGACAAGGTGCAGCTTGATGTTCGGTGCTGGAGGGATTTTCACTGCATCCTCTGGGCCACAAGGGCCCTCTTGCAGGAGGGGAGAGGAACCAAAAGACAGGACATCGTGGCCTACTGCCGGACCCACAAATTCCATGACGCTCTCCTGGCCTTCGGGTCAGGGAACGGTCTGTTGTGGGACCTGCGGGAGGCCGACGATCACCCTACCCATGAGGATCCACCCCAGCTCTCACTATGAAATACACTATCATAGCGATGTGAAATGCCCGGGGCTGTAGGGCGGGTCTCCGCAGGATCCAGGTACTCTCCTTCCTTCGGAACAGGGGGTAGGAAAGTAGGAATAAGAGACCTGAAAGTAGGAATAAGAGATCCTCCGGAAAAGGGCTTTATTCCGGAGGATCGCGCCAGTCTAGACGCTTTTTTCCGGCTTTTCCCCAAGCCGGAAAAAAAGCGGCGGACATGTTTATTTAAATCCACGGGGGATATTTAAATCCCCCGCGGATTTCCCTATTCTGACTTACCTGCTTTGCATGCCTTTTCCGGAATTTGGGGCCAGTGCAGACGTAGCCACATTGTTCTGAATTCCAGGCCAATAGAAATTCCTCCTTTGTAGGCCACTTAGGAGTACAGAGGACTTATGATAGGCTAAGGGGCTATCATGAGCAATGAGCAACAGTTCTCGGTATTGGCTGGGTACAATCAACTGCTTAAAAGGTTACCCAGGGCCTCTGTCTGCTCCCATGGGAGCCTCCCTATACAGCCTCCCATTCCCCTAAAAAAAACCTTCTGTCCCCCTTCCTGTGGGAATTTCCCCCAGGGCACTCTTCCTTATGCTCTCCAGGGAGGGGTCAGTCTGTTGCCTAGCAACAAACTCCTGGCAGCCAATCCGGGGTAAGATTCTCAGTCAGGGGCCTGTCCCCCACCCCCAGCCCTGGGGTGCTGTCACTTTCAGTAGGGCAGAGGCCCAGCTCTGCCTCTTCTCCATTTGGAAGCACGTTTCTACCCTGCCTTGCAGTGTTACTAGAGCCCCCGCTTACTTCCTCTGCGGATTCTAAGGTCCTCGGCCCACTGCTCTCTGGGTCTGTCGCTAGGTCAGCAGAGTCAGTGCTGCAGTTGCCAATTGGGGCAGCCTTCTCCCTGGCAGGCAAAGCCTTCCCCTCCTCCTCCTTCATGCTGCGGGTTACACCACCCGCATAACTGTTACTCCTCATTCCACGAGGGTAAGGCCATTGGGAGCTAGAGGGGGGAGGGGGAGGTGCTGGGAGAAGGCTTGAAAGAAGGGGTGGGCATGAGGAAGGCGGGGATGGAGCAAGTCATGTGTGAGGGCACAGGGGCATGAGAGGAATGGGGGCAGAGGGTGGTGAGGGGTGGGCATCAGGGAAAAAGAGGGCAAAGGGGGCAGGGGCAATGGGGGAAGGGGGGGCACCAGGAGGGTGCAGGGCTAAGGGAAGGTGCAGGTGCCAGGGGATTCCGGGGGTGAAGCAGAAAGGCAGACACCTGCAGGGGAGGGACCAGCACCAGAGGAGAGACGCAGGGCAGGTGTGTAGAGGGAGGTGTTAGGAGAGGAGATGAGGAGGGGTAATGCACATGATCAGAGTGGGGCTACCAGAGTAGTGGGCACAGGGGGGCAGAGAAGGGCTGGTGGAGGAGGACAGGTTGCAGGAGGGCTGAGAGCAGTGAGAAGGGCAGGAGTCAGGACAGCAGAGGAGGGTGAGGGGTTGGGGGGCAGCAGGCACCAGAGGAGCTGATGGAGCAAGGGGAGGAGACATGGCAGCAGAGGGAAAAGGTAAAGGTTTATAAAATATTTATTAATAACTTGGGTGACACAGTGGCACATCGAAACAAGCCACATGAACTCAGTACTGGTGCACAGCACAAAATCCATTCTGCTCATGGGAGGAAACTCTTAGAGGGAACACTTCCCCCAGCCTCTCCACCCCCTCTGCCCCCGAGTTAATATCACACACACGTTGGGTTAATGCAATTGCAGGATAGTTGCATGCGGGGGGTTTGGTGGGGGCCAAACTAATCCCTATTGGTAGGAGGATGGTGGGAAAAGTCCTTAGAGGGGTCACATGACACCTTTTACTTCTGGTCATGTGTCCATCTCGCCCCGAGAGTCAGGGGGTGTGGCTAATGGAGGTCAGGGGTGTGGCTAACGAGGGTCAAAAAGTAAATTTTAAAAAAATTCTTTGATGTGAAAAAGTGGGCCATTCTCAACCCATTTCCCCTGGCCTATTTTGATTGCCAGTCCACCCCTGCCTGGTGTCCAAGGTAAGTCACCCTGTTTAGGCCAATTTGACATTTTTTGGCCTTAGCTGTTAGCCCTGACTCCCTTATGCATTGGAAGACAGCTTGGAGGTGTTCTAGATGTTCTGCCCATGAATCAGAGAATACGGCCATATCAGGCCAGTGCAAATTCCTCAAATCCAGCTAGTAGATTGCCCACAAGCCTTTGGAAGGTTGCAGGTGCATTGTTCAGCCCAAAAGGGAGAAAATTAAACTCATACAGACCTGCATGTGTAATGAACGCTGACTTCTCCTTGGCTGCTTCCTCCAGAGGTACCTGCCAGTACCCCTTGGTTAAGTCTAGGGTGGAGATGAACTGGGCACACCCCAGTTTCTCCAATAGCTCATCTGTGCGTGGCATTGGATAGTTTTCTGGGTGAGTTACAATGTTTAGCTTATGGTAGTCCTCACAAAAATGGATTTCTCCATCCGGTTTGGGAACTAGGACTACCGGAGAAGCCCATGCACTCTCCAAAGGGCCAATTACACCCATCTCTAGCTTGTCCTTGATCTCCTTCTCTATTAGCCGCCTTGGCTGAAGTAGCCATTTGGTTGGGTTGGGCCCTGACTGGGCGAGCATCTCCTGTGTCAATGGAGTGAAACACCCATTCGGTCCATCCCAAGGTGGCTGAGAACATTGGGGTTGACTTGGTGCACAGCTGCATGATCTGCTGTTGCTGCTCATGGCCGAGGCTCATGAAGAGGCTTACCTCTTCTACTCCATCCTTGCCTTTCCTGTCGTAGTAGGCTCCCTCGGGCCACTCCGCATTCTCCTTCTCCTGGGAAGTAACCTGAAGAACCTTGAATTCTTGGGAATAAAAGGGCTTCAGAGAGTTAACATGCTATACCTTAGGCCAGTGGTCCCCAACGCGGTGCCCGGGGGGGCCATGGCACCCGCTGGGCTATTTCTGTGAACCTGCCAAGTACTCGGGGCCGGCCCCACCCCAAGCGTGTGGCGCATGGGCGGCCCCGCCCCTGGGCGTGAGGTGTATGGATGGTGCCAGCCCCTGGGTGCGCGGCACAGGGGCGGCGCCAACCCCGGGGGCGCAGTGCATGGGCTGTGCCGGCCCCGGGCGCACGGTGTACGGGTGTCCCCACCCTATGGCAAGCAGCACAGGAGCAGCGCCAGCCCCGGGCGCGTGGCGTATGGGCAGCCCCACCCCTGGGCGTGTGGCACAGGAGCGGCACTGGCCCCAGGAGTGCGGCGCATGGGTGGCGCTGGCACTGGGCATGCGGCGCGTGTGCGGCTCTGCCCCCGGGTGCCCGGCAGCCCCAAAAGGTTGGGGACCACTGCCTTTGGTTTAAGGTCAGGGTCAGGAAATGCTATGAGGTAATTAACCGCTCTTGGAAGCATCCTGGGATGAACCGTTCACAGTCCATCTTATTGGCCTGGAGCACCTTCAAGACCATGACTTGCTCACCTACCTTGAAGGACCACTCTCTGGCATGCTTATCATACCAGGCCTTTTGCTCTTGATGAGCATCCTGCAAGTTCTTTTGCTTGAGAGTTAGAGAGTCTCTAATGGTATTTTGGAGGTTGTGTACAAAATCCAAAATGTTGGTTCCTGGAGAAGGGTTAGTCCCTTCCCATTGCTGTTTTACCAGATGTAAGGGACCCTTAACTTCATGGCCATACATCAGTTCAAAGGGTGAGAATCCCAAACTGGGATGTGGGACATCTCTACAGGCAAACAGTAACTGCTGCAAAGCCAGGTCCCAGTCATTGGAGCGTTGGTTCACAAATTTGCATATCATGGCCCTCAAAGTCCCATTAAATCTTTCCACCAGGCCATTTGTTTGATGGTGGTAGGGGGTAGCAACTAGATGCTCTACCTTGTGAGCTTCCCAGAGGCGTTTCATTGTCTCTGCCAGGAAATTAGTCCCTGAATCCGTGAGTATATCTGAGGGCAAATCTCCCCTGGCAACGATATCTGTTAGTACCTCTATTATGGGGAGGGGCTGGAGAGGTTCTTCCCCACCTGCTGGCACACCTTACAAGTCCAGACATAGCCAGTTACCTCCTTGCCCACTCCCTCCCAGTAGAATGACCTTCCCAACTGGTCTTTGGTTCTGTTCACCGCAGCATGGTCACTAGGGTGAATGTGGGCTAAGCTCAAGGGCTTTTCCCAGTACTTACCTGGAGCTACCAACTGTCTCTGAGGGTGCCAGTCCTCCTTGTGCCCCCCTCCCCCAAAAGAGACTCTTGGTATAAAAGTCCTCTTTCTACCGCAAACCTAGATCTGTTCGAAGAGCTGACAGGTGGTGGTTCACTGCTGGCTGCCATCCAAGCTCCCTTGAGGCTCTCATCTGCTTCCTGTTCTGCCTGGAACTGCTTTCTCGATGCTGGAGACGTTGGTTCCTCGCTGGGTTGTGGACCTGGGCTTGGTCCCCCTGGAAGCGATGCAGGTGAGGTAGGTATCTTGGCGGGTTGGGAACCACTTTCTGCTGGTGCACTGGGTTGCGTTGCAGGCTCAGGCGGGGCCTCTTGCACAGATTTGGCTGTTGCTGCAGGGTCCGTGGTGCCTTCTGCGGCTGGTTCTGATCCTGGCACTGGCTGCTCCACCAGTTCTGGCTCTTGGGCTGGTTCCACCTGGAGTTCAAGAACTGGATCCACTGCTGCTGTTGTAGTCACAGGTTTGGCTCAGTCACCTCTGTCTGGGTCTCCAGTGCCAGGGTGTCTGGGTGCACAGACTGGTCCCTGGTAGGAGGCTCAAGAATGGTTTTCAGAGTGGCAGCCTGCTTAGCCCTGCTGCAGGTGACCACTCCCACCCTCTTAGCCTGTCTCACATGGTTGGCTAAGTCCTCTCCCACCAGCATAGGAATGGGACAAACATCATAGACTGCAAAAGTCCAAATTCCTGACCAGCCCTTGTACTTAACTGGTAACTCGGTGGTAGGCACGTCAAAAGGGTCTGCCTTGAAGGGTTGAATGGTGACTTGGGCCTCTGGGTCAATGAGTTTGGTGTCCACTAGGGATTGGTGGATCACAGACACCTGTGCTCCAGTGTCCCTCCACGCAACAACCTCCCTGTGAGGGACCCAGCAGGGTCCGCACTAGGAGCGGGGGAGGCCCCCCCGCTCCGGCAGAAAGCGGCGGCCAGGGACGGCCAGAAGCCGCTCGGCGCGGCGCCGCCGGCACCGCAGCGGCTAAAGGCGGGGGCAGGCGCGCGCCAGAGGGGACGGGGGAAACACCGGGGGCCTGGGAGGCGTCCGGCGCGGGCGCCCCGGTTCGCGCCCCGGGCGGAAGCCGCGGGCACGCTTCGGCCGGAGCCGCGCGGGGACCCGCTGGAGGGGGCGGGGCTGACGCCCCTGACGTCACCCGGCTGCGCCCATAACAGGGGCACCGGGACGCCCGAGGAGGGGGAAGCGAGCGGGCAGCCACCCTGGCTTCCCGGCACCCCAAGCACCCGGCTTTCCGGGCGACCAAGGGAGACGACCCCGGCAACTGGAGGCTCGCCCTGGGATGAGCCCGGCGTCTACGACGGGGTAAGTGACTTGACTCTGCACCGGCCCGGGGGGCCGGCGCAGCGGGAGTGGAAGGGGTCCGAGGCGGGGCCGTTCTGGCGCCCGTGGGCAGGCGAGTTTCAGGCGGCTGCCCCGCCTGCCGTGAGGGGAGCGCTTTAAAGCACCAATCTCACTTAGGGCCTCGGGCTGGGACCCGGTGGTGAGGGCGGGCCCGGGTCCCCCACTCCCCCACGCCCCGACCTCAGCGTAAGCCCAAAAGGCGGCGATGGTCGAACACAACACCCCCCCCCCGCTTCCCCGCAGAGAGGGGCAACAAGGCGAGGGGGCAAAGAGTAGAGGGACGGCTCAAGAACCCCGGTCGGGCCCCCGGCCGGGGGCCACCCGGGAAGATACAGGTCCGGGTCCGCTGAGCCCCCTAGGCCCCACAAGGGGCGAGGGGTGATCGCACCCGGGGCCAGACTCGCCCGTGAACCCCGGAGGGCGGGGCCACTGGGCATTTGGAAGGCGGTGGGTCCGCGGAGCCCCACCCCACCCCGCTGGCTCAGCCCGGGGGATTTCGGGGGTGCGGGGCTCGCACCCTTAAAACCCGCCACACTCCCTTATGCCCACACTCAGTTTCCCTTTGCAGCTCATCACACCGGGGTCACACCAAGAAACCTCAGGCCCAGATGCCTCACGGATCCCCCCAGAGCAGTCTGTTGGTGCTCTTGGGACAGTTGGCCTTTACATGCCCCGGTTCATTACATTTAAAGCATCGCACAACTGGTGTATCACTGGAGCGAGGTGGGTTGCCGGAGGATGGGCTAGGGGGACGAGAGGGTGTCTGTGGTCTCCCTTGAGGTGTATAGGGCCCATCCCTGCGAGGTGGGTGTTTGGAGGGCCCCTTGTGGGATGCCCCTTCTGGGAGGGAGACTATCCCTCCCCCGAGCACGAAGCGCCAGGTCCGGCAGTTTCTGGGGCTCGCCAGTTATTATAGGCGTTTCGTGCCCGATTTCGCGACCGTGGCAGCCCCACTGACGGATCTAACCAGGAACGCGGCCCCTAAGAGGGTGCGGTGGGACCCCGAGTGCGCCCAGGCCTTTGAGACCCTAAAGCAGCGGCTGACCCAAGCCCCCGTGCTGGCGCAGCCCGACTTTTCTCGCCCATTTATTTTGCAAACGGACGCCTCCGAGCGCGGGCTCGGTGCGGTATTGTCCCAGGGTGAAGGAGAGGAGGAACATCCTATAGTATATGTGAGCCGCAAGCTGCTCCCGCGGGAGCGGCAGTATTCAACAATAGAAAAGGAGGCCTTGGCGGTTAAGTGGGCCATTGATATGTTACGATATTATCTCCTAGGCAGTACGTTCACGGTGGTGACCGACCACGCACCTCTCCGGTGGCTCCTGGCTATGAAGGACGCCAACCCCCGCATCCAGAGGTGGTACCTGGCGCTGCAGCCCTACCGGTTTAAAGTGAGCCACCGGGCAGGGAGAGACCATGGGAATGCGGACTTTTTTTCCAGGATCCCCGAGGAGACCCCAGAGGCACGAGGAGGGGAACAAGCGAACCTGGGGGGGGAGGTGTGTGACGGGACGCGCCGCCCCCACACCCCACACGGCGGCCCGCCCCGCACTCAGCCCGCGGTTGCTCTGGCTCTCCTGGGCGCCACCCAGAGAGCACGGCAGCACTGCAGGGCCTGCTCCTCTGCAGCGGCCCGGATAACGGGCGGCGCGGTGGGGGCGGGGCGACGTCCGGACGTCGACGCACGGCGGGAGAGGAGCCCGGTGACGTGGTGTCCAGCGTCACCAGGACCGGACGCACGGCGGGGGAGGAGCCTGGTGACGTGGCGTCCGACGTCACCAGGACCAGACGCCGGCGGGGGATTTGAAAAGGAGGTCGGGGAAGCCAGAAGAGGGGGGGGAGCGGTAGGAGGACGGAGGAGCAAGGCGGAGGAAGGAGGGGGACGGAGAGAGAACGGAGCTAAGCAGAGCGGAGGAGGAGGAAAGAGTGGAGGAGGAGGCGAGGCACAAAACACAGAAGGAGAGGCACGCAGCACGGGAAGAGGGGAAGTGGGGTAACACAAGTGGTAAGGGGGACAACTCAAAGGGGGAAGACCAGAGACGACGGGGAGCACGACGGGGCTCCCGAGTTACAGCCGCCCAGAGGGAACAGCCAGGGAGGCAACAGCGCCACCCAGAAGGAACAGCCAGCATTTCAGCGTTACAGTGTCACAGACATTGGGCTACTATATATATATGATACTGCCAGCTATCCTGGGCTCCCTTCCCCTTCATGTTAGCATCCCAGGGGATTCTGCCCATCAGTTCTCTGAGGGTACGTCTACACTACAACGTTAGTTCGAACTAACTTTGTAGTGTAGACATACCCTGAGGGAGTCAAAGTCTGCTCTTCTGGGGTATGTCTCGACTACATGGCTCCGTCGACGGAGCCACGTAAACTAGTTTACCCAGCATAGGCAAAGAAGCGGGGATTTAAATAATCCCCACCTCATTAAAATAAACATGGCTGCTATGAGGTGCCGACAATCAGCTGATCCAGCACAGCGCGGTAGTCTAGACGCGGATCGGTCAGCTGGGGAAGCCTTTGCTGACCGATCCCTTAGGCCTCGTGGAAGGTAGCTGGAAGGTAGCCCAATGGAGCCCAAAGGGCATAGTTACAAATTGGAAGAGTTCTAGAGGGGTGGCAAATGCTGTTTTTTTCCTGGAGTCCTTTGTGAGTGGTATTTGCCAGTAGCCCTTTGTCAGGTCCAAGGTGATGATGTAGCGTGCCTTCCCAAGCTGGTCTAAGAATTCGTCCACCCGGGTTATGGGGTATGCGTCAAACTGGGAGGCAGCATTCAATGCTCTGAAATCCACACAGAAGCAGACGGTGCCATCAGGTTAAGGGACCAGGACTACTAGACTGCACCAAGGGCTTTGGGACTCCTCAATAACCCCCAAGTGTAACATGGTATGGACCTCTTGTTCTAGGGCACCCCGGAGCTTTTCAGGGACTCTGTATGTCCTGTGTTGGGGCTTAGCTGTCTGGGAGGTTCGGATGTGGTAGGTCACCAGGTAGGTTCGACCAGGTTGTGAGGAGAAGAGATGGTTGAAGTGCTCCAACAGGTTCCTGGTTTACCATTGCAACCGTGGAGGTAGATCGTCAGCAATTGGTACATCTGCCGGACTGGATGGGGATTGCACCCCGGGGCCTAAATCCTCTGATACTTCCTGGGGGGTCTATGAACAGAGCCTCTTGTGCTTTCCAGGGTTTTAGTAGATTAACATGAAAAATTTGTTTCTTCTTTTTCTTATCAGGGCAACGGATTTCATAGTCCACCTCTCGCACCTGCTGTGTAACTTCATAAGGGCCCTGCCATTTGGCCAAGAGTTTATTTTCTGAGCTGGGCAATAGCAGCAAGACTCAGGCTATGTCTAGACTGCAAGCCTCTTTCGAAAGAGAGCATCTAGACTGCACGCGGAACTTTCGAAAAAGCAAGTCGCTTTTTCGAAAGAAAGCAGCGAGTGAGTCTGGATGCTCTCTTTCTAAAAAGCCCTGTTGGCATTCAAGAACGCCTTTTTTCGAAAGAGCACTTTCCAAAAAAGGCGTTCTTCCTCGTGGAATGAGGTTTACCACCGTCGAAAGAAAAGCCACGTTCTTTCGATTTAATTTCGAAAGAACGCGGCTGCAGTCTAGACGCAGGTGAAGTTTTTTCGAAAAAAGGCTACTTTTCCCGAAAAAAAACCCTGAGTCTGGACACAGCCGTCTCCTGGTTGGTAGACCCTTTCCCAGGCTCCTTTATTATAGTAGAGGGCCTGGGTTTGTTGGGCTTTTTCTAAGATTTCTATGGCAAATCTGGCCATTTGGCTCAGCTGCTCACGCATCTGTACTACGTATTGGATCACATTTTGGGACTGGGAGGCTTGCTCCTCCCAGGTTTCTTTAAGTAGGTCCAATATCCCTCAGGGTCGTCGGCCATATAATAACTCAAAGGGCAAAAAGCCTGTTGAGGCCTGGGTACCTCCCATACTGCAAACATCAAGTAAGGCAGCAGCTGGTCCCAATTCCAAGGGGCAGGATTCACAAATTTTCTTAGCGTACTCTTTAGAGTCCTACTAAACCTCTCTACCAGGCCATCCATTTGAGAATGGTAAACGGAGGTTCGAAAAGGTTTTACTTTAGTGAGGGTCCAGACTTCTTTTAGCAGCTTCCATAAAGTTCGTCCCTTGGCCTGTCAGGATTTCAGCTGGAAGGACCACCCGCAAGAAAAGACTCACCAGCTCTGTGGCCACAGCTCGTGCCCTTATCGAGTGCAAAGAGACTGCCTCTGGATAACATGTGGCGTAGTCTACAATGACCAATATGTACTGGTGGCCCCGGACACTCTTCTCTAGGGGACCCACAACATCGACCCCTATTCTTTCAAAAGGTGTACCTATCAGAGGCAAGGGTATCAGGGGAACCCGCCCTGGACCCTTCGGTGCAACCAGCTGACAGTCTGGGCATGATGCACAGAAATCAGCAGCCTCCTTACAGATTCCTGGCCAAAAAAAAAAAAATCGAGTCAACAAGCAGTCCAAGGTTTTCTCCCGCCCCAGATGGCTAGCAGAGGGAATTGAATGGGCCAAATGCAGAACCGCTCTTCGGGCCTCCCATGGCACCAAGAGCTGATACCTAAATTCTCCTGTGTTTGGATCCTTGTCGGCTCGATAGAGCAGGTCTTTCCTGACCTCAAAGTGGGGGAATTGCGAGGCTGGAGCTTCCTGAGCAACTACCCCGTCAATGACCGAGATCCGGGAATATGTTTCCCTCAGGGTTTCGTCTTCTTTTTGTCCTTTGACAAAACCATATGAGCTGGTTAACTGTTCCAACTCTAGCTCAGGGAGGGGAACCTCATGCGAAGGTTGCCCTGAGTCGGGGGTTGTGTCCCCTTCTTCAGATGAGGTATCATCCCCTTGCTGAGACAACTCTGCCTCTGGCTCAGTTTCTCCCACTAAATGCGTTTGGAGCCATGTTTTACCCTCTTTCCACTGCTGTTGGCAGGATTTCCCCACCTTCTCAGGGGAAGCTGGTCCTTCCCATAAGTCCGAGTTCACTATGAGGAATAGTTCCTCCACTGTCTGCAGTACTGGTTTCCCTGGTGGAGAGGGCTCGGCTGGTGGAAGGAGCAACAGTGGGAACTGTTGCCAATCCCTACCAATTATCACCTTCCATGGAAGGCGTTTGGCGATGCCGACCTGCATCTTTGCCTCATAGTCCTTCTTCACTTTCAAGTGGACCCACGCTGTGGGGTAGGGGTGTACATCTCCATGTACACAGGTCACTTTCAGGGGGCAGTCATATTGGAAGGTGCTAGGGTCCAGCACTGACTTCAAATCAGAGTTTGGGAGCATCCCGAGTCGACCAGCCCAGGCATCGTGCGCCCTCCCACAGTGACTTGCACCACATAGGCCTTGTGCCTCTGATCAGGTTCTGCACCCAACCCAGTACACGTTTCAGCAAGTCCACAATCTAGAAAATCACACTCCATAATGGGGCAGGAGTGGCTGAAATGTCCAGGCTTCCCACACCGGAAGCATACCAAGGGTCCCTTTGGGTCATCTGGGTTACAACTCAGCAAGGGCTGGGTGGAAGAAGGTCGCCGTGGGGCATGGGGATCATGGGTAACATCTTGGGGAGCTTCATTTCTCAGCAGTTTGGGTCTATTAGGCCCCTCTTTCCTGGCCTAGGCGGGGCCTTCAGCTGCGGGGTTGCGCCAGCTAGACATACTAGGCCCAGTCACCAGAAGAAAGTCTTCAGTAGTCTGGATGGCGGCAGCCAGGGAGTCCGGGTTATGCCATCGCACCCAGGTCTGAACTGGCATAGGAAAGATCTCCAAGTATTGTTCTAAGACTATGGAGTCCATAATCTTGTAGACAGTGTGGCCCTCAGTCTGTAGCCAACGGGAGGTCCAGTCCTTGAGGCACTGAGCCACCGCTCGGGGCCGGGCACCAGCAGGAAAAGGTTTGGTATGAAACCGGTGACAATATGCCTCAGGCCATACCCCCAGGTGATCCAGTATGGCTGCTTTCACAGTCCCATAGTTGGCCACAGCCCTGTCATCCAATGCTTGATAAGCTGCCTGGGCTTCCCCTGAGAGGAACGGAGCCAGGAGAGCAGCCCAGATGGTTGGGTCCCAACCAGTGGTTGTGGCTACACACTCAAAGGTTACTAGGTAGGCTTCGGGATCATCATGTGGCCCAAGCTTGGCTAGTCGTATCCCAAGTCCTGAGTTTACCGGATTAGCCAGACCTGGGGTCACCAGTCGTTGGAGTACTGCCTCCTGAAACTGGTGTTATTGTTGTTGCCTCTGCTGTTGGATCTGGAGCACCTCCAGGAGTATGTTCTGTTGCTGTCGGGCTGCTTGCTGAGCCTCTTGCTGGGTTTCCTGCAGGGTCCTCTGTGGCACTGTGCTGCTGCTGGGCCAGCAGCCTCACCAGCTCATCCATTACCCCTTTGGCTACGTCTACACTGGCATGATCTTGCACAAGAACTCTTCCAGAAGAGAGCGTCTACACTGGCATGTGCGTTTGCGCAAGAGCATCCATGCCAGTGTAGACACTCTCTTGCGCAAGAAAGCTCTGATGGCCATTTTAGCCATAGAGCTTTCTTGTGCAAGAAAGTCATGTTGCCTGTCTACACTGGCCTCTTGCGCAAGAACAGTTGTGCAAGAGGGCTTGTTCCTGAGTGGGAGCATCAGAGTTCTTGTGCAAGAAGCCCTGATTTCATACATTAGAACGTCAGTGTACTTGCGCAAGAACTCGCGGCCAGTGTAGACAGGCAGCAAGTTTTTGCGCAAAAGTAGGAAGTAGGAATAAGAGATCCTCCGGAGAAGGGCTTTATTCCGGAGGATCGCGCCAGTCTGGACGCTCTTTTCCGGCTTTTCCCCAAGCCGGAAAAAAAGCGGCGGCCATGTTTATTTAAATCCCGCGGGGGATATTTAAATCCCCCGCCGATTTCCCTATTCCAAAGTTAGAAATTAGCATGCCTCTTCCGAAGAAGGGGCCAGTGTAGACACAGCCAAATGTAGTTTAGACACACCCTTGGATACAGGGGCGGCTCAAGACACCACTCCTGGTACCACTGTAACGGGTCCACCCGCTAGTGAGTGCCCTACTGCAGCCAAGTGGTTCTGTGCAGGGTCCTTGCCTGGTTGTTCAGTCGCCCTCAAAGTCCTGGAACCAGGGCCTGATTAGCCCTGTCCATGGTGCTAGTAAGTCTCTGCGGGTATGTCTACACTGCAGCGCTAATTCGAACTAACTTAGTTCGAATTAGTTAATTCGAACTAAGCTAATTCGAACTAACGCGTCTAGAACTAAAGACTAGTTCGAATTAGCGTTTTGCTAATTCGAACTAGCAAGTCCACATTGAGTGGACCCTGAACAGGGCTTAAGGATGGCCAGAAGCAGTGCCGGCAGGGCATCAGAGGAGGACTTAGAGCGTGGAGATGCTGTCTCAGGCTAGCCGAGGGCTGCGCTTAAAGGGTCCCGACCCCCACCCCGGACAGACAGTTCTCAGGGGTGCCCCGCTTGCAAAGCAGTCCTGGCTTGGAGTGCCCGGAGTACCCATACTGGGCACATCACACCACTCGGCCATCAGCCCGGCTGCACTTGCCGCAGGCTGCCATCTGGGGAGAGGGGGCAATCGGGGGGCTGCAGGAGAGCTTCCACCCCCAGAAGCCCGCAGAGCCAGCCCAGTCCTCCCCATCGGGGGCTCGTACCCCATTCCTCCCTCACCTCCTTCCACTTACCCTTCCCTAGTCCCCCTTCTTATTGATGTACAAAATAAAGATAACGTTTCTTCCAACATTGACTCTGTCTTTATTGAACAAAACTGGGGGAGAGTGGGAAAAGGAGGTGGGAGAGGGGAAGAGAAAGGCTGGGAGAGGGGAGGGCAACTAACATGATCGGGGTTGGGAACAGGTCCCAGATGAAGAGAGGCTACAGAGACTGGGACTGTTCAGCTTAGAAAAGAGGAGATGGAGCGGGGACAGAATAGAGGTCTCTAAAAGCAGGGGTTGGGTGGAGAGGGTGCATTCAGAAAAGTTCTTCATGAGTTCCCATAAAGAAGGACTGGAGGACACCAAAGGAAAGGAATGGGTAGCATGCTTCAAACTAGTAAGAGAAAGTTGTTGTTCACAAAGCAAATAGTTAACCTGTGGAACTCCTTGCTGCAGGAGGCTGTGAAGGCTACAACTAGAACAGAGTTTAAAGGGAAGTGAGATCAAGTCATGGAGGTTGGGTCCATGGAGTAGTCTTAGCCAGGGGGTAGGAGTGGTGTCCCTGCCCAAAGTTTGTGGAAGGCTGGAGAGGGATGGCACGAGACAAATGGCTTGGTCACTGTCTTCGGTCCATCCCCTCCAGGGTCCCTAGGGTTGGCCGCTGTCGGCAGACAGGCTACTGGGCTAGATGGACCTTTGGTCTGACCCAGGACGGCCATTGTAAGCTCAGGGCTCAGGGTCGGGGGTCTCAGTGGACCCCCTTGATTTTCATGCACACCTGCTCCTGGGTGGCCAGGCTGGCAGCTCTCCTGCCCTAGATGGCCACTTTCCTGTGCCTAGTGCGGAGATCGTGGACGAGGTCCACGATGTCCGCACTAGCCCAGGAAGGTGCCCGCCTCTTGCGGTCCAGGGCAAGCTCCCGGGAGCCGCCAGCCTGGTCCCGGGAAGAGGGGGTGGGCTGGGGGACATCGGGTGGGTGGCTCTGTGCCGTGCCAGGTGCAGGGTCTGCTGGCTGGGTGCTGGCAGGCTTGCACCTGGCACGGGCACCGTAGCCAGCCCGTGCCCCTTTAAGGGGTCCGGGGCCGGGAGGGGGGCATAGAGTTTCCCTGGTGTTGGCCAGAGTGGCCACCAGGGAAAGCTGGGGAGTGCTAGCCTCCCACTAGTTCAAATTAAGGGGCTACACACCCCTTAATTCAAACTAGTAAGTTCGAACTAGGCTTAATCCTCGTAAAATGAGGTTTTCCTAGTTTGAACTAAGCGCTCCGCTAGTTCAATTCAAATTCGAACTAGCGGAGCACTAGTGTAGCGCCTATGAATGTTAGTTCAAACTAACATCCGTTAGTTCGAACTAACATTGTAGCGTAGACATACCCTGCCTGTGGCTGGTCTTTGGCATCTGGGTCTTACTCAGATCTAGGCTCAGCTTACACTGGGAGCGAGCCATAGTGCTGATATCCCAGTCAGGGTCTAGACCAGGCTGGGTCAAGCTCCTGAAGGGAACTGCTAGGCCTCAGCCCTGCAGCTTCTTTTATATCCCTCTGCTGGGTCCTGATTGGCTGCTGCAGAGACAGCCACTCTAGAGTGCCTGGAGGACCTCTTCTCCGCTCCTCCTGCTGGGATGGGGTGCGGCAAGGGTGCTAGCTTCCTGTAGGGGGTGTTGGGGCCTAGTCCAGCCCATCACACATTCCTATTCCTTTGTTTAGTCCTTTGAACATGGGACATGTGCAAGAGCCATGAGCCAATACAACTTTCTAGGTCATGACGGAGAGATTATGCCAGGAATTATTTGGGCTGATTTGCTACTAAGTCAAAGATGAGTTTTGGACCATACACTCAGTTGCACCAAAGTCATGCTTGGTGCAGCTGAGCAATTGGGCTGTGTCTAGACTGGCCAGTTTTTCCAGAAAATCAGCTGCTTTTCCGGAAAAACTTGCCAGCTGTCTACACTGGCCGCTTGAATTTCCGCAAAAGCACTGACGATCTCATGTAAGATTGTCAGTGCTTTTGCGGAAATACTATGCTGCTCCCGCTCGGGCAAAAGTCTTTTTCTGAAAAACTTTTGCGCAAAAGGGCCAGTGTAGACAGCAGAGATTTATTTTCTGCAAAAAAGCGCGTCTAGATTGGCCACGGACCCTTCTCCGCAAAAAGTGCTTTTGCGGAAAAGCATCCTGCCAATCTAGATGTGCTTTTCCGAAAATGCTTTTAATGGAAAACTTTTCTGTTAAAAGCATTTCTGGAAAATCATGCCAGTGTAGACGTAGCCTTGGAGGAAAATGAGAATGGTTTTATGGCAATTTTCCACCTTGCTTGATTATGGAACAGCGGGGGTCTAAAAGGTCCCCCACTAGGACCTAGAATAGCCAAAGAGTAGAGTGAACCATTGTGTGCACCTGCCCTAATGCTCCTGTCCCTGGCTTGTCCCCCCTGCATCTCTCCATGCTCTCAGCTTGCAGCCTGCACCAGGGGAATCCTTGCTTGCCTCTTGTTAGAGGTGGCCAGAGGCACAAAGGGACCTTAAAAAGCACCAAGCACCTGGGCGTGGGTGCACAAAAGGATGTTAGATATTGTAATGCTGAGCATCACAGCCAGAAGCTTTCAGGCACATGAAAAATCCTTTGTGATTCACAAAGCATGAGTGGCTCCTATAGAATTACTGGGGAAGAGATGGGCACCTGAGATGACCATTCAAAAAAAGCCAGAAAGCTAGGCAGGGAGTTTCCTAAGCTAGCCAGTGCATAATGCCACGAGGGATAGAGAATAAGACAGAAAATATCTTATTGCCTCTATATAAAACCACAGTATGCCCACATCTTGAATACTGCATACAGATGAGGTTGCCTCATCTCAAAAAAGATCTATTGGCATTGGAAAAGGTTCAGAGAAGGGCAACTAAAATGATTAGGGGTTTGGAACGGGTCCCATATAAGGAGAGATTAAAAAGACTGGGACTTTTCAGCTTAGCAAAGAGGAGACTAAGGGGAGATATGATTGAGGTCTATAAAATCATGACTGGTGTGGAAAAAGTGAATAAGGAAAAGTTATTTACTTATTCCCACAATATAAGAACTAGGGGTCACCAAATGAAATTAATAGGCAGCAGGTTTAAAACAAAGAAAAGGAAGTTTTTCTTCACTCAGCACAGTGTCAACCTGTGGAACTCCTTGCCAGAGGAGGCAGTGAAGGCTAGGACTATAACAGGGTTCAAAAAAGAGCTAGACAGATTCATGGAGGTTAGGTCCATCAACGGCTATTAGCCAGAATGGGTAGGAATGGTGTCCCTAGCCTCTGTTGGTCTGGAAATGGATGACAGGGGAAGGATTACCTGATGTGATCCCTCCCTCTGGGGCACCTGGTATTGTCCACCGTGGGCAGACAGGACACTGGGCTAGATGGACCTTTGGTCTGACCCAGTATGGCCGTTCTTATAACATAGAAACCCCTAATCATTTTGAGGAGCCCTGCCCCTCTCATGGAGATAAACACCAGACCATAGAAAGGTGCCAATTTGTGTGTGTGATCCACAATCAGGAGCTCTTTGGGGCTAGACACTGATGCGGCTTTTGCAAGAAGCCATCATGAGGAAGGACAGAACCCCGCATAACATTGAGCCTAATGGTTAGGGTACTCACCTGGGCTGGGGGATATTTAGGGGATTCAAGGCCCCCTAAATGAGAATAGAAATCTGCTACCTCTTGGGTAGGCATCCTACCCACTGGACTATGGGCTACCCCACTGTAGGGCTCCCTCAGCCTCTCCTGTTGCACTTTGTATAGGTGTCTGAAGAGTCATTGGAGCAGGAGGACTGGATCCTGGGTCACCCAGGGGAGTAACCCAACCACCAGCCTATATAGTCAGCATCTCTCTCTTTCCCTTCCTTCCTTCGGGTACGTCTACACTGCATCCCTAGTTCGAACTCAAAAAATGAGGAGTAACATTGGTTCGGACTAAGGGCTTTAGTCCAAACTAACACGTCCTGGCGCGCTCTTCCTGGTTCGAATCAGCTGTGATTCGAACTAGCACGCCGGCGAGATCATGTTAATGGAGCACGGGATATTTAAATCCCCGCTTCATTAACTACTTCGGTTGTCTCCATTTGCATCCCTAGTTCGAACTAGGGATGCAGTGTAGACGTACCCTTCTTGACTAAGAGAGTGTGTACAAGTATGAGAGACGCTGCAGCCTAGTGGTTAGAACAATCACTTGACAAATGAGCTCCTCAGGGTCTGGTCCCTCAGCTGCTAATCATTTATCCCTAGTGCAACAATTTCAATAGGGGAGCCTCATAGGCCAGTGGTTAGAACACACACCCTGGAGGCTGCTGTTCCCTTTGCAAATCTTTTTCTCCCTTTGGTTTGGGAGGGGATTTGAACCAGGGCTTTCCCACATCCACTGGGCTAAAAGTTTGAGGGTGCTTCTCCCACACCCCTGCCAGCTGTTTTGTGCAAATCCACCTGAGGGTCCTGTTTCAGTCAGCATGCTCAGAAGGCACCTATGGGATCATGTCCCACGTGTGATAGGTGGCTGATTATCAATCTTCCCCTGGCTTGTGGATCACTCTGGAGGGAGGCTGCAGTGAGCATATCCCCAAGGCAGAGGCATGGGAACCTAGGGAACTTTTACTGCAAACAGGCAAGGAGCAAGTTTGGGCACCTACAGGGTTCAGCAGCCTCCAAGAGGGCATTTGTGTATTGCAATGGGGTGATTTCACAGTGATTTAGATGCTAACTCCTTTTGTGCAGCCAGGCCTTTATATTTGCACTAGCCAATTAGCTCGTCATAAGATGGGATTTTCAGGTCTCTCCTCCATGTTCGTCTTCTCTCCTGAGCCTCTGGTCTCTCGCTCCATCTCTCTCTCTCTCTCTCTCTCTCTCTCAGCTCTCCTCCGCCTTCTGCCTCTCTCCCTGTCTCTCTCTTTCTCTTCTCCTCCTCCTCCTGCCTCTCACTCTCTCTCTGCTCTCCTCTGTCTCTGTCAGGGATGCACGCTCTTCCAGGCCCCGCCCCGGGCGTGTCCGTCACCACCCCGCCACTCTTCACCTCCCACCGTGGCGCTCGGCTGAGTTCTGCACCGCTCAGCCGGGCCGCCGCAGGGGCGCAAGTGGAGCAAGCGGCCGTTTGAGCTCCCCCACGGCAGCCTGGCTGAGCGGTGCAGAACTCAGCCGAGCGCCACAGCGGGAGGCGAAGGGGGGTGGGGCGGTGACGTATAGGGTTGGTATGTGTCTGGTTTTTGAGCCCTCTGTCCGGTAAAAAAACATCAGAAAATAGTAGACATGTACAATGTCCAATATTTTCTGGTTCTCCAGCTGGGCGCCAGACGGAAGCCTGGCGGGGGCGGGGCAGTGGCTGGAAGGCTGGGCGCGATCGGCTCTGGGAGCCTCTAGTTGCCTCTGGGAAGCAGGGGAAGTTCTGTCCCTGCTCCTGAGCACTGTTCCAGCGCGTGCTGGAGCTGCAGCTGGACTTGCTTCGCTGGGACCATGAGCGGGGCGGGCAGCACCCTACGATCTGCATGTGCCTGGGTGAGTCCAGCTCCCCGCCAGCCGATTCCCTCTCCCCGCCAGCCGATTCCCTCTCCCCGCGTCCCACCAGCCGGTTCCTCCTCCCGATCTCCCACAGCCAGCCTCACTGCCCCCGACTGCCACCCCCGACCAGCTTTACCTTCCACCGGCCGCCCCTCCCCCTTTCTCCCCTGGCCAGCTATGCTGCCTCTGACCCCCCCGCTCCCAGCCAGCCCCGCTCCTCTCCCGGCTGGTCCCTCCCCCCCTCCCACCCCTGATCAAGTGTGTCCAGGTTTTTTTTACCCTACCTGATAACCCTAGTGACGTACACGGCCAGGGGGCGGGGCCGTGTACATCACCGCCCCGCCCCCCTTCCCCTCCCGCCGTGGCGTTTGGCTGAGTTCTGTGCTGCTCAGTCGGGCTGTCACAGGGGAGCAAGCGGAGCAAGCGGCCATTTGGGCTCCCCCGTGGCAGCCCGGCTGAGCAGCGCAGAAGTCAGCTGAGTGCCACGGTGGGAGGCAAAGGGGGGCGGGGCGGTGATGTGTGGTGTGACAGCAGCTCCAGGCCCCACCCCCGGCCGTGAATGTCACCTCTCCGCCCCCCTTCGCCTCCTGCCGTGGTGCTTGGCTGACTTCTGCGCCGCTCAGCTGGGCTGCTGTGGGGGAGCAAGCGGCCGTTTGGGCCCCGCGCTCCCCATGCAGCACCCCCCTGCTGCATGGGGACCGTGGAGCCCAAACGGCTGCTTGCTCCACTTGCTCCCCCGCGGTGTCTTGGCTGAGCGGCGCAGAAGTCAGCCTAGCACCACGGTGGGAGGCGAAGGACGTGACTCAGGCAACAGCGCTGCCCAGAGGGAACAGCCAGCATTTCAGCGTTACAGAGTCACAGGCATTGGGCTACTATATATATGATGGGTGATTTCACCATTGCCATCTAAGCTAAGGGCCAGCTTCTTTCTGGGAGCTGTAATTTGTCCTCCCTGTGTCGGGCTGTCAGTAAACTTGATAACCAGTCTGAGCCCTGATGGGTGGGGGGAATCCCTCAGGGGAGAATGGCCAGTAGAACAACTCTTGAGGTCCCAGATTACCCACCACAGGATCCTCCTGCCAGAGGCTGCATTGGCCGCACCCCTGCCCATGGTATCACTGCTTATTATTCTGCCTATCCCATATCCCCTTGCTGGCCCTTGACAAAGTAGAAGTTGTAGCCACTTTCCGCTGCTACAGCCTTGTCTCCCAGCTGCCTTGTATCAAGGCCTATGCCAGTAGAAGCCAGTGTAGCTCATGGGATGAGCTCAGCCCTATGTCCAAATAGCCTCACTGGGCACTGCTCTCCTCTCTGTTGGCCTCAGGGTCTGTCTGTGTGTAACCCACTGGCTCTGCTGGGCCATGTGGCAGCTGCTGGAGCTGGAGCCCAGGCTGCGGTGTGGCTGCTCCTGGTACGCCCTGGCCCCCAAAGCAGCCTTCAGCTCCGGCAGTCACCCACCACACAGCCTGCCCTGGGAGCAGCCAGGTAGCCACCACATGGCCCTGGCCCTCCACTCTCCCACCAAGCCCATCACCAGCAGCAGCTTACCTTCCACATGCAAGGAAGGAGAGTGCTGCTATGTGAGGAGGTGGGTGGGATTACAATTCTTCATGCACACCTGTGCAGGCATGCACCCAAGAGGGAACTCCCAACAGCTGCCAAAAGAGCCATATTTGGTTCCATCGTGAGCTATATTTGGCTTACAAGCCATAGGTTGCCAACTCCTGATCCAGACAGTGCTTGGAGACAGATTCCCCCATTGCATTCAAGTCTATCTTATTATGCTCCTTAAATCACAGCCATCATCATGGCATCTGAATCAATGTGAGGTGTGTTACTTGGCTTTGTCTACACTGCAGGGTTTTTGTGCAGGAAGCTTTTTGTGGAAGAGATCTTCCGCAAAAACTTCTTGCACAAAAGTGTGTTCAGACCTCAAAAGCGCATTGCAAAAGCACTGTGCTTTTGCACAAGAGAGTGTCGCACTTCATGGACACTCTTGCGCAAGAAAGCTCTGATGGCCATTCACAGAATGCCCATCAGAGCACCTGTGCTTTTTCTGATAGGCTCTTTTTGTGCAAGAAACCCCTGCAGAGTGTCCACACTTGCCTTTTTGCGCTACAGCTCTTGCACAAAAAGGAGTTAGTCCTCGTGTGAAGAGGAATAACTCTACCAGCAAAAGCCCTCTGTCCTATCAATTTACTGTATTTTTTTTTGCACAAAAATGCGCTTGAGGTGTGAACACTCCGCCGTTTTTTGCGCAAAACCAGCCTTTTTTTGTGCAAAAACCTTGTAGACATAGCCTTAACTAGGAGCAAAGTTGGAGTTGAAATACATGGAATAAAATCACGTGCAGAATGGTTGGGAGCTCTCCACATTCCCCCAGCTGCTCTTAGGCTTAGACTTAGACTCTCAACAGGTATTTAGGTGCACAGCTGCCATTGATGATAGTGAGACAAGGTGGGGAAAGTCAGAGCTTTCTTTGGACTGACTTTGGTCCCTCTTGCCAACAGAAGTTGGTCCAAAGAAAGATATGACCTCCCCCACCTTGTCCCTCTAATGTCCTGGGACTGAAATGTCTATGACTACCCTGCACCCAGGAATTTGAGTGGAAGTAAGATGCCTTTGAGGATCTGAGTCAGTATGACCATAGCAAGTCAATGACTGTGTAAAATCTTACCTGGGTTGTATATGTAGGACTGTTTGGGAGTGGGGAGGGGATTGTGGAATAGGTTAGCCTCATCTGTAATTCCAGTTCCACGATGAGAGTGGTAATCAGTGTGCTGTTTAATTATTATTTTTATGATTACTGTGAATTAAAAATGAATAGTGCCGTTCACGCACAGCAGAGAGCAGAGTCTTGCCTTAACTGGCTCTGTTTGAACCAATTTAGGCTCAATTATCCCTCTTTCTTTGGCACATACACCTCAATTACACCTCTATGTGTGAGGGAGGTACAATAACCCCCTGGAGCTCTGCAGAGAGCAGGCGGAATAGAGCTGCTCTAGCATGCTGCTTATAGCAGGGTTGTCAAACTCACTTCAATACCCTGCCACAGGTCACAGGCCAGACCCAGCCGGAGTTGCTAAACTAGAACTAGAACAAGATGGGTCATGTTGGGGATTACAGTGAAACCTTTGTTATCCAGAAAACTTTGTTAACCAGCATTGCCCTCAGCCACAATACTGTCACATCTTCAGGCGCACAGGCCTGGCTTGGTTTACCATGATTGGCTTAACAATTTTTTATTTAAGAAGTACTAATCATCTTTAACTCGACATAAAAATGTGATAGAAATGTAGCCATGTAAGTCCGGTGTAGCTGAAACACTTTACGCCTACGTTTGAATAAAGACTTTAATTATCTTACCCATTACAAATATAACTTCCCCAATTATCACCTCTAATATCATTAGCTCACAGACATTTATCTCCCCCCCCATCCCCCTCCTGTTCTGAAATGTGATTTGTCCTTTTCATATGTGTTCATTTTTTTCATTGTATCCTTTGGTATATATGGTTGTGACAATTTTCTTCCACTATTTGATCTGAGGAAGTGGGTCTGGCCCACGAAAGCTAATAAACCATCTTGTTAGTCTTTAAAGTGCTACATAGTCCTGTTTTTTGTTTCAAAATAGAAATGTGAGACCAACTGCCTCACACTACAAAACTACCAATATTAAAAACTTGAGTTTTACTATTATTGTCCATTGGTTTTTCCTAGGTTGATAGCACCCTCAGGTAACCGGAATTTTTAGATAACCGGAACGCCCTAATCCCCAAGCGTGCTGGATAACACAGATTTTACTGTAGTTTGAAACAGGGTCTAGATCAACATCTCTGATTATTTGAGATGGTTGGAAAATAGATTATTTTATCATGGAAAATGTTGATGAAAATCAGGCCATTTTCACTGAAATTTTCCATTATAAAATTTTGACTTTTCATCTCTTTTTTGATTTTCAGAAAATAAATTCCAAACACGTCCATCCCCAAATCACCAAATAAGGAACAATTGGGATAGGACTGAAAATGTCCAATTCTCCAGTTTCCTGATGAAAACATTGACAATTTGAGGAAAGTAGACACTTTCTCCCAAAAACAAACCAATACATCATATTTAGGGTGCATCTAGACAGCACCCTTATGTCTGAATAAGCTATGAAATTTGCGTAGTGCAAATTGTGTAGCTTGTTCCGAGTCTAAGTTGAAAGATCTTATTTTGAAATTTGGCTCCGTCTACACATTGCCAAATTTCAAAATAAGGCACTATTCCAACAAATCCCTTAACACAATTGTTTACAGGGACACCGGAGTAGCACACCCACTATTTTGGGAAATGGTGGGCACTTTTAAAGATGCAGCGTTGCCATTTTGGGATACTTCCAGTATCCCGAAATAGCAACTCAGTCAAGGCATACCCTTAGTCAATCAAAACTCCAATTTCCCACCAAAAATAAAAGTTGTGATAGAATTTTTTTCACTAGCTCTATTGATTATGCTCACAGGACTCAGCCAGTGGTCTATGAAACACAGGATATGATAGGAACATTTCCTCCTCTTAACCACAGGCAGTGATGGGGAGAGAGGAAAAAAATCTTGCAGGGTGGGTGTGGATTCTCCCTCGTAGCCTGCCATGACTCTTCCCCACCATCCATTCAGCTCTCAACTGTCTCGAGTGAGAGTGGGACAGGAACACCTCGGTATTTGGCATTGGTGTGTCCACTGCTGGAATACCGTGTCCACTTCTGGTGCACACAGTTCAAGAGAGGTGTTGGTAAACTGGAGAGTTCAGAAAAACGCTACAACAACTGGAAAATGTGCCTTCTACAGACAGACTCAAGGAGCTCAGTCTACTTACTTTAAGGTGAAGGGGTAACTTGATCACAGCCTATAAGAATGTACATGGGGAAGAAATATTTAGTAATGGGCTCTCAATCTAGCAGGGACAGCTATAACATGGTCCAGTGGCTCTCAGTTGAAGCTAGACAAATTCAGCCTGGAAATTACACTCATTTTTTAAAAATGGTCTAATTAACTGGGACAACTCACCAAAGGTTGTGGCGGATTCTCATTTCTCTAAAAGCTCTGCTCTAGGGTTCTCTATCCTGCATTGTGCAGGGGGTCAGACTAGATAATCACAATGGTCCCTTCTGAACTTGAATCTGCATGAAACTACCATGCAGAAGGGAAGATGAAGTTTTATTTGCTTTCTGCACCCAGTCACCCCACACTGAAGTTGTCCCGGACAGTGATCATACCTGCACATTGGGACTCATTACTCACAAGAGCTGAGTTCGGTTCCCAGCTGTGCCACAAGCTTGCTGGGTAAACTTGGGGCAGTTACATCCCCTTTCTGTGCCTTAATTTCCCCTCTCAGCCTTCATCTTAGCTATTTAAAATGGCAGCTTCTTGGGGCAGGGACTGCCTCTCACTGTGGGTGCACAGTGCCTAGCACTGTGGGGTTCAGATCTCAATTCAGGGTCTCTAGACAAAGGAGTAAGGAACCTAACGCATAGTGCTTAGCTTCTGTACATCCAGACTGAAAGCTGGGTGAGTAGCACTATGCCTATTTCAGGGAGAGGGCAAACTGAGACCAAGGGGGGACATGACTCACATGAGTCACAGTCACCACCTGGGCAAAGACTGAGATGAGGATCTCCAGAGGGTACTGCAGCCACAGCTCCCTCGCTGGGGCTGTACGGTAGGGCCTCCTCTGCAAGGTGGGGACAGAGCAAGCCAGTAACAGCCACTCACTGGTGGGTTACATGCACAATAAACCAGAAGCAGGAACACTTAGAATTACTTAGCTTGCAAGGTCTCTGGGGTCAGGACCATCTCTTTGTTCTATGTTTGCACAACACCTGGCCCAACCAGATTCTAGTCCTTGACTAGGGCTCTATCGTAATACCAGTACATAAAATAGAACCTGCATCTTCTGGTACTCAGTCCATTGGCCCACCCATCACCCCAGCTGCCTTCTTATGGCACCATCCCAATGTAGGAAAAACGAGAAGTCCTGTGGCACCTTATAGACTAAGGGTATGTCTACACTTGCTCCCTAGTTCCAGCTAGGGATGCAAATGTAGGTGACAGAAATTGCTAATTGAAGGGTATGCATGTGTTCATTTTAAACAAAATGTGGTTTGGAAAGTAGATATGCATAAAGAAGCATGTGGTGGCTCACCACCCTAGGAACAGCCTAGAAAAGGCCAAGGGGAGGGGGGTGAACTCAACATGTGGAGTGGAGAAGTACAAGCATGTGACAGACAAAGCCATATATGGAAAGGTTGAATCTGATTGGTTTAGAAGTTTGTGTTATATAACTTGTTATGTAACCTGTTATGTGCTATAAAACAGCAAGGGGAGGGGCTCCTTGCTCGAGGGGCTCTGGCTGATTTTAGTACCAGGGGCTCTCCCTTTGTGCACATTGAATAAAGTCTTGTTGAATTGAATTGAAGTATGGAAGACCCTTGATTCTGCCCAGCACCTGACTCTCTGGGAACCACAAAATCCCAACACTAATGAAGCGGGGATTTAAATATTCCACACTTCATTAGCATGATCTCCTCAAAAAATGAGGAGTAATGTGAGTTCGAACCAAGGGGTTTGGTTCGAACTAACGCATCCCGGCACGCACTTCCTGGTTCGAATCAGCTGTTGAGCAGAGTAACGCGCTGGCGAGATCATGCTACCCTGCTACCCCTCTGATACTTATCCCAATGTAGGAGGAAGCTGCAGGGGTAAGTGGTCAAGTTGCTATATCGTAGGCAAGCAAAGGTTTGATCTGAGAGGGGTCTCATTTGAGCAGAATAAGGTCATCCTATTGCTACCAAGCCCTCACCACCTGCTCCGAAGCCTGGTTTATAGGAGTGCCCCTTTGGCAACTGGGACTGCAGCAGAAAATGGCCGATATTCCTTCTCTAAAGCAAAACAAACAGCCCCCACAGCCTTGAAAACTGGCCACCCCTCTCCCCCCCAACCCTCACACACTTCCCAAGCCCATGCACAAAGCTGCTGACTGGAAGGTGGCACGGGGCTTGGTGCAGGGCTGATTAGATCGCTGTCGCGGGGGAACACAGAGGTTAATTGCCATTCTCTTTGTGTGCTACTCGGAGAGGAGACCGATTTCAGCTCAGTAGCAACAAAGTGTTGCCTGGTTGCTGTGGGTGGGGGCAGGGAAGGCATGCTGGAGTGGGGGGGGGGGAATCGGCTGGACTTTGAGCATAGCTGTGTCTTGTCTGGTCCAGCAAAAGAGAAGTGCTTAACAAGTATTAAGAGAGACAAATAATTCTCCTTTTCTCCCCTTGCCCATTCTTTTCTCTCTCTTTGCTTGTAAATCCCGCTTATTGCATCTGAATGGCAGAATGGCTTCATACCGGACCTTTAATCAGGTCCCTGGTAGCCCCTGGAGGGGCAAAGTGGCTGAGGATTACCTTTTATTTTATTTTTTTTAGCTCCCCACCCCCTGCACCTCCCCCCTTCCCTTGTGTTTTTCTTGCTCTGCATTTGTTCTTGAAGTAGTAAGAAGCGAAGGCTTAAAGGGAGGGAGGTGGGGGTTTTCCCCCTACAAATTTAAGGAGATCTAGGCCTATTCAGTCCATAGCCTCGCTGCTTTTGTTCAGCTGCCATTCTTCAGCTGATTTCTTCACTAGTCAAAGCACTTTAATTCCCTTTTTAGATACAGAGAATCTGTCCCCCCTGTTGCCCCCTGCTCTCACCACCCCACATACCCTCTTCCACTTTCTCAGACTCTTTATCCAATGTCCTCCTAACCACCAACAAAGCACCAAGCTCATCTCAAAGTATTTCTTTCAGAGAAAGAGAACAAGAGAGAAGCCGGGGGAGACAGAGCTGATGGGAGGTGGTGAGCGTATGCACTGTTTGCCTGTACTAATGCCTCCGGGTACAGAGTACTTTGCAAGACCCCGTGGGTCATTCTGCCCAGAGAGGAAGGAAGGTTGAAAGAGTCACTATGTGGCAGGTATTTGATAGTTTTGAGGATATGTAAAGCTTCTCTCCCAAAGTCATCAAATACTTGCCACTTAGAAACCCTTTAAACCTACTTTCTTCACTGGGCAGAATGACCCAAAGGACTTTGCAATTAATTTTATACTTGCAGTAGGGTGACCAGATAGAAAGTGTGAAAAATTGGGATGGGGGTGTAATAGGTGCCTATATAAGAAAAAGCCACAAATATTGGAACTGTCCCTATAAAGTTGGGACATCTGGTAAGACTAACTTGGAGCCATGGAGCCAAGGGGCAGCAAATGGGACTTCTCACTTTGTAGACCCATTTTTGGTCAAGGGAAAACTTGAAATCAGAAGCATCAGGAAGGCATTAGTAAAGGGGAACTGTGTGCGTGAACACACACACACAAACACACAGAGTCACTCTAGCAGTCCACTGCCAGTCTGGCTCCAGGAGCTTGGGATACAATACTGGGAATGGTTTCACCCACACAGTTGTGTCTCATGTCACCAGGCCCCCAGGCAAGTTCTGCTCTGTTGACATTTGCAGTAGCTCACATTCATTGACTTTGTCCTGGCATTGGGTTTAATTTTGGAACAAATGCTCTTCTATAGCTGAATGGCATGTTGGTTTGGAAGAACACTTAAACCTTTGGATGCTTAACCCAACAATCTGGTTCAAGAGCACTGGCTGAGCCAAAAGGTGATCACTTTCCACCTGTGTTAGATGATCCTGGAAACATGCTCTCTCAGGGGATTTTGACAGTAACCAGCAATGGTATGTGAGTGTTATTTAAAGCCTCTGCCTGAGCTATTACCCTGTAAATTGGAGCTACTTGATTTACACATACATTTTCTGGAAATGCATGAAACTGTAAGGTCCTGCCAACGCATGACTTAGAGACTGACAAAACGTGAAACGAGGTGTACCGGTAGTTCGGAATAGGCACCCTAGTCCAAACTACCTAGTTCGAGCCCCGTGTAGCCGCGCTACACGGGGTTCGAAGCAGCGGGGATTTAAAAATGGCGGCTCCCCGCTTATGCTAATGAAGCCCGGGAAATTCAAATCCCGGGCTTCATTAGCAAGTGCGGTATGCCTACATTACCCCGCTAGTTCGAACTAGCGGGGTAGTGTAGACATACCCTCACTCTGCAACCCTTGCTTGCCTAAGTGTGTGAGTGCCTGAGGGCATGAATGAGTGTGTGTGTGTGTGTGTGTGTGTGTGTGTGTGTGTGTGTGTGTGAGATAGCTCCTTCCCCTTGAGTTTAACCCTATAGTGGCATTTAATGACAGCTCAGTCCCTTTTAGTTTAACCCTGTAGTGGATTGTTAATTCCTCATTTAATAAATCCATATGGGTATGTCTACAATACCCTCCTAGTTGGAAGTAGGAGGGTAATGTAGGCATACCGCACTTGCAAATGAAGCCCGGGATTGGAATTTCCTGGGCTTCATTTGCATAAGCGGGGCGCCGCCATTTTTAAAACCCCGCTCGTTTGAGGAGTTCGAACTACCTAGTTCGTGCTCCGTGTAGCCGCGCTGCACGGGGTTCGAATGAGCGGGGTTTTAAAAATGGCGGCTCCCCGCTTATGCAAATGAAGCCCGGGAAATTCAAATCCCGGGCTTCATTTGCAAGTGCGGTATGCCTACATTACCCTGCTAGTTCGAACTAGCGGGGTAGTGTAGACATACCCAATGAGTGTAACCCTGGGGTGGTCTCCAGTGAAATTGGGTAACAGTGAGATGGCTCCATGACAGATCATTTGGAGCCTTAAAAGGACTAAGGACTTCAGTATGAGGTTGAGGGGAAGGGGAGAAGTTCTAGGATTGTCCTTGCTCCATTTAAACAAGTTCATAGCACCCATGCTAGCAAATTCCCTAGAGAAGCCTCCATCTACCTACCCCTTGCTCAGGCAACCTCCAGTTAAGTTAGTGAGACACAATCTGAATACAGACTGGGGAAGAACTTTGAGCCAATGGGAGTTAGCATCCCAGCACCTCTCAGCACTTGCTTCATTTACATTAATTACAAGTTTTGCCCAAGTGATCACTGCAGAATGTATCTCTTGGCACTTCATTTTGACCTAGTTAAGGCTGGAGACACATCTACACTTGTGTGAGTCTCTGTCACCCACAAATCGGGTGTTCCAGTCCTGCCTCAGAATAAAACCTATTTTTGCAGCTTGCCTTCCAAGGCACTTTGGCACATTCTCTGCCAGATCCTGCAAAAACCTGGAAGCTCAGAGGTGAGCCAAAAGGAAAAAACAAAACCAGAAGAGTTATTCTAGAATCCTTGGGCATGGTGGATTTGCTGTGACTGATGCTTTTTCCATCCATAGAGGATTGTCCTTCCCCATCATAGCTGGGGATGATCCCAGCTGGCTGAATGTCACCACCTTGCTTCTTTTGGCTGCTTTTTTTCCCTGGGCAGGTTGATGCCTTCAGCACAGTTCCCTGATGCTAACATCAGAGAGCACGGCTCTGCCAACAGCCATTTAAACCAGGAGGCTGGCTTGCAGGCCAGGAATAATGCTAATGGGCAAACACCTTGGGTCACTACCAAAACAATCCAGTCAAATTGTGAATGGCTGCTAGCAATTTCTGTGAGAATTGCCAAGCAGAGAAATGGCAAACCAAGCCAAATCTTTCTACAGGCAAAAATGGACTCCCTCTCCTCTTGGATGGTGTGGAGGTCAGAAAGCTGCTGTACGGGTAAGAAAACAAACAGGAAAAATATGGCAGTGTAATTCAGTGGGGTGAGAGCCAGGTATTCCTAAATTCCAATCCCAGTTCTGACACAGATGTACTGCATGGCCTTAAGGAAGTTGCACAGGACAAGATTTTAAAGTGTACGGCCCCCAGCATTTGAGCCAAATTATTAGCTCAGCACCCTTTAGCCACTTAAATGAGGGCCAGATGTGCAAAAGTGCTCAGCTCCCATTGGGGTGCTCAGCTTTTTTACAGTCTAGCCTCCTGGGACTCCCTTTCCTTATCTATAGGCCCTGGTCTACACTAGGGCTTGATTTCAAAATAAACCCCCTTAAGTCGAATTTATAAGTGGAGCATCCACACTAACAAGCCCGTTATTTGAAATAGGGGGCCACTTATTTCAAAATCTGTACTCCTGCTTTCCTCAGGGAATAACACTAATTTCAAAATTGTTATTTCAAAATAGCTTTAGTGTGGCCACTCCACTGCTGCTATTTTGAAATAACTATGCCCCAGAGTCATTTGAACTAATTACTCCCCAGTGCTTCCTGGGGCTCTGAGTCAAGGTAGTGCATTCACATTAACAGATCTTGACTTGGACTCATTTCGAGGCTTCCCTGTAGTGGGGACACGCTAGTTCGATTTTGTAAAATCAAGAGTTAAGTCAAATTTAGTTATTTTGAAATAGTTTCCTAGTGTAGGCATGGCCTAGGAGGATAATATTTAACCTACCATTAATATTTTCGTAACAAGTCGGGTTGCCCTGATTTGGGTCATTACGTTATTGCTATTTACAGCTATTCCCACCACATCTGGGCATTTGTCAAAGTGCTCATCAGTCCCCAAAGTTTCACAAATTTTGCCACAAATGATGATTGACCTGGAAATGGGGCACCAGGAAGTGCCTTATGTACTCAGTGTTAGTCCTGGGTTATCTTTCTTCAGGCATCTGAACAGCAACAGCATACCACATGAACACTGCTGGACAAGGGAAACTGTCTATGCTCTGAACACTGTTTGACCAAACTATTTGACAAATGGCACAAATAATAAATCTTTATAAAGAAGAGTATTAGGCTCAGTGGATGAATGATTTGGCCAAGCAACACTGTGACTGGATCTGTGTGAGGGGACACCCAAGTCTGGTCAGAGTTCCCTTGGAACTAGGGGCACTCTGCAAAGGTGCATTTGACCAACAATGGTGAGTGAATCATGGGATCAGGGCCCATGTTTATAACCAAATCTGTCCCCACTTATGTTGGCGTAAATCAGTATTAACTGTCCAGGGATCATTGGCGTGACTGTAATGTGAGTCACAGGGCAATCTGACCAGTTATCTGAAGCAGGTAGTTTATCCAGCCCGCTTAATACCAGTGACTGCTCTAGATTCATTGTCCGGCCCAAAGAGCAAATCAGAGTAATGGTATGATTAGTGCCAATAATGCTAGGTTTTTACAATTCCTCGCTCCACTCCTAATCTCAGATATTAATGACACAGCTTAGGGCACTAGACTAGGTCCGCAGCTGGTGTAAATCAGCAGCACTCCAAGACTCAGGGAACTACACTGATTTACACCAATAGAGGACACAATGTATATCCTGGCAATGACTAATTTTGGTTTCTGATCCCCCTCCCTGCAGGACAGCAAGTCTTTTGGGGGGAAGCCAGGGCATGGCTCCTTCTCAGAGCCCTGAAAACCCTGGCACAACTGCTACAAAATGCAGGGAGGCTGCTGACATAGGCATGGGGATACTGCTTTTACAGATGGCTGGATTTCTCCTGCAGCCACCACGGTGATGTTGGATTAAGCTGCAGGCCAAACACACAAGCAGTTTAATAATGAATGATGCAGGCATTGGCAGCAACTTGTAATTCACGCAACAGCATGTACAGCACAGCTGCTGTGTGAGCACCCAGCCTTCAAAGGGTGAATGAGCATTAAGACTGTTCCATAAAGCCAGCCCTGCAGTTGGAGATGCTTTCTGAAGGGAGGCTGAAACTTGGAGCTAGCATTTTGCAGTAGTTACATGGGAAGATTTGGAATGCATGTTAAATTAGACTGAGACACCAGTGGAGCAGTAGGGAAGACCAGGACAGGCATGGCAGGCAGTGCCAGGCATCAGGATGCAAAGCAGCAAGAAGGAAGCTTGGAAGACAGCACAGAATTTCAGGAGTTTCCATGGGAGTCTCATCTTTGGCTGTTCCAAAGTCCTGGTCAGCAGTGTGGAAGGGACGCCCCCTTTGGCCCCTCTGACATTGCAGTGGGTAGTCAGACAGTGAATATTGAATATCCCCAGAATGACTTGTGGACAAGACAAGCTCTGCACAGCTCTGGCTGCTGGAAGGCTGTCCCTTTGACTTGCCTGGGTAAGCTGCTGTTTACAGACCATGAGAGTGGTGTCTTGGGCCTGTGATTTGGGCCTCCAAGCGGGGGATTCTGCTAACGGGTGAGACCAGGCTAGTGTCTGGCCACATATTTGTGGATGAAACACAGGTATTTCTAGGGTCACTTTGTCTCTGGAGGAGAGACTATCGTTCTCAGCATAGAACCGTAAGGGATCCTGGGCCAATTTCCCATTTTAGAAACTCAGGGTTAGAGTCTCTGGTGGTGTAAATTGCTGCAGTTCTATTGAAATCAGTGGAGCGATGCCAATTTACAGCAGCTGTGGATCTGCCCCTAATAACAAAGGCTGCCTTGTCACAATAAATCATGCTACCTAGTGCAAATGTAGTGCATCTGAGCTGCAGGGTTCCATATGCACATGAACTAAGTTTCCCAGCACCCCTCCCCACTCTACAAAGATAGGCATTATGGACACTTTTTTCACAGAGGAGAAAACTGAGGCAGAGATTCTTGCCCAAAGTCACACTTCTCTAATGTCAGAATCCAAGAGCACCAATTCCCAAGCCTCCTGTGCTGATCACTAGGCAACACTATCTGTCCCTGAGCATAAGAGGTTTAGTGCTATCTTGGCTGGAAATTGCATGCTTTCCTGTTTCCTTCCTCCTGTAGGAATTTTGTCCTTCCTCAACTTGGGATGCCTTGCCCAACCTCCTGTCGTTGAAATACTAGTCAGAGGAAGGGAGAAACGGGAAAAAGAGAAGGGGGGGAGTGATATTTGCCAGCAAATAAAAGACTGGGTGGTTAAATACCGTTCACAGCCTGTCCCCACCCGGCGGTGTTTGCTCAGCAAACAGCACTAATTCACCAGCTTCCCTTGGTTTGATTCAGTCTGCAAAAGCAAACCTTGTTTTCCACATTCCCAGTGACTACCCCTCCCCCTGTACCCAGCCTTGTCACTCATGCCCAAACCACTTCTGAGACTGGTGTTCTTCCTAGGTGACCAGACATCCTGATATTAGGGACTTTGTCTTATATATGCAACAGCACACCCTGCCCTCTGGAAAGAAAAAAAGTGTGTCAATTTTTCACACATGCTATCTGTTCACAAACTTTGTCTAACTACAAGCGGGTTCAGGAAACAGGATGTGAGGTGTGGCATGCTCTCTCTCTGCCTACACGGTGGGGGGGGGGGGCGCGGAACAGCTTGTTCAGGTGTTTGCAGATGGAGTCTTGTCTGCACAGCTCCATGAAGCTCTCACATAGGAACTCTTTGATCCTTTTCACAAGGTTCTGGGGAGGCCAGCCTTATGCTGGCTGCCACAGTAGGACACCTTCCCATGCCAAAACACCAGTAAGTGGTCTGCTGTCACTGAACCACAAAACATTGCAGCATAAGGCCCAGGTTTATGGTCACATTATCATAGAATCATAGAATACTAGGACTGGAAGGGACCTCAAGAGGTCATCGAGTCCAGTCCCCTGCCCTCATGGTAGGACCCAGTACTGTCTAGACCATCCCTGATAGACATTTATCTAACCTGCTCTTAAATTCAGTCAGTATTCACTCCCAATCACTCTGTGTGATTCGGAGAAGACACGGGGTGTAGCACTCTCTCTGGGAGGTTTCATGTGCTACACCCCGTCCCCACCCATCCTGCAGGCAGGAAAGAAACCATTGTCTAGGGGAGGCCACGTGTGCCAGACCCAGCATGTTCCAGACAAAGCAGGAAGCCATCCCATCCCTTCCCCCACTCCTGCCCGCAGTCTCCTGTCCTGTCTGAGAAAGTATCAGTCTCCCTGGGGGGCCCCATGTGCTGGACCTGGCGTGTGCCAGTGTCACGTTATTGGATTTTATAATGAGCAGACAGGTCACTGCTGCGCCTGTGGGGGTGGGGGTGTTTGCCCCAAATTCGGTACAAGGGGACCATGTGAGGTGTCAAATGAAAGCTTATGTTCTACTTATTCTATGTATGATACTCATGTACTTGTGTGATGTTTGTATGTGGAGTTATGACTACGGACTCTTTGCTGATACTGTGAATGGACTGCCTGCTGTAAGGAAGGAGTGTCTAATGAATGACTATGCTAACTAGCACGGCTTTAGGGACAATGGCTCTCAGAGAGGCCAATACACATCTGAGGAATTCATCTGGAAACCTGCAACCAGTCAGGGCATAATGGCTGTCGGCATCTGAAACAGAGACAGGTCACTTGACCATGTGACCAGCTCCAGCTTGGGAGACACCAGGAATGGATATAAAATGCCATGAGGCGATCTCCGGCATAGAATCATAGAGCTGGAAGAGACCTCAGGAGGTCATCAAGTCAAGCCCCCTGCTCTAGGCAGGACCAATCCCAACTAAATCATCCAAGCCAGGACTTTGTCAAGCTGAGACTTAAAAACCTCTAGGGAGGGAGATTCCACTACTTCCCTAGGTAACCCATTCCAGTGCTTCACCACCCTCAGGGTGAAATAGTTTTTCCTAATATCCAACCTGGACCTCTCCCACCACAACTTGAGACCATTGCTCCTTGTTCTGCCATCTGTCACTACTGAGAACAGCCTCTCTCCATCCTCTTTGGAACCTCCCTTCAGGAAGTTGAAGGATGGTATCGAATCCCCCCTCACTCTTCTCTTCTGCAGACTAAACGAACCCAAATCCCTCAGTCTCTCCTCATAGGTCTTGTGCTCCAGCCCCCTAATCATTTTGGTTGCCCTCCGCTGGACTCTCTCCAATGCGTCCACATCCTTTCTATAGTGGGGGGCCCAGAACTGGACACAATACTCCAGATGTGGTCTCACCAGAGCTGAATAAAGGGGAATAATGACATCTCTGGATCTGCTGGCAATGCTCCTCCCAATGCACCCTAATATGCCATTAGCCCTCTTGGCTACAAGGGCACAGTGTTGACTCATATCCAGCTTCTCATCCACTGTAACCCCCAGGTCCCTTTCTGCAGAACTGCTACTTAGTCAGTCGGTCCCTGTGACAGGGTGGAGCAACCCCGCCACTCGGGCGAGACAAACGGGGCCGCCGCGGAGCCGGCAATCAGCGCGGCAGGCCCGAGCGGGGGTGGAGGGACGCGTCATCACGCGGCGCCGGGGCGCGCCGGTGATGACGTCAAAAGGGCGACGCCAGGGAAGGCGGAAGGGAGGGGGATAAAAGGAGCCGGGGAGGCCGGGGTAAGGGGCGCGGAACCGGCGGAACCGGCTGGACCAGGGGGACCGGAGCCAGCGGCCCCAAAGCCAGCGGCGGCGGGACCAGCGGCAGCCAAGCCAACAGAAGCAGGAGCCCAGGAGAGGGAGGAACGAGCCGCGGGAGCCAGGCAAAGAGGCAGCGAAGGCGGCTGGGGGCCTGCAGAGGCCAGCGGGGAACCGACAGAGTGAGGGCCGGTGGAGTGGAGCAAGACCCAGGGCGGGCTGTGGAACCCGGGAGCGGGGGTGTTTTGGGGTGCCAGCCCCCCCCTGCTACCACTGAGAGGGCGCCTCTCAGTGTCAGGGCCCTGGGTCGGGGTCCGGAGAGAGGGCGGGCCCGGACCCCCCACTCCGCCCGGAGATCCAGAACCAAGGGGTACATTGAGCACGGCCTAGTGGCAAACAGGAGGGGCGGCGGCCCGGACTGGTGACCCCGTGACAGTCCCCAGCCTGTAACATTGCAGCGTATCTATCTCTCCCCCTAACTTAGTGTCATCTGCAAAGAAGTTATCCCCAACATTCTCCAAAAACTTCCTGGATTGTCTGTATACTACTGTATTGGTCTCCCAACAGATGTCAGGGTGATTTAAGTCCCCCATGAGATCCAGGGCCTGAGATCTGGAAGCTTCTCTCAGTTGTCCGAAGAAAGCCTTGTCTACCTCATCCACCTGATCCGGCAGGCTATAGCAGACACCAACCACAACATCACCCCTGTTGCTTCCACCTCTAAACTTAACCCAAAGGCTCTCAACAGGCTTTTCTCCCTCTAAATACTCTAAATCGTGTCTCCAGTCTTGCTACTGATCCCAGATGCAGCCTTGCGAGGAACAGTGAGCCGGGAAGGATTGCTGACCCATCCCGACATAGGATATACACCAGAGACTTTTAAGCTAGCAGTTTGGAACAACTCTGCTGAGAGCCTGCATCAAGAACTTGGTGATTTGATGCATGTAATGTATTCTCCTTAACAACCTTACTCTCAACCTTTTTTTTTTATTAATAAACCTTTAGATTTTAGATTCTAAAGGATTGGCTCAGCGTGGTCTTGTGGGTAAGATCTAAAGTGTAAATTGACTGGGAACTGTGGCTGGTTCTTCGGGATCAGGAGAACCCGTTCTGGGTAGGTGAGATTGGGTTCTATAACCCCTCACCTGTGTGCTGATTGTGACACAGGGAGAGCTGAGGGGCTTTGCTCATGAGGCTTCCTGCTGGCTGGATTGTCAGCTGAAGCGCTCTGTGTGACTGGTTTGTGGCCTATTTGGGGACAGTCTCCAGTCGAGGGCTGTAACTAGCCCTGATTTTGAGCAATTTGCTCTGAGTGGAAGCCCTCAGTGGTGCCCAGACCCGGCCCGGTCCATTACAGTGGCATAGTTGGCAGGATCCACAGATTTTGGTCAATTGAGCTTTGGATCAGGACCCCAGGCTGTTCTAAATTTGATTTTGGTGTTGAGAGTTTGTTTGGTTAAAGAGACGCTGCAATGAGTCAGCAACAGTATGAGTATGTCTACACTAGCCCCCTAGTTCGAACTAGGGAGGCTAATGTAGGCATTCGAACTTGCAAATCAAGCCCGGGATTTAAATATCCCGGGCTTTATTTGCATGTTCCCGTCCAGTTGCCATTTTGAAATTCCACTAGTCCAAAGTAACTGCCCGCGGCTACACGCAGCAGTGAAATGGTAATTCGAACTAAGTCCTTAGTTCAAATTAACTGTTGCACCTCATTCCAGGAGGAGTAACAGTTAATTTGAACTAAGGACTTAGTTCAAATTACCATTTCACTGCCGCGTGTAGCCGCGGGCAGTTACTTCGGACTAGTGGAATTTCAAAATGGCGACCGGACGGGAAGATGCAAATAAAGCCCGGGATATTTAAATCCCGGGCTTCATTTGCAACTTTGAATGCCTACATTAGCCTCCCTAGTTCGAACTAGGGGGCTAGTGTAGACATACCCTATGAGAGTCTGGACAGAGAGGCTCTGGAAGATTTGTGCTTGGAGAGAGGCATTGCCTTTAGAGAGAAGGCTACTAAGCCAGAGCTGAGATCTTTGCTAATGCTAAATGACCAGCAGGCAAGAGAGCAGCACCCACCCAATGCCACGGATGCTGTTGCAGAAGCAGTTTGAATGCAGCAGGCATTGAAGGGAGTGGAGCTGGAACACGAAAGGGCACTTGCAGCCCTGCGTCGAAAGGAGAAGGAAGAGGCCCACGCCCAGCGAATGGAAGAGCTGGCGGCAGAGGAGAGATCCAGGTGACTCCAGCTGCAGGTGCTTGAGGAGCAGCAAAAGCTACAGTGACCTGAGAGCCCACCCCCACTGGCCAGCAGGAGTTGGGAAAGGATCTGTCCCATCTACAAAGATAAGGAGGACATTGAGGAGTTTTTGGCCACCTTTGAATGTATTTGCAATGTGAACCCGATCCCAGATGACCAGCGCATGCCTGTCCTGATGACCAGACTGACTGGCAAGGCCAGGGAGGTATTTAATGAACTGGGGGAGGAAGAAGCTTTAGACTATGGGCAGTTTAAAGATTATGCACCGAGACGGTTCAAGGTGTTGGGCCCTAGAAAATAGGGCTTAGTGCTAAGGCAGACCAAAAAGAAGCTAACAAAGGTTTCTGGGTAGTCCCTGAGCAGAACTGGAGACGTGGTTCAAGCGAAAGCGCACCCTACATACTTGCTTAGGTTGCAAAGGTACGATAAGTGAAAAATTGCATTCTTGTACCTGCTGTGAGTGGAACAGCTTGTTTTGAGAACTGATAAACTAACTCCCTGTTTCTGTTCTCCCTTGCTGATCTTAACTCCCTGTTTCTGCCCTCCATTTGTTCCTAACTCCCTGTCTCCTTGTTGTCTGGTACCTGTCTTCTGGGCTGATAAGAAAGTTGCTGATGCATTATGAATTGCTTAAGGCCACGATGTATAGTTGGCTAGGTATGCATGAGCAGTAGAAGCTTCCAACTAGTTAAGGGGGGTGGGTTGCTTGGGCAAATGTTTTATGACGCGACGGAACTGTCTATATAAACCTACTTGTAACTGTGATCGGGGCTGGTTCTCTTTGGAGACGGGCCGCTCTCTATTGTTGTGTGCACTCTTCAATAAAGAGCTTGTGATTGGACCTTGCTGGTGTTGCCTGTCTCTTTGCGGTCAGACAATGAACCGAAGCCGTCTGGGTTCGAGTCCCCGACAAAGGTTACCCCTGAATCCCACTGGGTTAAATTTAGGTGCTTTAGAATGTCTAGTGAGTGTACTTACATGGAGTGTGCTCACAAGCTGATGGGCTTTGTTAAAAAGTGGGTTGTGGGGGCGAAAGGAAATGGGGATTGTGAGAAACTGCTGGATTTGATTACCCTGGAGCAGTTTCTGAATATTGTGCCTGACCAGGTCAGGGCAGCTGTGTATGATCGGGAGCCTGAATCAGTCCTACGGGCTGCAGAGTTTGCAGATGCATATACCCAGAATAGGGCCTGAGATGGGTGCAACCCCCCTCACAAGAGTAGCCTCTATTCCCCCCCATCCAGGAGAAGAGAAGGGCTTAAAGGTGGGGTCAGCTCCACTTCTGCTAGAAAAGCTCATGCACCAAACAGCTCCTACACTCAAGGGAGGCAAGTGGTGTGTCACTTGTGTGGGACACCTGGACACCTCAGATGAGAGTGTCCAGGGGTAGTGAGTGGGTCACCAAGCCCAGTCAATGCTAATCCTGTTGTTGCAAACACCCAGGTGAACACCACAGAGCCCAGCACTGGGGCCCTGTGTGCAAATGCTGTTTCTATTGTCGCAAAAGGGCTCAGCTATAAAACTCACCTTAGGGCTGGGTATGGGAACCATAGTTCATCAGTGGCACTGAGGTGAATGGGGTGAGGTGTGAGGCCTGGAGAGAGACTGCCGCAGAGATTACTCTGGTCAGAGCCAGTCTGGTCAGGGAGGAGGATTATTTGCCGGGAGGAGGATTACTAGGGTTTCCAGGTGTTCGGTTTTGAATTGGACGGTCCAGTATTTGAGTTTTGTGTTCAGGAAACAAATTGAGAAAATATAAATGAGAAAATAGAACTGTCCAGTATTTTCTAAATAAGATGTAATGTAGATTGTGATGTGATGTCAAGTGTGTCCGGTATTTTTGTTGAAACCATCTGGCAACCCTAAGGATTACTTGCCAGGAGAAGGCCTGACTGTTGCAGCCTTGTCTGAATATGTTGTAACGCAGCCTTTAGCTAGAATCCGACTGGCATGGAAGGGGTTTGAGGGCACCATGGTTGTGGGAGTGAGAGACACAATCCCTAAGGATCTCATGATTGGGAATGATATTAAAGCTGTGTTCAGTCAGAGTGTCCTGACAAGCATGGGGGAGAAACAATCCTGAGCCTTTGTCTGCCAGGGGCAGGGACTCGCCTGGCAAAGGTGACTCTAGGGGTGTGTCTAGACTACATGCCTCCTTCAACGGAGGCATGTAGATTAGCCAGATCGGAAGAGGGAAATGAAGCCGCGATTAAAATAATCGCGGCTTCATTTAAATTTAAATGGCTGCCCCGATCTGCCGATCAGCTGTTTGTCGGCAGATCGGGGCAGTCTGGACGCGACGCGCCGACAAAGAAGCCTTTCTTCATCGGCACAGGTAAACCTGGTTTCACGAGGCTTACCTGTGTCGATGAAGAAAGGCTTCTTTGTCGGGGCATCGCGTCCAGACTGCCCCGATCTGCCGACAAACAGCTGATCGGCAGATCGGGGCAGCCATTTAAATTTAAATGAAGCCGCGATTATTTTAATCGCAGCTTCATTTCCCTCTTCCGATCTGGCTAATCTACATGCCTCCGTCGAAGGAGGCATGTAGTCTAGACACACCCTAGGTGTTTGCCTGAGGCAGATGGCCATGTGTCTGTGCAGGGGAGCAGTGAGCCTGTGAGTGAGGGTTCCGAGTACCCGTCTGATGCCTCAGAGGTGAGGCTGGAATCAGAAGCAGGACAGGGGGACCCCAGGGATCGGGACAATGCTTCTCTGGAGCAGCTTGCAGTGGATGGCCAGGGTGAAGTCCTAACTGAGGAACAAGATAAAGTTCTGGAGGGTGATGGGTTGTTGGCTGGTGATGCTTGTGAAATTGCACTTGCACAAGCTGGAAGTGAGTTGTGTGAAGAAGCCCTGTGTGTGGAAACTGGCAGTTTGGCTGGTGGGAGTGGCAGTGTGTCAGTGAAAGAAGCTGTCTCAGTTGCTAGCTCTGTGCCTGAGAATAGCCAGGGGAGCTGGGACAGAGGAGAGACTGTCTCTAGTTGTCTGTCTGTGTGTGGCAGCAGCATGCCTGTGGGGAAAGGGTTTCTTCCCAATCCTGTGTCTGAGGAAGGTGCCCCTCCGCCTGTGTTGGCTGAGAGCAGGGCTGTTGTCCCAGAGTTGGGTCTGGATACAGCTGAAGCCCAGAAAGGGGAGGGCCCTAGGTTTGTGTCTGCTGGGGAGAATGATGCTGTGACTGGGGTAGGTCCAGTCAGTCTCCTGCCAGGATCCCAGAGATCAGACAGTTGTGGTGCATGTATTTTACCTGAGGAAGAGAGAATGATTCCTACCCTTGTGCGTGCTTGTGTGTGCTGGGACAGGGAACCTTCAGGGTGCCAGTCTGGAGAGTTGCAAAGGGAAGGAGAAGGTCAGAGACATTTTATCTCAAGATTCTGTCTGTTTGCCTGAAAGGGGATTGTCTAGGAATCCACCTGATGGGCCAGAGATGATTCAGGGAGTAAAGGAATCTCGGGAGGAGTTAGTGGTAGCTGAAGAGAATAAAAGTTACTTGCTTGGGGAAGATCAGGAGAAAGCTCTGCCTGTAAAAGGCAGCAGTTTATTTTATGAGTTCTGTTAACAGTGACTCCACTGACTTGGAGTTAGACAGATCCAGTGTGGATGGTTTGGGAGAGGTTTCAGAGGGGCTGAGGATAGATTCAAATGAGGCAGGAAGAGCCAGAGAGTTGGGACAGTCTTGTGATAACCAAATGACTGTATTTGACCAGCTTGCTGGGAAGTCAGTGTGGTTGGGACAGAAATGTTTCCAGGTTGATTATGAGATTGGACAACATGTGTCTCAGATTCAGGGGAAGGACTATGTAGCTAAGTGCGCAGAGCAGAACAGCTGTGTCGTTGGTCTCTCTAGAATGCAGGAGACGGCAGGTAAACTCCCATCTCTAGACACTGTGGACACTTGTAATCGACCAAGGAACTTAACATCTGATTCCATGTGGAAGCAGAGGTTGGAGGTGGAAGGAGGAGAGATTTGTAAGTCTGCTGCTTGTTATTGTTACCTGACTGACTGGGAAGACACCCCCAGCCAGCCCTTTGTCTTTGTTAAGCCAGAGACTTCAGGTTTTGGATCCACAGGACAAGGGGGAAGGGCAAAACTTGCTTTGGCAAAGGAAAATTGCAGTTTAAACCTGAAGGGCGAAAACTACAAGGGTATGGAGCCAAAGATGTGGCATGACAGAAAGTGTTGTCAATATACACTTGATATGGAGTTGTTCTTTGTGACAGCCTGTCACTGGTCGGGGGGCGGGGCGGCCAGAACCCCGGTCCCCAGGAGACTGACGCCGGGGAACCGGCTCTCCGGCGTTCCCCCAGCTCAGGCGGGCGGCGGCGGCGGGCGGGGGAACTACCCCCGCGCCTGCGCCGGCTGCGCCGTGCTGACTCCTTCCCCGCGTCCCCGCACGGTGGGGGCGGGGGGGGCGGATCAGCTGGGCGGCGGGACGCTGCACGCCGGCGTGCCCGGAAGGGGCGGGGTCCCAGGGAGCGGCGGATACGGCGGGCCAGCTCAAAAGGGCTGGCCGCCGGCGGAGAAGGAGGCAGGCTCCCGGCGGGAGCACAGGAGCCGAGCCGGAGGCAGGACGGAGCCCGGCCGGCATACCCCGTGGCTGCCAGCCCAGCGCTGGGCCCGGGGTCTTCGGGACAGCCACTGCCCCTGGCGGTCCCTCAGCCCATCGGCAGACGGAGGGCGTACCCCACCGCGTCGCGCACAACAGGAGCGGGACGCACGGAGGCAGAACAGCGCCACAGAGCGATCCCCTGAGGCTACATCGGGAAGTGAGACACCACGAGACCCCGAACCAGGGTAGGTGTGAATGCGGCGGGCCCGATGGGCGGGCGCCGCCCGGGGGGAGGAAGGAGTCCGGGGCAGGGCGCTTTTGGCGACCTTGGGTGGACGAGTTTCGGAGGGATTAGCTCCCTCGTCCACCGCGTCGGGGCATTAGCAAGCCCCGGCGCCTAGGGCCCCGGGCTGGGACCCGGAGAGAGGGCGGGACCGGGTCCCCCTCCCTCCCTGAAGGGAGTATACTACTCCCCGCGGCTTGAGCGGCGAGCCGTTGTAAGTCAAGACCCCGTGAGGGGAAACGCTGAACCAGGGGCCGGCTGCCCCACCCCGCATAGGCGGGTGACTGTCGCCGGGTTCGCTGACCCCCCCTTCCTCCTGGGAGGGGGTGATCGCACCCATTACCGGGAGTTCCCCGTTGGGGGCCCTGAGGCCAACTAGGCACAAAAAGGGGGCACGAGGGTTCGCTGACCCCCCCTCTTGGAGCAAGAGGGGGTGATCGCACCCTGCAACCCCCACATTCTTGTTACTGATTGTGGCGGGGCAGCCCCGCCCCTCCCGGAAACCGCCGCGGCCCCGCCGCAGCGGGGGGAAGGGACCCCCCCGAATGCGGCGAGCACAGCCGACCGTGCCCCACAAGCAAGGGCGGGGACGCACCAGCCGGGTGACGAGCCGGGGCAGGCGGATCTCGGAGGCAGGGGACGGTGGGAGGAGGGGGCGAAGATGACGTCACCGGCACGCCAGTCCGAAGAGTCGCGGGAAGACGACAGGGGCTGCAACGTCATCTGCCTGCGGCCGGCGGGCAGTTCAAAAAGGAGCCCAGTGCCGGCAAGCAGGGAGGACACGCGGGGGACGGGGGCACCACAGCAGAGGGTTGGCGGACCCAGGTACTGGAGGCCCTGGGTAGGGCCGCGCCGCGAAGGCCTCGGGAGTGGGGCGACCTAGGCCTGGGGAAGAAGTGACCCAGGGCGGGGACGTGGACCCCGAGAACAGGGGAGTTTAGGGTTCTCGACCCCCCCCCCCCCCCCCCCCGTTAGGTGAGGATTTTTATCCTGACCTTAGGGCCCTAGGTCGGGGTTCGGAGTGAGGCTGGGCCCGGACCCCCTTCCCCAGCCGGCCGAGCTCGACCGGATCTGAGTGTTTGCAGCTGATAGGTGTTGAAGCGACTAGAGGGGGAGCGGACGTAAGCCCCCTGGGGGGGGAACCCCCACACTGATGTTAACTTTTGTAACCAATGTGCTGTTGTTACCAAGAACTGTAAAAATGTACAATGTGCATACCGTTTTGAAAAAAAACCATTGAACCTGTCAAGAAATGTTCCAAATGACAGACTGTATGGTAAAGGACCCTGTGATAGTTATATGTCACAGTTAATGCCTGTAACTGATCTTGGAACTTCTTACAGGACAAAGAAGATTCCAGCCATAATGTACTGTGTGGAAAGGGAAACTGAGGCACACCACCATGCTGTTTTCATGGCTAAGAGCCAAGATGCCTACACTATGGGGGATGAGAATACCTACATTAACTCAGTGGTAATTGGATTTCAGACAGTTGCCAGAGCTGGCCTGGATAATTTTACTATTTTCTTTAGCTCTGGGCAAGATCACCTGACACACCTGGGGATCATGCTGCAAAAGCAGATCCGATTGGCTATGGTTCTTACCACGTTTTACCTTGGGTTTATAAAACAGTGCAAGGATATTGTTGTCTCTATGACAGACCTTGCAGTAATGAAGCCTATTGTAGGCGAGCCTGGTTTTCATACACTTGTCCAGTTCTGTACTCTTGTTTCTAATATTGGATTAGAACCTGTAATAACACAGAGCCAAAACATGGGGAGGTCTATGATGCCCTCAGTGATGTTACTGGCACCACTTCCTGCATCAATTTTGCATTGGGGGTGTCACGTTATTGGATTTTAGGGGGAACAGCCAGATCACTGCTGCACCCGGGGGGGGGGGGTTTTGCCCCAAAGCCTATACAAAGGAGGCCATGTGATGTGTCAAATGAAAGCTTATGTTCTACTGGTTCTATATATGCTACTCATGTACTTGTATGATGTCGGTATGTGGGGGTATGAGTATGGGCTCTGTGATGATACTATGAATGGACTGCCTGCTGTAAGGAAGGAGTGTCTAATGAATGACTATGCTAACTAGCACGGCTTCAGGGACAATGGCTTTCAGAGAGGCCAATACCCACCTGAGGAAGGCGTCTGGAAACCGGCAAACCAGTCAGGGCATAATGGCTGCCAGCATGTGAAACAGAGACAGGTCACTTGGCCATGTGACCCGCTCCAGCTTGGAAGGTACCAGGGATGGATATAAAGTGCCATGAGGCAGTCTCCATCTTGTCTCCAATCTTGCTACTGATCCCAGATGCAGCCTTGCGAGGGACAGCGAGCCAGGAAGGATTGCTGACCCATCCTGACATAGGATGTACACCAGAGACTTCTAAGCTGGCAGTTTGTAACATCTCTGCTAAGAGCCTGTATCGAGAACTTGGTGATTGGTGCATGTAATGCATTCTCCTTAACAACCTCACTCTCCACCTTTTCTTTCTTTTGTTAATAAACCTTTAGATGTTAGATTCTAAAGGATTGGCCCAGCGTGATCTTGTGGGTATAATCTAACGTATAAATTGACTGGGAATCTGTGGCTGGTTCTTTGGGACTGGGAGAAGCTGTTCCGGGTAGGTGGGATTGGGGTCTATAACCCCTCAACTGTGTGTTAGGCCCGGGGCTGATTGTGGCACGGGGAGAGCTGGGGTGTCTGAGGGGATTTGCTCGTGAGGCTTCCTGCTGGCCGTATTGGCAGCTGAAGCGCTCGGTGTGACTGGTTTGTGGCCTCTTTGGGAAAGGTCTCCAGTCTGGGGCTGTAAGTAGCCCTGGTTTCGAGCAATTCACCCTGAGTGGACGCCCTCAGTGGTGCCCAGACCTGGCCCGGTCCGTCACAGCCAGACATAGTGGGAATCTGCCCTCTGCCGCCACCCCCCTCCTGCCTGCAGGCTTCTGGCCTGGCAGGCCCCTTACCATGCCCGCCTGCCTCTGGATTGAGTGTGTCCTGATGCTTCCCTGAGACATCTGGGCACCTGCAGTAAAGTGTCTGTTTTACAGCTAACATTTGGCCTTGCATGGAACACTTCTCCATTGTCTTTACAGAGACCTTCAGTGTAGGCCAGGGGTGGCCAACCTGCGTCTCGCGAGCTGCATGCGGCTCTTCACCCCTGAAAGTGTGGCTCGCGAAGCCTCCCCCGCAGCTTGCGAAACCGCCCCATGCACCCCTACAAATGGCCTCCTGCGCTCACTGGGTGCAGGGGAGCCGTCCGGCTTGGCAGAATGGTGTCAGCAAGATGGCGGTGGCTGACAGGAGCCTGATGTGGCCAAAAAGCCTAACCTGTGGTTTTTAAAGGGGCCGCATCTTTTTTTTTTTTTTTTGCTCAACAATTCTGGTGCAGCTCTTCGCATTTTTTCTGCCGCTTCTTCGGCTCTTTTCATTTAATGGATTGGCCACCTCTGGTGTAGGCTAACAGATTAGGGGTAGGCTTCACATAGTGTATCTGCTGTAAAGTCTGCCCTTGTAACTTTTCTTTGCATCTGGGACAGCAGCCAGCTTGGTGCATCCTCCACCTCCTACTGCATCTGCCCACCTGGCTGACATCCGCCATTGCAAATGCACCTGGGAGGAGATGTTCCACGAGCAGATGGACTGCCTGCACACTCTTGTGGCAGAGATCCAGGCAGAGTGGCAGGACCAGATCGCTGAGTGGCAGGAGAGGGGAGATGCCAGGAAGCAGCTCACACACTAGCGCAAGACAATGTTCTCCACCCTTACCACTGTAATGGAGCATGTGGAAATCTGCTTGGAATGGGCCACTGACCAGAACCCTGCCTGCCCTGATGACACCCCCAGTCCCTCTTCCACCAGCCCTGTGGCTTCCACCTCTAGTGTCCCCAGGGGCCGCCGGGGTCCACATTCCCCAGTCACAACCCTCGGTAGCAGTATGTTGTTGATGGCCTTGGCTACTTCTATGAGAAAAAGCCCCTACCGTAGATTTCCCCACCCCAAACTGGTTCCCGACTGACTGGTAGCTCTCTGGCATGGCAAGCTTCCACGGGGCAATTGCCATGAGCCTCTGCATGGTCAGAGCGGGACTCATGTGAGTATCCTGGAGCCTCAAAGCAGGGGCGAGCCATTTGCAGAATTCCAAGAATGTGGCCTTCCGCATGTGGAAATTCTGCAGCCACTGCTGATCGAACCATCTCTACATCACAATGTGGTCCCACCAGTCTGAGCTTGTTTCTTGGAGTTAGAAATAGCATTCCACTGTGTCCAGAGGTTTGACTGACGGGTGTGCTAGCATGAACGCCAGGCCTTGCTGGAGCTAGGCCCTCATGCCATGCTGAGCTTCGTCTCCCCCTCTTCCTGGTGGAGCAACATGCAGGCGCTCTTGAAGTACAGTGCCATGAGGCACACCATGACACTCATGAGCATGACAATGCTTTCCAGAACACCGGGCTCCATGCTTGTGCTGCTCTGGTGTCTGCACGGGCAACCAGGGCACAAAAAGGCATGGGCACACTGTGTCCCCTTTATCTCGCATGAGGGGGGCGGTACTAGAGGAGTGCCTTATGGGACGCTGGCGACATGAGCCCCTCTAACCACCCGCTTCCAATTTTTTGACCCAACGGGCACCGTGAGCATAGCCCAGACTTCCAAGCAGTGCCTCCCACGGTGCCTCGCTCTCTGAGTCGATGGCAGGCTCCCTAATGGGGACGCGCTACTTTGGACAACATTCGATTCCTGCCTGTAGTGAGGACACGGCCCTTTGCCTTCTTAACATTGGGTGCCCAGAAAATGACCATAGAAGATTCAACCTTATCTCATAATGTAGATGTGCCCTGAAAGAGCAAGTGGGGATGGGAAGTCTGTATGTGTGCAGAGACAAAGTGTCCTGCCATGACAATTTCAGAGACAGCTTGTGTGCTAAAGAGAAGAGCTCACAGGAGTGAAGTGCGACAGGGAGCAGCAAAGCCTTTGTCTAAGGGTGCGTCTAGACTACATGGCTTCGTCGAAGGAGTCATGTAAAGTAGTTTACAGGCAGTCCCCGGGTTACGTACAAGATAGGGACTGTAGGTTTGTTCTTAAGTTGAATCTGTATGTAAGTCGGAACTGGCGTCCAGATTCAGACACTGCTGAAACTGACCGCCAGTTCTGACTTACATACAGAATCAACTTAAGAACCCCAGGCGTCCCCAAGTCAGCTGCTGCTGAAACTGATCAGCAGCTGATTCCAGGAAGCCCGGGGCAGAGCAACTCTGCCTCGGGCTTCCTGTAGTCAGCGCTGGTCAGTTTCAGCAGAAGCTGACTTGGGGACGCCTGGGGCAGAGCAGCTGGGGTGCTACTGGACCAACCCAGCAGCACCCCATCTGCTCTGCCCCAGACGTCCTGATTCAGCCGCTGCTGAAACTGACCAGCAGCGGCTGAATCAGGACCTGGGGCAGAGCAGCTGGGGTGCTGCCGGGTTGGTCCAGTAGTGCCCACGGGCGCTGCAGGACCAATCGGCAGCGCCCCAGCTGCTCTGCCCCAGAGTCCAAAACAAAAGCCTGGTCTGCTGGGGGGGGGGGGAGCACACTAGCTGTGCCCCCCCCCCCCAGCAGACCAGGGACACGGGGAGCAGAGCCGCAGCGGCAGCGGGGTGCCGCGCCTCTGAGGCTTTGCTCTGGCAAAGCCTCAGAGGCGAGGGACCCCGCCACGGCTGCGGCTTCAGTCTGGGTGCCTGTGGTCTGCTGGGGACGGTCCCCAGCAGACCACAGGCACCCTGACTGAAGCCGCAGCCGCGGGGGGGTCCCGCGCCTCTAAGGCTTTGCCAGAGCAAAGCCTCAGAGGCGCGGGGAACCGCCGCTGCTGCCGCTCCAGTCTGGGTGCCTGTGGTCTGCTGGGGACAGTCCCCAGCAGACCACAGGCACCCTGACTGAAGCCGCAGCCGCGGGGGGTCCCGCGCCTCTGAGGCTTTGCCAGAGCAAAGCCTCAGAAGCGCGGGAACCGCTGCTGCTGCCCCTTGAGACCCGGTGCCTGTGGTCTGCTGGGGACTGTCCCCAGCAGACCACAGGCACCCAGACTGGAGCGGCAGCAGCGGCGGTTCCCCACGCCTCTGAGGCTTTGCTCTGGCAAAGCCTCAGAGGCGCGGTACCCCCCCGCGGCTGCGGCTTCAGTCCGGGCGCCTGTGGTCTGCTGGGGACCGTCCCCAGCAGACCACAGGCACCGGGTCTCAAGGGGCAGCAGCAGCGGTTCCCGTGCTTCTGAGGCTTTGCTCTGGCAAAGCCTCAGAAGCGCGGGAACCCGCCCGGTGCCCCTGGTCTGCTGGAGACGGTCTCCAGCAGACCAGGGGCACCGGAGCAGCTTACGAACGGGGCTTTCTCACAGATGTTATTTTGAAATAATTGGCCTCCAGTGCTTCTCACAGCTGCTCTGGTGGCTACTCTGTCCACACCCCTCAGACCTCTATAGTTTCCCTTCCCCTGCAGCCTTTAAAGCTGCAGCCACAGGGAAAACAGCTCATGGAACAAAGTAGGCCGTGTCAGCCCTGTGCCACACTGCAGGACTCAGTTGTGCTTCCATGAGTGACCCCAGTGCTCTCACTGAGCCCCCCAGGTCTGCTAGTGATCTGGCAGCCAGCTCCCAAGACACTGCCCATGGGCAGAAGAAGAGGGACCATTCCTGGTCTGTTGTGGAGATCCTGGATCTCATTGAGGTCTAGGGAGAGGAGACAAACCTCCAAGATCTTTGAACCAGTCTCAGGAATGCCAATGTACAGGGCTCACCAAGTGGTGGCGAGCCCCACTTGCCAGCTGCGCGGTTTCGGGCGTTTCTGTGCTCTGCGCATGCACAGATCGCTCTGTGCCGGCTCTTCTGGGTTGTAATCTACTCTCCACGGGCGAGTAGATTACATTATTTGTCGAGCCCTGCCTATGTGTACAGCTGGATAGCCACAAGCCTGGGCCAGAAGGGCCACATGCGCAGCCAGGAGTAGGTGCGCATGAAAATAAAAAAATTGAGGCAGGCCTACACCAAGGCCAGGGAACACAGTTCCCGCTCAGGAGCAGAACCCCAGACCTGACGCTTTTATGAGCAGCTGCACCACACCCTGGGAGGGGGGTTGGTCCCTTCCCACCCCCCTCGTTGTGGACTCCAGCCTGGAGATGCTTGTTGTGAGCCTCCCAGAGGGCTGGGCTGTGCACGAGGAGGAGGAGGAAGATGAGGCCAACCAGGGCACGATGCCCGCCAGCCAGGAGGTCATCCTGTCCCTGGAGCCGGTATCCTCCTCCCAGGATGTCGCCCAGGGTTCAGATGAAGCCAGGGAAGGCCCATCAGGTGAGTTCCATTACTTTCTCTAGACACAGGCTGGGGGAGGCGGTAGGCGATGAGGGGCTGCATGCGCCTCGCTCTCCCTTCTTGGCCTAGGGATCGCACAGTGGCCTGTGTACGTGGGTGCACATGGAGCGCCAGTCCAGAGCAGACAGGCGCATAAGGCTGCCACAAAGAAACCTTTCTCTCCTGCTCACAGGGTTTCTGGAGAAGCCTGCCTTACTCCCGACTCCGTGGTAGTACACCTTCCCACCACAAGCCACCACTAAGGGGGCTGGGGTCATGGATACAAACAGCAGCACCGCACACAGCACAGGCTCATGCCCACACTCCCAGGGCACCATCTGCTTCTGGTCAAGCACGGCAAGGCGGAGGACACCAAGCCCCTGCATGGGAACCTGCTGGGGGGAGGAAGATGGGGGGGGGGGGGACTGTAAACATGTTCGTCCCTCAGAGTCCACTATGAGCTAATCCTATCACAGAGAGTTAAGCCTGAGCAGTCACCATCAAGGCCGGTGGCCCTTTTATTACGCACGTTCGCGTTTACACCCGAGCCGGATCGGCCTGTCGGCGGAGTAGGGGGGTTCGGGCCCGCCCCCTCTCCGAACCCCGGCCCAGAGCACTAAAGGCAGGGACCCACGGTCCCTCCCTAGCGGATGGGGGAACGCCCCAAAACACACCCGCTCACGGGCTCCATGACCCCGCCCTGGACCGCTTCCTACTCCACCAGGCCTCCCGGACCGTTTCCCTTGACCTCTCTTGCCTCACCTCTCCCTCCTTCTCTCCTCGTCCCGCTCCGTCCACCGCGCTCCCTTGCACCGTGCCGGCCCCGGGTTTAAATCCCCCGCCGGCTCCGTTCTCCCTCCGCGTCACTTCCCCTGCGACGCCTCCCAGCCACCCTTCCCCCGTGACGTCATCCCCCTGCGCCTCCCTGGCCCCTCCCTCTCGGGCCCTGCTGGTCGGCGGCTTCTGCCTCCCGACGCTCCCTGCGCCGGCTGCCGGCGCGTTCCTGCAGCCCGCCGCGGCGGGCTGGGCCGTGCTCTCCACCCCCCGGTGTGTCCGCCCGGCGCCTCCCGGCGCGCTCTCAGTGCGGGGCGCGAGTGCCCCGTCACACCGCCCGGCGCCTCCCGGCGCGCTCTCAGTGCGGGGCGCGAGTGCCCCGTCACACCGCCCGGCGCCTCCCGGCACGCTCTCAGTGCGGGGCGCGAGTGCCCCGTCCTACCGCCCGGCGCCTCCCGGCGCGCTCTCAGTGCGGGGCGCGAGTGCCCCGTCACAGGGACCCAATAGCAACCTCCCTGGCAACCACCCCTTCATCCCCCTCCCGCTCATAGGCTCCTGGCCTGGCCAGCACCTTCCCATGCCTGTTTGTCCCCGGGATGTGGGGGTAGCGAGGCTCCCCGGGACATTTTTTCTCCTGCAGGACAGTGCCCACTGTCTAGGCCACAGATGGCCTTGCTCGAAGCACATAGCCATCGTCTGAACCAAGACCTTTCAGTGTTGGCTCAAAGATGAGGGCTAGGCTTCTTGCACAGTGTCTCCTGGGATGACTGCTCTTGTCACTTTTCTTCACAGCTGGACCAACACCTCCCGTGCCATCCTCCCAACCCCATGACAGCCTCCACTGCAGATGACTCTGTGAGGACCTGGAGCGGGAACACATCGCCTGCCTGCGTACCCTGCAGCGGTGTCTCGAGCGGCTGGAGCAGAGACACCCGCAACTTCCCAAGTACCCCCTGCACCCGCTCCTGCTCCTGCCCTTTCGGTTTCTTCCCCTAGCCCCACGTCTTGGCCGCCGAGGGCCCCACACATGAGGTGGTGGGACCACCCGAGGCATGCACCAGTTCCAGCCCCATCCCTGAACCGCTCCTCCCCCACTCCTCACCCTTCCTCCCCCCCTCCTCCCAGGTTCTTTCCTCAGTCCCTCCCCAGTTAGGGTATGTCTACACTACCCCGCTAGTTCGAACTAGCGGGGTAATGTATGCATACCGCACTTGCTAATGAAGCCCGGGATTTGAATTTCCCGGGCTTCATTAGCATAAGCGGGGAGCCGCCATTTTTAAATCCCCGCTGCTTCGAACCCCGTGTAGCGCGGCTACACGGGGCTCGAACTAGGTAGTTCGGACTAGGGTGCCTATTCCGAACTACCGGTACACCTCGTTTCACGAGGAGTACCGGTAGTTCGGAATAGGACCCTAGTCCGAACTACCTAGTTCGAGCCCCGTGTAGCCGCGCTACACGGGGTTCGAAGCAGCGGGGATTTAAAAATGGCGGCTCCCCGCTTATGCTAATGAAGCCCGGGAAATTCAAATCCCGGGCTTCATTAGCAAGTGCGGTATGCATACATTACCCCGCTAGTTCGAACTAGCGGGGTAGTGTAGACATACCCTTACATATTGTGACGGCGCGTTGGGGGTCCCCTGTCTCCTGCACCCCGAAATGGCACAAACAGACTGCACCAGCCGGTGGAATAGAGGAAGTTTATTGCCTCTCCAGGATACAGCACAGCACAGATGTAATCTGGTCACAGAGCTGGGCTAGGATGCCTCAGGCCCCCTTGAGATGGGGGAGACTGGGCCCCTAAACTCCAGCCCCTTTCCCTAGGCTGTCTCCTCCATGCTCCCAGCCAGCAACTAACTAACCTTCTTCCAGCCCTGCCCCCCAGCCAGGGCAGCATTCCACCTTCCTTTGTTCCTCTCCATGGGGGGTGTCTGGCCATACTGGTTTGCATAGTGACTCATCCTGTTTTGCTGGGTTGTGGTACCCACGGAACCCAGTGGGGGTTACCCCAGAGCCAGCAGCATAGAAACCAGCCAGGTACCCCCACTACGTCACACACACACATATATATATATATATAAAGTCTGGTTTATTTGATCTGCAGGGGAGGGGAGGGGTGTGGGAGGAAAGGCACAGAGGGGCACTGCAGACGCCCCTTCTGGGGAGGCTCAGGGGAGAGTGTCACAGCTGTCCTTGTCTGAAACTCTCCCTCAGGGTGTCCTGGATGGGCACAGCCGTGTGCGGCTGCTCAAAGGCCCTGGTGAGATGCTCAGCCTCTGCCCCCCACCCTAGCAGTAACGTCTCTCCCTTGTTCTTGCACAGGCTGTGCAGGACACAGCAGGACGCCGCCACTTGGGGGAAGTTCCATTCACTGAGGTCCAGGCGGATGAGGAGACACCGGAACCTCCCCTTGAAACAGCTGAAGGTGCCCTCCACAACAATGCGGGCCCTGCTGAGCCTGGCGTTGAACCGTTCCTTGGTGGGGTCCAGGTGTCCCGTGTAGAACTCCATTAGCCAGGGGAGCAAGGGGTAGGCTGCGTAGCCCATGATGCACATGGGCATGTCCACGTCCCCGACCCTGATGATGCAGTCAGGGAAAAAGTGCCAGTGTACATCTTCTGGAACAGGCTGGAGTTCCTAAAGATGCGGGCATCGTGCACCTTCCCCACCCACCCAACATTAATGTCGGTGAAGCGGCCTTGGTGGTCCATGAGGGCCTGCAGCACCATTGAAAAGTACCCCTTCTGGCTGATGTAATCGGAAGCCAGATGGTCGGGGGCCTGGATGGGGATGTGGGTGTTATGCTTAAAAGAAGTACGCGGGATCTTTTATAGTAGAAAAGGCAGTACGCCACATTTATTGAGAATACAACAGTAGCATATGCTTTTCAGTCACACACACGCACACACACACAGTCCCGCCAGTCGATGTTATAGTTACCAGTCCAGAGTCTGAATCAATCTAGTGGCCAGCCAAATTGATCGCAGAGGGGAGCCAGGCTTTGTTGGTCGATCAATCTGATGCTCCTGGAGTTGGTGGCAAGACGAACCCAAAGTTCCATGGCAAAGCACCCTGCTTTTATAATCCTCTTTCCCTGCTGAAATCTATGGATTCTGCTGTGTCAGTCTGTGACTGGTTACTGTTATCTTTTTTATGTTAACATTCCAAAACATCTCCAAGAGGTCATCCTGTCTTGGATTGTTAATCAATTCTCTTTAGGGGTGCCAGATTCACCTTAGGGTTGTCAATTCTGCCAATCCTTGACCATGGGTACTCACTGATGTTTCTTCTGACGCCGATGAGTCTGTCTTCACCCTGCATTCTCCCCCTTCTCTCTTGACCATCTGGCTTTAACGATGGCCTTCACACCTTATCTCTTCCTGAAGCATACATCTCCCATTCACACAAACAGCCTTTCACAGAGACCTTCAAAGGTATGCAAACAGCTGTTTTTTTATATTGGGCAAAAGCAAAACAGCATTGTAAACTAAACCTTACTAAATCTTGTAATCAAAACAGTTCACATCGAAGGCCCGGGCCTTCAATATTTCTAATCTCATTAACATAGGCTTTTAATATTGTGTCTGTCTCTTTACTTACTAAACCTTAAAACAAAGAAATATATATTTAACTAAAGGGCTTAATTGGTAAAATGTTAGATGCGTTCCCCAGGGGGTCACAAGAAAAAAGGATGACTAGCAAAATGAAATTAAATCATACATTACTACATTATTAAACCTGAAATACAAATATAAAATCCCACTCCTACATGGGTGCTGTTAATGCCCCCCCCCCCACACACACATTTGGGAAAGCCCATGGCAGCAAAGCCAGTGACGATGGGGTCTAGGTTGCCCAGGATGATGACCCTGCACAGCAGGATGGCATTGATGGCCCTCACCACCTGTAAGATTATACAAACAGAATCACAGGGTTGCAAGAGCCCTTGCGATTTCCCCAAGCCCAAATCCCCTTCCCACAGAAGGAGCAATCCCAACTACCCCATCCCTGGCAGGGCTTTGTGAAGGCGGGACTGAAAAACCTCCAGGGAGGGATAGTTCACCACCCCACCTTCCCGAGGGAACCCCATTCCAATGATTCACCACCCTCCAGGACAACAGCAAGAGAGTTATATCTGCACAAGCACAGCCACAACAGTTGATCTCCCCGTGCTGAACTGGTTCCCAATGGAGTGGTAGCTGTGTGGCGTGATGAGCTTCCAGATGGCAATATTATTATTATTATTATTATTTAAATATTTTTACCATGCCTTTCTATTTAAAATATTCAAGGTGGTTTACAAGAACAAACAAAAAAAATACAAATATATATAAAAATTTAAAATATGAGAATTTAAAATATGAGACCTCAGAGGGACATAACCAGCTAAAAACATATAGAGAGGAGGAACACACACATACAGACTCAAACAGTAATAAAAGCACGAGTAAAAAGGGTGGCTTTAGCCTGATGCCAGAACAATGCTAGCATTGGCGCCATGTGAATATCCCGAGGAAGATGGCGACTCTCTTCTGGAGGGGGATGGCGAGTCGCATGTGGGTGTCCCATTGCCGGAGGGCAGAGGTGAGACACTTGCAGAGTTCCATGAAGGCATCTTTCCACATGCAGAAGTTCTGGAGCTACTGCTGGTTGTCCCACCCCTCCATGATGAGCCGGTCTTACCAATAGGAACTGGTGTCCTGGCACCAGAAGCGGCGGTGCATGGTGTGCAGGAGAGGGTGGGAGGGGTTATGTTGCATGAGCAGCATGTGGAGTGGGGTGAGGAGGTGCCCCAGAGTGAGCTGCTGGTCCAGGTCCTCCAGTGCCATGAGGGCAGCCTGCAGTAACTGCACCAGGAGGTGCAGCATGGGGTCTAAGAGCCGACAAGTGCTTTGCAGCAGGTCTTGCTCCATGGCTGGAGTGCTGTGGTGTCCTCAAGGGCAAACAGAACCCATAGTGAGAAGGGTTTGGTGTCCCTTGAGGAGGTAGGCAATGTAGAGGTGACTGAGACATGGCTGTAGAGGGGTGTCCCTTTAAGCACAAGCCTCATCTAGCCTCAGGCAGCAGCCACAGAAAGTGACTGCTGTCCTCATGCCCTACCCGGAGTGCTTCACGGGGCTTTAAATTCAATTCAGCTTCCAATCAGTGTAGACACACTATTTCAACATAATTCTTCACTATTTTGATGGACATTTGTAGTGTGGATGCGCTATTTTGAAATAGTTATTTTGGGAGTTGTTATTCCGAAATAGCTTATTTAAAAATACGTGACTAGTGTAGACATTCCCTTTATGTGCTCTTGAATGGTTGTTTTAAGTCATTACTACACTTCTGACTCAGGAAGTGTCTTCACTGCAGAGTTAACTTGTACCCAGGCATTTCCCCTACTCCCACTCCTCCCCCACATCCACACACATAGCCCTCTCACCCAAGGGTGTGTCTACTGACGTTGTTTCAAAATAACAATGTGAGCATCTACACAGCAATTCCGTTATTTCAAAATAATTTGTAAATAACGGGTGGCTTATTCCAACTTCTGTAAACCTCATTCCACGAGGAATAACGCCTCTTCCGAAATTGCTATTTCGAAATAGCTGTCGTGTGGATGCTGCACTGCCACTGTTTCGAAATAGCTCCTCCTCAGGGCCATTCAAAGTAATAACTCCCTAGGGTACATCTACACTGCACACTTATTTCAGAATAAGTTATTCTGGAAGAAATACTCCAAAATAGCTTATTTTGAAATAACATGTCTACACTACAGGGAAGCCTCAAAATTAGTCGGAGGCAGGATTCCCTAATGTGGACATGCTACCTCGACTTAGAACCCCAGGAGGCACTGGGGAGTAAGGCTATGTCTAGACTGCAAGCCTCTTTCGAAAGAGGCTCTTTCGAAAGATACTTTCGAAAGAGCCTCTTTCGAAAGAGAGCGTCTAGACTGCACGTTGAACTTTCGAAAAAGCGGCTTGCTTTTTCGAAAGAAAGCATCCAGTGAGTCTGGATGCTCTCTTTCGAAGAAGCCCTATTTACATTGAAGAACGCCTTCTTTCGAAAGAGGAACTTTCGAAAGAAGGCGTTCTTCCTCGTGAAATGAGGTTTACCGCCATCGAAAGAAAAGCCGCGTTCTTTCGATTTAATTTCGAAAGAACGCGGCTTGAGTCTGGACGTAGGTGAAGTTTTTTCGAAAAAAGGCTACTTTTTTCGAAAAAACCCCTGAGTCTGGACACAGCCTAATTACTTTGAATAGCCCTAGGGCAGAGCTATTTCGAAATAGCAGCAGTGGAGCATCCACACGACAGCTATTTCGAAATAACAATTTCAGAAGAGGTATTATTCCTTGTGGAATGAGGTTTACAGAAGTCAGAATAAGCGGTCTGTTATTTTGAAATTATTTCAAAATAATGGAATTGCTGTGTAGACGCTCGCATTGTTATTTTGAAATAATGTCAGTTATTTCGAAATAACTGTGCTGTGTAGACACACCCTAAGGCCGTGTCCACACTCAGGGGTTCTTTCGAAAAAAGTAGCCTTTTTTCGAAAGAACTTCTCCTGCGTCCAGACTCAAGCCGTGTTCTTTCGAAATTAAATCGAAAGAACGCGGCTTTTCTTTCGACGGCGGTAAACCTCGTTTCACGAGGAAGAACGCCTTTTTCGAGGGAGATCCGTCGAAAGAACGTGAGTCTGGACAGGGGGAGCCCTTTCTTTCGAAATTATTGGCCTCCAGGAACAAGCCCTGGTGGACAATCTGGGCCATGGGTTGCACGTCTGTGGTTCCTGGCTGCAGCCATTCCTTAAAGGGACAGGCGCACCCTCACAGCCACTTGTTGCAGACAAGGAGCCAGAGCACACGGCGACCTTGCTGCAGCATGTCACAGCCCCAAGAGCATCCTGGCCCTTCCTCCGAGCCTTCTGGGGACCCAGCCAAGGGCTCCAAGCGCCGGGCACCATCCTGGTCCGGCGCAGAGATCAAGAGCCTGCTGGAGCTGTGGGGAGAGGAGGAGGCCTTACAGGCCCTCAAAAGCCGGCGGCGAAATGCCGAAATTTATGGCCGCATGGCTGAAGCCCTGGCCCAGAAGGGCCACTACCCCCGCACCCAGGACCAGGTGCGCTCCAAAGTGAAGGAGCTGCGGCAGGGCTACGCCAAAGCCAGGGAGGAGAGCTCCCGTTCTGGGGCAGCCCCCGACTACTGCCCCTACTACCCAGAGCTGGACCAGATCCTGGGTGGCAGTGCAGAAGCACGCACACCACGGCGGTTCGTCCAGTCTGGATTGGCAGACCCCGTGGTGGACGCTCCCGAGCAGGACCCAGAGCAGTCTGGAGACGGGGACATGGTGCCAGAGGAGGAGGACAGCGAGGAGACGGCGACCCTCACCCTGGAGCCAGTCACCCAGACCTCTGAGGCCTCCCAGGCGTCATCTGGCGCGGGAGAGGAAGCAGCAGGTGAGTACAGTGAGGTTGTGTCACACCCGGGGGGGGGGGGAGGTAGGTGGGTGGGTGCACAGTGGGTGATGCACAAGGGAAACCTGTCATGCTCAGGCTGATGCCCAGGTCACACACACACACACACACAGTGTGACCTTCAGAATGTCTGCTTCCCCTGTCTCAAGGGAGAGGGCATGCCCTTTTGGACAGCTGTTGCACACATGACTGATTGTGATAGAAATGTAGCCGTGTTACTCTGATCTGAGGAAGTGGGTCTGGCCCAGGAAAGCTCATCCCCTAATAAACCATCCTGTTAGTATTTTAAGTGCTACAGAGTCCAGTTTATAGGACTGATTGTGTCTTCTTCTTTTCCTCCACAGCCGGACCAGCCGTGGAAGAGGGCCGCAGCACCCCAGCCCCACCTCCATCTCCATCTCCACCTCGGAGACATGGGAGCCGCAGACACAGGCGTGTCTACGCCGACATCCTCCGGCAGCACGTCGAGGCTGTGCAGGAGCAGAACGCCATCCTGCTACAGAGGGCGGAGGCAGAGGAGTGGTGGCGTGATCGGCTCATGAATGAGCTGGTCCTGCAGCGCACGGTGCTGTACGCCACCCTGAGGGAGGTCAGCGGCTTGCCTGCTGCTGTGCCTGGTCCTGCTCCTCCAGCACCCCATGACCCCACCCCACCAAACCCCCCTTCCACAACAGCAGCCCTTTCCCCCCTTGGACCTCCCTCTCCCCCAGCCCCCCCAGCTCCCCAGCCCCTCTCTCCCCCTGGCCCTCCTCTCCCCCAGGCTTCCACATCCCAAGAGCCCCCCAGCAGCCAGCCAACCGACAGGTGCATCACCCGATCCCGTAGCCGGGGAGCAACCCAAACACGAGGCCCAGCCAGGAAAGGGAAATCTGCCAAGCCCCGTTCAACCTGATCCCCTTCCCCCCTCCAGGTTTCCAGTCCCCTTCCCCCCTCCAGGTTTCAATCACCCCCATCACCCCACTTATTAAGCACAAACAAAGGGTTAAAGGAACTGTTTGTTTATTGTATATAGTTTGGCAACAACAAAAATGAATTTTTTTTTGTTATTTTGCCACATTGTTTGATAATATGTACAAAATTATAAATAAGTAAAGAGAACATTTTATTTTGAAACACACCCTGGTGTAAGTGATGTGTCCAAACTGGGTCAGGAGATGGGTTGTGGAGGGAAGCTTCTATTGGGGGCCAGGGCCCAGTCCCCAGGCAGAAGCCCCTCAGTGCACTCAGTGGCCTCCACTGGAGAATTGCTCCAGGAGGGCCTCCCGGATGCCAACTGCAGACCGGTGAGCCTGGCGGATGGCAGCTGTCCGGGGCTGGGCAAAGAGCCTCTCCTGGGCATCAGCAGCTCTCCCCCACCCTGGTAGGAAGGCCTCCCCTTTCCTCTCCACGAGGTTATGGAGGACGCAACACGCGGCCACCACCTCGGGGATGTTGCTCTCCCCCATGTCGAGGCGTGTGAGCAAGCACCGGAATCTGCCCTTTAAACGGCCAAACGCACATTCCACCTGGTTGCGAGCCCGGTTAAGGCGAGCATTAAACTGCTCCTTGCTCGCATCCAGCTGGCCGGTGTATGGCTTCATCAGCCACGGCATCAGGGGATAGGCGGCATCAGCCACTATGCACACCGGCATGTGCACATCCCCAACCGCAAACTGGCGATGGGGGAAAAATGTTCCTGCCTGAAGCCTCCGGTACAGGTACGAGTTCCTGAAGATGCGGGCATCGTGTGCCCGCCCTGACCACCCAACACAAATGTCCGAAAACTGGCCACGATGGTCGACCAGGGCCTGGAGGACCATAGAAAAATAGCCCTTTCTATTGATGAATTGGGCTGCTCGATGGGGCGGTGCACGGATGGCAATGTGTGTCCCATCGAGCGCTCCTCCACAATTGGGGAAGCCGAGGGCAGCAAAGCCGGCCATGACGCTGTCCAGATCCGGTAGACAGATGAGCCTGTTGAGCAGCTCCGAATTGATGGCCCTCACCACCTGCAGAACGAGACAGACAACAAAGTGTTAGAAGGGGTGCCTTATCTCTTAGGAGGAGAACCCACCGCCCACCTTCCCTCTCAAACAAACAGCCCGGGAATCCCCTCCTCAGAACCCCCCCCCCACAATTCAGGGTGAGTGGAGGAGCTCCCTCCCACTCCCACTCCCACTCCCACTCCCACTCCACTTGGCCCTTCCTGACAGTCTCCCTTCCCCCCACCCCAAACTGTGACTGTCCCCAGACAATGACTTACCTCCATCAAGACGGCCCCGACAGTAGATCTCCCCACGCCAAATTGGTGTCCCACGGAGCGGTAGCTGTCGGGGGTTGCCAGCTTCCAGAGGGCAATGGCGACCCTCTTTTCGAGGGGGATAGCGGGCCGCAGGTGGGTGTCTTGCCGTTGCAGAGCAGGGGCGAGCCAGGTACACAGCTCCTGGAAAGTGGTCTTTCTCATGCGGAAGTTCCGTAGCCAGTCTTGGTCATCCCAGATGTCCATCACGAGCCGGTCCCACCAGTCAGAGCTGGTGTCAAACCTCCAAACACACCTGTCCACGAAAAAGTTCGGAGGCAAGGGCAGTGTGGCTGCCGGACGGGGGAACCCCTCGTCCCTCTGGTCTGGGTCCAGCTCGGGAAGGAGCCTCATGATTGTCTCAGGAAGATGCAGCAACAGCTGCAGTATGGTGGTGTGGGGCCCTCGCCTGCCCAGGGGCAGCTCTGGCTCCATGCCACAAATAAGGGTCTGCAAGCAGAAAAACCTCACAAGAAAAAAGCTGCTGGGGTGTCCCAGGAAGCTGAGCACTCCAAAGCAGCACTGCAATGCCTTGCAAAATTCCTCAAGGGACAGCAAAGGCAGCTGCAGGAGCAGAGCAACGGGTGTTCAGGAGTGTCCCTCTCACCACGCGTCTCTGCAAAGGGCAGGCAGGCAGCACCTGGAAGGAAATGCTGCCCCCATGCCCTGGCAGAAGCAGTTCCGGGTGGCTTTCAATTTTGAAAGAGCGTCCGGCAGTCTGGACGCTCTTTTTCGAAATAGCGGATCGATCTTTCGATCCGCGCATTGTAGTCTAGATGCGCTCTTTCGAAAGAAGCCTGCAGTCTAGACACAGCCTATGTGTGCTGGTGCTTTCAACCCAGGCTAGCTGGCCTGGCAGTGGGTGAGTTAGAGCCCAGGTGCTGCTTTCACTAGGGCTGGTGGTAACCCCTCCACTTTGCAGAGAGGCCACAGCTAAATCTCTTAGGGTATGTCTACACTACAATGTTAGTTCGAACTAACGGACGTTAGTTCGAACTAACATTCATAGCCGCTACACTAGCGCTCCGCTAGTTCGAATTTGAATCGAACTAACGGAGCGCTTAGTTCGAACTAGGTAAACCTCATTTTACGAGGATTAAGCCTAGTTTGAACTAGCTAGTTCGAATTAAGGGGTGTGTAGCTCCTTAATTCGAACTAGTGGGAGGCTAGCCCTCCCCAGCTTTCCCTGGTGGCCACTCTGGCCAACACCAGGGAAACTCTATGCCCCCCTCCCGGCCCCGGACCCCTTAAAGGGGCACGGGCTGGCTACTGTGCCCGTGCCAGGTGCAAGCCTGCCAGCACCCAGCCACCAGACCCTGCACCTGGCACGGCACAGAGCCACCCACCCGATGTCCCCCAGCCCACCCCCTCTTCCCGGGACCAGGCTGGCGGCTCCCGGGAGCTTGCCCTGGACCGCAAGAGGCGGGCACCTTCCTGGGCTAGTGCGGACATCGTGGACCTCGTCCACGATCTCTGCACTAGGCACAGGAAAGTGGCCATCTAGGGCAGGAGAGCTGCCAGCCTGGCCACCCAGGAGCAGGTGTGCATGAAAATCAAGGGGGTCCACTGAGACCCCCGACCCTGAGCCCTGAGCTTACAATGGCCGTCCTGGGTCAGACCAAAGGTCCATCTAGCCCAGTAGCCTGTCTGCCGACAGCGGCCAACCCTAGGGACCCTGGAGGGGATGGACCGAAGACAGTGACCAAGCCATTTGTCTCGTGCCATCCCTCTCCAGCCTTCCACAAACTTTGGGCAGGGACACCACTCCTACCCCCGGCTAAGACTACTCCATGGACCCAACCTCCATGACTTGATCTCACTTCCCTTTAAACTCTGTTCTAGTTGTAGCCTTCACAGCCTCCTGCAGCAAGGAGTTCCACAGGTTAACTATTTGCTTTGGGAAGAACAACAACTTTCTCTTACTAGTTTCAAGCCTGCTACCCATTCCTTTCCTTTGGTGTCCTCTAGTCCTTCTTTATGGGAACTCAGGAAGAACTTTTCTGAATGCACCCTCTCCACCCAACCCCTGCTTTTAGAGACCTCTATCCTGTCCCCGCTCCATCTCCTCTTTTCTAAGCTGAACAGTCCCAGTCTCTGTAGCCTCTCTTCATCTGGGACCTGTTCCCAACCCCTGATCATTTTAGTTGCCCTCCCCTCTTCCAGCCTTTCTCTTCCCCTCTCCCACCTCCTTTTCCCAGTCTCCCCCAGTTTTGTTCAATAAAGACAGAGTCAATGTTGGAAGAAACGTTATCTTTATTTTGTACATCAATAAGAAGGGGGGCTAGGGAAGGGTAAGTGGAAGGAGGTGAGGGAGGAATGGGGTACGAGCCCCCGATGGGGAGGACTGGGCTGGCTCTGCAGGCTTCTGGGGGTGGAAGCTCTCCTGCAGCCCCCCGATTGCCCCCTCTCCCCAGATGGCAGCCTGCGGCAAGTGCAGCCAGGCTGATGGCCAAGTGGTGTGATGTGCCCAGTGTGGGTACTCCGGGCACTCCAAGCCAGGACTGCTTTGCAAGCGGGGCACCCCTGAGAACTGTCTGTCCGGGGTGGGGGTCGGGACCCTTTAAGCACAGCCCTCGGCTAGCCTGAGACAGCATCTCCACGCTCTAAGTCCTCCTCTGATGCCCTGCCGGCACTGCTTCTGGCCATCCTTAAGCCCTGTTCAGAGTCCACTCAATGTGGACTTGCTAGTTCGAATTAGCAAAACGCTAATTCGAACTAGTTTTTAGTTCTAGATGCGTTAGTTCGAATTAGCTTAGTTCGAATTAACTAATTCGAACTAAGTTAGTTCGAATTAGCGCTGTAGTGTAGACGTACCCTTTGTACCAGTAGTCCTCCAATGCTTTCCCACAACCCCTCCAACCCCAGATGCCCAGCAGGACAGATACGTCCCCCCACAATTCACTTGCAAAGAGTCATAGAGTGTCTCAGCTCAGTGCTGCACAAAGAACCAAGGGATGTGTCCTAGAAGCCACAGAAAGGCAGCACAGCACCAGTGAGGACAATGCCTCTGTGATGGACAGGAGGAGTGCTGGCTAGCACTCAGTGACTGAGAGGTTAAACTCAGGTAGCTAGCAAGGGTGTTGGCAGAGGGCCAGAAGAACCAATGGGCTACAGTGCTGAAATGTGAATTGCATTTACATACCTTGTCTGCTCTTCCTTTGTGGGATTCTAAGTTAAGGGCTAGAGGGAGCAGATGCAGTAATCAGAATTGCAATGCCTATAAGAAATATGGGACATGGGAGTGATCTGGGCCTTGAAGTATGGATCAGCATGGAGTGTAAGTAGAGGGAAAAGTGGATGTAGTTGCGATCAGGGAATTTTTCTTTATTTTGGTTGTCTGGTTTAAACTGCTCTGTGTGAATCTATGCCTTCTCTTCCCCCATTCACTATCTGAGGGTATGTCTACACTACGGAGTTTTGTCGGAAAAACAGCTGTTTTCCTGACAAAACCTGAGTTACGCCCACACTGCAATCACAGTCTTCCGAAAGTAAATCGAAAAAAACAGAGGGTTTTTTTCCGGCGTTGGTAATCCTCTTTCTACGAGGACAAAGCCTTTTTGCGAGAGCTCTTTCGCAAAAAGGCGTGTGTGGATGGGGAAGAGGGAGTTCTTTCGAAAGAAGAGGAAAGAGAAAAAAGCACAGGTACCCTGGTGGCCACTCCATCCATAGTAATCACAGCTTACATGCGAGATAGCGTCCATTCAGTGTGGATGCTATATTTTTAAAAAGCAGATAATTTTTTCAATGCACTTTTGTGTGTGGATGCTCTCTTTCGGAAGAAGTTTTTTCAGAAGATCTCTTCCAGAAAAGGTTCTTCCAAAAGAAGCCTGCAGTCTAGACATAGCCTAAGAGTTGTTCCCAGAGATGTTCTCTGTGTGTTAATTTGTTTTACTCAGTTGCTCTGTAACACCTAGCAACCAAGTCTGCTTTCTCAAGTTTATCTTTTCTTTTGTTAATAAAAATCACTTTTTTAAGGCGATGATTTGATTCTTGTGTCCTGGAAAGTAACAGGAGATCTGTGTGTGTGTCTGCTTGCCTAAGACTGAGCAGTCAGCTACCAGAGACCGCAGCTTGTTTTGTCTTTTCAAACTCTCTTGGGGCAAAAGAGCTTGGGGTACCCCTGTGGAAGGAATTCAAATGTTCCCTCCTGGTTTTTTTTTCAGGATTAAATCACTTGATGGTGGCAGGTTTCCACACTGCAGGTCTGGCTACATTGCAAGCACATAAGCTCGTTCACACAGGAGAGAAGGAAAAGGATTTATCACAGATGGGACAAAATTAAAAGACATAGTAAAAAAAGTTGTTTGTGAGTAATTACTGAATTTTACTTATTATATGAACCAGTGGGGGCATATGTGGCTGACTTAAAGATCACCCTGTGCATGTGATGAACTATGTGACTCCTTAATAAAAATAATTTGTATTTGGCATTCACATGCATAATACATAATGACTATGTGAAAGACAGGCTGCTAAGGGAAACTGCTTTAACCTTAACCTGAGCCAGACAATTGCAAAGCCAGTGAAATTAGCAAAATGCAGATTAAGGCTTTGAGTGACCCGGTAGTGAGCCAGAAACCAGCATTATAGCATCCTTTCAGAAACAGAAAACTATGAGCGACAGACACCAAAATGACCAGCGAAATAAGGGCTTGATTGCACAAACCATATTTACTCTGGCAAGCATTTACTCACTCGAGTATGCCACTCCCATGACATGACCTACAATACAATGCAATGCCTAGCCTAATGGATGGGGGTGGTGTGATGGGGCGCTCCCGCCCCACACTCGAAGGGACCAAGGCGAGGGCCGGAGGAGTCCCTGGGGTGGGGGAAGCCGGCCCATCGTGGGAACCCGGGAGCTGGCCGCGGACTCATGGGTTGGCTCCACGGGACGCGGGGAGCACGGCGCGCCGATGGGGAATGCCCCGGGGGGAGGGGCTAGCACGGCGCGAGCGGATGACGTCACGGGGGGGGGGGGTGATCTGGGTTGCAGGCGCGGTGACGCTGGGAGCTCCGCCGGTGCAGAGTTTAAAACAACGCCCGGCAGCCAGAAGGAGGAGGACGGCGAGGCGCGGGACAAAGGAGGAGAGGGTGAGGCAAGGGCCCCGGGAGAGAACTGGCCCCTAGGAGGAGCGGAGTAGGATGCAGCCCAGGGTAGGGTCACGTAGCCCATGAGTGGATGTGTTTAGGGGCACTACCCCCATCCGCTAGGCAGAGACTGGCAGTCCCTGATTTAGGGCCCTGGGTCGGGGTTTGGAGTGAGGGAGGGCCCAAACCCCCCTACTCCGTCCGTCGGGGCGTAGCAAAGCGCATCCGTGAGACCAGCTGCCTAGGTCAAAGGTGAAAGTAGAGTGACTCCGGGACCAGGGGGCGAGGCACAGGACTATTTTGGGGGTGCTTAGCCATAAGAAGTACACAATAAAGAGGGTGACGGGAACCCACCAATTGCGGGGGTAGCGTGATCCTTCTACACGTGGTGGAGAACATGGGCAGGTTCCTGAGCCCCGGGAAGAAGGGGGTCTAGGGAGGAGGGCTTCAAAAAAAAAAAGGAGGCCACTCCTCGTAAATGTTGGCTTATCCGTAAGGTCGAGTATGGAGGTCAATAAATATTGGAATGGCTGGTTGATAACCAGAAGCAGCAACAACAGCAGCAGAACCAGGTGTTGCAACAAATGATGACCCAATTCCAGAAGCAACAATGACAATTATTGAAGGAGATCCATGAAGGGGCTACATCAGGGGTGGTGGCGCAGGGCGAAGGAATCAGCACCCCGGGAATGGGGGAAGGCGGCGCCATCCCTGGCGCCCAATTGCCTCTCCGCCTGGCCAAATTAGGGCCCCAGGACGACCCACAGGTATTCCTGGTGACATTCGAGCGAGTAGCGATGGCGGCGAAGTGGCCACAGGAGCACTGGGCCACCTTACTTGCACCTTTCCTAACGGGCCCGGCCCAGATGGCCTACCGAGGCATGGTGGACAAAGACGCCCTGTGCTACTACAAGATCAAAGAGGCAATCCTGGATCAACTGGGCATATCCCTGGAGATGTATCGGCAGAGATTCCGGGAAACCCGAAATGACCCAAAGGAATGGCCCCGGGTTCTTGGGCAACGGGTAACAGAGGCCGGTATGAGATGGCTGGAAACCGCAAACAAAATGGGATTACAGGTAGCGGAGCAGGTGATACTAAAACAATATATAAGGATCCTGCCCGCGGAAGGACAAAAATGGGTACGCTGGCACCTGCCCGAGTCGCTAGAGGAAGCAACCAACTTGATGGAACGCTTCATAGCTGCCGAAAAGACAGGAGGGAAGCACCCCACATTCACCCCAGCAGGGCCCCAGAGAGGAACTCCCCCCGTCGGTGGGACAGAAGCATCACCTCGCATGGGGATTAGCCGCCGACCACCCTGGGGACCGGCAACCGAGCGGAAGCTGGCACCTGTCTGGAACCAGCCGGGCAGTGGGGGAAGCCAACCAGGGGCGAGCGGGGAAACCGGGGAACCCAATCCCAAAGGCAACACTGCCTCCAGAGGAGCCTGCTATCAGTGTGGCCAGGAGGGGCACTTCAAAAAAGACTGTTCGATGATGGATTGCACCTTCGGGCAGAGGAGACGTGAGGGAACACCGGGTGGGACCCCGCATCAGGCACAGGTAATAAGGCCAATAGGCCTGAATGGGAGACCAGTGAGGGCGGTCGTGGATTCGGGGTGCGGGCAAACGATGGTGTGGGAAGACATGATTCCTCCCTCCCTACCCCGAGGACCCCGAATATGGATGAGGTGCGTGCATGGAGACGTACATCCATATCACACAACCCGGGTATGGATTAACGATGGACGAGTGACCGCTAACTGTGAGGTAACCATATCCCCCACACTCCCCTACCCCGCGTTATTAGGGAGGAATTGGCCAGGGCTGGCTGCTCTATTGCGAGAATGGGGGGAGGGAAAAGGGGTCACGGCGGAGGGGGGTAGAAAGGACCCACCCTGGTGGCCCAAGGAGAAGAAACCTCAGCCCAGCCGGAAACCGAGAGGGAGGCACCGAGGGAACCCACTGCTCCAGTTCGCCTCAACCTGGATGAAGGAGATTTTCTAACACACCAACGAGAGGACCCGACACTGCAACAAGTGTGGGCCCAGGTGCAAGCGGCGATGGGGGAATCCACTGACGACGGGGAACGCTGACGGCAAGGACCACATTTCGAGGTACGGGGGGAACGACTCTATCGGGTTGTAGTGGAAGCAGGGGGGCAAGAGAGTCCGCAATTGTTAGTTGCCCGGCTGTACTGATGGAAGATATTAGAATTGGCCCATGACCACCTCTGAGCGGGGCATTTGGGGAGTGAAAAAACCCAACAACGGATTTTACAATGCTTTTATTGGCCGGGGTATACCAAGAGGTTAAGAACTTCTGCGCATCCTGTCTCCAATGCCAAAGGACGTCAAGTAAGAAGGTGGCCCCCGCGCCTCTAGTTCCCCTTCCTATAGTTGGGGTCCCGTTGGAACGGATAGCCGTGGCCTTGGTGGGGCCCTTGGAAAAGTCGGGGAGGGGACACCTCTACATATTGGTTATTGTAGATTATGCAACCCGGTACCCTGAAGCCATTCCCCTACGAAAAGCCACCGCTAGTGTGATAGCGGAGGAACTGGTCAAGGTGTTTTCAAGGTTAGGACTGCCAAAAGAATTGCTAACGGATCAGGGACCGAACCTGACCTCTCGAGTGATGTCGGAGCTATACAAGTTCTTACGAATCCGGAAGATCCGAACCTCCGTCTATCATCCACAGACGGACGGACTCGTGGAAAGATTCAATAGAACGCTAAAAGGTATGCTAAGGAAGTTCGTTCAGGAAGAACCCCGGGGATGGGACAAACTCCTACCCGCCCTCATGTTTGCGGTTCGGGAGGTACCCCAGGCCTTGGTAGGCTATTCCCCTTTTGAGCTCCTCTACGGGCGCAGGCCTCGGGGGATCCTAGACCTGGTGACAGAAGGTTGGGAAGCACAAGTAACCCCGGCCTTAGGGGCGGTACACTACGTCGCACAACTCCAGCAGAGGCTATGCTCCCTCACCGAGTGGTCCCAGGAGAACCTACAGCAAGCCCAAGAAGGGCAGTGCCGCCAATATAACCAGAAAGCCAAAGTCCAAGAATTTGTACCTGGGGACCACGTACTCCACCTACTACCAGACGGGGAGTCCAAATTGATGGCCCGGTGGCAGGGACCCTTCCGGGTGTTAAGAAAAGTTGGGGAGGTGGATTATGAGGTACAGCTGGACAGACCCCGGCGGGGCACCCAGATCTACCACGTCAACCTCTTAAAGCGATGGGCCCCTCGTGAAGCCTTTTTTATAGAGCCGCAAGAGATGGATGTGAAATTTGTTCAGTGGGGAGACCCGGAGGTAACGGTCAAGGAAGCTTCTCTCAGAGCCGAACTCACAGAAGAGCAGCAACGGGAACTCTGGAGGCGGTTAGAGGATTACCAACAGGAACTAACCAACAAACTGGGACAGACGCACTTAATCCAGCACGAGATGAACACCGAACCAGGGAAGCGGGTGTTGGACAATGTAAGACCCCTCTCCCGCAAGATGTGGGATACCGTGAAGAAGGAGTTAAAGGATATGCTGGACTGGGGGGTAATCGAGGAGTCTCACAGTGGGTGGCAGAGCTCGATCGTGTTGGTCCCCAAAACGGACGGATCACTGAGGTTCTGTATTGACTTCCGTAAGGTGAACATGATCTCACAATTCGACACATACCCTATGCCTCGCATTGACGAACTATTAAGCCGTCTGGGGACAGTGCGGTACCTGTCCACCATCGACCTGACAAAGGGCTACTGGCAGATCCCCCTCGCACCCGCGGCCCGAGAGAAAACCGCCTTCACCACCCCCTTCGGCCTTTACCAATTCTGGACCATGCCGTTCGGTTTGCATGGAGCTGCCGTGACGTTCCAGCGCCTTATGAACACAATCTTGAGGGACCACCATTCCTACGCTGCCGCATATATAGACGACATTATAGTTTTTAGCGGAACCTGGAAACAACACCTGGAACACGTCGTGGCGGTCCTGGGGGCTTTGAGGCAAGCAGGCCTAATGGCCAATCCAAAGAAATGCCATTTCGGCAAGACCGAGGTAACCTATCTGGGGTACACAGTAGGAAAGGGGAGGGTGAAGCCGCTGATAGATAAGATCCAAGCCGTTCGGGATTACCCCACCCCTACCATGAAAAAGCAAGTAAGGCAGTTCTTAGGCCTCGCAGGGTATTATCGCCGGTTTGTGGCCCACTTCGCGTCCATAGCAGCCCCGCTAATGGACCTTACCTGTAAGGGAAAGCCCCAAAAGGTCCAATGGACAGAGCAGCGTGCACGGGCCTTTGGGGATTTAAAGAATAAACTAGTCCGGGCCCCAGTCTTAGTCCAACCCGACTATACAAAACCCTTTGTGCTCCAGACGGACACCTCCGAGACCGGGTTAGGAGCCGTGTTAACACAGGAAATGGAGGGGGCCGAACACCCCGTCTTGTATTTGAGTTGCAAGCTTTTTCCCCGAGAGAAAGGGTACGCCACCATTGAAAAGGAGGCGTTAGCAATTAAATGGGCCATAGATGCGTTACGCTATTTCCTTGCAGGAGACTGTTTTACACTGGTGACGGACCACGCCCCCCTCAAATGGCTCAACACCATGAAGGATACCAACCCATGAATACTCCAGTGGTACCTGAGTCTGCAGACCTACAAATTCAAGATTGTGCACCGACCGGGAAGAGATCACCAGAATGCAGAGTGCCTCTCGAGAACACCCGAAGAAGACACGGGGGATGGGGCGAGTATAGGGGACAAAGTGAAGGGGGAGTGGTGTGACGGGGTGCTCCCGCCCCACACTCGAGGGGACCGAGGCGAGGGCCGGAGGAGTCCCTGGGGTGGGGGAAGCCGGCCCGTCGCGGGAACCCGGGAGCTGGCCGTGGACTCGTGGGCCGGCTCCACAGGACGCGGGGAGCACGGCGCGCCAACGGGGAATGCCCCGGGAGGAGGGGCTAGCGCGGCGTGGGCGGATGACGTCACAGGAGGGGGGGTGACCCGGGTCGCAGGCGTGGTGACGCCGGGAGCTCCGCCGGTGCAGAGTTTAAAACAACGCCCGGCAGCCGGAGAGGGAGGGAGGACGGCGAGGCGCTGGACGAAGGAGAAGAGGGTGAGGAAAGGGCCCCGGGAGAGAACTGGCCCCTAGGAGGAGTGGAGTAGGAGGCGGCCCAGGGCAGGGTTGTGTGGCCCGTGAGCAGGTGTGTTTAGGGGCACTACCCCCATCCGCTAGGCAGGGACCGGCAGTCCCTGCCTTAGGGCCCTGGGCCGGGGTTCGGAGTGAGTGAGGGCCCGAACCCCCCTACTCCGTCCGTCGGGGCATAGCAAAGCGCATCCGTGAGACTGGCTGCCTAGGTCAAAAGCGAAAGTAGAGTGACTCCGGGACCAGGGGGCGAGGCACAGGACTATTTTGGGGGTGCTTAGCCATAAGAAGTACACAATAAAGAGGGTGACAGGAATCCACAAATTGCGGGGGTAGCGTGATCCTTCTACAGGTGGGCAATAATTTTTGATGGGGGCCACTCCAAGATTTTGGAAAGTGGTTGAGGGCCACAGTCTTCCATGATATTAACGGAGGAGATGTTGGGTCTGGGATGGAGGTTGGGTACAGAAGGGAGCCTGGGGTAAGGGACTGGGGTGCAGGAGGGGTACAGGGGTTTGGGTTGTGACCTGGGGCAGGGGATAGGGGTGCAGGGTATGGGAGGGGGCATAGATTCAGGAGGGGGCAGAAAGTTGGCAGGGAGGGAGAGGCTGAAATGCCAGAGGCAAGCTCTGGCTGGGAGACTTACCTAGGTGAGTCCCAGCCAGCAGCCCAGCACATTTCTCAGGCAGGCTCCCTGCCTGCCCTGCCCCCGCACAGGCTGCAGGGGCTATTTGCATCTGTGAATAAGAGCCTCGGGGGAGGGGGAAACGATGCTTTGTGCGCTGCCTGTTCTTCAAATAGGGAGCTCCCATTGGCTAGAAACTGGAAAACAGGCTTGTGGTGAGGGTGAGGGCAACACATTAATCCTCTGAAACACAAACATCCCGACAGCCACTTCTCTGAGTGACATGCAGGGGTGGGTGGGACAAGCAGAGATTCTTCCTGATGCTCCCCACTGCATCCATGGGCCAGATCCGGTGGCTTGAGGGGCAGGATCCGGCCTGTGGGCTGTATTTTGCCCAGCCCTGCTGTAATGGACAGGAGGAAGGCTGGCCAGCACCCAGTGACCAAGGGGTTAAACTCAGGTAGCTAGCAAGGGTGTTGGCCAGGGGGCCAGAAGAATCAATGAGGATAGAGTCCTTGAATTTGAATTGGATATACAGGCAGTCCCCGGGTTACGTACAAGATAGGGACTGTAGGTTTGTTCTTAAGTTGAATTTGTATGTAAGTCGGAACTGGTACATATTGTAGGGGAAACTCTAGCCAAACATTTTTTTTAGTTTTGGATAGCATAGGGAAAGGTTAACTCCCCTCTAATGTTTGTTTTGCTGTCTGTTCCCCTGTTCAGAAGATTTCACATCTATTTCTGTCCCTGTGACAAACTCAGGACTAAAGGAGTAACTCATCAAATACCAAACAGCTCTGCACCATGCTTTGAGCTAATAGCTTTATTTCCACACACCACCCAGGGTTCTAGGAGGAGGGTCCTTTTTTTGCTAACACAGTGAGGCCAGCACTTTGTTTGTTTTGGTGGAGTCTTTGTTTGCCCAGGGAGCCCAGTATGTATAGGGGGAGGAGGGGCGGAGAGGCTGCTTTTGTCTGCTGTTCGGCAGCCTGTTGCTCAGGGGAGGGGGCAGCCTGTTGCTGGCAGGGGGGGAGGGGGGAGGCGTGCAGGATGCGAGGCCGCGGAGGGGGGGGCAGCGGGCGTGGGGAGGCACTTTTCCTCTGCCCGGCAGCTCTGCGGGATCCCTGTCCCTGTGGCCAGCTGCTGCAGGCAGAGGCCAGTTGGAGCCGGCCAAAGAGGAGGAGGAGGTGGATTCTAGGACCCAGGTGAGCGAGCCCCGGGGACGGGGACGCTGCTGCGCTCCGGGAGCCCGGCATGTATAGAGGGGAGGAGGGGCAGAGAGGCTGCTTTTGTCTGTTCGGCAGCCTGTTGCTCAGGGGAGGGGGCAGCCTGTTGCCGGCAGGGGGTGGGGGGGGCAGCGGGCGTGGGGAGGCACTTTTCCTCTGCCCGGCAGCTCTGCGGGACCCCAGTCGGAGCCGGCCCGAGGAGGAGGAGGATCCTAGGACCCAGGTGAGCGAGCCCCGGGAATGCTGCTGCGCATGTGCGGGAGTTGCCTCACCCCGTTCGTATCTAGGGATCCGACGTAAGTCGGATCCACGTAAGTCTGGGACTGCCTGTAGATTCCTTGCCTGCTTTCTTTGTGTGGGAGAGTTAAACCAAGAGTTGAGACACAGAATGATTTAAACCCAGGCAGGACCATTATGCCTCCATGGAATTCAGGGCATGAAAGTGGACTGAACCAAGAGAAGATCATGAGTAAATAAAGGGAAAAAGTGAATCTAGTCACGAACAGGGTGTTTTTATTTATTTTATCAATCAGTTTGAACTGCTCTGTGTGACTCTATGCCTCCTCTTCTCCATTCACCATCTAAGAGTTGTTCCCAGAGATGTTCTCTGTGTTTTAATTTGTTTTCCTTAGTTGCTCTGTAACATCTAGCAACCAAGTATGCTTTCTCAAGTTTATCTTTTAAAGGTGATCATTTGATTCTTGTGTCCTGGAAAGTAACAGTGTGTGTATTTGCCTGACTGAGACTCTGCAGTCAGCTACCAGAGACTGCAGCTTGTTTTTCTCTTTTCAAGCTCTTTTGGGGCAAAAGAGCTTGGGGTACCCCTGGGGGAGAATTCAAGTGTTCCTCCCGGTTTTAGGGATAAATCACTTGATGGTGGCAGCTACCCCAGCTGTCTACACTGGCCACTTGAATTTGCGCAAGAGCACTGACTTTGTAATGTACAAAATCAGTGCTTCTTGTGCAAATACTTTCACGCTCCCGCTCGGGAAAAAGCCCTCTTGTGCAAGAATACTTGCGCAAGAGGGCCAGTGTAGACAGGGAAGAACTGTTTTGTGCAAAAAAGCCCTGATGGCGAAAATGGCCACCGGAGCTTTCTTGTGCAAAATCGCGTCTAGACTGGCCACGGATGCTTTTGCACAAAAGCACTTTTCCGTTGAAAGTATTTCCGTAAAATCATGCCAGTCTAGACACAGCCTAAGGGTATGTCTACACTAGCCCCCTAGTTCGAACTAGGGTGGCTAATGTAGGCGTTCGAAGCTGCAAATGAAGCCCGGGATTTAAATATCCTGGGCTTTATTTGCGTCTTCCCATCCAGGCGCCATTTTTAAATCCCCTTAGTCCGAACTAACTGCCCGTGGCTACACGCTGCAGTCAAACGTTAACTCGAACTAAGTCCTTAGTTCGAGTTAACTGTTACACCTTGTAACATACCCTAACACCCCCACCAATGGTCACTCCATTTGCATGGTGGTTTGTCTCTTCCTGCGACACAGCATTCCAGCCTGTCCATGTTTTAGTTCCACCCCTTCCAGGTAACAAAGTTCAACAATGAAGAGTCCAGTGAACTTACAATATGTCTTCAGCCTTGGTTCTGGGTCCCATGCGTCTCACACCCTTGTCTCAGGGTTTACAGTTGTGCTTATCCCCTTCTCAGGGGTTGGTAGCAGAAGCCAGACCCATAATCTACAGTGGGTTTCAGTCCAGGGACCCTGTAACCAGCAGCCACAGTCAGTTCCATTAGAGCAGTGGTCTCCAACCTTTTTACACCCAAGATCACTTTTTAAATCTCAGAACAGGTGAAGACCTACCACCCCGCCCCTCCCTTGAAGCCCCGCCCCTTCCTTGAAGCCCCGCCCTCTCTATTCTTCTCCTCTCCATCACTTGCTATCTGCAGCCCTTACTTACACACTCTGATAAACAGTTTATTTTTAAATTATGCGATACATACAAATAAAATCACGTGTTTAGAGTTATGAAATAAATGGTCTGTTTTTTATTCATGCTATTTAAATCTAAAATGAAGCATTTAGAATTATACATTTTGTGGGGACAGAGTTCTGTAGCTGGGGACAGGAGAGTGGGGACAGAGTTCGGGGAGTGGGGACAGGAATGGGGACCGAGTTTTGTGGCTGGGGCCAGGGGAGTGGGGACAGCATTCTGTAGCTGAGGACAGGGGAGTGGCGGCTGGGGAGTGGGGTGCCAGTGGAGGCAGAGAGTCCCCTGCATCTCCCTCCTCCCAGGATTCTCCACCTCCCCCCAGGGAAACCAGTGCGTGCCTGCCCTGGGGACAACCCCCCGCCCCCCGCGCAAGGAAGCCCTGTGCGCGCGCGCCTGCCCAAGGGACCGACCCCCCCGCGCATGCCGGGAAACCCCCTGCGCGCCTCCCCCGGGCTGACTCACCCCTCCTGTGCGGTGCAGGGAGCCGATTCTCCCTCCTGCAGTACACCCGGCTGGCAGAGCAGCTAGCGCACTTCTGGAATCGCCGGAAGTGGAGCTAAGCTGCGGGACTTCTGAAGCCGACACTACCTCCGTTTTCTCTTGAGGTAAGTAGTGGGGCTTCTGGGGGGTGGGAGGGAAATGGGGGCGGGGCGGACAGGACGCCTCACGAGTGACTGGCCAAGACCTCGCGATCAACCAGTAGCTCGCGATCGACCTGTTGGTGACCACGGCATTAGAGTCTGGGTTGGAGTAAAATGCTGTCAGGAAAATTTCCTGGTTCAGGTGAAACTGTGACACTACTTCCAGAAGAAAAGCCGGGATCTTGTTCTTATAGAACATGGTGTAGGGTGGTTCTGATGTTAGGGTCCTCAGTTCAGACAAAACAGAGGTTGGGGTAGGGGGAGAACTTCACCTCAGGGAGGAGATTCCATGTGATAGCTTCCCTGGAAAGGGGCTTATTTTATATTTTTTAATTACACTTGGTGGTGGCAGCAAACCAATCATCTTTCTTTTGGGTCTCAGGGAAACTGAGACTGGACAAGTTTGTCTCTGGGAGTTACAGAGACAGATTCTTACAGAGTTTATTATGCTAGCCGGCCTCCATCTCTATACCTGAAGTGCCAGGTTGGACAACTGAGCCGTGACACACCCTCTGACACTACTTAAATACCACCCATGACCCAAGACCTCGTGGTTCGATTAGAACATCTCTGTCCATCATGGTGTCATTTTACATCCTTTCCTAAACCTGGGTTGGTATTTGTGGGGAGTGTGGGTACCAAGGTCTTTTTTAACAAGATGTTGTTACCATCCTTTTGGCATGTGCTTTCAACTTATGACCAGTACCAATTACTGTTCTACACCTGGGCCTATTACCAATTTGTGTTTTGCCTCTTGCTCACAGCTTAGCTTTGCTTTATATAAGCCAAGTTTTGTCCCTCGTTAGCTAGGCCTCAAACCAGGCCTGTGCTACATGGACTTTTGTTTCAGGCCCTCATCTTACTACACTATGGCCTATGCTCACTCCTGCCTGATCTTGAGGAGCACCCTGTGAATGAGCTGAATAGGTGGAAAAGTGTACAGGAGGGGACCTTTCCAATGTATGAGGAATGCGTCCATGGCTGTGTTTCTGAAAGGAGCAGAACTGCTGGCGCTTTCTGTTGTGATGGAACAGTCCATCTGGGGAAAGCCCCACCTCTGTAAAACAGAAATTGCCACATATGGTGGAGTGGCCACTCATGATTGTGGAAGGACCTGTTGAGATGGTCTACCAGCTCATTCTGCCTCCCAGGGAGGTATGACACCTGCAGATATATTGAATGTTTTACACAGAAGTCCCAGAGTTTCAGGGCTTCCTGGCACAGGGGAGAAGACTGCCCCTGCCCAACTCCCCACCCTCCGTTTATTGATATAGACCATTGGTATTTGGCTGTATTGTATTTGGGCACTCCAGCCCAAACTTGATGTGCCCATCACTAGCAGTGGGGATGGCTGTGGGCTGGTGAAGGGGACCCCTGCACATGCCTCCTAGAGGTTGATGCACCAAAGGAGAGACTCTAGTACTGAGTCAGGAAGAGTCATGATTTTGTCCAGTTTGTCTCAGCTAGTTGATACACTGACTCTAACCATGATTGGAGTGGTCAGAGCCTGGAATATGGCCAGTGGGAGCAGGAGGACGCCGTGCCTGGGACACGATGCCTGGGAGTGGCAGGGGGTACAAAGGCAGATAAGTGCCCCCCCTGCCCCTCAAGCCCAGACCCTGAACCCCCACCCCCCTCATGCACACACCCCCACTGAGACCCTGCACCCTCCCCTGCTCCTGCACCGTCCCCTCTGGCCAGACACCCTACCCCACCCTACTTCTGCACCCACCCTGTCTCCTGCCACCTCCTTCCTGGTCACACACTGCACCCTCTCTTGCTCCTGCCCCCTCCCCCGGCCAGACACACTACTCCCAGCCTGCTTCTGTACCCTACCTCCCACCCAACCTCGCACCCTCATGCCCTCCTGCACCACACCTCCCGCCCATGTCCTGCACCCCCATTCTTATCCCACTCACTGGCAGCCCTGTCCTGCACACTAAACCCCTCATTTTTGGCCCCACTCCAAAGCCTACGGGGGCCCACAAAATCCACTAACCCTGGAACCCCAGAAGAGTAAATCTGGCCTGAGGCCTTGAACCTCAATCCTCTGTGCCCCTCCCCCGCATGGAGCTGGAGCACCAGGGGAGTGAGGTGTCAAATTTGCACCAGCTTCTAGAGTTGATGGGGGTTGGAATGGGAGAGCCACCCTGCTGTGCTGGGGCCCTGTATGACAAGTATTTACACTGCCAAGAGAAAATAACCCCCACCCAGTGCCTGTGCAGTGGCACATATTCCTTCCCTCTCCCTGCCTTCCCTACATTGAGGGTATGTCCATGCTACAAAGTTAATTCAAAATAACAGCAGTTATTTTGAATTAACTTTAATAGCATCTACACAGGCAAACTGCTATTTCAAAATAAATTCGAAATAGTGGAGCCCTTAATTCGAATTTGGTAAACCTCATTGGGTATGTCTACACTACCCTGCTAGTTCGAACTAGCGGGGTAATGTATGCATACCGAACTTGCAAATGAAGCCCGGGATTTGAATTTCCCGGGCTTCATTTGCATAAGCCGGGCGCCGCCATTTTTAAATCCCGGCTAGTTCGAACCCCGTGCCACACGGCTACACACGGCACGGTGTAGCTAGTTCGGATTAGGCTTCCTAATCCGAACTAGCTATACTCCTCATTCCACAAGGAGTACAGCTAGTTCAGATTAGAAGCCTAATCCGAACTAGCTACTCCATGCCGCGTGTAGCCGTGTGGCACGGGGTTCGAACTAGCCAGGATTTAAAAATGGCGGCGCCCGGCTTATGCAAATGAAGCCCGGGAAATTCAAATCCTTGGCTTCATTTGCAAGTGCGGTATGCATACATTACCCCGCTAGTTCGAATTAGGAGGGTAGTGTAGACATACCCATTCTGATGAGGAGTAACACCAAATTCAAAATAGCTATTTCGAATTAAGTGCTGTATAGACACTTAATTCGAAATAGGGGGCCTCCAGCCCTTCCCAGGGAGCCCTGGTGACCATTCTGGGCACAACCAGGAAAACTTACTCTCCTCTCCCCCAGCCCCAGAGCCATTAAAGGGGTAGACCCTGGCCACAGTGCCTGTGCCAGCTCCAAGCCTGCCAGCCCAGAGCCAGCAGTGGCCACCGGGACCCCTGACCCAGTGGCCCCAAAACATGAGCCGGCAAGCCACTGGCAGCCAGCCCTCCACCGCTCCCCAGGAGCAGTCTGCCAGCTCCCAGGAGCCTGACAGGGGCTGGAGAAGGCAGGCGCCTTCCTGGTCCAGGGTGGAGATCATGGACCTTATTCAGGTTTGGGGGGATGCCCCCAACTTCCATGATCTCCGCACTAGACAGAGGAATGCAGCCGTCTATGGCAGGATAGCTGCCAGCCTGGCCACCAAAGGCCACATGTGAACCCAGGAGCAGGTTAGCATGAAAGTCAAGTTGATCTGGTGAGACCTCCAACCCTGAGCCCTGAGCTTCCCCTCCCCCTTCTTCCTCTTGCTTCCCCCTTCCAGCTCCCTCCTCCCAGGTTTCCCCCTCCCCTCTCCCACCCTCTGTCTTCCCCTCTCCCACCTCCTTTTCCCAGTCTCCCCAGAGGTTCATCCCCCCCAGTTTTGTTCAATAAACTCAGTTTCTATTTTTGAACACACGTCTTTCATTTGACATCAGGAAGAAGGGCTAGGGAGGGGTAAGTGGAAGGACGTGAGGGAGGAATGGGGCACAAGCCCCCGGTGGAGAGGACCGGGGAGGCTTTGAGGGCTTCTTGGGGAGGACGCTCTCCCTCAGGGCCTCCTGGATCCTGACGACAGCCCCCCGATAGACCCCCGGATGGCAGCCTGCAGCAACGACCCCATGAGATGCACCGGCGTGCCCAGGGGCAGCTCTGGCTCCATGTGGCCGAGTGCTGTGATGTGCCGAGTGTGGGCACTCAGGGCACTCCAAGACAGGACTGCTTTGCTGTCCCTCATAGAGGTAGACAATCAAGTGGGGAACCCTGAGAACTGTCTGTCCGGGGTGGGGGTAGGGTCCCTTTAAGCACGGAGCTCAGTTAGCCTCAGGCAGCAGCCCCACACACTAAGTTCTAACCTGATGCCCTGCCAGCACTGGTTCCGGCCAGCCTTAACTTCGGTTCAGGGTCCACTCGGTGTGGACGTGCTATTTCGAAATAGCAAAATGCTATTTCGAAATAGTTTTTGTGTATAGATGCGTTATTTCGAATTAGCTTAATTTGAATTAACTATTTCGAATTAAGTTAATTTGAAATAGCACTGTAGTGTAGACATACCCTAAGAGTCTTCACAGGAGGCCCATTAAACACTTAGCTGACCTTGGACCCACCTGTTACAGCTGCACATGACAGAGAAGGGGCTTGCGAACAGGGGCTGTGAACAGGGAGTTTGGAGAGGCAGTTGGGAAGGGGGCGAGATACACTTGCCATTCTTTAAATTTTTTTCACTAAACTATGATCAAAACTTCCTGAGGTCAGTTGGGCCTTCAGGGGTTGATTGCATCAGAGGCAAGGCTTTGAGACGAGCCTAGCCTCAGCCTTATGAAAAAGGCAGCCAGAGCGAACACAGAGAGCAATGAACAGGGCAGCAGCCAACAGGGGAGTTTGCCTGGGAATTCACCCTGGGAAACCCCTGTAGTGTTTGGTGCTCTTTTCCTTAAAAAAAAAATTTTTTTTCCTCTCTCCTGCCCTTCAAGGAGGGCACTAAGTGCAAGCTGGTCACCATTTTGGAAGAAAAAATGAGAGGACTTGAGGCCCAAGTATTGACCCTACGCTCGATCAGAGAGGATGAAGACTTCCTCGATAGAAGGCAGCATTTAATCCTGCAGGCACAGCAGGCTGAAGAGCCAGTGAGGGCAGTACGGGACAAGGAAGAAAACTGGCAGCCTGTAACCTCTAGAAGGAGAAGAAGGCCAACTCAGGTATCCCCCATCCCTGTAGAGGTAAGTAACCACTTTCAGGCTCTCTCCACAGGCACTACAGTGGAGAATGCTTTGGCAGGGACCTCTCAGGGAAGAAATCAGAAGGGAACACCAGCTACCGGAAGGCATGGGATGCGTAGTCCTAGGGATGGGGGTTCCACGACCACCACCCCCAAAAGAAGACAACGGGTGGTGGTGGTCGGGGACTCTCTCCTAAGAAGGACTGAGTCATCCATCTGCCATCCAGACCTGGAATCTCGACAAGTGTGCTGCTTACCAGGAGCTCACGTTCAGGATGTGACCGAGAGTCTTACAAAACTGATCAAACCTTCAGATCACTAACCCTTCCTTCTTCTCCATGTGGGAATTAATGATATGGCCAAGAATGACCTTGAGCAGGTCACTGCAGAGTATGTAGTGCTGGGAAGAAGGATCAAGGTGTGAAAGTAGAAAGAATTATAATGTAAGAGAAAGATGAATTGTGCTGTAATAATTGAATAAGTTGAAGGAATACTGTTTGTCTCTGAACAGGAAGAAGAAAAATATGTTAATGTTGTTTGTAGGTATGCAGATCAATGTGCTAGCCAGAGTTAATAGGAAAAGGAACATTAGGTGTTAGGGAGAAAGCAATTGAGAACCAAGTAGATATGGACAGGAGATTGCTGTGTGCTTGATGTGGAAATGAAGATACTTAACTAAGTCTCACACTAATCATGTGAAGTTTTGCCCCTCCTTTTAATCCTGTTAACTTGACTTTTTTTGACTGTATAAATCAAGGGGTTTGAACATTTTATGGTGCTCACATTTTCTGGATGCATTTTAGCAGAGCTTTGCTGAATAAACAGAGCGGTCTGACAAATCTGTGAGTCCTGTCTAACTTTGACAATTTGGAGGTTCCACCGAGATGGCAACCATCTTCGCTGAGGCTGTGTGATCCCTGACTGTCTTGCAGGATGACCGTGGTAGCCGGCACCTGGGCATTTGGCCCGAGCGGTTCTCTGCCAGAATGGAAAGGTGCACAGCCACAGCGAAGTCTACGCCATCAAACCTGTTGGTTCCCGCTCTGTTCTGGTAGGGATCCCGGGATCTAACATCAGGACTCTGGTCAGGTAATTATTTCTATGTTTTGTCCAGACTGAGGACTGTCTTGTCTCTGTGTCTATTCGTCTTCCCTGTGGTGTGAGTGAGTCTGGGAGCCATCCCTGTCCAGGGACTGGCCGACCAAGGGGCTCCTGTCCCCGTGGTCTGTGTGACTGGAATCTGCACAATCGCAGCCGCACCGCATCTTGGATAAAATCCTTGGAGTGAACGCAAGGGCGATTGAGGCAGTAGCCTGTGGGCTTCTTTTGTGTGTTGCACTGGGCACCGCTCTGACGAACCCAAATTTCCTCCTTGTGTGATTGGTGTATGAAGTCCTCCTGTACGGGTAAGCAGACGTCTAAGCAGGGATAGTTCCCTAAAGTGACCCCGGCTCAGTTTATATATTTTAGAAAGGGTCCGGACTCCTGTAAATTTCTGGAAAAATTATCTAGATTGACTCTGGGGGATCCCAAAACTCAGTGGCCTCTGTTAGGATCTTGGAACAAAGACCAAGTGGACGTCTTAAAAGACAAACCTGGCCTTCCCAAAACTGAATTGGCTAGAGGAGAGGTAGATTGCTTCATGCAGTGGTGGGACGAGGCAAATCTTAAATGGACTGAATCGAAGCTCGCCTCCCTTAAAATTCTAATTAGAAGTAAAAAGCTTTATTGGAAACCTCCTCTCCCACCACCAGACCGAGCGCTTCCCTTTACCCCGTCCTCCAAGAAGACTCAGACCGGTCCCACTTGGAGCTATAAACCCTGGACCCACACGGAGCTCCACTCAATTGTAAAAGGTTTTCCAAAGCCCCAGGAAAACCCTACCAAATTTGCAGAGGAATTTTTGCTAGTGTGCAATGCCTATGAACCCTCTGAAGCAGACCTCCTGCAACTGTGTAAGCTACTTATAACCCCTAGCGAGCAAAAAAAAAAAAAAAAAGGCTCCTGATAGCAAATTGGCCCACCACTGACCATCCTTCTAATTTGCCAGATACTGGTCCTGATGCTGCCTACTGGAACAAATGTAAGAATCAAGCTAAGTGCCTGCATGAGGCCATTCCCCAAGTATGAACTCCAAAAACCAACTGGACGGCCATACATTGCTGTAAACAGCAACAGAGAAAAAAACCCGGGCAACTATCACACAGACTGACTGATGGTTTTTTTTTTTTTTACAACATTCTGGTATACAGCGACCGGGTGAAAATGGACAGGGCGCCCTGGCGCATGCGTTTGTTAATGGCCTCCTATCTGCTATTAGCAGTATGTTAAAGCAAATAAGTGTTGGATGGGAGGCCAAGACCATGGACAAATTGCAAGCAGTGGCAGAGCATTGCCACTGCACTCTAAAAGGAAAGAGAAGCAGTCCTCACAAAAGTTAATGGCTCTGCAAATACAGCATTATTCAGGGCAGGGCAGACAGTACTGGGAATGGGGAGGGCACCAAGAATGGGGATGAGGTCGGAGAAGGGGTCGTGGCACCGGGTTTTTGGGATTTAAAGGTTTCAGCTCCGGTCATATCCACCCTGTGGGAACAAGACATTATTGTCCCCTGTTCCAGCACTGTAACACCCCTATCCTCCCAGTTCGAAAAGCTGATGGTAAATCCTGGCGGTTTGTTCAGGATCTTCAAGCTATTAACTGCATTTTTGTACCCACCTTTCCTGTAATCCCTAACCCAGCAACTATTCTGGCTTCTATCCTGCCAGATGCAACTCATTTTACTGTTGTTGATCTGTGTTCTGCTTTCTTTTCTGTCCCGGTTCACCCTAAGTCCCAGTATCTTTTTGCCTTTTCTTACAAGGGGCAGCAGTACACATGGACCATGCTTCCCAAGGGGTACACAGAAAGCCCGTCTTACTTTTCCCAAGCATTAGCCAGAGACCTCGTTGACCTGGTCTTCTCCTCTGGGTCCACATTGGTCCAATGTGTAAATGATCTACTCCTCTGTTCCCCTTCATTATCTGCCTCAGAAACCGGCTCTCTAGTGCTTCTCACTGCCCCCACCTTAGGGTTGCCTGACTACTGTAAGCCTTTTACCCTTTTCTGTCACGAGCAATCTGGTTGTGCACTTGGGGTTCTTACTCAGGAGCATGGTGTCAAAAAAAATCATTCAGTAGCTTATTTCTCTGCCACCTTGGATCCTGTTGCCCAAGGTCTACCCCGTCTGCATGCTGTGGCTGCTGCGGCACGCCTAATTGAAATGTCTGAGTCCCTTGTTCTCCGCTCTCCTGTTTCTCTCATGGTCCCTCACTCTATAGAAACTCTCCTGCTACCACGTAATACAGCTCACCTTTCCTCCGCCCGCCTCACTAGGTACGAACTTTTACTGCTTTCGGCTTCGCATATCACCATAAAGAGCTGTTCTCAGTTGAACCCTGCCACTCTCCTTCCTTTGTCCGATGACGGTGAACCCCACGACTGCCTTGCAGCTGTCTCTGCTGTCACTGTCCCGCGCCCCGACCTTTCTGATGTCCCTCTCTCTAACTCCGACCTTGTGTTATTCACTGACGGTTCCTGCTTTAGAGATAGACAAGGTCGTCTCCTTGCAGGATATGCTGGGGTATCACTCTCTGAAGCCCTAGAAGCTCCGCCGTTACCTTCTGTGACAGCGCAAGTCGCTGAACTAGTTGCCCTAACCCGCGCTTGCTTTCTGGCTGAGGGGCGCTCCGCCACCATTTCTACTGATTCTCGTTACGCTTTTGGGGTTGTACATTTCTGCTCTCCTGTATTCAGTTTTACTCCCATCTGCATTAGCTATTGTTAAGTGCCCTGGCCACTCCACAGCAGATACTGATGTTGCTAAGGGTAATGCTGCCATAGAACCTTCCCCAGGTGCGTTTCTCGGTTCCCTTTCTGTTTCTGTACCACCGCCGTCCCTTTCTGACCTCACCCTGCTCCAAGACTCTGCCCCAGAAGCAGAAAAAGACTCCTGGATTGCCCAGGGTTGCTCTCTATACCCCGATTCCCTTTGGTGCTCGCCTACTTGTGCCTTTGTGGCCCCCTTTTCACTCTACCCCTCTCTGGCCGCCCTGCTTCACGGTGTTTCACATGTCGGAAAGGAGGGGATGGTCTCTGCTGTAACTAAGGCAGGATGGTGAGCCCCACATTTCAGCTGTTTTGCAGCCCGCCACTGTGCCGCCTGTACCACTTGCCAAAGCTACAATGTTGGCAAACCTGTAAAGGTAGCTCACGGGTTCTGGGGCCTGCCCCAAGCACTGTTCTTGCATTGGCAGCTTGATTTTGTACAAATGCCTGTGTGTCAACTATATGAATTTATTTTGGTTATGGTATGCTTATTTTCGGGTTGGATTGAAGCCTTTCCTTGTCGCAAAGCTGATTCACTGTCTGTTATGCCTGCCAAAGGAATTCCTGCCACTCTGTCCAGCGACCGGGGTACACATTTTACTGGACAACTTGTTCAGCACCTGGATCATGTATTACATGTCACGCACCTGCTGCACTGTCCCTACCAACCACAGAGCACAGGTGCAGTTGAAAAACGAAGTGGTGTGCAAAAAAATTAAGCTTACAAAAATTTGTGACTTTGCAGGGTTAAGCTGGCCAGCAGCCTTACTGTTGGCCCTTATGGAAATTCAATCCACCTGTGACGGGGCGGCCCCGCCCCGCACTCAAGCCCAGGGAAACCACCTGGAGCCGGGGGTGGAGAGGGCCCCACCCACACAGCCCTACTGGGCATGCTCCGAGGGGAGCCAAGATATAAAAGGATGCTGGCCTGCTCAGAAGGGGCAGACCATGGCCTGAGTGGGAGCTACCACCCAGCTGCCAGAGAGGGAGTTGCCAGGACTGCTGAATGCACCGCTGCCAGGCCCCAGCTGGGCTCGCCCCCAGTGATGGAGCCGCCAGCCGGCCGGCCCCCCGTGACCCAGGCACCAGACCGGACGCTGCCGACGCTGACTGGGGAAGTGTCGCAACAGCCACCTGACCAATGCCGACAGGTGGGACTGCTACGGGCCGGGGGTAGGAAGCGACCCAGGGCAGGGAGCTGGAAAAGCCCCTGAGGACTTGGTGTGTTGCGGGGAGGACCCCCCGCCGAGCCAATGGTGGGAGCCACCTGCCGCTCATAGGGCCCTGGGTTGGGGCCTGGTGGAGAGGGAGGGGCTGGGCCCCCCTACCCCTCCTGCCCAGAACCCCGGCGAGTGGGAAGCTCAGCCTGAGGACTAGGCTGCAGAGCCTGCATAGGCCAGTGGGCCGTATTCCCCTGATACAGGGGCAGCATACTTTGGGACTAGGCCAGTGGGCCGTATTACCCCTAAAAGAGGGGCATTGCACTTTGGGGCTAGACCCAGGTGAGCTGAACTATGCCCTGGAGCCCCCTGACACCACCCCATCCCAAAGACATAAATTAAGTCCTTTTGAAATTGTTATGGGGTGCCCTATGAGAACAATGGCTACCATTACTCCAGTCTCAGACTTGAACTTGACTCACAGTACACTCCTTCAGTACTGCAAGGGACTAATGCAAGCTGTAAGTCACTTCCATTCACAGGTTCAAGCTGCTTGGCTGACGGAACCCACCTCGGATACCTGCCACACTCTCGACAGGTGATTAGGTCTACGTACGACATCACCATCAAACTCGCCTTGGAACCCCGGTGGAAGGGCCCGCATCAGGTGCTGCTCATTACCCAGATGGTTGTTAAGCTATCCGGCATCGCAGCATGGATACAGGCTTCGCAGTGTAAGAAGGCACCACCCCCAGCAGACCAGTCATCGCCTCAGGACCATGCAGAGTCAATTTTGACTCCAGAAGAAGATGTAGAGGAACAGCCTGCAATACCTTACAACCTACATTCACGTAAGGGTTGCCTGAAGCAGACGACAACCAAAAGCAAGGCCCAAGAAGAAGCAGCAGTGAGCCTAGTGCCTGCTGCCTGGTGGACATAAAACCGTGACTGCGGTTCCCTCAGCTGAGGTTGTCAGAACCAAAAAGGGTCTTGCCTCCAGCATGTGCCTCTGGTGGGGCCTGTTCCTCGGCCACTGGTGTCTTAAGGTCTGGGGAATCCACAATGACAATTCTTTTATCCACCAGCAAGTATGGATTGCTCAGACCCTTAATATCTCTAATTGCTGGGTCTGCAGCCACATCCCAGCCCACTCACAAGCTGGTTCCTGTCTTGGCAATCCCACTTAATTCCCCAGGCCTCACCAGAGGACCTCATCCGTTTAACAAGACATGGAACAGTAATGACACCTGGGAAGCAGTGGGAATAAATGTATCTAAATGGATAAGCGTGGAGGAGGGAAAAGGTCACTGGTGTTGGGTGTGTAATGGGACGGGGCTGAATCTGGGGAGGAGCAGTTGTCTAAGATTGGAGAATGAAATCACTCTCATGCTCCCCCTACAGCCACCCTAGTGAGAACAGTACACTCTTTCAATGCCATGCAAATAACACCACTCCCTGTAAGGAGAATCACCGTATGCCCTTCGGGGGATATTACTCCTCCTTTGTAGACACCTATATGGCAAAGGGGTGCAACCGACCCTTCCCAGCTTTGATAGGGCATCAGTGGGTCTGAGGGACAAAAGCCTATACCGCGTTACCAGTTAACTGGTCAGGTATCTGTTATCCCGCCCAACTTTTCCCACAATTCTGAGTGTTAAAGTCCTTCCCACAAGAACGCCTCCGTAATTTTAGGCGAAAAAGAAGGGACTTGTCAGATGCCCAATGGTATGTGAATCCCATAAGCCCCTTAACTTGGGAAGAGGCTATTGGTGGTTCCTTTATCCCATTTGGGGGAGTAATACATCATGCAAAAGGCTTCTGAGGTTACAAGCAGTAGTTGAAATCATGGCAAATGAAACTGGAGAAAGTTTAAGGGCCCTGGCCAAAGAAACAGGTGGCCCTCCAAAACTGTCAGGCATTGAATATAGTTCTGGCAGCAAAAGGAGGGACCTGTGCTCTCATTGGCAAAGAATGTTGTGTATATATACCTGACAACGCCAATGATGTAATAGATCGCGCTAGCCACTTGGAACAGATTGCATACCTTCCCAACGAAGAGCCAAGTTCCCTGTGGAAATGGCTAAGTAACTTGTCCCAGTTTCCTATGCCAGAGAAATTGTTGTTTCAGGGAGCCCTGACTATTCTATTTGGGATCTTAATGATTTTTGTATGTTTTCAGTTAATCTCCTGTTGTATCCAAAACTGTGCAAGACATGTCACAGACATGTCCCCTCACCAGAGTGCTAATCTGATTTTAAATATCACTGATGAACAGAGACAAAGAACGGTTAATGTATGGAACCCAGTAATTGTTGGTCATAAGCGTGGCTTGACCAAAAGGAGGGATTGTGAAAGTAGAAAGAATTATAATGTAAGAGAAAGATGAATTGTGCTGTAATAATTGAATAAGTTGAAGGAATACTGTTTGTCTCTGAACAGGAAGAAGAAAAATATGTTAATGTTGTTTGTAGGTATGCAGATCAATGTGCTAGCCAGAGTTAATAGGAAAAGGAACATTAGGTGTTAGGGAGAAAGCAATTGAGAACCAAGTAGATATGGACAGGAGATTGCTGTGTGCTTGATGTGGAAATGAAGATACTTAACTAAGTCTCACACTAATCATGTGAAGTTTTGCCCCTCCTTTTAATCCTGTTAACTTGACTTTTTTTGACTGTATAAATCAAGGGGTTTGAACATTTTATGGTGCTCACATTTTCTGGATGCATTTTAGCAGAGCTTTGCTGAATAAACAGAGCGGTCTGACAAATCTGTGAGTCCTGTCTAACTTTGACAAAGGAATTTGAGGAACCAGTGGTGTTCTCATCCATCCTTCCAGTTGAAGGAAAAGTAAATGCATGGTTGTGCAGGTGATGTCGGAGGGAGGGCTTTTGTTTCTTCAACTATGGGACTCTGTTGCGGGCACAAGGAAAAGATGGGATCCACCTAACCAGGGTATGTCCACACTACAGCACGAATTCGAACTAACTTAATTCGAATTAGTTAATTTGAACTAAGCTAATTCAAATTAGCACATCTAGACCTAAAAACTAGTTCGAATTAGCAAAATGCTAATTCGAACTAGCATGTCCACATTGAGTGGACCCTGAACCAGGGTTAAGGATGGCCGGAAGCAGTGCCGGCAGGGCATCAGGTTAGGACTTAGAGCGTGGAGCTGCTGTCTCAGGCTAGCCGAGGGCTGTGCTTAAAGGGACCCGACCCCCACCCTGGACAGACAGTTCTCAGGGGTGCCCCGCTCGCTTGTATAACTCAATGAGGGACAGGAAAGCAGTCCTGGCTTGGAGTGCCCTGAATGCCCACATTCAGCACATCACAGCACTCGGCCATCAGCCCGGCTGCACTTGCCGCAGGCTGCCATCCGGGAGGGGGCGTTAATTGGGGGGCTGCAGGAGAGCTTCCACCAGGAGGAGCCTGCAGAGCCAGCCCAGTCCTCCCCATCGGGGGCTCATACCCCATTCCTCCCTCACCTCCTTCCACTTACCCCTCCCTGGCCCCCCTTCCTGATTTACAAAATAAAGGTCACGTGTGTTCAAAAATAGAAACTCTCTTTATTGAACAAAACTCGGGGTGGGGGGGGGGGATTAACCTCTGGGGAGACTGGGAAAAGGAGGTGGGAGAGGGGAAGAGAGAGGGTGGGAGAGGGGAGGGCAACTAAAATGATCAGGGGTTGGGAACAGGTCCCATATGAAGAGAGGCTAAAGAGACTGGGACTTTTCAGCTTAGAAAAGAGGAGACTGAGGGGGGATATGATAGAGGTCTATAAAAGCAAGAGTGGTGTGGAGAGGGTGCATAAGAAAAGTTCTTAATTAGTTCCCATAATAGAAGGACTAGAGGACACCAAATGAAATGAATGGGTAGCAGGCTTCAAACTACTAACAGAAAGTTGTTCTTCACAAAGCAAAGAGTCAACCTGTGGAACTCCTTGCTGCAGGAGGCTGTGAAGGCTAGAACTAGAACAGAGTTTAAAGAGAAGTGAGATAAAGTCATGGAGGTTGGGTCCATGGAGTGGTATTAGCCAGGGGGTAGAAATGGTGTCCCTGGCCTCTGTTTGTGGAAGGCTGGAGATGGATGGCATGAGACAAATGGCTTGGTCATTGTCTTCGGTCCATCCCTTCCAGGGTCCCTAGGGTTGGCTGCTGTCGGCAGACAGGCTGCTGGGCTAGATGGACCTTTGGTCTGACCCAGTACGGCCATTCTAAGCTCAGGGCTCAGGGTCGGGGACCACCTTGATTTTCATGCAAACCTGCTCCTGGGTGGCCAGGCTGGCAGCTATCCTGCCCTAGATGGCCACTTTCCTGTGCCTAGTGCGGAGATCGTGGACGAGGTCCACGATGTCTGCACTAGACCAAGCGGGTGCCCACCTCTTGTGGACCTGGGCAGGCTCCCGGGAGCCTCCAGCGTGGTCCCGGGAAGAGGCGGAGGGCTGAGTGGCAGCGGGTGGCTGGCTCGAGCCATGCCAGGTGCAGGGTCTGCTGGCTGGGTGCTGGCAGGCTTGCACCTGGCACAGGCACCGTAGCCAGCCCGTGCCCCTTTAAGTGCTCCGGGGCTGGGAGGGGGGCAGAAGAGTTTCCCTGGTGGTGCCCAGTGTGGCCACCAGGGCAAGCTGGGGAGGGCTAGCCTCCCACTAGTTCGAATTAAGTGGCTACACAGCCCTTAATTCGAACTAGTTAATTCGAACTAGGCGTTAGTCCTCGTGGAATGAGGTTTATCTAGTTCGAATTAAGCGCTCCGCTAGTTCAAATTAAGTTCTAATTAGCGGTTCGTTTGTGTAGCACCTATCAAAGTTAATTCGAACTAACGTTTGTTAGTTCGAATTAACTTTGTCGTGTAGACATACCCCCTGTTAGTATTAACAGTGATCGTGGTACTCATTTTACTGGACAGATTGTAAAAGAATTGTGTACAGCTTTACAGATCCAGCACAGCCTCCACTGTCCCCACCACCCGCAGTCTTCTGGGACAGTGGAATGTCAGAATGGGATTTTGAAAAACAAACTGGCCAAGATTTGTGCAGAAACGAACTTGAAGTGGCCAGATGCCCTTCCATTGGCATTAATGAGCATGAGGGCCAGCCCGAATCGAAACCTGGACTCAGCCCACATGAAATCCTGACAGGGCGCCCGCTGCGATTACCAGCAGCTCAGATGGACATTCATTTAATGGATGATATCATGCTTAAGTATTGCCAGACATCAATGAAGTGTGTTAGGTCCTTTTATTCACAGGTAAAAGAAGCGTTACCCAAGGACCCTGAGCAACTGTGCCATCTGTTGGGACCCGGCGACTAGGTCTACATAAAGGTCCATCACCAAAAGACTGCTCTAGCCCCACGCTGAAAAGGCCCTTACCAGGTCCTGCTGACCACCAACACCGCTGTGAAGTGCCAAGGGCTGCCTACCTGGACCCATGCTTCTCACTGTAAAAGGACCCCTCCACCTCAAGATGACTCGACTTCGACTACTGATGGATTTGTCCCTCTTTCTGGTCCTGTTCCTTGTCCTGCTGAACAGCAGAAAACCAGGGCAAGGTGAAGTGCTAGTAACCTCTCCCTTGCCCACTAACAGAACTACTATACCTCTGGTATATACCAGAAGGACCAAAATGTTACAGGGTGATGTGCTAGTAACCTCTCCCCTGCATGATGCAGAATTACTACTATTTCAAGAAAGAAGAAGAAAAATTCGCTCCCCTGACACTGCCACAGTCCAGAACTTTTTAACAACAAAGGACATTAAGAACTGGCCCTGGTGGAAAAGGCGGAGCATTATACACTGGCAAGGAGGGACTTGTGGGACTCGCAGTTGGGAGTGTGGTGTTCAGTGGTTTGGTGGGTTTCTTCCAGGAGCTGCAATCTGTGCTTATGGGCAAATACCAGCAGAATGTACTGCACTCCCCAACTGGCTTTCAGACAATGAATACCAAAAACACCTTGATGCCACTGCCCTTACTACCTCCTCCACCTCCACTGCCATTCCGGTAACATACCCAAATACTAATGATACAGTAAAACTCCGGTGGTCCGGCATCCAGTGGTCCGGTACGCCTGATGGTCCGGCACCAACTGCAACCCGGAAGTGCTCCGGCAGCTGCTTCAAGTTGTTAGAGTAATTGATTAACTGCGGCTGGATCCACAGCCGACACGCAGTTAATGTAACTTTCCTCTCTACTGCCGGGAGGAGGGGGGGCAGGGGAAGGTAGGGGTCGGTGGGAGAGGGGGAGGGGGAGGGGGAGGAGGAGGGGGCGAGGGTGTGCCAAAGCAGCCGCATTCAGGACGTTCTGGTCAGTTACAGTCACTCCGGCTGGATCCACAGCCGACACGCAGTTAATGTAACTTTCCTCTCTACTGCCGGGAGGGGGGGGGGGCAGGGGGAGGTAGGAGTTGGTGGGAGAGGGGGAGGGGGAGGAGGAGGGGGCGAGGGTGTGCCAAAGCAGCCGCATTCAGGACGTTCTGGTCAGTTACAGTCACTCCGGCTGGATCCACAGCCGACACGCAGTTAATGTAACTTTCCTCTCTACTGCCGGGAGGGGGGGGGCAGGGGTTGGTGGGAGAGGGGGAGGAGGAGGGGGCGAGGGTGTGCCAAAGCAGCCGCATTCAGGACGTTCTGGTCAGTTACAGTCACTCCGGCTGGATCCACAGCCGACACGCAGTTAATGTAACTCTCCTCTCTACTGCCGGGAGGAGGGGAGGCAGGGGAAGGTAGGGGTCGGTGGGGTGGGGGTGTGCGGATATATACACTGCTGATATATATACAGTCTGTTAATTATTCACTTAAACACTAAAAAAATGCAAACTTTAACAAACCCCTGAAACTTAAATCTGTAACTTTATTTTGCCATGCTGCACAATTACTCATCATCCGATGAAACCAGTGCTGCTTCATCCCTGTTATCATCCCCCTCTTCAATATCCTCCTCTGCTTCTATGGGAGTGTCAACAACAGTAGGCTCTGGTGGTGGTGGTGAAGAAAAAGGCTGAACTGTCTTCTGTGCCCTTGCAAACATATCCCTGAGATCAGCTTGCTTAGAGGACTGTGACGACTTAGCATAAAAGTTATTCAGAATAATATGAAGGTTCATCACTTCAGCTGCATTATATTGGCTGCAAGACTCTGCAAATTCTACAAATTTGGAAATAAATTAAGTTGCCTCTCGCCAGGTATATTTTGCTCTCTCCATCACTTCCTCTTCTTCTTCTTCTTGAGGTTTTTGTGGATTCAAAACACTTTCAATGATCGTAGCATCACTCCAAATTTCTACAACTGGTTCATCTTTGTCCATGACAAGCCATTGTTCAATGTTATTTTCTGAGAGCTTTGCAACAGCATTCTTCTCAGAGACATTTTCAATTATTTCTTGTATGTTACTAATGTGCTTAGGCCTAACATTAAATCCACAAAATTCCTCTTCATCAGAAGAATCATCAAAAAACATGATGCTAGGCCAAAGTTTCCTCCAACATTTTTGTACAGTAACCTTCTTTACGTCTTTCCAAGCCAATGCAGCCGTATACACAGTGTCCTTAAGGTTGAAATCAGATTGAAATTCAGAAACACTGCAGTCTGAGTTTACCAACTTTTGGACAAAAGTCCCCCTGTAGAAACACTTAAAGTTCTGTATCACACCTTGATCCATCGGTTGGATCAAAGACGTCACGTTTGATGGCAAATATGTAGCGAAGATATTTCCACTTACAAGCTCTGAAGCGGGCGGATGTGCTCGACAGTTATCGAGCAAAAGAACAGCTTTACTATCCTCCGGTAGACCCTCCTTTCTAAAATTCTCCTTAACTGCGAGCACAAAATGATTAAAAAACCAGTCCTTAAAGATTTCTGACGTCATCCAAGCATTCCCCTGTGCCTCATAAATCACTGGCAAACTCGTAAGAGTTTTAAATGCCCTTGGTTTTTTGTACTTCCCTATGACAAGAAGCTTAAGTTTATGCGTGCCAGATGCATTTGCGCATACCAGAACTGTAATGCGGTCTTTGTTCATTTTGAAGCCATGAGCAGCCTTTTCACCACCGCCAACTAGAGTAGAGTTTGGCAAACAACGCCATAAGAGCCCAGCTTCATCAGCATTGTACATTTGACAAGGTGACAACCTGTGTTCCTCCACCAACTGCTCAAAAATAGCACTATACTCCTCAGCGGCTACATGATTGGCAGACTTTTGCTCACCACTGATAGCTAATTTACGGATCCCATGCCGATCCTTAAAATTACACAACCAACCTTCTGAAAACACACATGATTCGCTAATGTTCATTTGACTGTGAAACTGTTTTGCTTTTTCTGTGAGCACTGGCCCAGTAATGGGCTTACCTTCAGAACGCTTTGCACTAAACCACTTAAACAAAGCTACATCCAACTGTGCCATCTTAGGCATTTTCAGAGTTTGCCGTAGCTCAGTACGTTTAGTAGGTGCTTCACTTTCAGCAACAAATGCTCGCAATTTATCCTTCTGTTTCTTTATGTCATAGATTGTCGAAGATCCAACGTTAAATTTACTCATGATAACGTTCCGATTTATGCCTCTTTCTAGCATCTTTATAATTTCTAATTTCTGGTTCAGTGTCAGGGTTATATGCTTCCTTTTTAAAGTTTTCTTACCACTACTACTAGCACCTTCATTCACTTTTGACTCCATCACTATGTACACTCTGATGGGCAAAAATATTCAAAAGTCAAAACAGCACTCTCCAGTGGGTCACAATGCTAATGGCAGACTGACTCAATGCCTTCCGGTTCACTGGGTTCAACTGCTGCCTCTGGTTTTTTGCGCAAGCTCATTCACTTGATCTTTTGATCCTGGACTATCGGTCTACTGGTAAAAGCAGCAGGGACAGGGAGGGGAGATGATCTCTTGTGAGTTTCAGCAGCAGCCTGTCACCTGCGGATCTACCTGTTCCCACCGCCCCCCCCCCCCCCCCCCCAGCAGTAGAGAGGAAAGTTACATTAACTGCGTGTCGGCTGTGGATCCAGCTGGAGTGACTGTAACTGACCAGAACGTCCTGAATGCGGCTGCTTTGGCACACCCTCGCCCCCTCCTCCTCCCCCTCCCCCTCTCCCACCAACCCCTACCTTCCCCTGCCCCCCCCCCTCCCGGCAGTAGAGAGGAAAGTTACATTAACTGCGTGTCAGCTGTGGATCCAGCCGGAGTAACTGTAACTGTAACTGACCAGAACGTCCTGAATGCGGCTGCCTGCCTGTCACGGCCTCTCCTCTTCCACCGCTCGCAGGCTCTGCCTCCCTGCAGCAGGAGGGAGGGTTTGGCACACCCCCGCCCCCTCCCCCACTTCCCCTCCGACGAGACCCGCCCCTGCCAGAGTACCTCCTGATAGTCCAGCATTTCTGATAATCCAGCACCACCTGGGTCCCAAGGGTGCCGGATTATCGGAAGTCTACTGTACTATGTATTCTGATGAAATCCAATGGCCAAGGCTGTCACATCTGAGTGACTTAGCTAAGTATTGTCTGGAAAATTTATTTTTCAAGGTTCTAAATTTTTCATTTGAGCGAACAATTGAATGGAAGTCAGATGGATCAGTAGAGATAGGGGTTTATGATATTATTGTACATAAACATGAGCCACAAAATTCTAGCATTGAGGTTAGGGGGTTTTCTGATGGGGTTGACATGATGGCCATTCCCGGGGTTTGTAGTTTGTTGACAGGAAGAGGGCCCTATTGTTATTTGGTTACCCAATTAGCAAATGGCCAAATTCAGACTCAGAGAATGTGTTCGCCTAATGGAAATTTTACCTGTACTAAGATAATTCCCTTAACCGATAATTTTGCCTGCGCTATATTGCAATATACTCCTTCTTATGCTATTGATATTAGTGTTGCTCAAAATTATATTAGAGTTTTTAATCAACAGATGTGGTATGATACTGTGTCTAAAAGAGATGATGTGTTAGGATATCGATGGACCATAGTCAATGCCACACTAGGGACTATAAAATTCACACTGCCTTTGCCCAGCTTTCAGGTCACCTCTTTGTATCCAAACTGTTCTAAGGGGGCTGCCATTTGGTTAGCACAACAGAGGGCATGGGTCTCCTCTAGGAGGAAAAGGGACGTGGGAGACCGCCTCTGGGACGGTGCCAATAGTGCAGCAGCAGTGTGGAACATATACAGGGGCCAACAACATGAGGAAAGGCTGGGACAGATAGAGGAAGCTACAGGGCTTATTACTGGAGCACAGCTAACCCAAGTTCAGGCTGGAATCGGTGAATTGCATGTTATCTCCGCCCTCAGCTCAATGACCCAGGAATTACTGACAAAGATGATACTGGATATCACTGAGGCAGAGAAGGAATTGCAGTGGGATCTGGCTTGTTCGGAAATTCAGGATTTCCTCAATCACCAGCTAATAGCCATTCGGAGTGATCTTGAGCATCAGACCTGGCCCACTGCCCTTGCGGATGCCTCGGGGATACCGTCAGAACTGTGGCCCTGGAGACACACTTGGAGATTCTCAGGGTGGAGATGCAGGCACTCACAGTGCTCCTTCCAAGCATACGGGCCGGTTGGAGGGGTGTGGGCCCCCACATACCGACTCCTGCCGGGTCCGTGGGGAGGATGCATGTGGGATTGGGTGGTTCACCGAGACATCTGGGAGATTAAACTGCCTGGTGGGCCCAGCCGTTTCATAGTCCGTGCTCCTGGAATAACACCTGATATTTGGACAGGGAAAGGGAATCAATGGACGCTTTGGCCTTTAGAACCCCCACAGCTTCAGTGTGTACAAAAGCTGAGACCAGGGGAAGTTGTAACTGTGCACGATAGAATTTGCTGGGAAGGTGTGGGACAAGGATACACCCTAACAGGACATTTGCTCTTTCAGGCCAAAGATAGCTGTGTACACGTTAATACCTTCCAAGACATGCACTTTCATCTCACCACTGTTATGGGAAATCATGTCATTTATTGGCCCGCAGACAAGGTCCTACAAACAGCCCTTAGATTCCAAATACCCCTTGACTGGACTACCCTAGTACCCGACCGATTCCAGAATTTACTTTCACTCATACCAGAGGTCCAGAAAATCTCTGAATTACAAGGTCAAATTCATGTTCTCCAAAATACCTATCAAATTGAGGCACATGCTTTCCACACAGTCTATAGAACATCCCTCCTGTGTACTGATTATGATGTATCGTGTTATGTAACTAAGGCTATGCAGCAACCCCATTACAGAGTTATTGCGGGGATATTAATGATTATATTGCTTTTGCTTATTGTAGGATTATTTTATTGTTGTTATAGAGGATGTACTAATGGAAATAGTTTTCATTTTCATACTAATCATGTATTACCTTTGCAACCAATCCATACCTGTGAGGTCAATCCTCTCAATGTCAAAACAGAAATACAATGTTTAATGAATATAGAGATTTGAAGGAATAGTTGTGCCTAGAGCACAAAAGGGGGGAGTGTGGAAGCAGGACTAAGGGAGAGGGGATTTGAGTGGCCATTTCAGGGTTTGTCAGTAGCAGAGCAAGAGTCTGGTTCACTCTGACTCCTGCTAACGCGAGAGCTAGAAGAGACGCTGCATTCGCCTCTCTGTCTCACTCTCCAAGATAAGAGTGTAATGCTGACCTCAGTGAGAACCTTGAGATAAGACAGTGTCTCCCACAATATTCTTGCCAGCAAGTTAAGGGAGTATGGATTGGATAAATGGACGGTAAGATGGATAGAAAGCTGGCTAGACTTTCGGGCCCAACAGGTAGTGATCAATGGCTCGATGTCAGGTTGGCGGTTGGTTTCCAGCGGAGTGCCCCACGGATTGGTTGTAGGACCAGTTTTGTTCAACATCTTTATTAATGACCTGGATGAGGGGATGGATTGCACCCTCAGGGTATGTCTACACTACAAAGTTAATTCGAACTAACAGACGTTAGTTCGAATTAACTTTGATAGGCGCTACACTAGCGCTCCGCTAGTTCGAACTTAATTCGAACTAGCGGAGCGCTTAGTTCGAACTAGGTAAACCTCATTCCACGAGGACTAAGCCTAGTTCGAACTTACTAGTTCGAATTAAGGGCTGTGTAGCCCCTTAATTCGAACTAGTGGGAGGCTAGCCCTCCCCAGCTTTCCCTGGTGGCCACTCTGGCCAACACCAGGGAAACTCTATTACCCCCCTCCCGGCCCCGGACCCCTTAAAGGGGCACGGGCTGGCTACGGTGCCCGTGCCAGGTGCAAGCCTGCCAGCACCCAGCCAGCAGACCCTGCACCTGGCACGGCTCGAGCCAGCCACCCGATCCCAGCCCTCCCCCTCTTCCCGGGACCAGGCTGGCGGCTCCCGGGAGCTTGCCCGGGACCGCAAGAGGCAGGCACCCGCCTGGTCTAGTGCGGACATCGTGGATCTCGTCCACGACCTCCGCACTAGGCACAGGAAAGTGGCCGTCTAGGGCAGGAGAGCTGCCAGCCTGGCCACCCAGGAGCAGGTGTGCATGAAAATCAAGGGGGTCCACTGAGACCCCCGACCCTGAGCCCTGAGCTTACAATGGCCGTACTGGGTCAGACCAAAGGTCCATCTAGCCCAGCAGCCTGTCTGCCGACAGCAGCCAACCCTAGGGACCCTGGAGGGGATGGACCGAAGACAGTGACCAAGCCATTTGTCTCGTGCCATCCCTCTCCAGCATTCCACAAACTTTGGGCAGGGACACCACTCCTACCCCCTGGCTAATACCACTCCATGGACCCAACCTCCATGACTTTATCTCACTTCTCTTTAAACTCTGTTCTAGTTTTAGCCTTCACAGCCTCCTGCAGCAAGGAGTTCCACAGGTTGACTCTTTGCTTTGTGAAGAACAACTATCTGTTACTAGTTTGAAGCCTGCTACCTATTCATTTTATTTGGTGTCCTCTAGTCCTTCTATTATGGGAACTAATGAAGAACTTTTCTGAATGCACCCAAACGCCCAAGCTCTTCCTATGCCTGTCCCTTTATGACTGGCTGAAGTTCTTTAAATTGTGCTTGGTTCTGTTACAGCAACTGAAGGAGTCAGGTTAAAGCTTAAATAGTTACAGGTTTATTAAAGAAGCTTATAAATCATATGGTTACAATGGCTATTGCTCTATTTCTTAAATGCTAGCAAATATATAGGTCTTAAAAATGGTTACAGGAAAAAAAAGGTAAAGATAGAAAATAGAAATAATGGTACCAAGTGACAGCTTAATCTTTAAAGAGCTCTAACACTATGTGTATATATACTTAAACAAAGGACCACATCCAGGTACAATTTTTACCCCCTTCTGTGCCTCTCGACTCCAGCGTGTCAGGCCAGGGCCGGTCTCTCAATTCCTCGGAAAGACGAATACGAGGTGGGCGTCCCCTCTGGAACCTCGGGAGGTCAAACACCAAACCCGACCAGCAGATAGATGGTAGATTGACGCTTAGAGTAAGTGTGCTGCTGGACCCATCTATATACCCCTGGGGGCCCGTATCCTCTTTCTTATCTAAGAGGCCAAATTTTACTGGTCCGTTTTGTGGCGCCAGTTCTTACAAGCAAGTTTCAAGTTAATTTACACTTGCAAGAGAGATAACTAAATTGTGAGTACTGGACATTTTTTACTGGGCGAGAGATTCCTCCCCCCGCGGACGGCTGTGTGTTCGTATCAATATGGGTTAAGTCAAGGGCACTCCTTGGCAGCCTCTTGGTCAGCAATTGGCGTATCTCTGTTTACAGCCATTCACGGTCACAGCAGCCTGGGCCTTCTGCTCTGTGTGCCCTGCATGCTCCAGGCAAGCAAAAATGGATGTTACAAGGGGGGTTCCTGTCTGGCTACACCTCTCTGGCCAGCTCTCTGCTGTGGCTGTCTGCTGTTGCTGGGCCTCTCCCTCCCTGGATTGCGGCTGCCACCACCCACAACTTGCTGCTGTCTGCCGGGGGACCTGCCGGCTGTCCCCCCCCTCCACCTGGAGGGAGAGGTGAAGAGGACCCCACCAGCACCCACCACCCAGAGGCCTTTCCTGGCTGGCTGTCACCCGCCTGCTGCTGCTGCTGCTGCTGCTACAACACCTCTGCCCTGTTGAGGATGAGGAGAAAGAGGCCCACCACTGGGACTTGTGGAGGGGTGTCACATTACCGAATTGGAGGGAAGCAGCCAGATCGCTGCTGCACCCCTAGGTGGGGGTGTTGGCCCCAGAAATCTGTATGAAAGGGAGCCATGTGGGGTATTGAATGGGAGCTTGTTGTTTTCTGATCCTGTGTACGCTATTTATGTGAGTGTATAATGTCTGTGTGTGTAGATCTGTAATCTGTGTGGAAACTGAAGATTTCCCTGCATGTGGTTAAGCATTGGGCAGGGCCAAGCCTGTGGAGCTTGTGGACATGCTAATTACCTGTGGAACAATGGCTCTCAATGGGCCAAAGACACACCCAAAGAATGGGGGCTGTCCTGAGAGCAGCCAGCAGGGAACACAGAGAGGCTGAGGACCAGGTGACCTGCTACATACTAGAAGAGGCCAGGAAGGAGTATAAAGAGGCCATGTGGTCGATGCGATTTGGTTCTCAGCTCAGCACTTCATCCCAGAGGCAGCACTGCAGGGATTGAAGAGCCCGGAAGACCTGTGAACCCATCCTGATGCTAGGATGTGCAATAAGAACTTTTAAACCAGCAGCTGCAACATCTCTGCTAGAGCCTGCATCGAGGACTGGGAGATTCGGTGCATGTAACGTACTGTACTTTAATAACCTTACTCTCATGCTTTTCTTTATTGTAATAATAAACCTTTAGATATAGATTCTAAAGGATTGGCCCAGTGTGATTTGTGGGTAAAGTCCAGAGGGTAAATTGACCAGAGATCTGTGGCTGGTTTCTTGGAACCGGACAGAACTTGTTCGGGGTAGGTGGGATTGGGTGCTAGGACCCCCCACCTGTGTATAGGCCCGGGGCCATCTGGGGCACGGATATTGCTGGGGTGTCGAAGGGGTTTTGCTCGGGAGGCTTCAGGCAGGCAGCTGAAGCGCTCTGTGGGACTGGTTTGTGGCCTGTGTGGAGAGGTCACCAGTCTGGGGGCTGTAAGGAGCCCCGCATTTGAGTAATTCGCCCTGAGCGGACGCCCTCAGCTGTGCCCAGACACGGCCCGGTCCGTCACAAGGGGGTTTGTTCTTTGGGACTGAGCTTTAACACCTGTGCTCTTGGGGTGGTGGTAAATTGAGTTGTTGTGAGGGGGCCCAGGGGAAAGGCGCAGAGCCCTCCTCCCAGTCCAGCTGCCCCCCCTTCCTACTGCTACCAACCCCCTTGCACCACCTGGACTTGCCCCTTGGCGGGGCTAGCTACTCTCCCCCTTTTTATCCACCTGGGACTGTCTTGCTGCAGCAGTGGGCAAGGACTGAGTCCCCACAGCGCTCGTGGGTCTGCTCCCCCCCTTGGACTTGGCCCCCTCCCTCAGCTATGTTTGGCTGGGGGGGCCTCCCTTACCCCAGCTCACCCTGCCCTGCCCCCCACCACAGCCGTTTGCCTCTTTCCTTGCTGCCTGCCCTGCCCTGCTAGCCCAGTTTGTTTTCTCCCTTCCTGTCTGAGTTTGCTCACCTGCCCCACCCAGCCTGAGAGTTTTTTTGTTGCCCCTGCCCCAGCTAGACTCCTGTAGTGTGTGCGCTGACCCCCAGCTGCTGCTTTGCCTTGCCCACCCTTTACTCACTCTGTATTTCTCTCCTCCCCCAGCCTCCCACTAGCCCTTTGCTACTGCCCTGTGTGCCCTGGCCCCCTCCCCAAGCGCTTGTGTCCCTTCCCTCCCCTTTTAGTTAGCCCCCCCCGTACACTGCACTCCCTTGATGAGTTCATAGTTCCCCCCTGTACCCCAGTGCAGCCCGAGGAGCCAACCCCTGCCCTGCACCTGCTACTGTGTCCCCTGCCATATCCCACCAGCGCCCTCCTCCTGTGTCTCCAGCCTTGCAGGGAGGAGTGGTTGCTGGCTCCTGACTCCCTGGGTTCCCCATCTGTGTCCTGCCTCTGTTAGCGCCCTCCCTCCCTGCAAACAGTCCAGCGGGAGGGAGTGGTTGCTTTCCCCACACCCCTCCCTCCCTAATCACAAACCCCCCTTCCCCTGCACCCTTACCCCTTCCTCTGGCGCCTTCCTCCATTGTTTCAGCCTCACAGGGAGAAGTGGCTGCTAGCTTCCCCCTTTCCTCAGTTTCGTATCTGTGCCCTGTCTCCACTGGTGCCCTCCCTCCCTGCAAATGTCTAGTGGGAGGGAGCAGTTGCTTTCCCCATTCCTCCTCCCCCCAATTGTGACCCCCCCTTTTTTCCCTCGCGTCCCTCCCTCTAGCACGCTCCTCTTCTGCCTTTAGCCCTGCGTGGAGGAATGGTCGCTTTCCCCACCTTCCCAGTCATGCCCCACTCCATGTGCCCCTACCCCTCTCTCTAGCACCATCCTCATCTGCATCCAGCTAAGCAGGGAGGAGCGGTTGCTACCCCTTCCCTCAGTTGCCCCTCCTTGAATCTAGCGCCCTCCTCCCCAGCCTTCAATATAGCTGGGAGGAGTGGTTGCTGCCCCTGCTCCCCATATTTCCTCTCCCCGTCTCAGTACCCTCCTCCTGATCCCCACTCCTGTAGGGAGGCATGGCTAACTCGTTTCACTAACCCCTCCTCCCCCGCTTGCTGCTTGGTGGGGAGGAGTGGTTGACCCTTGTCCCCCTCCCTCATTTCACGAGGCATAACGGAGCGGTCGACAAAGGCTTCCTTTGTCGACCACGGCACATCCAGACTGCCCCGCTGTGCCGCCAAACAGCTGATCGGCACAGCGCGGTGCCCATTTTGATGTAAATGAAGTGGCGATTATTTAAATCGCCGCTTCATTTTCCTATGTCTAGTAAACTCATCTACATGGCTCCGTCAACGGAGCCATGTAGTCTAGACACACCCAATCTCTCCACTCTGATAAGGAGGGCGGGAAGGCCCCTCCTCTGCAATATACCGAGGGGGGCCTGCGCTGGCGAAAATGCCCCCGACGAACACCAGCAGGAGGTGCCGGCCAAGGAGGAAGCCATAGCAGCGAGAGTGGACATCGCCGTCCCCCCTGAGGAGCCCATCCCCAAGGAGGACTAGGGTGGAGCTCCCCTGTACCATCCGTGCCCCCCGTCATCACTGCCAAGGTAATTGTTGCCTCAGTGGCCAGTGGGGAGGACTCTGGGGCCACGGGGATGGAGATCAGCTTCATCTTGGAGGAGATGGGGGCCCTGAGTCTGACCCCGCTCACTCAGGGGAAGGATGACCCCCTGCCAACGGGCCTCGGTCTAGGCGGTGACTCTGCTGCACCTCCCCCTCCTCAACGCCCCAGGCTGATGACCCCGTCCCCACCCTCAGAGCGCCCCTAGTGTTGCCCGTTGGCCTGGCCATCTTGGGCACCGCGTCTGAGGCCACTGAGCCTTCAGGGGCGACAGCCAGCACCAAGCGGCCGGGTCCCGGGCTGGTGGGCGCCCCTTCCTCCACACCTGAGGTGGAGCGGTCCCCTTCCCTCCCTGTCACCTTCCCTCCCTGTTGGGGGCCCGACAGACAACTTCCCTCCACCCGATGCCATGGCTGCAGACATATGCTCTGCCCAGCCATCTGTGCCCGGCATCGGTGTGGGCCCCCTCCCCACCAGTCCCCAAGCCCGTTTGGGAGGTGCCACAGCCCGCTGGCCTAGACCTGGGGGACCCTCCCCTAACCCCTGTCCAAAGCTCGGGTTCCCCCTCCCTGTCCCGCCCCTCCCGTCGTCCCTGTTCATGCCCTGGGTCCCAATCCCATCCCTTTGTATGAACCCGTATCCAGCCCCAAATCCAGTTCCATTCCAAGCCCCTCTCCCATCATCACCCTTATCCCCACCAATCATCCAGCCCCGATCCTACCCCTCCTCCCATCCCCACTGCGATGCCGGCTCCCCCTACACCGTCTCCCCATCCCCCAGTCATTGCCACCCCCGTGGGGATCGTCACATTCCTGCTAGCTGTGGGTGACCCTCAGGGGTGGTATTCGTGTCCCCAGTCCCTAGTTCCTTAGGGGCTGCCTTGTTCCCTCCGCCGCCTCCTCCCTCGCCAGGCTCAGGGATGGGCAGCGTGGCACCATTGCTCCTGGTGCTACACCAGGGATCTGATCCCTGTTTGCCCATCTCCGCGGCCCGCGAGGTCCATCAAGGGACCCAGATGGAGGAAAAGCCTGGTGCCCCCTTGGCGCTGGGGGCCAAGAGCAAGGTGCAGCTCGCACTTCAGCACTGGGGGGACTTTCACTCCATCCTCCAGACCACGAGAACCCTCTTTCAGGAGGGGAGACGGACCAAAAGGCAGGACATCGCAGCCAACTGCTGGACCCGCAAGTTTCACGATGCTCTCCTGACCTTCGGGTCAGGGAGAGGTCCCTTGCGGGGCCTGCGGGAGGACGATGAATACCCTGCCCAGGAAGATCCACCCCAGCCCTTACCATGAAACACACCATCATCGTGACTTTAAACTCCCAGGGCTGTAGGACGGGTCTCCGCAGGAGCCCGTTGCTCTCCTTTTGGGGGGCGCAGGGACTCGGTGGTTTTCCTGCAGAGACGCACATGACTCCATCCGTCAAGGCTGGCTGGCGGCTGGAGTGGGGGGACGGGGTGCACTTCAGCGCTCATGCAGCTGGGGTGGTCACCCTGTTCTCCCCTGCCCTACGGCCCGAGGTGCTTGGGGTCACCGAGGTCGTCCCTGGCCGCCTGCTGCACGTCTGGGCCCACGTGGAGGGGCTGACGTTGAACTTGGTCAATGTCTACACCCCGAATGCAGGCCCAGATCGGGTAACCTTTCATCAGCGGGCGGCCACTTTCCTCGGCACCCTGGATCCTCGCGAATGCCTGATCCTGGGTGGGGATTTCAACACCATCCTGGAGTACCGGGACCATGCAGGAGTCAAGAACTGACAGGCCGCAGCAGGCGTCCTGGTGGACATGTGGTGCGACCACCACCTGGACAACACCATCACCTTCACCTATGTCCGGGTGGGGGACGTTCGGTCGCACCATTCCTGGTTGGACCACATTTCTCTCTCGCGCTTCCATCTAGCACTAGCCCACTCCTCCGGTGTGTGGCCAGCCCCGTTCACGGACCACCATTTGGTGGCCGTGAAAGCCTCTCTCGGTGCGGAGAGGCTGGGGCGGGCCTATTGGCACTTTAACAATAGCCTGCTGGAGGATGTGGGCTTCACAGCGTCCTTCCAGGCGTTCTGGCTGGCCTGGCGGGGGCAGCGGCCCGCCTTTCCCTCGGCGCGGCGATGGTGGGACGTGGGGGAGGTGATCACCCAGCTCTTCTGCCGTGACTACTCCCGGGGCGCCAGCCGGTGGAGGGCTGCAGCGATAGAGCAGTTGGAGAGGGAGAAGTGGGAGGAACTCTGGGCCCTCGAGGACCACCGGGACGCCTTTGTTCGATCCCTCTGTGAGGGGGTCACTCACCACCGTAGCGGGGGTCCGTCATCTGTCCCCGGAATCAGTCCATTCCGCCCGCACAGGCCTCCGCTCACGTGGCGTTTCCCCTCTGGAATCTTCTAGTCGCGTTGCTCTCTTCGCCACACCGCCCTCCGGCAGTGCCCAAGTCACTCGCTCTGAGCCCCCCTTCCGGGGGTTTGGTGTCTCTCCAGCCAGCCTGTCCGCAGGCCTAGCAGGCTGGCCAGTTGGCTGTCCAAGCATCCTGGCCCAGCCTGACTCTCTAGCCCTGCCCTAGCTCCAGAGAGCGTCCTGCTCCCTCGGCAGCCAGGCTCACACTGCCTTGGCTGAAGCAGCCCTGCCCTTTTATAGCCCCCAGCTGGGCCTTAATTGGCCAACGCTGCCCAGCTGGGCTGAGCTCCCCAGGCCTGCTCTAGGCTGGGGTTTGGCTCTTAAGGGGCCAGTACAGGGCAGCTGCCCTGTTACACACCCTCCCCCTTAAATATCTCCCGGGGGGGGGGGGGGGGTTTCCCGGCTGCCTGCCCTGCTCCACAAGCCTCAGCCCCCATCTCGCTATGAGGCGGGGCCACAGTTCCAGGCGTGTCCATATCAAGTCCTCCTCCCAGAGTGAACCCGGGACGGCCCGGCCGGGGGCGAGGGGGGGGCGCAGACCCACCCGTCTCACTGCGCCCCGGCCCAGGGACCCTGAGTGCAGCCGCGTCGCTGCGATTAGCTCAGTCCGGGCCTTGCGGGCTGTGGCAGCTCTCCCGCCTGAGCGATCCCTGGGCCCCTTCTTCTCCTCCCCTTCCCGGGTACTTGTACCTCTGAGGGCTCGTCGGGTTGTCGCGCTGTCCCAGTCATCCTAGTAGGGTCCGGGTGGCCCACTCCAGGGGTCCAGGGTTGGGTCCTGCGAGGTCCCGCCGGTGGGTCGGCCGCGGCGTTCCAGCACCCATCGGGGATCTAGCTGGTCCAGCCCATCGGGGTTGTCCTCGGGATCCAGGGGTGCTCCGGCCGCTGGTCTGGGCCAGGTCTCCGTGCCCCCGTCTGGGGCGTTTCGGCCGGCCTCCCGGAGCTCAGCTGGGTGCCGCCCAGCCCGGGCCTCGGCCTCCCCGGGCAGGAGTTTGGGGTCTGCCTCCAGCTCCTCCCACGGCTGGGCCCTGACTGCCCTCTCCCACCGTCTTCTTATCCTCCCGGCCCCACCCTCTGGGTTCCGGTCAGGTGACGGGGTGGGGTCCGCCTCCGCCCACCCGGGTGTCCTGAAGGGTTTCTCCTCCTCTGGGTCAGTGGGGGCCATTCCCCGCCCACACTCCACTCGTGAGAAGGAGGAGAGGCAGCGGGGTGCAGGGGCTGCTCTCTTCCTTCTCCCCCCACCCCGCTGGTTCCTGGTTCCTGCTTCTGCACCAGCCGGAGTCCTCCCTACCCAGCTGCCTGCCCGCCCGTCCGTCTGCTGAGGCCTGCTCCCCGGACGTCACTGCACCCCACCACCACCACCGCTACCACCACTGCTACCGCCACCACCACCACCTGCTGCTGTTGCTGCCTGGGGGGAGAGGGGGGGCCTGCCAGCTGCCCTCCCTCTCCCCTCCACCACTGCTCCAGAGGAGGAGGACCACCCCACCAGCACCCACCACCCGGAGGCCTTCCGCTGCTGCCTGCCCACTGCTGCTGCTGCACCCCGCTGAGGGGGAGAAGAGAAGATCATCACCATCAAGAACTGTGGAGGGGGTTTGTTTACAGACTGAGCTTTTTCAATCTGCTCCGGGGTGGTGGTGAGTTGAACTGTTAAAAGGGGGCCTGGGGGAGAGGCTTAGAGCCCTCCCCCCAGTCCAGTTGCCCCCCCCCCCACCCCACCCGCTGCCACCACCCCCAACGCCCCCTCCACCACCCCTTGCCATCTGGACTGTCTCTTCTCCCCCTGGTGGGGTCTGCTGCCCTGCCTTCCACCTGGGACTCTGCTGCAGCGGTGGGCGAGGTTGAGCCCCACACAGTGCTCGTGGGTGTGCTCCCTCCCCCCCCCTCTTCTGGACTTGGCCCCCCTCCCTCAGCTACATCTGGCTGGGGGGCCACCCTTACCCCCGGTCACCCACCCTACCCCAGCAGCTTGGTTTTTTCCCCCACTGCCTGCCCCTCCCTGTTAGCTTAGTTTGGTTCCTTCCCTCCCTTCCCAAATCCACTTACCCACCACACCTGCTCTCAAAGTCATCTGCCACGCCCCTGCCCCAGCCAGCCCAAGAGTGTGTGCCCCGCCCCACCCAGCTGTTGTTTGCCTCCATTTTATCCCTCCCCACCCCCCCAGCCCTTGAGCACCACCCGATTTGCCTCGCCCCCTCCCTGCCCTGAGCGCTTGTCCCCCCCCCTTTTTAGTTAGCCCCCTTGTTCACTGCACCTCCCCAACGGCCCCATAACCCCCCCCCCCCCTTGTATCCCAGTGCAGCCGGAGGAGCCGGCCCCCGCCCTGTACCCGTTACCTTGCCCCCTGTCTGCCCTGCCGGCACCCTCCTCCTCCGCTCCAGCCTTGCGGGGAGGAGTGGTTGCTGGCCCCTCGGTTCCCCTGCTCTATCCGCCCCTTTTGGTCCTCTCCCTCCCAGCAACCAGTCGGCGGGAGGGAGTAGTTGCCCCCCTTTTTCCCCTTCTCCCCTTCCCTCCCAATTATACGCCCCCCACCCTCCCCTTCCCTTGCGTGCCCCCGACCCTGTATTAGCGCCCTCCTCCTCTGCTACAGTCTCAGCAGGGAGGTGAGGCTGCTAACTCACCCCCCCCCCCATATCTTCAGTTGCCCTCCCCAAAACCAGCACCCTCCCTCTCTCCCACCCCCTCCATTTCAGACACCCTCCTCCCTCGCCTGCTGTCTGGTGGGGAGGAGCGGTGAACCCTTGCTCCCCTTCCTGTTATCCGTGCCTCCTTCCTACCCCCCCCTTCCATGATGGAGGCAGTCCCTACCACGGCCCCCTCGCTACCACCAGGCCCGACAACCGCTGCGGCTGACCTCCCGACCCTAGGCCCGAGCTCCGCCGCCGCCACGGCCGCCGCTCCCTCAGACACGGGAGCAACCATCACCTCGGCCGGAAAAAAGGGCGGGGGGAAGAAAAAGGGCAAAAGCCCGGCCCCGAAGGCCAAATCCATCACGGCCAAAGCCGCCCCGCCCTCCGCAGCCCCTCCTTCCCCTGCTGTCCCCTCCACCAGCTCTGGGGGTGACACAACTAAGGCCCCCAGAGCGTACGCCCAGGTGGCCGCTGCTACCCCCTCACCTGCCCCGTCATCGGCCCCGACTGCCGCCTCCAGCTCCATCCCTGGCGGCCGCGGCCCCTTTCCCACCATGACCAGGAGGCACGGCGTTCGCTGCCTCCTGGTCGCCGCCTCGCCCCACATGGAAACCTACGTGCGGGCGATGGCGAGGGTGGTGGGGGCCTCGGCCGTGGTGGCGGCCTCCAAGATGTACGGCAAGGCGGTCTTCTTCCTTGCCTCGGAGGCCGCCGCCCAGGAGGCGGTGGAGAGGGGCCTGGCGGTGGGGGGCGTGCACGTGCCCCTCGAACCTCTGGAGGACCTGGGCGTACGGGTGGTGCTCACCTCCGTCCCGCCCTTCCTCCCTAATGCCGCCCTGTTACCTTCCCTCTCCACCCTGGGGAAGCCCATTTCGACCATCAGCCCTCTCCCGCTGGGCTGTAAGGACCTCGCCCTCCGCCACGTCCTATCCTTCCGCCGGCAGGTACAGCTGCAGCTGCCGCCGGCGGCGCGTGGCGGGGAGGCGCTCGAGGGGTCCTTCATGGTGCCCTACCAGGGGGCCCATTATCGGATTCATTACTCCTCGGGGGAGACCCGGTGCTTCCTCTGCCGGGCGATGGGGCACGTCCGGAGGGACTGTCCCTTGGCCCGGTCGGAGGAGGCGTCCGGGCCCCCCGGGGCCCGTAAGGGCGCCGGCCCCACCACCGCCGGCCCCCCTGGTAGTCCGGGATCCGCGGCCGCCCCTCCTCCAACCGACGGCCCTGCTCGGGAGCCAGAGGCGTCCCCCCTGGCGTGCCCGAGCGGGCAGGCGGGCCCCACCTCTATTAGGTCAGTCACTGCGGGGCCCGAGGAGGAGAGGGTGGCGCGGTTGCCGCAGGGCGAGGGAGAGGGCCCTCCCCGGGTGGAGGTATCCCCTTCCTTCCCACCCTTGCCACAACGCCGTCCCCGAACCCCAAAAGTGCCCCCCGGCCTTGCCCTCGCTGACCGGCCCTCCACTTCCACCTCGGAGGGCTGGACGCTCGTTGGGGGCAAGCGCAAAGCCCGCCGGTTGCGGGCCCAATCTCCCCCCTCCGATGAGGAGGGCGGGAAGGCCCCCCTCCGAAAGATCCCGAGGGGGGCCGGCGCTGCCCAGAGTGCCCCCGACGAGCATCAGCGGGAGGCGCCGGCCGAGGAAGCGGCGGCGGCGAGGGGGGACGACGCCGCCCCCCCTGCGGAGCTTCTCCACGAGGAGGCCTCGGGTGGAGCCCCTCCGACCCCGGTTCCAACTGAGCCCCCCTCCGTCCCCGCTGAGGTAATTGTTGCCTCGGCGGCCGGAGGGGAAGGCTCCGGGGCCGAGGGGATGGAGCTTAGCTCCATCTTCGAGGAGATCGAGGCCCTGGGTCTGACCCCGCTCACCCAGGGGGAGGACGACCCTCCGCCAGCGGGCCTCGGTCTGGGCGGCGACTCTATGGCGCCGCCCCCTCCTCTCCCCGATCCCGTGTCCCAGGTGGCTGACCCCGTCCTCACACTTGGGGCGCCCCTGATACTGCCCACTGGCCCGGCCGACTCGAGCGCCGGAACGGATGCCGCCGAGCCCTCCGGGGCGACGGCTGGCGCCGAGCGGCCGGGTCCCGGGGTTGGGGGTGCCCCCTCTCCAGCTACCGAGGCGGGGCAGTCATCCCCCTTTCCCGTTGGGGGCCCAGCAGAAAATGCCATCCAGGCCGACGCCGTGGCATTAATACCTGCCTCTCCACCTGAGCCCGGCGTCGGCGCGGGCCCCCTTCCTGTTCCCGACCCCCCACTTTCCATTCGGGAGGCGCCGCAGCCCGGTGGGATTGCCACACGGGACCCTTTCCCAGACCCCGTCCAGGATCCCGATTCCCTCCCACGTCCCGATCCTCCCCCTACTCCCGCTTCCGCCCTTTACGAACCCATCTCCAGCCCCGAGTCCTCCCCTGTTCCCGATCCCTTTCCTACCCCGACCTCTGCCCCATTCCCTGCCCCCGACCCACTGTCCGGCCCTGAACCTACCCCTCCCCCCGGCTCTGCCGTGGAGGTAACCCCTCCCTTGCCGTCCCCCCCTTCTTTTCCCATCCTGGTCCCCGTCATGTTGCCCGATCCGTCCCTACCGCCCCCCCAAACATCCGCCAGTGCCACCCCCGCGAGGGCCGTCTCGTTCCCGCTAGCTGCGGGCGGCCCTTCGGGGGTCGTTTTTGTATCCCCGGTCCCCAACCCGTTGGGGGCTGCCTTGTTCCCTCCGCCGCCTCCTTCCCTGCCGGGGTCGGGGGCGGGCAGCGCGGCGCCAGCAGCAACGGCGCCGCGTCGGGGATCGGATCCCTGTTTGCCCGTCTCCGTGGCCCGTGAGCTTCATCCGGGGGCCCGGACGGAGGAGAATCCTGGTTCCCCCTCGGTGCTGAGGGGCGAGCTGCGCCAATTCCTCGCGGATAACCGCGGGGCGAAGGGAAAGGTGCAGCTCGCCCTCCAGCGCTGGGGGGACTTCCACTCCATCCTCCAGGCCACTAGAGCCTTGTTGCAGGAGGGGAGAGGGACCAGTAGGCAGGACGACGCGGCCTACCGTCAGACCCGCAGGTTTCGGGACGCTCTCCTGACCTTCGGGTCGGGGAGCGGTCTGCTGCGGGGCCTGCGTGAGGCCGCCGACTCGCCTGTCCGCGAGGATCTACCCCAGCCCTCACTATGAATTCTACCATCTTCGCAACATTGAATGCCCGGGGCTGTAGGGCGGGTCTCCGCAGGAGCCGGGTGCTCTCCTTCCTTCGGGAGGGGGGGTACTCGGTGGTTTTCCTGCAGGAGACCCACACGACTCCAGCCGTCGAGGCTGGCTGGCGGCTGGAGTGGGGGGACGGGGTGTATTTTAGCCACCTCGGCGCCCACTCGGCCGGGGTGGCCACCCTGTTCTCCCCTGCCCTACGGCCCGAGGTGCTGGGGACCGCCGAGGTTGTCCCGGGCCGCCTGCTGCACGTCCGGGCCCGCGTGGAGGGGCGGACGTTGAACCTGGTCAACGTCTATGCCCCGAACGCGGGCCCGGACCAGGTCACCTTTTATCGGCAGGCGGCCACCTTCCTCGGCACTCTGGATCCTCGCGAGGGCCTGGTCCTGGGCGGGGACTTCAACACCACCCTCGATGACCGGGACCGTGTAGGACTCGCGAACTGCCAGGCCGCGGCGGACGTCCTCAGGGAGATAGTGGAACATCACTCCCTGGTGGACGTCTGGCGAGACCACCACCCGGACGACAGTACCACCTTCACTTACGTCCGGGTGGGGAAAACACGGTCGAGCCACTCCCGGTTGGATCGCATTTACCTGTCGCGATTCCATCTGGCACGAGCCCACTCCTCCAGCATCCGGCCGGCCCCGTTCACGGACCACCATTTGGTGTCCGTGAAGGCCTCTCTGACTTCGGAGAGGCTGGGGCCGGCCTATTGGCATTTTAACAATAGCTTGCTGGAGGACGTGGGCTTCGTGGCGTCCTTCCGGGAGTTCTGGCAGGCCTGGCGGGGGCAGCGGCCCGCCTTTCCCTCGGCGCGGCGATGGTGGGATGTGGGGAAGGTGCGCGCCCGGCTCTTCTGCCGTGACTACTCCCGGGGCGCCAGCCGGCGGAGGGATGCGGCGATAGGGCAGCTGGAGCGGGAGGTCTTGAAGCTTGAGAGGCGCCTGGCGTCCGCCCCCGAGGATCCACTCCTCCGCGAGGCGTGCCGGGAGAAGCGGGAGGAGCTCCGAGCCCTGGAAGATCACAGGGCCCGGGGCGCTTTTGTTCGATCCCGCATCCACCTCCTTCGGGAGATGGATCGCGGCTCCCGCTTCTTCTATGCCCTGGAGAAAAGGAGGGGGGCAAAAAAGCACGTCACCTGCCTCTTGGCGGAGGACGGCACCCCCCTCACGGATCCGGTGGAGATGCGTGGAAGGGCCAGGGCCTTCTACGCCAGTTTGTTCTCCCCGGATCCGACCGAAGCCGACGCCTGCAGGGCGCTCTGGACCGAGCTCCCGACGGTCAGCGCGGGCGACCGAGACCGGCTGGAGCTGCCTCTCACTCTGGCCGAGTTCTCGGAAGCCCTCCGTCTCATGCCCAACAACAAAACCCCGGGCATGGACGGGCTGACCGTGGAGTTCTACCGCGTGTTCTGGGACGTCCTCGGCCCGGACCTCGTCACCGTCTGGGCCGAGTCCCTGGAGAGCGGGGTCCTCCCTCTGTCGTGCAGGCGAGCGGTGCTCGCCTTACTGCCGAAGAAGGGGGACCTCCGCGACCTACGGAATTGGCGTCCCGTCTCGCTCCTCAGCACGGACTACAAGATCGTAGCGAAAACCATCTCGCTGCGACTGCGGTCCGTGCTGGCGGACGTGATCCATCCCGACCAGACCTACACCGTCCCGGGCCGTAGTATATTTGATAACTTGTATTTGGTCCGGGATCTCTTAGAGCTCGGGTGTAGGGACGGCTTGTCGTTCGCCCTCCTGTCCCTGGACCAGGAGAAGGCGTTCGACAGGATGGACCACGGGTATCTCCTGGGCACCCTGCAGGCCTTCGGCTTCGGGCCCCGGTTTGTGGGTTTTCTCCGGGTGCTGTACGCCCTCGCGGAGTGTTTGGTCAGGCTCAACTGGACCCTGACCGAGCCGGTCAGCTTCGGGCGGGGGGTACGTCAGGGGTGTCCGCTGTCGGGCCAGCTGTACGCTCTGGCGATCGAGCCCTTCCTCTGTCTCCTCCGTAGGAGGTTGACGGGGTTGGTGCTTCGGGAGCCGGAGCTGCGGCTGGTCCTGTCGGCGTACGCCGATGACGTGCTCCTCGTGGTCCAGGACCCGGGCGACCTGGCGCGGGTGGAGGCTTGCCAAGCCGTCTACTCGGCAGCCTCCTCCGCCCGGGTCAACTGGGTCAAGAGCTCTGGCCTGGTGGTCGGGGACGGGTGGCGGGCCGGCTCCCTCCCACCCGCGCTTCAGGCCATCAGGTGGAGCGCGGGTCCGCTGCTCTATCTGGGCGTTTATTTATCCGCCACGCATCCTTCTCCGCCGGAAAACTGGCAAGGTTTGGAGGCCAGGGTGGGTGAGCGGCTGCGGAGATGGACGGGACTGCTCCGGTGTCTCTCCCTTCGCGGGAGAGCGCTGGTACTCAATCAGCTGGTCCTGTCCATGCTCTGGCACCGGCTCAACACCCTGCGCCCGGCCCCGGAGGTCCTGGCCAAGCTCCAGAGGGCAGCTTTGGGGTTCTTTTGGCCAGGACTGCACTGGGTCTCTGCAGGGGTCCTGTCCCTCCCCCTGGAGGAGGGGGGTCAGGGCCTGGTCTGCATACGCAGCCAGGTCCGGACCTTCCGCCTCCAGGCCCTGCAGAGACTCCTCTTCAGTGCAGGTAGTCCGGCATGGAGCACCTTGGCGCGCGCTTTCCTCCGCCGCCTCCGAGGGCTCCGATACGACCGGCAGCTCTTTTTTATCCACCCGAGGGGTCTTCCGCGAGACCTCTCAGAGCTGCCGGAATTCTACCAGGACCTCCTCCAGACCTGGAAGCTGTTCTCGGCGACCAGGTCCGTTGTGGCCTCCGAGGGGGCAGACCTCCTCGCGGAGCCCCTGCTCCACAATCCAGCCTTGTGCGTGCAGGTGGCGGAGTCTCCCTCGGTGCGCCGGAGGCTGATCCTGGCAGAAACCACCACGGTCGGAGACCTCCTGGACTACGACAGGGGGGACTGGGTGGATCCCCGAGCGCTCGCTCGGCGCATGGGGCTCTCCACCCCCCGAACCCCTCTGCGCCTACTCCAGGAGGTGAAGGCGGCTTTGCCGCGGCCCGCTCTCGACTTCCTGCAGCGGTCCTTGCGAGAGGGTACACCCCGCCCCTCCCCTCCTGCAAAGCCTCCGTCCCTGATTATTGGGCCCCTGTTCCACGGGCCCCCCCGGCCTCCCCACCCCTGGACCCCCAGCCGGCTGCAAAATCTGCAGCCGGTCTGTTTTCAAGCCGCGCCAAGGCAACATCTGTACACGCTCGTGCTCCACACCCTGCATTTCCCCACCCTCGTGTCCCGCCCTGATACCAAATGGCGGGACTATCTAAGACCCGTAGAGGGTGGGGAACCCCGGTGGGCCAGCGTCTATTCCGATCTAATTCCGCGGCCCATCGGGGACATCAGTTGGCGGCTCCTTCACGGAGCCGTGAGCACGGGCGTGTACTTGGCGCGGTTTACCCCCATCCCAGACACCTGCCCCTTCTGCGGCGTGAGGGAGAACCTGGCGCACGCCTACCTCGAATGCGCCAGGTTGCAGCCCCTATTCCGGCTCCTCCAGAACCTCTTATTGAGGTTCTGGCTGCACTTTTCCCCCCACCTATTCATTTACGCACACCCTATCCGTGGCCCCACAAAGTCGCGAGACCTCCTCGTCAACCTCCTCCTGGCCCTAGCTAAGAGCACCATCTACAATACCAGGAGGAGGATGCTAGACGAGGGGGTTCTCTGCGACTGTGGGGCCTATTTCCGCTCCTCCCTTGTGTCACGAATCCGGGCAGAGTTCCTCTGGGCGGCGTCCACTGGCTCCATCGACAGCTTTGAGGAGCAGTGGGCGCTGTCCGGGGTTCTCTGCTCGGTGTCCCCATCCGGCTCCCTTATTTTGAACCTCTAACCCGCACTCCTTGATCCTTTATTCATTATTTGTCCCAAGGAATTAGTTGGACATGGGTCCAGTGTCCCTCCCATAAGGCTGGGGAGGGGCTTTTAGAAGGTGGGCGGGCTTCGCCCGCCCACCATCCCATGTTTTCAAATAGACGCCCACACTCCACTCGTGAGAAGGAGGAGAGGCAGCGGGGTGCAGGGGCTGCTCTCTTCCTTCTCCCCCCACCCCGCTGGTTCCTGGTTCCTGCTTCTGCACCAGCCGGAGTCCTCCCTACCCAGCTGCCTGCCCGCCCGTCCGTCTGCTGAGGCCTGCTCCCCGGACGTCACTGCACCCCACCACCACCACCGCTACCACCACTGCTACCGCCACCACCACCACCTGCTGCTGTTGCTGCCTGGGGGGAGAGGGGGGGCCTGCCAGCTGCCCTCCCTCTCCCCTCCACCACTGCTCCAGAGGAGGAGGACCACCCCACCAGCACCCACCACCCGGAGGCCTTCCGCTGCTGCCTGCCCACTGCTGCTGCTGCACCCCGCTGAGGGGGAGAAGAGAAGATCATCACCATCAAGAACTGTGGAGGGGGTTTGTTTACAGACTGAGCTTTTTCAATCTGCTCCGGGGTGGTGGTGAGTTGAACTGTTAAAAGGGGGCCTGGGGGAGAGGCTTAGAGCCCTCCCCCCAGTCCAGTTGCCCCCCCCCCCACCCCACCCGCTGCCACCACCCCCAACGCCCCCTCCACCACCCCTTGCCATCTGGACTGTCTCTTCTCCCCCTGGTGGGGTCTGCTGCCCTGCCTTCCACCTGGGACTCTGCTGCAGCGGTGGGCGAGGTTGAGCCCCACACAGTGCTCGTGGGTGTGCTCCCTCCCCCCCCCCCTCTTCTGGACTTGGCCCCCCTCCCTCAGCTACATCTGGCTGGGGGGCCACCCTTACCCCCGGTCACCCACCCTACCCCAGCAGCTTGGTTTTTTCCCCCACTGCCTGCCCCTCCCTGTTAGCTTAGTTTGGTTCCTTCCCTCCCTTCCCAAATCCACTTACCCACCACACCTGCTCTCAAAGTCATCTGCCACGCCCCTGCCCCAGCCAGCCCAAGAGTGTGTGCCCCGCCCCACCCAGCTGTTGTTTGCCTCCATTTTATCCCTCCCCACCCCCCCAGCCCTTGAGCACCACCCGATTTGCCTCGCCCCCTCCCTGCCCTGAGCGCTTGTCCCCCCCCCTTTTTAGTTAGCCCCCTTGTTCACTGCACCTCCCCAACGGCCCCATAACCCCCCCCCCCCCCTTGTATCCCAGTGCAGCCGGAGGAGCCGGCCCCCGCCCTGTACCCGTTACCTTGCCCCCTGTCTGCCCTGCCGGCACCCTCCTCCTCCGCTCCAGCCTTGCGGGGAGGAGTGGTTGCTGGCCCCTCGGTTCCCCTGCTCTATCCGCCCCTTTTGGTCCTCTCCCTCCCAGCAACCAGTCGGCGGGAGGGAGTAGTTGCCCCCCTTTTTCCCCTTCTCCCCTTCCCTCCCAATTATACGCCCCCCACCCTCCCCTTCCCTTGCGTGCCCCCGACCCTGTATTAGCGCCCTCCTCCTCTGCTACAGTCTCAGCAGGGAGGTGAGGCTGCTAACTCACCCCCCCCCCCATATCTTCAGTTGCCCTCCCCAAAACCAGCACCCTCCCTCTCTCCCACCCCCTCCATTTCAGACACCCTCCTCCCTCGCCTGCTGTCTGGTGGGGAGGAGCGGTGAACCCTTGCTCCCCTTCCTGTTATCCGTGCCTCCTTCCTACCCCCCCCTTCCATGATGGAGGCAGTCCCTACCACGGCCCCCTCGCTACCACCAGGCCCGACAACCGCTGCGGCTGACCTCCCGACCCTAGGCCCGAGCTCCGCCGCCGCCACGGCCGCCGCTCCCTCAGACACGGGAGCAACCATCACCTCGGCCGGAAAAAAGGGCGGGGGGAAGAAAAAGGGCAAAAGCCCGGCCCCGAAGGCCAAATCCATCACGGCCAAAGCCGCCCCGCCCTCCGCAGCCCCTCCTTCCCCTGCTGTCCCCTCCACCAGCTCTGGGGGTGACACAACTAAGGCCCCCAGAGCGTACGCCCAGGTGGCCGCTGCTACCCCCTCACCTGCCCCGTCATCGGCCCCGACTGCCGCCTCCAGCTCCATCCCTGGCGGCCGCGGCCCCTTTCCCACCATGACCAGGAGGCACGGCGTTCGCTGCCTCCTGGTCGCCGCCTCGCCCCACATGGAAACCTACGTGCGGGCGATGGCGAGGGTGGTGGGGGCCTCGGCCGTGGTGGCGGCCTCCAAGATGTACGGCAAGGCGGTCTTCTTCCTTGCCTCGGAGGCCGCCGCCCAGGAGGCGGTGGAGAGGGGCCTGGCGGTGGGGGGCGTGCACGTGCCCCTCGAACCTCTGGAGGACCTGGGCGTACGGGTGGTGCTCACCTCCGTCCCGCCCTTCCTCCCTAATGCCGCCCTGTTACCTTCCCTCTCCACCCTGGGGAAGCCCATTTCGACCATCAGCCCTCTCCCGCTGGGCTGTAAGGACCTCGCCCTCCGCCACGTCCTATCCTTCCGCCGGCAGGTACAGCTGCAGCTGCCGCCGGCGGCGCGTGGCGGGGAGGCGCTCGAGGGGTCCTTCATGGTGCCCTACCAGGGGGCCCATTATCGGATTCATTACTCCTCGGGGGAGACCCGGTGCTTCCTCTGCCGGGCGATGGGGCACGTCCGGAGGGACTGTCCCTTGGCCCGGTCGGAGGAGGCGTCCGGGCCCCCCGGGGCCCGTAAGGGCGCCGGCCCCACCACCGCCGGCCCCCCTGGTAGTCCGGGATCCGCGGCCGCCCCTCCTCCAACCGACGGCCCTGCTCGGGAGCCAGAGGCGTCCCCCCTGGCGTGCCCGAGCGGGCAGGCGGGCCCCACCTCTATTAGGTCAGTCACTGCGGGGCCCGAGGAGGAGAGGGTGGCGCGGTTGCCGCAGGGCGAGGGAGAGGGCCCTCCCCGGGTGGAGGTATCCCCTTCCTTCCCACCCTTGCCACAACGCCGTCCCCGAACCCCAAAAGTGCCCCCCGGCCTTGCCCTCGCTGACCGGCCCTCCACTTCCACCTCGGAGGGCTGGACGCTCGTTGGGGGCAAGCGCAAAGCCCGCCGGTTGCGGGCCCAATCTCCCCCCTCCGATGAGGAGGGCGGGAAGGCCCCCCTCCGAAAGATCCCGAGGGGGGCCGGCGCTGCCCAGAGTGCCCCCGACGAGCATCAGCGGGAGGCGCCGGCCGAGGAAGCCGCGGCGGCGAGGGGGGACGACGCCGCCCCCCCTGCGGAGCTTCTCCACGAGGAGGCCTCGGGTGGAGCCCCTCCGACCCCGGTTCCAACTGAGCCCCCCTCCGTCCCCGCTGAGGTAATTGTTGCCTCGGCGGCCGGAGGGGAAGGCTCCGGGGCCGAGGGGATGGAGCTTAGCTCCATCTTCGAGGAGATCGAGGCCCTGGGTCTGACCCCGCTCACCCAGGGGGAGGACGACCCTCCGCCAGCGGGCCTCGGTCTGGGCGGCGACTCTATGGCGCCGCCCCCTCCTCTCCCCGATCCCGTGTCCCAGGTGGCTGACCCCGTCCTCACACTTGGGGCGCCCCTGATACTGCCCACTGGCCCGGCCGACTCGAGCGCCGGAACGGATGCCGCCGAGCCCTCCGGGGCGACGGCTGGCGCCGAGCGGCCGGGTCCCGGGGTTGGGGGTGCCCCCTCTCCAGCTACCGAGGCGGGGCAGTCATCCCCCTTTCCCGTTGGGGGCCCAGCAGAAAATGCCATCCAGGCCGACGCCGTGGCATTAATACCTGCCTCTCCACCTGAGCCCGGCGTCGGCGCGGGCCCCCTTCCTGTTCCCGACCCCCCACTTTCCATTCGGGAGGCGCCGCAGCCCGGTGGGATTGCCACACGGGACCCTTTCCCAGACCCCGTCCAGGATCCCGATTCCCTCCCACGTCCCGATCCTCCCCCTACTCCCGCTTCCGCCCTTTACGAACCCATCTCCAGCCCCGAGTCCTCCCCTGTTCCCGATCCCTTTCCTACCCCGACCTCTGCCCCATTCCCTGCCCCCGACCCACTGTCCGGCCCTGAACCTACCCTTCCCCCCGGCTCTGCCGTGGAGGTAATCCCTCCCCTGCCATCCCCCCCTTCTTTTCCCATCCTGGTCCCCGTTATGTTGCCCGATCCGTCCCTACTGCCCCCCCAAACGTCCGCCAGTGCCACCCCCGCGAGGGCCGTCTCGTTCCCGCTAGCTGCGGGCGGCCCTTCGGGGGTCGTTTTTGTATCCCCGGTCCCCAACCCGTTGGGGGCTGCCTTGTTCCCTCCGCCGCCTCCTTCCCTGCCGGGGTCGGGGGCGGGCAGCGCGGCGCCAGCAGCAACGGCGCCGCGTCGGGGATCGGATCCCTGTTTGTCCGTCTCCGTGGCCCGTGAGCTTCATCCGGGGGCCCGGACGGAGGAGAATCCTGGTTCCCCCTCGGTGCTGAAGGGCGAGCTGCGCCAATTCCTCGCGGATAACCGCGGGGCGAAGGGAAAGGTGCAGCTCGCCCTCCAGCGCTGGGGGGACTTCCACTCCATCCTCCAGGCCACTAGAGCCCTGTTGCAGGAGGGGAGAGGGACCAGTAGGCAGGACGACGCGGCCCACCGTCAGACCCGCAGGTTTCGGGACGCTCTCCTGACCTTCGGGTCGGGGAGCGGTCTGCTGCGGGGCCTGCGTGAGGCCGCCGACTCGCCTGTCCGCGAGGATCTACCCCAGCCCTCACTATGAATTCTACCATCTTCGCAACATTGAATGCCCGGGGCTGTAGGGCGGGTCTCCGCAGGAGCCGGGTGCTCTCCTTCCTTCGGGAGGGGGGGTACTCGGTGGTTTTCCTGCAGGAGACCCACACGACTCCAGCCGTCGAGGCTGGCTGGCGGCTGGAGTGGGGGGACGGGGTGTATTTTAGCCACCTCGGCGCCCGCTCGGCCGGGGTGGCCACCCTGTTCTCCCCTGCCCTACGGCCCGAGGTGCTGGGGACCGCCGAGGTTGTCCCGGGCCGCCTGCTGCACGTCCGGGCCCGCGTGGAGGGGCGGACGTTGAACCTGGTCAGCGTCTATGCCCCGAACGCGGGCCCGGACCAGGTCACCTTCTATCGGCAGGCGGCCACCTTCCTCGGCACTCTGGATCCTCGCGAGGGCCTGGTCCTGGGCGGGGACTTCAACACCACCCTCGATGACCGGGACCGTGTAGGACTCGCGAACTGCCAGGCCGCGGCGGACGTCCTCAGGGAGATCGTGGAACATCACTCCCTGGTGGACGTCTGGCGAGACCACCACCCGGACGACAGTACCACCTTCACTTACGTCCGGGTGGGGAAAACACGGTCGAGCCACTCCCGGTTGGATCGCATTTACCTCTCACGATTCCATCTGGCACGAGCCCACTCCTCCAGCATCCGGCCGGCCCCGTTCACGGACCACCATTTGGTGTCCGTGAAGGCCTCTCTGACTTCGGAGAGGCTGGGGCCGGCCTATTGGCATTTTAACAATAGTTTGCTGGAGGACGTGGGCTTCGTGGCGTCCTTCCGGGAGTTCTGGCAGGCCTGGCGGGGGCAGCGGCCCGCCTTTCCCTCGGCGCGGCGATGGTGGGATGTGGGGAAGGTGCGCGCCCGGCTCTTCTGCCGTGACTACTCCCGGGGCGCCAGCCGGCGGAGGGATGCGGCGATAGAGCAGCTGGAGCGGGAGGTCTTGAAGCTTGAGAGGCGCCTGGCGTCCGCCCCCGAGGATCCACTCCTCCGCGAGGCGTGCCGGGAGAAGCGGGAGGAGCTCCGAGCCCTGGAAGATCACAGGGCCCGGGGCGCTTTTGTCCGATCCCGCATCCACCTCCTTCGGGAGATGGATCGCGGCTCCCGCTTCTTCTATGCCCTGGAGAAAAGGAGGGGGGCAAAAAAGCACGTCACCTGCCTCTTGGCGGAGGACGGCACCCCCCTCACGGATCCGGTGGAGATGCGTGGAAGGGCCAGGGCCTTCTACGCCAGTTTGTTCTCCCCGGATCCGACCGAAGCCGACGCCTGCAGGGCGCTCTGGACCGAGCTCCCGACGGTCAGCGCGGGCGACCGAGACCGGCTGGAGCTGCCTCTCACTCTGGCCGAGTTCTCGGAAGCCCTCCGTCTCATGCCCAACAACAAAACCCCGGGCATGGACGGGCTGACCGTGGAGTTCTACCGCGTGTTCTGGGACGTCCTCGGCCCGGACCTCGTCACCGTCTGGGCCGAGTCCCTGGAGAGCGGGGTCCTCCCTCTGTCGTGCAGGCGAGCGGTGCTCGCCTTACTGCCGAAGAAGGGGGACCTCCGCGACCTACGGAATTGGCGTCCCGTCTCGCTCCTCAGCACGGACTACAAGATCGTAGCGAAAACCATCTCGCTGCGACTGCGGTCCGTGCTGGCGGACGTGATCCATCCCGACCAGACCTACACCGTCCCGGGCCGTAGTATATTTGATAACTTGTATTTGGTCCGGGATCTCTTAGAGCTCGGGTGTAGGGACGGCTTGTCGTTCGCCCTCCTGTCCCTGGACCAGGAGAAGGCGTTCGACAGGATGGACCACGGGTATCTCCTGGGCACCCTGCAGGCCTTCGGCTTCGGGCCCCGGTTTGTGGGTTTTCTCCGGGTGCTGTACGCCCTCGCGGAGTGTTTGGTCAGGCTCAACTGGACCCTGACCGAGCCGGTCAGCTTCGGGCGGGGGGTACGTCAGGGGTGTCCGCTGTCGGGCCAGCTGTACGCTCTGGCGATCGAGCCCTTCCTCTGTCTCCTCCGTAGGAGGTTGACGGGGTTGGTGCTTCGGGAGCCGGAGCTGCGGCTGGTCCTGTCGGCGTATGCCGATGACGTGCTCCTCGTGGTCCAGGACCCGGGCGACCTGGCGCGGGTGGAGGCTTGCCAAGCCGTCTACTCGGCAGCCTCCTCCGCCCGGGTCAACTGGGTCAAGAGCTCTGGCCTGGTGGTCGGGGACGGGTGGCGGGCCGGCTCCCTCCCACCCGCGCTTCAGGCCATCAGGTGGAGCGCGGGTCCGCTGCTCTATCTGGGCGTTTATTTATCCGCCACGCATCCCTCTCCGCCGGAAAACTGGCAAGGTTTGGAGGCCAGGGTGGGTGAGCGGCTGCGGAGATGGACGGGACTGCTCCGGTGTCTCTCCCTTCGCGGGAGAGCGCTGGTACTCAATCAGCTGGTCCTGTCCATGCTCTGGCACCGGCTCAACACCCTGCGCCCGGCCCTGGAGGTCCTGGCCAAGCTCCAGAGGGCGGCTTTGGGGTTCTTTTGGCCAGGACTGCACTGGGTCTCTGCAGGGGTCCTGTCCCTCCCCCTGGAGGAGGGGGGTCAGGGCCTGGTCTGCATACGCAGCCAGGTCCGGACCTTCCGCCTCCAGGCCCTGCAGAGACTCCTCTTCAGTGCAGGTAGTCCGGCATGGGGCACCTTGGCGCGCGCTTTCCTCCGCCGCCTCCGAGGGCTCCGATACGACCGGCAGCTCTTTTTCATCCACCCGAGGGGTCTTCCGCGAGACCTCTCAGAGCTGCCGGAATTCTACCAGGACCTCCTCCAGACCTGGAAGCTGTTCTCGGCGACCAGGTCCGTTGTGGCCTCCGAGGGGGCAGACCTCCTCGCGGAGCCCCTGCTCCACAATCCAGCCTTGTGCGTGCAGGTGGCGGAGTCTCCCTCGGTGCGCCGGAGGCTGATCCTGGCAGAAACCACCATGGTCGGAGACCTCCTGGACTACGACAGGGGGGACTGGGTGGATCCCCGAGCGCTCGCTCGGCGCATGGGGCTCTCCACCCCCCGAACCCCTCTGCGCCTACTCCAGGAGGTGAAGGCGGCTTTGCCGCGGCCCGCTCTCGACTTCCTGCAGCGGTCCTTGCGAGAGGGTACGCCCCGCCCCTCCCCTCCTGCGCCAAGGCAACATCTGTACACGCTCGTGCTCCACACCCTGCATTTCCCCACCCTCGTGTCCCGCCCTGATACCAAATGGCGGGACTATCTAAGACCCGTAGAGGGTGGGGAACCCCGATGGGCCAGCGTCTATTCCGATCTAATTCCGCGGCCCATCGGGGACATCAGTTGGCGGCTCCTTCACGGAGCCGTGAGCACGGGCGTGTACTTGGCGCGGTTTACCCTCATTCCAGACACCTGCCCCTTCTGCGGCGTGAGGGAGAACCTGGCGCACGCCTACCTCGAATGCGCCAGGTTGCAGCCCCTATTCCGGCTCCTCCAGAACCTCTTATTGAGGTTCTGGCTGCACTTTTCCCCCCACCTATTCATCTACGCACACCCTATCCGTGGCCCCACAAAGTCGCGAGACCTCCTCGTCAACCTCCTCCTGGCCCTAGCTAAGAGCACCATCTACAATACCAGGAGGAGGATGCTAGACGAGGGGGTTCTCTGCGACTGTGGGGCCTACTTCCGCTCCTCCCTTGTGTCACGAATCCGAGCGGAGTTCCTCTGGGCGGCGTCCACTGGCTCCATCGACAGCTTTGAGGAGCAGTGGGCGCTGTCCGGGGTTCTCTGCTCGGTGTCCCCATCCGGCTCCCTTATTTTGAACCTCTAACCCGCACTCCTTGATCCTTTATTCATTATTTGTCCCAAGGAATTAGTTGGACATGGGTCCAGTGTCCCTCCCATAAGGCTGGGGAGGGGCTTTTAGAAGGTGGGCGGGCTTTGCCCGCCCACCATCCCATGTTTTCAAATAGTCGCCCACACTCCACTCGTGAGAAGGAGGAGAGGCAGCGGGGTGCAGGGGCTGCTCTCTTCCTTCTCCCCCCACCCCGCTGGTTCCTGGTTCCTGCTTCTGCACCAGCCGGAGTCCTCCCTACCCAGCTGCCTGCCCGCCCGTCCGTCTGCTGAGGCCTGCTCCCCGGACGTCGCTGCACCCCACCGCTACCACCACTGCTACCGCCACCACCACCACCTGCTGCTGTTGCTGCCTGGGGGGAGAGGGGGGGCCTGCCAGCTGCCCTCCCTCTCCCCTCCACCACTGCTCCAGAGGAGGAGGACCACCCCACCAGCACCCACCACCCGGAGGCCTTCCGCTGCCGCCTGCCCACTGCTGCTGCTGCACCCCGCTGAGGGGGAGAAGAGAAGATCATCACCATCAAGAACTGTGGAGGGGGTTCGTTTATAGACTGAGCTTTTTCAATCTGCTCCGGGGTGGTGGTGAGTTGAACTGTTAAAAGGGGGCCTGGGGGAGAGGCTTAGAGCCCTCCCCCCAGTCCAGTTGCCCCCCCCCCCACCCCACCCGCTGCCACCACCCCCAACGCCCCCTCCACCACCCCTTGCCATCTGGACTGTCTCTTCTCCCCCTGGTGGGGTCTGCTGCCCCGCCTGCCACCTGGGACTCTGCTGCAGCGGTGGGCGAGGTTGAGCCCCACACAGTGCTCGTGGGTGTGCTCCCTCCCCCCCCCTCTTCTGGACTTGGCCCCCCTCCCTCAGCTACATCTGGCTGGGGGGCCACCCTTACCCCCGGTCACCCACCCTACCCCAGCAGCTTGGTTTTTTCCCCCACTGCCTGCCCCTCCCTGTTAGCTTAGTTTGGTTCCTTCCCTCCCTTCCCAAATCCACTTACCCACCACACCTGCTCTCAAAGTCATCTGCCACGCCCCTGCCCCAGCCAGCCCAAGAGTGTGTGCCCCGCCCCACCCAGCTGTTGTTTGCCTCCATTTTATCCCTCCCCACCCCCCCAGCCCTTGAGCACCACCCGATTTGCCTCGCCCCCTCCCTGCCCTGAGCGCTTGTCCCCCCCCCTTTTTAGTTAGCCCCCTTGTTCACTGCACCTCCCCAACGGCCCCATAACCCCCCCCCCCCTTGTATCCCAGTGCAGCCGGAGGAGCCGGCCCCCGCCCTGTACCCGTTACCTTGCCCCCTGTCTGCCCTGCCGGCACCCTCCTCCTCCGCTCCAGCCTTGCGGGGAGGAGTGGTTGCTGGCCCCTCGGTTCCCCTGCTCTATCCGCCCCTTTTGGTTCTCTCCCTCCCAGCAACCAGTCGGCGGGAGGGAGTAGTTGCCCCCCTTTTTCCCCTTCTCCCCTTCCCTCCCAATTATACGCCCCCCACCCTCCCCTTCCCTTGCGTGCCCCCGACCCTGTATTAGCGCCCTCCTCCTCTGCTACAGTCTCAGCAGGGAGGTGAGGCTGCTAACTCACCCCCCCCCCCCATATCTTCAGTTGCCCTCCCCAAAACCAGCACCCTCCCTCTCTCCCACCCCCTCCATTTCAGACACCCTCCTCCCTCGCCTGCTGTCTGGTGGGGAGGAGCGGTGAACCCTTGCTCCCCTTCCTGTTATCCGTGCCTCCTTCCTACCCCCCCCTTCCATGATGGAGGCAGTCCCTACCACGGCCCCCTCGCTACCACCAGGCCCGACAACCGCTGCGGCTGACCTCCCGACCCTAGGCCCGAGCTCCGCCGCCGCCACGGCCGCCGCTCCCTCAGACACGGGAGCAACCATCACCTCGGCCGGAAAAAAGGGCGGGGGGAAGAAAAAGGGCAAAAGCCCGGCCCCGAAGGCCAAATCCATCACGGCCAAAGCCGCCCCGCCCTCCGCAGCCCCTCCTTCCCCTGCTGTCCCCTCCACCAGCTCTGGGGGTGACACAACTAAGGCCCCCAGAGCGTACGCCCAGGTGGCCGCTGCTACCCCCTCACCTGCCCCGTCATCGGCCCCGACTGCCGCCTCCAGCTCCATCCCTGGCGGCCGCGGCCCCTTTCCCACCATGACCAGGAGGCACGGCGTTCGCTGCCTCCTGGTCGCCGCCTCGCCCCACATGGAAACCTACGTGCGGGCGATGGCGAGGGTGGTGGGGGCCTCGGCCGTGGTGGCGGCCTCCAAGATGTACGGCAAGGCGGTCTTCTTCCTTGCCTCGGAGGCCGCCGCCCAGGAGGCGGTGGAGAGGGGCCTGGCGGTGGGGGGCGTGCACGTGCCCCTCGAACCTCTGGAGGACCTGGGCGTACGGGTGGTGCTCACCTCCGTCCCGCCCTTCCTCCCTAATGCCGCCCTGTTACCTTCCCTCTCCACCCTGGGGAAGCCCATTTCGACCATCAGCCCTCTCCCGCTGGGCTGTAAGGACCCCGCCCTCCGCCACGTCCTATCCTTCCGCCGGCAGGTACAGCTGCAGCTGCCGCCGGCGGCGCGTGGCGGGGAGGCGCTCGAGGGGTCCTTCATGGTGCCCTACCAGGGGGCCCATTATCGGATTCATTACTCCTCGGGGGAGACCCGGTGCTTCCTCTGCCGGGCGATGGGGCACGTCCGGAGGGACTGTCCCTTGGCCCGGTCGGAGGAGGCGTCCGGGCCCCCCGGGGCCCGTAAGGGCGCCGGCCCCACCACCGCCGGCCCCCCTGGTAGTCCGGGATCCGCGGCCGCCCCTCCTCCAACCGACGGCCCTGCTCGGGAGCCAGAGGCGTCCCCCCTGGCGTGCCCGAGCGGGCAGGCGGGCCCCACCTCTATTAGGTCAGTCACTGCGGGGCCCGAGGAGGAGAGGGTGGCGCGGTTGCCGCAGGGCGAGGGAGAGGGCCCTCCCCGGGTGGAGGTATCCCCTTCCTTCCCACCCTTGCCACAACGCCGTCCCCGAACCCCAAAAGTGCCCCCCGGCCTTGCCCTCGCTGACCGGCCCTCCACTTCCACCTCGGAGGGCTGGACGCTCGTTGGGGGCAAGCGCAAAGCCCGCCGGTTGCGGGCCCAATCTCCCCCCTCCGATGAGGAGGGCGGGAAGGCCCCCCTCCGAAAGATCCCGAGGGGGGCCGGCGCTGCCCAGAGTGCCCCCGACGAGCATCAGCGGGAGGCGCCGGCCGAGGAAGCCGCGGCGGCGAGGGGGGACGACGACGCCCCCCCTGCGGAGCTTCTCCACGAGGAGGCCTCGGGTGGAGCCCCTCCGACCCCGGTTCCAACTGAGCCCCCCTCCGTCCCCGCTGAGGTAATTGTTGCCTCGGCGGCCGGAGGGGAAGGCTCCGGGGCCGAGGGGATGGAGCTTAGCTCCATCTTCGAGGAGATCGAGGCCCTGGGTCTGACCCCGCTCACCCAGGGGGAGGACGACCCTCCGCCAGCGGGCCTCGGTCTGGGCGGCGACTCTATGGCGCCGCCCCCTCCTCTCCCCGATCCCGTGTCCCAGGTGGCTGACCCCGTCCTCACGCTCGGGGCGCCCCTGATACTACCCACTGGCCCGGCCGACTCGAGCGCCGGAACGGATGCCGCCGAGCCCTCTGGGGCGACGGCTGGCGCCGAGCGGCCGGGTCCCGGGGTTGGGGGTGCCCCCTCTCCAGCTACCGAGGCGGGGCAGTCATCCCCCTTTCCCGTTGGGGGCCCAGCAGAAAATGCCATCCAGGCCGACGCCGAGGCATTAACACCTGCCTCTCCACTTGAGCCCGGCGTCGGCGCGGGCCCCCTTCCTGTTCCCGACCCCCAACTTCCCATTCGGGAGGCGCCGCAGCCCGGTGGGATTGTCACAGGGGACCCTTTCCCAGACCCCGTCCAGGATCCCGATTCCCTCCCATGTCCCGATCCTCCCCCTACTCCCGCTCCCGCCCTTTATGAACCCATCTCCAGCCCCGAGTCCTCCCCTGTTCCCGATCCCTTCCCTACCCCCACCTCTGCCCCATTCCCTGTCCCCGACCCACTGTCCGGCCCTGAACCTACCCTTCCCCCCGGCTCTGCCGTGGAGGTAATCCCTCCCCTGCCATCCCCCCCTTCTTTTCCCATCCTGGTCCCCGTTATGTTGCCCGATCCGTCCCTACTGCCCCCCCAAACGTCCGCCAGTGCCACCCCCGCGAGGGCCGTCTCGTTCCCGCTAGCTGCGGGCGGCCCTTCGGGGGTCGTTTTTGTATCCCCGGTCCCCAACCCGTTGGGGGCTGCCTTGTTCCCTCCGCCGCCTCCTTCCCTGCCGGGGTCGGGGGCGGGCAGCGCGGCGCCAGCAGTAACGGCGCCGCGTCGGGGATCGGATCCCTGTTTGTCCGTCTCCGTGGCCCGTGAGCTTCATCCGGGGGCCCGGACGGAGGAGAATCCTGGTTCCCCCTCGGTGCTGAAGGGCGAGCTGCGCCAATTCCTCGCGGATAACCGCGGGGCGAAAGGAAAGGTGCAGCTCGCCCTCCAGCGCTGGGGGGACTTCCACTCCATCCTCCAGGCCACTAGAGCCTTGTTGCAGGAGGGGAGAGGGACCAGTAGGCAGGACGACGCGGCCCACCGTCAGACCCGCAGGTTTCGGGACGCTCTCCTGACCTTCGGGTCGGGGAGCGGTCTGCTGCGGGGCCTGCGTGAGGCCGCCGACTCGCCTGTCCGCGAGGATCTACCCCAGCCCTCATTATGAATCCTACCATCTTTGCAACATTGAATGCCCGGGGCTGTAGGGCGGGTCTCCGCAGGAACCGGGTGCTCTCCTTCCTTCGGGAGGGGGGGTACTCGGTGGTTTTCCTGCAGGAGACCCACACGACTCCAGCCGTCGAGGCTGGCTGGCGGCTGGAGTGGGGGGACGGGGTGTATTTTAGCCACCTCGGCGCCCGCTCGGCCGGGGTGGCCACCCTGTTCTCCCCTGCCCTACGGCCCGAGGTGCTGGGGACCGCCGAGGTTGTCCCGGGCCGCCTGCTGCACGTCCGGGCCCGCGTGGAGGGGCGGACGTTGAACCTGGTCAACGTCTATGCCCCGAACGCGGGCCCGGACCAGGTCACCTTTTATCGGCAGGCGGCCACCTTCCTCGGCACTCTGGATCCTCGCGAGGGCCTGGTCCTGGGCGGGGACTTCAACACCACCCTCGATGACCGGGACCGTGTAGGACTCGCGAACTGCCAGGCCGCGGCGGACGTCCTCAGGGAGATCGTGGAACATCACTCCCTGGTGGACGTCTGGCGAGACCACCACCCGGACGACAGTACCACCTTCACTTACGTCCGGGCGGGGAAAACACGGTCGAGCCACTCCCGGTTGGATCGCATTTACCTATCACGATTCCATCTGGCACGAGCCCACTCCTCCAGCATCCGGCCGGCCCCGTTCACGGACCACCATTTGGCGTCCGTGAAGGCCTCTCTGACTTCGGAGAGGCTGGGGCCGGCCTATTGGCATTTTAACAATAGCTTGCTGGAGGACGTGGGCTTCGTGGCGTCCTTCCGGGAGTTCTGGCAGGCCTGGCGGGGGCAGCGGCCCGCCTTTCCCTCGGCGCGGCGATGGTGGGATGTGGGGAAGGTGCGCGCCCGGCTCTTCTGCCGTGACTACTCCCGGGGCGCCAGCCGGCGGAGGGATGCGGCGATAGAGCAGCTGGAGCGGGAGGTCTTGAAGCTTGAGAGGCGCCTGGCGTCCGCCCCCGAGGATCCACTCCTCCGCGAGGCGTGCCGGAAGAAGCGGGAGGAGCTCCGAGCCCTGGAAGATCACAGGGCCCGGGGCGCTTTTGTCCGATCCCGCATCCACCTCCTTCGGGAGATGGATCGCGGCTCCCGCTTCTTCTATGCCCTGGAGAAAAGGAGGGGGGCAAAAAAGCACGTCACCTGCCTCTTGGCGGAGGACGGCACCCCCCTCACGGATCCGGCGGAGATGCGTGGAAGGGCCAGGGCCTTCTACGCCAGTTTGTTCTCCCCGGATCGGACCGAAGCCGACGCCTGCAGGGCGCTCTGGACCGAGCTCCCGACGGTCAGCGCGGGCGACCGAGACCGGCTGGAGCTGCCTCTCACTCTGGCCGAGTTCTTGGAAGCCCTCCGTCTCATGCCCAACAACAAAACCCCGGGCATGGACGGGCTGACCGTGGAGTTCTACCGCGTGTTCTGGGACGTCCTCGGCCCGGACCTCGTCACCGTCTGGGCCGAGTCCCTGGAGAGCGGGGTCCTCCCTCTGTCGTGCAGGCGAGCGGTGCTCGCCTTACTGCCGAAGAAGGGGGACCTCCGCGACCTACGGAATTGGCGTCCCGTCTCGCTCCTCAGCACGGACTACAAGATCGTAGCGAAAACCATCTCGCTGCGACTGCGGTCCGTGCTGGCGGACGTGATCCATCCCGACCAGACCTACACCGTCCCGGGCCGTAGTATATTTGATAACTTGTATTTGGTCCGGGATCTCTTAGAGCTCGGGTGTAGGGACGGCTTGTCGTTCGCCCTCCTGTCCCTGGACCAGGAGAAGGCGTTCGACAGGATGGACCACGGGTATCTCCTGGGCACCCTGCAGGCCTTCGGCTTCGGGCCCCGGTTTGTGGGTTTTCTCCGGGTGCTGTACGCCCTCGCGGAGTGTTTGGTCAGGCTCAACTGGACCCTGACCGAGCCGGTCAGCTTCGGGCGGGGGGTACGTCAGGGGTGTCCGCTGTCGGGCCAGCTGTACGCTCTGGCGATCGAGCCCTTCCTCTGTCTCCTCCGTAGGAGGTTGACGGGGTTGGTGCTTCGGGAGCCGGAGCTGCGGCTGGTCCTGTCGGCGTACGCCGATGACGTGCTCCTCGTGGTCCAGGACCCGGGCGACCTGGCGCGGGTGGAGGCTTGCCAAGCCGTCTACTCGGCAGCCTCCTCCGCCCGGGTCAACTGGGTCAAGAGCTCTGGCCTGGTGGTCGGGGACGGGTGGCGGGCCGGCTCCCTCCCACCCGCGCTTCAGGCCATCAGGTGGAGCGCGGGTCCGCTGCTCTATCTGGGCGTTTATTTATCCGCCACGCATCCCTCTCCGCCGGAAAACTGGCAAGGTTTGAAGGCCAGGGTGGGTGAGCGGCTGCGGAGATGGACGGGACTGCTCCGGTGTCTCTCCCTTCGCGGGAGAGCGCTGGTACTCAATCAGCTGGTCCTGTCCATGCTCTGGCACCGGCTCAACACCCTGCGCCCGGCCCCGGAGGTCCTGGCCAAGCTCCAGAGGGCGGCTTTGGGGTTCTTTTGGCCAGGACTGCACTGGGTCTCTGCAGGGGTCCTGTCCCTCCCCCTGGAGGAGGGGGGTCAGGGCCTGGTCTGCATACGCAGCCAGGTCCGGACCTTCCGCCTCCAGGCCCTGCAGAGACTCCTCTTCAGTGCAGGTAGTCCGGCATGGGGCACCTTGGCGCGCGCTTTCCTCCGCCGCCTCCGAGGGCTCCGATACGACCGGCAGCTCTTTTTCATCCACCCGAGGGGTCTTCCGCGAGACCTCTCAGAGCTGCCGGAATTCTACCAGGACCTCCTCCAGACCTGGAAGCTGTTCTCGGCGACCAGGTCCGTTGTGGCCTCCGAGGGGGCAGACCTCCTCGCGGAGCCCCTGCTCCACAATCCAGCCTTGTGCGTGCAGGTGGCGGAGTCTCCCTCGGTGCGCCGGAGGCTGATCCTGGCGGAAACGACCATGGTCGGAGACCTCCTGGACTACGACAGGGGGGACTGGGTGGATCCCCGAGCGCTCGCTCGGCGCATGGGGCTCTCCACCCCCCGAACCCCTCTGCGCCTACTCCAGGAGGTGAAGGCGGCTTTGTCGCGGCCCGCTCTCGACTTCCTGCAGCGGTCCTTGCGAGAGGGTACACCCCGCCCCTCCCCTCCTGCAAAGCCTCCGTCCCTTATTATTGGGCCCCTGTTCCACGGGCCCCCCCGGCCTCCCCACCCCTGGACCCCCAGCCGGCTGCAAAATCTGCAGCCGGTCTGTTTCCAAGCCGCGCCAAGGCAACATCTGTACACGCTCGTGCTCCACACCCTGCATTTCCCCACCCTCGTGTCCCGCCCTGATACCAAATGGCGGGACTATCTAAGACCCGTAGAGGGTGGGGAACCCCGATGGGCCAGCGTCTATTCCGATCTAATTCCGCGGCCCATCGGGGACATCAGTTGGCGGCTCCTTCACGGAGCCGTGAGCACGGGCGTGTACTTGGCGCGGTTCACCCCTATCCCAGACACCTGCCCCTTCTGCGGCGTGAGGGAGAACCTGGCGCACGCCTACCTCGAATGCGCCAGGTTGCAGCCCCTATTCCGGCTCCTCCAGAACCTCTTATTGAGGTTCTGGCTGCACTTTTCCCCCCACCTATTCATCTACGCACACCCTATCCGTGGCCCCACAAAGTTGCGAGACCTCCTCGTCAACCTCCTCCTGGCCCTAGCTAAGAGCACCATCTACAATACCAGGAGGAGGATGCTAGACGAGGGGGTTCTCTGCGACTGTGGGGCCTACTTCCGCTCCTCCCTTGTGTCACGAATCCGAGCAGAGTTCCTCTGGGCGGCGTCCACTGGCTCCATCGACAGCTTTGAGGAGCAGTGGGCGCTGTCCGGGGTTCTCTGCTCGGTGTCCCCATCCGGCTCCCTTATTTTGAACCTCTAACCCGCACTCCTTGATCCTTTATTCATTATTTGTCCCAAGCAATTAGTTGGACATGGGTCCAGTGTCCCTCCCATAAGGCTGGGGAGGGGCTTTTAGAAGGTGGGCGGGCTTTGCCCGCCCACCATCCCATGTTTTCAAATAGCCGCCCTGCTACTTGCCCTCCCCCACAAATCCAGGTCCCCCACCTCGGGATTGGATCCCGGCTCCTCGGCCAGGCGGGACAATGCGTCCGCATTGGCGTTGGCCTTGCCTGCCCTGTGGCGTATGGAGAACACATAGGGTTGAAGGGCTAAATACCACCTCATGAGGCGGCTATTGGTGTCCCGCATAGTGTGTAGCCACTTTAGCGGGGCATGGTCTGTCCATAGCGTAAACTCCCCCCCTAGCAGGTAGTACCTTAGGGCTTCAACCGCACATTTGATCGCCAGGGCCTCTCTTTCTATTACGGAGTACTGGCGTTCTCGGGGAAACAGCTTACGGCTGATAAAGACCACCGGATGCTCTTCTCCATCGACCTCCTGGGAGAGTACGGCGCCCAGCCCAGTGGCGGAGGCGTCTGTCTGTAGACAAAAAGGTTTATCGAAGTCTGGGCTAAGCAAAACGGGCTCGCTACACAGGACTTCTTTAAGTTGTTGAAAGGCCGAGTCACACTCTGTGTCCCACCTCACTCTTTGAGGTTTGTCCTTTGTGAGCAGAGAGGTGAGCGGCGCCGCTATGCTAGCAAATTGGGGAACAAATCGGCGGTAGTACCCCGCCAGTCCCAGAAATTGTCGGACCTTCCTTTTCGTGGTCGGTGTGGGGTAACTTCGTATGGCCTCTACCTTCCCCACCAGGGGCCGGACTAGCCCACGCCCCAAACGATACCCCAGATAGGTGGTCTCTTGCGCGCCGATTTTACACTTTTTGGGGTTGGCCGTGAGACCCGCGTCGCGGAGCGTCCGTAACACGGCCGCCACTTGGTTTATGTGGTCCTCCCAGTCGCGACCATAGATGACCACGTCATCCAGGTAAGCTGCGGCATATTCCAGATGAGGGGCGAGCAGGCGATCCATCATCCGCTGAAAGGTGGCGGGTGCCCCATGGAGGCCGAATGGCATGCGCACGAAGTGGAAGAGCCCGGACGGGGTGGTGAACGCTGTCTTCTCCTGGGACTCCCGATCCAGCGGGATCTGCCAATAGCCCTTGGTCAAGTCGAGGGTTGTTATGAACTTGGCTTTTCCCAGGCGCTCCAGCAGTTCATCCGTCCGGGGTATCGGATAGGCGTCAAACTTCGATATCGCGTTCACCTTTCGAAAGTCGATGCAAAACCTAATGCTTCCATCTGGCTTAGGGACCAACACGACTGGGCTCCTCCACTCACTTCTGGATCGCTCGATCACTCTCTAGGCCTGCTCTAGGCTGGGGTTTGGCTCTTAAGGGGCCAGTACAGGGCAACTGCCCTGTTACACCCTCATTCATCTCCTTTGGGAGAAGGATCGCGGCTCCTACTACTTCTACACCCTGGAGAAAAAGAGGGGGGCTAAAAGGTACGTCACCTGCCTTTTGGCAGAAGACGGCACCCCCCTCACGGATCCGGAGGAGATGTGTGGAAGGGCCAGGGCCTTCTACGCCAGTTTGTTCTCCCCGGATCCGACCAAAGCTGACTCCTGCAGGGTGCCCTAGACCGAGCTCCCGATGGTCACCACGGACAACCGAGACCGGCTAGAGCTGCCTCTCACTCTGGCCGAGTTCTCGGGAGCCCTCCATCTCATGCCCCCCATCTGGGACGAGTCCTTGGAGAGCGGGGTCCTCCCTCTGTCGTGCAGGTGACCCATGCTCACCTTTCTGCCGAAGAAGGGGGACCTCCGCGACCTTTGGCAGTGACGTCTCGTCTTGCTTTTCAGCACGGACTACAAGGTCATAGTGAAAGCCATTTTGCTGTGGCTGCGGTCCGTGCTGGCAGACCTGATCCACCCTGACCAGATCTACACCGTACCGGGCCGTAGCATCTTTGATAATTTGTACTTGGTCCGGGATCTCCTAGAGCTCGGGTGTAGGGACAGTCTGTCATTTGCCCTCCTGTCCCTGGACCAAGAGAAGGCATTCAACAGGGTGGACCACGGGTATTTCCTGGGCACTCTGCAGGACTTCGGCTTCGGACCCCGTTTTGTGGGTTTTCTCCGGGTGCTGTATGCCCTCACAGAGTGTTTGAGCTGGACCCTGACCGAGTCAGTCAGCTTCAGGCAAGGAGTACGTCAGGGGTGTCCGCTGTCGGGCCAGCTGTACGCCCTGGCGATCAAGCCCTTCCTCTGTCCCCTCTACCAGAGGTTGACAGGGTTGGTGCTCTGAGAGCTGGGGCTGCGGCTGGTCCTTTCAGCGTACGCCGATGATGTGCTCCTGGTGGTACAGGACCCGGGTGACCTGGAGCGGGTGGAGGCAAGAGCTCTGGCCTGCTGGTCGGGGATGGGTGGCATGCAGGCTCCCTCCCACCCACGATTCAGGCCATGAGGTGGAGCGTGGGTCTGCTGCTCTATCTGGGCGTCTTCCTATCCGCTACGCATCCCTCTCTGCCAGAGAACTGGCACTGTTTGGAGGCCAGGGTGGGTGAGCATCTGCGGAGATGGACAGGACTGCTCCGGTGTCTCTCCCTGCATGGGAGGGCACTGTTGCTGAACGAACTGGCCCTGCCCATGTTCTGGCACCGGCTCAACACCCTGAACCCAGCCCCAGAGGTCGTGGCCAGACTCCAGAGGATAGCCCTGTAGTTCTTCTGGATCTGCAGCTGGTCTGCTTTCGAACCGTGCCTAGGAAACATCTGTACATGCTCGTGCTCCATACGATACATTTCCTCGCCTTCGTGTCCCGCCCCAACACTAAGTGGCGGGACTATCTTAGGGTATGTCTACACTACCACCCTAGTTCGAACTAGGGTGGTAATGTAGGCAACCGGAGTTGCAAATGAAGCCCGGGATTTGAATTTCCCGGGCTTCATTTGCATAAAGCCAGGCGCCGCCATTTTTAAATGTCCGCTAGTGTGGACTCCGTGCAGCGCAGCTACACGCGGCACGGACTAGGTAGTTCGGACTAGGCTTCCTAGTCTGAACTACCGTTACTCCTCGTTTCACGGTGAAGACTGAAACAAAGAAGTCATTAAGCAGCTCTGCTATTTCCAAGTTTCCTGTTACTGTTTCTCCCATAAGAACGGCCGTACTGGGTCAGACCAAAGGTCCATCTAGCCCAGTATCCTGTCTACCGACAGTGGCCAGCACCAGGTGCCCCAGAAAGGGTGGACCGAAGACAATGATCAAGCGATTTGTCTCCTGCCATCCCTCTCCAGCCTCTGACAAACAGAGGCCAAGGACACCATTTTATCCCCTGGCTTTTATGGACCTTTTATGGACCTAACCTCCATGAAATTATCTAGCTTCTCTTTAAAATTATCTAGCTTCTCCCTCCTCACTGACCAGTGGGCCTACCCTGTCCTTGGTCTTCCTCTTGCTTCTAATGTATTTATAAAAAGTCTTCTTGTTTCCCTTTATTCCCGTAGCTAGTTTGAGCTCATTTTGTGCCTTTGCCTTTCTAATCTTGCCCCTGCATACCTGTGTTGTTTTCTTATATTCATCCTTTGTAATTTGTCCTAGTTTCCATTTTTTTATGATTCCTTTTTTATTTTTAGATCATGGAAGATCTCGTAGTTAAGCCAAGGCGGTCTTTTGCCATATTTTCTATCTTTCCTACGCAGCGGAATAGCTTGCTTTTGGGCCCTTAACAATGTCCCTTTTGAAAACTGCCAACTCTCCTCAGTTGTTTTTCCCCTCAGTCTTGATTCCCATGGGACCTTACCTATCAGCTCTCTGAGCTTACCAAAATCCGCCTTCCCAAAATCCATTGTCTCTATTTTGCTGTTCTCACTTCTACCCTTCCTTAGAATTGTGAACTCTATGATTTCATGGTCACTTTCACCCAAGCTGCCTTCTGCTTTCAAATTCTCAACCAGTTCCTCCCTGTTTGTTAGGATCAAATCTAGAACAGCTTTGCCCCTAGTAGCTTTGTCAACCTTCTGAAATAAAAAGTTGTCTCCAATGCAGTCCAAGAACTTATTGGCTAGTCTGTGCCCCACTGTGTTATTTTCCCAACATATATCTGGATAGTTGAAGTCCCCCATCACCACCAAATCTTGGGCTTTGGATGATTTTGTTAGTTGTTTAAAAAAAGCCTCATCCACTTCTTCCACCTGGGTAGGTGGCCTGTAGTAGACTCCTAGCATGACATCACCTTTGTTTTTAACCCCTTTTAGCCTAACCCAGAGACTCTCAACACTTCCGTCTCCTATGTCCATCTCCACCTCAGTCCAAGTGTGTTCATTTTTAATATATAAGGCAACACCTCCTCCCTTTTTTCCCATCTATCCTTCCTGAGCAAGCTGTACCCTTCCATACAAACGTTCCAATCGTGTGTATTATCCCACCAAGTTTCTGTGATGCCAACAATATCATAATTGTACTTATTTATTAGCACTTCCAGTTCTACCTGCTTATTACCCATACTTCTCGCATTTGTATATAGGCATCTAAGATACTGATTTGACCTTGCCTCCCAGTTTTGCCCTGACCCTCCTTTCTCTCTGCCATTATAGCCCATGCTCCCTCCCATTTCCGACCCATCTCCCAGGTCTCCATGTTCTCCACTTACCCGTGGGCTTTGCTCACCTGTCCCCGTCGACCCTAGTTTAAAGCCCTCCTCACTAGGTTAGCCAGTCTGTGTCCAAATAGGGTCTTCCCCCTCCTCGAAAGGTGGATGCCATCTCTGCCCAGCAGTCCTTCCTGGAATAGCATCCCATGGTCGAGCAAGCCAAAGCCCTCCTGGCAACACCATCCTCGCAGCCAGGCATTCACCTCCAGGATGCACATGTCTCTGGTCCTTCCTGTTGAAGGTAGGGGCCCGGGCAAAGAGAATACCACCTGCGCTCCAAACTCCTTCACCCGTACTCCCAGAGCCCTGTAGTCACTCTTGATCCGCTCAGTGTCACACCTCCCAGTATCATTAGTGCCCACATGGATGAGTAGCATGGGGTAGTAGTCAGAGGGCCGGATAATCCTCGACAATGCCTCCGTAACATCTCGGATACGGGCCCCCGGCAGACAGCACCTCCCGAGATGAAATGTCAGGGTGAGAGATGGGCACCTCCGTCCCCCTCAGAAGAGAGTCTCCGACCACCACTACCCTACGTTTCCTATTCGCAGTGGTGGCAGCAGACCTCCCAGCCTTGGGGGTACGAGGCTTCTCCTCCTCTGGTGTAGGGGGAGATTCCTTATCTCCTGTATAAAGAAGAGCATAACGGTTTCCTAGTACCACGGCGGGAGGGTTCGGAGTGGGGGTGGAGCACTGCCTGCTGCCAGAAGTAACCAGCTGCCAGTGTCCACTCTGAGCCGTCTCCTCCTCCACCAGTGGTGTGGCCACAGTCCTGTGTACTGGGACAGCTACCTCAGATGTCTCCTCATGGACATGGTCCAGGAATTGCTCGTGGATTTGGGTGCTCCTCAACCTAGCTACCTTCTCCTGTAGCTCTCCCACCTGCTGCCTGAGAGATTCCACCAGCAGGCACCTTTCGCATTGGATGATCTCCCCAGCTTGGATATCAATAAGTGGGAATTGCAAGCCACAGTCCCTGCAAAACCACACCAGGATCTGGGTAGAGGTATCCATGCTCAGGAGCTCTGTCTGGCTACAGGTGCCGGTGGAGGAGACAGGAGCAGTGCTGGCGCAGGTGTTGCGGGTCTTCCTGACCATCGTAGGCCTCCCTCTGTCAAACTCCCTCTCAAACTCCTCTGTCTGCAGCCCCCTGTCTGCTTTCGCTCCCTGGTTGCTCTGCCTCTGGCTTTTAAAGCCTGCTAGGTCATCTTGGTGTGTCTAGGGGAGGCCTTCCTACCGAGGTGGGGGGCAGAAGCCAGCCGCGAAGGGAGGGCCTTTGATCAGCCACACACAGCTGCCATCCACCAGGCACATCAGGCAGGGGTAAACATCCGGGAGGCTCTGAGGGTGAGTTTCTCTCAAGGACCCCAGTAACTCTCCCAAGGGCCTCCGCACTAGGGGCCTGTGTCTTAGTCCACTATCCTTTTCCCACCACAACCCCTCCCTTCCCCCAACTCTCAATAAGCACACCTGTTTTGATTTCAACAAAACAAACTTCGTATTTTTTTATAATAAAATCAACTGGGGAGGAGGGGCACTGAGAACCTGGATCGGGGAGGGAGGTGGGGGGCTCAGTGAATTTGGGGTTGCGTGGGGCCTGGGACAACAGGAGGGGGACTGGAGAGGGGTCAGGGATGGCAGGGGGAGGGGGCAGAGGCATCGCTTGGGGCGCGGGGGAATGGGCATAGCAGGGGGGGCAGGAGGATGGGAGGCAGGAGAAGTGACAGCAGCCGGGTGTACCATCATTTCCCACATGATGGCACACATGTTGTCGCCCTGCCGCAGGAGCTGGTCCCACATGCAGCTCTGCCACTCAGCATCCTCCTGGACCTTCTGTACCAGGGTCGGCTGCATGTCATGCAGCATGCCCACATGCTGCCTCAGGAAATCCTCATGCACCCTCTGGCGCTTGCGCCTCCCCCGGGATCAGGCAGCTGCCTCGGCTGGCGTGAATCGCCCCTCTGCTACAGCTGGTCCAGCTGTGGAGAATAAAGAGGGAGAGGCGGTCAGTCATCCATGCACACGCTGTCCCTGAGGCCGTGCCCTCCTCTGTGAGCAGTGACCAACAGTCCTCGGGCCAGAGGAGGGGGATTGTCCTGGGAGCAAGGCCATGTGTGGCCTCCACAGCGGGCCCTGCTTCACAGGGTCCCCGAGGTGCCATGGGGACCATACTTCCCGATTCCCCCCACCCCCCAGCCTACGGACAAGCAGGCAAAGGAAGTGTCCGTCCACACTGGGATCCCATGGGCAGTAGAGGCTCCTGGAGCAGCCTGGCCTTCCATGGGGCCCGCACATACACCTGCTCCTGGCAGCGCTGTCCACGGGAGTGGGTGGTGCCTTGTGTGAGCAGGCATGCCTGTTTGCTGTGTGCAGTACTCCTCAGGCTGTGTGCAACCATGTGTGTGCCCTTGTCCCCAGTCTGCTTCCAGCGGTGGCTGGTGGTGGGAGGGCATCCCCCCAGGGGTCAGACGTGTGTGTGGCCTCCCCTGATCCTGTGAGCAGGATCCCGGGGGTGCTCCGGGGCTGCCTCCTGAGGCTGTGTGGTGCAGACTGGTGCTGCACGTTCTTCTACGTGCACCGACTGCAGCACGACGTCCAGGCCGAGAAGGCCAAGCAACGATCAAACCCCATCCCCTCTGCACCCTCCTCCTTTGCCCTGTGTGTGTGTAAAACTGAGAGCACTCACCTGATGATCCCTCCCCACCGTCAGAGGATGCCTGTGACACGTGCAGGCCCTGGGGTACCAGCTCAAGGGTGAGGGTCACCGTACTGGCCGTGTCCTCCTCCTCTTTCACCTGATGTTCCTCATCCTCCTCCTCACCAGGGAGCTCCAGGTGGGTGACCACGGGTGTCTTGAGCCCCGAGTCCACCACCACGGGGGGGGGGAGGGCTTCCCCAATCCCCAGGATCTGGTGGAGCTCCTGGTAGTAGGGACAAGAGTGGGGTCCTGCCCCAGAGTGAGAGCTGCACTCCCTGGCCCTGGAGGAGCTCTTTCACCTTACTCCAGACTTGTTCTAGCCTGAGCAGCCTGAGCGACACTCGCCCCCTGCCCCCCGCGCACCCACCTCCCCCGCCCTGTGTGTGTGACAAAGTGAGAGCACTCACCTGAAGATCCCTCCCCAGCATCCTAAGAGGCCTGGGAGACATCCTGGCTTACTGGCAATGGCTCCAGGGACAGGGTGACCGTTTCCTCCTCCAGCTGGCCCTGGTCCTCCTGCTCCTCCAACGCCACTGTGACCTCCGGCTGGGGGACCACGGGAGTCTTGAGGCTGGAGTTGAAAATGGGTGGGGAAGACATTTCCCCACCACCCAGGATTTGGTGCAGCTCCTGGTAATAGGGGCAGGTGTGGGGTCCTGCCCCTGAGCGCGAGCTACGCTCTCTGGCCCAGACATATCCCTGATGGAGCTCTTTCACCTTACTCCGGACCTGTTCCAAGGTCTGGGGTGGGTGTCCGTGCTCCGCCAGGGACTTGGCCATGTGCTTAAATACATCTGTGTTTTGGCACTTGGACTGGAGATCCTGCAAGGTGTCCTCCTCGCCCCATAGCTCGAGGAGGGACAGGCTCTCCAGTCTGGACCAGGAGGGTGCGCGCCTCTTGGTCCCCCTGGGTGGGTCCTGGGACCCCTGGGGCTGCTCCCTGCAAGGGCCAGAGGGGTTGCGGGGGTCTTGTGGCTTGGACATTGCTCCAAATGCCTGTGGCAGGGAGAGCCACACAGTCAGGGTGCTGCTCCAAGGCTGGCTTCCTGCCACAAGGATTGTCCAGGGTGCTTGCAGCTTTAAGAGGAGCCAGGAACTATAGAGTTGTGATTACTTTGGATGGAGTGTCCACCAGGGCGCCTGTGTTATTTCCTGGAGGCCTCTTCTTTTGGAAAAAACCCTTCTCCCCATCCACACACGCCTTTTCCCGAAAGAGCTTTCGGAAAAAGGCTTCTTCCTCGTAGACAGAGGAGTACCAATGTCAGGAAAAGCCCTCTGTTATTTCCATTTACTTTCGGAAGAATGCGACTGCAGTGTGGACATTCTGCAAGTTTTGTTGGAAAAATGGCCATTTTTCCTACAAAACTCTGTAGTATAGATATACCCTCATCAGAGAGCAACTAAGGAAAACAAATTAAAAGACAGAGAAAATCTCTAGGAGCAATACTTAGATGGTAAATCAGGAGGGGAGACATAGATTCACACAGAGCAGTTCAAAGCAAACCACAGAATAAAGAAAATACCCTGATCGTGGCTAGATTCACATTCCCTGTACTTCCAATCTTGGTTCAGTCTACTTCCATGCCCCGAATTCCTTGGAGGCATGGTAGTCCTGCCTGGGTTTAAATCATTCCATGTCTCTCGTCTCCTGGTTTAACCTCCCCCTGCAAGAGGCTCCTGGTTTAAACCCCCCCCCCAAGAGACTAAACCCCCCCCCCCCCCAAGAGGCTACACACCAAGTGGGAGGCTAGCCCTTCCCAGCTTGCCCTGCTGGCCACTCTGGCCAACACCAGGCAAACTCTATTGCCCCCCTCCCGGCCCCGGAGCCCTTAAAGGGCCACGGGCTGGCTACAGGGTTTGTGCCAGTTGCAAGCCTGCCAGCACGCTGCCAGCAGACTGTGCACCGCACACCCCCATGAGCCAGCCACCCGATGCACCCCAGCCCTCCCCCTCTTCCCGGGACCAGCCTGGCGGCTCCCAGGAGCCTGCCCGGGGATGCAAGAGGCAGGCGCCCACCTGGTATAGTGCGGAGATCGTGGACCTCATCGAGGTTTGGGGGGAAGCCTCCAATGTCCACGATCTCCGCACTAGCCACAGGAATGCGGCCGCCTACGGCCGCATGGCTGCCAGCCTGGCCGCCAGAGGCCACCACCGCAGCAGGGAGCAGGTCCGCTGCAAGATAAAGGACCTGCGGCAGTCCTACTCCCGGGCCTGCCAGCCAGGGGCCGACCCAGAGACCTGCCCCCACTTTCTGGCTCTGGACCACATCCTGGGGGCTCATGCCATCCCTGCCCCCCAGGTGGTGATTGACCCCGGGGCAGAGGGACCACTCCCTGACACCGAGGAGGAGGACGCAGAGAGCCAGGAGCCTGCCGGCAGCCTGCCCAGGACCCCTGAGGCACCCCACTGAGCCGCTCGCCTGTGTCGTCAGAGGCCGGGGAGGCCTCCACATGTGAGTACCATCATGCTCCCCTTATGTGTACGGGGGGCTGGGGGGAGAGGGAGCCCAGGGACCGTGCGCCTGGGCTTTGCCCACCATGGAGCAGCATCTGGGTGTCATGCAGGGGCCCTGGCCTTGCAGAGTGGGGCGGGGTTTCACACACCTGGGCCCCAGGGAGAACTGACCGCTGCTCTTGTTTCACCACAGCCGCACCACCTGGGCCTGCAGGGCACACCACACCGCGTGCAGCAGCCACCCGCGCCCGGGCCAGCAGGAGAACCAGGAACCAGGAGGACTACCAGCGGCAGCACCTCCGCTTCCTGGATCACCAGCTCCGCACCCAGGACCACTGGGTCCAGGAGGACCTTTGGCTGCGGCAGCGGAGCTTGGAGGCACTGGAGGAGCAGGGCCGTGCCCTCAGAGGCCACCTCCAGAGCCTCCTCGACCGGTTCCCGCTTCCTCGACCGGTTCCCGCTTCCTCCTGCTCCTGCTCCCCCTGCTCCTGCTTCCTCCGCAGCCCCCGTCCCTCCTGCCCCAACCTCCACACCCATTCCCCCCCGACGCCCCCTCACCTGCAGTGTTGCAAGACGGTAGAGGCAGCTGGACCCCCACCCCTGAGATTTCCTTTCCCTTCCAGCTCCCTCGTCCCAGGTTTCCCCCTCCCCTCTCCCACCCTCACTCCTCCATCCCCCCACCCCACTTCCCACTTATGTTAAATAAAAAGAGATGCTGTTTGCCAAAACAGGTGTCTTTATTTGACATTAGGAAGGGTGGTTAGGAAGGGGAAAGGGGAAGATGGGGAGGGTGGAAGAAGGCCCCCCTGGGGCATGCAGGGAGAGTTCAGTCCTCCTCCTCCACCAGGAAGCTCTCCCGCAGGGCTTCCTGGATCCGGACAGCCCCCCGGTGGGCTTCCCGGACAGCGGTGGTGCAGGGCTGAGCGTAGTGGCCAGCCATGCGGTCAGCCTCAGCTATCCAGGCTGGCAGGAAAGCCTCCCCCTTTCTCTCACACAAATTGTGCAGCACAGAACATGCTGCCACTACAGGAGGTATATTGTGCTCGGCGAGGTCCAGGCGGGTGAGGAGGCATCGAAAGCGGGCTTTCAGTCGCCCGAAGGCCCCTTCCACCACGATGCGGGCCCTGGTCAGCCTGGCATTGAAGGCCTGGCGGGAGGGATTGAGGTGCCCCGTGTAGGGCTTCATCAGCCACGGCTGTAGGGGGTAGGCGGCATCCCCCACCAGGCACACGGGCAGGTCCACGTCCCCGACCCTGATGTGGCAGTCGGGGAAGAAGGTCCCGGCCTGCAGCCGCTGGCACACGGAGGAGTTGCGGTACACCCGGGCGTCGTGTGCCTTGCCGGACCAGCCCACATTAATGTCCATGAACTGTCCCTGGTGGTCACACACGGCCTGCAGGATCACGGAGAAGTACCCCTTGCGGTTGATGTACCGGGACGCCTGGTGTTCTGGGGCACGGATGGGGATATGCGTCCCGTCGATGGCCCCGCCGCAGTTGGGGAAGCCGAGGGCGCCGAACCCCCGGATGACGGCGTCCGGGTCGGCGAGGCGGACCACCCTGCGGAGCAGCACCTGGTTGATGGCCCTGACCACCTGCAGAGAGACACAGCAAAGCGCAAATCAGTGGGGCGCCCGGGTGGCTGGGAGTGTTCGTACCCTGGCAGTGCCCCGTGCCCCACTCCCGGAAGCAACCCCCCCCCCGGGCGGCGTGTACTATGGCCGGGAGAGACCGGTGCAGGGCACTTTTGCCTCCTCCCCCCCCTTTTTCCCTGGGGCGGCCCATCCCCTCCTTGCAGCCCCCCTCCCCCCGGTCCAGTGGCCAATGAGTGCCGTACCTGCATGAGCACCGCTTCGACAGTGGATCTCCCCACGCCAAACTGGTTCCTGATGGATCGGTAGCTGTCCGGCGTGGAGAGCTTCCAGAGGGCGATGACCACACTCTTCTGTAGGGGGATGGCGGGCCTCATGCGAGTGTCCCTTCTTTGCAGGGCAGGGGCGAGCCACTCGCAGAGCTCCAGGAAGGTGTCCCTCCCCATCCTGAAATTCTGGGTCCACTGTCGGCCCTCCCAGCGCTCCAGGACGATGTGGTCCCACCAGTCGCTGCTGGTGTCCAGACGCCAGATGCGGCGGGGCACGCCGGCGTCCGGGTGCCGCTGCAGCTCCTCCATGGTCCCCAGGGCGGCCAGGCGGAGAGGCAGGGGGCTGACGTTCACCAGGTGGTGCCAGGCAGCCTCCAGCCATTGCTGGCAGGCTTGCAGCAGCAAGTCCAGAAAGTGCACCAGAAGGTGCAGGGCGAGCCGTGGCTCCATGTTGCCACCTGCGGCGGCCCCCCCGAAGGGAAGCACCGACACAGACGGGCACAGAGACCAACGCTTTGCTGTCCCTCGGCGAGGTTGGCAAGCAAGCAGGAAAAGCTGAGAACCGGCTGTCCAGGGGGGTCCCTTTAAGCTCGAGCCTCAGATAGCCTCAGACAGCAGCCACACAAAGCAACTACTGACCTGATGCCCTGCCAGAACCGGTTTCAGCTGCCCTTAAATGCCCCCCTGCATCCAATCAGTGTGGACACGCTAGTTCGAATTAGCAAAACGCTAATTCGAACTAGTTTTTAGTTCTAGACGCGTTAGTTCGAATTAGCTTAGTTCGAATTAGTGCTGTAGTGTAGACATACCCCTAGGCAGGAGGGCTACTCTGAGGGAATCCACTGCTTGAGCTTCTCTATATAGCAACTAGCCAATAGCCCGTCATAAGACGGGATTTTTGGGTCTCTCCTCCACGTCCGTTTCTCTCTCTCTCCTCCTTCTACTGCCTCCCTGACGCTCTCTCTCTCTCTCTCTCTCAGCTCTCCTCCACCTCTTGCCTCTCTCTCTTTCCCTTCTCCTCTCCCTCCTGCCTCTCACTTGGGGGACTGCGGAGCCCAAACAGCTGTTTGGGCTCCACGCTCCCCGTGCTGCATGGGGAGTACGGAGCCCAAACGGTCACTTGCGCCACTTGCTCCCACGCGGCGGCCCAGCTGAGCAGCGCAGAAGTCAGGTGAGTGCCACGGCTGGAGGTGAAGGGGGGCAGGGCAGTGATGTTCATGGCCAGGGGGCAGGACCTGGAGCCGCTGTCATGTCACGCGTCACCACCCCACCCCCCTTCGCCTCCCGCCATGGCGCTCGGCTGAGTTCTACGCCACTCAGCCAGGCCGCTGCAAGGGAGCAAGTGGAGCAAGCGGCTGTTTGGGCTCCCCCGCAGCAGCCCGGCTGAGCGGCGCAGAAGTCAGCTGAGCGCCATGGCGGGAGGCGAAGGGGGGTGGGGCGGTGACATGCGGCATGACAGCAGCTCCAGGCCCCGCCCCCTGGCCATGTACATCACCGCCCCACCCCCCTTCTCCTACCACCGTGTTGCTCGCCTGACTTCTGCGCTGCTCAGCCGGGCCACCGCGTGGGAGCAAGTGGCGCAAGTGACCGTTTGGGCTCCATACTCCCCATGCAGCACGGGGAGCGTGGAGCCCAAACAGCTGTTTGGGCTCCACAGGGGAGCAAGCAGCCGTTTGGGGTCCGTTTGGGGTCCGTGCTCCCCATGCAGCACCTGTATGCTGCATGGGGAGCACGGACCCCAAACGGCTGCTTGTGTCGCTTGCTCCCCTGGGGCAGCCCAGCTGAGCTGCGCAGAAGTCAGCCGAGCGCCACGGAGGGAGGCAACAACGCCGCCCAGAGGGAACAGCCAGCATTTCAGCGTTAGAGTCACAGACATTGGGCTACAATATATGGGTATGTCTACACTACCACCCTAGTTCGAACTAGGGTGGTAATGTAGGCAACCAGAGTTGCAAATGAAGCCCGGGATTTGAATTTCCCGGGCTTCATTTGCATCTCGCCGGGCGCCGCCATTTTTAAATGTCCGCTAGTGCGGACTCCGTGCCGCGCGTCTACATGTGGCACGGACTAGGTAGTTCAGACTAGGCTTCCTAGTCCGAACTACCATTACTACACGTTTCACCGTTATGCCTCTATTTTCCGGAGAATCGCGTCTACACTGGTGCTTTTCTCCAGCTTATCCCCAAGCCAGAAAAAAGCGGCAGCCATGTAAATGCAAATGCCGCGGGGGATATTTAAATCCCCCGCGAATTTGCAATTCCGAAGTGTCTAATCGGCATCCCTTTTCCGGAAAAGGGGTGCAGTGTAGACACAGTCTCTGTGTCTCTCAACCCCTGGTTCTCCCACAAAGAAAGCAGGCAAGGAATCTATATCCAATTCAAATTTCAACCCGCTATCTCGATTGGCTCTCCCGGCCCTGTGGCTAACACCTTTGCTAGCTACCTGAGTTAACACCTTAGTCATCGGGTGCTGGTCAGCACTCCTGTTCATGACAGGCTTTGTACTCCAACATCACTGCTTGCAAAAGTAGCTGTGGAGCTGGAGAGGGGAAATGGTACCATGTGACCCAGTGTCCTACAAAAGTCCCAGCACAGAAAAATAGGAGAAACCCCATTCCAGTGTTAATCAGGAGACAGAATGCTCATGCCAGTGGCCTGCCCTGGTGTAAGAAAGTGGGGAATCTGGGTCAGTGGAATAAAATTCCCCCGCCTTGCACCCCCTCCTGTGTGGATCTGTACTGCAGTTTGCAGAAGGGGAGGGAGGGCTCCAAGCAGGTAAAGCGAGGTGGTTGCTTGTGGCAAGCAAAGTTGGATGAGCAGTGGCCGAGAGGAAAGAGTCCTCTGACAGTCAGGACAGGGAGAGACAGCCATATACAGGGAGGGAGAGAGAAATGACAGATACCAGCCAAACTGGTCTTGGCCCACTCCCCGCTTCAGTGCTCCCGCCTCTGTACATGGAGAGGGCTTTCTTGCGCCTTTGTTTGGCAGCTCAGAAGTGGGGTTGTGACAATGGCCGAGGTGAAAAGGGTTAATTCATGGTACAGAGGTAGGATGTGAGGATGGCAGAGTGGAACAATGGGCAGCCTTCCTCCTTTGTCAGTACCGCCATTGTGCTGCGTGTGAAAAATGAAATCTGTTTCATTTCACTCCCAGATGCAATCAGCTGACTATTTAGAAACCATCAAAAAAGCAATCTAAGTGCCGAGAGGCGGGGCTGGAGAGAGAGGAGCCCCCATTATTTATTTATTTAGGATTTTAACATTTATTTTCCTTTAACCTACTCTCTGCCTCTGGCGCTCAAGATACTGAAACAGGATTCAAGCCAGAGAGAGCTGCCCATTCTTGGCAGGGCTCCTGCCCCATGCTGTATGGACAGACTGCTGCAGGGCACATTGACAGAACCAGTGCTCCTGCCCTGGGTTGTAGACACAGGCTGCTGCAGGGGAGTTTCCCCAGAGTCAGCCCTCCTGCCCCATCATATATATAGTAGCCCAATGTCTGTGACTAACACTGGAACACTGGCTGTTCCCTCTGGGTGGCACTGTTGTCTCCCGCCGTGGTGCTCAGGTGACTTCTGCACCGCTCAGCTGGGCTGCCACGGGGGAGCCCAAATGGCCGCTTGCTCCCCCGTGGCGGAAAAAATGGAGCAAGCGGCTGTTTGGGCGCCCCCACGGTGGCCCAGCTGAGCAGAGCAGAAGTCAGCCGAGCACCACGGTGGGAGATAACAGCACTGCCCAGAGGGAACAGGTAGGAGTTGGGGCCTGTACGAGCGTGCGTCTCTGACATCAGGAAAGGGTGCCGGATTCAAAAGGAGGAAAGCAGAGCAGACACAAAGGACATGGAGGAGACAGAGAGGAGAATGGAGGAGGTGGAGGACAGTGAGGGTATGTCTACACTACAAAGTTAGTTCGAACTAACGGACGTTAGTTCGAACTAACTTTAATAGGTGCTACACTAGCGCTCCGCTAGTTCGAATTTGAATCGAACTAGCGGAGCGCTTAGTTCGAACTAGGTAAACTTCATTTTACGAGGACTAACGCCTAGTTCGAACTAGCTAGTTCGAACTAAGGGCTGTGTAGCCCTTTAGTTCGAACTAGTGGGAGGCTAGCCCTCCCCAGGTTTCCCTGGTGGCCACTCTGGCCAACACCAGGGAAACTCTATGCCCCCCTCCCGGCCCCGGACCCCTTAAAGGGGCACGGGCTGGCTACGGTGCCCGTGCCAGGTGCAAGCCTGCCAGCACCCAGCTAGCAGACCCTGCACCTGGCACGGCACAGAGCCACCCACCCGATGCCCCCCAGCCCACCCCCTCTTGCCGGGACCAGGCTGGCGGCTCCCGGGAGTTTGCCCTGGACCGCAAGAGGCGGGCACCTTCCTGGGCTAGTGCGGACATCGTGGACCTCGTCCACGATCTCCGCACTAGGCACAGGAAAGTGGCCGTCTAGGGCAGGAGAGCTGCCAGCCTGGCCACCCAGGACCAGGTGTGCATGAAAATCAAGGGGGTCCACTGAGACCCCCGACACTGAGCCCTGAGCTTACAATGGCCGTACTGGGTCAGACCAAAGGTCCATCTAGCCCAGTAGCCTGTCTGCCAACAGCGGCCAACCCTAGGGACCCTGGAGGGGATGGACCGAAGACAATGACCAAGCCATTTGTCTCGTGCCATCCCTCTCCAGCCTTCCACAAACTTTGGGCAGGGACACCACTCCTACCCTCTGGCTAATAGGACTCCATGGACCCAACCTCCATGACTTGATCTCACTTCCCTTTAAACTCTGTTCTAGTTGTAGCCTTCACAGCCTCCTGCAGCAAGGAGTTCCACAGGTTAACTATTTGCTTTGGGAAGAACAACAACTTTCTCTTACTAGTTTCAAGCCTGCTACCCATTCCTTTCCTTTGGTGTCCTCTAGTCCTTCTTTATGGGAACTCAGGAAGAACTTTTCTGAATGCACCCTCTCCACCCAACCCCTGCTTTTAGAGACCTCTATCCTGTCCCCCCTCCGTCTCCTCTTTTCTAAGCTGAACAGTCCCAGTCTCTGTAGCCTCTCTTCATCTGGGACCTGTTCCCAACCCCTGATCATGTTAGTTGCCCTCCCCTCTCCCAGCCTTTCTCTTCCCCTCTCCCACCTCCTTTTCCCAGTCTCCCCCAGTTTTTTTTTCAATAAAGACAGAGTCAATGTTGGAAGAAACGTTATCTTTATTTTGTACATCAATAAGAAGGGGGGCTAAGGAAGGGTAAGTGGAAGGAGGTGAGGGCGGAATGGGGTACGAGCCCCCGATGGGGAGGACTGGGCTGGCTCTGCGGGCTTCTGGGGGTGGAAGTTCTCCTGCAGCCCCCCAATTCCCTCTCTCCCCAGATGGCAGCCTGCGGCAAGTGCATCGGCCGAGTGGTGTGATGTGCCCAGTGTGGGCACTCAGGGCACTCCAAGCCAGAACTTCTTTGCAAGCGGGGCACCCCTTAGAACTGTGTGTCCGGGGTGGGGGTCGGGACCCTTTAAGCGCAGCCCTTGGCTAGCCTGAGACAGCATCTCCATGCTCTAAGTCCTCCTTTTATGCCCTGCCGGCACTGCTTCCGGCCATCCTTAAGCCCTGTTCAGAGTCCACTCAATGTGGACTTGCTAGTTCGAACTAGCAAAACGCTAGTTCGAACTAGTTTTTAGTTCTAGATGCGTTAGTTCCAACTAGCTTAGTTCGAATTAACTAATTCGAACTAAGTTAGTTCGAACTAACTTTGTAGTGTAGACATACCCTGAGAGACACAGCAGGAGGAGGAGAAGAGAAACAGAGTGAGAGGCGGGAGGGGGAGAAGAGAAAGAGAGAGAGACGGAGAGGGAGAGAGGCAGGAGGCGGACGAGAGCTGAGAGAGAGAGAGAGGGCAAGGCAGTAGGAGGAGAGAGAGAGAGGCCGCTGCGCCGCTTGCTCCCACGCGGCGGCCCAGCTGAGCGGTGCAGAAGTCATCCAAGCACCACGGCGGGAGGCGAAGGGGGGCGGGGCGGTGACATACACACCCAGGGGGCAGGGCCTGGACAAGCGTGCATCCCCGATGGAGACCGAGGAGAGCGAAGAGAGAGTGAGAGGCAGGAGGGGGAGAAGAGAAAGAGAGAGACAGAGAGAAAGGCAGAAGGCAGAGGAGAGCTGAGGGGGGGGGAGGCAGTAGGAGGAGAGGAGAGAGAGAGAGAGCGAGAGACCGGAGGCTCAGGAGAGAAGATCGACGTGGAGGAGAGACCTGAAAATCCCATCTTATGACGGGCTAATTGGCTAGTCATATAGGGTATGTCTACACTACCACCCTAGTTCGAACTAGGGTGGTAATGTAGGCAACCGGAGTTGCAAATGAAGCCCGGGATTTGAATTTCCCGGGCTTCATTTGCATCTCGCCGGGCGCCGCCATTTTTAAATGTCCGCTAGTGCGGACTCCGTGCCCTGCGGCTACACGCGGCACGGACTAGGTAGTTCGGACTAGGAAGCCTAGTCCGAACTACCGTTACTCCTCGTGAAACTTTCAAGTAGGAATAAGAAATCCTCTGGAAAAGGGCTTATTTTCCGGAGAATTGCATCTAGACTGGCGCTTTTCTCCGGCTTATCCCCAAGCCAGAAAAAAGCGGCAGCCATGTAAATGCAAATGCTGTGGGGATATTTAAATCCCCCGCGGATTTGCAATTCCGACTCGTCTCATTAGCATCCCTTTTCCGGAAAGGATGCCAATGTAGACGTAGCCAGAATGATTTAAACCCAGGCAGAACTACCCGCCCCCCCACCCCCCCATGGAATTCAGGAGCAGACTGAACAAATAGAAAAATTAGGAGTGAGGCCCAAGGAAATATGAGTCGAATTACGTTCAGAGTAATTTCTCTTTATTTTGTGGTTTGGTTTCAACTAGTCTGTGTGAATATATGCCTCCCCTCCACCTTTACCATCTAAGTATTGTGCTGAGATTTTTCTCTGTAACACCTAGCAACCAAAGGGGTCAGCTACCACAGACTGCAGCTTGTTTTTCCTCTTTTCTTTTTTCAAGTTCTTTTGGGGTACCCCTGGGGGTGGGTTCAAGTGTCCACCCTGTCACATAAAAAGTCATATGTGGGTCCTGCAGCTTAGCAGGTCCATAGCCTAGGACCCTGCAAGTGCAAACAGCAGCTGGCCCTTATCAGCTTTAACCCATGCCTCGGGCTGGGAAACTACTAAGCAGTAAACAAGTTTGACCTTGGTTTCCACTCATAAGAGTGATAAGAATGGCATTGAGCCAAGAATGCGCACATCCGGTAAACAACTGTAGTATGACAGGTTAGGAACTATTTAGAAAAGCTAAATGTACATAAATCCATGGGTCCAGACTTAGTGCATCCGAGGGTACTGAGGGAGTTGGCAAATGTCATTGAGGAGCCTTTGGCCATTATCTTTGAAAAGTCGTGGAGATCAGGAGAGATCCCGGATGACTGGAAAAAGGCAAATGTAGTGCCCATCTTCAAAAAAGGGAAGAAGGACGATCCAGGGAACTATAGGCCGGTCAGTCTTACCTCGGTTCCTGGAAAAATCATGGAAGGGATCCTTAAGGAATCCATTTTGAGGCACTTGGATGAGAGAAAAGTGATTGTGAATACATGCTGACTATTTCTAAAGGGCAAGTCGTGCCTGACTGTGACAGGGCGCCTGCCCTGCACTGGGCCTTTAAGCTCCAGGCTCAGGCCCCGAGCCTAAGGGAAGCTGGAAGACCAGCTGAGATGGTTAGGCTAATGAGCCCAGCTGCCAGCTATAAAAGGAGAGGCCCAGTCCCTGGAAGGGGGAGGGCAGGGCTGACTGCAGAGGCAGCAAGAGCTCCTGGGAGGGGTACAGCTGCAGGAGACAGACTGGAGAGGGAAGCTCTCCCTCAGCAGTTGCCGGGGATGCCAGGAGAGGCCTGGAGGAAGGCAGAGGCGAGTTGGTGTCACCTGGGGACTACCTGCCGAGGGGACGCTGGCCTGGAGTTCGCAGCCAGCTGGGCAAGGCCAGGTAGGAAGTGGCCCAGGGCAGGAGCGGGAGGCGCCCCTCTTGGCCCGAGAGCCTCGGTGGGTTTCGGCTAGCTAGCCCCACCGAGGGAGTGACCCTATACCCGGTTGCTCACAGGGCCCTGGGCCGGGACCCGGTGGAGTAGGGTGGGCCCGGGTCCCCCTACCGGGGGGGTGCCCAGCTACGACGAGAATCTGTGTGTGGACTCGGCCTGTTTAAAGGGCCAGTATAAACTGCTGTGAAGCCGATGATGAGCAACCCATACAGACTGTAACTCGCCCTGAGATGGGCCATGTGAAGACAGTCAGGGGGCACTGAGGCTACTGGGGGGCGTGCGCCCTGTGACACTGACCAATCTGATTAGCTTCTATGATGAGGTAACTGGCTCGGACGTGGGGAAGTCAGTGGATGTTATATACCTTGACTTTAGCAAGGCTTTTGATACGGTCTCCCACAATATTCTTGCCAGCAAGTTAAGGGAAATGTGGATTGGATAAATGGATGGTAAGATGGCTAGAAAGCTGGCTAGAAGGCCGGGCCCAGCGGGTAGTGATCAACGGCTCGATGTCAGGATGGCGGTCGGTTTCTAGTGGAGTGCCCCAAGGTTCGGTTCTAGGACGGGTTTTGTCCAATATCTTTATTAATGACCTGGATGAGGGGATGGATTGCACCCTCAGCAAGCTTGCAGATGACACAAAGCTGGGGGGGAAGAGGTAGATACGCTTAAGGGCAGAGATAGGGTCCAGAATGACTTAGACAAATTGGAGGATTGGACCACAAGAAATCTGATGAGGTTCAACAAGGACAAGTGTAGAGTCCTGCACTTGGGACGGAAGAATCCCAAGCATAGTTACAAGCTGGGGACCAACCAGTTAAGTAGTAGTTCTGCAGAAAGAGACCTGGGGGTTACAGTGGATGAGAAGCTGGATATGAGTCAACAGTGTGCCCTTGTAGCCAAGAAGGCTAATGGCATATTAGGGTGCATTAAGAGGAGCATTGCCAGCAGATCCAGAGATGTCATTATTCCCCTTTATTCAGATTTGGTGAGGCCACATCTGGAGTATTGTGTCCAGTTCTGGGCCCCCCACTACAAAAAGGATGTGGACGCATTGGAGAGGGTCCAGCGGAGGGCAACCAAAATGATTAGGGGGCTGGAGCATATGACTTATGAGGAGAGGCTGAGGGACTTGGGTCTGTTTAGTCTGCAGAAGTGAAGAGTGAGGGGGGATTTGATAGCAGCCTTCAACTTCCTGAAGGGAGGTTCCAAAGAGGATGGAGAGAGGCTGTTCTCAGTAGTGACAGATGGCAGAACAAGGAGCAATGGTCTCAAGTTGTGGTGGGAGAGGTCCAGGTTGGATATTAGGAAAAGCTATTTCACTAGGAGGGTGGTGAAGCATTGGAATGGGTTACCTGGGGAAGTAGTGGAGTCTCCATCCCTAGAGGTGTTTAAGTCTCAGCTTGACAAAGCCCTGGCTGGGTTGATTTAGTTGGAATTGGTCCTGCCTAGAGCAGGGGGCTGGACTTGATGTCCTTCTGAGGTCTCTTCCAGTTCTATGATTCTATGACTAGTGTAGGGAGTCCCGTGCCCGGTGAGTCTCATCAGGGACCTAGACCTTGGAGGGTGCCCTGGAGTCCCCCAGCTGGAACCATGTCCACTGCGGCCTGGTGCGAGGTGACAGGAACAGGACTCCCCACAGACTGAAGGGGTGTAAGCATTTCTAAGTGCCTGTCGCTCTTTTATGCATTCCTCTGCCTATGCTTATTGATGTGTCACTTTGCAGTAGCTGTGTAACCATTTGGCAGTATTAAGCCTGTAATAGTAGTGACATAGTGAGATTAATAAAAGCAACTATCCCTAACTGACTCTGGTGTGAAGTGAATCCGTAATCCTGTTTGGCCATGACCCCCCTGAGTTGACACACCCCTGTTTGGGTACGTCTACACTACAGCGCTAGTTCGAACTAACTTAGTTCGAATTAGTTAATTCGAACTAAGCTAGTTCGAACTAACGCATCTAGAACTAAAAACTAGTTCGAACTAGCGTTTTGCTAGTTCGAACTAGTAAGTCCACATTGAGTGGACTCTGAACAGGGCTTAAGGCTGGCCGGAAGCAGTGCCGGCAGGGCATAAAAGGAGGACTTAGAGCATGGAGATGCTGTCTCAGGCTAGCCGAGGGCTGCGCTTAAAGGGTCCCGACCCCCACCCCGGACACACAGTTCTCAGGGGTGCCCCGCTTGCAAAGAAGTTCTGGCTTGGAGTGCCCTGAGTGCCCACACTGAGCACATCACACCACTCTGCCATCAGCCCGGCTGCACTTGCCGCAGGCTGCCATCTGGGGAGAGGGGGTAATTGGGGGGCAGCAGGAGAGCTTCCACCCCCAGAAGCCCGCAGAGCCAGCCCAGTCCTCGCCATCGGGGGCTCGTACCCCATACCTCCCTCACCTCCTTCCACTTACCCTTCCCTAGCCCCCCTTCTTATTGATGTACAAAATAAAGATAACGTTTCTTCCAACATTGACTCTGTCTTTATTGAAAAAAACTGGGGGAGACTGGGAAAAGGAGGTGGGAGAGGGGAAGAGAAAGGCTGGGAGAGGGGAGGGCAACTAACATGATCAGGGGTTGGGAACAGGTCCCAGATGAAGAAAGGCTACAGAGACTGGGACTGTTCAGCTTAGAAAAGAGGAGACAGAGGGGGGACAGGATAGAGGTCTCTAAAAGCAGGGGTTGGGTGGAGAGGGTGCATTCAGAAAAGTTCTTCCTGAGTTCCCATAAAGAAGGACTAGAGGACACCAAAGGAAAGGAATGGGTAGCAGGCTTGAAACTAGTAAGAGAAAGTTGTTGTTCTTCCCAAAGCAAATAGTTAACCTGTGGAACTCCTTGCTGCAGGAGGCTGTGAAGGCTACAACTAGAACAGAGTTTAAAGGGAAGTGAGATCAAGTCATGGAGGTTGGGTCCATGGAGTCCTATTAGCCAGAGGGTAGGAGTGGTGTCCCTGCCCAAAGTTTGTGGAAGGCTGGAGAGGGATGGCACGAGACAAATGGCTTGGTCATTGTCTTCGGTCCATCCCCTCCAGGGTCCCTAGGGTTGGCCGCTGTTGGCAGACAGGCTACTGGGCTAGATGGACCTTTGGTCTGACCCAGTACGGCCATTGTAAGCTCAGGGCTCAGTGTCGGGGGTCTCAGTGGACCCCCTTGATTTTCATGCACACCTGGTCCTGGGTGGCCAGGCTGGCAGCTCTCCTGCCCTAGACGGCCACTTTCCTGTGCCTAGTGCGGAGATCGTGGACGAGGTCCACGATGTCCGCACTAGCCCAGGAAGGTGCCCGCCTCTTGCGGTCCAGGGCAAGCTCCCGGGAGCCGCCAGCCTGGTCCCGGCAAGAGGGGGTGGGCTGGGGGGCATCGGGTGGGTGGCTCTGTGCTGTGCCAGGTGCAGGGTCTGCTAGCTGGGTGCTGGCAGGCTTGCACCTGGCACGGGCACCGTAGCCAGCCCGTGCCCCTTTAAGGGGTCCGGGGCCGGGAGGGGGGCATAGAGTTTCCCTGGTGTTGGCCACAGTGGCCACCAGGGAAACCTGGGGAGGGCTAGCCTCCCACTAGTTCGAACTAAAGGGCTACACAGCCCTTAGTTCGAACTAGCTAGTTCGAACTAGGCGTTAGTCCTCGTAAAATGAGGTTTACCTAGTTCGAACTAAGCGCTCCGCTAGTTCGATTCAAATTCGAACTAGCGGAGCGCTAGTGTAGCACCTATTAAAGTTAGTTCGAACTAACGTCCGTTAGTTCGAACTAACTTTGTAGTGTAGACATACCCTTTGCTCTTTTTTGGGGAGAGGACTGTGATGGGGCACTCTCTCTAGACCCCACCAAGGGGCCCGGAAAGACCCCAAGTCCACAACTCCCTGCACTGTCTAGCCTTTCAGAGGCAGGCTCACACGCCTGAGTCCATAAACACAGTAGCCACCCATACAGTTTAGGCTGGCCCCTTAAGGCAAGGTCCACGGGCCTGAGTCCATGGCAGAGTCCACGGGCAAAGTCGCCCAAATGCAGTCTAAGGAGGGCCCTGTAAGGCTAGACCCCCCCCGGCCTGAGTCAATAAGCAAAGTCTTTTAACAACCGCAGTTCTAGGATGGCCCCTTAAGGCTAGGCCCATCAGCCTGAGTCCATGAACACAGCCTCCATGCGGCCCTTTAAGGCAAGGCCGGCACTGGCAGAACAGGGTTATAGTGGGGGGTGCACCCCAGGTAGGGGGACCAGGGCCCACCCTACTCCACCAGGTCCTAGCCCAGGGCCCTGTGAGTGACAGGATGGCGTGCCACTCCCTCAGTGGGGAAGTCCTGCCAAAACACGCCAAGGTTCCCAGGGTGGGAGAGGTGGCTCCCTCTCCTGCCCTGGGCCACTTCCTACCTGGGCCACTGGAGCTACTCCCCATGTACTTGTCAGGCTTTCAGTCCTCCCTGGGGCAACATCTCCACAGCGGGCAGCCTCTGTGATGCCCCAACTCGCCTCTGTTTCCGCTGGCTTCTTCTGGGGTCTTGGGTCACTGCTGGTCAGGAGCTCCCCAGGCTTTTATAGTTGAGCTGCAGCCTGGGCACGCTCGGTAGGGCTCTGGGGGAGGGGCCTCTGCAGCCAGGTAACCCTGGCTGGGCCCTGTGGATTCAGTGCGGGGCTGCCTCGCCCCGTCACAGGGACCAAAAAGCACTTGATGGTGGCAGCGAATTCCCCAAAATCTGGGTATTAGGATTTTGTAACCAGTGCCTGTAGAGACAAAATTTTGGAGGTCTCTTGTGCCCCCTCCCCCTTCTGCATTTGTTGCCCCAGAGTGGAGAACAGCCTTGACAAAGACAGTGCTGGGTCATGCCATCAATGGGATCTCTTAGCTCCATGTGCAGAGAAGAAGTTGGCATCCCCATTTCCATGGACCTGGTCATCTAGACTGTCCCCACTGTTCCCAGCACAAATGCAGATAGAAAGATAAAGAGAAATGTCCTCGAACCACTTTAGGTTACCACTCAGACCCAAAAGCTTTTTAGCTCAAGTACAGTTACCTCTGCGATGGTCAAGGGTTACATTTTCATTAAGCCAAAGCAAAATTATTCTGTAACATCATACGCAGGGGAGTCAGGTTGTGATCATTAGGTCTGTCTGTAGCATCTTGCATGGAACCTAAAGGGAGGAGCACAGGTTGCAAGAGTTTGGAGGACGCACTAAGCCAGTCTGTGTGCACATCGCTGTAATGCTAGCTGCAGCACTTCTGTACGTTATTTCATAATAAAGAACAAGGGAGCCCATAGTGAGACCCACTACAAGTGCTGAAGGATCCGACCAGGGGCTGTGCGCAGCTTGACCTGCTGCTCACAAACAGGGAGGAACTAGTAGGGGAAGTAGAGGTGGGTGACAACCTGGGAAGCAGTGATCATGAGATGGCAGATTTCAGGGTCCTGACCAAAGGAAGAAAAGAGAGGAACAAAATACACACCCTGGACTTCAGAAAAGCAGACTTTGACTCCCTCAGAGAATTGATGGGCAGGATTCCCTGGGATGCTAACATGAAGGGGAAAAGAGTCCAGGAGAGCTGGCAGTATTTTAAAGAAGCCTTATTGAAGGCACAGGAAGAAACCATCCTGAGGCGCAGCAAGAGAAGCAAATATGGTAGGAGACCAGACTGGCTCACTGGGGACATCTTTGGTGAGCTTAAACAGAAAAGAGAACCTTATAAGGAGTGGAAACTTGGACAGATGACTAGGGAGGAGTATAAATCTATTGCTCGAGAATGCAGGGGAGTTCTCAGGAAGGCGAAAGCACAATTGGAATTGCAGCTAGCAAGGGATGTGAAGGGGAACAAGAGAGGTTTCTACAGGCATGTTAGCAATAAGAGGGTGATCAGAGAGGGTGTGGGGCCCTTACTGGATGGGGGAGGTAACCTAGTGACAGATGATGTGGGAAAAGCTGAAGTACCCACTGCTTTCTTTGCCTCTGTCTTCACAGACAAGGTCAGCTCCCAGACTAATGCACTAGGCAACTAGGGAAGGAGGTGGGCAGCCCTCGGTGGAGAAATAACAGGTTAGGAATTATTTAGAAAAGCTAAACATACACAAATCCAATGCATCCAAGTGTACTGAGGGAGTTGGCACATGTGACTGCAGAGACTTTGGCTATTATCTTTGAAAATTCTTGGTGATTGGGGGAGGTCCTGGATGATTGGAAGAAAGCAAATGTAGTGCCCATCTTCAAAAAAGGGAAGGAGGACAAGCCAGGGAACTACAGACCAGTCAGCCTCACCTCAGTCCCCGGAAAAATCATGGAGGGGATCCTCAAGGAATCTATTTTGAAGCACTTGGAAGAGGGGAAAGTGATCAGGAATAGTCAACATTGATTCACCAAGGGCAAGTTGTGCCTGACCAATCTGATTAGATTCTATGATGAGGTAACTGGCTCTGTAGGTATGAGAAAGTCAGTGGATGTGATATACCTTGACTTTAGCAAAGCTTTTGATGTGGTCTCCCACAATATTCTTGCCAGCAAGTTAAGGGAGTATGGATTGGATAAATGGACTGTAAGATGGCTAGAAAGTAGATGAATTCAAACTGGAACAGGTACATAAGAACGGCCGTACTGGGTCAAACCAAAGGTCCATCTAGCGCAGTATCCTGTCTGCTGACAGTGACCAGCACCAGGTGCCCCAGAGAGGGTGGACCGAAGACAATGATCAAGCGATTTGTCTCCTGCCATCCCCCTCCAGCCTCTGACAAACAGAGGCCAGGGACACCATTTTATCCCCTGGCTAATAGCCTTTTATGGACCTAACCTCCATGAAATTATCTAGCTTCTCTTTAAACTCTATTATAGTCCTAGCCTTCACAGCCTCCTCTGGCAAGGAGTTCCACAGGTTGACTACACGCTGTGTGAAGAAGAACTTTTTTATTAGTTTTAAACCTGCTACCCATTAATTTCATTTGGTGTCCTCTAGTTCTTCTATTATGGGAACTAATAAATAACTTTTCTTTATCGGCCCTCTCCACCCCACTCATGATTTTATAGACCTCTATCATATCCCCCCTCAGTCTCCTCTTTTCTAAACTGAAAAGTCCCAGTCGCTTTAACCTCTCCTCATATGGGACCCGTTCCAAACCCCTAATCATTTTAGTTGCCCTTTTCTGAACCCTTTTCAAAGCTAAAATATCTTTTTTGAGGTGAGGAGACCACATCTGTACACAGTATTCAAGATGTGGGCGTACCATAGTTTTATACAGGGGCAGTAAGATGTTCTGGGTCTTATTTTCTATCCCTTTCTTAATAATTCCTAGCATCCTATTTGCCTTTTTGACCGCCGCTGCACACTGTGTGGAAGTTTTCAGAGAACTGTCCACGATAACTCCAAGATCTCTTTCCTGATTTGTCGTAGCCAAATTAGCCCCCATCATACTGTACATATAGTTGGGGTTATTTTTCCCGATGTGCATTACTTTACACTTATCCACATTAAATTTCATTTGCCATTTTGTTGCCCAATCACTCAGTTTGGTGAGATCTTCTTGGAGTCCCTCACAGTCTGCTTCTGTCTTGACTATCCTAAACAGTTTGGTATCATCTGCAAACTTTACCACCTCACTGCTTACCCCTTTCTCCAGATCATTTATGAATAAGTTGAATAGGATTGGTCCCAGGACTGACCCTTGAGGTACACCACTAGTTACCCCTCTCCAATCTGAAAATTTACCATTTTCAAGGTGATCAATTTTGGCTCTTTTGGGTTGAAATTCACTTAAGACTTGGCACTGGGAGAATGAAATGTTGTTATCCATATTGTATGATTAAAAGACTTGAACTTAATATGACCTGGCTTAGGGTCTACCATAACTTGAACACTAAGCAGAGGATAGTGAGTCACATCTAGCTGGAAGTCACAGAAGATGGAAACAGGTTTTATTTCTGGTGGTGTAGAGTCTATTTGGGAGTCCTCAATTATATCTGACACTTTACATCCAGTGTTTAAAGGCAGAGCTGACTAGAATCAATTGAGAGTCCTTGCCTTGTCTCAGTGATCGCTTGAGCAAAAATCATTGATAAAATCTTGTGTAGACTGACCTTGGACTCAACATGCAGGCAGTGTGTTGAAGGGCAGTGCAAGGAGGCAATGGTGGGGAGGTACCATATTACCTAGTGAAATCATTGGTGCTGAAATCACTAAGGACTGGAATTTGACCACAGAACTGACACTTTCTTAACAAAGACTCCATTTTTGCTATTTAAAAAGTAAATCAATGTAACAGAAAACTGCGACGCTCTCTGGTAACTTTTTAAAAATCAAACTTTAAACTTTATTGAAAAGATTGGATAGTTTGCAATTGAAAATATTTGACCTACATTTAAGGCAACTGATTTAATTTTGTGTAAAATTTTGCATAATAAAGGATGGCATTTTTTTGAAAATGTTCAACTATATCAATATACATTTCGATCAGATCTACTTCTGATGTGATATTTGTGTGCATGGTTGTGGTTTGTGTGGTGTTACTTTTGGGGGGGGGGGGGAAATTTGGGTAGGTGGTTCAAATTGGGCCCCGCACTTCCTAAAACCGGCCCTGGGTTTATGTATTGGGCCGCTCGATTTGGTGCATGGATTGGAATGTGGGTTCCATCAATCGCTCCCCCGCAGTTAGGGAACCCCAGGGCAGCAAATCCTGCAACGATCAGGTCCAGGCCTCCCAGGCGGAGGATAGAGAAACAGAGAATGAAAGAGTGTCTGAGCCCTTGGTAGGTGTCCATCCCCCTCCCCTACCCCCTCCTCAAACACCCCAGGAGCCACCCCCTATGAGGACACTCCCTACCAGGGTTGTGTCAGGGCAGGATGGCACAACCCCCGGGGATGGGACTTCCCCCTACCCTCAGCCCACCCAAGCACCTCCACCCCTCTTTCCCTAGGGTCCCTGTCATGGGGCTCCTAGTCCCCCCCAGAGTCTAGCTACCACAGCTGCTGAGCAGCCTGTGGTTACTTGCCCTTTACACGCCTTTAATTCCGTGCCCCTCCAGGGCAAGGTGAGGCTTGAGGGGGACCTGGGCCCTCCCTCTCTCCAGGTCCTGACCCAGGGCCCTAAGGTGTGTGAACATGCCTCACACACCTGGCTGGCAGGGCCATTTGCTGCAACGTGCCAGCCTGCAGGCAGACTCCTAACCGCCCGCCCTGGGTCACTTCCTCAACTCCTCCTTACTCGTCGGTCCGGACTCTCAAAGGAAAAAGAAGACTTCCGGGGCACAATTACTGGACCGCATTCCCTGTCTCTTTTCGGGGTTACCTCTTTGCTCCTGCTCCTTCCTCCTCTCGTCCTCCCTTGCCCTTGTCACGAGGGCTCTTCTTATAGCCCCTCCCCCTCCTGCTCACACCCTTCCGTTTCCCCAGCTGCCTTTGCCCCACCCCCCTCCTATTGGACAGCTGCACAGATGCCGGCAACAGTCTCTCCCTTTTGGAGGCGCATGCGTCAGCATCCTCAGGACTCCTCGTCCCTCCCTTTCCTGGCCCCTGGCTGTTATGCGCTCCTGCACGTCCTGCCACGGCGCCTGCCTCGGTAAGCGCCTGTTGGGAGCTTGTGGTGGTTTTCCCCGACACTGTCTCAGGAGGGCGCCTGATACTCAGCCCTCCTCCCCTGTACTCCAGGGACTTTTGTCCAGTGTGGGGTTGCTTCACCCTGTCAGTCCCCCTTTCCAGGACTTCTGCCCGTGCAGGGACTGCAGCCTCAGAGTGCCTTACCTCCATGAGGAGGGCCCCAACAGTGGACTTCCCCACCCCAAACTGGTTGCTCACCAACCAGTAGCGGTGTGGGATGGTGAGCTTCCAGAGGGTGATGGCGAACTGCTTCTCCAGGGGGATGGCGGGCTGCAGGTGGGTGTTGCGTTGTTGGAGGGTGGAGGCAAGCCAAGCACACATCCAAAAAGGTGTCCTTCCGCATGCAGAAGTTTTGGAGCCACTGCTGGTTGTCCCACTGCTCCATCACCAGCCAGTCCCACCAGTCAGAACTGGTGTCCAGCCTCCAAAAGTGTCTCTCCACAGTGGGGTGCAGTTGCAAGGGCCTTGCTCCCACACACACGGAGAGGGTCTCGCTGATGAGCTTAGTGTCGGGCTCGTGCAGGGCCATGAAGGCAGCCTGCAGAAACTGCAGCATGGCCGTGTGGGGCCATCGCGTGCCCAGGGCAGCTCCAGCTCCATGGCAAGAAGAATGCTGTGGTGTCCCAAGGTGGGGCAACCAGAGCACACGCTGCTAAGGCTTTGCTGTGCCTCCGAGACAAGCAGCAGAAGCTGAGAAACAGCTGTCCAGGGGTGTCCCTTTAAGTGCGTCTCTCAGCTAGGCTTAGGTAACAGCACTCGGAAGCAACTGCTGACTTAAGGTACATCTAGACTACAGGCTTTTGTTGACAGATACTGTCGACAAAGCTTCTGTCAACAAAGAGCGTCTACACTACATCCAGTTCTGTCGACAAAGCAAGCCGTTTTGTCGACATGGCAGTGTAGATGCAAAGGACAGTTTAGATGCAATAGCGCCTTCTGTAGACAGAACTCCGTCAACAAAAGGCGTTATTCCTCATAGAATGAGGTTTACAGCCGTCGACAAAACTGCTGAGTTCTGTCACTGTTATGTTGACAGAATTCAGCGGCAGTGTAGACACAGGTATAGTTTTGTCAACAAAAGTCCACTTTTTTGTTGACAAAACCCTGTAGTCTAGACACACCCTCTATGCTTACCCTGCACTGGCCCTTTAAGGGCAAAACCCCAGCCCTGAGTGAGGGCTGAGAGAGAAGCCATAGCGGAGACAGTTGTTGCTAATGAGGGCCCAGCTGGGGGCTCTATAAAGAAGGACTCCTGGAGCAAGAGAGGGAACTGACTGCTGCTCTGAATAGAGAGCAGGAGGGACCTGGCTGTGGGCTGGGCTGGGCTGGACTGTGGAAAGTCAGGCAGGGCTGGGGAAGCTCTGTCCAGGCAAGCTCCCAGGCTGCAGGGCCTGAAGCGAGGCCTGAGACTACTAGGGCTGCAGGGAGGTAGGCAGGGGCAGCAGGTCCACACCCCTTTGCCAGTGATGAGTGGCTATTTCAGACTGCAGTTTCCCCTGAGGCAAGGGCTAGATGAAGACTGATAGTGGGTCACTGAGGCAAGGTGGGTACAGGAGAACTGGGTGTTCCCTGGGAGGAGAACTGGGTGCCCCATGGGAGGGGAGGACCCTGGAGTGCAAAGCTGGAAAAACACCAGCCCCCAGAAAGGGGCTCAGACACTGGAGTGGGCATTGCTGGAGGGCCGTGTCCTGAAGAGGATACCGTGGTCTGAGAATGACCCGGGTCTGGACTAGAGAGGGAAGCAAGAACACAGGGAGACACCAGCCAGAGGGAGGCATCCAGTGAGCTGACAAGCTAATTCCCAGGGCTACCGGCTGGAGGCGCCATGCTGGTGAGTCTACCCCGTGACACCTGCCTGAACTGGTTCTGGGTGGCCTTATCTGCAACATAGCATCCACATTGATTGGATGCTATCTTTTGAAAAAGGTGAGGATTTGATTCTTGTGTCCTGGAAGGTCTGTCTGTGGGTATCTGCACGCCTCTGACTGAGGGGTCAGCTACCACAGACTGCAGCTTGCTTTTCTCTTTTCATGCTCTTTTGAGGCAAAAGAGCTTGGGGTACCCCTGGGGCTGGGTTCAAGTGTTCACCCCTGGTTGTTTAGGGCTCAAAAAGCACTTGATGGTAGCAGCAATTCCCCAAAATCTGTGTATTAGTATTCCGGGGGGAAGGTTTTATAACTAGTGTCTGTAGAGGCAAAGAGCTTCAAAAAGAAAGAAAACCTCTTGTAGGCCCCCACCTTCTGCACTCAGGCTATGTCTGCACTACAGGGTTTTTGCAGGATACCGGTGGTATCTCGGGGAAAACTCTGCCGCATTCAGGGAACGTGTCTGCTCTTCCGCTTTTTTTTGCGGAAGAGCAGACGCGCTCTTTCGGAAGCCCTGTCTTCCTCCTCCCACGAGGAAGAAGGGCTCTTCTGAAAGAGGAGGCTTTTCCAAAATTTGGCCCAGTGTAGATGGGCCAAATTTCAGAAAAGCCTCTTCTGAAAAAACTATTGGAAAAAGGTATACAAATTGCAGAGTGCAATTTGTGTACCGTTCCCTGATAGATCAGTGTAGTCTAGACATAGCCTCAGAGTGGGGAACTGCCCTGACACCCTCTCTGGGTATGTCTAGACTATATGCCTCTGTTGCCAGAGGCATATAGATTAGGCTACCCAGCATAGGCAAAGAAGCGGGGATTTAAATAATCCCCGCTTCATTAAAATAAACATGGCCGCCACGCTGTGCCGACGATCAGCTGATCCGGCACAACATGGTAGTCTAGATGCGGATCGGTCAGCTGGGGAAGCCTTTACCGACCAATCCTGTAAACCTCATTTCACAAGGCATAAGAGATCGGTCGGCAAAGGCTTCCCCAGCCGACCGATCCGCGTCTAGACTACTGCGCTGTGCCAGATCAGCTGATCGTCGGCACAGCGCGGTGGCCATGTTTATTTTAATGAAACGGGGATTATTTAAATCCCCACTTCTTTGCCTATGCCGGGTAGCCTAATCTACATGCCTCTGTCATCAGAGGCATGTACTCTAGACATACCCTCTGAATTTAGCCCTTCTATACATACGATGGCCATTATGTGGAGTGCTGTTAGAGAAGGGAGGAGGCATATTCATCAGAGGAGCGGAGAGAGGAGCAAACACAGGTCCATTAATCTGCAGTTAGTCTGCCTTTTCTGTTAGGAAGATGAACTTGATGAGTTAATTAAGCCACAGCCTGTAAAACCAGTTTATTTGCTTAGCAAACTCCTGTGCCAGTGTGCTGTGAGCAAGCATGTACGGGCAGACAATTCTAGGGAAATTACAGCCTCATTAATATGCTAATCTGGTTGCAGGCCTGGAAAGAGTTTTGGGTTTGTGGTGCTTGGGGGTGGTGGGTGTTTGGCTGCCTAGCAACCCTTTTCTCCAGGTAACCCTTCTCTGGCTTGTCCTTGATATCCCCAAAGGATTGCAACGTGGAAAAGAGGTACGCTGGAAAAGAAGCATTCTGTTGTCACAGAGTGAGCAGAGTAAAAGGCAAACACGCAGAGGCCAGGGTGCATGAACGTGTGAGTACATGCGCGCGCGCGCGCGCGCGCGCGCGCGCACACACAGCATTGTGTGTGCACGGGTATGCAACGGACACATGCATTTTGTATATATCAGTATACACTGTAGCTGCCTCTCTATATATACAATCAGCATACATACACAATGACCCCATCTCCCACAGATAACCATTCACCATGCCTATACCCAAAACATGCCCCAGGCACACCCTAGTTTTCATATGCTGGTTACATTCACAAGTCTTAATGAGGCAAATTGTGTTCACACAGGAGGCAAATTCCCAGAATCTTACACCCCACCACACCTCACCTAGTGCATCTGTGGAGGGATCCCTGTGTTATACTGTGCTTGCCTGTAGCTGCAAACACACACCTCCCTCTTTTCCAGTCCCTCCTCCTGAACAGCAAGGATCTCCATCCTCCCTCCCTCTTTACCCAGTTGCTTCATATTTTACTGCATTCATGTGCAGTTGCCCTGTTTCCCCATCCTCTCTCCTCCCCTGGGGGATGTAATTGTCCTTTCTCCCAACCTCTGTTATCTCCCCACATTTCCTGCGCACACGCTTCCCTGCCCAGCTATGCCTACCTGGATATCATGGAAGGCTGCCCTCTCTTCTGTCCCTCCCACAGTCCTCCTGCAACACACACATCCTGATCCAGAGAGGACATGAATGTGTCCTGGCTCCAGCTATGGAGTCTTGGCGCTTTTCTTTCTTAGGGGAGGGACACCCTATTGAGACTGTATGAGCAGCTACAGCTTTAGTTGAGCAGCCAGACTTATGAATGGGCTAGAACAGAGTCCTACCTTGTGCAGATCAGGCCCAAAGTGGTACCTGTAATGCTCACTCAGCAGTGGGTTACACCAGCACTTATACCATATCAGTCCAGCTACCAGTTTGTGCCCTAACTCTTGTTAATAGTTCCCATGTGGGTGCCCTCCATGGTCAAGCACTAAGGGGAACCATGACAAGTTACTCATGTGCAAATGGCTTCCTTTCTCAAAAGATCTTTGCTTTCCTGAACATTAGATCATCCACTCCCCTCTCTTACCAGGGCACCCACCTCATTTGGCATCCAGCTTCCCATCTCATACAGCTCCATGTCCCAAAGCCATTCAAACCTTTATTGGGACAACTGACTAAACAGCAATGCTTTGTGTGAACAGATAGAAACTTTCACTCTGGAGCAATTGTCAGTTCCTCTATAATGAGGCCAGGTACATGCTGGGATGTTAAGATCATGCACACAGAGCAATTGGATAAAAATAAGTATTCTTGTGGAAAGGCTGCAATGTAACCCTACCTTACTTCTGGGAATTCAGAATGACAACACACAAGAATCCAGAAACAGAGAAACCAGGCAGAGAGGCACAACACACCACACTTTGATTTAAGCTTTCTTTCTAGACTGACTTAGCTATAGAGTGATCGTTTCAGGACATGTGTGTCATTGTGACGGGGTGTATCAATCCCGCAATGGCCAGGGAGGGGTTAACCAGGCCTACTAGGCTGGGAGGGCCCTTCCCCCACAACCCTTCTGGGCATGCTCCAACTCCAGGGGCAGTATAAGGGCTGCAGGAGCAACCCTGAGAGGGGAGCAATTCTAGCAAGCAATAGAGACTTGGCCGCTGGGCCATATTTACCCCAGATAGGGGGCGCTGGAACTCACGGGTCGGAGAAGCGGATCGATCCGCTCCTGCAGGGGGTACGGACAGAGCCACCCTGTGACAGCCATACTGAGGACAGTGTTGGAATTTAAACCTAGTTGTGAGAGGTCTAAATGGGTGCAATCTGGTAGTTGTTATATCCTAACCTTGCTCCAGCTGCACAGATGGAAAAACAGGGGAAGCACAAAGTCAGGATGCATTGAGGGTCATACTGAACAGGAGGCTCTTTGAGTAGTCCAAATCATTTGATATCTAGGCACCATTCAACTTCCCTATACCATACTGGGCATTCAGCGACTACAGTGAATTGACTGAGATATTCTTCATAATCTACACATACAGCATGGCTGTCCATCGTATTTCCTAGTGTCTAAATCTAATATACGAATCCCCTACAAAATCTCCTGAGGCTGTTCGTTTCCTTTTTAGGAAGATGGCTGTTATCTGTGGGGTCCTGTGGCAAAGACCTCTTCATATCAGAAGAAATGCTGCCTTTCAGTCCTCTTTATATTGACAGTTGGCTTGGTTCTACACTGTGTGAAAACTGTTGCAAATAAGCATTGTCTGCACTCCAGTTTATCCAGGTGGGTTGGACACAAGACACTGAATTAGCTAAAATGTGAAGTAGTAAGTCTATACAGTGCCATTTATGTGCACTCATCAAGATGTATGTGTGTGTTCCTCCCCTTGATGCTTTTAGCAGGTTTTATGTCCTTCTGGGGTCTTGTATTTTAAATTTTTATATATATATATATATATATATATATATATATATATATATATATATATATATATATATATATATATATATATATTTTGTATTGTGTTTAAAAAAAATTTGTAAGTCACCTCGAATATTTTAAATAGGCGGGATAAAAATATTTTAAATAAACGCATTTCCCAGTTTGGAGGGGAAAAACCACACATTCTGGGACTATATGGGAAGAAAATCAAAGAATAGCCACAAAAAGAATGAAGGGGTTGGAGGGACTAATGTAAGAAGGCCAACTGTAAGCTCTAAAAATACTAGGTCAGGCCTTTAACTGGTATAAATTAGTGTGACTTGATCGAAGTCCATGGGGCTTGTCATGAACAGGAGTGCTGACCAGCACCCGGTGACTAAGAGGTTAACTCGGGTACCTAGCAAAGGTGTCGACCAGGGGGCCAGGAGAACCAGTTGAGATAGAGGCTTGGAATTTGAATTGGATATAGATTCCTTGCCTGCTTTCTTTGTGTGCGAGAGAGAAACCAGGAGTCCAGACACACAGAATGATTTAAACCCAGGCAGGACCACCATGCCACCACAGAATTCAGAGCATGACAGTGGACTGAACCAAGAGAAAATTATAAGTAAGTACAGGGAAATGTGAGTCCAGTCACATTCAGGGTCATTTTTCTGTATTTTGTGGTTTGGTTTGAACTGCTCTGTGTGATTTCTATGCCTCCTTACCCCCTTTACCATCTAATATTGTACCAGAATTTTTATTCTCTTGTTTTAATTTGTTTTCTTTAGTTGCTCTGTAACATCTAGCAACCAAGTATGCTTTCTCAAGTTTATCTTTTGTTTTGGAATAAAAATCACTTCTTTTTAGGTGATGATTTGATTCTTGTGTCCTGGAAGGTCTGTCTATCTGCATGCCTCTGAGGCTACGTCTAGACTGCAGAGTTTTTGTGCAAAAACTCGCAGAGCATCCACACCTCAAGTGAGTTTTTGCGCAATAAAATCGACAGAACGGAGAGGGTTTTGCGCAAGAGTTATTCCTCTTTCTATGAGGAATAACTCCTTTTTGTACGAGAGTTCTTGCACACAAAGGTGTGTGGACAGGAAACAGGGTTTTTTGCGCAAGAATTGGCCTCCAGGAAAAAAAACAGGTGGCCTCTTGGCCACTCAGTCCAAGGTAATCACAACTCTATAGTTCCTGTATGCTGGCCCCTCTTAAAGCTGCAGGCACCCTGGGCAAGCCTTGTGGCAGGAAGCTTACGGAGAGCAGGCCCCTCACAGCACGGGTCTGTCTTGCGACTCCATAGCCACAGATGGCAGAGCAGCAAGCCCCCCGACACCCCCCCCCGGCCTTTCCAGGGAGCAGCCCCAGGGGTCCCAGGACCCCCCAGGGAGACAAAGGCACACCCCGACCTGGTCTGGCCTGGATATAGCGACCCTCCTAGAGTTGTGGGGCAAGGAGGAGTCCCTGCAGGATCCCTGGGCCAAGCGGTGGAACACGGAGATTTTTAGCCGCATGGCCATATCCCTGGTGGAGCAAGGTCACCCTGCCCCGACCATGGAGCAAGTCCGGGCAAAGGTGAAGGAGCTCTGTCAGGGGTACGTGAGGGCCACCGAGTGCAGGGTGCACTCAGGGGCAGGACCCCACACCTGCCCCTATTTTCAGGAGCTCCACCACATCTTGGGTGGGGGGAACCTCTTCCCCACACATTGTGGTGGACTCCAGCCTGGACACCCTGGTTGTCGTTCACCCGGAGGTCATCCCCGAGGACAAGCCGGATGGCCAGGGCCAGCCCCAGCCGGAGGAGCAGGAGACAGAGACTGTCACTCTGTCCCTGGAGCTGGTGAGTGCCAGCCAGGATGTCTCCCAGGCCTCCTCGAAAGCCTGGGAGGGATCTTGAGGTGAGTTCTCTCTCTCTCACACACACACACACACACACATGGAGAGCGCACTAGGAGCAGGGGGCAAGTGTCGCTTGGCAGAGGCATAGCGAGGATGTTTCGTGCCTGGGGGCAAAGCCCAAATTTGTGCCACCCCCCCCAATCATTTGTTCCCCCCCAATCATTTGTTCCTGTGGCCTCACATTCCTTCCCCGAGACTCTCCTCTCCCCCCCCCCTCCTTCCCCGAGACCACCCCCCCACCTTCCGTGAGGCCTCATCTGCTCTGTTCCCCTCCTCTCCATCACTTGCTATCCCCAGCTCTTATACCTGTCTCAACCTAGTGAGAGTGAGGTGTGGGGTGGGAATGAAGGATTTGGGTGTGGGAAGGGGTGAGAAGTACAAGCTCTGGGAGGGAATTTGGATGCAGGAGAAGGGGCTGTTGACTCAGGGAGGGGGCTCTAGGCTGGGGAGTGTTGGGTTCAGGTGGAAGGTTGGGGTGCTGAGCAAGCCAGGGCTTGTGGATGTGAGGGTGCAGGAGTTTGGGCTGGATATGTGAGAGACTCGGGGCAAGAAGGTTGTGAGTATGATGGGCTCAGGACACAGATTTATGATGTGTGGATGGTGGAGGAACGTTGTGGCAGAAGACTGAGGATGTGGGGATGCAGGAGTGTGGGGATGTAAGAGGCTCAGGACGGGGGTTCCAGTGTATGATAGGCTCAGATTTGGGGTCAGGTGGTGCAGGAGTGTTATGACGCTGCAGTGAGATGGGGGTTTGGTCCCAGTTGGGGTCTTGTTGGCCTGGCTTCATTTTTAAATAAAATGTCAAACTCAAAAGGTTTTAGCATTGTCTTTATATGTGAGAGGGGTGAGGAACCTGTTTTGAGTCAAAGGTCACTGACCCACAGAAAAGTCAGTTGGGGCCACACAAGTGAGATGCAAAAAACAAAACAAAAACCCTCCAAAAAAACCCCAAGCCTCACTAATGTGGTCCCAAATGTGCTGGTGGGGGTAGGGGACAGTGTGCTAGTGGGTGCTGGGGCGAGGGTGCTGTTGGGTGGAAGGATGCTGGCTCAGGTGGCAGGGTGCTGGGGTCAGGGACATGGTCCTGCTGGGCACTAGGGTGACTGGCAGGGTGCTGGGACAAGGAACAGGGTGCTGCTGGGTGCTAGTGTGGATGGCAGGGTGCTGGGGCCAGGGCGGTGCCGAGTCTTGGGGTGTGAGGCAAGGTGCTGGGGCCAGGGCGGTGCTAGGTGCTAGGGTGGATGGCAGGGTGGAGCGGGATAGGGATAGGGTGCAGGATCTGGGAAGGAGGTGGGGGGGCAGAAGGGGTCACGGTCTGGGTGGTAGGTAGGGTGCAGAAGCAGGCTGGATGTAGGGTGTCTGGCAAGGGGGAGGGAGCAGGAGCAGATTGGGGATAGGGTGTCTGGCTACGAGGGAGGGTGCAAGGAGGGGACTTGGGTAGGAGTTGGACCTCCCTGATCTCGCACCCTCTGGACCTGACTGGTCCCAGATGAGGGATTTTGGACCAGGGGAGGTCATTTCAGGGCTCCTGGTTCCCCCCCCCCGTGCCCCCTAGGCTTCTTTGCACCTCTATCCCCTGCAACCTAACTGAGCTGCCCACCCCTGCTGGTTCCCTGCACTTCCCCCAAAACCACCCCCCACAATCCAAGGGAGTGCAGCACCAGTTCCCTGCAGCCCCTCTCAGCCCAGCTGAGCTGCCCGTCTGTTCTGTATGCCCTCCCCCATCCACCTCAGCCCAGCTGAGCCCTGCACTGGTTCCCTGCATGTCTCCCCCACAGCACAGCTGAGCCCCGTTTCCCTGCACCTCTCCCAAGCCCCGCAAAATTGCTGAGCCAAGAGCCGATTCCCTGCCCCTCCCTCCCCTTGAGTCTAGCCCTGGTTCCTGGCACCTCCCTCCTCCTGCAGCCAAACTGAGCTCTGAGCTCCACACACACACATGCTTTTGTGGCATGAGGGAAAACATAGTGCACGCATATCTGGAAAGCGCCCTGTTGCAGCCTCTATTCCGGATTCTCCAGAACCTCTTACTGAGGTTCTGACCACTTTTCCCCTCCATCTTTTTATCGCTATGGGTAACAACTTTTTTCAATGCTCTGTTTTGCAGTTTTGAATCAGTGCAGAGCCTCAGTTTACCTGAGAGTTTTCTCTTAGTTAAGATGCTACTGACCTACTCTGTGCTAGTTTCCACAGGTGCGCTGATGCCCCTTTACAGACTTTCTGGGTCCTCCTCCAGGAACTCCACCATGGCGATGGAACTGCATTAGTCTCATGGGCTGCAAGTAGAGGTCTGTTGCTGACTTCAACCTGCCCTCGCGGAGTCCATTTCCTTGAAATACATTCTTATATTCTGCTGGACAGGGCCCATGCTAAGAGTTCTCCCTCCTCTCCCATGCTGAAGGTACGGTACTGTTGTTCTGCGATTAAAATCATGGCTTGTATTGCCCTGCTGCCCAGCAGTGGGGGCTTCTCTGTGGCAACTCCTCTAAACTACAACATCTCATGTTTAGTAGGTTTCTTATTGGCAGTCTGCATTTGCTCACTGGCCTCAGGATGTTTTTATTGTACATTTAAAGCCCCTAATTCGAATTAGCTGGTAAACCTCATTGCAGGACAATTACCAGCTAATTCGAGTTAGGGCTTTAAATCGGAATCCCGTTTCACTGCCATGTGTAGACGCGGGCAGTTACTTCGGACTAGTCAATTTCTAAAATGGTGACCAGACGGGAACATGCAAATCAAGCGCGGGATATTTAAATCCCGGGATTGATTTGCAATTCCAGTCACCCTCATTAGCCTACACTAGCCCCCTAGATCGATCTAGGGAGACGTACCCTAAGAGATATGGAGTATGGAATACTGGTTTTAAAAGTGCAAATGCAAGACATCAAGGGTGTGTTAGGATTTTGTGGTTCCCAGAGAGTCAGGTGCTGGGTAGAATCAAGGGTCTTCCATACTTCAATTCAATTCAACAAGACTTTATTCAATGTGCACAAAGGGAGAGCCCCTGGTACTAAAATCAGCCAGAGCCCCTCGAGCAAGGAGCCCCTCCCCTTGCTGTTTTATAGCACATAACAGGTTACATAAGTTATATAACACAAACTTCTAAACCAATCAGATTCAACCTTTCCATATATGGCTTTGTCTGTCACATGCTTGTACTTCTCCACTCCACATGTTGAGTTCACCCCCCTCCCCTTGGCCTTTTCTAGACTGTTCCTAGGGTGGTGAGCCACAGCATGCTTCTTTATGCATATCTACTTTCCAAACCACATTTTGTTTAAAATGAACACATGCATACCCTTCAGCTGTTACCTTCAATGTCTAGATGACCTGTAAACAGCCTTCTTTGTCCTTTAAGTCTAAGCAGTGGTTGGTCCTAGGAAGTCATGTGACGCCCCCAGCTGGTAGGGACTGACCACCTGTGACTTTTCCATGTAAGGGTGGAATGTAGAAAAAGAATTCCTGCCCAAAGGTGGTATCTATAAAACAATAGGAAGCTAGCAGTTTCTTTGTCTTTGGCTGGCATGGCACTCCCAGGAGAATGAACCAGAGCCCCCAGGGAAATGAACTTCCCTGGTTTGGAGGCTTAGCTGGAATAAGAACAATTTTAGAGTGAGTTTGTAATAAGTTTGTACTGAGGTTTTATTGTGTGGTAGGGTCAGGCCAGAGAGCTGCTGCAGAGGAGGGAAAAGGCAGCTCAAAAAGGGTAAAAACCTGTGTGATGGACTGGGCTGGGTCTGGGCACCGCTGATGGCGTCCGCTCAGGGCAAATTGCTCGAAACCAGGGCTCCCTACAGCCCCCAGACTGGCGACCTTTCCCAAATAGGCCACAAACCAGTCACACCGAGCGCTTCAGCTGCTAATCTGGTCAGCAGGAAGCCTCACGAGCAAAACCCCTCAGACACCCCAGCTCTCCCTGTGCTACAATCAGCCCTGGGCCTACACACAGGTGAGGGGTTATAGAACCCAATCCCACCTACCCGGAACAGCTTCTCCCAGTCCCAAAGAACCAGCCACAGATCCACGTGCAATTTACACTTTGGATCTTACCCACAAGATCACGCTGGGCCAATCCTTTAGAAGCTAAAATCTAAACATGTATTAATACAGGAAAGAAAAGGTGGAGAGTGAGGTTGTTAAGGAGAATACATTACATGCACCAATCACCAAATTCTCGATACAGGCTCTTAGCAGAGATGTTACAAACTGCCAGCTTAGAAGTCTCTGGTGTACATCCTATGTCAGGATGGGTCAGCAATCCTTCCTGGCTCGCTGTCCCTCACAAAACTGCATCTGGGATCAGGAGCAGAATTGCAGACAAGATGGAGTTTGCCTCATGGCATTTTATATCCCTCCTGGTACCTTCCAAGCTGGAGCAGGTCACATGGACAAGTGACCTATCACTGTGTCCCATGTCAGTGGCCATTAGATACTGACTGGTTTGCAGATTTCCAGATGCATTCCTCAGGTGTGTATTGGGTACCTTGAGAGCCATTGCCCTTGGGGCCCTGCTAATTAGCATAGTGATTGACTGAACAATTGTTCTCTACAACAGGCAGCCCAGGTGCACTACTCTGTCTCAGGCAGAGAACATTCACAGTAGAAGCACAGAGTCCATATTCATAACTACACATACAGATGTCACACAAGTACATGAGTAGCATATATAGAATCAGTAGAACAGAAGCTTTCATTTGACACCTCACATGGCCCCCTTTGTATAGGCTTTGCCCCCCCCCCCATGGGTGCAACAGTGATCTGGCTGCTCCCCTTAAAATCCAATAATGTGACAACCTGTAACTACAAGCAGAGGGCTGCAGCACAATTAGATGCAGCTGGGAGGGAGCTGGCTCAGGCAGATTGGGGGCCAGCTGACTCTGCTGGCTGGCTGAATGCCTTTAAAAGCCTCAGCAGTTGGAAGCTGGGGGGGGGAACGACAGTGAGAGGATGGAAAGGAAGTGAAGGAGAGACAGGGAGCAAAAGGTTAGAGAGTGATTCATACCAGTACTAGAACAGAAACAGAAACAGCCAGGGAGGGAGTGAGTCTGAGGAGGTGTGGCTGGGCTCCCTACCACAGAGACCTGCTGCAAACCCCAAGCTCTGGGGTTGGGAGCAAGAGGCTAGCCCCAGCGGTGGCCAGGGTAAGAGGGGCCCTTGCCACACATGGTGTCAGGGGTGGGAAGCTCTGCTGTGAGGCCTCACAGCAGCCATAAAGCTGGCCAACTTGACCCCTCTTAAAGGAGAAGTACTTATGGAAGACCTGGTGAAGGCACTGGTACAGGCCATGGCCGCCCAGCAGTAGGCTACCCGGGTGCAAGTGGTCTCCCAGCAGGAGTCGGTGCGGCTCCAACATGAAACCAACCAGTTGCTGATGAGCCAGGCAGCCCAGGACAGAGCCACCCTGCAGGAGGTGGTGAACCAGCTGAAAGGTCCAGGTACATAGTCAAGATGGGGCCTGACCATTACGGGCCAATTGCTACTTACAAAAGATGGCAAGAGATGATGATGTGGAGGCCTACCTTTTGGCCTTTGAAAGGACAGCTTTGCGGGAGGCCTGGCCTCAAGCTCAGTGGGCCAGCATTTTAGCCCCTTTCCTGAGTGGGGAAGCCCAGAAGGTGTACCTTAATATGACAGAGGAAGCTGCGTCCAGCTACCCCTAGTTGAAAGCTGAGGCCCTAGCATGGGCGGGGGTCACATCCGTGGTGAGAGCCCAGAGATTCCATAAATGGAAATATCAGGATGACCAAGCACCCAGAACTCAATTATTTGACTTGTTCCATCTGGCCCGGAAATGGCTGTGACCCGACATCCACAACCCCAAGAAAATTATCGAGATGATTGTCCTTGACAGGTATATGAGGGGGTTACCTCCAGACCTACGGGAGTGGGTTGGCCAGAATGACCCCGCAACGTTCAATGAGTTGGTGGCTCTTGTGGAGAGAAGGCTGACTACCAAGGAACTTTCCCAAAGCCCCAGGGACGAGGTGCGTTGGAACAGGAGGTGAACCCTCACCCAGAGGACCCGTGCCCCTGATGCCTCAGACCGAGTGCAGGCAGGGAGAAAGGAGATGGAAGAGCGACCAGAGCTTGCAAAGGAACTCAGGGGCTGGGCTGGAGAGGGCCAGGGTGCAAGACCCAACAGCCCAAAGAGAAGGGGGGTGTCCCACCCAGGGTATAGATGTTATGCCTGTGGGGAAATAGGGCAGATAGTGGCTCAATGCCTCAACTTAGAAGAGCCCATGCAATGTGACCTGGGGAACCTACAAGACCCTTGTACCCTGATCAACCTTTCAGGCGTGACAATGGCCCTCCCATCAGTACACCCGACCAGTGAAAATGAATGGGGCGGAAACCACAGCATTAGTAGATTCCGGGAGCGCAGTTACGTTGGTCTCAGGGAAGCTAGTGTGGCAGGAACAGCTGACCCAAGCCAAACGCACTGGGATATCATGTGTACACAGAGACATTAATTATTACCCCATCATCCCCCTGAAATTAGAAGTACAAGGGCTGGTCACAAGTGTGACTGTGGGGGTGGTCCCAAGGCTCCCGTACCCAGTGGTCATAGGACAAGACTTCACAGAATCATCGAATCAGAGCTGGAAGAGACCTCAGGAGGTCATCAAGTCCAGCCCCCTGCTCTAGGCAGGACCAATCCCAACTAAATCAACCCAGCCAGGGCTTTGTCAAGCCGAGACTTAAAAACCTCTAGGGATGGAGATTCCACCACCTCCCTAGGTAACCCATTCCAGTGCTTCCCTGGATTTAATGACCTGCTGCCATGGGACTGGGTCAGAGAAGATAGCTCCCTCCCGGCCTTCCATGAATTCTCCCAGGACCTGTTCTCAGTGACCGGGAAACCCCGGAAGACCAAGTGGGAGAGGAGGGCAGCTAAGAGGTTGGGGACAAGGATTTTGGCCCAGAATTGGAAACAGGCACTTGGGGGGGGGGGGGGAGCCTACCCAACTACTAGGACGGAAACCCCAGAACGCGGTGAGCCCAAGGCAGGACTCCGCTCATCAGGGGAGGAAACTGGGGTAGGTTCCCTGGAGCTTGGACAGGTTGGATCCCCAAGGGAGACCTTTGGGCAGGATCAAGCCAATGACCCAGTTTATCAAAATGTCCATAAGGATGTGGTTGAAGTTAATGGGGTCCCAGTGGAGGGAAGGAACAAAGGCACTGGGCCCTACTATATAATTAAGGGGGACCTACGATATAGAGTAGCCCATATACAGCACCAAGAGGTGGAACATCTCTTGGTACCTCGAAAGCACCACAGGGCAGTACTGGAGTTAACACACTATCATTTGTTTGGAGGACATCTGGGGGTGGGCAAGACCCTGGACTGCATTCTCCGGAGGTTCTTTTGGCCAAGGGTCTATGTGGAAGTCCAGAGATATTGTGCTTCCTGCCCTGAATGTCAGTTACATGGGCCCCGACCACATCTGAGGGCCCCACTGGTACCCCTACCCATCATAGAAGTCCCCTTCGAAAGGATTGCTATGGACATAATTGGCACACTAGAGAAGTCTGCATGGGGCCATCAGAGCATATTAGTTGTTGTGGACTATGCCACCTGGTACCCAGAGGCAGTGCCCCTACGCAATACCCTATCCAAGACAATTGCTAGGGAGCTAATTCAAGGGACACCCTTTGTGTCCAAGCTCATGAAGGACTTGTGTGCCGTGCTCCGCATACGGTCCCTGAGGATGTCGGTTTATCAGCCCCAAACCGACGGTCTTGATGAGCGGTTTAACAGGACCCTGAAAAAATATGCTAAAGAAAGTGGTAATCCAGGATGGCAAAGATTGGGATACGCTGCTGCCATACCTCATGTTCGTGGTAGGGAAGTCCCTCAAACTTCTACTGGGTTCTCCCCATTTGAGCTTTTGTATGGGTGTAACCCATGGGGCATACTGGACCTTGCTCAAGAAGCCTGGGAGGAGCAGCCCAACCCTGGGAGAAACATCGGACAGGGGGCTGCAGACAGGGGAGTTTAAGAGGGAGAGCAAGAGATCCCACCGCTGAACAAGCTACCAGGTGAGAGTAAGAGTACTAGCTGTTGGTGGAGTGAGTTTGCTCGACTGTTTGAATTTTAATTTTCATTCTGATTTCAGGTGACTTCAGTTTCAGCTGCTGTGGCAGTTGGGACTGAGTGCCTGACCTTTGTTCACTTGATTGTTCCCTTGATTGCATCTGGTCAGCCTTCCCCTGTGTGACTGACAAGGGGGCAGGCCTGACCTAGGCGAGTAGGCTTTAAAAGCCAGAGGCAGAGCGTCCAGGGGAGCGAGACAGACAGGGGAGTTTGAGAGGGAGTTTGACAGAGGGAGGCCTACGATGGTCACGAAGACCCGCAACACCTGTGCCAGCACTGCTTCTGTCTCCTCCGCCTGCGCCTATAGCCAGACAGAGCACCTGAGCATGGATGCCTCTACCCAGATCCTGGTGTGGTTTTGCATGGACTGTGGCTTGCAATTCCCACTTACTGATATCCAGGCTGGGGGGACCATCTAATGTGAAAGGTGCCTGCTGGTGGAATCTCTCAGGCAGCAGGTGGGAGAGCTACAGGAGGAGGTGGCTAGGTTGAGGAAGAGAAGCCTCATACCCCCAAGGCTGGGAGGTCTGCTACCACCACTGCGAATAGGAAACGTAGGGTAGTGGTGGTCAGAGACTCTCTTCTGAGGGGGATGGAGGCGCCCATCTGTCGCCCTGACATGTCATCTCAGGAGGTATGCTGTCTGCCGGGGGCCCGTATCCGAGATGTTATGGAGGCATTGCCGAGGATTATCCGGCCCTCTGACTACTACCCCATGCTACTCATCCATGTGGGCACTAATGATACTGCGAGGTGTGACACTGAGCGGATCAAGAGTGACTACAGGGCTCTGGGAGTACGGGTGAAGGAGTTTGGAGCGCAGGTGGTATTCTCTTCAGTCCTTCCTGTCAAAGGCAGGGGCCCGGGCAGAGACAGGTGCATCCTGGAGGTGAATGCCTGGCTGCGAGGATGGTGTCGCCAGGAGGGCTTTGGATTCCTCGACCACGGGATGCTATTCCAGGAAGGTCTGCTAAGGAGAGATGGCGTTCACCTTTCAAGGAGCGAGAAAACCCTATATGGACACAGACTGGATAACCTAGTGAGGAGGCTTTAAACTAGGTTCAACGGGGACAGGTGAGCAAAGCCCACAGGTAAGTGAAGAACATAGAGACCTGGGAGATGGGTCAGAACTGGGAGGGAGTGTGGGCTATAATGGCAGAGAGAGAAGAGGGTCAGGGCAAAACTGGGAGGCAAGATCAAATCAGTATCTGAGGGTATGTCTATACTACCACCCTAGTTCGAACTAGGGTGGTTAATGTAGGCAACCAAAGTTGCAAATGAAGCCCGGGATTTAAATATTTGCATCATTTGCATCTTACCGGGCGCCGCCATTTTTAAAGCCCTGGTAGTTCGGACTCCGTGCCCGCGGCTACACGGGGTGTACCGGTAGTTCGGATTAGAGAGCCTAATCCGAACTACCTACTCCGTGCCGCGTGTAGCCGCGGGCACGGAGTCCGAACTACCGGGGCTTTAAAAATGGCGGCGCCCGGTAAGATGCAAATGATGCAAATATTTAAATCCCGGGCTTCATTTGCAACTTTGGTTGCCTACATTAACCACCCTAATTCGAACTAGGGTGGTAGTGTAGACATACCCTTAGATGCCTATATACAAATGCGAGAAGTATGGGTAATAAGCAGGTAGAACTGGAAGTGCTAATAAATAAATACAACTATGACATTGTTGGCATCACAGAAACTTGGTGGGATAATACACACGATTGGAATGTTGGGATGGAAGGGTACAGCTTGCTCAGGAAGGACAGACAGGGAAAAAAGGGAGGAGGTGTTGCCTTATATATTAAAAATTTACACACTTGGACTGAGGTGGAGATGGACATAGGAGACGGAAGTGCTGAGAGTCTCTGGGTTAGACTAAAAGAGGTAAAAAACAAGGGTGATGTCATGCTAGGAGTCTACTACAGGCCACCTACCCAGGTGGAAGAAGTGGATGAGGCTTTTTTTAAACAACTAACAATATCATCCAAAGCCCAAGATTTGGTGGTGATGGGGGACTTCAACTATCCAGATATATGTTGGGAAAATAACACAGCGGGGCACAGACTATTCAATAAAAATATGCTAAAGAAAGTGGTATAAAAAAGGAAATAAAAAGGGAAATAAGAATAACCCAGGAAACTACAGACCAGTTAGTTTAATTTCTGTGCCAGGGAAGATAATGGAGCAAGTAATTAAGGAAATCATCTGTAAACACTTGGAAGGTGGCAAGGTGATAGGGAACAGCCAGCATGGATTTGTAAAGAACAAATCATGTCAAACCAACTGAAAGCTTTCTTTGATTGGCTAATGAGTCTTGTGGATAAGGGAGAAGCGGTGGATGTGGTATACCTAGACTTTACTAAGGCATTTGATACGGTCTCACATGATATTCTTATCAATAAACTAGGCAAATACAACTTAAATGGGGCTACTATAAGGTGGGTGCATAACTGGCTGGATAACCGTACTCAGAGAGTAGTTATTAATGGTTCACAATCCTGCTGGAAAGGCATAACAAGTGGGGTTCCACAGGAGTCTGTTTGGGACCGGCTCTGTTCAATATCTTCATCAACGATTTAGATATTGGCATAGAAAGTATGTTTATTAAGTTTGCAGATGATACCAAGTTGGGAGGGGTTGCGACTACTTTGGAGGATAGGGTCATAATTCAAAATGATCTGGACAACCTGGAGAAATGGTCTGAGGTAAACAGGATGAAGTTTAATAAAGACAAATGCAAAGTGCTCCACTTAGGAAGGAACAATCAGTTTCACACATACAGAATGGGAAGCAACTGTCTAGGAAGGAGTACGGCAGAAAGGGATCTAGGGGTTATAGTGGACCTCAAGCTGAATATGAGTCAGCAGTGTGATGCTGTTGCAAAAAAAGCAAACATGATTCTGGGATGCATGAACAGGTGTGTTGTGAGCAAGACACGAGAAGTCATTCTTCCACTCTACTCTGCGCTGGTTAGGCCTCAGTTGGAGTATTGTGTCCAGTTCTGAGCACCGCATTTCAAGAAAGATGTGGAGAAATGGGAGAGGGTCCAGAGAAGAGCAACAAGAATGATGAAAGGTCTAGAAAACATGACCTATGAGGGAAGGCTGAAAGAATTGGGTTTGTTTAGCTTAGAAAAGAGAAGATTGAGGGGGGACATGATAGCAGTTTTCAGATATCTAAAAGGGTGTCATAAGGAGGAGGGAGAAAACTTGTTCATCTTGGCCTCTGAGGCTAGAACAAGAAGCAAGGGGCTTAAACTGCAGCAAGGGAGGTTTAGGTTGGACATTAGGGAAAAGTTCCTAACTGTCAGGGTGGTCAGACACTGGAATAAATTGCCCAGGGAGGTTGTGGAATCCCCATCTCTGGAGATATTTAAGAGTAGGTTAGATAAATGTCTATCAGGGATGGTCTAGACAGTATTTGGTCCTGCCACGAGGGCAGGGGACTGGACTCGATGACCTCTCGAGGTCCCTTCCAGTACTAGTATTCTGTGATTCTATGATTGTTGATCATGTGCTCCAGATGAGGGACAGTATAGCCAGAGTCACCCCCATAATGCGGGAACATTTAGAGAAGGTGCAGGAGGCCCAACAGGCCTATTACAACCAGTGAGCAACATCCCGGAAGTTCCAGGCGGGAGACCGGGTGATGGCGCTAGTACCAACAGCGGAGAGTAAGCTCCTAGCCTTGTGGCACGGTCCATATGAAATAATAGAAGCTGTTGGAGAGGTAAACTATAAGCTTTGCCAGCCTGACCAGCGAAAGCCCAAGCAAATATATCACATCAATCTGTTGAAACCCTGGCAAGACAGAGAAGTGTCATTGGTTTCTCTGGGGTCACAACCCCAAGGGGAAAGCCCACAAAGGCAAGTGGGAATATCCCTTGAGCTGGCCCCGGAGCAACAGGCAGAAGTAGCTGACATGATTGAGTGAAATCATGATGTGTTTTCGACAAAGCCTAGCAGGACTACGGAGATTTACTTGACATCGTCACCGATCCCAGGGTGAAGGTGAATATTAAGCCATACTGAATACCCAAGGCAAAACAAGGGGAGATCCGAGCTGAAGTCAAGAAAATGCTGAAACTCAGAGTAATTGAAGAGTCACATAGCCAGTGGTCTAGTCCTATTGTTATGGTGCCCAAGCCTGATGGAAGCCTTTGATTTTGCAATGACTTCCGAAAGTTAAAGGAGGTGTCCAAATTTGATACCTATCCCATGCCACAGGTAGACAAACTCATTGACCAACTGGGCAAGCACCGATTTCTATCCACCCTTGACTTGACCAAGGTCTACTAGCAGATCCCTCTAGCCCCAGGAGCCAAAGAAAAGACGGCCTTTTCAACTCTGGAGGGTATCTTCCAGTATACAGTCCTCCCTTTTGGCTTGGATGGGGCTCCTGAGACATTCCAAAGGCTTTATGGACAAGCTATTACAGCCACATGCCAAGTACGGAGCTGCCTATTTGGACAATGTTGTTGTCCACAGTCCTGACTGGGACACATACCTCGAGAAAGTAGAGGCTGTGTTGGAAACCCTAAGGAGAGCTGGACTTACGGCGAACCCCGCAAAGTGTGCAATCGGGCTAGCCGAGGCCAAATATCTTGGGTATATTGTGGGAAGGGGTGTAGTGAGGCCCCAACTCAACAAAGTGGAAGCAATACAAAATTGGCCCCAACCAGCCCGAAAGAAGCAGGTCAGGGCATTTCTGGGATTGGCTGGATATTACCACAGATTCATCCCCAACTTCGCTTCCAGGGCATACCCTTTGACTGACCTGACCAGAGCTCGGGGTCCCGACATTGTAAAATGGACCACTGTGGTGAACAGGGGCAGCAAACAGGGAGTTTTGAGAAAGAGTGCTCCAGGTAAAGGAGGAGCAAATACGGGACCCTTGAGGTAAGTGGCTGTCTGTAGTGTGTGTTTGTGTTTGGGGTTTACTTCCTGTGTGCTGAGCTTGTGTTTGTTTGTTTGTTTGTTTGTTTGTTGGAAGGAGCGTGTGCTGTGGCCGGCAGTTGGAAGTTGTGAGCTTCTAAAGGTTTGAAATCTAGAAGCCTCTGTTCATTGGCCGAGCCTTAGTAAGGGGCAGAGCTATCAGGAAGGCCAGGGCTTTATAAAGCAGAGAGTCAGCGACCAGAGGCAGCAAACAGGGAGTTTTGAGAGGGAGTTTGGAAGGGGAGTGGGAAGAGGCCGAGGTACATTTGACATTCTTTAAAACCTTTAAACTAAACTATAATCAAAACTTCCTGATTTAAATAAAAACCCTTTCAATAACCTAGGTAGCTGTAGGAGAGAATGCAGGCAGAAGCCCAGCAGCAGAGTGGGGGCTATCCTGTTCATTGCACCCAGTGTAGCACGTATGATTACCTGCCCAGGTGATGTATGCGTGCATTCGGTACAAGGAGCTCCTGGCCCTCAGAGACCTTTCATCCTCCTTAACAGAGCATGGGCTGTGTGACTGGAGGTGGGACAGTTCTACAGTGTCCCGGAAAGCCTCATCAACATACCTCTCTGCCTCCCTCAGCTTCTCCAGTTCAGCCATCCTGGCCTCCAAATCCCGGAAGCTGAGGGAGGCAGAGAGGTACATAGATGAGGCTTTCTGGGACACTGTAGAATTGTCCCACCTCCAGTCAGACAGCCCCTGCGCTGTTAAGGAGGATGAAAGGCTCAGGGAAGGAGAGCAGCCAACGGAAGCAGAGGGAAACCTTCCCATAGTTGGGACCCTCCTTCCAGATGTTGGGATGTCCTCTCGCACTGAGGTTACCTCTCCGGGGGAGGGAACTCCAGTCATTAGGAAAAGGCAGGTGTTAGTAATGGGAGATTTGATCCTTAGAAACATTGATATCTGGGTTTGAGATGACCGGGAGAACCGTATGGTGACTTGCCTGCCTGGTGCGAAGGTTGCGGATCTCTCGAGACATCTAGATAGACTTATGTGTAGTGCTGGGGAGGAGCCGGTGGTCGTGGTACATGTAGGTACCAATGACGTAGGGAAGGGTAGGAGAGATGTCCTGGAGGCGAAATTTAGGCTGCTAGGAAAGAGACTGAAATCCAGGACCTCTATGGCAGCATTCTCTGAAATGCTTCAAGTTCCGCGCGCAGGGCCAGGTAGGCAGGCAGAGCTTCAGAGTCTCAATGCGTGGATGAGACGATGGTGTAGAGAACAGGGGTTTAGATTTATTAGGAACTGGGGACACTTTTGGGATAGGGGGAGCCTATACAGGAAGGATGGGCTTCACCTAAACCAAAGTGGATCCAGACTGCTGGCACTTGACATTAAAAAGGTCGCAGAGCAGTTTTTAAACTAAGAGATGGTGGAAAGCCGATTGGTGCGGAGGAGCACGTGGATCGGACTGAGACGTCTTTTAGAGGAGAGTCTATTGATAGAGATTCTCTCGGTTTTAGTCAGGAAGAGAGGATGGAAGAAGATAAAGTATGGGCCAGATCGGAAGAAAAACAGTCACATAAAGAATCTGACACATCAGAAAAGGGCAGACAAATAAACAGAGACAAGTTTTTAAAGTGCTTGTACACAAATGCTAGAAGTCTAAATAATAAGATGGGTGAACTAGAGTGCCTCGTGTTAAAGGAGGATACTGATATAATAGTGTAAGGCGCCCCAGCGGAGAAGGGGGGGGACCCCTCCCCTCGATAACCCTCCTCTCTGGTCTCCCCTCTCGTCCCAATATAACTCCAATTACGCCTGGTATCGTTGCGCCTCTCAAGGCCCAGGCCGCACACCAACCTACCCGGCTGGTTGGGGGGAAGGGGGTCCGGGCCCGCCCTCGCTCCGGACCCCGACCCAGGGCCCTAGAGTCAGGACGCCTGTCCTCACTCAAAACGGGGGGGGGGGGGGGTCTGGGAACCCTAAACTCCCCCGCTCATGGGTTCCGTGGCCCCACCCTGGGCCGCTTCTTCCCCCCCAGCCAGAGTCTACCTCTAGCCCTAACCCCCTGGGTTAAACTGCACCCAGGGCCGCCAGTACCTGGTTCCGTCCGCCTCCGCCGGGGCCGCTCCTCCCTTCCCCAGGCCTCCCCCATTTCCTGGCCCGGAGTCCATTTTTAAATTCCCTGCTGTGCATGGGGAGATGATGGGCCGCCCCACGTCATCGGCCTGCGTCCTGCCCCCGGGGCGCGCTGGTGACGTCACCCCCGGCACCGTCCCGAACGGGCGCCCGCCCCCCCCGGAGTCCCCGCGTCCGGGTCCGGGTGTCGCTATCGCCCGTCCTGGCTCGGCCGGGGCTTCCCGCCCTGGTACGGCTCCGGCTCCGCACCCGGGTTGCCGCGGGCCCGCGGCGGTTTCCAGGGGTGGTGGGGCTACCCTGCCACACACCTTCCCCCTCAAGTCTTGTGCTCTCCTTACCATATCTTCCCCCGGAGTCTCGGCTATTCGTGACAGGCAGTCCGCATTGCCATTCGCGGTTCCTGCCCGATGCGTCACCTGAAATTGGTAAGGTTGTAGGCTGAGGTACCATCGCAAGATCCGAGGGTTCGTCTCTTTCATGTTCTGCATCCATTGTAGGGGAGCGTGGTCCGTCACCACGGTAAATTTACCCCCTAAAAGAAAATATCGTAATGAATCGATTGCCCACTTCAGGGCCAGGGCCTCCTTCTCGATTGTCGCGTACCCCTTTTCCCGGGGAAAGAGTTTGCGACTCAGATATAAGATAGGGTGACCGTCACCTCCCTCCTCCTGTGTCAGTACGGCCCCCAGTCCCGCCTCTGATGCATCGGTCTGTAAGATAAAAGGTTTATCGAAGTCTGGCTGCGATAACACTAGAGCGCATACCAACCGATTTTTCAGCTCTTGGAAGGCTGCCTCACAGGCCGGCGTCCATCTTACTTTCTCGGGTTGTCCCTTCCGGGTGAGATCTGTGAGGGGGGGCGGCTAACGATGAAAAGTTAGCTATGAACCGCCTATAATAGCCCGCCAAGCCGAGGAACTGCCTTACCTTCCTTTTTGTGTTTGGGGTGGGCTACTCCCGTACGGCCCACACCTTATCTACCAAGGGTCGGAGCTTCCCTCTCCCCACTGTGTACCCCGAGTATGAAACTTCTGTTTTCCCAAACTGGCATTTTTTTGGGTTGGCCGTTAGCCCTGCCTGTCTTAGGGCTTCCAGTATCGCAGTCAGATGTTCTAAGTGCTTTTCCCAGGATTCGCTGAATATTATGATGTCGTCAATATACGCGGCCGCGTAGTCCTGATGGTCTCTTAAAATTCGGTTCATGAGTCTTTGAAATGTAGCTGCGGCCCCATGTAGTCCAAATGGCATATTTCTAACCTGGTACAGCCCGAAGGGAGTGGCAAAAGCCGTTTTCGCTTGTGCTTCTGATGACAACGGGATTTGCCAGTAACCCTTTGTCAGGTCGAGAGTCGACAGATAGGTGGCTCTTCCAAGGTGGCCCAGCAATTCGTCTATTCGCGGCATGGGATATGCGTCAAAGCGGGAGATGGCATTCACCTTTCTAAAGTCTATGCAGAACCTCGTCGACCCATCGGATTTGGGTACTAGGACAATGGGGCTTCGCCATTCACTATGGGATTCTCGTATCACTCCCCACCCCAACATGGCTCGGAGCTCCTCCTTTACAGTATCCCACAGCGTCCGGGGGAGCGGGCGCATGTTATCCCGCGCTACTTTGCCGGGTTCCATCTCTATCTCGTGTTGTATCAGGGTGGTCTGCCCGGGTCGACTTGTCAACACCTCTCTAAACCACTCAAGAAGGCGGTATAACTGTTCCTGTTTTGGGTGGGGGAGCTCCCCTCCACCCTGACCTCCAGCTCCCCCCATGGGCCGAATTCAATGTCTGTTGTCCGTGGGTCGACTAAGAGGGCCTCCCGTGGGTTCCACTTCTTTAATAGGTTCATGTGATAGATCTGCATTTCCCCCCTACTCCTATTCACCCGCACCTCGTAGTCTACGGGCCCTACCTTTCTTAATACCCGAAAGGGTCCTTGCCAGTGGGCTAGCAATTTAGAGTCCCCGCTGGGCAGTAACAGGAGGACCTGGTCACCTGGCTCAAATTCCCGCATCTGGGCCTTCCTATCATAGTACTCCTTCTGCCCTTCCTGTGCTCTTTTCAGGTTCCCTTGAGCCCACCCCGCCAATTCGTGCAGGGTTTTCTTTAGCTTACTCACGTACTGGGCGGTCCCTAGGGCGGTGGAAGTGGTGGCTTCCCACCCTTCTCTCACGAGGTCCAGAATTCCTTGAGGTCGCCGTCCGTATAGTAATTCGAATGGGGAGTATCCCAGGGACGCCTGGGGTAATTCCCGCACAGCAAACATCAGGGCCGGGAGTAGCTTGTCCCATTCGCGAGGGTCGTCCTGTGCGAACTTCCGCAACATCCCCTTTAGGGTGCGATTAAAACGTTCCACTAATCCGTCCGTTTGAGGGTGGTACACTGATGTCCGAAGTTTTCTGATCTGCAAAACCTTACATAAATCTGTCATCACCTTGGACGTTAGGTTTGTCCCTTGGTCTGTTAATAATTCTTTGGGTAACCTGACCCATGAGAACAGTTTTATCAGTGCCTCTGCTATTATAGGGGCCGTGGCTTTCTTCAAGGGAATCGCCTCCAGCCAGCGCGTGGCATAGTCCACGATAACTAAGATGTAGCTATGCCCCCGCCCTGATCTATCAAGGGGCCCCACCAGGTCCAATGCGACCCGTTCGAATGGGGTCCCGACCACGGGGAGAGGGACCAACGGGGCCGGGGGTGTTCGACTCGTGGACATCTTCTGGCACTGTGGGCAGGAGGTGCAGAAGCTTTTAATTTCTTGGTATACCCCGGGCCAGTAAAACCGCTGTAATACCTTCTGTTGAGTCTTTTCCGTCCCTAAATGCCCAGACCACGGGTGTTCATGGGCTAATTCCAGGACCTTCCATTGGTACGGCCGCGGGACCAGGAGCTGCCACCTTTCTTCCCCGGGAAGGTCTCCCCGCGACACCCGGTACAGGCGGTCCTCCCTTACCTCGAACCGGGGCCCCCCGGGTTGGTTTGACGGCTCTTCCCGTTGGGGCTCATCCGTCGTTGGAATCTGAGCCCAGGCGGCCCACAGGGTGGGGTCTTCCTGCTGCTGTGTAAGGAAATCTCCCTCTTCCACTTGCAGGCGTGTGAACGCCGGGGTTCCTTCAGTTATTGGTTGTGGGCCCGGAGCTTCCCGTTCCTCTTCTTCCTGCGCTACCAGTGTTCCCTGTTCGGGTTCCCCATTCCTCGCAGCGGTGTTTGCCCCGCCCCACTGGCTTAAGAGTCTCTTTAAACCTGGCCAGTCTCGCCCAAGCAGGAGTGGGTATGTCAGTTTGGGGCCCACCACTACCACGCATTCCTCCTCTAGCTCCCCATCCCTTATCCGTACTCGCGTCGTGGGGTAATAATGAACGTCCCCATGGACGCACCGCAGAGCTATGGGGGTGCCCCTCGCTCAAACCGGGTATATTACATCCCTCCTGACGATGGTCTGCCCGCACCCCGAGTCTAATATAGTCTCTACGGGGTTCCCATTGACCCATATTTTCCTTGTTACCTGTGCGGGGCTCGCTGCTCCTCTGTCCGGTCCACCCCCTCGCCTCTGGCCGAAGGTGCAATCCATCAGGGTACAATCTCTTTTGTAGTGTCCCTCCTGGCCACATTGGTAGCAAACCACCTTTGGTGCTCCTTCCTGTGTGGAGACCCCCTGTCCGGTATCGGTCGCTCGGTCTACCCTGGCTTCGCCTGATGGCCGGCTCCACCGGGGTGCCAACCTCCTTTCTGGGAGGGGTCCTAAGGGGCCTCGCCGCCCTTCTCCACCGCGCATGGGTCCGACGGGTTTCGGTGTGGCTGGCTCACCCTTCCTGGGCTCCCGCTGAAGGCCGCCGGTCACCTTTCCTTCCACCCCTTCCGCAGCTAGGAAGTGCTCCATCAGGGTTACGGCTTCGTCCAGGGTCTCCGGTAGGTGACGGCGTACCCATAGCTGCCCTTCCGTGGGGAGGATATGGATATATTGCTCCAGGATGACCAGGTCGGCTACCTGGGTCCCTGTCTTGTTCTCGGGTTCGAGCCACCACGTGCCTGCTTCCTTCACCCGCTGAGCCACGGCCCGCGGTCGCTCTTGTAGGTCCTATCTAGCTTCGTGGAATCTCCGTCGATGTGTCTCCGGGGTGACCCCTAGCTGGTCGAGGACCGCCTCTTTAACTTTATAGTAACATAATGCGTCGCAGGTCGACATCCCCCGGTATGCCAGCTGGGCCGGTCCCGACAGATAGGGTGCGAGGAGGGTCGCCCAATGTTCCTGTGGCCATTTGGCCGCGGTGGCCACCCGCTCAAAAGTAACCAAAAATGCCTCTGGGTCATCTTCCGGTCCCAGCTTAGTCAGGCGTATGGGCAACTGCGCCCCAATCTCCTCGCCCGCTCCCGGTGACCCGGTTACGACCCCGACTGGTGCTCCCCGCAACTCCCTCGCCGCCTGGTCCTGTCGCTCTTGGAATTGGGTCAGGAGCTGCTGCAGGGCCTGCATCTGTTGTTGCTGCTGCACCTTTTGGGTCTCCGTCCACCATTCCAGAATCTTATTGGGTTCCATGTTCCCCTAGAAACCAGGGCTACGTTAACCCTCACTACCTTCCCCCTGGACCCCTATTTCGGGGTCTTTCCTACCCACATTCTCCACCACGTGTAAGGCGCCCCAGCGGAGAAGGGGGGGGGAACCCCCTCCCCTCGATAACCCTCCTCTCTGGTCGCCCCTCTCGTCCCAATATAACTCCAATTATGCCTGGTATCGTTGCGCCTCTCAAGGCCCAGGCCGCGCACCAACCTACCCGGCTGGTTGGGGGGAAGGGGGTCCGGGCCCGCCCTCGCTCCGGACCCCGACCCAGGGCCCTAGAGTCAGGATGCCTGTCCTCACTCAAAACGGGGGGGGGGGGTCTGGGAACCCTAAACTCCCCCGCTCACGGGTTCCGCGGCACCGTCCTGGGCCGCTTCTTCCCCCCCAGCCAGAGTCTACCTCTAGCCCTGACCCCCCGGGTTAAACTGCACCCAGGGCCGCCAGTACCTGGTTCCGTCCGCCTTCGCCAGGGCCGCTCCTCCCTTCCCCAGGCCTTCCCCTTTTCCTGGCCCAGAGTCCATTTTTAAATTCCCCGCTGGGCGCTGGGAGATGATGGGCTGCCCCACGTCATCGGCCTGCATCCTGCCCCCGGGGCGCGCTGGTGACGTCACCCCCGGCGCCGTCCCGAACAGGCGCCCGCCCCCCCCGGAGTCCCCGCGTCCGGGTCCGGGTGCCGCTATCGCCCGTCCTGGCTCGGCCGGGGCTTCCCGCCCTGGTACGGCTCCGGCTCCGCACCCGGGTTGCCACGGGCCCGCGGCGGTTTCCGGGGGTGGTGGGGCTACCCCGCCAGAAATAGGTACACAGAAACCTGGTGGAGTGAGGGCAATCAATGGGACACAATCATTCCGGGGTACAAAATATATCGGAAGGACAGAACAGGTCGTGCGGGTGGGGGAGGGGCTCTATATGTGAAAGAAAATTTAGAATCAAATGAAGTAAAAATCTGAAATGAATCAACATGTTCCATAGAATCGCTATGGATAGTAATTCCCTGCTCTAATGCTGTTCGTCCATCGAGGTCGATGAGGACAACCCGGTGTCATCAGTTTAGTTGTGGGTGGGTTCGGAGATGGCTGATTAGTCCAATCCGAGCCCGAAATTGACGGTTACAGTGGGGACATGGAAGATCGGACTGCCGACCGGAGCAAGAGAAGATACCAGCCCTGGACTTGCGAAGAAGACGTTTCTCTGCAGCATAACACAGTCTCTTTTGTTTGTGGGCTATTGCACCATCATGTATTTGTCTGCGCCAGGCGGAACGATCATCAGCAATACTCTCCCAGTTTCCAGGATCTATGTTACAGTTCTTAAGGGAGGCCTTAAGGGTGTCTTTGAATCTCTTCTTTTGACCTCCAAGAGATCGGTTGCCGTGTTGTAATTCACCATAGAGCATCTTCTTGGGCGATCGATCATCGGACATGCGCACAACATGGCCAGCCCATCTGAGTTGTGCCTTGCAAAGCATGGTGTGAATGCTTGTCATATTAGCCTGTAGAAGAACATCAGTATCTGGAACTTTATGCTGCCATCTTATCTTCAGCAGTTTCCATAGACAGTTCAGGTGGAAGTGATTCAGCTTTTTCGCATGACAACTATATACAGTCCAGGTCTCACAAGCATAGAGGAGGGTGGGCAAGACAACCACCGAGTAGACTTTTAGCTTGGTCTCAGTCTTAATGCCTCTTCGATTCCAAACATTAAGTTGAAGCCTTCCAAAAGCTGCACTGGCTCTGGCGATTCTAGTATTCACCTCCTCGTCGATGTTGGCTGCCTTCGATAGAGTGCTGCCAAGATATGTAAACCTGTCCACATTATCGAGCTTCTGGCCATTGACCGTGATGGATGGCTCAGTGTAGTCACAGCCAATCCTATTCAACTTGTTCATAAATGATCTGGAGAAAGGGGTAAGCAGTGAGGTGGCAAAGTTTGCAGACGATACTAAACTGCTCAAGGCAGTTAAGACCAAAGCAGACTGTGAAGAACTTCAAGAAGATCTCACCAAACTAAGCGATTGGGCAACAAAATGGCAAATGAAATTTAATGTGGATAAATGTAAACTAATGCACATTGGAAAAAATAACTCCAACTATACATATAATATGATGGGAGCTAATTTAGGAATCTTACATTAGATCGCCAGTGTTCTTGCGGAAATTCAAGCGGCCAGTGTAGACAGCTGGCAAGTTTTTCCACAAAAGCAGCCACTTTTGCAGAAAAACTTGCGAGTCTAGATGCAGCTTGTCTGTACTGCTCCTCAGGGGGGGCAGTGATCTCAGCTCTGTGCCTTGGGTGGGGGAGAAGAGGGAGCTGGCCCAGCAGGACAGGGTGGCAAGAAGCCCCAGAGCAAGCCAGCGGGCAAGTGTCAGTGGCCATGTCAGTGTAACCGCCACCAGGCACATTTGAACCTGTGCCCTCTGGAGCTGAGTAGAGGAGCCACTACCCTCTGGGCTTGACAGTCTAAGCCAGCTTTCTCATAGACTCATAGACTTTTAGGTCAGAAGGGACCATTATGATCATCTAGTCTGACCCCCTGCACAGTGCAGGCCACAGAATCTCACCCACCCCCTCCTAGAATAATCCTCCCACCTATATCTCAGACATTGAAGTCCTCAAATGGTTTAAAGACCCCAAGATGCAGAGAATCCTCCAGCTGTGATCCGTGCCTCATGCTACAGAGGAAGGCGAAAAACCTCCAGGGCCTCTGCCAATCTACCCTGGAGGAAAATTCCTTCCAGACCCCAAATATGGCGATCAGCTAAACCCTGAGCATGTGGGCAAGACTCACCAGCCAGACACCCAGAAAGTTCTCTATAGTAACTCCTATCATCCCACCATTGGCCTATTTCCCACTGATAATGAATGGTCAATTAGTTACCAAGATCATGTTATCTCATCAAACCATCCCCTTCATAAACCCATCTAGTTTAATCTTGAAGCCAGATAGATCTTTTGCCCCCACTACTTCCCTTGGAAGGCCGTTCCAGAACCTCACTCCTCTAATGGTTAGAACCCTTCGTCTAATTTCAAGTCTAAACTTCCTACTAGCCAGTTTATATCCATTTGTTCTTGTGTCCACATTGGTATTAAGCTTAAATAATTCCTCTCCCTCCCTGGTATTTATCCCTCTAATATATTTAAAGAGTGCAATCATGTCCCCCCTCAGCCTTCTTTTGGTTAAGGTAAACAAGCCAAGCTCCTTGAGTCTCCTTTCATAAGACAGGTTTTCCATTCCTCGGATCATCCTAGTGGCCCTTCTTTGTACAGAAGCAGACTGTGAGGGACTCCAAGAAGATCTCACCAAACTGAGTGATTGGGCAACAAAATGGCAAATGAAATTTAGTGTGGATAAGTGTAAAGTAATGCACATCGGGAAAAATAACCCCAACTATACGTACAGTATGATGGGGGCTAATTTGGCTACGACAAATCAGGAAAGAGATCTTGGAGTTATCGTGGACAGTTCTCTGAAAACTTCCACACAGAGTGCAGCGGCGGTCAAAAAGGCAAATAGGATGCTAGGAATTATTAAGAAAGGGATAGAAAATAAGACCCAGAATATCTTACTGCCCCTGTATAAAACTATGGTACGCCCTGTCACGTTACTGAATTTGAGGAAAGCAGCCAGATCACTGCTGCACTCACAGGTGGGGGTGTTGGCCCCAGAAATGGTATAAAAGGGGGCCATGTGAGGTGTTGAATAGAAGGAATGGTCCCAAAGGCGGAGGTCTGGTTGCCGGGACTGTCTTTACAGGTTTACCCACGTTGTGGGCTTGGCAGACAGGGCAAGCCAGACAGTAATCTTTGGCTGCTTGGGAGAATTTGGGAGCAAACCAATTTTGTTTTAGGGTTGCTACCATTCCCCCTTTGCCAACGTGCGACAATCCATGGAGCACGGAGGCAAGGTGAGGTAGCAAGACCACTGGGGCAACAATGCAGCTGTCAGAGCTGCACCACAAGTGGTCCGGGTGCAAGGTGCACCCTGCCAGTCTCCACTCCTGCTTTCCCGATTCTGGGGCTTGGTCCTGCAGGAGGGCCAGTTCCGACAGAGACGGCATAGGAGCTGGCGGTGGTGTGAGAGAAGGGTATAATGTTTCAGCCCGAGGAGGACATAGGGCGGCTGCCTTAGCAGCCCGATCGGCCATATCGTTCCCTAATGCAACTTCATTAGAGGAAGAGGAATGAGCTTCACACTTAACAATAGCAAGAGCCGAGGGTAACAGAACTGCATCGAGTAAAGCAGCTACATAAGGTCCATTCTTTATAGAGTGGCCAGAGGAGGTAAGAAAACCTCGCTGCTTCCAGAGCGTACCAAAATCATGAACTACGCCAAAGGCATGCCGGGAGTCAGTGTGAATAGTAGCAGAAGTTCCCGCAGCAATATGACAGGCCCTTTTAAGAGCCATCAATTCAGCTACCTGTGCGGAAGAAACAGCAGGTAAAGGGGCAGATTCCACTGCATCCCAGACAGTACAAACTGCATAGCCTGCTACTAGAACTCCACCACTGTGTCTACATAGCATCCCTTTTCCGGAAAAGGGTGCCAAACGAGACAAGTCGGAATTGCAAATGCCGCAGGGGATTTAAATATCCCCCGCGGCATTTGCATGAACATGGCTGCCGCTTTTTTCCGGCTCGGGGCTTTGCCAGAGAAAAGCGCCAGTCTAGACGGGATCTTGCGGAAAATTAAGAGGAATAAGGGATCTTCCAGAAAAGGCGCTATTTTCCAAAAGATCCCGTCTAGACTGGCGCTTTTCTCCGGCAAAGCCCCGAGCCAGAAAAAAGCGGCAGCCATGTTCATGCAAATGCTGCGGGGGATATTTAAATCCCCTGCGGCATTTGCAATTCCGACTTGTCTCGTTAGCATCCCTTTTCCGGAAAAGGGTGCCAGTGTAGACACAGCCCACTAGAATTATAAAGGCAAAAACCATCTGTGTAAAGCACAAAGTCAGGATTATCCAAGGGATTTAAATTATTCTTTCGTTAAAACAACAATATTGTACACACAACAATGTTTGAAATACATATATCACAATTAAGACACACAAGACAAATTTGGACAGAACACAAACTTTATTATGTCATGACACAGAACCATGGTTTTTCTTTAGTCGATTTTCTTCAGTTAATTTTCAGCTGATATTAGCGCTTTCTGATGATCTGAAAGACAAAGAAAACATTTCTACCCCTAGTGGGGTGACACATTGGGGCTGTCTCTACACTGGGCCACTTATTCTAGAAAATCAGCCGCTTTTCCGGAATAAGTTGCGAGCTGTCTACACTGGCCCTTGAATTTCCGGAAAAGCAACGATGCTCTACTGTACAAAATCAGCCGCTATTCCAGAAACACTATTCTGCTCCCGCTCGGGCATAAGTCCTTATTCCGGAACACTGTTCCAGAAAAGGGCCAGTGTAGACAGCCCAGTAGTCTTTTCCGGAAAAGCGCGTCTACATTGGCCACAGACGCTTTTCCGGAAAAAGGGCTTTTCCGGAAAAGCAGCCTGCCAATGTAGACGCTCCTTTTCCGGAAAAACTGAAAACGGAATAGTATTCCGTTTTAAGCATTTCCAGAAATTCATGCCAGCGTAGACACAGCCATTATGTCTTAGAATACTTTTCCTTTACAGATGTTCTTGCTAATTTTTGAGCAGCCTGCTGTTACCCACTGTTATGCTTTTATTTTGCACACCAGCTTCAGAGGGTTTGAGTAAATTACTTCATTGTTCAATTATTAAGTTAAAGGTGGCATGCCTCAGTTTCCCTTTTGTACTGCAGACCAGGCTTTTTTTAGTGTGTGAAGCTTCCAATGATTCACTGCCACAGAAACTCTTTCTTAGAACAAGGCGCTTGCTAGTTACTATTCCAGCAAGCAAAAAAGGTTTTCTTTTCTTGAAAAGAATCATATACAATGTTACAGGCTTACTTATGGGGGACAGTGCCCCCCCTCCCCTTCTCCAGAACAGACGGGCAGACCTTGGATCTGAAAGCAAGCCAAAAGTGCTATCAACTCAGCCTTGAGCAGAGACACAGTGAAGTTTCTGGGCTTGGATTTTTAAAACAATAATTTGTTTCCTTGGAAGGCAAATTTAACCCTTAGGGTGCAGCTTTTACAAATTTACAATGTATAGATTTTATGATTTTATGCAGTTAACCAATTAAGTTTCAGTAGAATTCCTTATTTTCCCTGTAATAGATTCAACAAAGTATCTGTAGCCAAATGTTGAAACTTGATTGTTTCTTTGCCTAGAAGATTAAAAGAGGCTGCAAGAAACAAGGAGTCGTTTTTAAAGCAGGTTTTCCTTCTTACGCATTACAATATTGATTAATTTCTTTTCCTTAGAATTTGGAGGACACTTCCCTTAAGCTGTTAAACTTATTTTAAACTTGGTGTTTCACTTTGGATCAGGCAAGTTTGTTACAGGAGCCCGTGTTCTTAAAAGGGAAGAGCTAATTCCTTTCAGTTATTTTTTGTTTCCTCTCTATTTGTGTATGCGTCATAAAGAGGGGTAGAGGGGTGATCTTGTGCCGAATTCCCCCCTAAGCTTGGGAGAGGCGGCGCAGTTGATACGGATGCGCCAACTGAGAAATCCTTTTCTCTCACCTCTTATGCATTCTTTTGGCACAGAGGCACTGCAGCTGCTTGTAAGTTACATTTCTCACTGCAGAGTGGATTTTTGCTTTTCTTTCATCCCTCAGGGCTTTAATTTTTCCTTTTTTTTCCAATTTGTTAAATGCTTACAGGTCCTTGGATCATTATGCACATACATGTAGTACACAGGGGTGCCTTTTGGCAGAGTGGGGGGTGTTTAGACTAACCCCCACCTAAACTAACTCTACACACTCCAAAGAAAGAGTCTGCCGGGTCTAGAGTGTTAGACCTTAGCAGCTCATGAAATAAGGGGAGTCATCACTCCCTCACATATCCGCTGGGTCTCGAGGTTCAGCCGACCCTCCCCCTTTGCGTTCAGAGCTCCCTTGTGGGAGAGCCCTGGTGCAGCTGGGATCAGATCAAGTCTCAGACCTATGCAGCAGCATTCATACTCCACTCATTACATTCATACTCATTTTCCACACCATTTTTTTTCTTTTTTACATTTTTTTCCCTACAGTTTCCACATTTAGATGCATCTTTCTTTACTGTCCAGTTCCCATGGGTTTCTATTAAGTGGCACTGCCCTAAGACACCCGGCACTTAATATCAGACTTCATTAGGATCCTATACCAGGGAAAACCAGGGCACTGGAATTCCTCTAGACTGACCTACCCCCATTTTCTGCACGCTTTGAAAGACTCTGTGAGGCACCGAACCAAGAGTTCTCCTGCTCACACTATTTTCTCCTGCAGGTCACCGAACCAAAGTTTGCCTGCTTGCAAGATCCCCCGCCTTTGTTTCTGAGGCACTGGACCCAAAGTCCACCTGGCTCGCAGGGGTTTCCGGCACCTGCCCCAGCCCAGCAGAACACCACGTCCTGGCGCCTGGAGACAGCCTGGCGGAACGGGGAAATACTATGGCCTGGGGTTAGCGTTAAAGGTTAGTATTACGTCCGCAAGTGACAGAGATAACAAAGCTTTCCCACAGTTCCGTGTGCCGAGAGAGAGTAATGGCACCACACCAGCTTTTAGCGTCCGAACACAGAGGGTCCAGCGCATGGCTGCCTCACTAGAGACACCGGTGTGCACTTTTGGAACTGACACACATAAGACAGGCCTAATAGACAAAGACAGACATAGACAGATGTCGTGGAATAAACACACACTAGCTTTAGGTTTCAAGTCAGACAAAACCACTTTAATAGCCCGGGGGCGGGGGGGGGTTGTCGCAGATGGCAGGGAGTCAGCCCTTACCGATACGAGGCCCCCCTTTACACTCAAAAGTCTGAGGGTATGTCTACACTACCCCGCTAGTTCAAACTAGGAGGGTAATGTAGGCATACCGCACTTGCAAATGAAGCCCGGGATTTGAATTTCCCGGGCTTCATTTGCATAAGCGGGGAGCCGCCATTTTTAAAACCCCGCTGGTTCGAACCCCGTGCAGCGCGGCTACACGGGGCACGAACTAGGTAGTTCGGACTAGGCTTCCTAGTTCGAACTACCATTACTCCTCGTGGAATGAGGAGTAACAGTAGTTCGAACTAGGAAGCCTAATGTAGGCAAGTGCGGTATGCCTACATTACCCCGCTAGTTCGAACTAGCGGGGTAGTGCAGACATACCCTGAGTCTTCTCACAAAGACACAGTGGAAATTTACAGGGAAAAGAGGAGGTAAGGTACTTTACCCTTAAATGGTGACAACTGCTTGACCTGTTAACCTATTGCAAGCAGTGCGGTTTTTTGCTTAATGGCATTGTAGTTACTTGCTCAACTTGCGTAAGAAGCTCGCTTCTGACGCAGGACGCACTGCGTAATGTTCAGTCTTTTTGGCCAAGCTGGTGAGGCCTCAGGGCTACCTCCACATTCCCCCCTTTGAGACTTTATAGTCTCACACTTTCATCAGTCCAAGAGTGCAGTAGACAAGCCGCAGACGTCCCCCTCATGACTCTTCATCCGAAGATCAATCACTGAATAGCCCATGCTGTCTCATCACCTGCTTTTGTCTCTTAGGATTGTCCATTTACCAGCATTAGGCTTTGTATTTCTTTGTCAATGTCTTCTTCTTTTTGCCGCATTTCCAGATACATAAGTTGAATTTCTCGTGACATCGTAGGGCTAAGTGCCTTTGCAGTGGTTGTACATAATTTGGTTATTAAAGCTTTAAACAGATGAATAACAACAATAATTACACAAAGAATTCCTACCCCCCATAATATCCATTGTAACAGTTTCTGTCCCCATGAGCTTATGTTGGCCATGGCCCACTCCCATAATGACCAACTACGGAGGTTATTTACCTCTTGGGCGGTTTTTCTAATGCTCTTAATGATGCTGGTCAAGTTACCAGAGTTGTTGGGAATATATGTACAGCAAGGTCCTCCTTTAATTAAGGCACGTATGCCTCCTTGTTCAGCCAGCAAATAATCTAATGCTAGTCGTTTTCTAATGTCATTTCCCGATTTTGTTTAGCCTCTTGCTTAATGAGTTCAAATCCTTGAGCCATGTAATTTGCCACTGTTTCTAATGCAAGTGCTAACTGGTTTATTTGGGCCTTGAGTTTAAATGGTGCAGCGGGAGACAGATTAATAAAAACATTCCCTAAGTTTCTTATCCAAGGTGTAATTTGGAGCTCCCGCTTTTTTCATGGGCCCACTGCTGGGGCAGTTCTTTTGTTCTAAATATTGCGTTGGGCATTAATAGAGCACTTCCAACTGCACACCAACCATGCCAATATTTTGGCAGGCTGGTATGGCCCTGGGGCCCGCACAATAGGAGATGCCCTGGCCTAGTGTGTCTAACGGTTGTAAATCCTCTATGATCCCAGTGACTGGCATATTTCCCACAGAGATGGCCTCGGCCTTTTGCACCGGTTATGTTCCAACCCCATCCCTGTATTCCTCTAAGCAATGGACCAAGCAAACACCAATGATAGGGAACACTAGAGAGGTTTTTTGTGGTAGGGTCCCAAGGTAGAAATGCAGAATAAGTTTCATTGGTGATTTGGGAAGCATTATAAGTAGTTCCATTTTTAAAAATTAAATGGGTTGCATTAATGGTAAGGTTACAATTTAGCTGTAGCCCAACAAATATTGACTGGTTATTATAATTATTTTTTGACTTTTCCCAACAAAATTGCGCTTGAGTTAAGGGATTATCTAAATTCACATGATAGTCTGAGGGATAAGGGTGCCAGGAAGGATCTTTATCAGCCGCCTCACTTCCCCAGCTTTGTAAATCAGAATAGTTTGCTTCTATAGCAGTGATGGGGTATGGAGATTGGGATGTTGATAGAGAGTTTCGTCCACACAACCAACACTTAGGTAAATTCAAAGGTTTGGCTATAGCTACAGTTGCATGAATATAAGAATTTTTAGTCCAAGCAACATCAGAGATTAGCAGAGAATTACGCCATTCAGCAAAGGTGCAGGAAGAAAGGAGAACAATTAGAATAAAACGTAACATACTTAAAACTTAGGCTTCCAACATAAAATTAGTAACAAAAAACTAACTATACCTAAAAGAAAAAACAACAACCCCTGGGGCTTTTCTAGATCCCAATAGTTGTCAATCTCTGTCCAAGGGTCCCAGATGGTAGAATTCATTTAAAAAAATGGGAGGTTTACCACCCCTTTCCCCCCCCCCCCCCCCCCGATATATATATCTCCAATAACAAACTCCTATAATTCCCAGAACTGTGAAAATGACAAATCCTGTACCAAACAATTCAGTCGTGGGGATCATTAAGTCCTTTTTCCCTCATGACCATAAGTTATATCGTGGAAACTCTGTCTCTGTAGAATGTGTAACTGGTTCTGCTGCAACTGGAGGTGCAGTAGCTGAGAACGGATGTAGATCAGCCGGGGGAGGTACCTTTTTGCAGTGCGATGCGTGTACCCAGCTCTGGAGTCCTTCACATTTTACAGCAGTGTGAGTGGTTAGCAGAACTTGGTAAGACCCTTTCCAGTGAGGTTGGAGGGCATTTTTCCGCTGGTGTGCCTTGATGTAGACCCAGTCTCCAGGCTCTAAAGGATGACACGGCTCCGACGCAGGTTCGGGAAGGGCTTCCTTGACCTGCGTGTGAATAGACCCTACACATTTCATTAAGGCTTGACAGTAACTTAACATTGTCGGGGACTCTAACCCAGATGGCCTTGGTTCGTTGTCTGACCGCGAAGAGACAGGCAACACCAGCAAGGTTCAATCACAAGCTCTTTATTGAAGAGTGCACACAACAATAGAGAGCGGCCCGTCTCCAAAGAGAACCAGCCCCGATCACAGTTACAAGTAGGTTTATATAGACAGTTCCGTTGCGTCACAGACTACTCGATTAAGCAGCCCACCCCCCTTTGTCGGTTAGAAGCTTCTAGTATTCATGCTTACCTAGCCAACTATACAATGTGGCCTTAAACAATTCATAATGCATCAGCAACTCTCTTATCAATCACAGAAGACAAGTACCAGGAACAAACAGAGGGCAAAACAGGGAGTTAAGATCAGAGGGAAAATAGAAACAGGGAGTTCCTTGATCAGTTCTCAGAACAAGCGGTTCTGCTCCACCTCAAGTACAAGAATGCAATTTTTCACTTAGTTTACTTCTGCTCCAGTTCTGCTCAGGGATTACCCAGAAACCTTTGTTAGCTTCTTTTTGGTTTTCCTTAGGCCCTCTTTTCTAGGGCCTAACAGTCCCCCCTTTGTCCCTAGAGTACCACGAAGGGGACTCGTGGGACATAAGTACAGCAGTGAGTGATGGACAAATTACTGCTTAGAGGAGCACATCTTGGTGCCCATCCAACACCCACAGTGGATCATAACATAAAGAACCACTAGGCCACAAATACTAATGACAGCAGTGCAAAGCAAATTATGGAGCCAACCACCTATATTTGGGAACCAGCTAAACAGATCACTCCACCAAGAATCCTTTCTTTCTCCTCCATGATCTTTTGCTACTTGCACAAGGTGGTTTGCTCTGTCCCAGGTGGCATTATAAACATCAGGGACATACACCCAACATTCTTGCCCGATCAAAGCACATGTCCCTCCCTGAGAGGCTAACAAAATATCTAATGCCAAGCGATTTTGAAGAACCATCTACCTCAATTTCTTTTTCTCAGTTGCCAAATCCATCAGAGCATCAGCAGTGGTATTTGCCATTATCTCCAAGACCCCCTGGAGCCTCATTAATCCTTCTCCTATTCGCCAAGTGGCCCCTCCACAGGCAAAATGGAATCCTGCACAAGCACCTGTCCAAACATTCATAGCTCGCCATGTAAGAGGGTGAGATTCCTTAGCATCCGTCTCAGTGTCTCTTACACTTCTAATCTTTCCACTGGGAAGGTGGGGGCAATAAACCACAGGTGGTTCTAACCATGCCAAATAGCAGGATCCGCTTCCGGAGGGAAGAAGAACTATGTATGCCTTATTACCACACACCCAATATACTCCAAAAAGAGTTGGGAAGGCTTTGGACCAGGTAGTATTGAAAACCTAACCTTAGAGGTATGTGCAGAGCATAGGCACATAGTGTGATTCGGCCAGTGATATTGAAGCGTGCAATTAAAGACATAGGCTGCGTCTAGACTGGCAAGTTTTTCCGCAAAAGCACTTGCTTTTGCGGAAAAACTTGCCAGCTGTCTACACTGGCCACTTGATTTTGCGCAAAAGCACTGACGCTCTACTGTCCGAAATCAGTGCTTCTTGCGGAAATGCTTTGACGTTCCCATTCGGGCAAAAGCCCTTTTCCGGAAATGCTTTTGTGCAAAAGGGCCAGTGTAGACAGGCAGCTAAGACGTTTTGCGCAAAAGCAGGCTAAACAGAAAAAACCCCTAGTGGACGCTTGCAGACTTCGTAGCCGCAGTCAGCTCCCTGGACTTCCTGTAACCTGAGCCCCCTTAAAGCAGACACAGGCTGCTGAGCTCACACAGCAGGACCCTTCCTCAGACCTCTGGCCACAGCTCTGCCATGTGGCCCCTGCCGTCCAGCAGACACCCCCCCCAAGCACAATGGCAGCTCCAGGGGGGGATCAGCCACCCGCACCTCCAGCACAGGAGGCCCCCAGGGCCAGAAAAAGAAGGGCCCCATCCTTGTCCTCGGGGGAGCTGGAGACACTGCTGGACCTCTGGCAGGAGGAGGAGGCCCTCCACGACACCCGGTCCCAGCACCGCAACGCCGAGATCTTTGCCCGCATGGCCCAGGCGCTCACCCAGCAGGGCCATCCAGCCCGGACCCTCGAACAAGTCTGGGCGAAGGTAAAGGAGCTGCGCCTGGGCTACGTGAGGGCCAGCGAGGGCCAGGGGGCAGGAGCCAACAGCTGCCCCCATTACGACCAGCTCCACGCCATCCTCAGCCAGCCAGCACCGCAGAGACCGGACGTCCCGGTGGACAGCAGTGTGCCCCCCCCCCCCCCCCCCCGTCACCAGGACCACCGTGGCGGGGGAAGGAGACAGCAGTGCGTCGGAGGATGAGGCCGGCACTGCCACCCTGCAGGCCCCCTCCGGCAGTCCTGACGTCTCCCGCGCATCCTCGGAGGCTGGGGAAGGATCCCCCGGTTTGTCTTGCACTTTGCACTCACAAGGGCGGGGGGTGGGGGGAGAGCACGTCACTCAGGCCACGTGAGCTGCACGCTGCGTAGCATTAGGCAGCAAGCAGCACGTGCAACCACGTGCAGCCTGGTGACCGAGCGGCACGTGGCCGCGGCAGGCAGCTGCAGGGCACGCCTGGGACCGTGCTGCTCACACACATCCGGCAGGACCAGGGAGAAGGGTGGATGCCGGCTGGAACCAGCCAGGGCCCCAGGGACTCAGCCCAGAGCCCGCACCTCCGCAAGGGTGCAGCACGCAGAACGGCAACACTGTCCCATGCCTGGCTGTGAGGCACAGTCCGCTGCTCCTGGGAAAACTGCAGCGTCACAACCCTGTGAACATGGCCCCCACCGAGCCCCTCGCCTGCTCCTGGTGCCTTGGCTGGCTCCCCGAGGGAAGTCCCCACTGCGGCCACACATGTCCCTGGGCTACGTGTGTGAGGGATAATTGGGGGGGGGGGGGGGGGGGGGAAGCGCTCAGGCCGGCCCTAGGGCCGCCTGAGTTTTGCTGCAAGGATGGGACACTCCCCAGTCACTCTCCTGGTTCTGTCCAGGAGACATCCCACGTGATGGGGATCTGAGAGCCCAGACCACGTCTGCCAGATGTGCTCCCAGGCACTGTGTAGGGATGCATCTCGCTCCCTGTCAAACACCAGTGATTAGCCCAAGGCCTCACAGCCTCCACCGGCAGGGAGTTCCACAAGTGAACACAAACACAAGCACCCTCCCACCCCCCACGGGGCCAGGACACAGACCGGTGCTTACAATACTGGAGGAGGACCCTACTCCGGGGCGGTCCTCCTTGCAAACATACAACACAGGGGGCAGGGGGGTAACTGAGTGGGCCCAAGCCACACTACTGTGGGGTCACCTGGGCTCAGGGGTGGAGGGTATGAGGTGTGGGGACAGTGGCCGGCCTGCCTGACCCATCCTTTCTTCTCTTCCCTGCAGCGGGACCAAGCACAAGCCGGGAACCGTCTAGTCCTGCAGCAGCGGCAGCGGCAGCAGCGGCAGCCCCAGCCGCCCAACCACCGAGGCGGCGGCTCCGCCACCAGGACCAGCTCCTTCAGCGCCATGTGCAGGCCGTCGAGCGCGTCGAGGCAGCCATTACGCACTGCGGGGAGGTGGACCTGCAGTGGCGCCAGGAGGCCTGGGGCTCCTTCCAGGCTCAGTGCGTCCGCATGGCGGATTCGATCGCCACCCTCGCCGCCCACATTGGCCATGCCGTCCACTATGGCATCGCCTTGCCCCACGCCCCCACCAGCCCTCCCCTAGCACTGCCCCTCGCCCCTCCTGCAATGGCCCCTCCTGCCCCTGCTCCTGCCCCTGCTCCTGCTCACCTCCCCGTGCAGCCTGCCCCAATGCGGCCTGCCCCCCATGTGCAGGTCCGCCCCCACAGGAGCGGTTGCAGGGGCCACCCCTCCAAGGACTAGCCCCTCCCCCTCCCAGTTGAAGGTCTCCTCCCCCTCTCCCCCTTGTAAATAAAAACATACACGTTTTTCTGTTGAAAACAAAACTGTGTTGTTTATTGTGTTACTCGAGGTAACTTAAATAATTGATTTGAGATGCCAATTAGCCAACTAAATTTAAGAAGATTACAAAATGTGGACACCAAATACCGTATCTGTCACTGGTTGTTCCTTTAATCGGTCATTGGTTTGTGGCGCAAAAATAAATACTGACACTTTAAGTAAAATTTAAACCACAACTATATTAACATAGATAACAAACCAGCAAGAAAGGTTAAAACACGAACACAAAGAATATTTACATAGTCTAGACACAGGGACGATTGTAGTGTTGTTGGCGACCTCAGTCCTTTGGTCCTTCCGGGCCTCGGGAGAGGAACAGCCAGGAGATCCCTCGAAGGCGACTGGAATCGGGTACGCTGACTCGAGCCTTCCGCACGAACCACGAATCCTCTTCCTGTTCTTCGGGACAGCTCGGACAGGCGATGGTGGCCTAAACCCTAGCCTAAACTAAAAGAAAAACCCGAACTACGTCTGACGCACCCGACGAACATGCACAATGACGGCCGATATGCTTCAAACTGACGCTGCCTGACAAACAGTCATGATGACGATAGCTAATTTAACTAAACCTAACTCTGGATCCAATTTAAATTGGTAGGTGCAAATCTTCCGCTTGACCTGACCTGACCTGACAGACAAGACTACCAGGAGTCTTCGTACCCAACAAAAAAAGAACTAACCGAACCGAACCCAAATCACCCCGGTGTGACACAGGCTTATATAGGTGAGACTCATGCATTATTCATGAGCGTTCTTTTGAATTGATTGGGTGTTGAGAGGATGCATTTACATAAACATGAGCATGGTTTAAACGGATTGGTTCCATGTGTGGCGAGGTAGCCCCGCCCCTCCCTAGAACCCCGGTGTCTCCACGGGAAGCAGGGGCGCCCCAGCGCAGCCACAACGCGGGGGAGCACACCGGCAGGGGCGGGAGGTCAGCTGGGATGGCGTCGGCCGTGACGTCACCAGCACGATGCCCAGGGGCGTCGCCGGGTGATGACGCTGGGGGAAGCGTCATCCTCCCGCGTCCGGCGGGAAATTCAAAAGGGGACTACAGGCCAGAGGAAGGGGGAGAGCCCTGCAGCGGAGGAATGTCACAGCCAGGACTTCCTGGACCCGACTACTGGAGACCCTGGGTGAGTCTTAACCCGGGGCCCCCAGGCTAGCGGCAGCTCACTGCCAGGGAAGAAGACACCCAGGGCGGGGGCGTGGACCCCGAGAGCGGGGGAGTTTAGGGGTTTTTTAACCCCCTCCGCTAGGCAGGAACGTGCGTCCTGACCTTAGGGCCCTGGGTCGGGGTTCGGAGCGAGGGTGGGCCCGGACCCCCTTCCCCGGCAAGCAAGGGGACAGCCGAGCGCCTCCTGCAAATTGTAAAAGCGCATAATTCAATAAACTAAAAGGCACGCCATACACAGAAAGGGGGTGTTACTTGGGGGTTGGGGGAGCACGGACGCGGTCGATCCCCCACACGTGGTGGAGAATGTGGGCACACTAGACCCCGAAATAGGGGTCGCCCGGACGGAGCGGGTGAGGTTAACGGATTGTTGATCAATAGGGGAAGATGGAAGTCAATAAGATTTTGGAGTGGTTGATGGAAAACCAGAAGTTGCAGCAGCAACAGCAGACCCAGACGCTGCAACAGCTCCTCTCCCAGTTCCAAGATCGCCAGGATCAAATGTTGAGGGAACTCAGGGGAGCGCCGGCGGGGGTAGTAACCGGGGGGATCGGGACCCCGGGAGACGGAGAAGGAATGGGGCCTCAGTTACCCATACGATTGACTAAGCTTGGGCCAGAGGACGACCCCGAGGCCTTCCTGATTACGTTCGAAAGGGTGGCCACGGCGGCGAAGTGGCCCCAGGGGCACTGGGCGACCCTCCTGGCCCTCTATCTATCGGGACAGGCCCAGCTCGCGTACCGAGGGATGTCGGCCTGAGACGCACTCTGCTATTTCAAGGTCAAGGAAGCAATCCTCGACCAGTTAGGAGTCACCCCAGAGACCCACCACCGACGATTCCGCGAAGCCCGGTATAACCCTCAAGAACGGCCGCGGGCCGTGGCTCAGCGTGTGAAAGAAGCCGGAATGAGGTGGCTGGAACCGGAAAATAAGACCGGGGTCCAAGTGGCTGACCTGGTTATCCTGGAGCAGTACGTGCGGATCCTCCCTGCCGAAGGTCAGCTATGGGTGCGACGACACTTACCGGAGACCCTTGACGAAGCCGTCACACTAATGGAGCACTTCTTGGCGGCGGAAGGAGTGGAAGGGAAGGGAGCTTCCGGAACCCAGAGGGATCCCAAGAAGGGCGAAGCTGCCCCACCGAAACCTACGGGCTTACCATCCGGCAGGGAGGGGCGGAAAGCCTCCTTAGGCCCTCTCCCGGAGCAGAGGCTGGCGCCCCGTTGGAGCAGACCAACCGGCGAGGCCAGTACGGATCGGGGTACGGAAATGGGACCGGGGATGCCCCCGCAAGGAGGAGCCCAAAAAGGGGCCTGTTATCAGTGCGGCCAAGAGGGGCACTACAAAAAGGACTGCCCTCTGATGGATTGCACCTTCGGACAGAGACGAGGCCGAGGCGCAGAGGGAGGAGAGACGAGCCGTGCGCAGGTGATGAAGGTACTATGGGTTAACGGGAAACGGGTAAAGGCAATACTAGACTCCGGGTGCGGGCAGACTATTGTTCGGGAAGACGTTATATACCCAGCCTGGGCAAGGGGCCCCCCGATAGCCCTCCGGTGTGTCCACGGGGATGTGCATTATTACCCCACGACACGAGTACGGATAAGAGACGGGGACCTGGAAAGGGAGCGCGTAGTCGCCGTCGGCCCAAAGCTGGCGTATCCCCTCCTGCTAGGGCGGGACTGGCCAGGGCTAAGGAGACTACTAGGACAGTGGGGAGGGGCCCGCGCCGCGGGGCAGGCCGAGGAACCCGAACAAGGGACGTTGGTAGCCCAAGGTGAGGAGGACAGGGGAGAACCTCTGACCACAGAACCCGGGCAAGATAGGCCACCGGCGTTCACCCATCTGGAGATAGATGAGGGAGACTTCCTCACGCTGCAGCGAGAGGACCCTACAGTGCGAGCGGCTTGGGACCAAATCCAAGGAGCAGGTGAAGATCGGGAGGGGGACCCGCCGAACCAGACCGTGGGGCCCCGGTTTGAGGTAAGGGATGACCACTTATATCGGGTGTTACAAGAGGACCTCCCCGGGGAAGAGAGATGGCAGCTGTTGGTCCCGCGGCCCTATCGGTGGAAAGTCCTCGAGCTAGCCCATGAACACCTGTGGGCCAGGCACTTGGGAACCGAGAAAACCCAACAGAAGGTGCTGCAACGGTTCTACTGGCCTGGGGTGTATCAGGAAATTAAAAACTTCTGCACCTCCTGCCCTCAGTGCCAGAAAACATCCGCAACCCGGGTGCCGCCAGCTTCTTTGGTCCCCCTACCCGTGGTCGGCACCCCGTTCGAACGGGTGGCGCTGGATCTGGTGGGACCCCTCGAGAAATCAGGGCGGGGTCACAGCTATATCTTAGTCATTGTGGACTATGCCACGCGCTGCCCAGAGGCCATCCCCTTAAAAAGGGCCACAGCCCCAGTGATAGCAGAAGCACTAGTAAAGCTATTTTCGTGGGTCGGCCTGCCCAAAGAGCTACTAACTGACCAGGGGACAAATTTAACCTCGAAAGTCATGCCAGATTTATGCGGAGTTTTGCAGATCAAGAAACTCCGAACCTCGGTATACCACCCCCAAACGGACGGATTGGTAGAAAGGTTCAACCGCACCCTGAAGGGAATGCTACGGAAGTTCGCCCAAGATGACCCTCGCGACTGGGACAAGCTGCTCCCGGCCCTGATGTTCGCCATACGAGAGGTACCGCAAGCATCCCTGGGGTATTCACCCTTCGAATTATTATATGGACGACACCCTCGGGGGATCTTAGACCTAGTAAAAGAAGGGTGGGAAGAACATTTGGACCATATAACGACAGTGTTAGAAGCCCTACGCCAAGCAGGGCTGACAGGCAACCCCAAAAAATGTCAGTTTGGGAGGGCGGAAGTTTCATATCTGGGATACACGGTGGGGAGGGGGAAGCTCAAACCCCTGGCAGATAAGGTCCAAGCCGTGCGTGACTACCCCCCCCCCCCCGACTACGAAAAGGAAGGTACGCCAGTTCCTCGGGCTAGCGGGTTATTATAGGCGGTTTATAGCTAACTTCTCTTCTCTAGCCGCCCCTCTTACAGACCTAACCCAGAAAGGACAACCTGAGAAGGTAAGATGGACGCCAGCGTGCGACGTGGCCTTCTGGAAACTCAAAGACCGGCTGGTGCACGCCCCAGTGCTGGCCCAGCCAGATTTTACTAAGCCCTTCACTCTGCAAACGGACGCCTCAGAGGTGGGGCTGGGGGCCGTATTGATGCAGGAGGAGGAAGGCAGGGAACACCCCGTTTTGTATTTAAGCCGCAAACTCTTCCCACGGGAAAGGGGGTACGCGACGATTGAAAAGGAGGCATTGGCCTTAAAATGGGCTATTGACGCCTTACGATACTTTCTTTTAGGGGATAAATTTACCGTGGTGACAGACCATGCCCCTCTACAATGGATAAAAAACATGAAGGACACGAACCCACGGATTTTGCGGTGGTACCTCAGCCTGCAGCCGTACCAATTCCAAGTGATACATCGGGCAGGGGTAACCAACGGTAACGTGGACTGTCTATCATGAACGGCAGAGACTCAGGGGGAAAGCATGGTGAGTATACTACGAGACTCGAGGGGAAAGGTGTGTGGCGGGGTAGCCCCACCCCTCCCTAGAACCCCGGTGTCTCCACGGGGAGCAGGGGCGCCCCAGCGCGGCCACAACGCGGGGGAGCACACTGGCGGGGGCGGGAGGTCAGCTGGGATGGCGTCGGCCGTGACGTCACCAGCACGGCGCCCAGGGGCGTCGCCGGGTGATGACGCTGGGGGAAGCGTCATCCTCCCGCGTCCGGCGGGAAATTCAAAAGGGGACTACAGGCCAGAGGAAGGGGGAGAGCCCTGCAGCGGAGGAACGTCACAGCCAGGACCTCCCGGACCCAACTACTGGAGACCCTGGGTGAGTCTTAACCCGGGGCCCCCAGGCTAGCGGCAGCTCACTGCCGGGGAAGAAGTGACCCAGGGCGGGGGCGTGGACCCTGAGAGCGGGGGAGTTTAGGGGTTTTTTAACCCCCTCCACTAGGCAGGAACGTGCGTCCTGACCTTAGGGCCCTGGGTCGGGGTTCGGAGCGAGGGTGGGCCCGGACCCCCTTCCCCGGCAAGCAAGGGGACAGCCGAGCGCCTCCTGCAAATTGTAAAAGCGCATAATTCAATAAACTAAAAGGCACGCCATACACAGAAAGGGGGTGTTACTTGGGGGTTGGGGGAGCACGGACGCGGTCGATCCCCCACACATGACATGACATACATGAATATTCATGCCTAACCGATCCTCATTTACAAAGAAAACAAAAACAAGACAGTTAATGATGTCATTGAGAATGCCCTTCAGATCTGAGTGGATCATCATAGATCTTATTGCCTCCAAATTAGGACCCAATGAAATTGGAGTTACAGTATCGATGATGGCGTACTCAACAGTAATGTCTTCATATGATGCATCGATAAATGCCAAATTAAGGTCGCATCCTTTGATCTCAAAGACCTTGTGTAGAAGGATCACGCTACCCCAACAGTTGGTGGGTTCCCATCACCCTCTTTATTGTGTACTTCTTATGGCTAAGCACCCCCAAAATAGTCCCGTGCCTCGCCCCCTGGGCCCAGAGTCACTCTACTTTCGCTGGGGACCTGGGCAGTCTGTCTCACTGATGCGCCTTGCTACGTCCCGGTGGGCAGAGTAGGGGGGTTCGGGCCCTCTCTCACTCCGAACCCCGGCCCAGGGCCCTAAGGCAGGGACTGCCGGTCCCTGCCTAGCGGATGGGGGTAGTGCCCCTAAACACACCTGCTCACGGGCCACACAACCCTGCCCTGGGCCGCCTCCTACTCCACTCCTCCTAGGGGCCAGTTCTCCCGGGTGCCCTTTCCTCACCCTCTTCTCCTTCATCCAGCGCCTCGCCGTCCTCCCTCCCTCTCCGGCTGCCGGGCGTTGTTTTAAACTCCGCACCGGCGGAGCTCCCGGCGTCACCACGCCTGCGACCCGGGTCACCCCCCCTCCTGTGACGTCATCCGCCCGCGCCGCGCTAGCCCCTCCTCCCGGGGCATTCCCCGTTGGCGCGCCGTGCTCCCTGCGTCCTGTGGAGCCGGCCCACGAGTCCACGGCCAGCTCCCGGGTTCCCGCGACGGGCCGGCTTCCCCCACCCCAGGGACTCCTCCGGCCCTCGCCTCGGTCCCCTCGAGTGTGGGGCGGGAGCACCCCGTCACACCACTCCCCCTTCACTTTGTCCCCTATACTCGCCCCATCCCCCGTGTCTTCTTCGGGTGTTCGAGAGGCACTCTGCATTCTGGTGATCTCTTCCCGGTCGGTGCACAATCTTGAATTTGTAGGGCTGCAGACTCAGGTACCACTGGAGTATTCATGGGTTGGTATCCTTCATGGTGTTGAGCCATTTGAGGGGGGCGTGGTCCGTCACCAGTGTAAAACAGTCTCCTGCAAGGAAATAGCGTAACGCATCTATGGCCCATTTAATTGCTAACGCCTCCTTTTCAATGGTGGCGTACCCTTTCTCTCGGGGAAAAAGCTTGCAACTCAAATACAAGACGGGGTGTTCGGCCCCCTCCATTTCCTGTGTTAACACGGCTCCTAACCCGGTCTCGGAGGTGTCCGTCTGGAGCACAAAGGGTTTTGTATAGTCGGGTTGGACTAAGACTGGGGCCCGGACTAGTTTATTCTTTAAATCCCCAAAGGCCCGTGCACGCTGCTCTGTCCATTGGACCTTTTGGGGCTTTCCCTTACAGGTAAGGTCCATTAGCGGGGCTGCTATGGACGCGAAGTGGGCCACAAACCGGCGATAATACCCTGCGAGGCCTAAGAACTGCCTTACTTGCTTTTTCATGGTAGGGGTGGGGTAATCCCGAACGGCTTGGATCTTATCTATCAGCGGCTTCACCCTCCCCTTTCCTACTGTGTACCCCAGATAGGTTACCTCGGTCTTGCCGAAATGGCATTTCTTTGGATTGGCCATTAGGCCTGCTTGCCTCAAAGCCCCCAGGACCGCCACGACGTGTTCCAGGTGTTGTTTCCAGGTTCCGCTAAAAACTATAATGTCGTCTATATATGCGGCAGCGTAGGAATGGTGGTCCCTCAAGATTGTGTTCATAAGGCGCTGGAACGTCACGGCAGCTCCATGCAAACCGAACGGCATGGTCCGGAATTGGTAAAGGTCGAAGGGGGTGGTGAAGGCGGTTTTCTCTCGGGCCGCGGGTGCGAGGGGGATCTGCCAGTAGCCCTTTGTCAGGTCGATGGTGGACAGGTACTGCACCGTCCCCATACGGCTCAACAGTTCGTCAATGCGAGGCATAGGGTATGTGTCGAATTGTGAGATCGTGTGGGAGAAAAATCAAATAACTCCAATTGTGTCTAAGGGGGGACTGTGAAGGAAATCAAAACTCTCTAAAGAAAACTGCTGTAAGGGAGGCCTCTCTCCCTGTAACAGAGAGAAATCAAATTAACTCTAATCAAGACCCTTACAATGCCTCCTATCTCAACTTCATGGAGACTCCTAGTCTGTCACAAATTGCCATGTAAACTCCTATCTTTGTCACAGTTTGCCTTGTAGGCTCCTCACTCAGGTTCTCATGTGGCTTTGTTCTGTAAACTTACTTCTAGCACTCCTGGGGTGAACAGAAACGTCTCAGAGTACTTCTGCTGAGACTTTGATATGTTAAAGAAAACAATCAACAACTAAACTGTCTGAGCATACTGTATAAAGGATCCCTGAACCTGTCTCTCAGGGCTGCTGCTCTCACTCTGGTAGCTGCCAGCCTGCATAATAAAGTTTTCCTTCTAGGTTTCTCTCCTGCCTCACTGATTTGACCTCCAGCCTCGGACCCTTCTGGGGGCTCTGTACCCCAGGGGAGCGAGATTTCCCCCCACAATTTGGTGTCAAAGTGGGATGGCTTGGCACTCCAGTTGGAAAGGCTGATGACAGGGAATGGGAACGGACTACAGCACACATCTGAAGGGTAAGGGATCCATTTAAAATCCCCCAGTCCGCCTCCCTGTTCTCATCACCAGCTGGACCGGCTGGCGGTAAGAGTCATCTTTTGCTCCAAAATTTTCTTTAAGAGGCTTGAGGGAGATTTAAAACGAAAACGCTGGGTATAGCCAAATAGGGGATGGATTTTGTTGCTGACCGATTGGTGGCGAGTCCAAGCGCATGGTTTTGAGTGAGTGAAGTCCGGAGGGGGACCGCAGCCGCACCGGTGCTGTCAGTGTCACTGCACAGCTGCTGAAAGCAAGGACGGTTTCCCCCGGCACTTAAGGAGTGTGAGTGAAGCTGACAGTTTGTGTGGACTCCCACACTATCCTTGGAGAGGGTAGTACTGTTGGGCTCCTGCGCTGTCCTTGGACAGGACAGTGCTAACATGGGTGGGATTGCTCTCTCAAGTCTGTCTCCGACTGAGGGGAAAGGTTTCTCACAGCCTGGGACTCCCTTGTCTCAGATAAGAATTTACAGTCAGCTAAGTAAATTGCCAGCAGGTTTGAAACTAAGGAGACTTAAGACATTAATGAGCATTTGGAATGGCTATACTCAGGGGAATTCCCAGAAAAAATGGCAACTAGAGGATAGCTTTGACTTACAAAAGCTTGCTTATCTTAGAGTTTTCCTCGAGGAAAAACATCCTAACCAGATGGAATATTGGTGCCTCTGGGAGGATGTGGCAGTAAAAAAAAAAGAATCAGAGCATTATGGCTAGCCAAAAAGATTCTATTGAAAAGCTGCAGCAAGAATTGGCTACTCTAAAGAAACAGCTTGATTCCCCAGATGTGCCATCTGCACCCCCACCCCCTTTGGACCCTTGTCAGCTGAACATTCTTTCCTGTTTATCTCCCTGTTCTCCCGTAAACCTTATGGGACCTGACTTGTTGTGTAAATTGGGTGCAAACCTTCTCTGTAGAGAGGAAGGGATATTTGTTGACCTTCCCCCCTATCAGGCTCCAAATTAACATAAGAACATAAGAACGGCCGTACTGGGTCAGACCAAAGGTCCATCTAGCCCAGTGTCCTGTCTACCGACAGTGGCCAGCACCAGGTGCCCCAGAGAGGGTGGACCGAAGACAATGATCAAGCGATTTGTCTACTGCCATCCCTCTCCAGCCTCTGACAAACAGAGGCCAGGGACACCATTTTATCCCCTGGCTAATAGCCTTTTATGGACCTAACCTCCAGGAAATTATCTAGCCTCCATGAAATTTGATGGCATTACAACTCTCAGAGGAATCTGATGAGACCTCAGGACATGCACCCCTCCTGGACCTCTCAGATGTCCCAGAGACATTGTGGGCAGCCCATGTGAATGAAGTGGGGTTGCTAGCCTCTGCAACACCAGTGCAAATAACATACAGACACAACAAGCCTTTCCCGAGGGTACCCCTGTATCTATTGTCTAGGGAGGCACAATCCCTGTAATCTCTCCCTCCTTAAACATGGGATACTTGTTTATACAACTTCACCATGTAATACACCTATACTACCTGTGAAAAAGGAGGGAAAATTTGACAGCCTGTGTAAGCAAATCTATAGATTTGTACAAGACCTAAGAGCCATTAATAAGTTTGTAATCCCTAGATTTCCAGTAGTACCTAACCCTGCTACTATTCTTTCCTCTATTCCACCCACTTCTAAATGGTTTTCTGTAATAGATTTATGTTCTGCCTTCTTTTCTATTCCAGTGCATAAGAATTCCCAATTTCTCTTTGCCTTTTCCTTTCAGGGTCATCAATTAACCTGGACATGTTTTCCCCAAGGTTATTGTGAAAGCCCCACTCTGTTTTCCAAGTTTTTAAAAGCTGACCTTAATTCTATCCCTCTTCCCTGCAGCTCTGTGTTGGTTCAGTATGTTGATAATGTGTTAATTGCTAGCAAAACTGAGAGGGTGTAAAACTGATACCTTGTATTTGTTAAAGTGTCATGCTGGATAGGATCACAAGCTTATCCCTTTAACTTGTGCTTGCCTTTTAGCTTCCGGACAGTCTGCTGCCATTTATACTGACTCAAAGTATGTTTTCTCTGTCTGTCATGCCACAGGACAAATTTGGAAAGAACAAGGTTTCCTTACCTCTTCTGGCTCTACTATCTCTCATGGTCCCCTTATCTCCCAACTCCTTGATGCCATTCAGCTACCCACATCCCTCTCTATTACCCATTGCCCGGCCCACACAGGTGCCACTGATCCTGTTTCTCTGGGTAATGGGAGTGCTGATGCAGCGGCCAGACATGCAGCAGCACATGGACCTCTGACTCCCTTTCAGATTCTGGTCTCTCTTTCTCTCCCTGTTTCTTTGCAGGACCTGATAGAACTACAGCAAGCTGCTCAACCTACAGAGAAAAACCTTTGGGAGAAAGCAGGCTGCTCCTTATCCCCAGCTGGGATAATGGTTGCGCCTGATGGCCGCCCAGTCGCCCCAAGATCTCTCACACGGCAGCTTGCTCAGGTGTCTCATCAGATGACACACATGAGCAAAAGGGGGGTGGCCTCACAGATCCCAAAACAATGGTACGCCCCAGGCGTGCACCTAGAAGCTGTCAAGAATATCTAATTCATGTGTGATTTGTAAGCAGTTAATGTTGCAGGAAGCCCACAGGCTAGCAGCCACACAGAAAGAAGAAACCTAGACATAAAATGACGGTTAGGAGAGCTTGCACCTGCAGGTGAAGGAAGCCCTCCCAGTACCTACTGATGTACCGTGCCACAACATCCAACCAAGTGACTACGTGTTCGTGAAGGAACATCGCAGAAAGAATTCCCTGACAGCCCGGTGGAAAGGATAGTTCCAGTTGCTGCTCATCACCCACACAGCAGTAAACGTGAAGGAGCGCCCCTCGTGGATCCACGCAAGTCATGTATGCCGAACTGCAGATCCAACAGAGCTGACTGACTCCTCCCCGGAGGAATCACCTGAGGACGAGGTTCAGCAGACCGAGGCGGCAGACTCTCAAACCAGACTGTTACCAAACCGGCCTCCACCAGGAGCTTCGAGGTACAACCTGAGAGGTAGGGTGTGACGGACCAGGCCGTGTCTGGGCACAACTGAGGGCGTCCGCTCAGGGCGAATTGCTCAAATCCGAGGCTCCTTACAGCCCCCAGACTGGTGACCTCTCCAAACAGACCACAAACCGGTCTCACAGAGCGCTTCAGCTGCCTGCCTGAAGCCTCACGAGCAAAATCCCTCCGACACCCCAGCAATATCCGTGCCCCAGATGGCCCCGGGCCTCATACACAGGTGGGGGGTCCTAGCACCCAATACCACCTACCCCGAACAAGTCCTGTCCGGTTCCAAGAAACTAGCCACAGATCCCTGGCCAATTTACCCTCTGGATCTCACCCACAAATCACACTGGGCCAATCCTTTAGAATCTATACCTAAAGGTTTATTATCACAAGAAAGAAAAGCCTGAGAGTAAGGTTGTTAAAGAATAGTACGTTACATGCACCGAATCTCTCAGTCCTCGATGCAGGCTCTAGCAGAGATGTTACAGCTGCTGGTTTAAAAGTTCTTGTTGCACATCCTGAGATCAGGATGGGTTCACAGGTCTTCCGGGCTCTTCGATCCCTGCAATGCTGCCTCTGGGATGAAGTGCTGAGCTGAGAACAAAATGGCATCGACCACATGGCCTCTTTATACCTCCTTCCTGGCCTCCTCTTGTATGCAGCAGGTCACCTGGTCAGAGGCCCATCTCTGTGTTTCCTGCTGGCTGCTCTCAGGTGACAGCCCCCATTCTTTGGGTGTGTCTTTGGCCCATCAAGTGCCATTGTCCCACAGGGCCTGGCTAATCAGCCTGTCCATAGCAATGCTTAACCACATTCAGAGAAATATTCAGCTTCCACACAGATTACAGATTCCTACCTACACACACAGACATTATACACTCACATAAATAGCGTACATAAGATCAGCAAACAATAAGCTCCCATTCAATACCCCACATGGCTCCCTTTTATACCAATTTCTGGGGCCAACACCCCCACCTAGGGGTGCAGCAGCGATCTGGCTGCTTCCCTCCAATTCGGTAATGTGACATAGGGCTGTACCAGCAAAGACCTACAGGTGAGCCTGGCGCCCTGTAGCTCTCACAAAGGGGAATCCTTTCCTGTATTGAGTGAACTAAGGGTACGTCTAGAATACATGCCTCTGTCGCCAGAGGCATGTAGATTAGGCTACCAGATATAGTAAAATGAAGCGGCGATTTAAATAATCGCGGCTTCATTTAAATGTACATGGCTGCCGCGCTGAGCCAACAAACAGCTGATCAGCTGTTTGTCGGCTCAGCGCGATAGTCTGGACACGCGAGTGTCGACATCAAAGGTATTTGTCGACCACCCAGGTATGCCTCCTGGCATATTTGTCGACCACCCAGGTATGCAGGAAGTGATGCCAGTAACATCACTGAGGGCATCACAGGCCTCCCCATGCTTTGGCTCTGTGTCATCACACGTTCTATCCAATGGCAGAAACAACAGTACAGAGCTGAATGTTGGTATGAGAACCCAGTGTGCCTGAAATAGGCTTCATTATTGCAAGGTCTGCCCTATTGACAACTATGTCCTTGCACTGTCTCACCAACCCAAGGTAGAACTTGGTAAAAACCACAGCTACTTGGATCTGCTCCTGCGGCATGATCCCTAAGTGTGTCAGGTGATTTTGCCCCAAGCTGAAGAAAATAGCGAATTTATCCAGGCCAGCTCTGGCAACTCTCCGAACAACAATTAACATTGTGTGAATGCGGGTATTCTCACCCCAAATTGTGTAGGCATTTTTGCACTTAGCCACGAAAACAAAATGGTGGTGTGCCTCAGTTTCCCTTTTCACACAGGACCTTCTGGCTGGAACCCTTTTTGTCCTGTAAAACGTTCCAAGACTAGTTACAAGCATTAACCATGAACTAGCAACATCACAATGTCCCCTTATATACCGTCTGTCATTTGGTACATCTCCGGACAGATTACATGGTATCAGATCATGCCCATTGTATACCTTTACATTTCTCTGCAACAATAATACATTGGTTACAAGAATTAACATCAGTAACAAGAACAATCCTATACCAGGTGTAAATTGACATTCCCCATTATGCCCCTTCTCTGGCCCCACACCATTGCAGTTTTGGCCCTTCAGGTTCAAACTGCAAATCTTCTTTGCCAAAGCAAGTCCTGCCCCTCCCCCTTGTCCTCTGGGCTCCAGGCCTGAAACCTCCGGCCTGACCAAGACAAAGGGCTGGCTGGGCGTGACTCCCTGGCTCACAATGGCCCTGGAATTCTCCCCCTTCCCCCACTCAGTGGGGTAACAGCAGTGAGCTGTAGACTCCCAAGTCTCTCCTCTGTCCACCTCCAACCTCTGTTTCCACATGGAACCAGATATCAACCTCCCTGATTGAGTATGAGTGTCCACCGTGTCCAGAGATGGGAGCATAACTGCCATCTCCTGCATCCTAGGGAGAGTGACCACACAGCTGTTCTGCTCTGCATACTTAGCTACCCAGCCCTTCTCCTGAATCTGAGACACTAACTTCCCACTCTCCTCACTCACCTGGGAACAATCCTGTCCCACACACACTGACTTCCCAGCAAGCTGGTCACACACAGTCACTGGGTTAACCGCCTGCTCCAATTCTCTGGCTGTTCCTGCCTCCTCTGGAACAACCCTCGGTCCCTCTGAGACTTCCCCACAACCCTCCACACTGGGATTCCCTAAACCCAAGTCAGTGGAGTCCCTGCTAACAGACAAGTTCTGTCTGTCAGGCACCAAAACAAGTGCCTCACACAACAAGCTGCTGCCTTTTACAGGCAGAGCTTTCTCCTGAATGCCTTCTCCCAGCAAGGCCCTGTCACCTCCCTCAGTCACAGCAAACTGCTCTCTACAAGCACTGCCAGGACTCTCCTCCCTATGAGCTTCCTTAGGCAGCAGTTCACCCTTCTCTGGCTCTGCAGTAGCATTGCCCTGCTGAGCCCCAACCAATTCCTCCTGCACTTCCCTTACTCCCTGGATCATCTCTGGCCCCTCAGGCGGATTCACAGACAATCCCCTCTCAGGCACACAGACAGACTCACAAGAGACAGGGTCAGAGGCACCTTCTCTCCCTTTGCAGCGCTCTAGATGGCCGTAAACGTCCACACCATCATTAGGCTCCAGAGTTAACACGCCCTCATTCTCTCCTTGTGCCCGGGTTAAGGGGTCACCCTGGTCCCACAGAGTCACTTCCCCCTCTTCCAGCAACACAGCAGCATCAGTCACAATATCAAGGTCACCACTGTCTGATCTCTGGGGTTCTGGCAAAACACTGACTGGATCTACCTGAATCACCTCATCCTTCTCCCCAGCAGACACAAACCTTGGGCCACCCCCTTCCTGGGCCTTAGCCATATCCAGACCCAACTCTGGGACAACCACACTGCTCTCAGCCTTCACAGGCTGTGGGGCACCTTCCTCAGACACAGGAAGAAACTCTTCCCCACACACAGACAGACAACCAGAGACAGCTTCTCCCTTGTCCCCACACCCCTGGCTAATCCCAGGCATACAGCTAGCCACTGGGACAGCTTCCTTTACTGCCCCCTTGCTACTTCCACCAGCCAAATTGCCAGCTTGCACACACTGTGCTTCTTCACACAAATCACTTTCAGCTTGTGCAGGTTCAATTCCACAAACCTCACCAGCCACCAACTCCTCAACTAAAACTTCACTCTGGCCAGCCACTCCAGGTTGCCCCAGAGAAACATTTCCCTGATTTCTGGGCCCTTCCTGCCCTGGTTCTGATTCCAGCCTCACCTCTGAGGCATCAGACGGGCCCTCACCCACAGGCACACATGTAGAGACACTTTCCCCTTGGTTACAGGGAGACTGACCAGCTCCAGGAAACTTTCCATACCCACATGCACCCCCTTCCCAAACCTCCCTGTTAGCTACAGGTAACACAAAAGGTTTGCATTCATACATGCTTTGGGGTTGGGTCATCACATCAGCTGGGTAAAATACGTCTGCCATATCATAAGCACACCGCATACCCACAGAGTTACACATCGAACCTTCAGGAGGATACAGTCTCTCTTGTTCTTTTAGTCTCTTAAGCTGGAGGTCAAGTCTAGCATGTTCCTCCTTGGCTAGGGCCATCTTCTTTGCATGCTCTGCCATTCTCTCTGCATGTTCTGCTTTTCTCATCTCAAGTTCCCGATCCATCTCCTGCTTTCTCTTAGCAATTTCTTCATCTGCCTTCCGCCTTCTTTCAGCAGCTTCCTTGGCTTGCTTCTGCTCCTTTTCATCCACATCTCTGGTTAGTAACAACACTACCAGATCTAGTTTAGAAGCCCTTTTCCTAAAGGCAATGCCTCTCCCCGAGCACAAGTCCTTCAGAGCCTCTCTATTTAGGCTCTCATACTGCCACTGACTCATTTCGGCTGCCCTTTACCCAACCAAACTCTGAGTACTAAAAATCAAATTTAGACAGAGTGGGGTCCTGATCCCAAAGCTCAATTGACCAAGATCTGTGGATCCTGCCGACTACGCCACTGTGACGGACCGGGCCGTGTCTGGGCACAGCTGAGGGCGTCCGCTCAGGGCGAATTGCTCAAATCCGGGGCTCCTTACAGCTCCCAGACTGGTGACCTCTCCAAACAGGCCACAAACCAGTCCCACAGAGCGCTTCAGCAACCTGCCTGAAGCCTCCCGAGCAAAACCCCTCCGACACCCCAGCAATATCCGTGCCCCAGATGGCCCCGGGCCTCATACACAGGTGGGGGGTCCTAGCACCCAATACCACCTACCCCGAACAAGTTCTGTCCGGTTCCAAGAAACCAGCCACAGATCCCTGGTCAATTTACCCTCTGGATCTTACCCACAAATCACGCTGGGCCAATTCTTTAGAATCTATATCTAAAGGTTTATTATTACAATAAAGAAAAGCATGAGAGTAAGGTTGTTAAAGAATAGTACGTTACATGCACCGAATCTCCCAGTCCTCGATGCAGGCTCTAGCAGAGATGTTACAGCTGCTGGTTTAAAAGTTCTTGTTGCACATCCTAGCATCAGGATGGGTTCACAGGTCTTCCAGGCTCTTCGATCCCTGCAATGCTGCCTCTGGGATGAAGTGCTGAGCTGAGAACAAAATGGCATCGACCACATGGCCTCTTTATACCTCCTTCCTGGCCTCTTCTTGTATGCAGCAGGTCACCTGGTCAGAGGCCAATCTCTGTGTTTCCTGCTGGCTGCTCTCAGGTGACAGCCCCCATTCTTTGGGTGTGCCCTTGGCCCATCAAGTGCCATTGTCCCACAGGGCCTGGCTAATCAGCCTGTCCATAGCAATGCTTAACCACATTCAGAGAAATATTCAGCTTCCACACAGATTACAGATTCCTACCTACACACACAGACATTATACACTCACATAAATAGCGTACATAAGATCAGCAAACAATAAGCTCCCATTCAATACTCCACATGGCTCCCTTTTATACCAATTTCTGGGGCCAACACCCCCACCTAGGGGTGCAGCAGCGATCTGGCTGCTTCCCTCCAATTCGGTAATGTGACATAGGGCTGTACCAGCAAAGACCTACAGGTGAGCCTGGCGCCCTGTAGCTCTCACAAAGGGGAATCCTTTCCTGTATTGAGTGAACTAAGGGTACGTCTAGAATACATGCCTCTGTCGTCAGAGGCATGTAGATTAGGCTACCAGACATAGTAAAATGAAGCGGCGATTTGACCATGATTTGACCATGCTTTCCTTCTGTAAACTTACTTCTAGCACTCCTGGTGTGAACAGACACATCTCAGAGTACTTCTGCTGAGACTTTGATATGTTAAAGAAAACAATCAACAGCTAAACTGAGCATACTGTATAAAGGATCCCTGAACCGGTCTCTCAGGGCTGCTGCTGCTGCTCACTCTGGTAGCTGTCAGCCTGCATGCATGCATAATAAAGTTTTCCTTCTAGATTTCTCTCCTGCCTCACTGCTTTGACCTCCAGCCTCGGTCCCTTCTGGGGGCTCTGTACCCCAGGGGAGCGAGATTTCTCCAACAATCGCGTTCACCTTACAGAAGTCAATACAGAACCTCAGCGATCCGTCCGTTATGGGGACCAACACGATCGAGCTCCGCCACCCGCTGTGCAGCTCCTCGATTAGCAGCATTGGAGCGAAGCAGACAGGGGACTGCAGACAGGGGAGTTGAAGAGGGAGAGCAAAGCGACCCCACCGCCGAAGAGGCTACCCGGTGAGAGTACAAGCTGTGGTGTGAGTGTGTGTGCCTGACTGTTTGAATTTTACAGTTTGAAGTGTGAATTGAGAGTCTGATTCCAGGTGAGTGCTAGCAGTTTCAGTTTCAGCTTCTGTGGCAGTTGGGACTGAGAGCCTGCCATTGTTCCCTTGATTGCCTCTGATTAGCCTCAGGCTCAGCCTTCCCCGGTGTGACTCAGAAGGGGGCAGGCCTGACCTAGGCAAGCAGGCTTTAAAAAGCCAGAGCAGTGCGACCAGGCGACTGCAGACAGGGGAGTTGAAGAGGGAGTTGAGCAGAGGGAGTGACTGATGGTGATGAAGACCCGAAGCGCTTGTGCCAGTACTTCTCCTGTCTCCTCCACCTGTGCCTGTATCCAGACAGAGAACCTGATCATGGATGCCTCTACCCAGGTCCTGGTGTGGCCTTGCAGTATTTGTGGCTTGCAATTCCCACTGAGTGATCTCCAGGCTGGGGGAGACAACCGTTGTGAAAGGTGCCTGCTGGTGGAATCTCTCAGGCAGCAGGTGGGAGAGCTACAGGAGGTGGTGGCCAGGCTGAGGAGCAATCGAGGCCATGAGGAATTCCTGGACAGTATTCCTGTGGAGTCCACGGAGGTCACTGTCCTAGGATGTGGGACTGTTGACCAGCCACTTATGGAGGAGGCGGTGGTGCAGGGTGAGCACTGGCAGCTGGTTACTTCCGGCAGCAGGCAGTGTTCCACCCCTGCTCCTAACCCTCCCACTGTGTTGTTACATAACCGTTACACTTTACTTTCTGCAGGAGACAAGGAGTCACCCCCCACAGTGGAGGAGACCAGGCCTTGCACCACCAAGGTTGAGCAGTCCACTGCCACCACTGCGAGGAAGAAACGTAGGGTAGTGGTGGTTGGAGACTCTCTTCTGAGGGGAACGGAGGCGCCCATCTGTCGCCCTGACAGTTCATCTCGAGAGGTATGCTGTCTGCCAGGGGCCCCGTATCCGAGATGTTACGGAGGCATTGTCGAGGATTATCCGGCCCTCTGACTACTACCCCATGCTACTCATCCACATGGGCACAAATGATACTGCCAGGTGTGACACTGAGCGGATCAAGCGTGACTACAGGGCTTTGGGAGTACGGGTGAAGGAGTTTGGGGTGCAGGTGGTATTCTCTTCGATCCTTCCTGTCAAAGGTAGGGGCCTGGGCAGAGAGAGGTGCATCCTGGAGGTGAATGCCTGGCTGCGAAGATGGTGTTGCCAAGAGGGATTCGGCTTCCTTGATCACGGGGTGCTCTTCCAGGAAGGACTGCTTGGCGGAGATGGAGTTCACCTTTCCAGGAGCGGGAAGGCCTTGTTTGGACACAGACTGGCTAACCTTGTGAGGAGGGCTTTAAACTAGGTTCGACGGGGACAGGTGAGCAAAGCCCACAGGTAAGTGCTGAATGTGCGGGACTGGGAGATGGGTTGGAAATGGGGGGGGACTACGGCCTATAATGGCAAGGAGAAAGGAGGGTCAGGGCACAACAGGGAGGCAAGATCAAATCAGTATCTTAGATGCCTATATACAAATGCAAGAAGTATGGGTAATAAGCAGGAAGAACTGGAATTGCTAACCAATAAATACAACTATGATATCATTGGTATTACAGAAACCTGGTGGGATGGGACGCACGATTGGAATGTTGGTATGGAAGGGTACGGCTTGCTGAGGAAGGACAGACAGGGAAAAAAGGGAGGAGGGGTTGCCTTGTATATTAAAAATGTACACACTTGGACTGAAGTGGAGATGAACGTAGGAGATAGCTGTGTAGAGAGTCTCTGGGTTAAGCTAAAAGGGGTAAAAACGAGGGTGATATCATGCTAGGAGTCTACTACAGGCCACCTAGCCAGGTGGAAGAGGTGGATGAGGCCTTTTTTAAACAATTAACAAAACTATCCAAAGCCCAAGATTTGGTGGTGATGGGGGACTTCAACTCTCCAGACATATGTTGGGAAACTAACACAGCGGGGCACAGGCTATCCAATAAGTTTCTGGACTGCATTGGAGACAACTTTCTGTTTCAGAAGGTTGAAAAAGCTACCAGAGGAGAAGCTGTTCTGGATTTGGTTTTAACAAATAGGGAGGAACTAGTTGAGAACTTGAAAGTGGAAGACAGTATAGGGGACAGTGATCACGAAATAATAGAGTTCATGATCTTAAGGAAAGGTAGAAGGGAGACCAGCACAAATGAGGTAATGGATTTCAGGAAGGCAGATTTTGATAAGCTCAGAGAACTTGTAGGTAAGGTCCCATGGGAAGCAAGACTGAAGGGAAAAACAACTGAGGAGAGTTGGAAGTATTTCAAAGGGACGTTGTTAAGGGCCCAAAAGCAAACAATTCCGCTGTGTAGGAAAGATAGAAAATATGGCAAAAGACCGGCTTGGCTTAACAAGGAGATCTTGCACGATCTCAAAATAAAAAAGGAGTCCTATAAAAAATGGAAACTAGGACAAATAACAAAGGATGAATATAGGCAAGCAACACAGGAATGCAGGGGCAAGATTAGCAAGGCAAAGGCACAAAATGAGATCAAACTAGCTACAGGCATAAAGGGAAACAAGAAGACCTTTTATAAATACATTAGAAGCAAGAGGAAGACCAAGGACAGGGTAGGCCCACTGCTTAGTGAGGAGGGAGAAGCAGTAACAGGAAACTTGGAAATGGCAGAGATGCTCAATGGCTTCTTTGTTTCGGTCTTCACCGAGAAGTCTGGAGGTGTGCCTAACGTAGTGAATACGAGCAGAGAGAGGGTAAGTTTAGAAGACAGGATACACAAAGAACAAGTTAAAAATCACTTAGGAAAGTTAGATGTCAGCAAGTCACCAGGTCCTGATGAAATGCATCCCAGGATACTCAAGGAGCTGATAGAGGAGGTATCTGAGCCTTTAGCTATGATCTTTGAAAAATCATGGCAGACAGGGGAGATTCCAGAAGACTGGAAAAGGGCAAATATTGTGCCCATCTATAAAAAGGGGAATAAGAACAACCCAGGAAACTACAGACCGGTCAGTTTAACGTCTGTCCCAGGGAAGATAATGGAGCAGGTAATTAAGGAAATCATATGCAAACACTTGGAAGGTAATAAAGTGATAGGGAATAGCCAGCATGTGTTTGTGAAGAACAAGTCATGCCAAACTAATCTGATAGCTTTCTTTGATAGAATAACGAGCCTTGTGGATAAGGGAGAAGCGGTGGATGTCATATACCTAGACTTTAGTAAGGCATTTGATACCGTCTCGCATGATATTCTTATTGATAAACTAGGCAAATATAACTTAGATAGGGCCACGATAAGGTGGGTGCATAATTGGCTGGATAACCGTAGTCAGAGAGTTGTTGTTAATGGTTCTAAATCCTGCTGGAAAGGGATAACAGGTGGAGTTCCTCAAGGGTCTGTTTTGGGACCCGTACTGTTCAATATCTTCATCAATGATGTAGATATTGGGATAGAGAGTACGCTTATTAAGTTTGCAGATGATACCAAACTGGGTGGGGTTGCGACTTCTTCGGAGGATAGGGACATAATTCAAAATGACCTTAGCAAGTTAGAGAAATGGTCGGAGGTAAACAGGATGAGGTTTAATAAAGAGAAATGCAAAGTGCTCCACTTAGGAAGGAACAATCAGTTCCATACATACAAGATGGGAAGCGACTGTCTAGGAAGGAGCATGGCGGAAAGGGATCTAGGGGTCATAGTGGACCACAAGTTGAATATGAGCCAACAGTGTGATGCTGTTGCAAAAAAAGCAAATATGATTCTAGGTTGTATCAACAGGTGTGTTGTAAGCAAAACTCGTGAAGTCATTCTGCCGCTCTACTCTGCACTAGTTAGGCCTCAGCTGGAGTACTGTGTCCAGTTCTGGGTGCCACATTTCAAGAAAGATGTGGAGAAATTGGAGAGGGTACAGAGAAGAGCGACAAGAATGATTAAAGGTTTAGAGAACATGACCTATGAAGCCAGGCTTCATGAACTGGGCTTGTTTAGTTTGGAAAAAAGAAGATTAAGGGGGGACATGATAGCAGTTTTCAAATATCTAAAAGGGTGTCACAAGGAGGAAGGCGAAAATTTGTTCCTCTTGGTTTCTGAGGACAGGACAAGGAGTAATGGGCTTAAAGTGCAGCAGGGGAGGTTTAGATTGGACATTAGGAAAAAATTCCTAACTGTCAGGGTGGTCAAATATTGGAATAAATTGCCAAGGAAGGTGGTGGAATCTCCCTCTCTGGAGATATTTAAGAACAGGTTAGATAGACATCTGTCAGGGATGGTGTAGACGGAGCTTGGTCCTGCCTTGAGGGTGGGGGGCTGGACTCGATGAACTCTTGAGGTCCCTTCCAGTCCTATGATTCTATGATTCTATATCCTTTAACTCCTTCTTCACGGTATCCCACATCTTGCGGGAGAGGGGTCTTACATTATCCAACACCCGCTTCCCTGGTTCAGTGTTGATCTCGTGCTGGATTAAGTGCGTCTGTCCTAGTTTGTTGGTTAGTTCCTGTTGGTAATCCTCTAACCGCCTCCAGAGTTCCTGTTGCTGCTCCTCTGTGAGTTCGGCTCTGAGAGAAGCTTCCTTGATCGTCACCTCCGGGTCTCCCCACGGCCCAAATTCCACATCCATCTCTTGCGGCTCTATAAAAAAAACTTCCCGAGAGGTCCATCGCTTTAAGAGGTTGACGTGGTAGATCTGGGTGCCCCGCCGGGGTTCGTCCAGCTGGACCTCATAATCCACCTCCCCAACCTTTCTTAATACCTGGAAGGGTCCCTGCCACCGGGCCATCAACTTGGACTCCCCATCTGGTAGTAGGGGAGTATTTGAAAACATGGGATGGTGGGCGGGCGAAGCCCGCCCACCTTCTAAAAGCCCCTCCCCAGCCTTATGGGAGGGACACTGGACCCATGTCCAACTAATTGCTTGGGACAAATAATGAATAAAGGATCAAGGAGTGCGGGTTAGAGGTTCAAAATAAGGGAGCCGGATGGGGACACCGAGCAGAGAACCCCGGACAGCGCCCACTGCTCCTCAAAGCTGTCGATGGAGCCAGTGGACGCCGCCCAGAGGAACTCTGCCCGGATTCGTGACACAAGGGAGGAGCGGAAATAGGCCCCACAGTCGCAGAGAACCCCCTCGTCTAGCATCCTCCTCCTGGTATTGTAGATGGTGCTCTTAGCTAGAGCCAGGAGGAGGTTGACGAGGAGGTCTCGCGACTTTGTGGGGCCACGGATAGGGTGTGCGTAAATGAATAGGTGGGGGGAAAAGTGCAGCCAGAACCTCAATAAGAGGTTCTGGAGGAGCCGGAATAGGGGCTGCAACCTGGCGCATTCCAGGTAAATATGCGCCAGGTTCTCCCTCACGCCGCAGAAGGGGCAGGTGTCTGGAATGGGGGTAAACCGCGCCAAGTACACGCCCGTGTTCACGGCTCCGTGAAGGAGCCGCCAACTGATGTCCCCGATGGGCCGCGGAATTAGATCGGAATAGACGCTGGCCCACCGGGGTTCCCCACCCTCTACGGGTCTTAGATAGTCCCGCCATTTGGTATCGGGGCGGGACACGAGGGTGGGGAAATGCAGGGTGTGGAGCACGAGCGTGTACAGCTGTTCCCTGGGCGCGGCTTGGAAACAGACTGGCTGCAGATTTTGCAGCCGGCTGGGGGTCCAGGGGTGGGGAGGCCGGGGGGGCCCGTGGAACAGGGGCCCAATAATAAGGGACGGAGGCTTTGCAGGAGGGGAGGGGCGGGGTGTACCCTCTCGCAAGGACCGCTGCAGGAAGTCGAGAGCGGGCCGCGGCAAAGCCGCCTTCACCTCCTGGAGTAGGCGCAGGGGGGTTCGAGGGGTGGAGAGCCCCATGCGCCGAGCGAGCGCTCGGGGATCCACCCAGTCCCCCGTCGTAGTCCAGGAGGTCTCCGACCGTGGTGGTTTCTGCCAGGATCAGCCTCCGGCGCACCGAGGGAGACTCCGCCACCTGCACGCACAAGGCTGGATTGTGGAGCAGGGGCTCCGCGAGGAGGTCTGCCCCCTCGGAGGCCACAACGGACCTGGTCGCCGAGAACAGCTTCCAGGTCTGGAGGAGGTCCTGGTAGAATTCCGGCAGCTCTGAGAGGTCTCGCGGAAGACCCCTCGGGTGGATAAAAAAGAGCTGCCGGTCGTATCGGAGCCCTCGGAGGCGGCGGAGGAAAGCGCGCGCCAAGGTGCCCCATGCCGGACTACCTGCACTGAAGAGGAGTCTGCAGGGCCTGGAGGCGGAAGGTCCGGACCTGGCTGCGTATGCAGACCAGGCCCTGACCCCCCTCCTCCAGGGGGAGGGACAGGACCCCTGCAGAGACCCAGTGCAGTCCTGGCCAAAAGAACCCCAAAGCTGCCCTCTGGAGCTTGGCCAGGACCTCCGGGGCCGGGCGCAGGGTGTTGAGCCGGTGCCAGAGCATGGACAGGACCAGCTGATTGAGTACCAGCGCTCTCCCGCGAAGGGAGAGACACCGGAGCAGTCCCGTCCATCTCCGCAGCCGCTCACCCACCCTGGCCTCCAAACCTTGCCAGTTTTCCGGCGGAGAAGGATGCGTGGCGGATAAATAAACGCCCAGATAGAGCAGCGGACCCGCGCTCCACCTGATGGCCTGAAGCGCGGGTGGGAGGGAGCCGGCCCGCCACCCGTCCCCGACCACCAGGCCAGAGCTCTTGACCCAGTTGACCCGGGCGGAGGAGGCTGCCGAGTAGACGGCTTGGCAAGCCTCCACCCGCGCCAGGTCGCCCGGGTCCTGGACCACGAGGAGCACGTCATCGGCGTACGCCGACAGGACCAGCCGCAGCTCCGGCTCCCGAAGCACCAACCCCGTCAACCTCCTACGGAGGAGACAGAGGAAGGGCTCGATCGCCAGAGCGTACAGCTGGCCCGACAGCGGACACCCCTGACGTACCCCCCGCCCGAAGCTGACCGGCTCGGTCAGGGTCCAGTTGAGCCTGACCAAACACTCCGCGAGGGCGTACAGCACCCGGAGAAAACCCACAAACCGGGGCCCGAAGCCGAAGGCCTGCAGGGTGCCCAGGAGATACCCGTGGTCCATCCTGTCAAACGCCTTCTCCTGGTCCAGGGACAGGAGGGCGAACGACAAGCCGTCCCTACACCCGAGCTCTAAGAGATCCCGGACCAAATACAAGTTATCAAATATACTACGGCCCGGGACGGTGTAGGTCTGGTCGGGATGGATCACGTCCGCCAGCACGGACCGCAGTCGCAGCGAGATGGTTTTCGCTACGATCTTGTAGTCCGTGCTGAGGAGCGAGACGGGACGCCAATTCCGTAGGTCGCGGAGGTCCCCCTTCTTCGGCAGTAAGGCGAGCACCGCTCGCCTGCACGACAGAGGGAGGACCCCGCTCTCCAGGGACTCGGCCCAGACGGTGACGAGGTCCGGGCCGAGGACGTCCCAGAACACGCGGTAGAACTCCACGGTCAGCCCGTCCATGCCCGGGGTTTTGTTGTTGGGCATGAGACGGAGGGCTTCCGAGAACTCGGCCAGAGTGAGAGGCAGCTCCAGCCGGTCTCGGTCGCCCGCGCTGACCGTCGGGAGCTCGGTCCAGAGCGCCCTGCAGGCGTCGGCTTCGGTCGGATCCGGGGAGAACAAACTGGCGTAGAAGGCCCTGGCCCTTCCACGCATCTCCACCGGATCCGTGAGGGGGGTGCCGTCCTCCGCCAAGAGGCAGGTGACGTGCTTTCTTGCCCCCCTCCTTTTCTCCAGGGCATAGAAGAAGCGGGAGCCGCGATCCATCTCCCGAAGGAGGTGGATGCGGGATCGGACAAAAGCGCCCCGGGCCCTGTGATCTTGCAGGGCTCGGAGCTCCTCCCGCTTCTCCCGGCGCGCCTCGCGGAGGAGTGGATCCTCGGGGGCGGACGCCAGGCGCCTCTCAAGCTTCAAGACCTCCCGCTCCAGCTGCTCTATCGCCGCATCCCTCCGCCGGCTGGCGCCCCGGGAGTAGTCACGGCAGAAGAGCCGGGCGCGCACCTTCCCCACATCCCACCATCGCCGCGCCGAGGGAAAGGCGGGCCGCTGCCCCCGCCAGGCCTGCCAGAACTCCCGGAAGGACGCCACGAAGCCCACGTCCTCCAGCAAGCTATTGTTAAAATGCCAATAGGCCGGCCCCAGCCTCTCCGAAGTCAGAGAGGCCTTCACGGACACCAAATGGTGGTCCGTGAACGGGGCCGGCCGGATGCTGGAGGAGTGGGCTCGTGCCAGATGGAATCGTGAGAGGTAAATGCGATCCAACCGGGAGTGGCTCGACCGTGTTTTCCCCACCCGGACGTAAGTGAAGGTGGTACTGTCGTCCGGGTGGTGGTCTCGCCAGACGTCCACCAGGGAGTGATGTTCCACGATCTCCCTGAGGACGTCCGCCGCGGCCTGGCAGTTCGCGAGTCCTACACGGTCCCGGTCATCGAGGGTGGTGTTGAAGTCCCCGCCCAGGACCAGGCCCTCGCGAGGATCCAGAGTGCCGAGGAAGGTGGCCGCCTGCCGATAAAAGGTGACCTGGTCCGGGCCCGCGTTCGGGGCATAGACGTTGACCAGGTTCAACGTCCGCCCCTCCACGCGGGCCCGGACGTGCAGCAGGCGGCCCGGGACAACCTCGGCGGTCCCCAGCACCTCGGGCCGTAGGGCAGGGGAGAACAGGGTGGCCACCCCGGCCGAGTGGGCGCCGAGGTGGCTAAAATACACCCCGTCCCCCCACTCCAGCCGCCAGCCAGCCTCGACGGCTGGAGTCGTGTGGGTCTCCTGCAGGAAAACCACCGAGTACCCCCCCTCCCGAAGGAAGGAGAGCACCCGGCTCCTGCGGAGACCCGCCCTACAGCCCCGGGCATTCAATGTTGCGAAGATGGTGCAATTCATAGTGAGGGCTGGGGTAGATCCTCGCGGGCAGGCGAATCGGCGGCCTCACGCAGACCCCGCAGCAGACCGCTCCCCGACCCGAAGGTCAGGAGAGCGTCCCGAAACCTGCGGGTCCGGCGGTAGGCCGCGTCGTCCTGCCTACTGGTCCCTCTCCCCTCCTGCAACAAGGCTCTAGTGGCCTGGAGGATGGAGTGGAAGTCCCCCCAGCGCTGGAGGGCGAGCTGCACCTTTCCTTTCGCCCCGCGGTTATCCGCGAGGAATTGGCGCAGCTCGCCCTTCAGCACCGAGGGGGAACCAGGATTCTCCTCCGTCCGGGCCCCCGGATGAAGCTCACGGGCCACGGAGACGGACAAACAGGGATCCGATCCCCGACGTGGCGCCGTTACTGCTGGCGCCGCGCTGCCCGCCCCCGACCCCGGCAGGGAAGGAGGCGGCGGAGGGAACAAGGCAGCCCCCAACGGGTTGGGGACCGGGGATACAAAAACGACCCCCGAAGGGCCGCCCGCAGCTAGCGGGAACGAGACGGCCCTCGCGGGGGTGGCACTGGCGGATGTTTGGGGGGGCAGTAGGGACGGATCGGGCAACATGACGGGGACCAGGATGGGAAAAGAAGGGGGGGACGGCGAGGGAGGGGTTACCTCCACGGCAGAGCCGGGGGGAGGGGTAGGTTCAGTGCCGGACAGTGGGTCGGGGACAGGGAATGGGGCAGAGGTAGGGGTAGGGAAGGGATCGGGAACAGGGGAGGACTCGGGGCTGGAGATGGGTTCGTAAAGGGCGGAAGCGGGAGTAGGGGGAGGATCGGGACGTGGGAGGGAATTGGGATCCTGGACGGGGTCTGGGAAAGGGTCCCCTGTGGCAATCCCACCGTGCTGCGGCGCCTCCCGAATGGGAAGTTGGGGGTCGGGAACAGGAAGGGGGCCCGCGCCGACGCCGGGTTCAAGTGGAGAGGCAGGTGTTAATGCCTCGGCGTCGGCCTGGATGGCATTTTCTGCTGGGCCCCCAACGGGAAAGGGGGATGACTGCCCCGCCTCGGTAGCTGGAGAGGGGGCACCCCCAACCCCGGGACCCGGCCGCTCGGCGCCAGCCGTCGCCCCGGAGGGCTCGGCGGCATCCGTTCCGGCGCTCGAGTCAGCCGGGCCAGTGGGTAATATCAGGGGCGCCCCGAGCGTGAGGACAGGGTCAGCCACCTGGGACACGGGATCGGGGAGAGGAGGGGGCGGCGCCATAGAGTCGCCGCCCAGACCGAGGCCCGCTGGCGGAGGGTCGTCCTCCCCCTGGGTAAGCGGGGTCAGACCCAGGGCCTCGATCTCCTCGAAGATGGAGCTAAGCTCCATCCCCTCGGCCCCGGAGCCTTCCCCTCCGGCCGCCAAGGCACCAATTACCTCGGCGGGGACGGAGGGGGTCTCAGTTGAACCCAGGGCCGGGGGGGCTCCATCAGAGGCCTCCTCGTGGATAGGCTCCTCAGGGGGGACTTCATCGTCCCCCCTCGCTGCCACGGCTTCCTCGGCCGGCGCCTCCCGCTGACGCTCGCCGGGGGGGATCATGACAGCGCTGGCCCCCCTCGGGATCTTTCGGGGGGCCTTCCCGCCCTCCGCATCGGAGGGGGGAGAGGAAGCCCGCGAACGGCGGGCTTTGCGCTTCCCCCGGACGAGCGTCCAGTCCTCCAAGGTGGAAGTGGAGGGCTGGTCAGCAGGGGCAAGGCCGGGGCGCACTTTTGGGGTTCGGGGACGGCGTTGTGGCAAGGGTGGGAAGGAAGGGGATACCTCCACCCGGGGAGGGCCCTCTCCCTCGCCCTGCGGCAACCGCGCCACCCTCTCCTCCTCGGGCCCCGCAGTGACTGACCTAATAGAGGTGGGGCCCGCCTGCCCGCTCGGGCACGCCAGGGGGGACGCCTCTGGCTCCCGAGCAGGGCCGTCGGTTGGAGGAGGGGCGGCCGCGGATCCCGGACTACCAGGGGGGCCGGCGGTGGTGGGGCCGGCGCCCTTACGGGCCCCGGGGGGCCCGGACGCCTCCTCCGACCGGGCCAAGGGACAGTCCCTCCGGACGTGCCCCATCGCCCGGCAGAGGAAGCACCGGGTCTCCCCCGAGGAGTAATGAATCCGATAATGGGCCCCCTGGTAGGGCACCATGAAGGACCCCTCGAGCGCCTCCCCGCCACGCGCCGCCAGCGGCAGCTGCAGCTGTACCTGCCGGCGGAAGGATAGGACGTGGCGGAGGGCGGGGTCCTTACAGCCCAGCGGGAGAGGGCTGATGGTCGAAATGGGCTTCCCCAGGGTGGAGAGGGAAGGTAACAGGGCGGCATTAGGGAGGAAGGGCGGGACGGAGGTGAGCACCACCCGTACGCCCAGGTCCTCCAGAGGTTCGAGGGGCACGTGCACGCCCCCCACCGCCAGGCCCCTCTCCACCGCCTCCTGGGCGGCGGCCTCCGAGGCAAGGAAGAAGATCGCCTTGCCGTACATCTTGGAGGCCGCCACCACGGCCGAGGCCCCCACCACCCTCGCCATCGCCCGCACGTAGGTTTCCATGTGGGGCGAGGCGGCAACCAGGAGGCAGCGGACGCCGTGCCTCCTGGTCATGGTGGGAAAGGGGCCGCGGCCGCCAGGGATGGAGCTGGAGGCGGCAGTCGGGGCTGATGACGGGGCAGGTGAGGGGGTAGCAGCGGCCACCTGGGCGTACGCTCTGGGGGCCTTAGTTGTGTCACCCCCAGAGCTGGTGGAGGGGACAGCAGGGGAAGGAGGGGCTGCGGAGGGCGGGGCGGCTTTGGCCGTGATGGATTTGGCCTTCGGGGCTGGGCTTTTGCCCTTTTTCTTCCCCCCGCCCTTTTTTCCGGCCGAGGTGATGGTTGCTCCCGTGTCTGAGGGAGCGGCGGCCGTGGCGGCGGCGGAGCTCGGGCCTAGGGTCGGGAGGTCAGCCGCAGCGGTTGTCGGGCCTGGTGGTAGCGAGGGGGCCGTGGTAGGGACTGCCTCCATCATGGAAGGGGGGGGGTAGAAAGGAGGCACAGATAACAGGAAGGGGAGCAAGGGTTCACCGCTCCTCCCCACCAGACAGCAGGCGAGGGAGGAGGGTGTCTGAAATGGAGGGGGTGGGAGAGAGGGAGGGTGCTGGTTTTGGGGAGGGCAACTGAAGATATGGGGGGGGGGAGAGGAGTTAGCAGCCTCACCTCCCTGCTGAGACTGTAGCAGAGGAGGAGGGCGCTAATACAGGGTCGGGGGCACACAAGGGAAGGGGAGGGTGGGGGGGCGTATAATTGGGAGGGAAGGGGAGAAAGGGAAAAAGGGGGGCAACTACTCCCTCCCGCCGACTGGTTGCTGGGAGGGAGAGAACCAAAAGGGGCGGATAGAGCAGGGGAACCGAGGGGCCAGCAACCACTCCTCCCCGCAAGGCTGGAGCGGAGGAGGAGGGTGCCGGCAGGACAGACAGGGGGCAAGGTAACGGGTACAGGGCGGGGGCCGGCTCCTCCGGCTGCACTGGGATACGGGGGGGGGGGGGGGGCTATGGGGCCGTTGGGGAGGTGCAGTGAACAAGGGGGCTAACTAAAAAGGGGGGGCACAAGCGCTCAGGGCAGGGAGGGGGCGAGGCAAATCGGGTGGTGCTCAAGGGCTGGGGGGGGGCTGGGGGGTGGGGAGGGATAAAATGGAGGCAAACAACAGCTGGGTGGGGCGGGGCACACACTCTTGGGCTGGCTGGGGCAGGGGACAGCTTAGAGGCTATGGTTGTCACTGCCGGCGGGCAGTGACCAAAAGGGCGACGTGGCGACGAGAGCCACCCGCTACAGTGGAGTACCTGGTTCCCGGGTACAAATTCTCGGGCTTTGGCTTTCTGGTTATATTGGCGGCACTGCCCTTCTTGGGCTTTCTGTAGGTTCTTCTGGGACCACTCGGTGAGGGAGCGTAGGCTCTGCCCCTAAGGCCGGGGTCACCTGCGCTTCCCAACCTTCCCTCACCAGGTCTAGGATCCCCCGAGGCCTGCGCCCGTAGAGGAGCTCAAAAGGGGAACAGCCTACTGAGGCCTGGGGTACCTCCCGAACTGCAAACATGAGGGCAGGTAGGAGCTTATCCCATCCCTGAGGTTCTTCCTGAACGAACTTCCTTAGCATATCTTTTAGCGTTCTATTGAATCTTTCCACGAGTCCGTCCGTCTGTGGATGATAAACAGAGGTTCGGATCTTCCGGATTCGTAAGAACTTGTATAGCTCTGACATTACTCGAGAGGTCAGGTTCGGTCCCTGATCCGTTAGCAATTCTTTTCGCAGTCCTACCCATGAGAACACCTTGACCAGTTCCTCCGCTATCACACTAGCGGTGGCTTTCCGTAGGGGAATGGCTTCAGGGTACTGGGTTGCATAATCTACGATAACCAGTATGTAGATGTGTCCCCTCCCTGACTTTTCCAGGGGCCCCACCAAGGCCATGGCTATCCGTTCAAACGGGACCCCAACTATAGGAAGGGGAACTAGGGGCGCGGGAGCCACCTTCTTACTCGACGTCCTTTGGCATTGGGGGCAGGACGCGCAGAAGTTCTTAACCTCCTGGTATACCCTGGCCAATAAAAGCGTTGTAAAATCTGTTGTTGGGTCTTTTCGCTCCCTAAATGTCCCACCCAAGGGTGGTCATGGGCCAACTCTAATACCCTCCATCAGTACGGCCGGAGAACTTGTCCCCCTGCCTCTACTATGACCCGGTAGAGTCGTTCCCCCCCCCCATACCTCGAAATGTGGTCCTTGCCGTCAGCATTCCCCGTCATCGGTGGATTCCCCCACCACCGCTTGCACCTGTGCCCATGCTTGTTGCAGTGTTGGGTCCTCTCATTGGTGTGTTAGGAAATCTCCTTCCTCCAGGTTGAGGTGAACTGGGGTGGTAAGTTCCCTCGGTACCTCCCTCTCAGTTTCCGGCAGGACTGACGTTTCTTCTCCCTGGGCCACCAGGGTGGGTCCTTTCTGCGCGCGCCCCCCCCCCCCCCCCCCGTCCTGTGGCCTCTTTTCCCTTCCCCCATTCCCGCAACAGAGCGGCCTGCCCTGGCCAATTCCTCCCTAATAACGCGGGGTAGGGGAGTGTGGGGGATATGGCTACCTTACAGTTAGCGGTCACTCCTCCATCGTTAATCCGTACTCAGGTTGTGTGATATGGATGTACGTCTCCATGCATGCACCTCATCCTTATTCGAGGCCCTCAGGGTACGGAGGGAGGAATCCTGTCTTCTCGCACCATCGTCTGCCCGCACCCCGAATCCACGATCGTCCTCACCAGTCTCCCATTCAGGCCTATTGGCCTAATTACCTGCTCCTGATGTGGGGGCCCCACCCGGTGTTCCCTCACGTCTCCTCTGCCCGAAGGTGCAATCCATCATCGAACAGTCCTTTTTGAAGTGCCCCTCCTGGCTGCACTGATAGCAGGCTCCTCTCGGAGCCTTGGGGTTGGGCTCCTCGGTTTCTCCGCTTGCTGCCCTTGGGGTTGGGTTCCTCTGTTTCTCCGCTCGCCCCTGGTTGGCTTCCCCCACTGCCCGATTGGTTCCAGACCAGTGCCAGCTTCCGCTCGGTTGCCGGTCCCCAGGGTGGTCGGTGGCTAAACCCCATGAGAGGCGATGCCTCTGTCCCGCCGGCGGGGTGAGTTCCTCTCCAGGGCGCGGCCAGGGTGGATGTTGGAAGCTTCCCTCCCGTCTCTTCAGCAGCTATGAAGCGTTCCATCAAGTTGGTTGCTTCCTCTAGCGACTCGGGCAGGTGCCGGCGTACCAATTTCTGTCCTTCCGCAGGCAGGATCCTTATATATTGTTTTAGTATCACCTGCACCGTTACCTGTACTCCCGATTTGTTCGTGGGTTCTAGCCATCTCATGCTGGCCTCTCTTACCCGTTGCCCAAGAACCCAGGGCCGTTCCTTTGCATCATATCGGGTTTCCCGGAATCTCTGCCGATACGTCTCCGGGGATATGCCCAGTTGATCCAGGATTGCCTCTTTGATCTTGTAGTAGCACAGGGCGTCTTTGTCCGCCATGCCTCGGTAGGCCATCTGGGCAGGGCCCGTCAGGAAAGGTGCAAGTAAGGTGGCCCAGTGCTCCTGTGGCCACTTCGCCGCTGTGGCTACCCGCTCGAATGTCACCAGGAATGCCTCTGGGTCGTCCTGGGGCCCCAATTTGGCCAGGCGGAGAGGCAATTGGGCTTCAGGGGTGGCGCCGCTTTCTCCCATCCCCGGGGTGCTGTTTCCTCCGCCCAGCGCCGCCGCTCCTGATGTACCCCCTTCACGGATTTCCTTCAACAATTGGCATTGTTGCTCCTGGAATTGGGTCATCATTTGTTGTAACACCTGGTTCTGCTGCTGCTGCTGTTTCTGGTTATCAACCAGCCATTCCAATATCTTATTGACCTCCATACTCGACCTTTCAGATAAGCCAACAGTTACGGGGATCGGCCCCTTTTCTTTCTCCCCTTTTTTTTCCCCTCTCCGAGGCCCTCTTCCCTAGACCCCCTTCTTCCCGGGGCTCAGGGACGTGCCCATTTTCTCCACCACGTGTAGAAGGATCACGCTACCCCAACAGTTGGTGGGTTCCCGGCACCCTCTTTATTGTGTACTACTTATGGCTAAGCAACCCCAAAATAGTCTCGTGCCTCGCCCCCTGGTCCCAGAGTCACTCTACTTTCGCTGGGGACCTGGGCAGTCTGTCTCACCGATGCGTCTTGCTACGCCCCGGTGGGCGGAGTAGGGGGGTTCGGGCCCTCTCTCACTCCGAACCCACGACGGGCCGGCTTCCCCCACCCCAAGGACTCCTCCGGCCATCGCCTCGGTCCCCCCAAGTGCGGGGCGGGAGCGCCCCATCACACCTTGCATAGACATAAGTTCATCAATTTTGGCATGATCACGGTATAAAATCTGTTTACCATGAATTGAGGACATAAACTTCGGATACAAACACATGAATGATCCACTTGTATCACAATAGTATTATTGTTTTTACTCACGATTGGATGGAGCTCGTAATTGCACTCTCCAACCTTCGAATTTAGGCACAAATGACCTTGAGCCCATAAACCAGTCGTACAAGTATAACCAAGGTTGGTTTGTTCAATGCAGTAAATTTACAATTGGGAGGTAAGGGGAGGGGAGGGGGAAGGTTAGGGGATGGGAGGGAGTTGTATGGGGAGACTGAGGCGACCCTACTATGGGGCCTGTGCGAACATGTCCGTCAGGGCCTCTCGGATGCGCACCCCATCCTGACGCGCCTGGCGGATGGCAGCTCTGTGGGGCTGTTCATAAGTCTGTGCCTCGGCTGCCATCCATGCAGGGAGGAAGGCCTCCCCACTCCGCTCCACAATGTTGTGGAGCACGCAGCACGCGGCCAGTACCTCCGTTGCATTCCGCTCACCCATCTCGAGACGGGTGAGCAAACAACGGAAGTGGGCTTTTAAGCGGCCGAAGGCGCACTCCACTTGATTCCGGGCCCGGTTGAGGCGGTCGTTGAATCGGGCCCGGTTCTGGTCCAGCCGCCCCGTGTAGGGCCGCATTAGCCAGGGCATCGGGGGTAGGCCGCGTCCACGATGATGCAGATGGGCATAGGCACATCCCTGACAGTCAACTCCCGCCGGGGAAAGTAGGTGCCCGCCTCCAGCCTGCGAAAGAGTCCGGAGTTGCAGAGGATGCGGGTGTCGTGTGCCCTGCCGGACCAGCCCACATAGACGTCCAGGAAGCGGCCCCGGTGGTCCACGAGGGCCTGGAGAACAATTGAGCAGTACCCCTTCCTATTTGTGAAATGGGCTGTTTGATGCTCCGGGCAGCGAAGCTGGCTAGCGTAGCGTCCACATCGCGCAGGCGGATCACTCTTGGGAGCAGGATGTCGTTGGTGGCATGGACAACCTGCAGAAGGGTGCAGAGAAACACAGGGGAACACATCATATAAGGCAGGGGTGAGTGTGCGCTCCCTTGGCCCTCCCCCCCGTGATTCTCTCTGTCCTCACACACACGCACGCACACACACACCAGGGCCCCCTCGCCCCACGCCCCCCCCCCCCACCAGAAGGCCTGTGCAAGGGAGGGACGGCCCAAACCCGTGGGTGACCCAGCCTGGAGTCTTGGCTGCCCCTGGGCATGGAGTGCAGCACCCTCCCCCCACCCCACTCCCCACTCCCCCTGGGACTTACCTCCATAACGATGACACCGACGGTGGATCTGCCCACCCCGAATTGCTGTGCCACCGATCGGTAGCTGTCTGGGGTGGCCAGCTTCCAGACTGCGATGGCGACCCTCTTCTCGACGGGGATGGGTGCCCACAGCCGGGTGGTGGCTCTCTGGAGCGCAGGGGCGAGCCAGGCACACAGCTCCAGGAACGTCCGCTTTCGCATGCGGAAATTCCGGAGCCATTGCTGGTCGCCCCATTGCCCCAGGACCAGCCGGTCCAACAGTCAGTGCTGGTGTCCAGTCTCCACAGTGGCCTCTCCACTCTGGTGAGGGAGTCCAAAGCGATCTGCGCCTCCTGGTCCTGGAACAGGAGGGCACCAGCCTGGAGCATCAGCTGCAGGCACTCGAAAATGGCCGGCAGGGGCCAGAGCAGGCACAAGGCCACCCCTGGCTCCATGGCAGACAAAACAAGGCAAAAGAAAAAAAAACAGGCAAAAGCACTAGGTGGCAAAAGGCAGTGGTGTCCAAAAGGTAGAGGGCAACCACCAAAACTGCTATGACTGTCAGTCCCTGCAAGAGGTCCTATAGCACGGAGCAGGAGAGAAACAGCTGTCCGGGGAGATCCCTTTAAGCACGGGTCTCAAAGGAGCTCCAGCCCCCGCCCCCGGAAAGGGCTGGTGCCCTTTTGCCCTCTGCAAAATGGTTCCAGGCTTCTGCTTTTGCGCAAAAGCGTCCTGCCAGTGTAGATGCACTTTTGCGCAAAAGCGCATCGTTATAACGATAACTCCGTGCCAATCTAGACGCGCTTTTGCGCAAATACTTTTAACGGAAAAGCTTTTCTGCAAAATCATGCCAGTCTAGACGTAGCCATAATGTTCTACTAACTTATGACCTTTATACAGAAAGTGTTCTTCTCCATGTAAATTGCACCTATGACCTGGAAATTTATACCACTCAAAGGTGCAAGAGGTCACTCCATCCAAGAGGGAGATACCAAGACCTCTCTTACTTCCGAAATGAGTGCCGTTAAAATAGGCTTCACACACGCTGTTACCTATTGCTATTCTTCCCTTTCTCAGGAGGCACCACTGGCCAATTCTTCTCCACACAATGAGATATCTGCTTTTAGAAATGCCAGTATCAGCCCAAGTTATGTTTACCCTTTTGGCTATCTACTGGCATTAAAGAGCATACCCAGCATGAGGTGTTATGTAATGCTGGCATGCGAGCTTTTAATTCATGGGCGAGATGAATAAAGGTATTAGAACTATTAGATTTTACAGCCTCTACATTTCATATCACCAAAAAAAGAAAAACAACAAACAGGTTAAAACATAAGAACCCAGGTCAGAATATGGGGCCATCCTTCCGGGAAAGGACACCACCAATCTAAGGTTTTGTTAGTCGAAGTCAAAAGCTTCAGGTCGCCCAAGGGGGTAGCAGTCCAATTGCCCTGGGTACTGATGTCGTCTGCTTCTGGTTCACCCGGTTCGCAGTGGGGTGAACGTGCGTGGCTCCCTTGAAGTCCGACATCGTCTGCTTCTGGAGAATAAGTCTTAAATCCTGCACCATTCTATATACAGGTTTCCCATCAGGGCCAGGCTATGGTTTCTTTACAGCTAGGATGGGGGTGTTACAGGGAGAGACGCACGGCACTAAAATCCCTTTGTTCTTAAAATTCTGTATAAGAGGTTCGAGTCCTTTTATAGCTTCCATTCTAAGAGGGTATTGTCTCTGAGCGGGGGGAGGCACATTGCTCTTCACAACTGGATTTAAGGGTGAGGCAGATTTTACCAAGCCTACATCATGCAATTTACACAGCAAATCTCTTCCCAGTAGGTTCACTGGACCATTCATTAATAGAAAGGAATGCTGAACAGAAATAGGACCCAAGGTAGCCATACAATCATTGGTCATAAAATGCCGTTCAGACTTTCCAGTGACTCCTACTACACATTTCTCTACTTCACCCTTTGGTGCTGCTCCCTCAGGTATAGCTGAATGAGTGGCTCCCGTATCCACTAATAATTCAAAAGTCTTTTGTCCTAATTTAAGAGGAACCACTGGAAATTGTGCATCACATTTAAACTGTACCATTCCGGCCTCATATCCTCAGGACCCCAGGGGAGCTGCGCCTCCCTTCATTCATGATCCACAGAGAACTGACCCACTACCTCAGGCTTGTAATAAGATTTTAGTTTGAAGGGGCATTCTCTTTTCCAGTGTCCTGCCTTACCGCAATACTGGCACTCATTACAACCACGGTCAATGTTACCTCCGTGTCCTCGTCCTCTAGCTACTCCACCTTTTCCTTTTCCGAAGGGTCCTCCTCGATTACTGAGGCTTCACCCGCGACCCCCTTTACCTCCCGACATGGCCACCGCTAATAGCGATACCTGTTCCCTCATATCCTTCTGTTTTTCCTTTCTTCTCTCTCTGGGTATGTCTACACTACAAAGTTAGTTCGAACTAACTTTCCTAGGCGCTACACTAGCGCTCCGTTAGTTCGAACTTAATTCGAATTAACGGAGCGCTTAGTTCGAACTAGGTAAACCTCATTCTACGAGGATTAAGCCTAGTTCGAACTTACTAGTTCGAATTAAGGGGTGTGTAGCCCCTTAATTCGAACTAGTGGGAGGCTAGCCCTCCCCAGCTTTCCCTGGTGGCCACTCTGGCCAACACCAGGGAAACTCTATGCCCCCCTCCCGGCCCTGGACCCCTTAAAGGGCCACGGGCTGGCTACGGGGTTTGTGCCAGTTGCAAGGCTGCCAGCACCCGTGCCAGCACACCCAGCAGCTGACACCCCATGAGCCAGCGACCCGATACCCCCACCCCTCCCCCTCTTCCCGGGACCAGCCTGGCGGCTCCCAGGAACCTGCCCGGGGCCACAAGAGGCGGGCGCCCGCGTGGTCTAGTGCGGAGATCGTGGACCTCATCGAGGTTTGGGGGGAAGCCTCCAATGTCCACGATCTCTGCACTAGCCACAGGAACGCGGCATTCTACGGCCGCATGGCTGCCAGCCTGGCCGCCGGGGCCACCAGCGCAGCTGGGAGCAGGTGCACTGGAAAATTAAGGACTTGCGGCAGTCCTACTCCCGGGCCTGCCTGCCAGGGGCCGACCCGGAGGCGTGCCCCCACTTCCAGGCTCTGGACTGCATCCTGGGGGCTCATGCCGTCCCTGCCCCCCGGGAGGTGATAGACCCCGGGGCAGAGGGACCGCTCCCAGACACGGAGGAGGAGGAGGAGGGCTCCGAGAGCCAGGAGCCTGCCGGCAGCCTGCCCAGGACCCGGGACCCCCGAGGCACGCCACAGAGCCGCTCGCCTGTGTCGTCCGAGGCCGGGGAGGCGTCCACATGTGAGTACCATCTTGCTCCCCTTATGTGTACGGGGGGCTGGGGCGAGAGGGACCCCCGGGAGCGTGCGCCTAGGCCTTGCCCACCACAGAGCAGCAGCTGGGGATCCTGCAGGGGCCCTGGCCTTGCAGAGGGGAGCTGGGTTTCACCCACCTGGGCCCCTGGGGTATTTGACCGCTGGTCTTGTTTCACCACAGCCGCAGCACCTGGGCCTGCAGGGCGCACCACCCCGCCTGCAGCAGCCGCCCGCGCCCGGGCCAGCAGGAGAGCCAGGAACCAAGCGGACTACCAGAGGCGGCACCTCCGGTTCCTGGAGCACCAGCTCCGCATCCAGGACCACTGGGTCCAGGAGGACCTGAGACTGTGCCAGAGGAGCTTGGAGGCACTGGAGGAGCAGGGCCGTGCCCTGCGAGGCTACCTCCAGAGCCTGCTCGACCGCTTCCCAATTCCTCCCGCTCCCGCTCCTGCTCCCCCTCCTGCTCCTGCTTCCTCCACACCCCCCGTCCCTCCTGCCCCACCCTCCACAACCATTCCCCACAAACGGCCCCGGACCCGCAGTGTTGCAAGACAGGAGAGGCAGCCGGACCCCCACTCCTGAGCTTTCCTTTCCCTTCCTCCCTTCCCTCCCTTTCCAGCTCCCTCGTCCCAGGTTTCCCCCTCCCCTCTCCCACCCTCCTTCCTCCCTCCCCCCACCCCAGTTATGTTAAATAAAAAGATGTTTTTGTTTGAAAAACAGGTGTCTTTATTTGACAGTAGGTATGGAGGGGAAAGGGGTAGGGTGGAAGAAGACCCCAGTGGGGCATGCAAGGGAGAGGTCAGTCCTACTCCTCCACCAGGAAGCTCTCCCGCAGGGCTTCCCGGATCCGGACGGCCCCCCGCTGGGCTTCCTGGATGGCGGCGGTGTGGGGCTGACCGTAGTGGCCAGCCATGCGGTCAGCCTCAGCCATCCAGGCTGGCAGGAAAGCCTCCCCCTTCCGCTCACATAAATTGTGGCGCACACAATATGCCGCCACCACGGGAGGGATGTTTTGCTCGGCCAAGTCCAGACGGGTGAGGAGGCATCGAAAGCGGGCTTTCAGTCGCCCGAAGGCCCCCTCCACCACGATGCGGGCCCTGGTCAGCCTGGCATTGAAGGCCTGGTGGGAGGGATTGAGGTGCCCCGTGTAGGGCTTCATGAGCCAGGGCTGCAGTGGGTAGGCGGCATCCCGCACCAGGCACACGGGCATGTCCACGTCCCCGACCCTGATGTGGCGGTCGGGGAAGAAGGTCCCGTCCTGCAGCCGCTGGCACACGGAGGAGTTGCGGTACACCCGGGCGTCGTGTGCTTTGCCGGACCAGCCCACATTAATGTCCGTGAACTGGCCCCAGTGGTCACACATGGCCTGCAGGATCACGGAGAAGTACCCCTTGCGGTTCACGTAACGGCACGTCTGGTGTTCCGGGGCACGGATGGGGATGTGCGTCCCGTCGGCCCCCCCGCAGTTGGGGAAGCCGAGGGCGCCGAATCCCCGGATGACGGCGTCTGGGTCGGCGAGGCGGACCACCCTGCGGAGCAGCACCCGGTTGATGGCCTTGACCACCTGCGGAGAGAGACACAGCAAAGTGCTAATCAGTGGGGCGCCCGGGTGGCTGGGAGCATTCGTGCCCTGGCAGTGCCCCGCGCCCCACTCCCGGAAGCAACCCCCCTGGAGGCGCGTAGTACGGCCGGGACAGACCGACCCCTCCGGTGCGGGGCGCTTTCGTCTCCTCCCGCCCCCCCTTTGTCCCTGGGGCGGCCCATCCCCTCCTTGCAGCCCCCCTCCCCCCTGGCCCCGTGGCCGACGAGTGCCATACCTGCATGAGCACCGCTCTGGCGGTGGATCTCCCCACGCCGAACTGGTTCCCGACGGATCGGTAGCTGTCCGGCGTGGAGAGCTTCCATAGGGCGATGGCCACCCGCTTCTGGAGGGGGATGGTGGGCCTCATGTGAGTGTCCCTTCTGCACAGAGCAGGGGCGAGCCACTCGCAGAGCTCCAGGAAGGTGTCCCTCCTCATCCTGAAGTTCTGGGTCCACTGTCGGTCTTCCCAGCACTCCAGGACGATGCGGTCCCACCAGTCGCTGCTGGTGTCCAGACGCCAGACGCGGCGGGGCACGCCGGTGCCGGGGCGCTGCCACGGCTCCTCCACGGCCCCCAGGGCGGCCAGGTGGAGAGGCAGGGGGCTGACGTGCACCAGGTGGTGCCAGGCAGCCTCGAGCCATTGCTGGCAGGCTTGCAGCAGCAAGTCCAGAAAGTGCACCAGAAGGTGCAGGGTGAGCTGTGGCTCCATGTTGCCACCTGCGGCGGCCCCCCCGAAGGGAAGCACCGACACAGACGGGCACAGAGACCAACGCTTTGCTGTCCCTCGGCGAGGTTGGCAAGCAAGCAGGAAAAGCTGAGAACCGGCTGTCCAGGGCTGGTCCCTTTAAGCACGAGCCTCAGATAGCCTCAGACAGCAGCCACACAACGCAACTACTGACCTGATGCCCTGCCGGAACCGGTTTCAGCCGCCCTTAAATGCGCCCCTGCATCCAATCAATGTGGACGAGCTAGTTCGAATTAGCAAAACGCTAATTCGAACTAGTTTTTAGTTCTAGATGCGTTAGTTCGAATTAGCGCTGTAGTGTAGACATACCCTCTCTCTCTTTTTTTTCCTCGCTCCCATTGTAAACCCATGTTGCAATGCTAACCACTTCTGGTAAACTTTTCCCTTGCATCCCATCCGGGTGTTCCCTAAACCTTCTTGCAATATCCTCTGCACACTGTGCCATAAAAACCATTTTTATCATTTCTTTCCCTGAATCTGAGTCAGGATTCAGATTGCTATGTTTTCTAATTCCATTAATCAGTCGCGTACAAAAGTCGGAGGGGTGCTCATTTGGCAGTTGAACACACGCAGTACCCTTGCCCCAATTGGGGGTTACCTCTCCCGCTGCCCTTAATCCATGCAAAATAGCTTGTCGATACCGACTCAAACTCTCCTTGCCCTCATCTGAATTCGGATCCCAATTAGGCTCAGCAGTTTTCTTTAACCTTCTGTCTCTCATCCTCGGTGAGGAGAGTATCCAACAATTGGTTCACATCTGCCCAAGTCGGCAGATGGATGGAAAAAATGGTACGGAATGTTCTTTCTACCACTTCCGGATTATCCCGGAGTTGTGGCATAGAACGCTGCCAATTCAACAAATCGGCTGTCATAAACGGGGCATGAGTATATACCATCTGAGCCGATCCATTACTCTGGGGAACAGGATAGGCTTGTAGAGGACCCAAAAACTCTTCTTTTTGGGGTGCTGGGGATCCTACTCGAGGGGGGCTTGCGATATTCATGTGAAGGGAGGAAACAGCACCACCTCCCCTCCCATGAAGTCTTCCACTTTGTCGCCTTGGAGGACAAAAGGGAATGTAATCATCATCCTCTGGTGGCGTTTCCGGGGCATAGGGTGGGGTGAATTTAACAGACTCCTCCACGCTAACAGCCTTCAGGGCCATCTCTCTCTCCTTTGGCTTATAATTATACCATACAAATTTGACCTGGTCTAAGGTTGACCAATATGTCTCTAAGGGTATTCATTCTTTCTGCGGAAAAAGGTCCCGCAATCTGGCCAGTCATTATTCGGGGACAAATGGGCAGTAAAAGAAGGCCATTGAATCTGACATAAATTTCTCATTTTTGACTTAGCTAAACAGGTTGTTCCAGAAATATACTTCCAATCTCTCAGGATCAGGCATTTACTGCCAACGTGTCCCATTTCTAACGGCCAATGAACTCTAACCCCGACCTCTCAATACTGAGCGCTCGCTTACCTTTTCAGGGACTCTAACCCCGACCACTTCAGGGACTCTAACCCCGAAGACCTGGATCCTACTCAACGGGTAGGTTGACGTTGCTGGATTTCTACGGGCTTCGGCTGGTTCACAGGACACGCCTTATCGCCGACGCAGGGATCAGGCCACCGGGCAAGGCTCCTCAAAGCCGGAGGATACGCGCTGCGTTGCTTCGGAGTCTGATCCCGCACCGGAGAGTCAGACGGGTCCCATCTCGGGTGCCAAATTTGTTGGGGACTCTAACCCAGACGGCCTCAGTTCGTTGTCTGACCGCGAAGAGACAGGCAACACCAGCAAGATCCAATCACAAGCTCTTTATTGAAGAGTGCACACAACAATAGAGAGCGGCCCGTCTCCAAAGAGAACCAGCCCCAATCACAGTTACAAGTAGGTTTATATAGACAGTTCCGTTGCGTCACAGACTACTCGATTAAGCAGCCCACCCCCCTTTGTCGGTTAGAAGCTTCTAGTATTCATGCTTACCTAGCCAACTATACAATGTGGCCTTAAACAATTCATAATGCATCAGCAACTCTCTTATCAATCACAGAAGACAAGTACCAGGAACAAACAGAGGGCAAAACAGGGAGTTAAGATCAGAGGGAAAATAGAAACAGGGAGTTCCTTGATCAGTTCTCAGAACAAGCGGTTCTGCTCCACCTCAAGTACAAGAATGCAATTTTTCACTTAGTTTACTTCTGCTCCAGTTCTGCTCAGGGATTACCCAGAAACCTTTGTTAGCTTCTTTTTGGTTTTCCTTAGGCCCTCTTTTCTAGGGCCTAACAACATCATCTATTATATGTAGATCAAATTGATGCGGTGCTCTAGGCGGGGTGTGTAATAATTTCATGGGTCTACCAGTTAAAATTTCGTGGGGAGATAGTCCATGTTTCCTATTCCCTGTACCCCTAATATACATTAAAGCCAAAGGTAATGCATCTGGCCAATTAAGGTCAGAGTCCTCACAGATTTTAGCTAATTTGGTCTTTAAGTCAGAGTTTTTTCTTTCTACTGCTCCACTGGACTATGGATGGTATGCACAGTGTAAATGCTGTTGTATTCCTAGAGCAGCACATACCTTTTGAACTACTTGTCCTGTGAAATGAGTTCCCTGGTCACTGTCCAGAGTAAAGAGGCACTTCGAACCGGGGGATTAATTCTCTGAGAAGTTTCTTGGCAACTGTAGTAGCATCGGCATGTTTACAAGGCTAAGCGTCTACCCATCCCGAAAACATATCAATGATTACAAGAATGTACTCATAGCCACAAGATTTCGGCATTTGTACAAAATCCGTTTGCAAATTTACAAAGGGTCCCCACGGTGAGGGGTGTGCTGCAATTTTAGTTTTTATCCTCTGTCCAATGTTATGGGATAAACAGATAGAGCAAATACCGCAGTACTGCACCGCCACAGCAGGAAAGTGTGGGGCGAACCAATCCTGTTGCACTACTGAAATCATCCCCCCTTTGCTCGTGTGGGCCACCGAGTGGGTCACACGAGCAAGGTAGGGCAGGAGGGCCTGAGGCGCAACCAGGCGGCCGTCCGGGGAGCACTAGAGCGAGTCGGGGTGCAACAAGCAGCCCCGCCGCAGCCAGTCTGCTTTTTCAGTCTTAGGCGCCTTATCTTGTAGCCCAGCCAATTCTGTGAGGGACACCAACGTCAGCTAGGCTACAGAAGGGCAGACAAGAACATGTTTAGGAGCCTGAGAGCCAGAAAGGGCTGCATTCCTTGCGGATTGATCAGCAAGGGCATTTTCTCGAGTAACCTCATCAGAAGGTGCCGAGTGTGCTTGACACTTAATAATAGCCAAAGAAGATGGTAAAAGGAGAGCACGTAAAAGGGCATCTACATAGTAACCATTTCAAATAGGAGAACCAACGGAGGTAAGGAAGCCATGCTGCTTCCACAATTGCCCAAAATCGTGGACAACGCCAAAAGCATAGTGGGAGTCAGTATAGATATTAGCTGACAATCCTTTAACTAAAATACATGCACGAGTTAATGCAATAAGTTCAGAAACCTGAGCAGATGAGACTCCTGGTAGGAAAAAAGCTTCCAGAGTCTTGTGTGGGGAACAAACCGCATACCCTGCAGCCAAATGGCCTGTGGAATTTTGGAGACAAGACCCATCAACGAAAAACACAACATCGGGGTTTTGAAGTGGAACATCTTGAAGGTCAGGGCGGGGTGACAAAAGCTTATCAGTCAAGATGAGACAATCATGTGGGTCTCTGTCAGAAGGAGATGGAAGCAGGGAAGCAGGGTTTAAAATAGGGCAACGGGTAAGGGTGATGTTTTCTGCAGACAAAAGTTGCTTTTCATATTTGGTCAATCAAGATGAAGAAATATGCTGGGTTTTTCCCTTTAGCAAAAGAGCAGTAACTGAGTGCGGAACAGCAACAACAAGAGGGTGACCCAAAACAAGAGTATCAGTTTTTTCAACTAGTAGAGCGGTAGCAGCGACTGCTCGCAGGCACGGGGGCAATCCAGCTGCCACAGGGTCTAAAGCAGAACTATAATAAGTTATAGGATGGTGTTTATCCCCATGAGATTGGGTCAGGACGCCAAGGGCAAATTTATCCTTTTCATGGCAATAAAGTGTAAACGGCTTGTAGTAATCTGGAAGACCTAGTGCTGGTGCCTGTTTTAATGCAGTAAAAGCAGACTCAGTCTCTGAGGTCCATGGAAGGGGTTCAGGGGGAGATTCAAGAGTAAGATTTTGAAGGGGTTTTGCAAGGGAAGCATACCCTAAGATCCATTGTTGGCAGAAGCCTGTCATCCCTAGGAAGGCACGCATTTGTTTGCGAGTACGGGGTTGGGGAACCTGTAAGATGGCTTGGATTCGATTACGAGAAAGATGTCATTGGCCAGCGGAGATTTCGTGACCTAGGTATGTAACTTTAGGGAGACAAAGTTGGAGTTTGTCTTTAGAGGCTTTGTGGCCCCTATGAGCTAGTGCCGTTAAAAGGACAAGAGAATCCTGTTTGCATGCCTCGAGATGGGGGGGGGGGGGCAAGCAAAAGGTCATCTACATACTGTACGAGGGTTGAACCACCTGGAAAGGTAACTGACTCTAGGTCTCTCTTAAGGATTTGAGAAAATAAAGTAGGGGATTCAGTATAGCCTTGGGGCAATCTGGTCCAAGTGTACTGGAGGTCTTGATAGGTGAAGGCAAACAGAAACTGACTATCTGGATCAATTGGGATAGAGAAAAAAGCAGAACACAAATCTACAACTGTAAAGTGGGTGGCAGTGGCCAGGATACAAGACAGGATAGTAGCGGGGTTAGGGACGACTGGGAAAGTGGGTAAGATGGCAGCATTAACAGCCCTTAGATCTTGGACAAACTGATAGGTATTTTTCCCAGGCTTTTTAATGGGCAAAATCAGAGTATTACACGGACTTCTGGTGGGTACAATAATACCCTGATCTAAAAGAGACTTAATGACAGGAGGAATCCCTTCTACTGCTTCCTTAGAGATGGGATATTGAGGAATGCAGGGAAGGGGCTTAGACAGATTTAAGGTAATGCGTACAGGTTCGGCACTTAGCATATGTCCGACCGCATTTGTATGGGAAGACCAAAGTTGAGAGGGCACTTGATTAAGGATTTCCTGCTGTAAAAGAAGAGAAGACGAGTCCCTACCTTCGTCTTGTAGCAGAGCTAAAAACTCGCCTTCACGTTGTACAGGAACATCCAAGAATATGCCATCCGGAGAGCAGTAAATCGTGCATCCTAATTTACAAAGCAAATCTTTCCCAAGCAGATTAACAGGTGTAGTTGGACTTAAGAGAAAAGCATGGCTGTGTCCAGACTCAGGGGTTTTTTCAAAAAAAGTAGCCTTTTTTCGAAAAAACTTCACCTGTGTCTAGACTGCAGCCACGTTCTTTCGAAATTAAATCGAAAGAACGCGGCTTTTCTTTCGACGGCGGTAAACCTCATTTCATGAGGAAGAACGCCTTTTTTGGAAAGTGCTCTTTCGAAAAAAGGCGTTCTTGAATGCCAACAGGGCTTTTTAGAAAGAGAGCATCCAGACTCACTCGCTGCTTTCTTTCGAAAAAGCGGCTTGCTTTTTCGAAAGTACTGCTTGCAGTCTAGACGCTCTTTTTCGAAAGAGGCTTTTTCGAAAGATACTTTTGAAAAAGCCTCTTTCGAAAGAGGCTTGCAGTCTAGACATAGCCCATGTTGTTCAGAAATAGGTCCTATAGATACATTTAAAGAAGTGGTGACAGGATGCGGAATGGGCTGTCCCGCTATACCAGGGGTGTCCAAACTTTTTTCAAAGAGGGCCAGATTTGATGAAGTGAACATGCGTGAGGGCCGACCATTTTGCCTGACGTTCTTTGAACCATTAAAATTAAATGCAAATTAACTATTTTATGCAAAGTTTATTGCAAACGGCATACTTTTCATTTCGTCACATGGATGACAAATCTAAACAGGTGTTAAATCACTCTGCCTTTCATATCTGAAGGCCAGATGAAAAAAAAATCCAGGAAGCTGAAATATATGTCAGGAACATTGTAAAGTACATTACATATTATTGGTAATAAAGGTTGTCTGTCAACTTTTAAGTTCAAAAAATATGAACAGGAACATAACACCAAGTATACATGTTGTGTCCAAATATATTTATAACTGATTTAGACCAACTGACTAACTGAGATTTTACAATGTATTCATCTCAATACATATGGATTCGTTGGGGGCCATAAAAGATAGATATTGCCAAATTACCTGTGGGGCCGTATTAAACCGGAACACGGGCCGCAATTGGCCCGCGGGCTGGACTTTGGACATGCCTGCGCTATACCAATGGCATTTACAACCTCTGAAGATAGCGGGACATTGGAGAAATCAGGGGCACGTAGAGTGGACCGAGAAGCACAGGTATCTACTAAGCAAGAAATAAGTTTTCCCACAACAGAACATTGGATGTAAGGACCATTCTGGTCGAGAGGTACGAGAGGTACGATGAGGTCACTATCCCTCAGGCTGTCCTAATTTGAGGAAAACTGTTTAGGGGGACCAAAAGGACCGTAGGAGGACGGGTCAGCAGTGGGACCTTCAGGCCGTTGGTGCTGCAGATATGGGCATTCACTTTTCCGATGTCCCATCTGCTTGCAATAGTGGCAATTGTTGCCCGAAGGTGGAACTCTGGTAGTTTCCCAACTGACCAGGGAGACGGGGGGGGGGGGGGGGGGGGCACGAGGGGTTCCAAGGTTTACGATAGCCTTGCCCCCTGCCTCTCCCTCTCCCTCTCGATGGACTTTTCTGAAGCTGTTGGATTTGAAGAGCCATCTGCTTAGTTTCATTTCGTTCTTTGGTTTTTTTATTCTTTGTATAAAAATGCTGGGCTGCTCCTAGGACCTTGTCCAGAGACTTAACTTCCCAACCTATAACAACAGTTTGAATGCTTTCAGAGATCTTAGGGTCTAATCCTTGCACGAATGCCTCAGCAATAGCCTGTTGAGCATTCGTTACAGGGTCGTCCATTCCCACATGTCTTTCAAAGACTCGTTTCAATCGTTCTAAATAGTCTGCGGGGTTTTCGTCTTTATTTTGTTTACAAACATAAATTTTTGTCCAATCAGTTTTTCTTGGACAGATGTCTAGTACTGCCTTTACTAGGTTTGTGCGATGTCTATCTAGTTCGGCACGGGTGACCGGATCATTATTCGGCCACTGGGCAGACGTAAATAGACGGTTTAGGGTTTCGCGGGGCAGTACAGATTTCAAAAGTTGATTTAGATCCGCCCATGTGGGATTATAGCAACTAATTACAGTCTCTATTTCTTCCTTAAATGTAACCGGATCTTCACGGATTTTTGGAAACTTTTGTACACGATTATATAAATCGCCCGGGGTCCATGGTGCACACGCTGTGACAATATTATGCGGGGGGTTAATACCAGGCATTTGTCTCAAGGGACATTGCCTGACATCCTCCCCAAGGTTCAAATTTCTACTGCCACTTCTAAGGTCATATGGAAATCCTTGAGATGAAGAGGAGGTTACGTTAGTCCTGGGTGAAGGACTGTATTCCTGGTCTACAGTGAGGGCTGAAGGATCACGCCGCATGGAACTGTTAGAGGGATCACTAATTGTGGAATCCGGATCCTCATGGTCATTATAAGGTGGTGGGTTAGCAAGGAATCCAGATTCTAGAATGTCCTCTGGGGATTCGTTTGGTCACGGTTCTGTTTTAATAACTTGGTACAGAGGGCTGGGGGTAGACTTAAAGGGAGCAGCTAATTTTTCCTGCATCCCTTTTAGTTGCGCTTTAAGTTTTTCCTGTGAATCTTTCAAGCTTCTGGTTTGAGACTCAGTTTTTCTCTTGGATGCCTCCTCATACCAGCTAAAAAAGGCATCCCATTGAACCTGGGATACCTTAGATCCTCTGGATTCCAAGGCACCCTTCAAGTGCACTATTCTATTTAAATCAAAGGTACCTTCTACCGGGAATGACTTCATCATATCTCCACTAGTGTACAAACTCCATTTATCCAGATACTTGCAAGTTTTGGGAGAGTAATGCACATACATATAGTATGCTGGGGTCCCCTCAGGGGGGACGGGGACCTCCTTTGACTGTCCAGTACCCATTATCTCATCCACACAGGGAAACACAGGTACATTAATGGGGAAGTCTGCACCGTCCAGGCATCATCCCGCGAATTTCCTCACCGAGGTGAAACCTGACCCGATAGCAGGTAGTTAGTGGGAGGTGGTGGGAAAAAGACAACACACAAAAGGGGTCCGCTTAAGTCACACGAGCCCTCACTGTGATCCCACAGTATCGGCCGAGGTCAGGTTCAAGCGGGCTAGGGGCTATAGCGGCTCATGCAGGAATCGGAGGGGGGTTCGGGAAGTCGGGGACATACACACTGTTGGGAATCTATTTCATGACGCTCGCCCTGAGCCCCCCTTGCAATCAAGATTTCCTGGTCAACAGGTTTCCCCTAGCAGGAGTCTTGGGACGGCTAGAGCTCGGGCAAGCATAGTTCTTATTCCCAACCATGCACGCACAATCACACACTGGACCTACAACCCAGACTCTTCTACTAGAACGTTCTCATTTCTGAATTCCTGACAGATCTGTTTTTATAAGCGGCACAGTGGTTCCAAACTGACCTGAATTCAAAAGTTTGGATCCAGCAATCCCACCAAGTACTCGCAGCCTATGGTCAACCCTCTATCGAATCTCCAAATAGGGATTTAAAAGGTCCCCTTAACTTATTTGGTGGCGCCTGGAATTTGGTAGGGAGTGGTACGCAGTCCTCTGAGCAAAAGCGAGATGTGTGGATCCGAGTCACGGCACCAGAATTGTTGTGGAATAAACACACGCTAGCTTTAGGGTTCAAGTCAGACAAAACTACTTTAATAACCCAGCGGGGGGGGTGGGGGGTTGTTGCAGACGGCAGGGAGTCAGCCCTTACCGATACGAGGCCCCACCTTACACTCAAAAGTCTGATATATTTATACCTTCTTACAAACACACAATGGAAATTTACAGGGAAAAAGAGGAAGTAAGGCACTTTACCCTTAAATGGTAACATCTGCTTGACCTTTTAACCTATTGCAAGCAGTGTGGTTTTTTGCTTAATGGCATTGTAGTTACTTGCTCAACTTGCTTAAGGAGCTTGCTTCTGACGCAGGATGCACTGCGTAATGTTCAGTCAGGATGGCCAAGCTGGTGAGGCCTGAGGGCTACCTCCACACAGACAAAATGTTAGCCGCTCCACAAAAAGTAGATTCCGTAGCTCCCCTTACCCCGATGGCCAGCCGTCACTCCAAATCTCAAGCCCTCGCCAGGAGATTTCGTAACAAGAATCCCCCTTACCTTCTATTGAGCGCTCTGAGGGTATGTCTACACTACAGAGTTAGTTCGAACTAACGGAGGTTAGTTCGAACTAACTTTCATAGGCACTACACTAGCGCTCCGCTAGTTCGAACTTAATTCGAACTAACAGAGTGCTTAGTTCGAACTAGGTAAACCTCATTCCACGAGGATTAAGCCTAGTTCAAACTAGCTAGTTCGAATTAAGGGGTGTGTAGCCCCTTAATTCGAACTAGTGGGAGGCTAGCCCTTCCCAGCTTTCCCTGGTGGCCACTCTGGCCAACACCAGGGAAACTCTATGCCCCCCTCCCGGCCCTGGACCCCTTAAAGGGGCACGGGCTGGCTACAGTGCCCGTGCCAGGTGCAAGCCTGCCAGCACCCAGCCAGCAGACCCTGCACCTGGCACGGCTCGAGCCAGCCACCCGATGCCCCCCAGCCCTCCCACTCTTCCCGGGACCAGGCTGGCGGCTCCCGGGAGCTTGCCCGGGACCGCAAGAGGCGGGCACCCGCCTGGGCTAGTGCGGACATCGTGGACCTCATCCACGATCTCCGCACTAGGCACAGGAAAGTGGCCGGCTTGGGCAGGATAGCTGCCAGCTTGGCCACCCAGGAGCAGGTGTGCAAGAGAATCAAGGGGGTCCACTGAGACCCCCGACCCTCAGCCCTGAGCTTAGAATGGCCGTCCTGGGTCAGACCAAAGGTCCATCTAGCCCAGTAGCCTGTCTGCCGACAGCGGCCAACCCTAGGGACCCTGGAGGGGATGGACCAAAGACAGTGACCAAGCCATTTGTCTCGTGCCATCCCTCTCCAGCCTTCCACAAACCTTGGGCAGGGACACCACTCCTACCCCCTGGCTAATACCACTCCATGGACCCAACCTCCATGACTTGATCTCACTTCCCTTTAAACTCTGTTCTAGTTCTAGCCTTCACAGCCTCCTGCAGCAAGGAGTTCCACAGGTTGACTCTTTGCTTTGTGAAGAAGAACTTTCTGTTGTTAGTTTGAAGCCTGCTACCCATTCCTTTCCTTTGGTATCCTCTAGTCCTTCTTTATGGGAACTAATGAAGAACTTTTCTTGATGCACCCTCTCCACCCCACTCCTGCTTTTAGAGACCTCTATCCTGTCCCCCCTCCGTCTCCTCTTTTTTAAGCTGAGAAGTCCCAGTCTCTTTAGCCTCTCTTCATATGGGACCTGTTCCCAACCCCTGATCATTGTAGTTGCCTTCCCCTCTTCCAGCCTCTCTCTTCCCCTCTCCCACCTCCTTTTCCCAGTCTCCCCCAGTTTTGTTCAATAAAGACAGATTCCATTTTTGAACACAATTGTCCTTTATTTTGTACATCAAGAAAAGGGGCAAGTGGAAGGAGGTGAGGGAGGAATGGGGCACGAGCCCCCGATGGGGAGGACTGGGCTGGCTCTGCAGTCTTCTGGGGATGGAAGCTCTCCTGCAGCCCCACGATTGCCCCCTCTCCCCAGATGGCAGCCTGCGGCAAGTGCAGCCGGTCTGATGGCCAAGTGCTGTGATGTGCCGAGTGTGGGCACTCAGGGCACTCCAAGCCAGGACTGCTTTGCAAGCGGGGCACCCCTGAGAACTGTCTGTCCGGGGTGGGGGTCGGGACCCTTTAAGCACAGCCCTCGGCTAGCCTGAGACAGCATCTCCACGCTCTAAGTCCTCCTCTGATGCCCTGCCGGCACTGCTTCCGGCCAGCCTTAAGCCTGGTTCAGGGTCCACTCAATGTGGACATGCTAGTTCGAATTAGTAAAACGCTAATTCGAACTAGTTTTTAGTTCTAGACGCGTTAGTTCGAATTAGCTTAGTTCGAATTAACTAATTCGAACTAAGTTAGTTCGAACTAACTCTGTAGTGTAGACATACCCTGAGAGGCTTGGAAGTGGAGTGCCGGTCTGTCTGTAGGGGCAAGTGGCGCGTTTGGAATCTCGGTGGAACCGCCAAATTGTTGAAGCAAATGCTCCTCTCTGGTAAGGCGGCTAATCAAACAGCTTTATTGATCAATAAGGCACAGAGTGAGCCAACCGTGGTCCCAGCAGAGCCGGGTCCAGTAAGGCTGCTAATACAATCAATCCTAGTATCTTTATACCCTTAATCAAACAAGTCTGACGTCAGGGCATCCAATTACAGAAATCATCAATTAAACTCAGAAAGCAAAACTGTTATCAGCAAGATCGAGGGCAGGTAGTAGGGAGTGAAGCTCATTCCTTAACCAGCTCAATTAACACATTCCAATAGCTCATCTTGCAGGCCTCTTTCCTGGGGTAAAAGGAAGTTCACTCTGGTATACGTGCAGAAGCAAGAAGCTGAATTGGTTTCTGTTATACAAGATGGCTTCTAGCTAAATATGAAATGGTTTCCACAACTCCCCCCTTTTAGCCTCCCTGCAGGCTCCTGTGGCTCCTGGCTCTCGGCATCCTCCTCTTCCTCCGTTTCTGCCCCGGGGTCATCCACCACCCAGGGGGCATGGACTGCGTGAGCCCCCAGGATGCAGTCCAGGGCCTCAAAGTGAGGGCAGGCCTCTGGGTTGGCCCCTGGTTGGGAGGCCCTGGAGTAGGCCTGCTACAGGTCCTTAATTTTGCAGCGGACCTGCTCCTGGGTCCGCACGTGGCCTCTGGTGGCCAGGCTGGCAGCCATGCGGCTGTAGATGGCCGCATTCCTGTGCCTAGTGCGGAGATCGTGGATGTTGGAGGCCTCCCCCCAAACCTCGATGAGGTCCACGATCTCCGCACTAGACCAGGCGGGCGCCCGCCTCTTGCGGCACTGGGCAGGCTCCCGGGAGCTGCCAGCCTGGTCCTGGGAAGAGGCGGAGGGCTGGGTTGCAGCAGGTGGCTGGCTCATCCCGTGCCAGGTGCAGGGTCTGCTGGCTGGATGCTGGCAGGCTTGCAACTGGCACAAGCATTATAGCCAGACCGTGCCCCTTTAAGGGCTCTGGGGCTGGGAGTGGGGCAGAAGAGTTTCCCTGGTTTGGCCCAGAGTGGCCACCAGGGCAACCTGGGAAGGGCTAGCCTCCAGCTAGTTCGAATTCAGTGGCTACACAGCCCTTAATTCGAACTACTTAATTCGAACTAGGCGTTAGTCCTCGTAGAATGAGGTTTACCTAGTTCAAATTAAGCGCTCCGCTAGTTCGAATTAAATTTGAAATAGTGGTTTGCATGTATAGCCGCCATTAAAGTTAATTCGAACTAACAGCTGTTAGTTCGAATTAGCGCTGTAGTGTAGACATACCCTAAGGCTGTGTCTACATTGGCACCCTTTTCTGGAAAAGGGATGCTAATGAGACAAGTCGGAATTGCAAATGCAGCGGGGGATTTAAATATCCCCCGTGGCATTTGCATGAACATGGCTGCCGCTTTTTTCCGGCTCGGGGTTTTGCCAGAGAAAAGCACCAGTCTAGACGGGATCTTGCGGAAAATAAAGCCTTTTCCGGAAGATCCCTTATTCCTACTTGCAAGTAGGAATAAGGGATCTTGCGGAAAAGGGCTTATTTTCCACAAGATCCCGTCTAGACTGGTGCTTTTCTCCGGCAAAACCCCGAGCCGGAAAAAAGCGGCAGCCATGTTCATGCAAATGCCGCGGGGGATATTTAAATCCCCCGCGGCATTTGCAATTCCGACTTGTCTCATTAGCATCCCTTTTCCGGAAAAGGGTGCCAATGTAGACACAGCCAATGAGTCTAGCAAGAGCCCCAAATTAGTGGTCCTGTTGCTTGTACCTGTCTGTGGGCATATGCTGCTTGCATCCCCCGCCACAGCCAAGCACAAGCCTGTTGGTGCCATGCACTAACTGGGCTGTGGCAGTCCAGATGCCATTAGGCATAGGAGCAGTATGGGTGCAGTACAGCCCAGCCCTAGGCTGTCTGGTGAGTTGGGTTCCCCTGCAGTGCAGTGGCTCCTGCTCTAGGGTATAACCAGATGGTACAGCTTCTGAATGCACTTTCCAGTGAGTGCCATGTCGGCATTACAACCAATTAGAGGGCAGGGTTGCACTTGAATGAAAGAACATACATCAGCTCACAGTCCAGGTCAAGTAATATGTGGTTATATTTTGTCTTTTGTCCATGCTGCAACAGGCCATTTGCAAGATCAGCAGAAGCTAAGGTAGCAGATTTCCATTGTTGAGACATGGTCTCACCCAGATACCGGTCACAGCTTATTTATGGTTTCCTGCAGGGCCGGCATTAGGAAGTGTGGGGCCCAATTCAAACAATTTCGACGGGGCCCCACAGCAATTTTGGTTGAACAACAAAAAAAACAAACACATCACAGCACAAAAAAATCCTCCGCCAACACACACACACACCCTGTGCTAAACTCACAACGCCTGTAGCACAGGCAGCCAATGCACTGCTCCTCCAGGGCCGGCAGATTTCTATAATTTTTGGTGGTGCCCCATTAGCCACGCCCCCTGACCCCCGTTAACCTGACCCCCATTAGCCACACCCCCCGACCCCCATTAGTCACACCCCCTGATCCCCATTAGCCACACCCCCCGACCCCCATTAGCCAGGCCTCTGGAGGTAACACGCTGGGGGCAAGATGGACACATGACCAGAAGTAAAAGGTGCCATGTCACCCCTCTCGAAGGGCTTTTCCCACCATCCTCCTACCAACAGGGATTAGTTTGGCCCCCACCAAACCCCCTCATGCAACTATCCTGCAATTGCATTAACCCAACGTGTGTGACATTAACTCAGGGGCAGAGAGGCTAGGGGAAGTGTTCCCTCTAAGGCTATGTCTACACTCACGGCTTCTTACTCAAGTACAGCCATTGTTGGCAAGAACCCACAGAGCAGTCACACTGCCCGCCTGCTCTTGCGCAAGGGAATTTACAGTCCGGTGTGGTAAAAGAGGGCTTCTTGCGCAAGCGCTACGCTCTTTTCTAACAGGTGTACGCTCTCTTGCGCAAGAGGGCAGTGTGGATGCTCGGCAGGGATTTCTTGCGCAAGAAACCCCTACGGCTAATATGGCCATCAGAGCTTTCTTGCTTAAGAGAGTGTCCACACTGCTATGGATGCTCTTGTGCAAAAGCACAGCTCGCACACGGCAGTGTGGACGTGTTCTTGCGCAAGACTTCTTGTACAAGAACCCTTGCGCAAGATGTTCTTGCACAAGAAGCCGCCAGTGTAGACATAGCCTAAGAGTTTCCTCCCATGAGCAGAATGGATTTTGTGTTGTGCACCTGTACTGAGTTCATGTGGCTTGTTTCGATGTGCCACCAGAGGCGTAGCGAGGGTGTTATGCTCCCGGGGGCAAAGGAAAAATTTGCACCCCCCCCCCCCGCCATGTGGCACGGCCCCAAACCTGGTGCACAGCTGAAGGAAACTTGTACTGCATTTTCCCCCACCCCCTACAATTTGGAGCTGGGATCCCACATGCACTAACCCTCCAGTGGAGATGGAGGAGGGTCGGGCTTGGAGCAGAGAGGCAGGGAGGAGGCTCCAGCTGCCGGTGGCAGGCGGAGTAGGAGCATGTGAGCTGAGAGATGACGGGGGAGCAGAATGGGATTAACTTGGTGCCTCCCTAGCAAGGTGCCCACGGCAACTGACCCCTCCGGGCCCCTCGCTATGCCACTGCCCCCCTCCTGCAGATCTATCATCTTATGCACGTGCAAGATCTGTGAGAGCCGTCCCATGAATCTGCGGTTAGTGTCTGTGGCTCCTGCTTCTGGGTGGTGTCTCAATGCTGCCACATTCACCTCCAAAGAGGGGGCTTCCCAGAGCAGGCCCTTGCTGCTGACCCCCAAGGCATCCACAGGTCCAGTCTCCTTTCAATGGGCCCACTTCCCAGGGCTCATTGATCTTGGATCTGGCTTCCATCCCCTCTCCAACCTTTGCAACTGCCCAGAGGTGTCACCTTCCGCCTTATCCATTCCCACCTCATTCACCCCACAGGGACAGTCTCTGCCTCACTTGTCCCAGGGACTATTCTACCAAGACTTAATACAAAGTTTCCATGTAAAAGGACTCACTACAAAGCTAAAAACTTCAATGAGAGAATGATTAATACAGAGACGTGTCTACATCTGCCTCCGCCCCCTTCCCCCAGAGTCCACAGCCCCATTGCAAAGCGGGGGAGGGGAAGGAAAGAGGCTGAGGCCCATCCAATGGGACTGAAGCAGTCATGAGCAAGCCATGCCTGGGAGCCATTCTCCTGTCCATTGCTGGTGCAGTGTTGCTTCAGGCACGCTGAAATGCAGTCACCTCTAGGGTGGGCTGGACAGCTGTTCAACACCTGCACAAGGTTTCAGGCAGGGGGCAGTGCAGGCTGCCTTCCTGCAGAGCCCAGATCAGAACTACCGTGCCCTCCTGGCTTAGGAAAAGAATAAACAGGAGGATTGGAAATTAACCCGCCCAGTCTCACGTCCCCTAGGCAGGGAATGAGCCATCTACATTAGGCCCCAGCTGGAGTATCATGTCCAGTTCTGGGCGCCACATTTCAGGAAACATGGAGAAACTGCAGAAAGTCCAGAGAAGATCAACACAAATGATGAAAGGTCTAGAGAACATGAGGTATGAGGCAAGGCTGAAGGAACTGGCCTTGTTTACCTTGGAAAAGAGAAGACCGAAAAGGTACATGAGAGCAGCTTTCAAGTACCTTAAAGAGTATCATAAGGAGGAGGAAAAATTGTTCTCCTTGGCCTCTGAGGTTAGGATGAGAAGCAATGGGATTAATTGCAGCAAGGGAGGTTTAGGTTGGACATTAGGAAAAACGTCCTGCCTGTCAGGGTGGTTAAACACTGGAATAAATTGCCTAGGGAGATTGCGGAATCTCCATCACCGGAGATATTTAAGACCAGGTTAGACAGACACCTGTCAGGGATGAGCGAGGGCAACTCAACTTTGGAAGCCCTGGGGCCACACTGATACTTACAGAACATGCTGAGGGCCTCAACACAAGCGTGGTTGAATATGCAAGCAAATCTATACAAATAGCTTCTCTCACACTGACAGGCATGAATACAAAGATTAAGGCAAGACTACACAACACACGGGCCCCATTTAAGTCAGTTCTGCTGATATTAATAAAATGCAACATTTCCCCGATTTCTACCCATGTGACAGCACTTTTCATGAGCAATGACAGTCCAAGAATTTAACTACTAAAACACATCAACAGAAGATCATTCCACTGACTACTTTTTTGTTTTGGCTCCCACTCGCCGGCCACGTGTTGATCCCCACATAAACCCAAACTGCACCGCGGGGAGCAAACAAACTGGCCGTGGGCAGCATGCCAAGTTATTAATAAATATTTTATAAACCTTTCCCTTTTCTCTCTACTGCCATGTCTCCTCTCCTTGCTCCATCATCTCCCCTGGTGCCCCCCAACTCCTCACCCTCCTCTGCTGTCCTCACTCCTGCTCTTCTCACAGCCCTCAGCCCTCCTGCAACCTGCCCCCCTCCAGCAGCCCTTCACTCCCCCCTGTGCCCACTCCTCCAGTAGCCCCACTCTGCTCATGTGAGCTACCCCTCCTCATCCCCTCTTCCAACACCTCCCTCTGCACACCTGCCCTGCCTCTCTCCTCTGGTGCTGGTCCCTCCCCTGCAGGTGTCTGCCCTTCTGCTTCATCCCCAAATCCCCTGGCACCTGCACCTTCCCTTAGCCCTGCACCCTCCTGGTGCCTCCCCCTTCCCTTACTGCCCCTGCCCCCTTTGTGTTCTTTTTCCCTGGTGTCCACCCCCTCACCACTCTCTGCCCCGTTCCCCTCCTGCCCCTCTGTGCCCTCACACTTGACTTGCTCCATCCCCACCTTTCTCATGCCCACCCCTTCTTTCAAGCCTTCTCCCAGCACCTCCCCCTCCCCCTCTAGCCCCCAATGCCCTTCCCTTCTCCTCTCCTCTCACAGCATCACCCTGTCCCCCCTCCCACTGATACCTCCCCTCCTGCCCTTTTCCTCATTGTCTTCACTTGGCCCCCTGCCATTTGTCTCTCCTCCACCCTGTCTCTTGGGGTATGTCTACACTACCCTCCTAGTTCGAACTAGGAGGGTAATGTAGGCATACCGCACTTGCAAATGAAGCCCGGGATTTGAATTTCCCGGGCTTCATTTGCATAAGCGGGGAGCCGCCATTTTTAAAACCCCGCTGGTTCGAACCCCGTGCCGCGCGGCTACACGGGGCACGAACTAGGTAGTTCGAACTAGGCTTCCTAGTTCGAACTACCGTTACTCCTCATTTCACGAGGAGTAATGGTAGTTCGGACTAGGAAGCCTAGTTCGAACTACCTAGTTCGTGCCCCGTGTAGCCGCGCGGCACGGGGTTCGAACCAGCGGGGTTTTAAAAATGGCGGCTCCCCGCTTATGCAAATGAAGCCCGGGAAATTCAAATCCCGGGCTTCATTTGCAAGTGCGGTATGCCTACATTACCCCACTAGTTCGAACTAGGAGGGTAGTGTAGACATACCCCAGGTGCCTTCCCCTTTCTTCCTCCTCCCCCTCCACACAAGCCCCTTCCCTACCTTCTGTCTTCCACTTTGTGGGGCCAGAGTCTGCCCTCAGGCCCCGGAGTCCGAACTTGGAGCCAGCCACGCCCCGCAATGTGGCTCCGACGAGTTTTAAAATCCTGGGCTGTGACGTCACGTCACTCCCGGGTGTCCTCCTCGCCCACCTGCAATGCCGCACATGCCAGCAGCAGCCAGCGAGGGGGAGCCATGCACAGCAGGGACAGTCTGGGGCTGAGGGGGATGCTCTAGGGGCAGGGTGGGAGGATGGGGGGGGCCGGCAGGGGGGTTCCGGGGACCATTCCAGGCAGAGCTGGGGGAGAGACCCAGCTCCACATATTGCTGGAGCAGGGCCCCCGGCTCTGAAAAGTAACTCACGCCCATGGCCTGGCACACTTCCAGGTTCAGGGGCACAGGGGCTCCTTAGGCACAGGGCCCGATTCGGCCGAATCGGTCGAATCGGCCTAAGGCCGGCCTTGGTTTCCCGGGACTGAAAAAGAGGAACTTAGATCTGGACTTTTCACCCATACAGGATCAGAGGCATAGTGAAGGGGGGGCGGGGGGCCAGTTGCCCCCGGGCGCCACACTAGGGGGGCGCCGGGCTGGTGTGGGACCGAGCGGGGCGCACTCTGCTCTTGTGAGCTGTCAGCTAAGTGCTGCTGCTGGCTCTCTCCAAACTGCCAGCTGGGTGGGAGGAGCAGTGGTTTGAAAAAAGGTATGTTCCTCTGTGCCTGGCTGGGGGGGGGGGGAGGATTTGATTGACAGAGTGCTCCCCCCGGCACTGGGGGTGCCTTGCTCTGGGGGGAGGAGGGGGAAGTGCATGGTGGGGCTGGCTTTGGGGCAGGGGGGAGGTGAGTGTATTGGGATGGCTCTGTGGGGGGGCTGGCTCAGGGGAAGAGGCTGAGTGCCTTTGGGATGGGGGCTACTGGGGGGGCTGTCTGGGGCAGGGATGGTTGTGTTGTACTTAAAATTACTGCATGGGATCTTTTTTGGGGAACAGGCAAAATGCCACATTTATTGATAATACACACATATAGCAGTCAACACATATGCATATAATACAGCGAGCGCGCACAGCCCCCATGTCTTGTTTTTACCAATAGCTGTTCCACCTAACTGCTGGCCAGACCAGTTAGGTGGGGTGGGTTGGAGCCGGATCAATGCTCCCATGTTGACTGCAAGATGCCTTAGAGCTGTATAGTGTCTTCCCTCTCATGCAGAGAGTCGTCATATGCATATGCAGTTATTCATCTATGGCACCTTCTTCTGGGTGGGTTTTTTTCAGTGCTCCCCCATTCACCTTCAAAGAGGGAGCTTCCAAAAGCAGGGGCTTGCTGCTTACTCCCAAGGCATCTATAGGTCCAGTCTTCTTTCAATGAGCCCACTTCACAGGTCCCATTGTTCTTATTGTTCTTGAATCTGGCTTCCACCTTTCTCCAACCATTGCAAGTGCCCAGAGGTGCTTTTCTTTCATGCCTTATCCATTCACACCTCATTCACTCAACAGGACAATCAGTTTAGCAAAGTGTGGTACAAAGTCTACAAGATACAAGGTTTCTGTGTAAAAAGGCTTAATACAAAGATTCTATGTTCTGTAAAAGTTTACAAAGTTTCTATAAAAGGACATAATACAGCAAACTAAAGACTTATTACAAAACTAAAAGGACTTGATACAAAGTTAAAATAAAAAAATGAGAAAATGATTAATACAGAGATTAATGAGATTTACCTACAGTTGCATTGGTATGGAGGGGGCTGGGGTGCCTGCTCTGGGGAAGGGGTGTTGTATTGGAATGGGGGTGCCAGGCTCTGGGGCAGGGGTGAGTATATTGGGGTTACTTATTTTTTTAAATAAAAGATACTTTATAACAAAAGGAAAAGCCTAAAAAACAATAATCTGGTAGCACTTTAAAGACTAATGTTGGGACCAGGAAAACAAGGCCTGGTCAACATTATGCTAAGGAAAGTTAGCAAAGGCTAATTACGGAGGCCTCTGGGTATTTTGACCAGAAGCAGAAATGTGGTTCAAACAGAGGCGCACCCTCCATGCTGGCTTAGGTTATAAAGGTAAAATGAGTGATAAATTATATATTTGTACCTACTGTAAGTAGAATGGCTTGCTTTGGGAACTGGTCAGTAACTCCCTGTTTTTGTTCCTCTTCGCTAATCTTACCTCCCTATTTTTGCCCTTTGTTTGTACCCGACTCTTTTGTCTCCTTGTTCCTGGTACCTGCCTTTTGTGGTTGATAAGAAAGTTACTGATGCATTATGAAGCGCTTTGGCCACAATGTATATAGTTGGCTAAGATATGCATAGATATTAAAAACTTTCTAGAAAGGGGGGTAAGTGGCTTGGGTGAAGAGCTTATGACGCGACGGAACTGTCTTTATAAGCCTACCTGTTACTAAAATCGGGGCTGGTTCTCTTTGGAGACGGGCCGCTCTCTATTGTTGTGTGCACTCTTCAATAAAGAGCTTGTGATTGAACTTTGCTGGTGTTGCCTGTCTCTTTATTGTCAGACAACGAACCAAGGCCGTCTGGGTTAGAGTCCCTGACAAATTTGGCACCCCAGATGGGACTCGTCTGACTCTCCGGTGCGGGATCGGACTCCGATGCAATGCAGCGCGCATCCTCCAGTTTTGAGGAGCGTTGCCCGGTGAACTGATCCCTGCATTGGCGATAAGGCGTGTTCTGTGAACCAGCCAGAGCCCGTAGAAATCCAGCAACGTCGACCTACCCGTTGAGTAGGATCCAGGTCTTCGGGGTTAGAGTCCCTGGAGTGTTCGGGGTTAGAGTCCCTGGACAGGTAAGTGAGCGCTCGGGTTAGAGGGTTAGAGTCCCTTAACCATGGGAAATGGGACAGGCTGGCAGTTCATGCCCCGGGGACGCCCCGTTGTCCCTGATACTCAGAGATTGGAAGGGTATCTCTGGAACAACTGGTTTAGCTAAGTCCAGGATGAAAGATTTATGCCAAATTCAGTGGCCTTCCCTTACCGCTCATTTGTCCCCGGATAATGATTGGCCAGATTGCGGAACCTTTTCCGTAGAAAGAATGAATACCCTTAGGGATATATTGGTTAATCTTAGGCCCGGACAAATGGCGTATCTATTTGTATGGTACAATTATAACCCAAAAGAGAGGGAAGTGGCCTTGCAAGCTGTTAGTATGGGGGGACCTATCAAGCTCCCTCGACCTTATGCCCCTGAGACCCAGTCGGAGGAAGACTGGTATCGTCCGATGCGGATACCGCGGAGACAAAGTCCCAGGTTACAAGAGGAGGATGGGAAAATGGGGGAGACCTCCTCTGGGACTGGTTCGGGAAAAACAGAGGGGGCTGGAGAGTCCTCTCAGTATCCGCTTCGAGCTTATCCCATTCCCCAGAATAATGGGCAAGCTACATTTGTATATACTCATGCCCCATTTTCAACTGCTGATTTACTAAATTGGCAGTGCTCTCTGCCACGCCTCCGGGATAACCCGGAGGCGGTGGAAAGAACTTTCCGTACTATTTTCTCTACCCACCTACCAAACTGGGCTGATGTGAATCAGTTTAGCATTGCGACGCGGGTTTACAATGGAAGAGAGGAAAGGAGGGAGAAAGAGAGAAGGAAAGAAAAACAAAAGGATATGAGGGATCAGGTGTGCTTGTTGGCAGTAGCTGTTTCAGGGGTGAGAGGGGGAGAAGGACGCGGGTGGAATCGTGGAAATAAAAGAGGTTTCCTTGGAAAAGGTAGGGGTGGGGTAACTAGGGACCGAGGTCGTGAAATCTGTGGTGTGAATTCTAGTTGTAGTGAATGTCACTACTGTGGTAAAGAAGGACATTGGAAAAGACAATGTCCACTGAAACCAAAGTCTGACTACAAACCTAAAACTGCAGGTCAGTTTTCTGTAAGTCAGGAATGAAGGGAGGCGCCGCTCCCCTGGGGTCCCGGGGTTTATGAGGCTGGAACGGTACAATTTAAATGTGATGCGCGATTTCCGGTGGTTCCCCTTAAAATAGGGCAAAAGACTTTTGAGTTGTTAGTGGACACGGGGGCAACCCACTTGGCAATACCTGAGGGAGCGGCACCAAAAAGTCGAGAGGATAAAAATGTAGTGGGAGTCATTGGAAAATCTGAACGTCATTTTATGACTACTGCGTGCATGGCCACACTAGGCCCTATTGCAGTTAGGCATTCCTTTTTGTTAATGAATGGTCCTGTAAATTTGCTGGGAAGAGATCTGTTGTGCAAACTACATGCACAGATTTTCTGCACTCCCGAAAGTATTACCCTCAAATTTCCATTAGAAAAAGCTTATTTGTTAGCCCAGGTGACCAGCGGGGATTGTGAAATGCTTCTCCTGCGGGTACAAAATGAAGTTAATCCTATAGTGTGGGGAGGAAAACATGATGTGGGCTTGGTAAAATCTGCCTCACCCTTGAGTCCAGTAGTAAAGAGCAATGTGCCTCCTCCTGCTCAGAGACAGTACCCTCTAAAACCTGAGGCAATACAAGGACTTGAGCCCCTGGTACAGAGTCTTAGGAGTAAGGGGTTTTTGGTGCCATGTGTTTCTCCCTGTAATACCCCCATTCTGGCTATAAAGAAACCCCAGACTGGTCCTGATGGAAAACCTGCCTATAGAATGGTACAGGACTTGAGACTTATTAATCAATATGTGATTCCAGAACATCCTGTGGTACCAAACCCAAGTACCATTTTGGCAATGGTGCCGCCGGATGCAGAATGGTTTACTTGTCTGGATTTGACAAATGCTTTTTTCTCTGTACCGGTGGCCCTGGACAAGCAATATCTCTTCGCATTTACATGGGGGGTCCCTGGTACTGTTGGGAAAAGGGGTGAAGGATCTGGACCTCCTGGACAACTCACTTGGACTAGAATGCCCCAAGGATATGTGGAAGCACCAGGAGTATTTGCAAGGGTTCTAGCCGAGGATCTAAAAGATGTTCAGTTGCCAGCCGCCTCTACTTTAGTGACTTATGTTGATATTTTAGTAGCCTCAAGGACTCGAGAGGATAATGAAAGAGACTCTGTATATTTGCTTAATCAGCTAGCGCTTAAAGGACATAAGGTTAGCCCTACAAAGTTGCAATGGGCTCAACAGGAGGTAAAATACCTGGGATATACGTTGAGTCCCGGAGTACGCCGTTTGGACTTAAAACGAATTGAAACCATAGTTAACATTGCATTTCCTACAACTAAGCGGGGTATGCGTGGGTTTATTGGTCCTAGACCCATTGCATACCTCTCAGGACAATTGGATCCGGTGGCAAAGGGACACCCAGGCTGTCTCAGAAACGTAGCAGCGGCTGCACTATTAGTGGAAAAGGCCCAAGAAATTGTCCTAGGACATCTGTCAGGGATGGTGTAGGTGGAGCTTGGTCCTGCCTTGAGGGCGGGGGGCTGGACTCGATGACCTCTTGAGGTCCCTTCCAGTCCTATTATTCTATGATTCTATGATCCTTTAACAGTGCACACTCCACATGCTGTAGCCAGCTTGTTAAATTCTCAGCAGCATAAACATTTGACTAACCAGAGACTGTCCAAGTATGAGGTAACCTTATTAATGACTCATGGGATTACCCTACAGAGGTGTGCAAATTTAAATCCAGCTTCTTTGTTACCTCATGAAGTAAGGCAGGAGCAAATACATGACTGTTTGCAAATTTTGGATCAGGTATCCACTCCTCGACCTGATCTGACAGATGTTCCTTTGTCAAATCCGGAATTAGAACTGTTTGTGGATGGATCTGCTTTCGTTCGAAATGGAATCAGGTATTCTGGGTATGCTGTTACCAGTGGTAACATAGTCTTAATAGGAAAACCCCTGCCACCTGGAACAAGCGCTCAGTCAGCCGAGTTACAAGCGCTTACAGCCGCTTGTCTATTTGCCAAAGACAAAAAGGTTAATATTTATACTGATTCCAAATATGCTTTTGGTGTGTGCCATGCTACTGGGGCAATTTGGAAGGAAAGAGGATTTATTACTTCTTCGGGATCACAAATTGCTCATGGGAAAGAGATAGCTGAATTGTTGCAAGCTATCCAAGCTCCTAAGGAAATTGCAGTTATGCATTGCAAGGCTCACACCAAGGAAGCTGACTCTGTGTCTGTAGGAAACCGGTTTGCCGACGAGGCTGCTAAAGCTGCTGCTTTACAAGGTACTCAATTAGAATTATGCCCTCCTCTCTTAACCTGGCAACAGCAAGCTCCAGATACTGAGAAAGAAATCTGGGAGAAATGGGGGGCACGTCCCAATTCCTCAGGAATCTGGGAATGTGATAATCGTATGGTTCTGCCTAAAAGTCACCAGAGGGAATTGGTGCAACAGGTTCATAAAAATACCCATTTAGGAGCGACCAAAGTAGCCCAAATTATTTTGAGACAGTTTGTTTCCACGGGACTCCATGAAGTAGCCAGAAGGGTGGTGGAAAAGTGTGTCCTATGCCAGCAATGTAATTCAAAAGGGGTCATTAAACAAACCCCAGCGCCTGGAGGACGTCGATGGGCTCATAGACCTATGCAGCATTTACAGATTGATTTTACTGATTTACCTCCCTCTGAAGGGAAACGGCATTTGTTAGTTCTAGTGGACCAGCTCACTGGCTGGGTGGAGGCATTTCCTACGGCCCGTGCTACTGCAACTGTGGTATGCAAGGTATTACTTAATGAAGTGATACCACGGTTTGGCCCCCCTGAAATAATTGACTCTGATCAAGGTACTCATTTCACTGCAAAGATTTGTAAAGAACTTACTGAGGCTGTGGGAACTAAGTGGGCCTTTCATGCTCCTTGGCACCCCCAAAGTTCGGGCCAAGTGGAGCGTATGAACGGTACCTTAAAGGGTCTTTTAACAAAGTTATGCCAAGAGCTTAGTCTAAAATGGACTAAAGTCCTCCCTCTCGCTCTCTACATTATCCGGACAACTCCAAGCGTAAGGACTGGGCTGGCACCGTATGAAATCTTGCTGGGACATGTACCACCAACCTTCTCTCCTTTGATTTCAATTCCTCATGACACTGATTTAACAAGCGATACGGAAACCTATGTAAAAAGGTTGCAGCAGCATCTAGTGACATTGCAACAATACTCCGCGCAATCTCAATCCTTACCATTGTGGGAAGCTGTTCATTCTATTTTACCAGGTGATCCTGTGTGGGTAAAAACGTATAAGAAGATTCCGCTTCGACCTCAGTGGTTGGGTCCTTTTGAGACTCTTCTGGTAAGCCCTACTGCCATTCGTGTTAAAGAACTTCCCACCTGGATTCATCATACCAGGGTCAAGAGGAGCACCGCCAGGGAATCTGACCAGGTAAAGGGTTCCTCAGAAGCAGACGACGTCGGACATCGAAGGAGCCGCGCTAGTTCACCCCACCGCGAAACGGGTGAACCAGAAGCAGACGATTTTAGCTCCCAAGGCAAATGGACTGCCACCCCTTTGGGCTTCAGCTGAAAAGGACTTAGATCAGTGGTGCCCCTTTGCTGAAAAATGGCTTGGTTACATTTACGGGGTCCTCTGTGTGTTACTTTGTCTTTTATTTGTTGCCTTGCTCTTTTGGTGGTATGGAATATAAGGGTATCAGAGGCTAATACCTTCCTACGTTTTGCTCATGAAATGAAAACTCGCATGCCTGCATTACATAACTTATCTTGCTGGGTATGCTCCTTAATGCCAACCGATAGTCAAAAGGGCCTTCTCATGATTCCTATTGCCCTTAGCGCAGCAAATATGACTTGGACTCCTTCATGGAAAGATCCCTTAGGCACTCAGAATATAACTTGGGCAAATGCCGGAATCCATACCGGTAACTACCTGTTGGTCTGGCAACGACCCGGTAAATGGTGCCTCCTTCGGGGATCCCCTACATTCAATACTTTATGGGTTGGTGAAAGTCAGTGTGAAATCTATTATAATACCTCACATATTGGGTACCAATTTAAAAGGATAGAAATACAATACAATATCTCCCGTCACGGGAATCAGGTTGAAAGAAAGAAATCAAAATATCTGATCCCCAATGGAATCTCTATTTCACTTCTCCCTACATGGATGACAATAGACCCTTCCTTGTGTGTCCCGACTCAGGCAAATTACTCTTATAACTGCTCTCCCTTAAATTGCACTCATTGTGATCAGGGACCTGGTCACCGATTGCTTTGTGCTTGTTATTTTCCTGATAGTCTCCTAGCACCAGTTGCTCCTCGTAGTTGGGCACCATGGAACACTCCCTTATTTGGAGTATACTGGGTGTGTGGAGATAAGGCCTACCTGATTCTCCCCCACTCCTGGACTGGATACTGCTACCAAGCGTGGTTAGAGCCCCCAATAGTATATCGGTCTCACCTCCCCATAGGAAAGATCAGAAACATGCGAGATGCAGAGACCGATGCTAAAGAATCTCGCCCTCTTACTTGGCGAGCATTAAATGATTGGACAGGGGCCTGTGCAGGATTCCCCCTTGCTTGTGGGGGAGCCACCTGGAGGTTAGGAGAGGGAATAATGAGGCTTCAAGGGATTCTGGAAATAATGGCAAATACCACTGCTGATGCGTTAACTGATTTGGCTACTAAACAGAAAAAAATCCGGCAAATGGTTCTCCAGAATCACTTAGCGCTGGACATTCTGCTAGCCTCTCAGGGAGGAACATGTGCCTTGATAGGACAAGAGTGTTGTGTGTACATTCCTGATGTCTATAATGCGACCTGGGACAGAGCAAAGCACCTTGTGCAAGTGGCGAGGGATCATGGAGGAGAAAAAGGAGATTCCTGGTGGAGTAGCTTATTTAACTGGTTTCCAAACATAGGGGGCTGGCTCCATAATTTGATTCGTAGTGCTGTAGTTATTATTTGTGGGTTACTTGTGCTGTATGTTATGATCCGCTGTGGATGCTGGATTGGTACCAAATTGTGTAGTTAAAAAGTAGGTACCGATTATTCTGGGTGTCCCAGGAGTCCCATAGGGAACTCCAGGGACAAAGGGGGGATTGTTGGGTTAGAGTCCCTGACACTAACAAACATGTAGATCAGGCATGTCACACTTGAAGCCCTCTGAGGGCCACACAAATGAAAACTGATAGCTTTCAGGGACACCGAAATGGAATGAGGTGTAACAGTTAACTCGAACTAAAGACTTAGTTAATGTCTGAGTGCCTCGTGTAGCCGCGGGCAATTAGTTTGGACCAAGGGGATTTAAAAATGGCACCCAGACAGGACGATGCAAATAAAGTCCAGGATACTTAAAGCCCGGGCTTCATTTGCAACTTCGAATGCCTACATTAGCCACCCTAGTTCGAACTAGGGGGCTAGTGTAGACATACCCCTAGGGTATGTCTACACTACAGCAGTTATTTCGAATTAACTGTAATAGCTGTCTACACATACAAAACGCTATTTCGAAATAAATTCGAAATAGCAGAGCCCTTATTTCGAATTGGGTAAACCTCATTCTACAAGGAATAACACCGAATTCAAAATAGCCAATTCGAAATAAGTGCTGTGTAGACACTTAATTCAAACTAGGGGGCCTCCAGCCCTTCCCAGGGAGCCCTGGTGGCCACTCTGGGCACAACCAGGAAAACTTACTCTCCTCTCCCCCAGCCCCGGAGCCATTAAAGGGGTAGACCCTGGCCACAGTGCCTGTGCCAGCTCCAAGCCTGCCAGCCCAGAGTCAGCAGTGGCCACCGAGGCCCCCGACCCAGTGGCCCCAAAACATGAGCCAGCAAGACACTGGCAGCCAGCCCTCCACTGCTCCCCAGGAGCAGTCTGCCAGCTCCCAGGAGCCTGGCAGGGGCTGGAGAAGGCAGGCGCCTTCCTGGTCCAGGGTGGAGATCATGGACCTTATTCAGGTTTGGGGGGGATGCCCCCAATGTCCATGATCTCCACACTAGACAGAGGAATGCGGCCGTCTATGGCAGGATAGCTGCCAGCCTGGACACCAAAGGCCACATGCGAACCCAGGAGCAGGTTTGCATGAAAATCAGGTTGGTCCGGCAAGACCCCCAACCCTGGGCCCTGAGCTTCCCCTCCCCCTTCTTCCCCTTGATTGCCCCTTCCAGCTCCCTCCTCCCAGGTTTCCCCCTTCCCTCTTCCACCCTCTCTCTTCCCCTCTCCCACCTCCTTTTCCCAGTCTCCCCAGAGGCTCATCCCCCTCCCCCCCCACTTTTGTTCAATAAACCCAGTTTCTATTTTTGAACATACGTGTCTTTTATTTGACATCAGGAAGGGGGGCTAGGGAGGGGTAAATGGAAGGACGTGAGGGAGGAATGGGGCACGAGCCCCCGGTGGGAAGGACCGGAGTGGCTCTCAGGGCTCCTCGGGGTGGACGGTCTCCCACAGGGCCTCCTGGATACTGACAGCCCCCTGATGGACCCCCCGGATGGCAGCCTGCAGCAAGTGCAGCCGGGCTGAAGGCAACGACCCCACAAGACGCACCGGTGTGCCCAGGGGCAGCTCTGGCTCCATGTGGCCAAGTGCTGTGGTGTCCCGAGTGTGGGCACTCAGGGCACTCCAAGACAGGACTGCTTTGCTGTCCCTCATTGAGGTAGACAAGCAAGCGGGGAACCCTGGAACTGTCTGTCTGGGGTGGGGGTAGGGTCCTTTTAAGCACGGAGCTCAGTTAGCCTCAGGCAGCAGCCCCACACACTAAGTCCTAACCTGATGCCCTGCCGGCACTGGTTCTGGCCAGCCTTAACTTCGGTTCAGGGTCCACTCAGTGTGGACATGCTATTTCGAAATAGCAAAATGCTCATTCGAAATAGTTTTTGTGTATAGATGCATTATTTCGAATTAGCTTAATTCGAATTAAGTTAACTCGAATTAACGCTGTAGTGTAGACATACCCTTACGTTCATATTTATGATGTAGTTTATCGCTGTGTGACAGTGTAACATCCCGCCCCAGGGGGCCGGGGCAATTAGTCACTGTAACGTTCCAGTTAGTCACTAGGGGTACGTCTACACTACAACGTTAATTCAAACTAACTTAGTTCGAATTAGTTAATTTGAACTAAGCTAATTCGAACTAACGGATCCAGACTAAAAAACTAGTTCGAATTAGCGTTTTGCTAATTCGAACTAACATGTCCACATTAAGTGGACCCTGAACCGGGCTTAAGGATGGCCGGAAGCAGTGCCGGCAGGGCATCAGAGGAGGACTTAGAGCATGGAAATGCTTTCTCAGTCTAGCCGAGGGCTGTGCTTAAAGGGTCCCGACCCCCACCCCGGACAGACAGTTCTCAGGGGTGCCCCGCTTGCAAAGCAGTCCTGGCTTGGATTGCCCGGACTACCCACACTGGGCACATCACAGCACTCGGCCATCAGACCGGCTGCACTTGCCGCAGGCTGCCATCTGGGGAGAGGGGGCAATTGGGGGGCTGCAGGAGAGCTTCCACCCCCAGAAGCCTGCAGAGCCAGCCCAGTCCTCCCCATTGGGGGCTCGTGCCCCATTCCTCCCTCACCTCCTTCCACTTACCCCTCCCTAGCCCCTCTTCTTGATGTACAAAATAAAGGACCCGTGTCTTCCAAAATGGAATCTGTCTTTATTGAACAAAACTGGGGGAGACCGGGAAAAGGAGGTGGGAGAGGGGAAGAGAGAGGGTGGGAGAGGGGAGGGCAACTAAAATGATAAGGGGGTTTGGAACAGGTCCCATATGAAGAGAGGCTAAAGAGACTGGGACTTCTCAGCTTAAAAAAGAGGAGACGGAGGGGGGACAGGATAGAGGTCTCTAAAAGCAGGAGTGGGGTGGAGAGGGTGCATCAAGAAAAGTTCTTCATTAGTTCCCATAAAGAAGGACTAGAGGATACCAAAGGAAAGGAATGGGTAGCAGGCTTCAAACTAACAACAGAAAGTTCTTCTTCACAAAGCAAAGAGTCAACCTGTGGAACTCCTTGCTGCAGGAGGCTGTGAAGGCTAGAACTAGAACAGAGTTTAAAGGGAAGTGAGATAAAGTCATGGAGGTTGGGTCCATGGAGTGGTATTAGCCAGGGGGTAGGAGTGGTGTCCTTGCCCAAAGTTTGTGGAAGGCTGGAGAGGGATGGCACGAGACAAATGGCTTGGTCACTGTCTTCGGTCCATCCCCTCCAGGGTCCCTAGGGTTGGCCGCTGTCAGCAGACAGGCTACTGGGCTAGATGGACCTTTGGTCTGACCCAGTACGGCCATTGTAATCTCAGGGCTCAGGGTCGGGGGTCTCACTGGACCCCCTTGATTCTCTTGCACACCTGCTCCCGGGTGGCCAGGCTGGCAGCTCTCCTGCCCTAGATGGCCACTTTCCTGTGCCTAGCGTGGAGATCGTGGACGAGGTCTACAATGTCCGCACTAGACCAGGCGGGTGCCCGCCTCTTGCGGTCCCGGACAAGCTCCCGGGAAGAGGGGGAGGGCTGGGGGGCATCGGGTGGGTGGCTCGATCCGTGCCAGGTGCAGGGTCTGCTGGCTGGGTGCTGGCAGGCTTGCACCTGGCACAGGCACCGTAGCCAGCCCGTGCCCCTTTAAGGGGTCCGGGGCCAGGAGGGGGGCAGACGAGTTTCCCTGGTGTTGGCCAGAGTGGCCACCGGGGAAACCTGGGGAGGGCTAGCCTCCCACTAGTTCGAATTAAGGGTCTACACAGCCCTTAATTCGAACTAGCTAGTTTGAACTAGGCTTAATCCTCGTGGAATGAGGGTTTCCTAGTTCGAACTAAGCGCTCCGCTAGTTCGATTTAAATTCGAACTAACGGAGCGCTAGTGTAGCGCCTATGAAAGTTAGTTCGAACTAACATCCGTTAGTTCGAACTAACTTTGTAGTGTAGACATACCCTAGGTTACCGATCAGGGCGGAGGGGACCTGGGCCCACCCCCTCTCCAGGTCCCAGCCCAGGACCCTAAGGGTGGGCGTCTTGAATGCACCGCCCAACCGGGGGGGCTACGGCCGCAACTCACCGGTCCCCGGGGCTTTCTGACCCCGTCCTGGGCTACTTCCTCCGCCCCTGCGGTTCGGTCCGGCCACGCTTGGTCCGGCGGGGCGCCGGGTGGGACTCACCCTCGCCGGCTGCGTCGTTCTCCCGCCGTCGGTCCTGGAGCTCCGTCCGGTACCGCCGCGTCCTCTGCTCTCCGCGTCGGCCACCTCACCAACCGGGCGAGCCGCCGTCTCTCCTCCCGGGCTCCGGGCTGCCCGGCTTTTGAATCTGGCGCCCCTGGCCGGGGATGCCGTCGCATGCGCCTTGGGCCGCTGGCAGCTCCCAGGGCTCGGGCGCAGGGGAAGTGCCTGCGCCTGCACCTGTGCCCGCGGCCGCCGCCAAGCAGGCGCGGCAGAGCCGCTCCGGCTCTTCGGCGGCAGTTCCCCGCGGCGCCCAAGTGCGGGCCGCGGGGTTGGGGCTCCCGATCCCTGCCGCCCCATCACACACACACCCCCCTTAGGTCTCTTGCCTTTCTCCCTTGGACCTCACTTTCTTGTTCGTCTTTTCTTGAAAAAAAGTCTGCGTTGTTGTGCTTCCGCCCGGGGTGGTACGCTACTTCAAACCTGTAGGGTTGTAAAGTTATTCGGGGGTTTGTCTCTTTCAGTGACTGTAACCACTTAAAGGGGGCATGGTCAGTTATTAGTTTGAACGAACCCCCCCAGTAAGTGGTATCGGAGGGATTCAATCGCCCACTTAACCGCTAAGGCCTCCTTCTCAATAGTGGCATAAGCCTTCTCCCGGGGAAACAGTTTTCGACTTAGATATAAAATGGGGTGTTCTTTCCCGTTCTGTTCCTGGCTCAAGACCGCTCCTAGGCCCATGGCGAAGGCATCCGTCTGGACTATAAATTCTTCTGCGAAATCTGGCTGCGTTAACACCGGCGCGCCCATTAAGGCGGTCCGCAGTCTGTTAAAAGCTCTTTCTGTTTCTTCCGTGCGTATCACCCTTTTTGGTCGGTCTGCCCGCATCAGGTCCGTAAGGGGGGCTGCTATGGTCGCGAAATGTGGAATGAATCTTCGATAGTATCCGGCCAAGCCTAAAAATTGCCGCACCTGCTTCTTGGTCGTCGGGAACGTATAGTCCGCCAGGGCCTTCACCTTGTCCATTTGGGGTCTTATCTTTCCTCTTCCGACAGTATATCCGAGATATGTGTCCTCTCATTGGCCTATATGGCACTTGCTGGGATTGGCCGTGAGCCCAGCGTCCTGCAAGGCCCCCAGCACCGCTCGCAGGTGGCGTGTATGGTCCCCCCAGCTTTGGCTGTATATGACTATGTCGTCGATATAAGCCGCCGCATAGTCTTGGTGGCCTCGTAAGATTCTGTCCATTAATCTCTGAAATGTGGCGGCTGCCCCATGGAGGCCGAACGGCATGGTCTTAAACTGAAACAGTCCGAACGGGGTCGAGAAGGCTGTTTTTTCCTTGGAGGTTGGCGTCAGCGGGATCTGCCAATACCCCTTTGTTAAATCTAAGGTTGAGATATAGCTAGCCTGTCCCAGTCTGTCTAACAGCTCGTCCACGCGGGGCATGGGGTACGCGTCGAACCGGGATATTGCATTTACCTTTCGAAAATCCACACAAAACCGGAGGGACACAATGGTGCTTCTCCACTCGCTTCGCAACTCTTCGATCACGCCAAGTTGCAGCATCTCTTGCACTTCTTTCTGGACCGTATCCCACATCCTCCGGGGGAGGGGTCTTAGTGCATCGCACACCTTCTTCCCTGGGTTCCTCGCGATGTGATGATAGGCGACCGAGGTCCTTCCTGGCATCTTAGTGAGGGTGGTGGCGAACTCCCTTGAGATGGCCTCCATTTCTCGCCGTTGTGTGGTCGAGAGATCGTCTCCCATGCCGGGGTTCCCGGTCTCCACTATCCCTCCGGTCCCGGGACCAAGTTCTGGTTCCTCTAGTTCCGTCGTGATCATGAGGGCCTCGCGGGGCTTCCACTTTTTCAGGAGATTGACGTGATATATCTGCGTCTTAGTCCTCCTCCCTTCCAGCCGGATCTCATAATCGACGGGCCCGACTCTTCAGATTACCTCAAAGGGGCCCTGCCACCGGGCCAGCAGCTTCGACTCCTTTATCGGTAGCAGCAGGAGGACTCGATCCCCGGCTTCGAACTCCCTCATTTTGGTGCCTTGGTTGTAAAAGAACGCCTGTCGTTTCTGGGCTTGTTGTAGATTCCTCTTGGCGAAATCGCCCAGTCGTCTTAGCCTCTCTCTTAGCTTTAAAACATAGTTCACTGTACCCTGGACCCAGGCCTCTTGCGCTTCCCAGGTCTCTTTAACCAGGTCAAGAATGCCCCGCGGCCTCCGTCCGTAGAATAGCTCGAACGGGGAGAATCCAGTTGAGGCGTGCGGTACCTCTCTTATGGCGAACAGCAATGTGGGTAGGGCCTTGTCCCATTCTCGGGGCTCCTCATCCAGGAATTTCCTCAACATCTCCTTCAGGGTCCTGTTAAATCTTTCTACCACCCCGTCCGTCTGGGGGTGGTATACCGAAGTCCGCAGGGTCTTAACCCGTAGTAACCTACATAACTCCTGGATGAGGCGGGATGTTAGGTTGGTTCCCTGATCGGTCAGGATTTCCTTTGGGATCCCCACCCGGGCGAATATCTTAACCAGTTCCCCCGCAATTGTCGCCGCGGTGGTATTCCTTAGAGGGACTGCCTCCGGGTAGCGGGTCGCATAGTCTACCAGGACCATAATGTACTGACAGCCCGACGTGGACTTCTCCACGGGGCCCACCAGGTCCAAACCCACCCGCTCAAAGGGGACGCTCACCACTGGAAGGGGTACCAAGGGGGCCTTCGGGCACAGCTGTAACCGCGTGCGCTGGCAGGTGGGGCAGGACTCACAGAAGTCCCTGACGGCCTTGTAGATGCCTGGCCAAAAGAACCGTTGCACCAGCCGTTGCAGGGTCTTTTCCTGGCCTAAATGTCCAGACCAGGGATTCGCGTGGGCCAGCTCCATCACCCTATTGCGGTAGCGGCCCGGTACCAGCAGTTGCCGGACCCACCCTAGCCCCTCTGCCTCCCATATCAGGCGGTACAGGCAGTCCCCTCGTACCTCGAAGTGGGGTTCCCGCTGGCTTGTCTCGTCGTCCGATCCGCCCTCCTTCGCCTGTTCCCAGGCCCGTACCAGGGACGGGTCATTCCTTTGTTCTTCGAGGAAGTCGTGAGCGGTGACCCAGTCTGGTTCGGCTTCCGTCCCCTCCATTGCTTCTTCCTGCTGTCCGGCACCCGGCGGGTTTTCTGCCTGCAAAATTTGCCAGAAGCCAGGCCAGTCCCGCCCCAGGACCACCGGGTAGGCTAGCTGTGGAGCCAGGGCCACTTGACAGATGCCTTCCTCTCCCCGGCACTGCACCCTCACCCAAGCCGTGGGGTAGGGCCGGACCTCCCCATGAATGCACCGTACCCAAATTGTGGCGCCGGCAGGCTCGGGACTCGGGACTAATTCCGGGCGGACCATGGTCTGCCCGCAACCCGAGTCCACTAAGGCCTGCGCCGGTACCCCTTCCACCAAGACTCTGGTGGTTACTATAGCTCTCCGCTCCGGGTTAGGGGTCACCCCCGATGCGACCCCTTGCCTGAATGAGCAGTCCATTAAGGGGCATTCGCGTTTAAAGTGCCCCTCTTGTCCGCACTCGTAACATCGGGTCTGAGAGGGCGTCCCTTCCGCCGCCCCTCCCCCGCTTCCCTCTGGCCGGGGTACCCCCATTCCCAGGTTTTCTGGGGGTCCCTCCTTTTCCATCTCCATCACTCGCCTGGCCATCCCTCGCCCTAGGCCCCAGAGCATCTCTCCCTTCTCCGGGCGTGCTTGGCCTCTTGGCGGCCGCTCCGCTCGGACCTCTCGATCCCCTCTCCCAGGGCCTCCTGGCGCCTCTGCCGCCATATAATTCTCTATCAGGGTGACCGCATCGGTCAGAGCCTGGGGACAGTGTCTGCGTACCCATTTCTGGGCCCCCAGTGGGAGAACCTGCAGGAATTGCTCGAGCACCACTGTGTCCGTTACCTGTGCTCTATCCCTCCTATTGGGCTCCAGCCATCGCCAGGCTAATTCCCTCAATTTCTGCGCCACGGCCCGCGGTCGCGCCCCGTGGGGGTATCGCTCCGTCCTGAACTTCTGCCTATAGGACTCTGGTGTGACCCCCTATCTGGTCCAATATGGCCTCTTTGACCTTATAATATTTCAAGGCGTCCTGCGGGGCCAGGTTCCTGTACGCCAATTGCACCGGCCCCGTGAGGTAGGGGGCCAAGAGCGTGGCCCAATGGTCCTCAGGCCAACAGGCCGCTATTGCTACCCTCTCGAAAGTTACTAAGTATGCTTCAGGGTCGTCTAGTGGTCCCATCTTGGTTAGCCTGATGGGCAGGTGGGCTGCCCCGACGGGCCCTTCGATCCCGTCTCCCACTGGCCCGGCTGCTACCCCGCGGCCCACCCCTTGCTGCAGCCATCTGTCCTGATGCTGTGTAATTTCCCTCACTAGCTGGCGCTGCTGCTCTTGGCCCTGTGCGGCCAGCTGTTGTAGCAACTGCACCTGATGCTGTTGCTCCACCTTCTGCTGTTCAGTGAGCCATTTGAATATTTGGGTGGGGTCCATGGCTCTGGCTCTCCTCCCCTTCAGCCCGGGAAGGCGCCCTCCGCCCCTCTTGGGGTTTACCGCCGTTTTGGGCGGCCTCCCTCTCTCCAACCTCTCTCCCTTTTTTTTTTTTTTGTTTGTTTTTTTGTTTTGTGGGTGCACCCCCCCTTTAGTCTAGGGGTTCACGATGTGCCCACATTCTCCACCATTTGTAACGTCCCGCCCCGGGGGGCCGGGGCAATTAGTCACTGTAACGTCCCAGTTAGTCACTAGGTTACCGATCGGGGCGGAGGGGGACCTGGGCCCACCCCCTCTCCAGGTCCCAGCCCAGGACCCTAAGGGTGGGCGTCTTGAATGCACCGCCCGACTGGGGGGGCTACGGCCGCAACTCACCGGTCCCCGGGGCTTTCCGACCCCGTCCTGGGCTACTTCCTCCGCCCCTGCGATTCGGTCCAGCCACGCTTGGTCCGGCGGGGCGCCGGGTGGGACTCACCCTCGCCGGCTGCGTCGTTCTCCCGCCGTCGGTCCTGGAGCTCCGTCCGGTACCGCCGCGTCCTCTGCTCTCCGCGTCGGCCACCTCACCAACCGGGCGAGCCGCCGTCTCTCCTCCCGGGCTCCGGGCTGCCCGGCTTTTGAATCCAGCGCCCCTGGCTGGGGATGCCGGCGCATGCGCCTTGGGCCGCCGGCAGCTCCCAGGGCTCGGGCGCAGAGGAAGCGCCTGCGCCTGCACCCGCGGCCGAGCAGGCGCGGCAGAGCCGCTCCGGCTCTTCGGCAGCAGTTCCCCGCGGCGCCCAAGTGCGGGGCGTGGGGTTGGGGCTCCCGATCCCTGCCGCCCCGTCACAGACAGTATGAAAAACAACTGGGTTAACTAGTAAGCATTACAGATTGCTTAAAATAAATTTGATATGCTCAATCTTTTTTACCTTTTAGTCATTAAAGCAATGAATTTGCTATAACAGTGGTTTTAAATGCCTGATTGAAATATAGTGATGAAATTCATATTTAGGTTGTATAACATTTATTTCTCTTGTGTTTTATAAAATTTACATATATTAAGAATTTGGCATTTTTAATGTAAAAGACATGAACCTAATGAGACCAGGATATGAACAAATTAAAAAGCAAAAAATTATTCCGCACAATGTGAGCCCCCCAAATTTTATAATTTATATTTTTCTGTAGTTAGTAAAATAAGTAATTCATTAAACAATAAATATTCTAAGATGTGGTTTATTTACAGTGGTGTAGTGAGGGGGGGGCGAGGGGTTCCCCCAGGTGCCCTGCTAGTGGGGTGCCAATTTAATGCCCCTCCACTCCCCAACATTCCTCTGCTTGCCTGCTCCTCCTCTGCCCACCCGCTGCCAGCTGGAGCCGCCTCCCTGCCCCCAGCCTGATCCTCCACCCCTGCCGAAGAGTTAGTGCATGCAGGGGCCTGGCCCCAAACTGGAGGGTGTGGGGTAAGATGCAGTACAAGCTCCACCCCCCCCCCCGCCACCCCCAGGGTCCGGCTCAGCATGCACCAGGTTTTCGGGGGGCGGGGGGGGGCGCAAACTTTGCCTTTGCCCCTGGGCGCATAACACCCTCGCTACACCTCTGCACCGGAGGGTAGGAAAATACTCTCAGACTCAGCAGATGTATTATTATATAAAAGTCCCAAAATAACTGGTTCAGGCTGAGCTGAGTAATCCGGACACAGCATGACCACAAAGGCCCATGGCAACGAGTTGACGTATATGATAATAAGTTGAGAGCAATGATACATTGACCTATAGGAAAAGGACACTTCAATATTAGACACATCCCCTACTGAATATGCATCAAACGTGTCAGCGTCAGCATCACTTAGTATAAAAGTGGGACCCCAGCCGAGGGGCGAGAGGGAGGAGAAGATGTCGTCCTTGGAAGGACCAGAGTGATGGCCCCTGGTGCTGGGGAAGGCGAAGGTAATGAGAAAGATGATGGGCTAACACCTGAGGGTATGTCTACACTACAAAGTTAGTTCAAACTAACGTCTGTTAGTTCGAACTAACTTTCCTAGGCGCTACACTAGCGCTCCGCTAGTTCGAATTTGAATCGAACTAGCGGAGCGCTTAGTTCGAACTAGGTAAAACTCATTTTACGAGGACTAAGCCTAGTTCGAACTAGCTAGTTCGAATTAAGGGCTGTGTAGACCCTTAATTCGAACTAGTGGGAGGCTAAGGCTTCCCAGGTTTCCCTGGTGGCCACTCTGGCCAACACCAGGGAAACTCTATTGCCCCCCTCCCGGCCCC